>NC_042966.1:9477740-10940240 GCF_901001165.1 Salmo trutta
TTTATATTTTTGACTACTTTTACTTCGCTACATTCCTAAAGAAAATGATGTATTTTTTACTCCATACATTTTCCCTGACACCCAAAAGTACTGCCGTAATTTTCGGACTATTGAGCGCACCTGAATATAAGCCGCACCCACTGAATTTGAAAAAAATTATTATTTTGAACATAAATAAGCCGCACATGTTTATAAGCCGCAGGTGCCTACCGGTACATTGAAACAAATGAACTTTACACAGGCTTTAACGAAACACGGCTTGTAACAAAAAGAAATAGGCTTTAACGAAACATGGCTTGTAACAAAAAAATAATAATTATCAGTAAGCTTTAGTTGTCTTTTTGCACTGAGTCAATTCCTAACGCTGCTGTTTCCAACGTCTTATCATCGACTCATTAAGACCAAGCTCCCGTGCAGCAGCTCTATTTCCTTTTCCAACAGCCAGATCAATCGCCTTCAACTTGAAAGCTGCATCATATGCATTTCTCCGTGTCTTTGCCATGATGAGGGTTACAAAATTACTACCGTAATCAGAATGATGGGAAGTTTGAGAGCGCTCGATTTAATCTAAACAATAAACAAAAAAGTTGTTTGACCTTAACCCGTTCGGCAATTTCATTGGCCTAATGAAAGCTTCATGCCGCCAAAAAACTGAGCACGTCACAGAATGTGTTTTTTTGGAGAAAAAAAAATTGAAAGCGGGAAAAATCCATATATTAGCAGCGTCATTGTTTAAGCCGCGAGGTTCAAAGCGTGGGAAAAAAGTTGCGGCTTATAGTCCGGAAATTACTGTAGTTACAATTTGAATGCTTAGCAGTACAGGAAAAATGTCCAATTCACACACTTATCAAGATAATGTCCCTGGTCATCCCTACTGCCTCTGATCTGGTGGACTCACATAAATGCTTCCTTTCTAAATGATGTCTGAGTGTTGGAGTGTGTCCATGGCTGTTAAAAAAAGTTATAAAAAAGGAGTTTGTGCCATCTGGTCTACATGCATTGTGAACTACACTCCATACTGAGATGGGCTGTCTGTCTGCACCATGAGCACTGATGATTGATCATGCAGAGAGAAGGCCCTAGAGAAGACAGATTTAGACATCGCATATACAGTAATTTAACAGTTCCATTTCACGTCATGCTGTTGATATAAATAATTGATTATAATTGACCATTTCTCACAGTTATTTATCCTGGGAAAGGGGAGTGGTTTTGGGTGCTAGATCTCATTAAATCTCTGTAACCAAGTTCATGCTATTCAACCCTAGTGAGTATATAATGCGAACATCTAACCCATAGGTTAGCAACACACATTTTAGGTATTTAGCAACTCATTAACTAATTACAAATGTTTTGCTACTTTGCAACTACTTAGCATGTTATCTAACCCTTCCCCTAATCCTAACAGTTTACCTAACTCTTAAACTTAACCCTAACCCCTAGTTTAGCTAACGTTAGACACTTAGCTAGAATTCGTAACATATCATGCATTTTTACAAATTCCTAACAACTTGTACTTTTGCAAATTTGTAACATATTGTAAGTTTTTCAAAATCGTAACATATTATAGGAATTGTAATTTGTATCATATCATACGAAATGGGTGAAGGTCATCCACAAATGAATACATACCATACAAAGTGAAACATGTCATACTAAATCGAATGTCTCGGATTTACGTACATAATTAATACGAAATGCTCTGAGACCAGGTTGCCACGGTGGTCTGCAAACCCACAACCTTCTGGCCCACAGCCCTGTGTGCTATCAAAATTCACATGTTGCCATTTAATGCTTACAGGATGAATAACAATTTATAAAACGGAATATCTAAGGCTGTCCAATAAGTTAGGGTAAACGGTAGACATGTTATCTGTTATCCACTTTGTTTTATTTAATATTTTGGGTATATGAGAGGGTCACTTTTTTTTTAAAGCAGGGTTTTAGGTAAAATATATTTTGCTGAAGGGAGGGCCATACATTTTCATTTCAGAAAGGTTCGATTTTCTCCATGTAAGCCTTATCATAAATAACGTTCACTCCCTAAAACGTTCACATTTACTCCACTGTAACACACACTTTCGATATGGTGTAAGTGTTTTCTGAAATGAAGATGATTTAATTTTACCTGCTCATTGTAGTAGCTCTTGTCCCAGCACCGCTCTACAGTCTGCCGGTATTCAGCACTCGGACTGAACATCTTGAGAACATAAAAACATACCAGTACTAGACTTTCTACAAGGACATCATTGAATGATTAAAGCTCAAATAAGATATATCATAGGATTTACCTGTGCAGATGTAGAAAGGGCAGGCGGGATTTTATTGCTAAAATCCATTAATTATTTGAGGAAATGATAGATGGACTTTTGACAATAACTAAAAATAAAGATGAGTAATCGTAGCTAATTCGCAAACGTGTTCGTGCTTGGGTTGGCGCAAACGAATGTTTTTAGCTAACGTTCTGACATTCTGGACAAATCAAACATTCCATCTCCATAGAAATTGATTGTGAACATACTGTTATGGATTGTGCGTATTGTTGCGTATACTGTAGGCTACAGGTTCGATAATTGTCACACTGTGTGTGACAGGTGATGCGCTGCGCTCTCTGCGTTCCTCACGCGTAAAAGCGAATGCAAAAATGCATGATGTCGATTATCAACTATCCGAACGAAAACATCAACATAGGCCTAATTGTCAGCAAAATGATTTGCTTGATTTGATTGACTCCTGCGTAATTACATATACGAACATGTATTTATTACCAAAACATCAATGACAATGGCAATGGTTAGCCTATAAATTGAGTCTACATTTATTTACACTTGCAAATAACCTACATCTATAATCTATGTAGAAATAACAATAATGTTTATGATTGTTACAGTAATTTAATACACTGATGCACCGAACCACAACGGTGTTTTGTGAAATAGGCCTACATGTATTTCAGGAGAATGTTGCCAATTATATTTTAGCAAATTTTCGACCACGGCTCAAAATCTTTGTATTGGACTCAAGTGACACAAGGGAGATTTTCGTTCATTATATCCCCTTCAAAGTATAAACATATCAAAGGACGTTCTGTAGCAAACTGGGGCCATTTTATCAGCTGAGCTGCTTCAGCTCTTCTTGCCAGGTGATTTAACAGTCCTATTGTGAAGACAGAGATGACCATAGAGAACTGATATATGTTACATAGCTGTAGAGAACAGTCTTTAGCATACACCAGAGAGGCTAGGAGTTATTGTGGAGGCCAGAGCAGCATATGTTATGAAGCTGTGCCAGAAGGCTGCTTTGTGACCTTTTTTATACCTCACAAGGAGAAAGGAACTGGCCAGACATCAACAGCAGTGCATTGTAAACTTGAAACCCCCCCTCAGTGCAAGCCAGGCACAGTGTGTGTGTGTGTGTGTGTGTGTGTGTGTGTGCGCGCGTGTGTGTGTGTGTTTGGAGTGAGAGCAATGGAGGCCATGCTTGGAAACAACAGCAGCATAAACTTGTCTGAAAAAGCAGAAGAGGTATTGAACTTTATTCACCGGTTTAGAAATGCACGTGTCTCATTTCTCAACTACGACTCATATAGTTGTATTACTACAAGGCCATAATTGGTCAATTGTCGGCAGAGGAGCTATCCCCAAATGTGGTTACTTTTCCTACAGTATGTGATTTTCAGATCCAGAGAGTTCACCTTCTATATGCTGGCTACCATTGTATTTTTTAAATATTTTTTTTATTTCACCTTTATTTAATCAGGTAGGCTAGTTGAGAACAAGTTCTCATTTGCAACTGCGACCTGGCCAAGGTAAAGCATAGAAATTCGACACATACAACAACACAGAGTTACACATGGAATAAACAAAACATAGTCAATAATACAGAAGAACAAAAGAAAACAAAAAGTCTATATACAGTGAGTGCAAATGAGGTAAGATAAGGGAGTTAAGGCAATAAATAGGCCATGGTGGCGAAGTAATTACAATATAGCAATTAAACACTGGAATGGTAGATGCGCAGAAGATTAATGTGCAAGTAGAGATACTGGGGTGCAAAGGAGCAAGATAAATAAATAAATACATTATGGGGGTGAGGTAGGTAGATAGATGGGTTGTTTACAGATGGGCTATGTACAGGTGCAGTGATCTGTGAGCTGCTCTGACAGCTGGTGCTTAAAGCTGGTGAGGGAGATAAGTGTTTCCAGCTCCAGAGATTTTTGCAGTTCGTTCCAGTCATTGGCAGCAGAGAACTGGAAGGAAAGACGACCAAAGGACGACCAATTGATCCCTGTGGCACCCCCATAGAGACTGCCAGAGGTCCGGACAACAGGCCCTCCGATTTGACACACTGAACTCTATCAGAAAAGTAGTTGGTAAACCAGGCGAGGCAATCATTTGAGAAACCAAGGCTGTCGAGTCTGCCAATAAGAATGTGGTGATTGACAGAGTCAAAGCCTTGGCCAGGTCGATGAATACGGCTGCACAGTAATGTCTCTTATTGATGGCGGTTATGATGTCATTTAGGACCTTGAGCGTGGCTGAGGTGCACCCATGACCAGCTCTGAAACCAGATTGCATAGCGGAGAAGTTTGTTAACTTGGCTTTCGAAGACCTTAGAAAGACAGGGTAAGATAGATATAGGTCTGTAGCAGTTTGGGTCTAGAGTGTCAACCCCTTTGAAGAGGGGGATGACCGCAGCAGCTTTCCAATCTTTGGGAATCTCAGACGATACGAAAGAAAGGTTGAACAGGCTAGTAATAGGGGTTGCAACAATTTCGGCAGATAATTTTAGAAAGAGAGGGTCCAGATTGTCTAGCCCGGCTGATTTGTTGGGGTCCAGATTTTGCAGCTCTTTCAGAACATCAGCTATCTGGATTTGGGTGAAGGAGAAATGGTGTGGGCTTGAGCGGGTTGCTGTGGAGAGTGCCGGGCAGCTGACCGGGGTAGGGGTAGCCAGGTGGAAAGCATGGCCAGCCGTAGAGAAATGCTTATTGAAATTCTCAATTATAGTGGATTTATTGGTGGTAACAGTGTTTCCTAGCCTCAGAGCAGTAGGCAGCTGGGAGGTGGTGCTCTTATTCTCCATGGACTTTACAGTGTCCCAGAACATTTTTGAGTTAGTACTACAGGATGCAAATTTCTGTTTGAAAAAGCTAGCCTTAGCTTTTCTAACTGCCTGTGTATATTTGTTCCTAACTTCCCTGAAAGGTTGCATATCACGGGGGCTATTCTATTCTAATGCAAAACGCCACAGGATGTTCTTGTGCTGGTCAAGGGCAGACAGGTCTGGAGTGAACCAAGGACTATATCTATTCCTAGTTATATATTTTTTGAATGGGGCATGCTTATTTAAGATGGTGAGGAAGGCACTTTTAAAGAATAGCCAGGCATCATCTACTGAACGGGATGAGGTCAATGTCATTGCAGGATACCCCGGCCAGGTCGATTAGAAAGGCCTGCTCGCTGAAGTGTTTTAGGGAGCGTTTGACAGTGATGCGGGGTGGTCATTTGGTCGCAGACCCATTACGGACGCAGGCAATGAGGCAGTGATCTCTGAGATCTTGATTGAAAACAGCAGAGGTGTATTTGGAGGGCAAGTTAGTTAGGATGACATCTATGAGGGTGCCCGTGTTTACGGATTTAGAGTTGTACCTGGTAGGTTCATTGATAATTTGTGTGAGATTGAGGACATCAAGCTTAGATTGTAGGTTGGCTGGGGTGTTAAGCATGTCCCAGTTTAGGTCACCTAGTAGCACGAGCTCAGAAGATAGATAGGGGGGCAATCAATTCACATATGGTATCGAGGGCACAGCTGGGGCAGAGGGAGGTCTATAGCAAGTGGCAACAGTGAGAGACTTGTTTCTGGAAAGGTGAATTTTTAGAAGTAGAAGCTCGAATTGTTTGGGTTGTATAAGTAAACTGGTGGAATTACAGTGGACTACTAGATTACCAGACTTCATTTAGCAAAGTAAACCAGCTCAGTCAGGTACAGTAACATTCAGCCCAATTGAAGATAGGTAAAGTTACCAAGTATGACTATTTTACTGATATTATCTATCACCTGTTATCAACATTACACTGTTTACACTGTTCCTATACCGCTGGCACACCGTTTACAGTAATATCCCACACGTTATGTGTCACACAGTTCATATTCAATTTGGCTGTTATTAACAACTGTGGCGTTGTTTGAAAATAAGGGACATTGACCCTGTCTTTTGTCACATAAACCATCTACAATGTTTGGCCATTGAGCGTGGTCGCAGTTAACTCCGTGAATGACCTCACCGTGAGAGGAACACGGTCACGGGAGGCTTGGAGTAAACTATTGTTTTGGTTGTCCCACCCCATGTCAGGCAGTTGACCTATATTGCACTACCCAAGTGCTGTTTCCACAAGCACATCTGTCCACAATCCACAGCCAACCATCCACAACCGCCTGCCCCACTCAGTATTCACAGACAATGAGTGGCTTTTCTGCTTTACACTATGCTACTACAGCAGATTTATTTTGAGCCCGCTCTGAAGAAGGACACATTTGGGAAACATTTATTGAGGTTGATTCGCAAACTGGCTTCCCTCAAAATTGGGTGTATTGGTTGGCCTGAGTAACGGAATCAAGATCACTGTCATTATTAGGAGAGAGTCTTCGTGATGGTCAATGGAGAGCCCACGGGGCTTAAAGGACTAGTGCACTCAACATTCTGTAGTTTATATCATATATAGGTAGACTAGTGGTTAGAGCGTTGGGCCAGTAACTAGAAGGTTGCTGGATTGAATCCCTGAGCTGACAAGGTAAACATCTTTCGTTCTGCCCCTGAACAAGGCAGTTAACCCACTGTTCCCTGGTAGGCCGTCATTGTAAATAAGAATTTGTCCTTAACTGACTTGCCTAGTTAAATAAAGGTTAAATAAAAAAATATTGTATAACAGCTGATGAAACTAACACAGTAAAAGCGTAAAACATGTTTTGATCAGTGTTATTTCCTGACAGGACCTTCTAATTAGCAGGTTTGCTAAGTTTGGACTTTCCATGGTGACATGGAAATAACAAAGAGAGGTCCAAATTTCTCTGCCAATAACAGTGCGTTTTCAGTTTTTCCCTCCCCACTCAGACCACTCTCAGACAGTCCTAGCAAAATTCTTGTTTGAGAAGTATTTTTTTCTACAAAGCTATTTTTGCCCATTTTAATGGAAAGCTATTACAGTAAGGTACCCCACCTCTTTAAGGAATACCTGGGATAGGATAAAGTAATCCTTCTAACCCCCCCCCCCCTTAAAAGATTTAGATGCACTATTGTAAAGTGGTTGTTCCACTGGATATCATAAGGTGAATGCACCAATTTGTAAGTCGCTCTGGATAAGAGCGTCTGCTAAATGACTTAAATGTAAATGTAAATGTAATTAATAGTTAAATGATTTGATATTGATATAATCAAATAGCTGAATTAGGCTTTTAAAGTAAGTGTTGCTATCCCGAACTGAGCCTTTGGACAAGGCGGTGATGCATTTTCAGTGTCAACCACAAGTGGGCGCTATATGACTACTGTTCGAGAAACTGAGCTGGAACGGATTTACTTTTCCATCACATCCCATAGACAATTCTCTCTGGTAGAATGTCATGTTTTTACAGTTGTGTGTAGTTATATTCCAATATTTGTTGTGCCATTTCATTGAGTAAATGACGTTCAATTACGTCAGTGTTGTTGGAACAGACCTGCATTTCAGGTGCTTTCTCCGTCTGACCGGCGATGACGAGTAAGAGGTGTTCATAGCGCCTATTGTTCTAGTCATTCTTTGCCATATTCCCACCGTAGTTGACGGTGTATTGTATTCTGCGTAGAGCAAAAGTAGATCTGCGCAGCAAAAAGCTGGTGCAGTGGCCAGGTCAAGCTCTTCTGTGGCTCTCTCTGGAGTGTAGTTTAATGCATGTTTGGAAATGTTTTATACAGCGCACAGTCTGTTTCAACACATGGGAGAATCCCTGGCCTACACATGAGTATAGTTTAACATTGTCCACAGTAAACACCAGTCAGTAAATCAGCTCACAGCACAGGCAGAATCGATCCATGCACGACCTGTGTGTGTGTGTGTGTGTGTGTGTGTGTGTGTGTGTGTGTGTGTGTCTGTGGGTCTGTGGGTCTGTGGGTTTGTGTGCATGCTTTCATGTTTGTGTGTGTGTGTGTGTGTGTGTGTGTGCACAAGCACACAAACAAAACAGGATGTAGAAACATGTAAAACTATTTGAATCATAGAATTGCTATGGGGGCTCCCGAGTGGCGCAGCTATCTAAGTTACTGCATCTCAGTGCTTGAGGCGTCACTACAGACACCCTGGTTCGAATCCAGGCTGTATCACATCTGGCCGTGATCGGGAGTACCATAGGGCGGCGCACAATTGGCGCCAGGGTAGGCCGTCATTGTAAATAAGAATTTGTTCATAACTGACCTGCCTGGTTAAATAAATCAGTAGAACATTCTAATTGGAAGGGCTTGTAAGCTGGTGGTGAAATTTGATCTATTTCTGATTGAAATATTAAAACGTTATGGAGTTTAGAATCGTCAATCAAACCATTTATATGACCTAAACTCCACTCATCCTGCCCATTAATACACAGTCTCCACCTATCTGCCTAAACATAATGTATAGCATAGATTGCATAAACAGATCCGCCCTACAGTTTAGAACAGGGAGTAATAGTAATTAACGTACATGCGGAGCAAAATCGTTTTGACTAGCCAACCTGCCTCCCTTCCGCCCCTCGACCCTACACACTTTCCATTGCTTGCCTGCAAAGTAAACACAGCGAGCCATAGGAATGTTTTCCCAAACCTACTAATTTGCCTTGATTACATTAATATTTTTCAGCTGGAATTGCCCTTTTCCCCTTCCTATTGCTCTTGTTTATTTTCTTCCCTTGCTCCTCTCCTTCTCCCCCCATTCATTGCTTTCTCTATTAGTGCACGATTAAGGATGATTAGCTGGCAGACAGATGCCCGGTAGTTCCGGTGGCGAGGGGAGGGTTGCGAGCTGGAGGGAGGAGGTTTGTGGGGGTGGATGCCGATGGGTTTGTAGTAGAGGGGTTGAGGGCAGGTTTTCAGTGAGTGAGTGTTCTTGTCTCAGCTTGGTCTTCTTCCTGGGTCATTTGCTCTCACCAGGATGTACTTTTTTCCCCTCTCTCTCTCTCCCTCCCCCTCCGTCTCTCCCCCCTCTATCTATCTCTATCTCTCTCTCTTTCTTTCTTTCTCTCTCTCTCCCCCTATCTCCCCTATCGCTATCCCCCTCTCTCTCTCTCTCTCTCTCTCTTTATATATATCTCTCTCTCTCTCTCTCTTTATATATCTCTCTCTCTCTCTCTTTATATCTCTCTCTCTCTCTTTATATATCTCTCTCTCTCTCTCTTTATATCTCTCTCTCTCTCTTTATCTCTCTCTCTCTCTCTCTCTTTATATCTCTCTCTCTCTCTTTATATCTCTCTCTCTCTCTCTTTATATCTCTCTCTCTCTCTTTATATCTCTCTCTCTCTCTTTATATCTCTCTCTCTCTCTCTTTATATCTCTCTCTCTCTTTATATCTCTCTCTCTCTCTTTATATCTCTCTCCCTCTCTTTATATCTCTCTCTCTCTATTTATATCTCTCTCTATCCCCCTCTCTCTCTCTCTCTATCCCCCTCTCTCTCTCTCTCTCCCCCTCTCTCTCGCTAACCCCCACCCCTTTTCTATCCCCCTCTCTCTATCCCCCTTTTTCTCTCTCTCTCTCTCTCTCTCCCCCTCTCTCTCGCTAACCCCCACCCCCTTTTCTATCCCCCTCTATCTACCCCACCTCTCTCTCTTTCTCTCTTTTTCTTTCTCTCTCCATTTCTCTATCCCCCTCTCTCTATCCCCCTCTCTCTCTCTTTCTCTCCCTTTCTCTTTCTCTCTCCCTTTCTCTATCCCACCTCTCTCCATCCCCCCTCTCTCTCTCTCTCTCTCTCATGTTTCCGTACATCTTTGTTGTTTTTGTTTTACATCTGTTTAAGTGTCTGTGTCGGGTGTCCATAATGGGGTACGACGGAAGCATTTCAGCTTGGCTCTAGGACATAGCAGGACATCCATTCCTGTCTTTGGATCATAACCCATAAGGCTTATGTTGGGAATCCATCCAGAGAAAGCACTTACTTCCACTTACTTTCCGAAAGCAGCGAGGTGTTACTACACAGAAACAGCATTGCAGAGCAGTAAAGAAATCACAGCCTGACATCTCGGATGTTAGGTTTACATGCGTCATGATTTTGCGAGGCAGTGAATCCCATAAACCTTATTGCTATTTATGTGCAATAAAAAGCTCCTCAGCCAGGCCAGGCCGAGCCGGGCCCAAGGAACATATGAACAGGTGTTTGTCTGTTTCTTGAATCTGTTGCAGCTGCGACATGGCAAATGTACACACCTTTTTTTCTCCGTTGTTAGTTAGGGCTGGTCGTAATACCATACTGTGCTCTGTAACATACATCACAGAAAACATGTGGCGTTCCTAACCTTGGACCTTGGACTGGGAACAACAGACCTATTTGTCCGGTGATTGTGTGTTCAGACACTAGAAAACCAGACAGATTGACAGTCAATGATTCTTGCAAGCCTCATTTTTTTTTTTTTTTATCCCTCTGTGAAAATGATTATGTGCAATACAGTGCCACTCAAATAATCATATTGTAACAAAACATTTTTTTTCGAAAGGTCATTCTATGTATTCTCTACCACCTGTACCCTGACTGCCTTTTTGATGTCTTAGAAACAACTCCTGTAAGATTGTTGGTACACTTTCGGAGAGTGTCGTCTTTTACATAGGCCTTGGCTTGAGAGCTCCTTTGTCTTTGATGAAATGGGTCACGCTCACGGGGGAAAGGAGGGACCACCAGAAGAACGAGGAGAGCGAGAGATGAAGTGTGTGGTCATTCTGTCAGGGCTGAGCAGCACGAGGCACTATGCCAACGGAAACTCTCCCTCTCTCGCTCTTTTTGTAACACACACGCATGTGCTCTCTAATCTCTCTCACGCACGCACGTACACACATTTTCCCCACGCGTGAGACAGCTTGTGCCTGGGTTTGTCCACAGAAATGATTTATTAAATAAACAGAATTATTCGCCTCGTAGACGAGCCTAAATATCGGTGTGGTAACCCTTCGAAGCTAACAATTTTCAACAATGGGCCCAATAACTTGACCAGCCCTTGCTGTATTATTGTCTAGAGAAGCAATTCATTAAAAAAAGGAGGAAAAGAAAAACAACCTTCACGATAGCATCATAATCTATTGCATAATCTATTATAACTTTACCATTGCAACCTGTGTAAACACTCCAGAATGATTATGCCTGTGTTTATGAAACATAATTATGTGTGAGACATAATGATTTTCCGTGTTTCTCCAGAACACACATCTGTGGTGGCCAGTGGTCACAAGGGAAGGGTGTACAGACACACATTGGCACCACGAAAAAGAGTTTCCTGGAAAAAAGGCCGAGCCACCGAAAGCGTCTCTGGAATAACAAAATATGTCTACGTATTTCACATCCCTGTATATAGTACAGTATATTCAATTACGTCCCACGGTAATGGAATTACACTTTAAAAGGTATGCCAAACAAAATCCACTGCTTTCAAAGTTTACACAGTAAATACAGTTAAAAGCATTTTCTCTGAAAAAACTGCGCAGATGTGAAGTTTTGTAACAGAATTAGGTTAAAATATCCCTCCATTTTATTCTGTTACCAAACTTTGTAGCTGCACAGTTCTTCCTTTAAATGGGTTATTATAACAATTGAAAGTAATCTTTGTGCATTGACTTCTGTAGTTTGGTCAACTTTGATATCAATGGTTTTTGTTTGGAAAAAAATGTGATTCTCTAATACAGTTACCATGGAATTGCCCAGTGTTAAAGTAACTGTCCAGTTCTGTTAACTCATACCTAAATAATGTTGTTGACTCATCCTGTACTCGTATTTGTGGCGAAAGCATAAATTGGAGAGAAAAAAAAACACTTAAAAAACCCCACCTTAAAAAATGCTTGCTATTTCCTCATAGAGGATGTTGTCATCCTCCTGGGGAGGATGAGCTGGCCAATCAGCGGTCTACTCACATGAATATATATACACACACACCATTCTGTTGTTGGGGTACACCCACACCATTCCAACACAACAGAGAACATCTGCTTTTTAACACACTTAATTACACTTTTTTGGAAGAAAAACTATTTTACTCATATTGCAATTAATTATAGGTCATATTTAATAGAAATCTGTAAACACAATAAAGTTACTTTAAGAGCACGGTACATAGCAGCATTGCACTATGTGGAACCCCTTTCTATCCCACTTATGTCTCCCTAGCCCTAGGCATATTCAACCTGGTCTCAGAGCATTTCATATTATTCAGTACGTAAATCTGGGACACTCCATACATTATGTTACTATTCGTATGGTATGTATTATTTTGTGCATGTCCATCAGCCATTTCATTACAAATTACTATTTGTATTATATGTTACAATTTGCAAAACGTACAATATGTTACGCATTCTAGCTAGGTGGCTAACGTTAGCTAGCTGGTTAATGTTAGCTAGGCTAGGGGTTAGGGTTAGGGGTTAGGGTTAAGGTTAGGGTTAAGGTTAGGGTTAAGTTTAGGAGTTAGTTTAAAGAGCTAAGGTTAGGGTTAGGGGAAGGATTAGTTAAAAGAGTTACGGTTGGGGTTAGGGTTAGGGGAAGGATTAGCTAACACGCTAAGTAGTAGCAAAATAGCTAAAAAAGTAGTACGTATTTGAAAAGTTGCCCTTGATGAGATTCAAACTCACAACCTTCGGGTTGCTAGACATTCATTTTATATACTGCTCAAAAAAATTAAGGGAACACTTAAACAACACAATGTAACTCCAAGTCAATCACACTTCTGTGAAATCAAACTGTCCACTTAGGAAGCAACACTGATTAACAATACATTTCACATGTTGTTGTGCAAATGGAATAGACAACAGGTGGAAATTATAGGCAATAAGCAAGACACCCCCAATAAAGGAGTGGTTCTGCAGGTGGAGACCACAGACCACTTCTCAGTTCCTATGCTTCCTGGCTGATGTTTTGGTCACTTTTGAATGCTGGCGGTGCTTTCACTCTAGTGGTAGCATGAGACGGAGTCTACAACCCACACAAGTGGCTCAGGTAGTGCAGCTTATCCAGGATGGCACATCAATGCGAGCTGTGGCAAGAAGGTTTGATGTGTCTGTCAGCGTAGTGTCCAGAGCATGGAGGCGCTACCAGGAGACAGGCCAGTACATCAGGAGACGTGGAGGAGGCCGTAGGAGGGCAACAACCCAGCAGCAGGACCGCTACCTCCGCCTTTGTGCAAGGAGGAGCAGGAGGAGCACTGCCAGAGCCCTGCAAAATGACCTCCAGCAGGCCACAAATGTGCATGTGTCTGCTCAAACGGTCAGAAACAGACTCCATGAGGGTGGTGTGAGGGCCCGACGTCCACAGGGGGGGGTTGTACTTACAGCCCAACACCATGCAGGACGTTTGGCATTTGCCAGAGAACACCAAGATTGGCAAATTCGCCACTGGCGCCCTGTGCTCTTCACAGATGAAAGCAGGTTCACACTGAGCACATGTGACAAACGTGACAGAGTCTGGAGACGCCGTGGAGAACGTTCTGCTGCCTGCAACATCCTCCAGCATGACCGGTTTGGCGGTGGGTCAGTCATGGTGTGGGGTGGCATTTCTTTGGGGGGCCGCACAGCCCTCCATGTGCTCGCCAGAGGTAGCCTGACTGCCATTAGGTACCGAGATGAGATCCTCAGACCCCTTGTGAGACCATATGCTGGTGCGGTTGGCCCTGGGTTCCTCCTAATGCAAGACAATGCTAGACCTCATGTGGCTGGAGTGTGTCAGCAGTTCCTGCAAGAGGAAGGCATTGATGCTATGGACTGGCCCGCCCGTTCCCCAGACCTGAATCCAATTGAGCACATCTGGGACATCATGTCTCGCTCCATCCACCAATGCCACGTTGCACCACACTGTCCAGGAGTTGGCGGATGCTTAAGTCCAGGTCTGGGAGGAGATCCCTCAGGAGACCATCCGCCACCTCATCAGGAGCATGCCCAGGCGTTGTAGGGAGGTCATACAGGCACATGGAGGCCACACACACTACTGAGCCTCATTTTTACTTGTTTTAAGGACATTACATCAAAGTTGGATTAGCCTGTAGTGTGGTTTTCCACTTTAATTTTGAGTGTGACTCCAAATCCAGACCTCCATGGGTTGATAAATTGGATTTCCATTGATTATTTTGGTGTGATTTTGTTGTCAGCACATTCAACTATGTAAAGAAAAAAAGTATTTAATAAGATTATTTCTTTCATTCAGATCTAGGATGTGTTGTTTAAGTGTTCCCTTTATTTTTTTGAGCAGTGTATATTCACCCAACCACCCTACTTTTGTTTTTGACTTAAATAACCATCTGTCTTATGTAACCATGCCAAACGTAACATGTCATACTAAGTTCAGTGTCACGGATTTACATTTACTATGTTACATCAAGTCTATGAGATCAGGCTGTACTGTGTCAGACACAAGGCTGCATGAGGCATGGGGCTGGCTTGGCCCATGTGTGTTTATGTATTCTGCGTGTGCTCTGCGTGTGGAGGTGCATTCACAGCAGGCCTATGGGGGATTTGCCCATTGAGCCAAATCGTGGCACACTTATCTCTTCCAGCTCTTTATCTCCACGACCCCTAATTGCTGACTTCCAATCACACTGTTTATCCTCTGATAGAGGGAGGATTTTCTTCCTTCCACATCCAGTTTGTTCACTCAGACTTCCCTTCCTAACCTCCACCCACCCTCTGCCCTCACTGGCTACCTAGACCTGAGGGGAAATGAAAGCATTATTGTTGACTTCTTTAGAATAGATGGTTACAATAAGAGGAGGAGCTACTTATGTAGATCAAAAGGATGCCAGTGTTTGATGAGGAAAGAAGATGTATCTCTGATGGTATGCGTGTGTTTACTCCCCGAAATAGCTAGGCTCTTTTGGTGTTTATAGGCTTCCTCTGAAACAGATTAATCTCTCCTTCTTGTTGTGTATTGATTTGCATCATTATTTCTTCATTGTGCCCTTGATGAAGAAGAGTCTCCATATACAGATAACTGCCAAAATAAAGGAAACACGTGAGTAAATGAGGGATAAAAAGTATACTGAATGGTTCCTGAGTTTTTATAAGCAATTAACATCCCATCATGCTTAGGGTCATATATAAAAATGAAGAGGTGCCCATTATTTTGGCTACCATGGCTAGAAGAAGAGATCTCAGTGACTTTGAAAGAGGGGTTTCAAAGGAGAATAGGGGGTTTAGAGTGTGTATGTGTGTGTGTGTGTGTGTGGTGGGGGTCTCAGTCACCTGATCTCAACCTAATTGAACACTTACGGGAGATTCTGGAGCAGCACCTGAGACAGCATTTTCCACCACCTTCAACCAAACACCAAATTATGGAATTTCTAGTGGACCAATGGTGTCGCATCCCTACAATAGAGTAACAGACACTTGCAAAATCTATGCCACGGCACATTGAAGCTGTTCTGGCATCTTGTGGTGAACAAACACCCTATTAAAACACTTTATGTTGGTGTTTGTTTTATTTTGGCAGTTACCTGTATATACTCCATGAAAGATCAGCCATGAAATATTGTCCATAACATTCATTTGTCAGGCTTTCCCCTCCAACACACGATCCAGTCCCAAGCCAGCAGGCCTTGGCGGTCTGTGGTAAGGAATCCGCCAATGTTGTGTTGTGGTGAACCAACACGCCACCACCTCAAAGCAGCCTAAATCAACGCAAACCATCTTGAACTAATTCTCTGTTTGAGGAGGGTTGTGGATGGGGAAGGGGAATACCATAATCCAGTGGATGAATTACGTTCTCATGGATCTGGTCTTCATAACCTGGCTTTGTTGGTAGACCACAGCAACCAGAGCTTCAGTTTCAGCCATAACATCTGAACAGAGCACTAAACCTAACTTATCTTGCACGTAACTCGACCACCTTCAAAAATGGAACTTGTTTCAGATACTGTAGGGTAGAATGTGTTTTAGCGTTCACAGCTGGTTGATATGTGGTAACAGAGGGGGGGAACACAATGGAAGGGCGTTTTGCATCATTTGGAGGATGAGAGAAGGTGGTGGTGGTGGCGATGGGAGTTTGGCCCATCCCGTGGAACAGTTGAGCTCACTGCTGAGGGTGATTAGCCAAACTGGAGCAGGACCAGGCTAGCTAGCTCCAATGAAGCCGGCTCTCATCTGTCAGTGTGTGTGTGTGTGTGTGTGTGTGTCTGAGAGTGTGTGTGTGAGAGAGAGAGAAAGAGAGAGAGAGAGAGAGTGAGAGAGAGAGAGAGAGAGAGAGAGAGTGAGTGAGTGAGAGAGAGAGAGAGAGAGAGAGTGTGAGAGAGAGAGTGAGAGAGTGAGAGAGAGAGAGAGAGAGAGAGAGAGTGAGAGAGTGAGAGAGAGAGAGAGAAAATAACAACGTGAAGTGGGATCAGTCTGACTGCCATTCGAAATTAAAAGTGAAGTGATGTGTGACCCAGCACCATGGTTTCAGAGTTACACCCAAAACAAACAAACAAAAGAGCTTTGGTCGTGTGTGTGTGTGTGTGTGTGCGTTGTGTGTGACAGATATCCAACGGGGATCCTATCATCTTGCTGTGCATGTGTGCGCACACACACACATATATATACGCACACAACATTTTTGATGGATGGATTTCCCCTCTCCAAAACTGAGACAGGGCTTAGAGGAATCCTCTGGTGGCTTCATTCACCAGACTCACATGGAAACCAGCTCGCCAAATACCTAACACTGAACATCATGTTCCATTGGTTCCATACAGCCAATGGCATTAGGGTGTCTTGGAAACTCAGGTAAAAAGGTGACTGTCAGGAGTCAGGACTGGCTGTGTTATTGGAAAGTGGGTGGTGGCCATAACAATTAGAATCTCTATTTTGGTGATACATTTTTTTAAATGACTAACGTTAAATGAACTACGTTACGCTAAATGAACAACAAAAGTTGTCAACCTTCAGTTGTGCTTTTCTGCTATCGACATATACAATAGTTTGTGTGTGTTCACCTCTACAGATCTCAAGAAAGTTATTGTATCTTATGTGCATTTGGATGGGGTTCAAGTATACTGTACATGCTAGCCATGTATATGTGAATGAAAATCATTTTTGTTTTTATCTTTATTTATGCTCGGAGGAGGCAATGGGACTCTCCATTCACTCCAGATTTTTGTCATCTAAGGTTTCGGGGGGTTAGCTCATATGGAAAGCTGATTCCAGAGGTTGCTTCATCTCACATGGTTTCAATCGCAGTGTCCTGGAGACCTGTGGCTCTACAGCGGACCCTCTCCCTGGGACTCTGTGGCCTAGGGCAGGCCTGGGTACAGGGGAGCAGCAGAGGAGAGAGGAGAGGAGGGGAGAGGAGAGAGGAGAGTGGTGCTGCGCCGTAAATGAGTCTTCACACACCTCTGTGCTGGACTTGTCAGCTCCCTCAGTACCTCACCCTCATTCCTTCCATATGTTTTTATTAAGTCTTGAAAAATGACATGCTGAATCATTGGGGAAGTTTCCCCTTTCACTTTTCCCTCTGACACGCTGGTTCACACACGAAATCACTGTATTCTCCAGACAGTATTCAATCCCGTCAATGTCCTTCGTTGCTGAAGCAGCATTTGACAAATGCAACTTTTCATTTGGAGCGAAATATTCAGCATTCAAGACATTGGCAGGAAAAAGGAAATTAGCCTTGTTTGTTTTCATTTTGCGTCCAAAGCAGTAGGGAAAAGAACGAGGTAGGGGAATGTTTCAAGTAAGCAGATAACTTTAGCAAAGAGCTTTTCTCCTTTTCACATTTGGTTTCAACGGTGGGATCAGTGGAGGAGCTGTGTGTTCACATGGATCCCGTGGAGAGGAGAGGAGGGACGAGGTCGCTCCAGGTCAACGACAGGTACTACAGGAGGATGTGCTGGTGGTGGTGCAGTCTAACCTAACCATGTCTGCTGATACGGGCCCACAAAACACATCTGTCAGTAGAACTGAGCTTATAGGCACTGACAGACAGATCTCCCAGGAACTACTGTGTAGAATACAAAAACAGAGGGTGCTACCGCTATGGGAAGTGGGTACATTGTCCATTGCCCATGCTAATAGCATACATTTTTTTTCATTCTCACACAGGTCAGGAGTGTTATTTGGGTTATCATTCAGTCAGATTTATAAACAAAACTTCTTCATTAAGGGACAAGGAGCTGGGTTTCAGTGTGTCTTCCGAGTATTGGGAGTGTGTTTGACTGTAGTATAGATTAGTATCATCGAACGTATCAACAATTCCCTCTTGAATCCGCGTTGTACAATGGCATCCAATTGAATGAAGTGGGCTGAAAATGAAGTGGGTTTCATCAGTTAAAGGGGAGTGAAGTGGGTCTCGTCAATTAAAGTGAAGGATGAGGAAGCATTAGAGCTGAGAAAAGAAGGAAAAAAACACTGTTGTGTAATCAGTTACCCGTAGGCATGGAGTCGTGGTATGTACCAGCACTAGACTCCTGCCGTACTATGTACTGTTTAAGTATGATGACAGACCGGCTCTGGTCTGGTCTAGTGGCTACAGCACTGTGATAAGATCTCCTCCAGAGCTGCAGTCTACAACAAACAAGCGCCCCCATAAATGATTGGGGGAGATTTCCTCAACCCTGGCTGCAGACATAAACACCGGCCCTCACGGATGGACTGAGACTAGGGGAAATGTAGATCTACCACCACCATTAGTCCAATTAGGATTCAATGCCTATGAATCCACTGGGCTTTCCTTGTTCCGTGTTGTTTGCCAGAGTGGGGAAAGGGGACAAAAGAACACTGCAGTTACACGAATGGCAACAAAGGAAGACGTTTGTGTAACCAACCACTCAGGAGAAGAATTCCCCCTCATCTGAGCAGATTCTTTGCTTTCCTTCTAAGTCGGCCGGCGAGGTAGAGTTGCAGGGCGAGCGCTCAGATTCCAAGGGGCACTGGTGTTGTGTCGGGTACTGCCGCTCCTGACAGGGATCACCCTGACTTAGCGGAGATAAGACATCTCGGCCCTCTCCTTACTTGGGCAGGTGTGTTTCGCATCCAGGTTCACTGCAATAGGATGTCACAGTGTCTTTGACTCTGTTGGCTGGCTGGGCTTTAATGATATACTGAATGGGTTAGATAAAGACACATGTCCTCAGGCTGTTTGTGTCCTGTCACTTTGACTTGGTTTAGCATCAGATATTCAGTATCTTCTTAGTCCAGAACTGCTCATTTTCCAACACTTATGAAAGAGAGATGCACGTTTCTCTTGATGTCGTGTGGTGCTCCCAGCTTTGACAGTGGTCCCGTTTTAAAGTTTGGATGCCTGATGAAGACCTAAGGTTTGAAACATTGTTGTAAATAAATATCACCTGGGAGCACGAGCAGCAGTGTGCGGCGTTTTCCTTTCTGTTTTCCATGAGTTTACCTTTAACCCCCATCACCTGCGGAAAGTACCTGGATGTGCGTCTGTTCTTCAGCTTCTGGACACGTTAAAAGGTTCCCTTGTAAAGTAATGCATGTTTTTACTCTAGCATAGTATTGAAAATTGTAAGGCGTTTAAGTTATCTGCTATATTTTCTACATGTTCTGTATTACATTTGATCTTTTTTTCTGAAGTTAAAGTCATTTCGTAGGATTACATCTCATTTCCAGTAAAGACAGGGCTCCATATTGGAACACATGGATGTAAAGCAGCACGATAAACCTGATTACCCTTCAGGTTAGTTGGACTGCAGAAACGGACTGGCCGTAAGGTGGGTCCATCTTTAGCCACATGGGCCTGTCTAAATTGGAGGTTTTGTGCTGAATGATCATTATTTGGCTAAAAATGAGGGCCTCGGCGAACGAAAATGGGCCGGGATTGGGGGCCTCAAGGAAAAAAATTGTCCGGTGTTAGAAATGACCAGGCCAATGTCTGGTCCCTGTTAGACCACAGACTGCATCAGTTCATCCTTGGAGGAGTCAGACTATGGCAGCAGAGTCCCGACTGCATCCATTAGAAGCACAGACACAATTGAAATAACTACGGGGGGAAGGAGCACAGGAATTTCAGGGATCATTCTATCCAATACCATCCAGTAACTGAGCTGTACTTTCTGTTAGTCACTGTTAGTTACTGTTACATGTTGTGTACCACTGTAGGTGAACAGGTTTTACCAGTAGGCCTATTTTGTTAAAGAATAATAGAAAAATTGTATGAAATAATGGTAACATTATTTGGGTAGTCCATCTTGTATCTGCTTTACTGACTATCAGTAACATTTCAACTAACTATCTACTAACCCTAACCCTAGCTCTGACCATAACCTTAACCTTTATACTAACCCTTATTCCAAACCTAACCCTAACCGTAACCTTAGCAATCAGTTGCTTAACAACAGATAGGTTGTTGATACTATGACCGTCTGTAGAGCATCTACAGATGAACTATCCAAATAAAGTGTGACCGAAATCTTACATTTTTCTTATTGATTTAACCTTCATTTCACCCAGAAAGTCCCACAGCGATATAGAATCTCTTTTGAAATAGAAATCTGGACAATAAAAATGTAAAAGTACAAAATGAAAACATACAATACAATCAACACAACACCATGAGTTAATCTGGCCTTGCTACTTTTGATAAGAAACATTCGTTTAACAATGAGGATAAAGTGTACTAAAGCCTTGAAGTCAAACACTTAGGACTTCCAAACATACTGCAAGTCATAAAGATGTGTGGGGTGGAGTATGTCATGTCATAAATATAGCCACAAACATAAAGTGTCATGTGAATATTTAACAACGACGTAAGAATGCAGTGTCTTTAGAAGTCTAGCTAAAGCAAAACCGACACTTGCATTGAACTTCAAGGCACCTCGCTCTCTCGCCCCACCAGATTCTGTGAAGATGGTTACCCTGTGGCCTCATTATTTTACAAAGAAAAAAAGCTGAAGCCATGTTCTTTGTTTCATAAAGTACTCTGGTTTTTAAGGGGGTGTTATGGTTTGCAGATGTCACACTGCATAGCATTTGGTCCGAGTCATTCTCTGTGCTCCTACAGCTGAACCTATCCTCTGAAGCATCAGGACGAGAGATTTTTAAAGGCAGCCAGTGGAAGAGCAAGGCCCCACAGAAATTCAGCTAGAGTGGCTATCTCTGTGTGGGGTGAAAACACAAAACTCATACACGTTGACATAGATGTATAGACACATGTATGCACACACAGAAACAGATACGCACATGTATGCAGATACGTACGCGCATGAATAAACGCACACGTTGCTAACCCACCAATCATAGAAACAGAAGACCTGCTCAGGGATCTCTCGGACCACATGGGATGATGTCTCCTGCAAGCTTATCACATCATTCCTTACACTTCACTTTGTGTATTCAGAGAGACAGCTGCTGGGAGACATTATGCTAACGACACAGACCTCCAACTACATGAAAATCTGATGGAAATGTCTGCTGTCAGACTCATGGACCAGAAACCCCTTCTTCCCCCCAACGGAGCCCCCTTCCGTGCCTCTGCTCCCCGCTTCCCTGCCACACATTTCTGGCTCCGAGACTGATGGCGTCTTGGTCCCGGGGCCGGAGGCTAGCAGAGGGGGGGCCGCTCAGTGATGTGAAAAAGTAGTCCCATCTGCACATAGACTTCCATTATTCCCCTCATGAAGGGAAAGCAAATGTCCGTGCATCACTTCATTATAAATGGCTCTGATTTTGAGGAGCGCTTAGGCAGAATACCAAGCCAGGCAGGCCGTATCCTTGGGACTGCAAACCAATATTGGACCACAACACAGGGGCGGATGCACACCGGACATTAGGCTCCACCATGGACAGACACCTCTGTGGAGAATGGGTGATTGATGAGCATTAGTATGAGTGTGTGTGTGTGTGTGTGTGTGTGTGTGTGTGTGTGTGTGTGTGTGTGTGTGTGTGTGTGTGTGTGTGTGTGTGTGTGTGTGTGTGTGTGAGAGAGAGAGAGAGAGAGTACATGTCTCTGCAGTGTGTGTTTTTGCACAAGGATTTGTTTGTCTACTGCGTAAGTGTGTGCGAGTATGTATACTCTAAGTGTGCCCGTGTGTTGGCAAGGAAAATAGCATGCATGTCTATGCTTTGGACCTGCGTCAATCACAGTGATACGTATCGTTACTCTAGGCTGGTGTACTTTTGCCCTCACAGTCATTATCAGAGCGCTGTAAATAGCAACCCGCTGCGCCAGTGAAAGGAAACGGCCCTTCTCCAATCAGCCTCATCAGTAGTTTCACTAATGGCTTCCTAAAACGCCACACAGATCATATTTTTCATGATGCATTGCCTTTTCCGCTCGAGATCCAAGGCCCTCAGATATGATTAATCACCAGATCACCTACGGTTCTATCATAACGAGCTACTGACGACATGTTTTCACATCAAACGATATTTCCATGTGCTTTGATTCCTTTTAAGTGGAATTGCAGTGGTTCTGTTGACATTTTCTCTTCACACCAATGATTTACATCTAACTAGTGACCCTAGGTTCACCGCTGTGTCTCAGCCAATCCCGAGTGGGTTCGGTATTCTGGTTATGTTACAGTTTCCTGCTCTGTGGAGGTGAACGTAAGAGCATGAGGATGAAGATGCTATCAGAGTGGTTGAATTCAGTGTGCCCTCTGTACTTTGTAAGACCCCCAGGACTAGGCTATAACATTGAGATTCTCCAGTTCAATGTTCCTTCCTATCATCCCAAAAGTGATATGGCAACTTGTGAATGTTTGTCTCAACTATTTGACACAATGACCTCTATGACTGCTGCGGTGCAGTGGTTTGTCATCTGTTTTGTTCGAGTTCGTGGTCCTTACTTTAGTATGTGTGGAGTCCCCATTGGGTGATGTCACAATGCTTAGTACAATGTGATTGAGGACAGATAGCAACGCAAGGTTTTGTCGTAACTTTTTGGAATCTTGAAGCCATTTGAGATCTCTGGTAAGGTGATTCATGATTACCTGTCATATCTTTTCCAGATGTAAGATACATTTTCCCAAGAAATCTACGCCGGGATCATTGTTGTAATTTACGGCCCATGATATCCATGTTCGTTTGGTTCTTGTGATGTTCTGTTGTGGTTTCTAGTCTGTAACCTGTGGTTGTAGAGTATTTTCTGTGGTGACCCGTCATGCTATGATCTGTTCAGGAGATCTTTTCTGAACAGCCGTCTGGGAGGATCCAATCTGCAGTGATCTAGCATAGGACCTACTGCTAGAACAGTATCTGCTTCTGGGATCTACTGTATTGTAGTGATCCATGCTAGTAGTGATCTGTCCATTTGTAATAATCTATGATAGTATGTATACACTATGGTGGTCTGTAATGTAGTGGTTTGCAATCCCGGTGCTGCCAGGATCTCTGAGGTTCAGCCCTTGCTGCCAGGCCTGGCCTCAGTGTGGGAAAATGTCTCTGTGTTATTGTACACACAATACTCATGACGCATTTGTTTTGCACTCCCTCAAATAATGGGAACATTAAATATTTGGCCCAAATAATAATAATCCATTTCCCTCCACCAAAAAGGACTAATCATAAAGAAGATAATTAAGCAAACAAATTCCTTTATTTGGTGGGTTTAATAAAGATCCGTCTGCACACCCTTTTATTTGCAAACATTAGCTCAGGTTTGTGTACCGTATGTCTCTACCGGTCACTGGGTGGGACAGTGGCAGACATGTTCTAGCATACCTTATGTAGAAAGAATTTAGGCCTATTTATTATTTTTTTTAAATCAATATACATCTGGATGTCTGTAGTTTGTGTAACCCTAAACAGAAAACCTCAACTTAAAAAAAATGCATAATGGCAAGAGATGTTTGTTTCCAAATAACGCCCCAAAATGCCAAATGAAGAGTCTGGTTTGTAGTCAGCATCTTTAATGGAAAGTCTGAACTTGATACTGGGACTTTCCTCTGCCTCTCACCACATTGATGGCCCTGTACATTCTTATGCATTCTCACAACAGATAAAACTCGGCCATGTCTTTTTCCATTCTCACACACACTCACTGCAACTTATTCCATAAATGGAGAATTCCTATAAAATGCCAGGACACATGAAGAGACAACCCAGGAATACAGCCCTGTAAACACTGCACGCGGTGGTGTAGAGGAGGGTATGCACAGTCATATGTCATATAGGCTACCTACTTACGATGGGTATCAAAGTAGTGTATTGGAGGTATATGCCATGTCAATTATTAAGGCTGATAGAACCGATCAGAATGTTTAGCTTAAAATGTTGATAACTTTTATCACTTCACGTTTTAAGCTCAGCAATGCACACATGGCGGTAGGCCCACGTGCGAATCTTCCTAAATCAAATTGCGGGAAAACACAGTTCTAAAATGAGCACTGCACATGTGAGCGGTTTCATGGACAGAGATGGAAATATCTGTCAGAAATGTAGAAAGAGGGGAGATCTAAAGATGCAACAACTATCATGGGTTGATAATATGACTAACATAATGCCTTTGGCTGCTAGACAATGAAAGAAAGTTGATTTGAAAACCAATAGAACAGGACAGCGCAAAAGTCTTCATAAAATAATTGCCTTCACGTTTCTATGTGGGATTTTGGCTGTAGGCTACTTTGATGCAAGGTAAGACATGCCTCATAATATGAAGTAAAACGTCCAGGTTTAGGAACAGTTAAGGAACGTGAAAAATATAGCAATGCTTATGATAGGCCTAAATTTCTTCTGGAAATGGAAAGGCTTTCCAAAAAACATTCTTAAATAAATGTTAACTAGCTAGTAGCCTACGCCTATCTGGCAGAATGACATCATGATTGTTTGCATCAAGTCAAGTGGCCATTTGTTTTGCAAACTCCATCTCATGTGCTACAGAAACAAGCTAACCAAACAACAGTGCTAGGTGCCTATACACTTGAATTAGCCTAAAGGGTAACTACACTCAAAAATGTAAATGTGACCTCAACAGTGGTCCCCTGGTGTGGTTTAAGCATCGTTATGGACTTAGAACGTCCAATTCTGTTTTTTTTTCTATTGAAACAGTGTGACATTGAGAGCGAAATCTGAAACCTGTGTATTTCTTAGTCAATTGACAGCCTCATTTATCAGTTTCAATAGTAGGCCTACTATGGGTTGGCCTGACTATGAAAGACCAATATGGGATTTAGAATTTTAGGTCATTCAGAGTGTATGTCACCGTTTCTCATAGAATATTTCACACAGCGCATTTTCCTTTCTCTCGTCGGCCGTTTAGATGTTTTTGTTGTCATAGTTTTTGTTGTTTTTGTTGTCATAGAATATTTCACACAGCGCATTTTCCTTTCTCTCGTTGGCCGTTTAGATGTTTTTGTTGTGCAATTAGAGTATACCCACTTCACTAGGCACGACTAAACCACTGACGGCACGCATGGGAAATATCCACTGTTAATAAATAAAGTTGAATTGTATTGTGTGGCCCGTGATTGACAAGCGATGGTTGGCATGTAGACCCATTCATTGGCTTTCCTGTTTATGCATGGCGCGGTTTGACTCGGGGCTCGTCGACCGGCTGGGAGATAGCAGTGTTTACATGCAGCTGACTGGCAGAGGAGGGGAGGGTGTGGCTGTGTGAGAAACCATTGTTACGCCTGGAAGTACCATGTATAGAGGAGGGGGGGAGAGGAGACGAGAGGAGGGAACAGGAGATGTGGGGGAGAGGGGAAGTAGAGGAGAGAAGAAGAGGAGAGGGGAAGACATGAGAAGAGGATAAGGAATGCTGGGTAATTGGAAATCTTTGAGGTTCGGGGCTGAGAGTGGCTGTCTGATCTGACAGCAGAACATAGATGTGGAGGGAAGGCAGGCAGGGAGACAGGGCAGCTAAGACACAGACACACTGCATCCAGCTGTTTGGTTGTCTTCAACGCTGGCCCATAGTACAGCATCTCTCTTGGACTATCCAAAACCAGCAACAACTCTTGATCTATTTGAATGAACTTAATTTAAGCAAAAGGGAACTTGGAAACGTAGTAGCACAAATTTATTTTGCAATGAACAATGGCCTTTACACCAGTGAAGCAATACAATGTTTTCAGATACATCTGTATCGCGTTATTATTTTGGGGTGAAATTAGTCATCTGTTTTGTGTATCTTTGCCATACTTCATTCTGATCACCCCCCAAAACTATATGTTGCGGAATAAATCATATCTCACTGAAATCACGAGCCGCCAGGGTAATACTGTAATCATATCATGAGACAGCTTGGAGTAAAACTCACCACGATGCATAATCTCATTGATTTGACTTGGCTGTCTACACTGACATTTTCTTGCAACTCATCGTCTTGGGTTACAGTTAGAGGTGATAAAAATACTTTGTAATTTGTGTGGTAATGTCCACGGCTCCCAAAATGGGGAAGAAGCTGCAAGTTATGACATATGGCCTCTCACTAGACTAGACAGCATTAGTCATGAAGAACGCTATCGGGGGACTTGCACTGTCAGCAGGCCTTCCAGCTTTTTCACTTTTTAATCATCGCCCCGGCAAACCTCCCCGTACAATCAAATACGTTTTTTTGTTGGAAAGGAAGTCAAAAGTGGCTAAGACACGTTTGTCTGACTCATGGAATACTAATTGAAGGGGAAAGAGGGTGGTCTTTTTTTATTTCTGTACATTTCTCTTTTGAGTGCGAGAGAGGGTGTCAACTCACGCTGAAAGTGAACATCTTTCAAAGTCAAGTGCTGATATAGCGCCTGCCTTGGGGAATTGACGGCATGTGGAACCTGTTATTTAAAAGATTTCAACCAGACCACCAACACAAAGTATTCATATTTCTAATAGACGGCTGTTAGGATCTGTTAAGCCTTGTTTCCCTTTTAATACTAACGATATCCTGTTTTACGCTAGCTCTTTGAATGGGGATTCAGGTAAGGGTTGGGTGGGGCCTTCCGCTCCATGACATTTAAAAAAAAAAAAAGTGTAAGCTTTGCTTTGTGCTCGCACATAAAGGAGTTGAAGTGTAATTTTTCATGCACTTCCTAAACATAGAGTCTGAGCGCCGCTTTAAAGGAAATTCAATATACCTGAGATTCACTCCAACCTCAAGTTATCTTTTCCCAAAGCTGCTTTAAACAACACACGGAAGTTCTGCTGTCGTATTATTTCGACTTAAGGTCAACCAGGTAGACATGCATGCTGCATATAGTCTTCCTGTGATTTACTTGTGCCATTATGTTAAATAGACGTGGTTGAATACATTTGATCTTGCGCAGGGCTCCCGAGTGGTGCAGCGGTCTAAGGCACTGCATCTCAATGCAAGAGGCGTCACCACAGTCCCTGGTTCGTATCCAGGCTGCATCACATCCGGCCGTGATCGGGAGTCCCGTAGGGCGGCGCACAGCCCAGCGTCGGCCGGGGTAGGCCGTCATTGTAAATAAAACGTTGTTCTTAACTGACTTACCTAGTTATAAAAAACAGTTACATTGTATTCTTAACTAAATTATATTGTTGCCATACCGCCCATAAACTATAAGAAGCCATATTTGTTTTATACGGTCAGCGTTGGACACACTCCAAGTGTAGGCCCTATACTCTGTCAAAATTCATTTTGCTGGGTTATTTCCACAGGGTCATTGAGGCACTCTGCACAACTTTTGTGACTTAAAGCTGATTTATGGTCAATCCGGAATCTGTATTTGCCAAACAGCATTTATTGCAATGTCAGGGCATTCATACTTCGTGCGCCTTGCGGAGCAGAGCAGAGCTGTTGTTAAGGAAGTTGTCAAGGAAGTGATTTTGTGTTTATACAGGACGTACTGTACCCACCTACCGTCAACCTATCACGTCAATGCAGAGCTATATGGAGCTATGCGGAGCCTTCCGCATTGTTACAAAATTTGGGAGGCGCACGGCAATGCCGGACCGCAAACCCGGATCAAGCATAAATCAGCTTAAAGAGTGCTGTCTCCACCACTGCATCCTGCATGAATCTTACTGGATGAACTTGGCTCTTTTGCAAATGTGAAATTCAATGCCATACAATTCTGACGCTAAAAAGAATCATTATTAAAATGCATTAGGTTACCCATTCCCCCCTCAGTTAAGACAATGCTTAACCATTTAAATGCAGACACTGCTATTATTTTATTGAGGTCTACAGTACTTCATCTACCTCATTCCCATAGTATTATTTACCCTCTAGCTCTTTTGCACCCCAGTATCTCTACTTGCACATTATCATCTGCACATCTATCACTCCAGTGTTAATGCTAAATTGTAACTATTTTGCCTCTATGGCCTATTTATTGCCTTACCTCCCTACTCTTCTACATTTGCGCACAGTGTACATCGATTTTTATATTGTGTTATTGACTGTACGTTGGTTTATGTGTTGTTGTCACACTGCTATGCTTTATCATGGCCAGGTCACAGTTGTAAATGAGAACTTGTTCTCAACTGACCTACCTGGTTAAATAAAGGTGAAATAAATAAATACAAAAATGGTCATGTTTAACCCTTTGGGCATAATATGATCCTATCCCATTTCAGCAAAGGAACTGCATCCAACAAGTTGTACTTCCATTTCACTCCAAGTTATACACTCTCATCCATAAACTTAACTGTGTAGTACTGTGTAATGTCTGGTCACAAGATGCTTCCTCTAGAAACATGTTATCATAATTCAATCTGACTCATCTTGCAGTCACTCTACTGTACTTCAACTCACTTAGACGTACGCTACCGGTCGAAAGTTTTAGAACACCTACTCATTCAAGGGTTTTTCTTTATTTTTAATAGTGAAGAAATCAAAACTATGAAATAACACATATGGAATCATGTAGTAACCACAAAAGTGTTAAACGATTCAAAATATATTTTACATTTGAGATTCTTCAAATAGCCACCCTTTGGCTTGATGACAGCTTTGCACACTCTTGGCAATCTCTCAACCAGCTTCACCTGGAATGCTTTTCCAACCGTCTTGAAGGAGTGCCCACATGTGCTGAGCACTTGTTGGCTGCTTGTCCTTCACTCTGCGGTCCAACTCATCCCAAACCATCTCAATTTGGTTGTGGACGGGGAATTGTGGAGGCCAGATCATCTGATGCAGCACTCCATCACTCTCCTTCTTGGTGTTGGGTCATTGTCCTGTTGAAAAACAAATGATAGTCCCACTAAGACCAAAGCAGATGGAATCGCTGCAGAATACTGTGGTAGCCATGCTGGTTAAGTGTGCCTTGAATTCTAAATAAATCACAGACAGTGTCACCAGCAAAGCACCCCCACACCATAACACATCCTCCTCCATGCTTTACGGTGGGAAATATACATGCGGAGATCATCCGTTCACCCACATCACGTCAAACAAAGACATGGCGGTTGGAACCAAAAATCTCCAATTTGGACTCCAGACCAAAGGACAGATTTCCACTGGTATAATGTCCATTGCTCGTGTTTGACCCTTGCAAGTCTCATCTTCTTATTGGTGTCCTTTAGTAGTGGTTTCTTTGCAGCAATTTGACCACGAAGGCCTGATTCACACAGTCTCCTCTGAACAGTTGATGTTGAGATGTGTCTGTTACTTGAACTCTGTGAAGCATTTATTTGGGCTGCAATTTCTGAGGTGCAGTTAACTTTAATGAACTTATCCTCTGCAGCAGAGGTAACTCTGGGTCTTCCATTCCTGTGACGGTCCTCATGAGAGCCAGTTTCATCATAGCGCTTGATGGTTTTTGCGACTGCACTTGAAGAAATGTTCTTGAAATTTTACGTATTGACGGACCTTCATGTCTTAAAGTAATGATGGACTCGTTTCTGTTTGCTTATTTGAGCTGTTCTTGCCATAATATGGACTTAGTCTTTTACCAAATAGGGCTATCTTCTCTATACCACCCCTACCTTGTCACAACACAACTGATTGGCTCAAATGCATTAAGGAAATAAATTCCACAAATGAACTTTAAACAAGGCACAACTGTTAATTGAAATGCATTCCAGGTGACTACCTCATGAAGCTGGTTGAGAGAATGCCAAGAGTGTGCAAAGCTGTCATCAAGGCAAAGGTTGGCTATTTGAAGAATCTCAAATATAAAATATATTCTGATTTATTTAAAAATAAAATGGTTACTACATGATTCCATATGTGTTATTTCATAGTTTTGATGTCTTCACTATTATTCTACAATGTAGAAACTTTTGCCCTGTAGTGTACACAAACACATAATGTCTGTTGACATCATTTGGAAAAGCAGCACTCGTAAATCACAACAACAGGAAATGCGGTTGTGTTTTTTTAATCTCAGTTTTGATATGATAACACGCCTATCCCCATGTCGTTTGGAACCATTTCCCCATTGCTGTGGTTATGATGAAAACAAACATCATCTGCTTCGATTGTCTTCCTTCCTCATGGCCATATGTTGCCTTGCCTGGACCCAGAGTTTAGTTGGTGGAGACTGGGGGAAGAGAAGCGTAGAAGAAGAAAAATACGTCATGGTTGGGAGAGGAACATTGTGCTGTCCTTTCATCCTCCGCAACCCTCTCTGCGTCCCAAGTGGCACCCTCATCCCTATATAGTGCACTACTTTTGACCAGAGCCCTATGGGTTTCCCTATGGTCCTTGGTCAAAAGTAGCACACTAGATAGGGAATAGAGTGTCGTTTGGGAAGCAGCCTTTCACTTCCCCTCTCCTCTATGAACCTGTTCCCTGGATGCTGGACAGACTCTGGTGAGTCGGAGCGGAGCACTCTGGGCTAACTGAACCTCGGCAAAGTCTTTGACAGGACAGATGTGGAGGTCCTCAGGTCCTTCTCCTCCGAGTGTGAGATCTTTGGCTGGTGGGATTGGGGGTGAGTCGGACGTGGGTGTTCAAAGTCGAGGTGATTAGATGAGTTATATGAGTCACATCCGACTGTTAAAATGCTAGACCACGTTCTGAAGGGTGACTGGGAGGACTAGTCCAATAACAATGTAGCCTGTTTGAGGAACAAGGCTTCCATCCTCTATAACTACCGCGCAACTGCTATAACTGACCTCATTTCCTCTTGGGCATCCCTTGGACCATACCCTCTTGGATCTCAACAAACCAGACTGTATTGACAGATAGGGTGTCGTAAGAATGGACTGCTCCTTCAGTAATAAGCACATCATTGTTGTGCAAGGCAGGACTGTACTGCATGATACCCACAACTCCAGGCCAATCTCCTACTCTGGTTTGGCCCAGGATGAGAGCTCTCCAATGGGCCAGGTGGTTTGGTGAAGTCTCCCACATTACTCCAGGCTGGCTGGCTCATCTGTACCACTCTGTAGCAGGAGGCAGGGAGGGAAGGAGGGGTGAGAGCTCTGAAGGAGGGAGCAGCGGGGTTAGCGCAAAGCCCGTGCTGCGGTGTGGTTTCTGGGTGGTGGTAGGGATTGTTTACAGGGCCCTGAATGCTCCATTTCAGCTCTATCTATAGAGGTGTCATTACCGCTCTGACAGCTCCATTGTCAGGCATGGCAATGGATTAAGCCCTCTGCTCCCACCGCCCAAGGAAAGCGATCAAAATGAAAGAAAAAATAAACTTGTCTCAGCCAATAGATCCAGCTCTGACTCCACCTCCCTCCCTCCCTCCCTCCCTCCCTCCCTCCCCTGTGCCTATGGATCTCAGTCGCCACAAACAACCTGTTACCTGACACACTCTGGCCCTGACCCACAAAACAGTGTTTTCTGAGCCAGAACAATAGGTTTGTTCATAGGAGAGGTATATCCATAGTTTGGTGGGGCCCTTTTATGACCCAGAGTTTACAGCCTGCTATTGTTGGCCCACACAATGCCGCAGCACATCCCTTCCTCGACTGTATCGAGGCAATGGCTGTTTAAACAAGACCATTCAGGTCCTCTTCTTCCATGCACCACGGTTCCGCTCGAACCATATCGCTTTTCATGTTATTGATGTCTTGTTTTGTGGTGGGGGCTTTTCTCGCAGGAGGTCAATGGCTCTTTGGAACAGACCGTCCTTGCCGTGTCTGTCTGTGTCGGATACGGAGAGAGGCAGCCTTTCATTTCTCTCTCGCTGCCTCTCTTTCTCCCTCTTCTTCCTCAGTGTCTCATATCTGCCCCTGTAACTCAGACTCCAGTCTTCCCCCTTTCTCTATCTTTATACCTTCTTTACCTCACAAACAAACAGGATAAGTCATCATTCAGAAACAATTGTGCATGATTGTCTGCTTGTTCATCAGTACAATGTGTGTGTGGTTGACAGGTTGACTGACACAACATGTGATCAGTATGGAACGCCTCTAATCCCGCCTCACCTTTTCCCAGCGCCCCCACTTGCCATGCCTGGTGGGCAGAGGGACAAAGGGGCAGCTCGGTGCGGGTATAGAGCCATAGAGGCATTTGATAAGAGTCCTGGTAAGAAGGGTAAGGGAGGGTTATGAGGGGTTTTGGGGGGGGGGGGTTAGCCCTGCATGGCATTCCGCTAGTCTGAGAATCAGTGGGCCCCGGTAACCCCTGGCAGGCACTAAGCTAACTCAGCCCCCACTACACTGACCCCAGACCAGCCGGTGAAGTAGACAGCCAGGCTGAGGGAGACCGCTAGAGGCTGAGAAATGAAAAAGTATTCTTCCCATGGGGCCACTCAGGGGCATGTAATTAAACAAATCACATTCCTCCTGCCGCGACCAAAATTGGGGAGAAGGCGCTTTGGGATAAGGCCCTTGGTCACATTCTGTTCCCACAGCGGTGTGTGCGTGTGTGTGTGTGTGTGTGCGTGCGTGCACATGTGAGCACGTGTGTAAAAGTGATGGAAGACAACTCCATCTTTGCCACAGCGGTGGAAATATTTACAAGCCGATCAACGTCCGATGGGAGGCCGTGATATCACAAGGCTTCCGTGTTGTTCATTAATAATGGGAATTCCTTAATTTGCTGCAGTATTGGAAAACAGAGTGAGCCAACTTAAGCCGTGTAGTTTGTTTGGATAATAAACACAATGGAAGGAGGCCAGGCTCTTTCCTTTAATCTTGTTTTAACAGGGGCACAACGACTTGACATTTCAGACCTTCCAGGAGACACAAAATTCAATGAAGATGTTATGGAGACGACCCTGGATGAACTTTTGGGAGCAAACAGAAACAATCTATAAGAAGTAGCAGAACAGATCTGTTCTCCCTAGATCAGCCATGCATTGCACTTCACGACGATGGAGATTCAATGGATCCCTCTGCTGTATAGTTCCAAAAGTTATTTCTAAATAGTTCAGGGACGATTTGTTCCTGAACCTCCACCGGGTTTAGCGTGTAACTATTATTGCATCATTGAGCTAATTTGCTTGCGTAAATGACCACAGGACCCCTGAATAATCATTCAAAATAACTTGGAGGACATTAACGTAGAAACTCAGTAGGTTATTCTTGGCTTTTGGGTAAAACGGAACGTCTGGGAACGTTCACTCGGCGGTTCAGTCAAGAGGTGAAGCCGCAGGTGCGGAGGGAGATATTTCTTGTAAAGGTGGAGAGGGGATACAGTCCTAAGCCACGTCCCAAATAGAACCTTATTCCTTATATAGTGCGCTACATTGGACCAGAGCCCAATGGACCCTGATCGAAGGTAGTGCACTGCGTAGGGAATATGGTGCCATTAGAGACGCATCCTAGGAACCCTCCCGTCCAACAACTCAAATGAGCCGAGGAGGAAGCACCGCCGAGGATCCGCTGAGGGATTGAACTGGGAGAAGAACTGAAAAGGCATCTTACAGTTCCTTCAGTTAGAGGAAGTTGGAGGTGCCCCAACACACACATGCGCACGTACACACACGCACGTGCGCGCACACACGCACACACACACGCACACACACACACACACACACACACACACACACACACACACACACACACACCAAAAGGACAAGGCCAAGACAACATTTTGTGTTCCTTTTGGCTTGTTTGAATTCAATCGCATGCCCTTCGGGTTGTGTCATGCTCCCAGTACATTTCAGCATCTCCTGGAGTGCATGTGGGTCAGTGTTGTTGTCCCCTTAGTGTCAGCCAGGGATCCACGGCAAGGGGGAAGAGGAGGGCAGTGTGAGATAAAGCTCCCAGCCAGGTTACAGGATAGGGCATGCTCTGCTCTCCAAATACACTCTGCATTAACAGTCACAAGAGCAAACACACATTGAGGGGGAGGAAGTCACAGAGGGAAGGAGAGGAGACACAACCCAGGACAGTAGACTGTTTGTTCTCTCCGACTCGCCCCAGTGACGAATAAACACAGCTTTAAGAGGAGAGGAAAATGTGCTTCAGGTGTCTGGAGAGCCAAAGCTATTTATGCAGGCATCACGGAGGCATAGAAACGGAGAGAAACACTCCAAACACAATGAGTGTGAAAGAAACATCCTGGGTGTTGTTTGGGAACGGCTAACAATGAGGCATACAGTGGAAAGGCAAGACAAAGACCTTAGAGCCATAGGATCACCATTCAAGTCTCAGGTCATCACGTCTGAAACACGGCAGTCGGCGGCCCATTGAGATTCAGTGAGCTGCTGCCCAAGCCGCCAAAGTGTCAGTGCCTCTCTCTCTCTCTCATGTACCCACCCGGTTGGCACCAGACATTTAATACTAATTAACAAAAGCTGTCCGGGAGCCAGAGGAGCTGTTATGTTCTTCGGCGGCGAGGGGGTGAGGGTGTAAAGAGACACTGTTTCTGTGCAGTGTTGCGTGCACTGATATCAGCTGTCTGTAAACTCTGGCCTTCTATTACACAAATGAATGCAGCGCACGAGGAAGCCCAATCGCAAGTGCCAGACTTTAACGGTAACGTTATGCAGTGGGATGCCACGTTCCTTGTTCCAGCGTTTCCAATATTAACAGCACTCCTTAGCCACCGTAATCATTCTAAGATGTCAAAACGTCGCAGTCTGTCCGGGCAAATTATCTATAACAATTTATGTCTGCGGTATTCAAATAAATGTTAAGCTGAGATGAAAACATTGCTGGTTCAAAGTATCCGCCCCCCCCCAGTATCTTGAAATCTTTACAAAAACCCACAAAGCTGTGCCGAGTATCTTGACTTGGGCACCACCCTAAATAAATTCAGCTCCATTTCAGACGGCTGCCAAGAATGGTCATTTATGGGGCTGACCAGTAATGCCTTGAATGCAAACACTTTGGGGCCAATCAGACTTAGGAAATGTACGCCTTTCCTATGCACACTTTTCCTACACACTTCTCGGTATTAAATAAATAGTCTGTCGACAATATTCAAACTGAAAGGTACACAGTATGTAAAAAGATGGCTTAAGATAAGTGTACCGAAATGTGTTATTCTGGTGGAGTTTTCATTCAATAGGCTTTTCGGTACATTTATCTTAAGCCACCCCTTTACATACGGTGTACCTTTTGGTTTGAATATTTTCCAGACTCACTAGAATATAATGAGAGAACTGGTTCACAATAGTCCTATAAATACCCTATTCCTCACTAGTCATGAAACTGTAGCCTAATGACAACGGTTCAGTAATGGTGAACGGGCTCCAGGTTAAAACTGCTGCACGTGTTCTTAGTTCCATAATGATTGAAATAAGCTACACGTTCCAAATTATTGCACAACGTTAGCCTAGTACGATCCACTATTGCTAGCGACTCTCAGGAACAAATACACGGACGTGACAGAGGAAAGAAAGGTAAAATAAATGGTAATGGAATGACGCAAAATGTAGGCTACAAATTGAAGTAAACTAACACTAAAGTGACAGTTATAAATGTATGTGGGTGTTACTGACAGTGGCTCCCGATAGTGGTTCATATTTAAGATGATAGAAATTGTTTAAAAAAAAACAGCTGAGAAAAGCCTGGGCGTACAGTTGAAGTCGGAAGTTTACATACACCTTAGCCAAATACGTTTAAACTCAGTTTTTCACAATTCCTGACATTTAATCCTAGTAAAAATTCCCTGTCTTAGGTCAGTTACGATCACTACTTTATTTTAAGAATGTGAAATGTCAAAATAATAGTAGAGAGAATTATTTATTTCAGATTTTAATTCATTTCATCACATTCCCAGTGGGTCAGAAGTTTACATACACAAACATTTCAGGTAGCCTTCCACAAGCTTCCACAAGCTTCCCAAAATAAATTGGGTGAATTTTGTCCAATTCCTCCTGACAGAGTTGGTTTAACTGAGTCAGGTTTGTAGGCCTCCTTGCTCGCACACACTTTTTCAGATTTGCCCACATATTTTCTATAGGATTGAGGTCAGGGCTTTGTGATGGCCACTCCAATACCTTGCCTCTGTTGTCTTAGGCCATTTTGCCACAACTTTGGAAGTATGCTTGGGGTCATTGTCCATTTGGAAGACCCATTTGCAACCAAGCTTTAACTTCCTGACTGATGTCTTGAGATGTTGCTTCAATATATCCACATAATTGTCCTTCCTCATGATGCCATCTATTTTGTGAAGTGCACCAGTCCCTCCTGCAGCAAAGCACCCCCACATCATGATGCTGCCACCCCCGTGCTTCAAGATTGGGATGGTGTTCTTCGGCTTGCAAGCCTCCTTTTTCCTCCAAACATAACGATGGTCATTATGGCCAGTTTTGGAGCAGTGGCTTCTTCCTTGCTGAGTGGCCTTTCAGGTTATGTCAATATAGGACTCGTTTTACTGTGGATATAGATACTTTTGTACCTGTTTCCTCCAGCATCGTCACAAGATCCTTTGTTCTTGTTCTGGGATTGATTTGCACTTTTTGCACCAAAGTACGTTCATCTCTGGGAGACAGAACGCGTCTCTTTACTGAGAGGTATGACAGCTGCGTGGTCCCATAGTGTTTATACTTGCGTACTATTGTTTGTACAGATGAACGTGGTACCTTCAGGCGTTTGGAAATTGCTCCCAAGGATGAACCAGACTTGTGGAGGTCTACAATATTTTTTCTGAGTTCTTGGTTGATTTCTTTTGATTTCCCCATGATGTCAAGCAAAGAGGCACTAAGTTTGAAGGTAGACCTTGAAATACATCCACAGGTACACCTCCAATTGACTCAAATTATGTCAATTAGCCCATCAGAAGCTTCTTAAGCCATGACATCATTTTCTGGAATATTCCAAGCTGTTTAAAGGCACAGTCAACTTAGTGTATGTAAACTTCTGACCCACTGGAATTGTGATACAGTGAATTATAAGTGAAATAATCTGCCTGTAAACAATTGTTGGAAAAATTACTTGTGTCATGCAGAAATTAGCTGTCCTAACCGACTTGCCAAAACTATAGTTTGTTAACAAGACATTTGTGGAGTGGTTGAAAAACAAGTTTTAAACGACTCCAACCTAAGTGTATGTAAACTTCCGACTTCAACTGTATAATAAAAACATTCTTTAGTGTATAAATCACCTCGGTAGGTTATAGCTTGGATCTCCAAATTTCATCCTGAAAATTACGAGGACATATGCCTACGGTGAAAATGTTGAAGAACGACACAGCTATTTTTAGGTAGGCTAAATTCTCATGAAACCTAGGCACTCATGAGAAAAGATGGGTTGGAGAGCGTTTATGCATGAAGGAAAGAAACGGTTGTTTGATTCATTCTGAAAATTGCCACATTCAGTTCTTTAACCGTGGTAATGTTGAAAAATGAGTGTACATAGAGTTAGAACAGGGAGAATAGTGTACAATGGTAGGCTATACCCTCGTCTATTGCCTGCACTAACCATGGAACTGTATGATGACACGGTCAAGTATTGCGCCATGTGTCGGGTTCAAACTGTTAAGGCTTGGTCTGCGCTCCGCTCCGTAACGATGTCATTGGTCTACATTTCATTTTCTTTCTTTGTATTATCAACTGTTGCTAATGATCCTTAGCGACAACCACACAGCTTTGACGGCGTTCACAGTGGAAGTGAATGAAGGTAAATGAAACAATGGAATTAAATGGAATGATAATGTAGGCTATACCAACTGAGGGGAACTAACATTACATTGGCAGTTGAATATGTATGGTTATTAGGCTTACTGACGGTCGATACTGATAGTTGCAAATATTTAACATGATAGACATAGGAAACAGAGAAAGTCAGTCGAGGTAGCCTATAATTAAGACATCCGAGAGTGCCCATCCCTGCAAGTTAAAAGGCCGTACAATTTAAATTCTGCATAATAGCACTGCATTTCATAAACTTTACTGTGGGAAAGTTGATATCTTGATATGCTTCAGTTTGCTGCCATATGACCAGTTTCATAATTGTCTCCAGCAGTTATAAGGTAAAATAGATCTAAAACAAGTGTAATTTATATTTACAATTCCCTTATCCAAAAAGAGATGACTTATTTTCCTAGCTCTTACCAATAACTCTTATGCATGGAGAATGGAGTTATTTCTATTAGAAAAAAAAACAAGTAAATGCTTTTTCCACTTGGACTAGACCTTATTTATGGTTCTCGTGCATAAAGGTGGTCTAATTATTAGTCTAGATCAGAATACAGTGTATCTGTAGACACACCTCCGCCACACATTCATTTATTTCATCTCCACCCCAAACGAGCAGCGGGCGAATAGCATACTACTCTCATGCTTAAGTTCAGGGACTGTTTGTGCTGGCACCGCTTACCTCGGTTCGGAATTCACCCCTTAGGTAACTGTGATAGAACCAAAGGGAGTGCTAAAACCGGAGCCGTGGCATGTAAATGCACATTGACAACACGCCCTGGTTCTCATTTGAACGAGGCATTTACACCGTTTACTCCCGTTAATCCGCAAAAAACAACCGCGTTCGAACATTAAGCCCAACCGTTAGAATTATTTGAACATTAAACAGGAAGTGTTTTTGTTTCTTCTCAGGGCTCAGGTCGTGAGTTAGGGGGACACGGCCATGTGGGGGGAGGGTGGAGTGAGTGAGGGTCCGACCTGATTGATTAACCTAAGGCACCTCCAGAGCTCTGCTAAAAGCCCTACTGTCAGACTGGACTAATCGTCATACACATAAACCCTGTAGCTACACACAAACACCAATGACCAGTGTGACAGCAGCACTAAATATTTATACTGTACCTACCTCTGTATATTGTATAGGTAAATGTATGTGTATGTGGGCTCCAAGCAGAAGATTAGTTCACTGGTTGCTACCATGCCAGTTTGGAGCGGTGGGTGAGGAATTTTGGGGAGAAGAGGGGGGGAAGTGGCCGTGGGACTGGTCAGTTAGTCCCCGTCCCTCCATCCATCACTCATCAAGAGCCCCACCGCCCTCTTGACCAACGGCCCTCACAAAGGTATGTTGGAAGATTGATGGATGCCATTGTTTCCCCCCCCCTTCCTGATATTGATAAGCCATGAAAGAGAGAACCCCAAAGTTTCTTTACTCTCTCTTTCTCCACTTTATTAATTACACATTGGACAGGCTCGACCCCAAGAACAACTGCAGGAAACCAGAGTGGGGGTGTAGGAGGAGTAGGAGAAGGGGTATGTTTGAAAACAACCCCCAGACAAATAGAAGAGCACACGTAAGATGAAACTTCATGGTCTGGCAGCAGCCGACTAAAGCCCAGGCAGGCAGTGACTTATGGGCCTTCCCCAGATCTCCGTTTGTGCTGGCACTGGTAATCTTGCTTGGAAAACAAGTCATTAAGGAATTTCAGTTACACTCCCTTGTATCAGTGTTGCCAAGAATACTTTCCCCTTCCCTAACCTGATTTACGAGGAGGGCTGAATATTCCTGAATGCCAATAGACTCAACATGCCCTTATTTAGAGAGGGAGTGTATGAGTGTGTTAAAGGGGAGGGGAGAAGGGGGGGGGGATGATGAGGGACAGGGAAATAGGGAGGGTTTATTGGTTTGTCCTTGACCCCAGCAGTTCCCGGGTCCTGAGAGCCCCGGGAAAGGTCAGAGGAACTGAACCCAGAGATGGAGCTCCGAGATAAGGCCAGTATTACTCTCCCACCCACGTCCTGTGGAGCCGACAGTGGGGTAGCAGGGCAATGGTGTCATACTGACATACTGCCACCCACCCCTCTTGCTCCTGGACCAGGAAGTGTAATCCATACAGGCTGAATGCCACCAGTATACCCAGAGATTTGCTCAATTGCAGGCACACACATGTATGTGCACACGTGCACACAAGCGCACACACAAGTCTAAGGGATCCCGCTATCCCAATAAATACATAACATGCCTTCAGAGACTTTGGCCCAGAGTGACATGACTCAATCATGTACACTTACATACCTGGTGGTTAGTCTCTACACTCTTAGAAATAAAGGTGCTATCTAGAACCTAAAAGTGTTCTTCAGCTGTCCCCATAAGAGAACCCTTTGAATAACCCTTTTTGGTTCCTGGTAGAACCCTTTTCAGTTCCATGTAGAACCCTTTCCACAGAGGTTTCTACATGGAACACAAAAAGGTTAAACCTGGAACCAAAAAGGGTTCTCCTATTGGGACAGCCAAAGCCCTTTTGGAACCCTTTATGTATTTAGATCCTTTTACAGAGGTTACAGAGTCTGTAGGCTTCTTAGGGTTGATGATTTATGTTTATTTATAGCTCTATGGCTGAATTGCATTGATTTATCAAGACGTCATATAGAGACATCTCTTCATTGATTTGCATGAGAACTTCTGCGAACTTTGTACATTGACTAAAACATGTTTAATTGTCACATACTGTACACCAGATAGGTGCAGTGTAATGTGTTGTTTTACAGGGTCAGCCATAGTAGTACAGCACCCCTGAAGCAAAGTTAGGGTTAGGTGCCTTGCTCAAGGGCACATCAACAGATTTTTACCTTATTGGCTCGGGTATTCGAACCAGAGACCTTTTGGTTACTGACCCAACGCTCTTAACAGCTAGGCTACCTGCCACCCTACCAAACCAAACCAAAATACTGAACATGTTTGTAAGTGCCCACCATTTTTTGGGAGTTGGCCATATGTAGGTAGTAGGTCGTGCAGTTTAGCTTGTCAGGACCTAACATCCTAGTATCCCCTTCTCTTTTCATTATGTTCCCTCTAACATTATCCTTCCAACTCCTCCACAGGGTTGTGTCATTGGGCTTATCAGTTGAACTGCTATGAAAGATCGTACACTCCCCCCTATGTCACCCTAATGACCCTTCATGACAAGCATATGAAATCTTCACAGGTGTCCGTAAGCACGGTGCCTCCATCCCGATAGACCAGTGGATCCATCCACAGGGAGGATGCTGCTGTGTACAGGTCTAACTCAATTCTTCCATTGTGTATGGGAAAGGCTGACCCAAGTGCAACATCACCTTTCAACTCGTGTCAGCTCAGCTGGACCCAGACCCAGGTTCATGCTATTAGATTAAGTCAGTACTTGCTCGCCCAGCATACAGCAGATGAAAGTGGTTAGGACAGTCCCGTTAGGAAATTACAGTCTATGTTCCTAATCAGGGTTTGGCTAGAACAAAGGGAGGCTAAACTCTTACAAAAAAAAGGTGCTATCTAGAACCTAAAATGGTTCTTCGACTGTCCCCATAGGAGAACCCTTTGAAGAAGCCCTTTTGGTTCGAAGCAGAACCTTTCTGGGTTCCATGTAGAACCCTTTCCGCAGAGGGTTCTACATGGAACCCAAAAGGGTTCTACCGGGAGCCAATTAGTGTTCATCCTGTAACCAAAAAGAGTGCTCCTATGGGGACAACCAAATAACCCTTTTTGGAACCCATTTTTATAAGAGTGTAGATCCCATCTGCTAAGTTGGCTGGGCCACATGAACACACGGACATTATGTACCCAGGGCATGTGTCTGTGAATGAGTATCAGTCAGTGTGTTATTGAAACCAACAATCCTTGCTCACTTAGATACACAGTATGCGTTCAAACAGTCTGTGTCCATTTCCTCATTTATCTTTCCACCCACAAATGACTGTTTTGAGGATAAATATGGTTGTCATTATCTAACCATCATCATAATTTGCATGGCTCGCTATCATAGCAGTTGTTTTAGTTTCACCACTTGAAGAACATCTACAGGTGTCATGCACTGCTTTATATCTCAACTGTATTTGATTCACCTTTGTGTGGTAATGAAATTGTAGATATCATATTTAACCACTTTTGTTCATATCTGCCTTGGGGCATGGAGCTTCTTTGCGAATCAAAGTTCAGCAATAGCGTACTGTGGTTTTCTCCTGACCTGGGGGAAGGCTGTTAACATAGATCATTAAATAAGAGAAACGCAGCTGTCTCCAAAACATCAGAGAGGGTTGGTTCATCGCACAACAGGCTGTAACATTACACTCTTTTTATATGCTTGTAAAAGCCCTTTTCACACCACTTTACCCCCCCCCATGTTTGTATACTATAGTGATGGATGAGGAGATTTCATGCACCGCATGTCATGCAATATGTGCATTCTATTTATGTATTTTCATATCACAGTCATTATCATATACATTTAAGCCAAATTGTCCTAATTATAGTAAATACTACCATAATGTTCTCTGTTTTGCTCTCCGTTAGTAAGACTAGTGTGAGATTTATGAGTTTATGATAAAAAGATTGTGGGGGCTGTTTTGTTACACTTCAGTGAGGCTTTTGCTGATGGAAAAACATATGTGTTATGGCTTTACACCCCCAGACAGGGGTATTATGTATTGAGATACATGGTACATATTGCCTTTTTGTTTTTACACTTACTGATCATTTCAAAATAGTATTTCAATGCTAGCTTAAACAACGTGAAGAGGGGTTTGTTCTCCGTGTTCTTCATTTTATGGATAAAAAAATCTGCCTTGAAAATTTAACAAATCAACAATGAAAGTTAAATCAGGGTTCATATAATTTAGATCAAAATTAAACCTAATATCAGAGACTTTCAAATGAACATCAATAGTAGTTTATTTTAAAATAAAATCTAACTCACTCCAAAATATTCTGACATAAGAACAGTCCCAAAATAAATTGTCAAGAGTCTCTGGGTCACAACCACAAAATACACATTTGTCATCAATAGCTATTTTGAATCTGTGTATAATAAAGGTCTTTACAGGGGTGCTTGACTGCTGTTGTTGGTACATAACACTCAGATCAACCCCTAGAGAGATGGGTGGGGCTAAAGCTTAAGAGGTTGTGAACAATGCTGAATGGGTGTAGACAAAGAAGGGCTCTCCAGTAGTAGTACCAAAACATTCAAAGGCCATTTTCTCAAAAGTGAGTTTACAAGTTTATCAACTTTCAAAGCAAAATTACTTTCCCAAATGTTCCTCAAATGCAGTGTATGATATACAGTTGTGTAGCTCTGAGTCTCTACTTTTATCCAATGAAAAAAAAAAAGTCAAATTTTGCTACAGTACATAACACCAATTTGAGCCGGTTGGTCACATATTGTTGATAAAGAGTTACCTGTCTAACAGAGCACAGAGGGTGTTCTTTAATGGAAGCCTCTCCAACATAATCCAGGTAGAATCAGGACTTCCCCAGGGCAGCTGTCTAGACCCCTTGCTTTTCTCAATTGTTACTAATGGTATGTCACTGGCTTTGAGTTGCAGTTAGTTTCAGAATGGGTGGCAAGGAATAAGTTAGTCCTAAATACTTAAAACTTTAAAGCATTGTATTTGGGACAAATCATTCACTAAACCCTAAAACTCAACTAAATCTTGTAATAAATAATGTGGAAATTGAGCAAGTTGAGGTGACTCAACTGCTTGGAGTAACCCTGGATTGTAAACTGTCATGGTCAAAACATGTTGATACAACAGTAGCTAAGATGGGGAGAAGTCTGTCCAAAATAAGCGCTGCTCTGGCCCCAGTTTTGTCTCACCTGGACTACTGTTTAGTCTTGTGGTGAGATGCCACAAAGAGGGACCTCAGAAAATGACAATTGGCTCAGAACAGGGCAGCACGACCGTGTACACAGAGAGCTACCATTAATAATATGCTTGTAGATCTCCCATGGCTCAAAGCGGAGGAGAGATTGACTTCATCACTAGTTATTTTGTAAGAACTGTTGACATATCGAATGCACCGAGGTGTCTGTTTAAATTACTAGCACACAGCTCGGACACCAATGCATACCCCACAAGACATGCCACCAAAGGTCTCTTCACAATCCCCAAGTCAAGAACAGACTATGGGAGGCGCACAGTACTATAGTACATAGCGCCATGGCAACATTGAACTCTATTGCACATCCGGTAACTGATGCAAGCAATAGAATCAGATTTTTTTTTTTAAAACATAAAAATACACCTTATGGAACAGCGGGGACTGTGAAGAGACACACAGGAACAGACACACAGACACATGATAAGACACGCTACACACGCGTAGACATGAATTTTGCATTGTAGATATGTGATAGTAGAGTAGTGGCCTGAGGGCGCACACTTAATGTGTTGTGAAAAGTGTCATAAAATGTCATGTCATGCCTTGGCAGCAGCTAATGGGGATCCTTAATAAACACAAAATACAAACACATCTAAGTCTATGCCGTCCGAGGTGTCACAAGCTATAGGTTTAATTCAAAGCATATGATTTACTCCTAACTTTAAGTGGTTAATATAATCCTAACCATACAGTGTAACTCCAATAAACAGGGTATGGCACATGTAACCGGGCTGGAATGCAGTCAATGTACAGCAGAGTGGTTGTCGGGGGAAGTGTATCCAAGGAGGGTCACTGTTAATATCCTCTATTGGGAGAACATCACTGAACCAAAAGGGTAGTTCTGGCTCTGAGCCAGGAAGTGTCAAGTTGACATTGTTTCATTTCTTTCCCCGCAACAACCAGTGATGAGACTGAATGAAATCGAAGCTCGAACTAACTGCACACCTTGCGTGAACATAATTATGTTGTCATGTTGGATGAGTTATCAATCCTCCCCCTCTTTTCCCTCCCTTTTTCCCTCCCAGCAGCCCTCTCATCCTTTATCGTTTGTTGTTCCCTTGAAACGTGTGTTCATCCCGGTCAGCTGTCACCCTATCTGTCTCCCAGGGGAGATAACTCTGTTAAGTGAATTTGTTCGACTTGACTTTGGAAGCACATGAAAGAGAGGGGTGGAAAACTGTTAACGTGACGCTGCCAAGAGGAACAAATCAGCCAGAGCAAGCAGGCACTAGGCGGACCTTTTTGGAAGCCGACCCAGGCCACATTCACTTCAGGAAACAGAAAACACACAGTCCATCGCTTTATTCCTGACGGGGGCCATTCTCTCCATGTTGAGTTCTCAGAGGTTTGTCTGTTGCCTTCCCCTCTTACATACAGTAGTATCACAGGATTGTTGTTTTTCATATTTCTATTGAATCAGGTTTCAAATATATGATCACACATAGGCTATCCGTAGTAATAAATCAAATGCTATGGAAAATAGTGACCAGTTTTATTTGAATAAACTATACAGTATTAAAAACAGATTGACTAAAAATAGCCACATTTGAAAAGGAAAGGGCTGTCTAAGACAGTATAACTGCTGTATCCTCATTGTTCGAATTATGAGCTTTTGCGAACATTGATATACATGAGAAAATGATGTAACAGAGGCCTGCAGTATGTCTCCTAGCTTCCACTTTTGAAATACTTCTCTTTCTCCACTTATAGTGATCAAACATCAAATAAACCTTGCTTGCAGAACATTAAATGTAACACAAATGAATAACGTTGTAAGGTTGAGTCATTCGCTTTTAGGGTATAGCTAACTTTCCCAGGTGACTTGGGCCGAGCTCTGAGCAGAGTGTGATGATGTTATGGGATATTTTTTTTATAGAACTGATGCATGAGGACACTTTGACTATGCTGCAATTAATTATTCAACTCGATTCATCTGCGTTTTGAGAACCCACAGTGTTTTATTTGGGAGCCCAAGTGGGAGCTGTTTCAATTTATAATCCTGACAGCTTCGAATTGTTTCCTCCTTAGTCCTCTCTGAAACGTTTGGTCACTTTGTATTGCCCTGCCAGGGTGTTTATGAACACTTGGACGACTTAGGTGTTTGTCGCAGTAGGGGAAGGCCACCAGAGCAGGAGTAAGGTTGCCAGATGAGGGGTGAGGTTGCCAGGCAAATGCCAGCCTGAAAACCATGGAAAACTCAATGGAGACAGAGCTCCTACAGACATACAGTGCATTCGGAAAGTATTCAGAGGGCTGTTGTGGTGACCGTATTACCGCCACACCGGCGGTCAAGAGTCATGAAGGCAGTCAAATTCCACATGACCGTTTAGTCACGGTAGTTAGGCTTCTCCAAGCTCTGAAGCTGCTGCTGGTCATTAGTAGCCTATCAAACTTGCTAACTGCCTGGTACTCAGCACTCTATTGTCCCTCTAATCACTCTGACATCAATGCAAATTTATTCTAAAATCTAATCAAACACATAATGAGAGTCCATGAGCTCATGTTGTGCAACATTTCTATAGGCTATGCAATTGCGGGAGAAAACAGAGTGATGGCTGCTAATAAAAAGAGGAGGAGACCATCAGCTTTCTATAGGCTAGGCCTACTATATTTATTTCTCAACTTTCCTAATATTAAGCACATTGCTTATATTTACAACAGGAGAACATTTACATTTTACATTTACGCCATTTAGCACACGCTCTTATCCAGAGTGACTTACAAATTGGTGCATTCACCTTATGATATCCAGTGGAACAACCACTTTACAATAGTACATCTATATCTTTTTGGGGGGGAGGGGGGGTTAGAAGGATTACTTTATCCTATCCCAGGTATTCCTTAAAGAGGTGGGGTTTCAGGTGTCTCCGGAAGGTGGTGATTGACTCCGCTGTCCTGGCGTCGTGAGGGAGCTTGTTCCACCATTGGGGTGCCAGAGCAGCGAACAGTTTTGACTGGGCTGAGCGGGAACTGTGCTTCCGCAGAGGTAGGGGGACCAGCAGGCCAGAGGTGGATGAACGCAGTGCCCTTGTTTGGGTGTAGGGACTGATCAGAGCCCGAAGTACAGAGGTGCCGTTCCCCTCACAGCTCCGTAGGCAAGCACCATGGTCTTGTAGCAGATGCGAGCTTCAACTGGAAGCCAGTGGAGTGTGCGGAGGAGCGGGGTGACGTGAGAGAACTTGGGAAGGTTGAACACCAGACGGGCTGCGGCGTTCTGGATGAGTTGTAGGGGTTTAATGGCACAGGCAGGGAGCCCCGCCAACAGCGAGTTGCAGTAATCCAGACGGGAGATGACAAGTGCCTGGATTAGGACCTGTGCCGCTTCCTGTGTAAGGCAGGGTCGTACTCTGCGAATGTTGTAGAGCATGAACCTACAGGATCGGGTCACCGCCTTGATGTTAGCGGAGTATAGCCTACCTGGCTGGCATGAAAATAAACCATGGGGAAAGCGTCCTCCATTCGCTATTTAAGTGCATGGATGACATGTATTTTTTTCCCGCTGCCCCTGTTTCGATACAGGTGCATGATAATGGTCTATTCTAAATCAAAACAAATGTCACACATATATTATTTGGTATATGTAAAGACAAGATTAAATCAAGAATAGTCTGATGGATGACAATATTAGCCTATCACTTCTGAGTTATATATCATCACTTGTGAATGATGCCCAGCATTTTTTGTGACTTTTTTGAATCATTGTCGCACACCTCATTTAGCCTAGACCATATGTTTTGATAAGGTTTGTATCATAACTAAAGTGGCCAAATAACCTTTTGAAATTAAGCACATTAATTCACTTTACAAGGAGTGTAGAGCCTAACTGGAAAACATAAGCAGCGAGTGAGTTTCAAGTGTGGGAAAGATAATTTTCACCATAAAAATGCACCTTTCTAATAAAAGCATTACATGCATAATTGAATTTGCCGTCACTTTTGATAATGGTATTTTCCTGCTAATGGTTCGTTAGGCCTGCTCATCTTATTGGCTGACTAAAAATAAATATGGACAGTTCTTCCAATATCTTCAATATGCACCTTGGAATTGGATAAGGATGCGCACAGTTGTGTCGCCGATGTGTCTGTCTTCACTTGTAGCCTGTGAGAAGGACCCGATCACGTGATGGAGCTCACAGCACTTAGGGAGAAGGGCACAACAGCCACTGGCCAAGAAAGGCATGGATTTTTGTAGGATACATTACGAACACACAAAGATGATGCCGCTGTGAAATTCTAGGCATTAACAAGTGCTTGTCAAATTGTGAATGAGTGACTTGTGTAGTGTGTACAGCCTGCGCAAAAAAGCAAAGCAGAGCTCATGCCTTTCAAGCAACTTTTTTCAAATCATCATTAGAGTCTCATCATGCAGCCATATAATGTATTAAAAATCAAAACATATAGCCCAACATTTGAAGAACAACTAAAGTTACATTAATAACTCTAAATTAAGCATATAGGAATACCTATTTCTTTGTTAACCACTCAACACAGAATAGCTGCATGTGCGCACTCCCTCGAATCGTTTGGAGAAGATATCATGCTGTGGGAGTCGGGATCAAGGGAAAGATGTACAGAGAGATCCTTGATGAAAACTTGCTCCAGAGCGCTCAGGACTTCAGACTGGGGCTAAGGTTCACCTTCCAACAAGACAATGACCCTAAGCGCACAGCCAAGACAATGCAGGAGTGGCTTCCGGACAAGTCTCTGAAAGTCCTTGAGTGGCCCAGCCAGAGCCCGGACTTGAACCCAATCAAACATCTCTGGAGAGACCTGAAAATAGCTGTGCAGCGACGCTCCCCATCCAACCTGACAGACCTTGAGAGGATCTGCAGAGAAGAATGGGAGAAACTCCCCAAATACAGGTGTGCCAAGCTTGTCACGTTATACCCAAGAAGACTCAAGGCTGTAATCACTGCCAAAGGTGCTTCAACAAAGTACTGAGTAAAGGGTCTGAATGCTTTTGTAAATGTGATATTTCAGTTTTTTTTATAAAGGTGCAAAAATTTCTATAAACCCGTTTTTGCATTGTCATTATGGGGTTTATGTTTTACGTTTTAATACATTTTTGAATAAGGCTGTAATGTAACAAAATGTGGAAAAAGGGAAGGGGTCTGAATACTTTCCGAATGCACCATAGGTAAAGTTAGGTACTCACAATGACACCAAGTCATACATTTCACAATATTCAACCACAAAGTCTGAAGAAAACCAATGGGCATCAAAGTCAAGCTTCAACACAACATTATTGTGTAATTTAACGTCAGACGTGGACAGGTATGATAGCATAAAATAACATTAAATTGTACAAAATAAGTTAACTAAAGGGAAAGTCTTACTTTCCCCGCCATCATCCATGCTTTGATTACAAGCAGGCTTGACTACTGTAATGCTCTCCTGTCTGGTCTACCCAAGAAAGCCATTGGTCAACTGCAAAATATACAGAATGCTGCAGCATGGGTACTGACCAAGACCAGACGGAGAGCACACATTACACCAGTTTTAAAGTCTCTGCACTGGCTGCCTGTGAGTTTTAGAATACATTTTAAGATTATTCTATTGGGTTTTAAATCAATCCACGATTGAGCACCCCAATACATGTCAGACATGCTTTTAAGTTATGTACCCAGTAGGTCCCTCAGGCCCTCTGGCACTGGCCTTTTAACTCTCCCAAAGCGTATGACCAAGAGGCATGGAAAGGCAGCCTTTAGTTTTTATGCCTCCAGCCTCTGGAATAGGCTGCCAGAGAACCTGAGAGGGGCCGAAACTAAGGACATACTGTATATAAAAGAGATCTTAAAACACATCTTTTTCAGCTTTGTTTGTCACCGTTTCATTGTTTTCTTATGTTTGTTGTGTAGTAAGTATTTCAGCTTTTATTGTCATTGTTTTTTATTCTTTTTTTCCCTGTAAAGCGTATTGCGTTGTATGTCTGAAATGTGCTGTATAAATAAACCTTGATTTGATCATTAAAATGAAATATTCTTAAGAAAAAGTAGCTGTCCTAACTACTGCAGACCAAGGTTTTTTCTGCATTTGGAATGCAATGCTTTATGAACCATTATTTTCCAGTACATAAAAAGTTGAGTAGACCATGTTGGGTGTGAAATAAGATGGAAACCCTGTCAGTCACAGCCAATAGCAAGGCCCCATGAGGTATAACAGACTAGGCTTCCATTACCCATCACCCTATCCCCTCCTTCTGCAAACCCCACAAGTAAGCCTTTGAAAAATATAGGGTTACCTCGAAGCAAATCCCCCTGAAACTGAACACTTTTATCCCGTATATAGTCACTCATTGGCACGCGGTGCACTTACGTCTGAGAGAATTAAGAGCTATTTCTTGTATGGGGTACAGAGTCCTCCACTGCTAGTCCACAGTATTAAACAAATGGCACTGTGACTTGCCTTTCTTTAATGGGCTCCATATTAACAAAAACAGTAGATTATGTTGCCACATTCAACTTCCATCCTAGGAATATGAAGCAGTTTGTAAATTCGAGTTTGGTACACAAAATAAACAAAGAAATGCAAACAAATGAATTAGGTAATGTTCATTGGCACCGTACATTCATTTAAAAATGGATGGTTAAGTCATGCCTGATGTCAGCATAAGCAAATGAAACCGATGGAAAAACTGTGCGCACGCACATAGTTAAAGTATGCCGCACACACTCACTTTGGTGCTTTTTGTGTACCTTCCCAGCTACTTGCCCAGCCTCACCCACATGACATTAGCTTACCAGAGAGCTATTGGCTGAGCATCACCCAAAATGTTCAGATTGGATTGATTAGCGAGGCGTTCTCCAGCGTGTAAATCCAGAACACCCCGAAGGGCAGCTCCCTCACACGACAGTGGGCATTGAGTGATTACACATTCTCTGCCACTGTCATCGAACTCATGGTTCTTCCTGACTCTGAATAGAAACGGAACATGGTGGACACGGGACATGGTACTCTTTCCTCCTTTCTCCTGCTTTCACGCTCACGCTCACAACCTTGTCTGGCCTGTAGGTGTGTTCCTGAAATTCATTAGTGAGTGATAACCCTTGATGATTTAGTGAGTGGACGAGTTGGAATCTCTGGACTTAACAGACAGCCAGTGGCCGTAAAACACACTCCCCGTATGCCCCCCCCTCCCCCTCCCCCCTCCACTGATGAAGGCTATAAAACAGGGCCTGTGACAAGCAGCAAAAGCAGCTGAGAGTGCAGACTGTTCTAATCGGGCCTCTGGAGAGAGACCCACACCTACGAAAAGGACCCCCAGGACACTGTAACATACATCAGGCGCGACAGGGAGGCCCCAAGCATGGTTTTAACAGGGACTCTCCCCAAGGCACCCTGTACAGGCGCAGGTGCATGGCTTCACGGAGTCATATGGACGGAGGTTAGGACCACAGCCCATAACCCCCAGCACTTTCACAGAGGAGGGACTGAACAGGTTTTGGAATGTGCTTTCAATATGTACACTGAACAAAAATATAAACGCTACATGCAACAATTTTAACGATTTTACTGAGTTACAATTCATAAAAGGAAATCAATCAATTGAAATGAATTCATTACACCATAATCTATGGATTTTACATGACTGGGAATACAGATATGTATCTGTTGGTCACAGATACCTTTAAAAAAAAAGGAGGGCCGTGGATCAGAAAACCAGTCAGTATCTGGTGTGACCAACATTTGCCTCATTCAGCATAACACATCTCCTTCGCATAGAGTTGATCAGGCTGTTGATTGTGGCCTGTGGAATGCTGTCCCACTCATCTTCAGTGGCTGTGCAAAGTTGCTGGATATTGTTGGGAACTGGAAAACGATGTCGTACACGTCGATCCATAGCATCCCAAACATGCTCAGCGGGTGACAGGTCTGGTGGGTATGCAGGCCATGGAAGAACTGGGACATTTTCAGCTTCCAGGAATTGTGTACAGATCCTTGCAACATGGGGCCGTGCATTATCATGCTGAAACATGAGGTGATGGCGGCGGATGAGTGGCACAACAATGGGCCTCAGGATCTCGTCACGGTATCTCTGTGCATTCAAATGACCATTGATCAAATGCAATTGTGTTCATTGTCCGTAGCTTATGACTGCCCATACCATAACCCCACCGCCACCATGGGGCACTCTGTTCACAATGTTAACATCAGCAAACTGCTCTCAGGGAAGCTTATCGTCCTCACCTGGGTCTTGACCTGACTGCAGTTTGGCGTCGTAACCGATTTCAGTGGACAAATGCTAACCTTTGATGCCATCTGCCCGGTACACTTCTCCAGCATACCAGTTTCTGACAGTTTATGCAAAAATGTGTTAGTTGTCCAAACCCACAGTTTCATCACTTGTCCGGGTAGCTCATCTCAGACCAACCTGCAGGTGAAGAAGCTGGATGTGGAGGTCCTGGGCTGGCGTACTTACACGTGGTCTGCGGTTGTGAGGCCAGTTGGACGTACTGCCAAATTCTCTAAAATTACATTGGAAGTGGCTTATGGTAGAAAAATGAACATTCACTTCTCTGGCAACAGCTCTGGTGGACATTCTTGCCGTCAGCATGCCAATTGAACACTCCCTCAAAACTTGTGACATCTGTGACATTATGTTGTTTGACAAAACTGCACATTTTAGAGTGGCCTTTTATTGTCCCCAGCACAAGGTGCACCTGTGTAATGATCATGCTGTTGAATCAGCTCCTTGATATGCCACACCTGTCAGGTGGATGGATTATCTTGGAAAGGAGAAATGCTCACTAACAGGGATGTAAACAAATTTGTGCCCATAATTTGAGCAAAATAAGCTTTTTGTGAGAATAGAACATTTCTGGAATCTTTCATTTCAGCTCATGAAAGATGGTCCCAACATTTTACATATTGCATTTATATTTTTGTTCAGTATAATTTAGAAATAGTTATTGAGAAACACTGACTCAAGAGTGTAGAGAGTGTGTGTGTGTGTGTGTGAGAGAGAGAGAGTGTGTGAGAGAGAGAGAGATTAACTGAGTGAATCTTAGTTGTAATGATAATTGTAGGCACTTGTCACCTTTAGTTAATGTCACAACATAGGACAGGAGAGTTAATCATATGCACTAATTGCAGACCATTTACTTTACTCAGTGTTGAGCGCAAATTACAGGCCAATTACCTTATTTAATGTGTGTATAAAGATATTGCCCAACTTTACTGCTAATTAATTGACCCCTTCAATATGAAATCATCAGTTTGAACACATGGTGTATGCTCACTGTCTGGTGTCCGTAGTTTTATTGACTAGATTGAGTCTGTAAAATGAGAGTAATTTTCAAAATAAAACAATCTTTCCTTCCAACTAAGATAAAAGGTTAAGTGATTTCACATGGTTAAATAAATTATTTAGGAAAAACAGAAATGTCTGGTTGGAAAATATGGCAACAGATGCAGAACCACTCCAAGATCAAGCTTGCCTGCCAGCCAAAGCTTTAGTGGAATCATTCCCTTGGACTTTTCTTCTTGTCTTTCAAAGAAAAGAAAATCTCCCTTGGCTGTAGATTTAGAAAAGATGGAGAGGGTCGAAGCTGCTAATGTCTTTTCATCATAATTTATGTACCATCTGTCTGCTCAATCAGTACCTTGGAGACACCCAGCACTGTTTGTCTGGACTGCCTTCACTTCTAATGGATATTGTAGCACCTTTCAGTTACAGTGCTTCCATTCGCAATCAGCAAAAAAGCGCATACAAACCTAAGCTTCACTCTTGGCAGAAAGATGACTTATCTTCAGAAACAGGATGTGCCATCACATTCTGCATAAATACATTTCTTGATAGTTTACTCAAAGGGAAGGGATTAGCTGGTGAGGTGGTCTTCTTCTCCCTGCGGTGCACTATGATTCCAGGGCTCCTGCCCATTTGGACAGTGGTCTGTTGATTCTCTTGAAGGAAGCTGTTTTGAATGGCACACATATCAGTGAATTCCTCTGTCCTGTGAGTTTACTCTCCCTCGCTCTCTGAACTTCCCAAACCCGAAGTCAACCCTATATTATTTCTAAAATGCTTTGGTTAAAAGTCGATATTAACAGTTTAGCGCTGTATGCAGTCAGTACCACCTTCAAATTCGAATCTATACCAGCAAAGCGAGCAAGTGTGGTTATCAAAGATATTTCCTCAGCCTCCTGGATACTTTATGGACATGTTTTATAGGAGGATTCTTTTTTTTTTAAATAAGAGCTATCCATTGGGGAAACTCAAGTAGGAAAATTACTGGACCCTATGACCAAGAACTAAATGATAAAGTCGGTGCTATGGCAACAAGTGGCATGTTCTCTCTGTGCCAACACCACTCAGGTGGCAGTGTCCATAAGGCATACATTTTCTGTGGAATACTCTGTAAAGGAGCCATACCGTTAGAACTGCCCAGAGTTAAGACTTGTCCATGTTCGCCACCACAAGCTTTGTAACATTATTGGCAAATCGAGAAATGTCTCCCAGAAGGGAATAGCATTTGTCAATTTAAAGTCATCGACATCGGTTGCATTGCTCAAGTGAACTACATGTGTCCACCCGAAGCTATCCATGACCTCTTTTTGCTACGTTTTTCCACAATTGTCAAAATCACTCTAACGTCTTGGAGAACACAACAATCAAAAACTGCATTTAGCCGTCTTTTTACGGATTAGCTATTGGAGATTGCTATTGGATGAAGATTGGACATAATTTATTTTACCTCCGAGGGCCTTTGGGCTGCAGAAACGTGCAAAGCCAGAATTTATATGAAAGAAATGTGTGTGCAATGTTGGAACGTCATGAAATACGCAGCTTGTTTTTGAGTTTGAGTGATGTGAGTCTAATTGTGTCCGACTCTTTAAAAAAAGAATAGTTCTTCCTGAGAACACTGAGTGAAATTCTGAATTCATGACTTGGACAAGGCATTAAGCCTATAATAATGATATTAACCCAATGTCCCGGCATAGAGTTTCCCCCATTTCCCAGGTGGTCAAAGTGCAAAGTGCACTTGTCAGACAGAGATATCAGATGCAAGTTTAAAGAGTAGGCCTACGTTTTAGACCTGAACTGTCAGAGGGATCTTAAGGTTAGCCTCCCTAGTCTTTTGATGGGGAGTGAATGATGTGTGTAGTCTTTCTTATCTATACACTCTGTCTGATCTGTAATATTGTGGTACCTGATAGTGCTCTCACACTACTAACAAAAGCAGAGCATGGCGTCAACCCATGTCTGTGGATATTAAACAATCCACAGGCTGGGTTGGAGGGGATTAGAAAAGTCCATGTATGGTTGGCGTGGGCTGCGGAAGGCAGCAACAGGGGACACCTGCATAGAGTCCAGAAGCTGCGGGGTCTGGCTCAGGACTTATGGGTGCTGTCACAGGGACCAGGGCCATGTCCTTACTGTCTGACAGGGTGACAGATCCCAGAAAGTAGCCTGGTAATGAGGCTGTCCATCTCACAGACAACCTACAGTGCCTCCATGTCTCCGAGCAGCGCCAGGTCACCCTCTCCTCTTCAGACTCCATGTCTCCTCTCAAAACAGCTAGGCTATCTAGCATTCACCAGTATTAACCAGTATTTGGGTTGAATACTTATACACTTCTCTAAAGACACAATGGAACCAATGGTTTCAAAAGTGGAGACTCTGCACATCAGGCAAGATAAATCAAGCGCACCTCAAGTATTAGAAAGAAGAAAAAAAATGCTCCAGGTTTCATCAGCACTAACATCCAGGCTAGCAGTAACCTGCCCTTTTCAATTAGCTTCAGCATTGTGCCTCCTCTTGTCATAGAACTCAATGTCTTTAATGGGATGCTGGACGTTGGATACAGTATGGTTAACTTCGAGATTATGAAATCCTATGACAAACCAAACATGGCATTTGACTACCATTGCTCAGTCAGGAAATTGTGCTCGCCCAGTTGTATGGTCAGCAGGAATCCGTGGTATGTAGAGTGTGGTGGTTAAAGGGATACTGGGAGATATTGAGATTTAAGTTGTTTTTCTACTTACCCAGAGTCAGACGAACTCATGGAAACCATTCTTCTGTCTCTGTGTGCAGTTTGGAGATGATTGCAAGTGCAATTGCTGGAAGTCTCGCGGTAGGGGAGACGGGTTGGTTGTCACACTTTTTACTAATTCATGGATTTCTCAGCACCAGTATATCTTACAATAATATTTGCAATATTAGGAGAAAGACCAATGTTATAAGCTATTAAACACACTCTGTCCACTTTTGACAACCAGCCCCATTCTGGGGTTGGTTGCCACACAGCATGTGTGTGGTTGGTTGTCACAGTGTTTGCCAATTGTTTTCCAGCAACAATTTAACCAATTGTCTAAAGTTTAAGAAAAAGTAAAGCAGTTGAATATTTGCTTTGACATTGTCATTCTTACACCACTCAAATTGCCATATCAGTGCTTAATATAACAAACAGTAACCATCTGATATTTAGATAAAAATTGTAATATTTTGATAAAGTGAAAATGTAAAACTGTAAAAAAACTATTTCAAACAGGATCAGGTGTGTGTGTGTGCATGACTATGCGTGTGTGTGAATGTTGACGACCAAATCTGAACCAATCCCAGTTTGGACAGCACAGCACACAGTAGAGCACAGCAGAGTAAAGACATTTTCAATGACGGCCTAGGAACAGTGGGTTAACTGCCTTGTTCAGGGGCAGAACGACAGATTTCTTACCTTGTCAGCTCGGGGATTCAATCTTGCAACCTTGCGGTTACTAGTCCAACGCTCTAACCACTAGGCTACCTGCCACTCCTGTACTCAGTACAGTACAGAAGAGCAGAGCACAGAAGGATACAGTACAGTATAAAGGAATTAATTACACAGCCCCCCCCCCCCTTGCTTTTGAGCAATAAGCACTGTGACAACCAATCTGTGAGATAACGAACCCTTGTTTCCCTACAGTATCCAGCTCCTCTCAAAAACAGGGAAATACACCTTCTAACTACTCCAAAGCTGTGTGGTTGGTCATTTATAGTCTTACAAAGCCATACATAGTCATCAATATTTTAGAAATGCGTTAATTTTACTGACAGTCCTAAGATCCTATCCATTTCCTCATTCTCTGTCCCATTGTTGCATTGAGATTCATAGAGATGTATAGAGAGCGCAACGTTGTATCTGTCTCAATGGCTTTGCCCGTGCACTCACAGACGCCATAATGGGACAGACACAACGTTGTAATCTCTATACATCTCTGCGTCAAAGCGACACATATATATATTTTTTAAACTAACAAGGGGTAGGCCTACGCTTTTAGCCATTTTCTTCAACAAAAGCCACAATACCTTCACATACCCGCTCAATTCGAGCCCTAGCTTTAATTTAACACACCATGGTCTTCACTGACACTGAGATATTTAAAGAGTGCATGGTGACTGAAGGAATTGGCTGACAAAATCTGTGGATAGTAGACCTCTTATCTCATGAATTGGAAGAAACAGGCTCCAACACAAAGCCCTCTTGTTGTTAGTAGCCTAAAGTCTAATTAAAATCAAGACTGTTTAAATGAATCAGGCCTTCTCGAATTAGCCAACTGTCAGCACCCATCTCCGCGGCCAGCTGCTTCTTTGTAATGTAAGTTGTAAATTACTCGAATATGGCTTATTGTGAGGTCAATAACGCTGATAAATAGCTTCCTTATGGGCAACAAAACATATTGTTTTTATTCAAATCAATTATTGCAGTAGCAAGCTTACATCCGGTCCTCCTTCTCATCCTCGCACTCCCCCTCGCAAACTGAACAGGACATCAGTAGGCCTAGTCCACATGCACACAGTGCATTTTGGGAAAAATAAAAAAGTATTTTCGGAAGAAGCCTTCAACTCGCCTCCTGAAGTGCCAGCATACACAGCACAGTCATTGGTTAGGCAGCAAGAAAGGGTTTAAATCAGCAAGAGCAGTGCAGGCAGGGGCTCGTGATTAAGAATGCCTATTCACTGCACTGTGTAATCAAGCAATAAGGCAATGTTGGCAATATATCACAAACCCCCGAGGTGCCTTATTGCTATTATGAACTGGTTACCAACGTAATTAGAGCATTACAATTACATCTTTTTTCATACCCGTGGCATACGGTCTGATACACCACGGCTTTCAGCCAGCATTCAGGCCTTGAACCATCCAATTTATAATAAGCAACTAACTCTCAAACCCTGATCAATATGACATTTAATCGATTACAAATTACATGACCCTCCCCTGGACTAAATAAAAATATATTAAAACCTCCCCGATTGAATTTGAAAAAGCATGACCCTCCCCCATTTTCTTCAAGGTAACAATTATTTACATTTCGACCACTCCCTTACTACAGTACGTATAGCTTCGTAAGACTACAAATGACCAAACTCCAAACTGCACGCAGAGACAACAATGTTATCCTTAATGTTGAAATCTCGCAGTATCCCTTTAAGAAGCGTGTTGGGAGCAATCACCTCTTCAGTCATTACTGAACACAACCCAATGCCTCTCTGAAAAGGCCAACTCCGCCCCCGATGGGATTACCGCCTCAAAACCATGAAGCCTCCAACTTCCTGGCATTCTTCTTTAACGGGGGCGTGGTGAGATCAAACAGGATCGTTCTCCTACTTCGGAAGGGGCTGATCTGGGTGGCCATTACTGAGATATTAGGGTACTTCTTGGATACTTCCTTTTCATTTTTTTTCTTCCCATTTCTTCTTCTTTTTTTCCCGCCGCTATTTGTTTGTGATCAACAGCAGTTTTGCTATAGGGTTGCGTTACCAAGAATTGTTATGGTGTTTTCTCGTAGAATTTTTTTATAAAGTGATAAGTGATGAGAACCACTGACAAGTCTATCAGGGCTAAGCCTTTTCTTTGTTAGTGGGGTTTATTAGCCAGATGCATAGCATTGAAGTTTGAGAATCAACAACATGCTCTGTGAATTTCAACACCTGCGCTACACTCCCCCATAAAAACCACTATGTATGCCTCTTTCCCAGGAATGACTTAATGGCATATAAGGCTCTATCGCATCCCCGTAGACTGGGGCTCCAGGTTTCTCTGACTCGCTGCTGACATTCAATATTTGTCCGTGTTTATCTAGGAATCGCCGTTGTCATGGTTTTCCGAGGACTCTGAGGGCTTTGAGATGACCTCAAGATGACTGTCAGGAAGCTGTAGAATAATATGTAAGCTGAGGTAGTTTTATTTAATATGACAGGCTTCTTGTGATTACGTAATGCTATATCAATAAGCAGTTCACTTTTTTCTTAAGTAATTAGTGTGTAGGCCTTAAGCATTGCGGGACATTTGAAGTAAGGTGCAATGAGCAACCATAAAATGTTCAAGAAATGTACTTTATTACTGCAGTCCAGCGAGATTGTCTAGGAAAAATGGATTACATATTTTGTAAGAATTTGTAATTGTAAACAGGATTAAAGGTAGAATAATAGTGAACAAGTGTTGTTAGCTCTTTGGACTGGTGAAATGTGTGTGGACCTCTCTGGCTCACGCCTGCCTTCATAACATTATTTCATTTAACATGTTGGACTTTACATTAACATTAAATAAAAGTCTGAAGACTGATGTGCTTCTATTTCTCTTACCAGTATATCACAAAACTAATGTGCCTGAGAAGTTTAAATGAAAATCTTTTGACTTGTCCCCAATAGGGTTGAATATTTTCCCGGTATTTTACAATTTGTTGTTCCATCCCGAGAATAAAGCACAGTTAGGGACCCTCAGTTAGGGTCACCGCTTTATTTTAGGAATGTGAAATGTCAGAATAATAGTAGAAAGAATGATTTATTTCAGCTTTTATTTCTTTCATCACATTCCCAGTGGGTCAGAAATTTACATACTCAAATAGTATTTGGTAGCATTGCCTTTAAATTGCTTAACTTGGGTCAAACGCTTCAGGTAGCCTTCCACAAGCTTCCCACAATAAGTTGGGTGAATTTTGGCCTATTCCTCCTGACCTGAGCTGGTGTAACTGAGTCAGGTTTGTAGGTCTCCTTGCTCGCACACGCTTTTTCAGTTCTGCCCACACATTTCCTATAGGATTGAGGTCAGGGCTTTGTGACGGCCACTCCAATACCTTGACTTTGTTGTCCTTAAGCCATTTTGCCACAACTTTGGAAGTATGCTTGGGGTCATGGTCCATTTGGAAGACCCATTTGCGACCCCCACAACATGATGCTGCCTCCCCCGTGCTTCACGGTTGGGATGGTGTTCTTCCCCTTTTTCCTCCAAACATAATGATGGTCATTATGGCCAAACAGTTCTATTTTTGTTTCATCAGACCAGAGGACATTTCTCCAAATAGTACGATCTTTGTCCCCATGGCGGTTTTGGAACAGTGGCTTCTTTCTTGCTGAGCGGCCTTTCAGGTTATGTCGATATAGGACTCATTTTACTTGTGATATAGATACTTTTGTACCTGTTTCATCCAGCATCTTCACAAGGTCCTTTGCTGTTGTTCTGGGATTGATCTGGACTTTTCGCACCAAATTACGTTAGTCTCTAGGAAACAGAATGCGTCTCTTTACTGAGCGGTAATGACAGCTGCGTGGTCCCATGGTGTTTATATTTGCGTACTATTGTTTGTACAGATGCACCTGGTACCTTCAGGCGTTTGGAAATTGCTCCCAAGGATGAACCAGACTTGTGGAGGTGTACAATTTTTTTTCTGAGGTCTTGGCTGATTTCCCCATGATGTCAAGCAAAGAGACACTGAGTATGAAGGTAGGCCTTGAAATACATCCACAGTTACACCTCCAATTGACTCGAATAATGTAAATTAGCCTATCAGAAGCTTCTAAAGCCATGACATCATTTTCTGGAATTTTCCAAGCTGTTTAAAGGCACAGTCAACTTAGTGTATGTAAACTTCTGACCCACTGGAATTGTGATACAGTGAATTATAAGTGAAATAATCTGTCTGTAAACAATTGTTGGAAAAATTACTTGTGTCATGCACAAAGTGGATGTCCTAACCAACTTACCAAAACTATAGTTTGTTAACATGAAATTTATGGAGTGGCTGAAAAACGAGTTTTAATTACTCCAACCTAAGTGTAAACCTCCGACAACTGTATATACCGTACATAATATATTAGCCTACCTCCTCTTTCTCGCTCTATTGTTGCTTCATTCCTTCCTCGCTTTCAGCAGTTAAATGAAATAAGTTTTGTTGTCCTTATCTTCATCATTCTAATGACATCCTTGAATAATATAAGACTAGAATTAGATGCAGAAAGCTTTCACTTCTCTTCACGAAGATTGAATGGTTATGGGTCTGAATGAATAATTGCTACAGCCTACAGCCTACAGCCTACAGCCTGCAGCCATTGCATGTTCGCTCTTCTTTCAAGCTACCCGTGAGTTCTATATCCAGCAAGCTATTCTAGTCTAGCTTTTCCTGCATGGGACTCCAAGAGTTAAGGAACATTTTTTAAGGAGAGGCCAGCGACGCACAGGTGCTTGCGTATTGTGCAAGAGACAGAGGCTATAAGTTAGAAGCTTATTATGCATAACTCATTATTAATTAGCTAAATATAAGGCTACTACTGCATTGAATGTATTACCTGAAAGAGGTAGGCTAGGACATCTATAAATAGGGCTATATATCAATCTAGAACAGGATTCTATATTTTGGATGCAATTTGAATGGAGTTAATGGAGAGAAAGAAAGACTGAGAGAGTGCTCACGTGTGCACTGATTTAAAGCAACGATATTGGAGTGATAGGCTGTTTTAAAACTCTGGAGTGGTAATAAAAAAAACTATCTTTTAAATGAAAAAACATGGTGAACCCCGAAAGCCAGATGGATATGGGTAAATTAGACACACATTCGGTCTTTATATTACTGTAGCTTAGACTATGCTGCAGAAAATGTAGGCCTTACCTGTCACAAGTAAAAAAGTAACCATGATGAGATGATAGGTATACATGCACTGTGAACTGTGCTCCATACTGAGATGGGCTGTCTGTCCCCACCCTGAGCGTTGATTCATCATGCAGAGGCCGTGGGGAAGCCAGATTTAGACATCGCATATCATTTAACAGTTCCATTTCACGCCATGCTGATCATATCAATCATTTATTCTAATTTACCGGTTTCTCACAGTTATTTATCCCGGGAAACGGGAGTGGTTTTGGGTGGTAAATCCCGGTAAATCTCGGTAACCGAGTTCCTGCTATTCAACCCTAGTCCCCACGGACCAGAAGAGACCTATGCAGACTTGTGGTGCTCTTTCTGTAGTTTTCTCTCTCTCTGCTGGTCCAATCAGACTGGCCTGCCGTAAGGTGTTTAAAGGTTGAGGGACGTTCCCACAGGAAATGACTGCTTCTAGGAACATGGATGGATCCGGCCTCCATGCTCTTTCCTGCTCCACAAACACAGCTCAGCCAGACCGGCGGCCATGATGGATGAAACAGGCAGGCTAGCCCTACCTCCGTCTTATTTATGGGACCAGAAAGCTACACATGGAACAGTGAATGTCATTACACAGGAAGGGTAGAAAAAAAACATCTGACATTGAAATGAACTACATGTAACAGTTATGCTGGAAATGGGGAGTGATAGCTGTTTGTAATATGGACATTCCAGAGCTTGAGGTAATGCCGACCACCAGACCCTATTTCATTTTTCAGTCTGGTCTTTGGATCATGTTGTTCATCCGTGGATACTGATCCAAAGCCTTGTAAGTGTTGTATAGTTGTCCAACTTCTCTGTATCTCTGGCTGGGTACCCAGGCAGTAATGATGACCTATATTCATTAGGATGGGGTGAAAGTTGGTTTGGTCCTGGGTGGGTCATTGGAGTTTCTAACCGTGACATGAGCAACTGGAATCATGCACTGTATGGTTCAGGATGGTTTTGGCTCAGCAGGGGGTGTCGATGGGCTCAAATTATTGTGGGATCGTGCACAACAACTGTTTTACCACTCTTGGCATTGATACAGTACAGCAGGAGTTTGTTGAACCTTTTGTTACAAGGTTTATGTAGGCTGGAGAAAATGGCAAAACATTTCATGGAAGAATGGAAACGTAAAAAGTCACATTTCCCTTGCTGCTTTAGTTTGTATTCAATCATGTTATCAGAGTTCCATCTTAGAGTAATTCATTTGTGTGTATTGGAAGCTAAACTGTTGACAAAACAAAATCAGGTTAGATTGGAAGAATATATTTCTAAAACTACTCTGCTTTGACCAAACTGTAAAATATGATCAAGTGTATGCTAAAAAATTGTACTACAGGCAAAATAGACATTTGTCCAGAAAGAATTTTCCCTCAAAGGTTGTTATATACGGTCGTCATTTTTTTGGCAAGGAAAATGTCTATTCCAAAGGCTACGTTATTCACATTAGTTTAAAAGAGATTTTAGCTAGTGAGGTTGTTCCGAGTGAAACGGACATCAGTTTATTGCTAACAGTATATCTTCCTTCACTGTCTCTGTCCCATACCTGGCTCGATCCCCTGCTCGTAGACACTCGACTGCCCTCTGTGACAACATACCAACAGTTTGAGCTATCAAAACAAATATCTAATTCGATAGCACCATCGTGGTCATTTCAAGCTAGCTGTGGAGTGAGCTCACCCCTTCTAAACTCGCTAGACAGCGAGCGACGCTGGCAAATGAGCCCAACTGGCAATCCGGGTCATGGCACCAGTGAAACGGACGTCAACCAGCTAGCACATAACATTCTGAGAACCATATGTTTCTTAAAGCTTGGTGAGAATGTGGTTGTCCTATGGTAATTTTGCATACAACCTTCCACAACGTTCTGGGAATGGTGCAGGATAGATGCTTGGCTGTGGAACATTCTCAGCACATTTAAGGAACTTGACAAAAAAAAACATTATTTTCTTGGTATGTCATTACTTTGGTTACATGGTTACATTTCATTTCAATTTTGGCAATGTTCTAGGAATGTTTTCTAACTGGTTTGACATTGGTAAATGTTCTCAAATAGTTCAGAGAACATTAAAACAATGCTCGAATTCTGTGGGAATTTCAGTACTTCAGCATAAAATTTCCTACAGGTTCTATTTAAAGTAATGTTCTCAAATTGTTCCAAGAACATTAAAAAACAACGTTCTTCCATGGGAATGTCAATACATCAGCATAAATACAGTAAAGATGGAACACAGACCGTGGGGGATAAAAGTTGGACACTGGATTGGTGCACATTCAACAAATCTGATCTAACAAAGTGGATATTTGTCAAATCCGTCATGATTAAAGTATTGTAACAGGCCCACAATGTGGTTACTAAAGCCCAATTTGGATCTATTTGGCTGTTTTCACTGCATAACAATTAGAAGTTGTTCCTTTTCAGGTTTAGAAGAAGTGACTGCTAAATGCTAACTCCCATTCGTATAAGCTGGTAGCATAGCTAGCATACATAAATTGGTGGTGATAGTCAAAGTTGTGTTTAACTGCAATACCATTGATTGGTGACAATCACATGAACATGTATTGGGGTTGACATCCATACAGGCATTATACTCAGATTTTTACCTCAACACACACCTCAATACACACCTCAATACACATAAACAATAGCCTAAATATAGTCTAATTTCGCTTGCGGGCAAAGAGGAGAATTTTGGGATCATTCCCCCAAGGCATCTTTCCCCCACACGTTTCCATGGCATTTCCATTGTTTTGGTAGAGCTGCATTGACCTCTTTACCGCATCTATAATGTTTTCTGCAGGTTTCTTCACGATTCTATTTAAAGTAATGTTCTCAGGATGTTGAGAGAACGGTAAGAAACAATGTTCTTCTGTTGGAATTTCAGTACTTCAGCATAACGTTTTCTGCAGTTTTCCTCATGGTTCTATTTTAAAGTCATGCTCTCAAAACAGTAAGAAAACTTTCCATAATAGCATGAAATTCGTAACGTTCAAAGAACATTCTAAGAATGTTATTTAAAAACATATGCAGTACATTCTGTTCTCAGCGTCGAACAACTCTCTTTTTTCTCTGTCTTGTTACTTGTGTTCAGGTGTGTTGGCCTTGCTCTCTAATTGGCCACACCTGATCTTAATGAGTGCTTGTTTTCTTTGAAATGGGATCTGTTCGAATAGATGGCACCATGCCACAATAAAAAAGAAATGTGTTTGCATTTTAATTCCCATGTGTCCTAGCTGTTCAAACCGTTAACCTAAGCTAGCGGTGTTATTAAAAATGTTACTGAAACATTCAGTGAAAGATTTAAGGAAGTTATGAAAAAACCTCCCAATAACCGTAACATTTAATTGAAAACATTCACAACATTTAGAGAATGTTCTCAGAACATTATTTAATTAACTTCATATAACCTATAATTTCCATTCTCAGAACTTTAATAAAACCCAGGAAAACTTTCAGGGAACCCTAATAAAACGTTCTCTGAACATCCCAACAACCTAAAAATGAACATTCCCAGAACAGGCAACATTTTCACCTCCGCTTTTACCGGTCAGGAAACCTATTGCTTTTTTTCCCAGAACCAATGTGAAACCAAAAACGTGCGTTCCCACAACTTCTAAGGAACCAAATGTGGTTGCTGGGAAGTGTGCTGCTATCAGTACATTGCATTTTCATCCACTGTCCCTGTACCCATACCATGCTCGAACCAGTGATCCTCTGCTCGCAGACACATGTGACCGCACTCCTTGACAACATGCCAAAGCTATCAATAAATATCTCATTAGATTGCTCCATCTGAGACAATTCAAGCTAGCTGTGTCGTGAGCTTATGTTATTTCCTGCCCAAATCAATGACAGGCTAGCATTTCTATATGAGAAACCCATTGACCTTCTAGACTAGAACTAAGACTACGCACAGTAGCCTTATGTGGGTTGCTAACGCAGTTAATTAGCCATGCTCTTGGCCAGGGACGGATCCACAGACATCTGTTTGCAGGATCAGCTCTCTCTCTCTCTCCACGGTGGAGGTATAAAATGGTCAGTTTGCCCCCTGTTCCTTCCTCTGGGTCAGATATGCGTACTAGGGGAGTAATCGCAACATGCCACGGCAACAACACCAGATGATCTGAGGCCTCCCTTATGCCCTCTGAGTGCCTGTGAAAGAATGGAGTGTGGAGTGGGCTTAGGGAAAAAGGGAAGGGTGGGGAGAGATGGAGAGATGCAGAGGATTTCACAATAAAGATGGTGAAAAGTTAGGCTGCTCATTGACAGAATGGAAAAATCCTCTCCTCAGTTAAATGGTAGACTGTGAGTCATGACAAGGAGCCCTCTCGCTCACAGAGCCATTTTATGAACAATTAGCCGTAGCTGTCAAAACACTACTGTAGTAATCCACCGCACCCAGGCCCAGCTTCCCTCAACTTGCCTTACGCTGCTCTCATCCCTGCCATGAATGCCTATGTGAGAAAAGAGGAAAGGGGAGACCTTGGCAACGTGTGCCCATACATCCATCATACCATCGTCTATCGAGCAGAATGTGGCCCAAAGAAACGAGCTGAATACACACCACTGAGCTTTTCAGATGAACATGGAAACACTTAGCTTTGAGAAGCAAATATTAGTTTCATGGCACCGTAAGGCCTGACGGGCCCAATCAGAATGATGCATTTCACTCAACAAAACGGGGAGGAGTTTATGAATTTCACCCAGATGAGATTTTGGAAAAACCGCGTGATACAACTCCTCAACTGCCCAAAGTCATTCAGTCGTTGACATTACAGCAGGGCTTGGAACAAGACTTAAGTGAATTACTTATACAATTCCAGAGGCTGTCTGTCATCTGATAAGGAGCTGGAGAGCTGAATTGATCCTGATCTTAAACTCTCCTAAGTCCAGCAGATCCTGAAGATATCTGGAGCCCAGTCTCTCCTGGGCCACACGGCTAGGAAGCAATTTCCACTGCAGTTTTACTGATTGCCTCGTGTTCCTCGAAGTGGGGTCAAGAACGAGTCTAATCAGAATAACTAACAGCATTAAAACAGCTTCCACATGGTACACAATCAGAGAAATGTTTTGTGTGGGATTGAAATAAAATAATATTATGTTGAGAGAAAGAGAGAAGGGGTGAATATATTGAGCCCCCCCCGGCAACAAAGGCCCCGGCTTGTCTATATTACTGGACGTAAAAGTGGACAACATATTTTTATGACATTATTGTTATGGTGGAATAAAAGCGTAAAAAACATCACAGTTGACCTCTTCGAACTGGAGTCACAAGATTGTTGTGCAATGTCAGAACTGGTGTTTAGTTGTGTCTTGTGGTTCATGGAGATATCCCTCTTGGGGTTAGCTAACCTTGGACCCCACCAATAGACTGGCACTAAGTCAGCCTTGGAGTAAATAGACTGGCACCTTTCTGAGTCGCGGGGGAACAAGGGAACCGGGGAACCAGGCTAAGCCTACAGTATGTGTTGAGAGCTGAGGTAATGCTACAGAGACTTATTAAAGTCCTGGACACAACATGTGTCGTCATATGCTCGCTCCAATCCAACGGAGTTCTGTCATGTTCATGTGATGAGAAGTGGGAGGGAGTGCCATGGATGGTGCCAGGTCATAAATCCATCGCTAACACAGTGGGGCTCAGAGAGGGCTTCAAGGGAAATCACTTGATTCATACTGTCAACGGGTTCTCTGAGAAGTAGAACTATGAGGGAATTTGTTTGTAAGAAAATGTCTGCCTACTGAGGGCAGTAAATATTTTTCTCATGGGAGATATAATCCCTAACATGCCATGACTACCACACACTCAAATACTTTGCTCCTGTTTCAAAACGTCCCACTAAATGGAATTGTTCTGTGTGCTTTAAATGAAGCAAGCTTTAACAATCATTCCTCCTGTTTTATTATTCACTACTTATGCTAATTCTAACGGGCTTGTTGAAAACCTGCACGAGACTCGAATGTGTTCGATGACCACTGTGTGTGTGTGTGTTCTCGCTCACGCATGTGGGTACTTGTACATGTGTGTCTTGTAGTGTGTGTCACACGTGTGGTCATCGATGTCCAAATTGCAATGATACTAACTCTGTCCATTACTCAATAAGTAAAAACAGTCAGGTTCGTTCAAGCACCATCTGGACATGACACAGCTGCTGATAGGAACCTCTGAATGTCATTGAGTGAGACAGACATATTTCGAAGATTATGAAAGCAGGCAATTATTTCTAAGCCATCCCTTCCCTCTGGCCTGGGAGGGGTGGGGTTGGTCTTATGGCATGCTTAACCCTGGTATAAGCTAGAGCGAAAACTTGTCCTCTTTTCTTCCACACGGATGATATTCCATCCTTATATTTACCCAACGAGCACATTTGTTTCCTTGGACATTGTGGGAATGTACGTTTTTGATTTCCCATTGGTTCTGGGAACAAAGTCATACGTTTCCTGACCGGTAAAACTGAAAGTTATTTAAACGTTCTGAGGACGGAAGTTAATATTTCGCCTGTTCTGGGAAAGTAGATTTTTAGGCTGCAGGGAGGTTTCTGCGAACATTTTATTATGGTTCCCTGAGAGTTTTCTTGTGAGGTTTTATTAACTTTTTGAGGATGGAAATTATAGGTTATTCGAAGGTAATTAAATAACATTCTGACAACATGTTTCAATAACACTTTTAATAACACTGCTAGCTTAGTTTGGATTACATGTTTTGGACACCAATCACAGATAGGACACATGGAAATTCATTTTCTTAGGCATTAATCATGTAAACATTAATCTCTCTCTCTCTCTACCGCAACTGCTGTCTCTAACTCTGAATGCTCGGCTATGAAAAGCCAGCTGATATTTACTCCTGATGTGCTGACCTGTTGCACACACACTATAACCACTGTGATTATTATTTGACCCTGCTGGTCATCTATGGGGTTTGGGGTTTTAGGCTGGGTTTCTGTACAGCACTTTGAGATATCAGCTGATGTAAGAAGGGCTATATAAATTTGATTTGATCTCTGAACATTTGAACATCTTGAAGAACGATCTAGCCTAAATGGCCATGTACTCTTATAACCACCACCTGCACAGCCGGAACAGGACTGGCCGCCCCTCAGAGCCTGGTTCCTCTCTAGGTTTCTTCCTAGGTTCCTGCCTTTCAAGGGAGTTTTTCGTAGCCGCCGTCTGCATTGCTTGCTCGTTGGGGTTTTATGCATTGCTTGCTCTTTGGGGTTTTATGCTGAATTTCTGTATAAGTACTTTGTGAAATGTTTTATTGTGGCACAGCATCAGTGAGATTTGAACCTCTGAACTTCTGTCCTCCATGGAATCAGTCCACTGTGCCACCAGGAGTGAGCTAGCATGCTATGTTTGTTTTTTTACTCATACAAAGTCTCATACTAATGTTTGTTTATTCAAACATACCCCAAACAAACACTCATTGAGATCAGGTGTAGCTAATTAGCGGGCGCAGTCAACACACCTGAAAACAGAAGATAGAGGATAGAGAGAGTTTTTTTGGACAGTGAGAATGGAATGAACATGAATGTTTTCTTGTTTTTATGGAAAGTTTTCTTAATGTTCTGTGAACATGACTTTAAATAGAACCCGTGGAAAACATGTTGAAGTACTGAAAATCCCACAGAAGAACATTGTTTGTTAATGTTCTCAGAACATTTTGAGAACATTACTTTTAATAGAACCATGAGAAAACCTGTAGGGAATATTATGCTGAAATACTGAAATTCCCAAGGTTCTGGTGGTCTTCTCTGCGGGACTGGCCGTCGGCATGGACTTGTCGTTTCCCAGGCAGCTCCAGGCCAGGTGTCCCTCTTGGCTGGCCACAAGTGTAACACCTTCTCTGATCCACGCTAACTACCGGTACCCGCCTCGAGGGTGACCTGGGTTCAGTAATAGGAGGCTGTCTTGAAGCGGGTTTCAAATAGCTTTGTACCACGCGTTGGTTCTGCCTTGACTTCAGCCCTACTGGGCTCTAACCTGGTGATTTTCTAATAAAGCGACCAGGCACTTTGCGTCGGTAGGGAAGCCCCGGATACATATGTCCATTACCAGTTGATCTATTGTTGATGGCTTGTCCCTAGTGGTAAGCCAACTTCTAGTTAATCTAACCAGCTCGGCTATTTGAGGCGTGGCCATCATAGGCCCGGGAATGGAACCGTTGGGCCCGGGTTGGTAGGTTGTGCCCATAATGGGCCAAGAAGGCAGTTTTCAGAGCAGCGTAGTTGTCGACGCCCGCCACTGCCAAGTCCCTACAGGCCCTCTAGGCTTCTCCAGTCAGAAAGGGGGCCACTTTGCCAGCCTAGTCCACCTTGGGCCATCGCTCTCTCTCGCTCTCTGCAATGCGCTGAAAAACCTCTAGATACGCTTCCATGTCATCTTCAGCAGTTAGCTTGGTGAGGATCTTTGCCTGGTTCTGTCATTCGGTCCGGCCGAACCGTGGCTTGGCTAAGTTGTGTGACGGCCTCCTAAAGGGGCTCACCTCTCTAGCCCTCTGGAGCTGACCAAGATCTGCTCTTACCATTGTAGCTCCCTGCAGGCCCCCGGGGTTGCCACAGGGGCAAAATGTTTATATTCTTAATAAACCCACCTAACTACCCTGCCACTCAAACACAGGCACACACACACACACACACACACACACACACACACACTCACACTAACCTCCCCCTCAGGAGGTTAAAAAGGTTTGGCATGGGCCCTCAAATCCTCAAAATGTTCTACAACTGTACTGTACCAATGACAGCATCTTGACTGGCTGCATCACTGGTATGGCAATAGCACTGCCCTCGATCGCATGGCGCTACAGAGGGTGGTGTGGACAGCCCAGTTCATCACTGGGGCTGAGCTCCATGCCATCCAGGACCTCTATATCAGGCAGTGTGAAAGGAAGGCCCAGAAAATTGCTAAAGACTCCAACCACCCAAGCCATAGACTGTTCTCTCTGCTTCCATACGGCAAGCAGTAACGGTGCAATAAGTCTGACACCAACCGACTCCTGAACAGCTTCTATCCACATGCCATAAGACTGCTAAATAGCTAACTATATGGCTAACAAAATGGATATACGGATTATTTGAGTTGACCTTTGTATTTTATTCAGATTTTTGCTCTGTCTCTAAGCACACTCACAGGGCACTATTTAGTACACACACTGATACTCCAACACACATACAAATACTCACTCCATCATTTGCTCACACACACATAATATGCACATACTTGGCTTGGCACCTAAAACCCTCAACTTTACAGATGCACAATTGAGAGCATTCTGTCGGGCTGTATCACCGTCTGGTACGGCAACTGCACCACCCGCAACCCCAGTGCTCTCCAGAGGGTGGTGCGGTCTGCCCAACGCATCACCAGGGGCAAACGATCTGCCCTCCAGGATACATACAGCAACAAAAAAAAGATAATCAAGGACAACAACCACCCGAGCCACTGCCTGTTCACTCCGCTATCATCCAGAAGGCGAGGTCAGTACAGGTGCATTAAATCTGGGACCTAGAGACTGAAAACAGCTTCTATCTCAAGGCCATCAGACTGTTAAATATCCATCACTAGCACATTCGAGGCTACTGCCCTATATACACAGACTTGAAATCCCTGGCCACTTTAATAATGGAACACTAGTCACTTTACTAATGTTTATATATTTTGCATTACTCATCTCATATGTATATACTGTATTCTATTCTATACTATTGTATCTTAGTCTATGCTCTGACGTTGCTTGTCCAAATGTTTATATATTCTTAATTCCATTCCTTTACTTTAGATTTGTGTGTATTGTTGTGAAATTGTTAGATATTACTGCATTGTTGGTGCTAGAAACACAAGCATTTCGCTACACCCGCAATAACATCTGATAAACATGTGTATGTGACCAATAAAATGTGATTTTTACATTTATACTGACTCTACACACACCCACTCATACACAATCATTATATACTCAGCTACTACTGTGTTTATCATATATCCTGATGCCGAGTCACATTACCCCTATACATATCTTCCTCGATCGATCCAGTATCCCTGCACATTGTTAATAGTGTACTGGAACTGCCCCTATATATTGTATGCTCACTTACTTTATCGTGTTTTTCCTATTTTTATATTTCATGTGTTTTAGTTCTACCTTGTTATTTTTAGTATTACATTGTTATTGATTGGTGCATTGTTGGGGTTAGAGCATGCAAGAACTGTACTTGTGCATGTGACATAAAAACTTGAAACTTGAAACACACACGTACCTCCTTGAAATCCTAGGATGACATCACACATTGCAATATCTCAAAGGTTGTGACATCATACCTCACACATGTTTCAGTGGCCCTTACCTGCCCCCCCCCCCCCCCCCCCCCCCCCCCACACATCTTTAGATATGAGACTCAACACATGCGCTCCACATCTCTGGCATGTGTTTGTTGGTAGAACAGAGATTGAGTGTGAGGGGTGCCTTTTTGACTTGGACACGTTGTAATCTTTAACAAAAACAAAGCGCGTCAGTGGCCAGCACCCAACACCCAGCTCAGAACGCCTACCCAAACAAAATCGTATTTTCATTTGGCTTTCTCGGCTTCGATTCCAAGTCCGATTAGCCACAGTCAAGCAGAGAAACGCTCTCCCAAGAGCCTTTGTTTGCTGTGGTTGTTTGGAAATGTTTATTGGTCGCTATGTTTCCTTCCCTTCTCTACCTCCTGTTATCCTCTCCACACATATGGTCGGCCCCGGCATCACTCCTTATGCTTGCCTGCTGGCCGAGGCTTACATGGCTAATTGCGGGCCTGTGACCCATATTGTGCTACCGTCCATCTCAGAAGATGTGTGTCAATCTTCCCCATTCTCTCCTCAGCACTGGTGGAGGGAAGGCATGTGTAGCCCTACCCTCATCCTGGCTCCTACCAGTCCCATGCCTGGGTAGAAACGCTTACATACAATTGAAGTCGGAAGTTTACATACACCTTAGCCAAATACATTTAAACTCAGTTTTTCATCATTCCTGACATTTAATCCTAGTAAAAATTCCCTGTCTTAGGTCAGTTAGGATCACCACTTTATTTTAAGAATGTGAAATGTCAGAATAATAGTAGAGAGAATGATTTATTTCAGCTTTTAATTCTTTCATCACATTCTCAGTGGGTCAGAAGTTTACATACACTCAATTAGCATTTGGTAGCATTGCCTTTCAACTGTTTAACTTGGGTCAAACGCTTCAGGTAGCCTTCCACAAGCTTCCCACAATAAGTTGGGTGAATTTTGGCCCATTCCTCCTGACAGAGCTGGTGTAACTGAGTCAGGTTTGTAGGCCTCCTTGCTCGCACACGCATTTTCAGTTCTGCCCACAAATTTTATATGGGATTGAGGTCAGGGCTTTTTGATGGCCACTCCAATACCTTGACTTTGTTGTCCTTAAGGCAGTTTGCCACAACTTTGGAAGTATGCTTGGGGTCATTATCCATTAGGAAGACCCATTTGCGACCAAGCTTTAACTTCCTGACTGATGTCTTGAGATTTGCTTCAATATATCCACATCATTTTCCTTCCTCATGATGCCATCTACACTTACGCTACGGTCACAAGACGCAGGCCTCCTAATTGTCCCTAGAATTTCTAAGCAAACAGCTGGAGGCAGGGCTTTCTCCTATAGAGCTCCATTTTTATGGAATGGTCTGCCTACCCATGTGAGAGATGCAGACTCGGTCTCAACCTTTAAGTCTTTACTGAAGACTCATCTCTTCAGTGGGTCCTATGATTGAGTGTAGTCTGGCCCAGGAGTGTGAAGGTGAACGGAAAGGCTCTGGAGCAACGAACCACCCTTGCTGTCTCTGCCTGGCCGGTTCCCCTCTCTCCACTGGGATTCTCTGCCTCTAACCCTATTACAGGGGCTGAATCACTGGCTTATTGGTGTTCTTCCATGCCGTCCCTATGAGGGGTGCGTCACTTGAGTGGGTTGAGTCACTGACGTGGTCTTCCTGTCTGGGTTGGCGCCCCCCCTTGGGTTGTGCCGTGGCGGAGATCTTTGTGGGCTATACTCGGCCTTGTCTCAGGATGGTAAGTTGGTGGTTGAAGATATCCCTCTAGTGGTGTGGGGGCTGTGCTTTGGCAAAGTGGGTGGGGTTATATCCTTCCTGTTTGGCCCTGTCCGGGGGTATCATCGGATGGGGCCACAGTGCCTCCTGACCCCTCCTGTCTCAGCCTCCAGTACTTATGCTGCAGTAGTTTATGTGTCGGGGGGCTATGGTCAGTCTATTACATCTGGAGTATTTCTCTTGTCTTAATCAGTGTCCTGTGTGAATTTAAGTATGCTCTCTCTAATTCTCTCTTTCTCTCTTTCTTTCTTTCTCTCTCTTGGAGGACCTGAGCCCTAGGACCATGCCTCAGGACTACCTGACATGATGACTCCTTGCTGTCCCCAGTCCACCTGGCCGTGCTGCTGCTCCAGTTTCAACTGTTCTACCTGCGGCTATGGAACCCTGACCTGTTCACCGGACTACCTGTCCCAGACCTGCTGGTTTCAACTCTCTAGAGACAGCAGGAGCGGTAGAGATACTCTCAATGATCGGCTATGAAAAGCCAACTGACATTTACTCTTGAGGTGCTGACTTGTTCCACCCTTGACAACTACTGTGATTATTATTATTTGACCATGCTGGTAATTTATGAACGTTTGAACATCTTGGCCATGTTCTGTTATAATCTTCACCCGGCACAGCCAGAAGAGGACTGGCCACCCCTCATAGCCTGGTTCCTCTCTAGGTTTCTTCCTAGGTTTTGGCCTTTCTAGGGAGTTTTTCCTAGCCACCGTGCTTCTACACCTGCATTGCTTGCTGTTTGGGGTTTTAGGCTGGGTTTCTGTACAGCACTTTGAGATATCAGCTGATGTAAGAAGGGCTATATAAATACATTTGATTTGATTTGATAAGAGAAGTAATCTGTCTGTAAACAATTGTTGGAAAAATTACTTGTGTAATGCACAAAGTAGATGTCCGAACCGACTTGCCATAACTATAGTTTGTTATCAAGAAATGTGTTGAGTGGTTGAAAAATGAGTTTTAATGACTCCAACCTAAGTCTATGTAAACTACTGACTTCAACTGTATGTTAGCATGTTGATGCTAATGTGGGAGGACGTCTCCCGGCTCGCCTCTGCTCTCCTCTCCCCTGACCCTTGCTTCCCCTTCCCCGCTGAACATTAGTCTCTCAGCCCTCTTCTGAAACCCTATCCTCCTTCTCCAGCAACTGGCTAAAGAGGATACAAAAAATGTGTCAGACTGGTTGCTTTCCATGTTCCAGGTCTGCCAAGCTGCTCCTCTGGTTTCGATTTCTTTTAAGCTATTAGCACTCATGACCTGATCAGGGTGTGGTCAGTTGAACACAAACATCCCTCTCCAAATACATATGTCATAGTCCATATGTGTCTGACTTGGGGAATAATATCTGCTCCTGGAGCACTTTGACTTGGGGAATAATATCTGCTCCTGGAGCACTTTGACTTGGGGAATAATATCTGCTCCTGGAGCACTTTGACTTGGGGAATAATATCTGCTCCTGGAGCACTTTGACTTGGGGAATAATTTCTGCTCCTGGAGCACTTTGACTTGGGGAATAATATCTGCTCCTGGAGCACTTTGACTTGGGGAATAATATCTGCTCCTGGAGCACTTTGACTTGGGGAATAATATCTGCTCCTGGAGCACTTTGACTTGGGGAACAATATCTGCTCTTGGAGCACTTTGACTTGGGGAATAATATCTGCTCCTGGAGCACTTTGACTTGGGACACAGAGGTGAAACTACTGATGCATAATAGTATTATACGTTTATATAATCCTTGAAAACGGTCAGAATATCATGTATTGCATTAGCAATGTTCTCTGCTCAGTAAATATATCCCTCCTTGGGAAATGACTTGGAAGCCCGCGAGGTTGTTAGGCTATTGCGCAGGAAGCCGACCAGGGGAAACGTAATATGCCAAAGATTGTTTTTGAGGATTGCTTGCCCTTAGCTTGATTTGAATAAGCCAACATTGTTCACATGCTAGGACTGTCTCCTCAACTTAATTTCTGTTCATGTATTACTAGTTCAGCAGAAGAGAGTCGTTTACTTTTGTAATACAGAAAATACTGGCAAACATGCGTATTAGTCAAACATCTTTATATGGTGATATACAATCTACTTAATTTGCTCTCTGGCAAGACATCAGTTAAGTCTGTGTTGGCAGTTGCTAAGCCATTCAAGTGGTTACCAATCTTTAAAAAACATTCTGGCACTAGCTAAACAATAATGCTGTGCACACTGTTGAAATGGGATATTTTACCATTCCATTATACACTTAACAAAAATATAAGCACAACATGTAAAGTGTTGGTCCCGTGTTTCATGAGCTGAAATAAAAGATCCCAGAAATGTTCCATATGCACAAAAAGCTTATTTCTCTCAAGAGTTTTGCACAAATTTGTTTACATCGGTGTTTGTGAGCATTTCTCCTTTGCCAAGATAATCCAACCAATTGACAGGTGTGGCATATCAAGAAGCTGATTAAACAGCATGATCATTACACAGGTGCACCTTGTGCTAGGGAGAATAAAAGGCCACTCTAAATAAAATGTGCAGTTTTGTCACACAACACAATGCCACAGATGTCTCACAACTGCAGACAACGTGTAACCACGCCAGCCCAGGACCTCCAAATCCGGCTTCTTCAGCTGTGGGATTGTCTGAGACCAGCCATCCGGACAGCTGATGAAACTGTGTCAGAAACAGTCTCAGGGAAACTCATCTGTGTGCTAGTTGTCCTCACCAGCGTCTAGATCTGACTCCAGTTTGGCATCATAATCGACTTCATTGGGCAAATGAGTGCCCATGGTGGCAGTGGGGTTATGGTATGGGCAACCATAAGCTACAGACAAAGAAGACAATGGCATTTCATCTATGGCAATTTGAATGCACAGAGATACCGTGACGAGATCAATGAGGTGTTGTGCCATTTATCCGCCGCCATCTCCTCATGTTTCAGCATGATAATGCACGGCCCCATGTGGCAAGGATCTGCAAACAATTCTTGGAAGCTGAAAATGTCACAGTTCTTCCATGGCCTGCATACTCACCAGACATGTCACCCATTGAGCATGTTTGGGATGCTCTGGATTGACATGTACGACAGCGTGTTCCAGGTCCCGTCAAAATCCAGCAACTTCGCACAGCCATTGAAGAGGAGTGGGACAACATTCCACAGGCCACAACCAACAGCTTGATCAACTCTATGTGAAGGAGAGGTGTCGCACTGCATGAGGCAAATGGTGGTCACACCAGATACTGACTGGTTTTCTGATCCACGCCCCTACCTTTTTTTAAGGCATCTGTGACCAAAATATGCATAGCTGTATTCCCAGTCATGTGAAATCCATAGATTATTTTAATTGACTGATTTCCTTATATGAACTGTAACTCAGTAAAATCTTTGAAATTGTTGCGGGTGTATTTTATATTTTAGCTGATGAGCGTAGTAGTATGTTTAGAGCACAAGTCCAGAAAGCACTTTTGTTAGGCAACACAGCCTAACAAAAGTGATTAGTCTGAGAAATTGGCAGCTGAAAGAAGGGCTTAAAGCAACATCTTGTCAGAGGAATCATTAAAAGTTCATTTTAACTTCTACAACATTTCTATGTTTCTATGTAAATATCAGTTATTTCGCTAAGTTTGGGAGGTGGGAATCAGTGCTTATAAAAACCTGTCAGTTCTATAAATATTCACTATACCAGTACATGCCATGAAACGATCAGGAACCGTCTGTGAATCCACTAAAGTTGATTTGTGGGGACCAAATCTGAGGCTTTTGCACTCTCTCTTTTAATAGCCGAGGCCCCCATAGACTTTCTGCACCTGGTGCTAAGAACCTCAACGACGGCCCTCGTATTGGGCGTAGTTAAGTTGCTTTCGAGTAGACATATGACGTGCCCGAGGGAAACCGATCGTGTCTGACCTGCCATACACCCTCATGTTCCCTAGGCCTAGCGAGGTCGACGCTAGGTAATTGTGGAGTAATGGCCTGTATAAACACAGTAACATGGGCAGATGCTTTTGTCAGCATCAATCTATTAAGGGTACTACTCATGTACTGCACTTAAGTACCTGTTCTTGAATCACTGGGAAACTTAGTCGGATGCCAGCAGTTCGAGCTAAAAAGCATGGCATGTCTGCTCTCTTGGATAGGGCTTGAATATGACTGAATATCAATTGTTAAGTCATTGGCAAGGGTAATGACAAGCACTCACTTACAAATAGTTTCCACTCGGTTCTCTGTTTTGTATTTACTACAGTTTAACATTATTTGGTCTTCTAAAGTGCTGTAGTATACTAGGTGCCAGTTATAATCATTCAGAATTACGTTGGTCCATAAAACTCATCATAAACACCTCATTAGGTGCATTGGAGTGCCTGGATCCAGTAAGTGTTGGTAGTTGTCTGGGAGTCCAAGTTTTCAGTGAATAAATTAGGACCTTGAGGGAGGCGAGAAAACAGGCTGAATGACGGGTTCTATGGCTCGTATCCACCTCTATGAACAAAGCAATGTTGCTGTTGTGACTGAGCCTCTAACATCTCATGTGCGAATTCCTTTGTGCAAATTGTTCTTCCTCTCCTTTTGTGAACCGGGCCAGACATTCCAAAGAGCTACAAAACCTCAACTTCCTAATTGCCGATATGTGTTTTCACGAGACACATTGAGGAGGTACGCTTAGCGTGCAGGTACAGATAAAGGAGAGAAAGACCTTGACAAAGCAGTCCATTCAAGAGAAGAATGATAACAAACACACAGTTCTTTCAAATATATCTTTACTAGATTCGTGTACTGTACAGCATTTCATTATTATCTGACAGTCACTATTATTCTATATGACAATAACGGCTATCATTTACTACAAATAGTTGCATAAATAATTTACATGTGGAAATAAAAAATAAATATGCAGTTAATTTCTTTGAGTCTGCAAGGTTTTTTCCCCTCCAACTGCTTTTAGCCAAAGACCAGACAGGAACAATATGTACAATCAAGCTATACATGACAACTCTACTTATATGACAAAATCCTTTCCAGTTGCTATTTCAAACACACAATTGAACAAGAAGGAAACATTGTCAGTACAGTTTAGAAAACTGAAAAACAGGAAGCAATATGAGAGAATGGAACAATGGAATGTGGACAATAAGTGGAAACGTTATGAGTATTCTTTATGAAATACAGACCAGGCCGTAGTACTGTAAGGGTTGAAAAGGGGGAATGGGTTGTCAGCATGGGCAGACTGGGCATCCACAACCTTTTCCTGTCTGTCTGTCTGTCTTTCTGTCTATTTCTGTCCGTCTGCATCCTGCAGGATATCAACAGCCAATATCAAACAATTCAGATTGAGATTCCGTTTTTATCTCATTCCTATCTTTCCTGTCAGTGCTATTCAGAGAATGGGGCTGAGAGTCAGAGAAGACAATATTTTTTTTCTCCCTCACACTATTCTAAGAACTTGGTTCACAATGAATAGAATAGGGATATGACTAGTTGGTCGCCAATGTTATTTGCTGCTAACAAAATAGTTCCAGTCTGTGTGTTTAGTGGAGAATGTTGTGCCAAAAGGTAACAACAGGCACAATTACTGGAGCCGCCTCCACACGTGGACCTTTTGTGTGTGTGTGTGATTTCTGCAAACAGGAACCAGCCATGTCTAGCGGAAATTCTAAACACAGGAATGGGCTCATTTAGTCATTAAGACGAGTCACAGGAATGCCCAGTTGCCTGTTTGACCGAAGGGACCCTGGTCTTGGACTGCTGACACAACCATTTCCCCTCTCTCGCTCTCCCTCTGCCTCTCTCACAGGGGCTCTGGGGCCACTGGGCCCGGGGCTCTAACTGACAGCTCCTGTAAGGCTGCTACGGAGCGAGGAGGGCCCTGGGAGGCTCCTGGTGAGTGAGGTGCTGCCCGGGCTGTCATGTGACTGCGTGGTCTGGGGTCGAGACCAGGGCCTCTCAGGCCTGTCAGCAGCCCACTTCCAGAGCCTGAAGCCCCAGGGCTACCACGTGCTGCTACGGTACAGTACACACAGCCATGGAAAAGATGGATTAGAACCAGTTACAGTATAGAGACACCTTTCAACCCTATAGGCCTATCAAGCAGTGTATCCTGCCCGCTGGATGTTTTCACAGGTGGGTTTTGAGTTTAGGTGCACCTCTTGCTGTGGCTAAGGTAGATTCTGCTTGTGCCTGAGTCAGAGGCCGTTATCTATGAACAGGAGCATGTAATGATAATCTACACTCCAATCCTAGCAGTGTTCCACCGTTCCTGACCAGTCACATGGCCTTCCCTGGCATAGTCTGTCGACTCATTTGGTCATGCAAATCAAAAGTTCTGAAATATGTTTGAAAATAGGCTGCAAAATCTACAGTGCCTGTCTGGTGAGAAAAACGCATGTCAAGCCAGTCCAATAAACAGCTTAACAAATCCCTTTTTGTTGAAATGTCTCTTCCTCTCCCTCTTCCAATGAAGGAGCCGTGTTGGGTTGTGTGTAACATGTGCGTGTGTATGAGTGAGCGTGCTACTTTGGTCTCTGCATTTGTACGGAAGAAGGAAAGGAATCCTCAGTAGGAGTTGCTGACCAGCGTCGGGGTGTTGCTCTTGCTCTGACTCCCGGGCAGCCGGGTGCGTTTCTTGTTGCGTCGGGGCTCAGGCGAAGAGGAGGCCTCCTTGGCCTCTGACTGGTTGTGGTGGCGGCTGTAGCGCTTGCACTTGCAGGAGGTGACCACGCGGATTTTGTAAGTCCGGCTGTTGCCGTTGGGGCACTGCAGCTGCACCCGCTGGGTTCGGGAGTGGGCCGGGATGCAGCGGTAGTTGGAAGCGCTGCTCCGCCACCATTTGCCGCGCACGATGGAGTTGGGTAGGAGGTGGGCGGGCATGCACTGACCCGAGCACACCAGCTCCTTGACGGGCTTGGCACTGCGGCAGGACCCGTCGGTGATGTAACGGGTGGAGCGCAGCTCCCTGCAGCTCAGCTCCGAGGCACCTGGGGTGAAGAGGAGGATATCAAGGTTACACAATCTGTGGCATCCCTCCAAACCAAACACTTTGAAGTCGGACCGACTCGGGGAAACAATCTTCCATTTAACTGTTCAAGGGCAGAGAGCTTGACAGCTGTGTCTCTGTGAGACGTGCTGAATATGTCAATGACAAAAGTAGGTGTGCGTCAGTGTCAAAAGTATGATTCCGACTTGTGCGTATAATGTTATTTGTTTATTCTAAGAACTTGGTTTGATTGCATGCGTGGAGTTGGGCTGGGAAATGGAATATGAGTCAATTTAATTCATCGGAAATGTTCATAAACTCTTCCTTCCGTTTAGTTTCACCATTCAGAAAAACATAAAATGTAGAATTTCTTAACGCAGAGTGCACTTTTTACACCAAATTTGAACGGTAATTAAATAAATGCAATGTTGATATACAAATCCAATTGTAAATCAATGTTGTCCCACATGTTTGGTTAAGGGCTCAGTATAAGGGGGGGAAATAAGTAACTGAACACTAACGTTGATGCATGATCTGATAATGACTGTTGCCTGACAATGAGGTTGGATGTGGAATTCCAGCTGGCAGCAATCAGCTGATAGTAAATCCAGACCAGAATGCTATTAAAGAGCTCAGTCAAACATAATGGAGATTTAAATCGGAAACAAAAGCTGGCATACACAAAACAGGCCCTCCGGAAAAAGGATGTGAAGATTGGAAACTTTCTCTAAATGCTTGTTGTCATTCTTAAATACAACATTTGACAATTGGAAATGAAACAAATGAACCAACCAATTTGAGAAAGCATATTCAGTGCATAATTGGTCATTCAATATGTTGGCCATGGCCTTTTCAACAGCCCTATGCATGAGTTTTTGTCCTCTTTTTTTCATGTGGCGTGTAGAATGGCAGAGGACATGTCGGTTTAAGAAATTATACACTCTGAGATGCATCTGTTTTCTTCTGTGGCTTTTCTATTGCAAAAAGGCAATAAAAAAAGGATTCATGGAAGGATGACTTTTTTCTCCCCTCAGAGAACTCGATCTGGTGTTATTTTGTGGCTCGGCTGGTCGGGCGGCCACAGCATAAGGGCTCTCCCCTGTTCTCAGGTCTCTCCCAGTGTGCTGACTGCTGGGCCCAGGGACCAGGGATGGACTGTCCTGGAGGGGAGCCAGACAGAGGTCACCCTCTCTGCCTCAATGACCCCACTGGGACCATGGGAAGAATCATGGGTACTCCCAGAGATATGGTACTCCCAGAGGAAGGCAGATAGGCCTATGAGGGAGACCCCTATCGCATATAATATGACCCAATAGCTGATTATTTCTCTCTCGGTTGATGGATATTGCTCAGTATAAGAGGAGATTTAGAAAGATGTGTGTTCTTCCAACCCCACCACGAAGCTACAGGTGTAGGATCTTAATCTGATCGCCCTGGTGCAAGAAATGTAATATGTATGGTGTATTTGAGGTTTAAAAAGCCTTCTGAAGTTTATAATTCCCACTTTGACATTTCTGACTTGACTTCCCCTCACAAAAAATATATCAAGCCCTACAAAAATGTTCATTAATTATAATCTACATAATAAATGACATTTCCTGTTGGTGCAGGTATATTTTCCTTTTGTAGCAAACTGTCTCAAATTAATATCCTACATATGTATCTGCTGTTTATCGATTTCAAGTATTATGTTCAATGTATCTCATCCATCATTACAGTATTTTATATCCTAATCACAGCATTTGTCATTTTAACTCTATGTACAACTTCTTTCAGATTTGAAATGACATGATTAGATTAGGGAAAACTGGGAAAGAATAACATTGTGCATCTTGAATCCATGAGACAAGGCAATCAGAGATATTTCCTCTGTAAAAATCAGCACGACTACAGCATAACCTTTACTGGCCACAGGTGGGACTCATTCTCTATCACAGTGTTGCAATTTCCAAATACCCCGAAGAAATCCCCTAAGAGCAGAAACTCTTTGATTTTCTATTTGGACACATGATGTTGCAATTAAATAGTTATGGCGTAGGCAGACCTGAACTAATTCGTTGTATAAAAGAGAGGGAGATAGCACCGAGGATAGAGTGAAAACCCTGATCTCTCATAAGTGCAGCTCTTCAGATTGTGTGAGGATGAAACCACAGGCACATTACGTGTCTGTGACATATTGCTCTATCAGCCTTGGCATAGCATTCATCTAACCGCAATCCGGCTTCCTCCATCGAACAGTACAGCTGTTCCAGTCGAAAGCATCAGCGGGGAAAGCTGCAATTTAAAACAGCCACTGAAGGTTGAGGCTTTACCCATGATATTGCTATTTTAACTATTCTATATACAGAAAGTAGCATTTCTCGGGCACTTTCATAAATGAAACATGATTGGATATTCTGGGTGGTCTTTGGGGGGGGGGGGTTCTTGGCATAATGATCGTCATAAACCACACAGGTGAGGTTTCATTATTCTCCAGAGACTATAGGCTACATTGATATTTTAACCGATACCTCGCGCATTTCTTTCTGATTAAAAGGACGTGTGTGGTCTTGCACATTGACGGAAACGAATTAACCCGTGCCTAAAGGATGAGACGCTATGCTGGGAAATGAGCAGTTCGCGCTCTTTGAACAGTGCTGACGGTCCAAAAGCTCAGTGCTTGAGAAATAATGCCTTATCTATCTCACATGCGTAATATTACAGGTTATTCGATATTGTCAAGACGTTTACCACAAATTGAAAACGCTATTTTTTCACTAAGTGATTGCGCACATTACGCACGAGAGCATATTGCGCATTGATCTCCATGAGATATTAACGCTATTCCGCGCAGTTTATTTTAAACTCCTCGATTTGATATAAGTATCCCACGAATAAATCCAACTATGTGTTAGAGTAAAATTCGAAGGAAATATTTGTTAGATTGATTAAACAATATCCCAACGTATTCAATTAAATTGATGAAAGATTATCCATACAGATACATCGTTTCTCTATACCGATCTCACATTGTAGGCTACGAGTGTTTCACAAGTAAAGCAAGTAATTATTACAAGTATTCATAATGCGCCTTGAATATGGACATATGGACATCCTATATTCCTTATAGCTATGTAGGCTACCAGACAACGTAAAAATAAATACTCACTATAGGAGGCTGTGTTTGCTGATGATCTCCTTCCCCCGTGTTTTGGTCGATTCATTGTATTATTGTTATTATTAGAAGCTTGCAGTATCGGTTCCTCGGGAGGCTGTATGCCTTCAGTATATTCTGGAACGATCTCTGTAGCATCGTTTTTTAGCACCCTCCATCCTTGCGCGAAGGTACAACATCCCTGTAGCAGCAGCAGCAGGGTGCTGGAGACAAGGAGCGCGAGAGACACCTGCATGCTTATCGATCTGCGGAGCTGGAAAAAACTATGGGTAACATGCGCTCTGTGACAAGTTGACCAATTCCACCCATACAAGAAACCTTGACGCTATTTAAGTACCTCAGCGTTCGTCAAAACGGAGAATTAAGTGCTTACACGAAGTGGGAGGGGTCCTGCCCCAGCCAAATTCATTGAAACTGGAGAGGTGCATGTGCGCGCGCCAAGAGAGGTGCGTGCGGGTTTTTGGGTTCGTCGGTTTGAGGGAGACGGCGCATCTAGTTCCTGTATTGCCGCATTTTTCCTTCGTGATTCATGCAATATGTACGTGTCTCTAAAACATTCCAGTTGTTTTGATGTGGTTTTGTTTGGAGTGATGCAGGGCGCAGTCTCGATGACCATTGAGTGATGTTTCATGGCGAGGCTGGTTCCCTCTCCATCATTGACAATGTGTTTGATAGCTGGCGCAATTTTGTGTATAAAAAAAAAGCGAAATTGTGAAATTCGTACACGTTGACAGGTCGCAACAGTTTATTTGCAACATTACTTGTTTGTTTTATAGTATTTATTTCATTGTTGTTTATTGTATGCTCGTGTATCTGCTTTTGAATTAATAGACTATTGACTAACTTCAAACATTTATTGCAGTCAGACCACTGAAAAAGTATCTATAGAAATGTAACACCATTCATCATCAAACAATCTCATTAACTCATTATCACAAAAAAAAAAATGTATTCACTGAGAATGACACGTGGAGTCCCATCCTGGTTTCAATAAGATAATTAGGATGGAAAAGATGGACCCAGAAAATTCTTGGCATCCTTGAAAATCACAGCCTTTTGGATTTGCAGAGGTGTCATGCCCATATGGGGCAAGGGCTGCCTGATATTTTGTTTGTTTATGTAATTAAAAATAAATAAGAATATTTATTATATATATTTATTTTTAAATACATTTTTCAGATGTTATATTAATTACTTAACTTCATTTTTAAGACCACGTTTTATCATAATGATTTATGTATATATAAAAAAGATCTGTCAGTGGTGTTTTGCAGAGGGGGCACACTACCTGGACCATGCAAAGAGTAACCCCCTATTCTCCCTAGTAAATGGTTCTTTCCAAGATGCACCATGGAGCAAAGATATGCTAAGGAGGACAATCTAATGCTTGCAGACAGTATCATCAGTTGAAGAGGAGAGAGTGACACACACACACAGCATTTGATTTGATGTTAGCTGCCGGTCATAGGCAAGACTCACAGGGGCTGTGCTTGTAAATGAATTTGATCAAGCTACATTACATGACCAAAAGTATATGGACGCCTGCTCGTCGAACATCTCATTCCAAAATCTTGGGCGTTAATATGGAGTTGCTCCCCCTTTTGCTGCTATAACAGCCTCCACCAAACTTTACAGTTAGCACGATGCATTGGGGCAGGTAGCGTTCTCCTGGCATCTGCCAACAACAAGGTTCGTCCGTTGGACAGCCAGATGGTGAAGCGTGATTCATCACTCCAGAGAACGCGTTTCCACTGGCAGCAAGCTTTACTCCAGCCGACGCTAGGTATTGCGTATGGTGATCTTATGCTTGTGTGCGGCTGCTCGGCCATAGAAACCCATTTCAAGATGCTCCAGATGAACAGTTCTTGTGCTGATGTTGCTTCCAGAGGCAGTTTTGAACTCGGTAGTGAGTGTTGCAACCGAGGACGGACAATTTTTCCACATTACGCACTTCAGCACTCACCGGTACCATTCTGTGAGCTTGTGTGTGCTACCACTTCGCGACTGAGCCGTTGTTGTTCTAGACGTTTCCACTTCACATTAACAGCACATAGAGTTGACCGGGGCAGCTCTAGCAGGGCAGAAATTTGACGAACTGACTTTTTGGAATGTGGCATCTTATGACAGTGCCAAGTTAAAAGTCACCGAGCTCTTCAGTAAGGCCATTCTACTGCCAAATGTTTGTCTATGGAGATTGCATGGCTTTGTGCTCGATTTTATACACCTGTCAGCAATGGGTAATTTGAAGGTCTGTCCACATGCTTTGTATATACTGTATAGTGTATGTAGCCTATTAATTCCTTCTTTAAGATTAAATACAGCAAAAATGTTTTGTTATTTTTCTGTAATACTCAACCTGGTCTCAGAACATTACGTATTATTTCATATGTAAATTCGAGACACGTTTGGTATGGTATCTATCAATTTGTGGATGTCCATCACCCATTTCGTATGATATGTTACGAATTACAATCATATTATGTTACACATTTTGTAAATGTACAAAATGTTACAAATTTGAAAAGTGTACAATATATTACAAATTTGCGAAAGCATATGATATGTTACGAATTCTAGCTGGGTGGCTAGGTGGCTAACGTAAGCTAGCTCGCTAACGTTAGCTAGGCTAGGGGTTATGGTTAAGGTAGGGTTAAATTTATGAGTCAGGTTAAAGGGTTAAGGTTAGGGGAAGGGTTAGCTAAAAGGGTTGAGGTTACAGTTAGGTGAAGGTTTAGCTAACATGCTAAGTAGTTGTTATGTAGCTACAAATAAGTAAGTAGTTGAAAAGTTGTTAATGAGTTAAAATGCTAAAGTTGTCTATGATGAGATTCAAACTCGTAACCTTTGGGTTGCTAGACGTTTGCGTTATATGCCCACCCATCCACCCTGACCAAGTAACCCTCTGTCTTATGTAACCATACCAAACATAACATATCATACTAAATGGAGTGTCTTGAATTTACAGTATGTACAGAATAATACAAAATGCTTAGAGACCAGGTTATAATACTAGCCACCTGGCAATATTTGTTAAGTTGGCTTTAGCTAGCCAGCTACATTTTCCCAATCTCCCAACCTCATAACTCGCTACCAAGCCATTTCAGGCTATCAATCAAGTTAGTGTAGTTTGTCTTACTATCTTAGCTGGCATGCCTGCTGGCAAAGTTGCTAGACTTTCGAAAGTAGTAAAATTGCTTTAATTCTTGGGTTATACTATATGTGGCAGTTGTACTAAACTCCTAAGGCAGAATAATGGGTGCATGACATCCCTGATTGGAGACGGAGGCTCAATTGTACAAATACTGCCCTCTTGAGGGACAATAAACAAATAAACTGTTCAGAGGAAGAAGATAGGATTATGACTGCCCTCTGATCAAACTGAAATGTTCTCTTATTGGAGTCCTTTTAAGAACACAGCAGACATGCACAGACAGGGCAACCAGGGTGTGTTGCATGAAAAATTATACTTTAACACACATTCTGGTAAAATAGTACTGTTCATGACACATTTTCTCCTCTCTTACTCATTTTGGGAACTGAGCTATGGTCATAATGAGATGTTTGATGGTTTCCTTCAAGCTTCAGGCCTATTGAAACCATACATCAGGGTTTGAATAAAGGGAGCCATCCAACTGGCTTCAAAACCATGCCAATAACAATCAAGGATGAAGATGATTCATTATTGCTGAAATGCTCCTTTCAGGGGCCACAACAAACAAACATCATAAAACCTGTCAAAAAGAGAGATCATTATCTTTGTTGATGAAGTTCTAGCTTTGGCACAGTGATTTAGTGGACTGGACACCGCTCTCCCTAAGACTCTGTCCATGTGTCTCCATGTCTTCCCTTCTGTCGTCACGCTGGTGAAGAACGGTGCCGTGTTCACCCCAGAGCCAACTCTGATTACTAGCTTCCCTCCGTCCCTGCCGCTCACAGTCCTCATTTAGATCTCTCTGGCTTTCTGAATAGAACACCCAGGCTCCAGTGCTTTTTAACTGCTTTATCGATAGCAGCCGAGGACCTGAATAACAATCAGATGCTCTCCAGATTGTGGGCCGCTAGCAGCGAGAAAGGATGGGTGGATATTTTATTTTATAGGAGACGAACAAACAACGTCTGAGCCACATAAACAGAACATTTAGCTGTCCAGGACTCAACCTGGTCTCATAGACTAGACATAACATAGTAAACGTAAATCCAGGACACTCAAATTAGTATGCTATGTTTGGTATGGTTACATAAGACAGAAGGTTACTTAAGGCAAAAAAACGAAAGTAGGGTAGTTGGTCGGGGTGGATGGGTGAGCGTATAAGGTTGCGAGTTTGAATCTCATCACAGACAACTTTTGCATTTTAGCTAATTAGCAACTTTTCAACTACTTGCTACTTTTCAACTACTTAGCATGTTACTCAACCCTTCCTATAACCCTAACCTTAATCCTTTTAGCTAACCCTAACTTTAACCCTTTAACTTAACTCCTAAACTTAACCCTAACATTAACCCCTAACTTAGCTAACGTTAGCCAGCTAGCTAAAATTCGTAACATATAGTACGTTTGCAAATGTGCAACATATAATATGAATTGTCATTCGTAACATACCATACGAAATGGGTGATGGACATCCACAAATTAATGCATACCATATGAAACATAACACATCATACTAAATGAATTGTCTCGGATTTGGATACAGATTAATACAAAATGCTCTGAAACCAGGTTGCAGCAGCCAGGACTGGAGGACTGGGTGTTGGGAAACAATGATTCAAGATGTTAACTACTTCACCACACATGTTTGAAAAATATGTTTATTTCACATGCAGTATAATGGGTGAAAATAGTTGTAAATGGTGCGTGAAATCGTAAATGTCTGTTTTGCAACTCATTTTGGCCAAATTCTTAATTGTTTACATTTTTCGTCATTGTTTAAGTCAGTCAACAATGTGTTGTCTGTAGTTCTGCAGAGTATCAACAGAACCTCTCATATCTGGCATCTTCCCCTAAATACACCCTGCTGGCGTGATATCTATCTTAGTAGTTTCATTTGTAGAGAGGGTCATATAGAGTGCAAAATGGAAAGGACATAAAATGCAGGCAAACATGTTGATGGAACAATATACTGTATCACCATGCATTCATGTCCCTCTGTTCACATAATATGACAACTGCATAGGACTGTACTTGAGGACTGGAGTGTCCAAGCAACTCAAAAGACAAGAAGAGTGCACTAAATCTACTCAATTTAATGGAGGGACCCTGATTACCACAAATTGTAAGAGATATTGTAGGAATCTGTCAACAGTTGGGGGCTCCCGAGTGGTGCAGCAGTCTAAGGCACTGCATCTCAGTGCTAGAGGCATCACTACAGACACCCTGGTTCGAATCCAGGCTGTATCACAACCAGCTGTAATTAGGAGTCCCATAGGGCGGCGTGCAATTGGCTCAGCGTCGTCCGGGTTTGGCCAGTGTAGGCCGTCATTGAAAATAAGAATTTGTTCTTAACTGACTTGCCTAGTTAAATAAAGATTAAATATATATATTTTTTAATTCAGTTGCTTCGGAGAGTAGATATTGGATACATGGAAACATTTAACAATGTGTATTAGCTAAGCTACTTGGGGAAAGGTTATCAATCCCTGCATGTTTAAAAGCAATGCATTATTGGCAGGTGTTCTGCACTGTATCACAGTGTATATTTTACAGGGCAGGAATGCTTTGCTTTGCTTTCAAACAGTCCAGGCACTTGATTTATCATCCATTCATATAAACACAATTCATTCTAAACCGCTTCTGCACATTGTCATACAATGAAAAAGATTGATCAACATACAGTATAATGTTGCACTCTCCACAAAACAGAACACAGGACATTTTCTATCTAGCAAAGGCTTTATGATAAACATTTTCACTCTGCCTCTATAGCTGAAGCTAAACTAACTGTGTGAAAATCCTCTGCTATTTCAACGGTGAAGCTAGAATTTCAACCATTTGTCATGACAGGACTGGAATTGTTGAGCTTTACACCACCCATCTCCCATTTACTCGCGATGCATGACGCATGTGGCAAGGACTACAGACTATCAAGGACTACAAGGCAAATCCAGCTGTGTGGTGCCCACCGAAGCCTCCCTCCCAGACGAGCTTAACACATTCTATGCTCAATTCGAGGCAGACAATACCAAACCATCCAGGAAGACTCTCGAAGCTCTGGGCGACCAGGTGCTTTCGCTTTCTTAGGCTGACGTGAGGAAAACTCTCAAAAGCCGCTGGCCCAGATGGCATCCCTGGCTGCGTCCTCAGAGTGTGTGCTGACCAGCTGTCGGGCGTCTTCAGACATCTTCATCCTGTCCCTGTCCCAGGCTGTAGTCCCCACTTGCTCAAGGAGACCACCATCATCCCAGTGCCCAAGAAAAACAAGGTGCCCAAATGACTATCGCCCCGTCAAACTCACCTTGGTCATCATGAAGTGCTTCGAGAGGCTGGTTGTGGTCTACATCAAGGCCAGCATGCCAGGCACACTGGACCCACTCCAATTTGCCTACCACTGTGGACCAACAGATCCACAGAAGATCCAATTTTCATCGCTATTCACACGGACGTAACACATCTAGACAAGAGGAACACCTATGTGAGAATCCTGTTCATTGACTACAGTTCAGCATTCAACACTATTGTTCCCTCCAAGCTTGTGTCTGGACACTACCCTCTGCAACTGGATCCTGGACTTCCTGACTGGCAGACCACAGGCTGTGAGGATTGGCAACAACACCCCCTCCACACTGACTCTTAACACAGGAGGGTGTCCTCGGTCCTCTGCTGTACTCCCTGTTCACCAATGACTGCATGGCTTTGCACGACACCAGCTCCACCATAAAGTTTGCTGACAAAACCACGGTTGTAGGCCTGATAACCAACAATGACGAGCCAGCCTATAGGGAAGAGGTAAGTGAACTGGCATTGTGGTGCCAGTTCACTTACCTCTCCCTCAACATCAGCAAAACAAAAGAGGTGGTTGTTGACTTCAGGAAGCAGAGGAGGGAACATGGCCCGATCCACATCAACGGGACTGCAGTAGAGAGAGTCAGCAATTTTAAGTTCCTTGGCGTGTAACACTGACTCTACTTCCTACTTCCACACACACACCCACCCACCCACCCACCAACCCACGTGTATCTCTCAGCTCTATCCTCTACTAGGCCTAAAACCTAATGCTGCATATTCTCGTAGGTAGACGGTAGTCTCATTCTATGCCCTGGCAGACAAGGCTAAGTAGACACCAGCAGGAGCACATAACATCCTTTATCTCTTGTCCCAATGCTTTCCAAACTGAGCCTTCATCTAAATCTGCTCCGTACACCAAAGCAGGCATGAGCCATGTGGTGGGAACTGTGGGAACTTCGACTGCGGCTTGACTGGGGAGCCTGAACCATGTGCTAACCAGTTGCGCTACCCAGCATGCCGCTCACCACGCCGCAGGTGCTATTCTTAGCTGCCAAAGTAATTACCCTACAAATCAAATTATTCACTGCCAATGTGAAGGCTTTCTCTGGAGCGTTTACCAAGAAGCTCTAACATAGCGGTAGATTACGAGGCAAGGGAACAAAATTCTAGCTTCTTTCTCCTCTCCTTGACTGACCTCTCACGAAATACACATGGCTGACGCCAGGAGAAGAAATCTCTGATGGGATATTTTGGAGGAGAGCAGGGGTTTTTGCACACAACATTAGTGGTTATGAAAACCAAACATTATTGTCCTTTTCTCGTTATTCCCTTTCCCCCCCCCCTTTCTTTTTCCGCAGGCCGGCATGTTTCTCCTGATTGTCTTTGGTCGCTGCTCCACGTTGTTATAATCCAGATTGCTACTTTTGAAATGCTTTTATCAAATGGGGGCCAGGATTGCCAACTGAGATTCAACAGAGCATTGTTTCCCATACCTTAAAATGACCTCTTAATTGGTTTGGCATTGTCAGTCTTCTCTGCGACCTGCGTTTGCCATTTGATGTTCACTGTCGATGCTATTCATTAGATTGGAAACCTTGTAGGTTTACAAAACTGTATTATACATTGGCCATAAAGTATGTGCACGGTGATTATTTAACCTCTTAGAATGGGGAAGCTCCAACGGGGCTGCCTGCATGTGAAGGCCGATTGGGCCAGGAGGAGAGGTCTGCTTGTGGGATTGTGGCCATATGGTTTGTTAATGGAGCCCTCTCTCGCTCTCTCTGTGTGTGTGTCCATATAGTGGTATGGCTGTGGAGGTCACACTCACACCACATACATGAACAGAGATCCTGAATTTGGCCCTCTACACTAACACGATCCAGGGCATTTTGATATGGAACCTGGTCCAATGTATGATGTAGTGGTATATCCTAAGTATTTCTTATCCTACCAAATATTCCCTGACTGTTTTTTTAAAGCTTTCGATATTCCTTGCCCACGTCAAGCTGTCAGGAAATATGGTATACGCCCAAACTCAACTTGAGAAAATATATAAGTACTAGCAGCATGGCCCACCCAAATCTAAACTATAGGAAGCTTGATACATATTGATGAATGAGAACTCAGAGAAAGGCAACACATTCCAATGGAGTGTGATAATCTCCCAGAATACCGAGTGAGGTGTTCTAATTAGCCATGAAAGTACAAACAACCTTCAGCTGCTGAACAGACAAGAATTTATATCCACACTCTAGGTGTAAAAACATTATTATTCTTAGAGCCGTTCAGGATGAATAAAACGAGGTAGGAAAAGTGAAAATAATCTCCATCTAATGCAATAAAGACTAATTATGAGCAGAAATGAGGGGGTCATGCCACAGATTGTCTCATAAAGGTAGCTGTTGAGCGTCGCCGATAAGCAGCCATTCCCTTAGGCCACCCAGCCTGCTAGCTTCCAGAAAACACTACCCACCTCCAAACTCGAACACTGCCTATCCATTGCTGACAGTAGTGTGAAAACAAATCTGTTGCGGATAGAAACAGATTAACCATAAATTCCTAAGTTAGATGGTATATCCCTGTGTTTACCTCCACCATTGGGTGTTTTCATTCAGTAATGTGGGCTTTCATGGGTTGGCTATGTGATAATAAAGATTGATAAGGTAGATATGGTCATGGTAAAATAGTACATGTATATAAAAAAGAATGTCTCCTTGTTCATGCTATGAGTATTGATACTGTATTTCTTGCAAGAATTTTGCCTGTTGCTGTGTAGTTCTGGGTGGTCTTTCTCCACAGCCAGTGGCAATAATAGGGTGCAAATACAGGCCATATTTCATTTATATACCCTGAAGTACATTTTCTTTCAGACGTATTGTGTATGGCGCTAACAAAATGTTCCTCTCAAGCTACAGTACCTTTGAATCCAGGTTATGTTATGTGGGTGGTACACAGTCACACAAAGCTATCCAGAGTAAATGAAAGTAAGTAGTACTCAATATCACGTTGCACAATTGATATCCAAACACATGCTATTTAAGGCTAACCTATGGCAGGAGGACATATAAGCCCTATGTGGAGCGTCAACAATATCACCCCAGTTTCCTCTGTTATGACTTGTTATTACTATACCTTAGCAAGAGTTTCATGCGGATGTTAGGCCTGTGGATAATTTGACCACATTATGTTTCATATTCCGCAATATTAATAATAATACTTTTCCATGGGGAAGAGTGGGGGTAAGTTGAGATTTTTTTTGTTTTTACATTCAACATCACTCAGTCAAGGGAAATATAGTTTTCTTTCTAATAAAGATATCAACATATATTTCAGGATGTTGTGTATACCTGGAAATAATCAGAATTCAAGTAAACATTACAGTTTTTGAAAACATAGTCCAGAAAAAGGGGTCTCTTGGCACACCTTACCCCTGGTATGGGGTAACTGGAGCCGCTGGATCGGGAAAGTTAAGCCACCTCCAAATATCTGTACTAAATGAAATATTACCACTACCTTTTTAAAATCATGTCCATTTTTTTTCTCCTGAACACAATTCAACACAATCACTTGTTTGTCTTTTAATAATTGTATGCATCTTTTAACAAAGGCTTAACACCTAACAAAAACTTTGTACTTTATTAAACACTTTTAACATAGTCCAGGCCCTGCTGTTACCTCATATCCCAGCGATAATACCTTGCATTACACCTACAGTACAAGAATGCACTTTCATGCTAGGTTTAGGACATCATATTGAAGTTTACAGAGACCCCCCGACAGTCTCCAGTATCTATTCTAGGGAGGTTAGGGTCAGTCTGTCTTACCTGGTGTCCTTGTGTGAATCTTAGTATGCTCCCTCTAATTCTCTCTCCTCCCTCCCTCCCCTCCCCGATCCCTAGAATCATGCCTCATGACTACTTGGCCTGATGACTCCTGGCTGTCCCCAGTCCACCTGGTCGTGCTGCTGCTCCAGTTTCAACTGTTAAACTGACTGCAGCTAGGGAACCTGACCTGTTCACCAGATGCGCTACCTTGTCCCGGACCTGCTGTTTTGGACTCTCTCTCTACCGCAACTGCTGTCTCGACCTCTGAATGCTCGGTTACGAAAAGCCAACTGACATTTACTCCTGAGGTACTGACCTGTTGCACCCTCTACAACCACTGTGATTATTATTTGACCCTGCTGGTCATCTATGAACATTTGAACATCTTGAAGAACAATCTGGCCTTAAACGGCCATGTACTCTTATAATCTCCACCCGGCACAGCCAGAAGAGGACTGGCCACCCCTCAGAGCCTGGTTCCTCTCTAGGTTTCTTCCTAGGTTCCTGCCCTTCTAGGGAGTTTTTCCTAGCCACCGTGCTTCTACATCTGCATTGCTTGCTGTTTGGGGTTTTAGGCTGGGTTTATGTATAGCACTTTGTGACATCTGCTGATGTAAAAATGTGATTGATTGATTGAGTGTAAAGTAATTAAGTAAAAATACTTAAAAGGGTATCTGTACTTTACTATTTATATTTTTGAAAACTTTTACTTCACTACAGTCCTCAGGAAAATAATGTACTATTTACTCCATACATTTTCCCTGACACCCAAAAGTACTCGTTATATTTGGAATGCTAAGCAGGACAGGAAAATGGTCCAATTCACACGCTTATCAAGAGAACATCCCTGGTCATCCTACGGCCTCTGATCTGGCGGACTCACTAAACACATGCTTCGTTTGTAAATTATGTCTGAGTGTTGAAGTGTGCCCCTGGCAAACTGTATACAGTGCATTCGGAAAGTATTCAGACCAATTGGCTTTTTACACATTTTGTTATGTTACAGCCTTTTTCTAAAATGGAATAAATAGTCCCCCCCCATCAATCTACACACAAAGCACCATAATGTCAAAGCAAAAACAGGTTTTTAGACATTTTTGCTAATCGATAAAAAATACAAAATTCAGTACTTTGTTGAAGCACCTTTTGTAGCGATTACAGCATCGTAAGGTCCAAGTCTTCTTGTGTATGGCGCTACAAGCTTGGCAAACCTGTACTTGGGGAATTTCTCCCATTCTTCTGTGCAGATCCTTTTAAGCTCTGTCAGGTTGGATGGGGAGCGTTGATGCACAGCTATTTTCAGGTCTCTCCAGAGATGTTAGATCGGGTTCAAGTCCGGGCTCTGGCTGGGCCACTCAAGAACATTCAGAGACTTGTCCCGAAGCCACTCCTGCGTTGTCTTGGCTGTGTGCTTAGGGTCGTTATCCTGTTGGAAGGTGAACCTTCGCCCCAGTCTGAGGTCCTGAGTGCTCTGGAGCAGGTTTTCATCAAGGATCTCTCTGTACTTTGCTCCCTTCATATTTCCCTTGATCCTGACTAGTCTTTCAGTCCCCGCTGCTGAAAAACATCCCCACAGCATGATGCTGTCGCCACTATGCTTCACTGTAGGGATGGTGCCAGGTTTCCTCCAGACGTGACGCCTGCCATTCAGGCCAAAGAGTTCAATCTTGGCTTAATCAGACGAGAGAATCTTGGTCTGAGAGTTTTTAGGTGCCTTTTGGCACACTCCAAGCGGGCTGTCATGTGCCTTTTATTGAGGAGTGGCTTCCGTCGGGCCACTCTACCATAAAGGCCTGATTGGTGGAGTGCTGCAGAGATGGTTGTTCTTCAGGAAGGTTCTCCCATCTCCACAGAGGAACTCTGGAGCTCTTTTAGAGTGACCATCGGCTTCTTGGTCACCTCCCTTACCAAGGCCTTTCTTCCCCGATTGCTCAGTTTGGCTGGGCGGCCAGCTCTAGTAAGAGTCTTGGTGGTTCCAAACTTCTTCCATTTAACAATGATGGAGGCCACTGTGTTCTTCGGGACCTTCAATGCTGCATGCATTTTTTTGTACCCTTCCCCAGATCTGTGCCTCAACACAATCCTGTCTCGGAGCTCTACGGACAATTCCTTTGACCTCATGGCTTGGTTTTGCTCTGATATGCACTGTCAACTGTGGGACCTTTATAGGCAGGGGTGTGCCTTTCTAAATCATGTCCAATCAATTGAATTTACCACAGGTGGACTCCAATCAAGTTGTAGAAACATCTCAAGGATGATCAATGGAAACAGTATGCACCTGTCACTCAATTTCGAGTGGCATAGCAAAGGGTCTGAATACTTATGTAAATAAGGAATATTAGTTTTAAATTTTAATACATTTGCTAAAATGTCTAAAAAACTCGCTTTGTCATTACGGGGTATTGTGTGTAGACTGATGAGGAAAATATATAATTTCATCAATTTTAGAATAAGGCTGTAATGTAACAAAATGTGAAAAAAAATCACGGGGTCTGAATACCTTCCGAATGCAGTGAATTAAAAAAAAAGAAAATGGTGCTGTATGGTTTGCTTAATATAAGGAATGTTAAATGATTTCAAAATGTTACTTTCACTTTTGATACTTATATTTTAGCAATTAAATTTACTTTTGATACTTAAGTATATTTATAACCAAATACTTTTAGACTTTTACCCAACTAGTATTTTACTGGGTGACTTTCACTTAAGTCATTTTCTATTAAGGTAACTTTACTTTTAGTCAAGTATGACAATTGGGTACTTTTTCCACCACTGTATAGAATCATCTTAAAGTTATCTACTTTGGTTTAGATACAAGCATCATGAAACCTCTAACACAATAAATTCAATTGACTTGGTGAAAATGTGTTTTTGGGACCTAACTTGCTTACCAATTTTCCCATGGGATTTCTTCCTTCACAGACACCATGAAATGATGACCAATGGTCAAATGATACATTTTGTGTGGCTCAACATACCCATTTGGAACAACTTATCACACCCTCCCCTACAGGTAACAAGGTGATTCACATCATAAAATAATACAATTAAAGTATAAACAAATAAACAAAGACAGGAGGATGGAGAATGAAAAAAAAGATAGCTAATTATACACTGCTCAAAAAAATAAAGGGAACACTTAAACAACACAATGTAACTCCAAGTCAATCACACTTCTGTGAAATCAAACTGTCCACTTAGGAAGCAACACTGATTGACAATACATTTCACATGCTGTTGTGCAAATGGAATAGACAACAGGTAGAAATTATAGGCAGTTAGCAAGACACCCCCAATAAAGGAGTGGTTCGGCAGGTGGTGACCACAGACCACTTCTCAGTTCTTATGCTTCCTGGCTGATGTTTTGGTCACTTTTGAATGCTGGCGGTGCTTTCACTCTAGTGGTAGCATGAGACAGAGTCTACAACCCACACAAGTGGCTCAGGTAGTGCAGCTCATCCAGGATGGCACATCAATGCGAGCTGTGGCAAGAAGGTTTGCTGTGTCTGTCAGCGTAGTGTCCAGAGCATGGAGGCGCTACCAGGAGACAGGCCAGTACATCAGGAGACGTGGAGGAGGCCGTAGGAGGGCAACAACCCAGCAGCAGGACTGCTACCTCCGCCTTTGTGCAAGGAGGAGCAGGAGGAGCACTGCCAGAGCCCTGCAAAATGACCTCCAGCAGGCCACAAATGTGCATGTGTCTGCTCAAACGGTCAGAAACAAACTCCATGAGGGTGGTATGAGGGCCCGACGTCCACAGGTGGGGGTTGTGCTTACAGCCCAACACCGTGCAGGACATTTGGCATTTGCCAGAGAACACCAAGATTGGCAAATTCGCCACTGGCGCCCTGTGCTCTTCACAGATGAAGCAGGTTCACACTGAGCACGTGACAGACATGACAGAGTCTGGAGACGCCGTGGAGAACGTTCTGCTGCCTGCAACATCCTCCAGCATGACCGGTTTGGCGGTGGGTCAGTCATGTTCTTTGGGGGCCGCACAGCCCTCCATGTGCTCGCCAGAGGTAGCCTGACTGCCATTAGGTACCGAGATGAGATCCTCAGACCCCTTGTGAGACCATTTGCTGGTGCGGTTGGCCCTGGGTTCCTCCTAATGCAAGACAATGCTAGACCTCATGTGGCTGGAGTGTGTCAGCCGTTCCTGCAAGAGGAAGGCATTGATGCTATGGACTGGCCCGCCCGTTCCCCAGACCTGAATCCAATTGAGCACATCTGGGACATCATGTCTCGCTCCATCCACCAACGCCACGTTGCACCACAGACTGTCCAGCAGTTGGCGGATGCTTTAGTCCAGGTCTGGGAGGAGATCCCTCAGGAGACCATCCGCCACCTCATCAGGAGCATGCCCAGGCGTTGTAGGGAGGTCATACAGGCACGTGGAGGCCACACACACTACTGAGCCTCATTTTGACTTGTTTTAAGGACATTACATCAGAGTTGGATCAGCCTGTAGTGTGATTTTCCACTTTAATTTTGAGTGTGACTCCATATCCAGACCTCCATGGGTTGATAAATTGGATTTCCATTGGTTATTTTTGTGTGATTTTGTTGTCAGCACATTCAACTATGTAAAGAAAAAAGTATTTAATAAGATTATTTCATTCATTCAGAACTAGGATGTGTTATTTTAGTGTTCCCTTAATTTTTTTGAGCAGTATACATTGCAATCATACATTAATAGTATATTTTTAAAAGTGTGTTCAGCAGGGATTTAAAAAGAGACACTGAATCTGCAAGTCTGATCTTATCTGGCAGATCATTCCAAAGTCTAGGGGCCCTAATGGCAAATGCCCGGTCTCCTTTTGTTTTCAACCTACTCTTTGGATTGGCCAACAGTGCCCAGCCAGAGCATCTCAGGCTGTCCTGGCTCATAGGGAGATAAAATATCTGCGACATAGGATGAGGATAAACCAATAATGAACTGGTTCCCTATTAAGTAAATCCATCATTATTACTGTCTGCCACTATTATAACTATTACTCTGCATGTTTCCCAACACAAATCAAATGAAAAGCTTCGGAAAGAATAACAGACATTCTGCAGCAGGCAAGCTGGTGTTATACACTCCCTACCGCTTTCCCTCAAAGGTCAGAAAAATGAAAACGTTTTTGTTGATTTATTTTGTGCGTGGGGGACATTAAATATGTTATGCTCTCACCACCAACTCTTAAAGGGATGGGTAGTTCTAAAGAGCTTGGCGGGCATCTTTTGTCAAGCATGACATGACAGTTTCTTCTTTCTCCTTAATAAACATCAGAAAGGCGTGCTTGGCTCGGCTCCACATCGCTGTAAAACAACAGAGCAGGAGGAGATGAAAAGAGCAACACCACCACGGGCACAGGCACTTGGAAGAGGATCTGAGGGCCATCCATTCCAAACCCCATTCTATCCGATATTTCCCAATAATTAGCACTGCGCCACAGATGTTCCCCCTCTTCCCTCCCTCTATTCCACCTCACCGCCCTGTTTTTTTTTGTGAAATGAGCGTGGTGAAGTATTAGGACAAGGAGTTAAGGGGAGCATCATGTGCTTTTCATTTGATAAAGTCATTAAAAAGAGGACAAAGATGAAAGCGGAAAGGCCTACATTAAAAAGACATGTAAAGAATTGCAAAAGAACCTACATTATCGCTGCAGAGATGGAATTCAGATCCGAGCCGTTCGATGTTGGATGAACTCAAACATATTGGTTTCACCCAGAACGCAGAGCTAATTTTGAACTTAAAAATTTGCCTTCTGGTATTTTGACATTATAAACCCCGAGGGGAAAGGGATAAATTAGTCGACTAGCATTATTAAAGATTTCAAAAGACATCTGACAACTTTATTTGGTGGAATTACGGGAGACACATTGATAATAGTCTTGGGTTGAAACCGTTAATATCTGCTTTACATATGACTAGTATACTACACCACTGAAGCATCTCCTTCCTAACCTAATAAATATCCCCATAAAACTTGAGTGCTAGTTTCAACACATGCTGGGTCATGCACTGTGCTGTCGCTGATGTAATGACAGCTCTGTAGGAGCGACTGGTTCTGTTGACATCACTCAGATTACAGGAAGACAAGTCTCTCTCTTCCAGCATTCTGACACATCCTCAGAGCATCTGACTGTTTCCCTAATATAGCGAAGGAATGAGGCCATTCTCACTTCCAACTGTGCTACATATCCCTTAGCAAGATGTCCGCCTTGGATCCTCTGCCATCACCACAACACAGCGTAGGAAGTGTCTATCTGAGAATACCACTAGCTGCAGATAGCTGAAGTAAATTACACTTCATCATGCTAAACCTAGCTCGATTATTGATGAGATTCCGGATACAGCGATCCTGGATGAACACTGAGCCGCAGAGATCTAGGGACCCATAGCCTGCTACATCCAACACATAATCCTTCCACTTTCCTCCTGCTAGTGTCTGACCTCTGCTCCCCCGCCCGCTTCTCCGGCAGGGGCCCTGGATATGACAAGGCAGGGAGGAGACCCCTGGATCTCGGGTGACCCTGGGGAGCGTTACAGCTGGGCTACAGTAATTGCAAAGTGCAAGGGGCCGTGGTGAGAGCAGGGAGTCAATGCAGAATCAGTATCGGGCCTTTGCAATAGTCCTCGTGGACACATGCTGTTTGAGCGGGTCCATCCCCGGGCCAGGTGTGTGCCACTTCAACGTTGCAAAACCTAAAAGAGCATTTAGATCAAATCAGGGAGACGTGGCTGCTGGCTCGATGTGTGAAAAGGAGAGAGAGAGTGAGTGAGAGAGAGAGAAAGAAAGAGAGAGAGCAAGAGCGAGATTTCAACCAGGCTCTCCAGAGGAGTGTGTCTCCATCTAATGGTCAGGTGATACAATGCCATTCAAGAGATAGAATACAGAGAAGATGTGACATTGGATCAGTGTCACCCATAGACTTGGTTAGACGACTCATCTTTGTATTTGTCCCATTATGGCGTCTTTGAGAGCACGGGCAGTGTCATTGAGGCCATCTCCATCCTTCCTTAACCCATCCGAAGTCCCACCCAGTTGACTACATCAAAATGGTGGAAACCCTCAATTGCACTGTCCATGCAAAAATAGTTTTTTTCAAAGTAAAGATCTCTATCCATCTCTATGGTGTCACCTCACCCACCAGTCTTATCTGACGCTTGCCTGGCGACTCACCCTGAATTTAATTCCGCTGCTCTATTGATTGCTACATACATTCAGTCTGAAACTTCCATCCTAGAAGTCGTTTGCATGACCTCAAAATAAGGGGCGTTGTACAAAACAAATTCATCAGCGGTTGGATCGTCTCTTAACAAATCTAACCAATCAGAGTATCAAAGCTGATAACGTCATCATGTAGGCTCAACCCATCTGTTTCTTGGACCAATCAGAACTGTCAGAATGGGTTCTCGTTCTAGAAATCGTCGGGGAGGGAGGAAAATCCAGACTCATCGTGGAAAAGAAACATCAGTTGGCCGGAGCGATGTGGAGGGGTAGCCAGGTAAATCTACCATGACCAATGTGGGGAGCTGTGTTTGTGTCACCTTTGAGGATTTGATTGACAGGGAGATGATCACAAAGGACTCCCCAGTAGAAATCTGTATCGCAGCTGTTGCAACAGTGAAATACAGCCCAATGTTTTCAATGCCAGTCAAAAGTTCATTGTGCTGAAGCGTGGAGTGCAGACTCAGCGAGTACAGTAATGCATTAAGGTAGTATCCCTCCTGTCAAATGTCAGAGATACAGGCCTGACAAGTATCACTACATTACTGCGGATATAGACAGGGTTAGAGTGAGCCCACCGGGCACAAACTGGTTGAATCAACGTTGTTTCAACATATTTGGTCAATATATTTCGTCAACGTACTGTGACGTGGAATCTAAGTGGAAAATAGATTGGATTTGAAAAAAGTCATCAACTGTTGTTTTGAGGGTGAAATTTCAACCACAGGATTATGTCATCATGGAAACCAAATTTCAACATAGACAAACCTTGTATAAAATATGTTGAATTTGTACCTTTGAAACGACGGCAGATCTTCAACGTTATGTCCACTATCCCCCAAAAATGTAAATAGGTTGGGCAGCAAATCCTACTGGAGAAATTGATCGATCTATAGCTTTCATTTAGTCTCCCATCCGGGGTTTTTACCAAGCCCAGCTATGATATTTGCCACTGACTATTACCAATGTGCTATCGTGAGAATGGTTGAGAGATCTCCACTTAAAAACAAAATAGATCCACTGTTGCTATCAAAGTCCTTCCAAATGGTAGGTTTAACAGAGCAAATGAAATGTGACCATACTCTATCATTCAGGCCTATATAGCATGTGCAAAGTCATCAACGGCTATTGTTTCAATTCAACCCAGAATTCAATAATCGAGACGCTGCAATAGGCCTAGGGTTTCAAGCTCTGGTTGATTTCAAATGTAATGATATTTAGTGATATTGAATGGAGTTCGGTTGTCAACGCAACCAAATATAAACTTTTGAAGGAGATGCATCTTCTGCTTGGATAGTTCCATCTGTGCCACTGATTTATAGGATGTGTTCATAAATTCAAACTGGAGTGCCAGAGTACGCTCTGGGCGTTCGCAAATTCAGAGCGTTGTCAGATTGTCTGTTCGTAAATGTACAGCGTTTCACTCTCTCTGAGCGTTCAGAGTGCAGACTGGACGTCCGGCGGAGGGGTAGGGTAGATCCGAGCGTTCTGACCCCACAACGGCAGTCAAGCGAACTGGCTAAAGTTGGCTAGCTTGCTAGCTACTTCAAGACACAAATGAGTGAACACCTCACTCTGACCATTTTACTCACTCTAGAAGAGGTGCAGAATCTCGAACGGCATAGATCATTTGCACCATGTACTTTTAAATGTAATCTCAACTGCAATCCAGGTCATTTGGTTCTGCTATTAGATGAAGCACAGTGATAACACATTATTCTAAATATCTGACATTGTATTCCCATTTGAACGTTGCTGTGCTTTTAAATGGTTGAAGATGCAGTGACAGACATTTGGGTGACAACTAAACCAAAAATGTGACTTTGTTTTTCTATTGGAATTTGGTTGTGCTTTTATATGGTTGAACGCATAGTGAAACCACATTGGAAATTCAACTTGTGGCCTTTTACCTATGAGACAGGCTGTGTGCCCAGTGGGAGGAATCCGCTTTCTGTTTTAAGGCTAAAGACATCAAATATTCTGAAGTAGCTCTCAGGTAAGCACTAATTTCAACATTTTGTCATGTCCTTCAAAATCTCGTATCACTTTATTTGAACAGTATTTTCACATGGCCTTCAAGTTTTGTATAGCATGGTTTGATTGAAGTCTCTGTTCAGGCCGGGCAGGCCTTTGACCGTGGATGGTCATGGCCTTCTCTTCTGTATACTCTTGTGATTCGGGACTATTGTGTGCTGTTTTTCCTAAATGCATTCTTCTCTGTGGTAATCAATGGCCCATCAAGACAAAGGAAGGGATAGCTTGCAGCATAAGATAGAAAATGCTCCAGTATTAGAATATTGTCATGCAAGCAACACAGCTCCACATAAAACATGTGTCCTTCTCATGCATGGATCTGCTTGGATGCGCTCTACCAGGAAATCGTGGAATTATGGGTTATTAGAGTATTTTACAATGATGGCTAGGCTAATAAATTATGTTATACCACGTTTACAGGGTAATTGATGGGGCCAATGTCAAACACAGCAGAGCAAAACATGAAATAGAGGCATGGAATATCTAAATATGTGCTGTATCTGTCACAGATCAAGCTAAATGACTGAGATTAGTTTGTGGAGAAAACAATATGGTAACACTCCTTGACACCTAGTGTCATAACACAACAGCTGACAACCTGTCATAATATGGTCATAACACTGTCATGACAAATATATTTACATGTGACAGATCACTTTATTTTATGGCTGATTATGGACAGTGTCAAAACCCACCTTTCCTTTTGTTTTGTTTCTTAAATCCATTGTGAATTCTGTAGTCATGTAGTTAAATCATATTCTTAATAACTTGCAGAAAACACACTTTATGACACTGTCATGAAGCATTGGGACCATCCTGTGCCACTTCACTTTGACTAATAAAAAAAAACACTATGAACATCATAATCATATAAGACAGGCTTACCATGTACATGCCTTTATTTCAGTCATTAGTCAAAAAGAGGGGCTCTTGTCCTGCTCCTGAAATCATCCCAATCAGCAAAGGAGCATTGGGGTAGGTGCATGTCTGACAATGTGTGCGCAACTACAATTATCATTTAATAAGGTCAATAATCAGAAAACATTATACAACATAAAAATATGGTGGAACAGAATGGAATGTTTTTGCCTTGTCTGGTAGGTTGTTTGTTAACACTTATGGAGTCATAACCAGCCATAAAAATAACAATGCGTCAAAAAGGTCATGATCATATCGTGTCATGATCATATGACAAGTTGTCAACTGTTATGACATGGCTGTGACGGTGTCAAAACGCTAAGTGTCAAGTAAAGTGTTACCAAAAATACGGTATCATACAGGCAAGCTGAAAAATTGCCATCCACCAAAACAAAGGTTAACATCTTAGCCATTTATTGTTCAACATAAAAACACTTTAAAAAAAAGGTCAGAAAAATAACATTGCAATTCAAAATCAAGTGCACTTCAACAAGCAGTCATCTCCATCTGCAAGGGTGCTGTCCTTCCAAACGGTGTGAAGAAAGTACATCTTCAGTGTAAGGCTTTTGGGTGGGATTCTGTGTCATTACTGTCATGATGCATTTCCTGTGATGAGTTTCCTGTTCCTTCTCCAGGCAGTGCCCGCTAAACCGCTAGTATGAAAAGGAAATGAACCCAACAAACCAATATTTTTGATAGGTGGTAATCCTCAGTGACAAGAATAAGGACACGAATGTAACGTTGTGAGAACGTGAGAGGATAACTGGGGTGTGGAAGCCAGGCAGCGTGGGGCCAGTTGTACCAAATCTCCTACTACTTCATAATGCCTGAACGGAATGGAGGGGGCACTGATGTCACAGATTGCAACGTGGAGTAGGGAAAAGTCAAGTGACATTTAGGTCCGTCTGAAAAACCAAGGGAAATCAGACGGGGCTGGAAACATGAAAAGACCTTCAGTGAAAGTGAAGGGTGACTTAGGGAAGCCTGGGTGCCAGAATATTAACCGTTTATAAGAATACAAAAACAGCATTTATTAGTACAGAGAAATAACTAGAAACAGCATACTGGTACACAATGATATATTACCATAGGGCTGATTAAATACCTTTTGTGATTGTAAAATCCAGTGACTCACAAGAGCCAGAGCGCAATTACTGTGACTTACATATCCCTCATATAGTAATATACAGTAGAGTAACATCACATTCTTAACACATCACAAAACCATAAGCACAGAGATGTTACATTAATCATTCAATTGTATATTATATTCAAGAGTGACTATACAGCACATAAATTACATTTCATGGCACACTTTATTCAAAACAGACAAGAACAATAGTCCCAGGTCAGTGCACAATACGTACAACTGTATAATAGACAGCAGAAAACCAGGACTAATGATAATTTGCAAATTAGTGTCATCTTAATGGCATTCATTAACTGAATAAGTTGTGCAAAAACCACTGGAATCATTTGAAACAGCAGGGGGCAGTGTTTATCCTTCAACACTAACAGAAGGGTGTGTTTGATGCTGACCTATGGAGCTGGTTCAATGTATTTTCCAACCCCTTGTTTGTTATAAAGTTAACCATTTAAACTAACTTGTGGTAAAAATGGGTACTAAAAATCTGTAAACTGTAGGCAGATAATGCTGAATTTGAATGGTAGTGTGTGATGCGTGAACGATGGAAGGTGTTATGAGGCAACTTGGGGTCAGAGCATAGAGCATCAGAGTTAAAGAACATCCTATTAGTTAGCACCATGAGTCACAGAATCGATACTAATCAAAATAGATCTACAAATCCCTCCATGTATATTGCACCATCTTATATCCCCAACAAAACAGATAGAAAAATGCATGAAAGCATCTTTTAAAATACAGATATTGGAATATAAGAGAAATGTAGAGGAGTTTGTGGTGGGAGGATTGAGTCTAAATGCTGACATAAGAATGCCAAGTGTGTAAATGTTGAATTTATGGGGTAATTCATTTAGAGCTACAGTAATGACACAGTTTAACAACTAAACACATGTACTAATGATACCTACACATTATAGACACATTGCTTAAATATGTATATACACATGATTAATATTATATTAAAAAGGAGACATAGAAAGTGCTGTATGAGAACGCAACCTAGTTTTCAGTTCATTTTCTCAGCCAGAGAGAGAACTAATCCCACTTCTATTCCTTCCATCCATGGATGCACCAATAAGTCAGTAGGCCTCTATGGTGAGCGTTATCTGATTTGACACATGGGAAGAACTGGGTGAACAAACTGTTCTAGAACCCTCTTTAGTGCATCATGTCCAAAATGGAGTGATGCCGGTTATTAGGACTCTGTCCATGTTAGTGGGGTTGGATCCAATGTTTGTCTTTCACTTTAAGATGAAGTCAAAAGACAACACCGGATATCTGAGCGGTGACCCCACCCCCCCTAAGGCTAGATGTCTAGTGAGCTCGACTGTGGAGCATTTTTCTTCCCATTGCTTCCGACGTCATCGTTTCAGAAAAGTCTACCACAATTCATCTCAGTTGATGTACAACTCTATGTGCAACACCGGATATAATAAGTTCTGACGTTTATATCTTGGATTCGATCATACAATATACTCTAATAGGATGGTAGGGCATTGAGATATATACGGCAATGTACTAACAGAGACAAGCGAAGGCCTTGGGATTTCACCTCATTATGTCAATTGGAATTGCTGTGAGTGACATTGATCGACAGTGGAACTGTAGATGTATGGGACGGACAGAACGGATGTGTATTATGGAATTAGTAGGCGGTAACTCTGGCACGGTAAGTGCGTATTCCTTTGGCTGACGTCTTGGGGAGCCACCTTTCAGGTCTTAATGGAATGATTTGTTGATATACCAAATTAATCCAGCCAACACTACATTTGTCCCTTCCTGGTGTGATGGCAGTGCTTCGCTGTCACACCCAATCAGGAAGTCTAGACCAGGTATTCCCAAACTGGGGTACACGTACGCGCAATGCCGTCGAGGGAACGCCAAATAAAAATGTGATTCACATTAAAAAGTACATTTATATTTTCCAATGCGGCTATAAAAATAAAATTAAACCATCTAGCGTTCAGCGAAATAATGCCAAATACAGGTTGCCTAGTCAAATAATGAACCATTTTGAGGGAATTCCACTAACGGCCCGTATGTAGCTGCTGCTCCATTCTGTTTGCTTGAAAATGGATAAATGGTTAAAAAAAGGCCAGTGTCCATAGAGACACATACCAGCTCTACTGGCAGTACTGCTACTACCAGCAGTACTACATCTGCACCTGTCGACAACAGAAGTTGTTCTGCTTCCACGAGCACATACAATGCTAGCATCAGTATTTCTACATTTGTTGTTAGCCCAGCTAGCATGGACACTGACAATTGTGAATCTGATGCAGCCGAAGAGCTACTGCCCACTTACCCGGGAAAGCACCGAACAGACAGGGATGTTAGACCATCGAAGAGGTGCAAATATGATGAGAACTACATTGATTTGGGGTTCACTTATATTGGGAGTAGTGCCTTTTCTTAGCCACAGTGCATTATATGTGCAAAAGTACTCAACTCAATGAAACCTTTACTCTTGCTCAGACATTTAGAAACAAAACATGCCAATTTGAAAAATAAGCCACAGGAGTTTTTGGAGAGAGAATTAAGATGACTTTCGAGTAGTGAGACATGTATAAAAGCAACAGATACTATTAATAAGAAGGGGCTAGAAGCGTCTTATATGGTGAGCTACCAAGTGGCTAGGACAGGCAAGCCCCATAATATTGTGGAGGACTTAATTCTTCCTGCTGCCACAGATATGGCTGAGACAATGCTGGGGGGAAAAGGCCCAAAAAACTAAACATCAAACAACACTATCACAACGCATCAGTGACATGGCAGCAGATGTTTTGAGACAATTGCTGCTTTGCATACAAGCCAGTGAATTCTGTGCGTTACAGCTGGATGATTCAGATGTGGCAGGCCTGGCACAGCTCCTGGTATAGGTCGGTTACATTTATGGGGGGGTCAATTAAAGAAGACATCCTCTTCTGCAAACCACTGGAAACCAGGACAACAGGAGAGAATATTTTTAAAGTACTGGACAGCTTTGTGACATCAAATGGACTTTGGTGGTAAAGATGTGTTGGTATCTGTACTGATGGTGCAAAAGCCATGACAGGGAGACATAGTGGAGTGGTGATGCGCGTGCAAGCAGTTGCTCCTGACGCCACTTGGGTACACTGCAGCATCCACCAAGAGGCTCTTGCTGCTAAAGGAATGCCTGACAGCTTGAAAGATGTTTTGGACACTACAGTGAAAATGGTTAACTATGTTAAAGCAAGGCCCCTGAACTCTCGTGTATTTTCTGCACTATGCAATGATATGGTCAGCGACCATGTAACACTTTTACAACATACAGAAGTGTGCTGGTTATCAAGGGGCAAAGTATTGACACGTTTTGTTTTAATTGAGAGACGAGCATAAAGTTTTTACTGACCATAATTTTCACTTGTCTGACCGCTTGCATGATGACGAGTTTCTCAAGACTGGCCTATCTGGACAATTTTATTCCCACTCGCCTCAATCTAGGATTACAGGGACTCTCCGCAACTTTATTCAATGTGCGAGACAAAAATCGAGGCTATGATTAAGAAGTTGGAGCTCTTCTCTATCTGCATTAACAAGGACAACACACTGGTCTTTCCATCATTGTATGATTTGTTTGTGTGCAAATGAACTCAAGCTACGGACAATGTCAAATGTGACATAGCGAAGCACCTTAGTTGGGTGCTCAATTACGCTTTTCCAAAACTGATAAACTGGATTCGTTATCTCTTTCATGCCCTGCCTCCAGTCTACTTACCGATATCTGAACAAGAGCCTCAAAATTGCAATAAGCGGTTCTGTGAAAATTGCATTTAAAATCAGAAGCCACTGGCAGATTTCTGGATTGGGCTACGCTCAGAGTATCCTGCCTTGGCAAATCACGCTGTTAAGACACTGATGCCCTATGCAACCATGTACCTATGTGAGAGTGAATTCTCAGCCCTCACTAGCATGAAAACTAAATACAGACTGTTTGAAAAAGGATTTAAGACAGACTCTCTCCAATACAACCCAACATTGCAGAGTTATGTACATCCTTTCAAGCACACCCTTCTCATTAACCAGTGGTGAGTTATTCACAATTTTCGATTAACAAATATGGTTTTATATGTAAGATGGTTAAATAAAGAGCAAAATTATTATTATTGCCCTGGTCCTATAAGAGCTCTTTGTCACTTCCCACGAGCCGGGTTGTGACAAAAACTCACCCTCATTCTTATGTTTAATAAATGTATCATATAGTGTGTGTGTGGCAAGCCTACAATGATGGCAAAATAACATTTGAGTGCACGCTGACCCTGGTGCTAGAGGTGGTACGCAGCTGGAGGTTGAACGTTTGAAGGGGTACGGGACTATAAAAAGTTTGGGAACCACTGGACTAGACCAAATAAACCAGTGTGTCAAAACATTCCAGACTGGTCAGGGATAATTGTGTTGGTGTCATGACATCATTGTAGTCAGACAGCCCTGGCAGTGGGATACTATGGAAATATTGTGCTATAATCTATTATTTGTACCTCAGAGCTCCAAAAGTGGCACACAGGGAGAGCTGTCCAGTGTTCTAAACCTAAGGTCTAGGGAATGCTTCATTGGTCAGGTCAAAACCTCACACTGGGAGAACTTTGGGGCTGTATGTACTAGCAGTGGCATGTATGTTATTGGAATATAAAGAGAGAAGATGGGTGACAGAATGTACGTTAAAGCACTGAGCCATGGTTAGAAGGCTTCCATCTCTCCTCTGCCTATCATAACTCCCCCGCTGTTGGACAGATATACCCAAGGACACCGGCAGAGAAAGAGGACAGCAGCATGACAGATACAGTGTGTGTCAAAGAGAGAGAGGGAGAGTGTTAGTGTGTGTGACTGTCAACATGTATGCATGCATGTAGTGCCGTGAAAAAGTATTTGCCCCCTTTTTGATTTTCAAAATGTTTGCCTATTTTTGATACGGAACGTTATCAGATCTTCAATCAAAACCTAATATTAGATAAAAGGGAACGTGAGTATACTAATAAATTATACACATTTTATTTATTTAAAAACAAAGTTATGCAACATCCAATGCCCTTGTGTTGCACCCTTACACTCAATAACTGGTGGTGCCACCTTTAGCGGAAATGTGTGCAACCAAATGCTTCCTGTAGTTGTTGATCAGTCCCTCACGTCGCTGTGGAGGAATTTTGACCCACTCTTGCATGCAGAACTGCTTTAACTCAGCGACATTTGTGAGTTTAAGCATGAACTGCTCGTTTCAAGTCCTGCCACAACGTCTCAATTGGGATTAGGTCTGGATGTTGACTTGGCCATTCATTCCAAAAGTTCAGATGTTGCTTTTTAGACATTTTTTATGTAGACTTGATTGTGTGTTTTGGATTATTGTCTTGCTGCTTGACCCAGCTGTGCTTCAGCTTACAGATGGATGGTCTGACATTCAAGTAGAAATCATGGTTCCCTCTATTAAAAAAGGCAAGTCGTCCAGGTCCTGAGGCAGCAAAGCGTCCCTAAACCATCACATTACCACCACACTTGACCGTTGGCATGAGGTTCTACATGAGGTCAGGCCATCCGTCTGTTAATGCTACACCAGAAGTTAATGGGTATATGTAGGAGGAATGTACATGGTAGGGTCAATGGAGGTTGGATAAGAGCCAGGGGCTTGGAATGTTACTAAGTAAGGTACAAGGCAATCATATGGTTGTGGTCACTGATAAGGGTGGCTAGCTGTGGATTAGTGGGTGAATAAACTTGGTATGAGCTTTACTCTATTTTAGAGCCTACCAGCTGGCGCTGCGAGCAGGGTCAACCATGCTTTACAGTCCAAATAGAGAGTCCAAATCAGTGAAACAGGAGCCGGCACCAAAAACAAGGTAGGCACAGTTCCTATACCTGTTATCACTCATTCTGACATCTTGTCGAGATGAGTCGTAGGCTGAACCAATTATAGGATACGGACCTAGAAAGCCTGAGCATATTCAGTTGTCCCATTGTATTACGACCGATCATAGATTTATGATATATGGTAAGTCACGGAAGGTAAGCCCGAGCAGGCTAGTACCTGCAGAGGGGGGAAAGGGGTCAATTACTTTTCCCACACAAGTGCATTGGTTCTTGCATAACTTTGTTTTTGAAATAAGTATGGTAATTGTGGTATTTGTTCACTCTGGTTCCCTTTATCTAATATTAGGTTTTGGTTGAAGCGCTGCTAATATTCCATATAAAAATAAATAAATATTATTATTATTATTATTATTATTATTATTATTTATATTTTTTTAAATAGGCAAAAGTAGAGAAAATTAGAAAGGGGGCAAATACTTTCACAGCACTGTATGTATACGCATGCATATTACAGGTTGTGGATGTACGTGTGTGCATGTGTGTCTGAGTGATGCGTTTCTGGTCAGGGTGGATTGAGTCCGGTTGGCTCTTAAGGGAGCAGAGACCTATACAAGGCGTTGGGTCACGCTCTCTCGCTCCCTTATTTGGTCTTCAACTTGGCCACCACGACTGGCATCACCCCATTCAACTTGCCCTCCTTCGCCAGCTTCTCGTTGAGTTGGCACAGCTGGCGCAGAAAGCCGTCATTGGGGCCGATCTCCCTCTTCAGCCTCACCGTGGCGACCGCCACCCGGGCATCCAGTTTGTGGCACAGCATGAGGTAAGCAATGACAATGGTGGGCGAGCGGCTGTAGCCCTCTCGGCAGTGAACGTACACCTTCCCTGATGGACAGAGACACAGACAGACACTTAGGGCTACGTTCCAATTCTTTTCCTTCATGAACACTGACAGTTGAGAGGACTGGATAGGGTTTCACTATACTGCTTGCACCCATCAAACCCTGTCAGATCTGTGGTCTTAAAGGAATGGACAAAAAAAGGAGAGCATTTATGGCATTAGGATTCTGACGAAGACGGCGACTGAAGTAAAAGGAAAAAAAAGAGGGAAGACTGAGGTACAGTGATGATAGGGAGGGAACAGATGCTCCAAATATAACCTCGCCTGGCGAAGCGTCTCAGCCAGGGAGATGCAAATCTAGGGCCAGACCTCTGCGGCAGACAAGTCAATGTCAACCATCTCCACTGCACCTAACCACTGCCCTAGCCTCATCAGAGCAGTGTGCACACCTGGATATGTAGGTTATGCATATCATCCTCAACGCATACGTTCGTTAAAAACCAACCTACCTACTCGCCCGGGAGGAATTCACCATGCCGACTTCACCGAGAAGTCGATCTGCTTGTGCTTGGTTCAGAGCTGCCGGTTGTGCAGCGTGTTCGAAACCCGATGCCGCCAGCCGATCAACGCATGGCTGACTGTAGCAGCTCGTTACATACGCCTCGCCGCTTCCCACAGTCCACTTGAGCAACCCGGCTGACGAGTCACATGCACAAGCTCCAACGCTGACCTTTCCACAGCTCTGCACGGTGGTCACAAAATGTCACTGATCAAGCCTCGGTGGGTTATAGCAGGACACTTTATCCATAAGGAAGGGGCTGGTGTTACGGCATTGTGTATCTCGTTGGAAAGATGTACACCACCTCTTTCTCTTCCACCTCCTCTATTGTAGTACACTGTGATTTACTGGGGTGGCGATGCAGCTGCCACCTAATTGGCTGAGAATTAAGATGATTTGTAATTGCGCCGCTGTGTCAAAGCTTCCATTAAATCCATGCCACAAAAGTGTTCAGGGCTCCAATGAAATGGGCACCCAGGGTATCTCAACACACCAGTAACATTTGGGAGAGGAGAGGAGAAAGGAGCCAGAGGCGTGGTCAGAGATAGATGGCCGTTCTTGTTCTTTCTGTCTACAGATGGCTGTTATGAATTAGAGTGATGGGACTCCTTTGATCTTTTCTTGTTTGCTTCCTTGATAGATTTCCATTTGTTTTGTGTTGGTGATCTGATACAAATCAGACATTTCAAAGAGTACGTCTTACAGTACTATCAAACGCAATCAATGTGCTGTTCAACGCAATATGTTTCAGTGTCCTGGTACTGTACATCAAATGGTCCTCTTTAAGTAGCATCTTCTAAGCGTGTTTTACCTTTGGAACACAGAGGAAAGAAAAAATAACTTGTGGCAAAGTGGTGTCTGTTTACTCTCTATGGAATAATGTGTGGGGTTTGGTACAACAGATCTATCACCAGCAGAATGTTCTCAAATGTAACTGACCAAAACATCAGCCGATACAGCAAGGTGGAATAGGACTAGCCTGAGAAACAGTTTACAGGAGATTCCATCTCCACTTTGTTAAGCCGTGGTATGATGACGTACAAGGATTATACAAAACATTAGGAACACCTTCCTAATATTGATTTGCACTCCCCTTTACCCTCGGAACAGACTCAGTTCATCGGGGCATGGACTCTACAAGGTGTCAAAGGTGTTCCACAGAGATGCTGGCCCATGTTGATTCCAATACTTCCCAGAGTTGTGTCAACTTGGCTGGATGTCTTTTGGGCGGTGGACCGTTCTTGACAATCACGGGAAACTGTTGAGAATGAAAAACCCAGCAGCGTTGCAGTTATAGACACAAACCGGCACGCCTCGCAACTACCACCATACCCCGTTCAAAAGCACTTAAATCTGTTTCTTGCCCATTCACCCTCTGAATGGCACACACACACACACACACACACACACACACACAATCCATGTCTCGAGGCTTAAACATCCTTCTGTAACCTCCCCTTCATCTACACTGATTAAAGTGGATTTAACAAGTGACATTTTGTATACTCAGTGTCTATTCCATCATTAAACGTGTTAGATCCTGTGCCCTGAAGGACAGTTGCTGTTACACCTCTTCTCATAAATTGGACTTGGAGAAACAAAGGTCTGTTTACAGTTTTTACCAAGGGGAACAAACTATTGATAGCAGAGGATATTACTGAGGAGTCATTCAACCTCAAAAAGCACAAGAAAGAGGACTGACATCCATCATCAGTACAAAAACAAATGCATGAAATGTATGCATTCACTACTGTAAGTCGCTCTGGATAAGAGCGTCTGCTAAATGACTAAAATGTAAATGTAAAAAAAAAAATGTAAATGTAAATCTCAGATTGCTCTAAAATCATTTGTTAGAAACATAAGATCAGCATTTCTGAAACATTTTGTTGAAATGTCATTTGATCTAAGCTAAATAATTGCACCTAAAAATTGGCAATTTTAATTTATAGGATTCATATAATCTTCAATAAATATAGTACCCAACAGCCAATTTGGACCATAATTCTTCCTAACATGAGGAATCCAATAAAATGGTCAAAAGCCACTCACGAACCCCCCAACAAACCAGTAAACAGTATCAGTTCTCCATGTTTGACAAGTAGTATGGAGCTGCTGCTTGGAGTATTGCAGCTTCATCCTTTGTAATGCATTTCCTGTGAATCTGGTGATGTTTTTTCCCCTGTTCAGAGAAGAGAGAGCCATTTGAAGTCACATGCATTATTTACCATAACATTTGTGAGAAAGTACCAAGCTTTGCCCACTAGATGCCACTTACGGAGTACCACTATCAATATTTTCAAAGCATAGTGGTTGCATCATGTTATGGGTATGCTTGTAATCATTAAGGACTGGGGAGATTTTCCATGCAAAATCCTAGAGGAAAACCTGCCTTAGTCTGCTTTTCACCAGGCACTGGGAGATTAATTCACCTTTCAGCAGGACAATAAACAGAACACACATGGCCAAATCTACATTGAAGTTGCTTACCAAAAAGACAGTGAACGTTCCTGAGAAGCTGAGTTACAGTTTTAACAAAAAATAAAAAAAATAAGTTTGAAAATCTATGGCAAGACTTGAATATGGTTGTGTAACAATGATCAACAACAAACTTGGAATTTTGAAAATATTGACAAGTAGTATGGATTGTGTAATCCAGGTGTGCAAAGCTCTTAGAGAGACTTACCCAGAAAGACTCACAGCTGATATTAGCTAAAAATGCCAACATCGATATCGGCCCGATGTCTAGTTTAACGCCGATGTTAAAAACCGATGTGCATACCTATATAAACGTAGGTACACGACGTAATGACGCCACGTAAAATGTTACGCTACACGTGCAACACAGCATCCTAACCTAGCCCACAATGTCTGCTGTGTGGATCGAGAAGTCAACAAGTTGAGCAGACATTTGAAAGAGTAAGAACATTTCAGCGAGACAACTCAAAGGCGAAATCCATTAAAGCCAAGATAATAGAATTCATTGCCCTTGACAATCAACCGCTTGTCGTGGGTGATGTTGGCTTTCACTGGTGCGCTATTTTTCCGATGTTGCCCTACCGGAGTTACACAATAATAGTGCCACTGCTATCAGCTTCACGACATACATACATACATACATACATACATACATACATACATACATACATACATACATACAGTAGCACTGTCAAAGCTGTACAAAAAAGTCAGCAAACACCGAGATGCAGTGCATTAGACCGCTGCGTCCGTATGGGTATTTAACTGTACTAGAATGCTTAGAAGGTCGCAAAAATGTTAAATATCGGTATCGTTTTTTTTGGCAAGGAAAATATCAGATATCGGTATCAGCCAAACAATGTCATATCGGTGCATCACTAGTTATTAAACAAAGTATTGAACACATGTAAATTAGATCTGTTTTTAACTTTCAATAAATTTGCAAAAAAACATGTTTCCAATTTGTCATTATGGGGTACTGTGTGTAGATGGGTGAGATTTATTTAATACATTTTGAATTCAAGCTGTAACAACAATGTGCCATAAGGTGTATGAATACTTTTAAGGCACTGGATAAGAGGCAGTTGCCACTATTTTATAGTATAGAAATCAGGTATTTGCTTATATACTACATGGTGAAAATGGTTTAAATACACAATAACCACCTATGAATAAGGTAAAAGAGAACCCAGAGTGGTCAGACTCACCTTTGCCATTGTTGTGTGCCAGAGCCTTCTCAATAAAGTCCGCCCCCTCCTCAAAAAAGTTACTGAGGTTGAACTGCGGCTTGTCATTGGCCTGGATGCCATGGTAGGTGATGCCCGAGCCAGCGTAAAAATCTGCATTGGTGTTGACGTGCATGAAGGAGTTGCCTTCCGCCACATTCAGGATGTGGGTCACACCCAGCTTCTGCAGACGCATCAGATTCTGGCCCACGAACCTGTGGGATAGAAATAGATATTTATATGGTTTATGAGGTAGACGGCAGACATTGATTAAGCACGGGGAACACCCGAGTACATTCATTTATATAATTTATATAAAAGTTATATTGAAGGCTTCCATAATCACTCTTATCAGCTTTGTTGAGTAGCTACTCAAGGGTAGATACAGCAAAAAAGCAAATGCGAGACCTACTTTACAGTAGCTGTCAAACTAAACCCACAGTACATGGTTCAACAATACCAGGTTCTAGCAGTTCTGACAAAGTTGTCCCAGACATGCTATTCAAGCCATTGTTGTAACACCGTCTCAAAGCCTCTCCTGCTGGTCACCTTAAATGTTCTGAGTAACCAATGCACTCTCAGAGCATCATTGTGAAAATGTGATGTGTTGGATGCGCTTCCTGCTTGTCAATTATCGCACCAAACATAGGCCACTCCATCTTGCCCAGTCTTAAACCTACACTGTATATACACAAAAGTATGTGGACAGCCCTTCAAATTAGGTGACGGCTATTTCAGCCACACCCGTAATCTAGCACACAGCCATGCAATTTCCATAGACAAATATTGGCAGTAAAATGGCCTTACAGAAGAGCTCAGTGACTTTCAACGTGGCACCGTCATAGGATGCCACCTTGCCAACAAGTCAGTATGTCAAATTTCTGCCCTAACAGAGCTGCCCCGGTCAACTATTAGTGCTGTTATTGTGAAGTGGAAATGTCAGCTTGTTGAGAAAGAAATAGGCCAAACCGATTCTGGGACAATAGAGCCCAACAGGTAATTTCATATGAATAGGCTACATAATTTGTGTGTGTGTGTGTGTGTGTGTGTGTGTGTGTGTGTGTGTGTGTGTGTGTGTGTGTGTGTGTAATATATATAAAATAATTAATTATTATTATTATTATTATTATTATTATTATTATTATAGCAATGAATCCTTTTCTTCTTCTCCCTGACAATTGACCTGTGGCAATTTTATTTAAAAAAATAAAATAAAAAAATAATTTTAAAAAATGTATGTAGCCTATTTTTTTGAAATTGGCTTTTCAACAACAGAAATTACGGCCAAAAGCACACCATTACCGACTAATGGAAACACTGGTCTGCATGGCACTGGGCTCTGAACACTCCCCTGTCCCCTGGGGGACCACTAACATAGGCAGACATATCCACTATCTAAAAGTGGCGCTACCAAACTTTACTATGGAGGATAGTACACTGCTCAAAAAAATAAAGGGAACACTTAAACACCACAATGTAACTCCAAGTCAATCACACTTCTGTGAAATCAAACTGTCCACTTACGAAGCAACACTGACAATAATTTTCACATGCTGTTGTGCAAATGGAATAGACAATAGGCAATTAGCAAGACACCCCCAATAAAGGAGTGGTTCTGCTGGTGGTGACTACAGACCACTTCTCAGTTCCTATGCTTCCTGGCTGATGTTTTGGTCACTTTTGAATGCTGGCGGTGCTTTCACTCTAGTGGTAGCATGAGACGGAGTCTACAACCCACACAAGTGGCTCAGGTAGTGCAGCTCATCCAGGATGGCACATCAATGCGAGCTGTGGCAAGAAGGTTTGCTGTGTCTGTCAGCGTAGTGTCCAGAGCATGGAGGCGCTACCAGGAGACAGGCCAGTACATCAGGAGACGTGGAGGAGGCCGTAGGAGGGCAACAACCCAGCAGCAGGACCGCTACCTCCGCCTTTGTGCAAGGAGGAGCAGGAGGAGCACTGCCAGAGCCCTGCAAAATGACCTCCAGCAGGCCACAAATGTGCACGGTCAGAAACAGACTCCATGAGGGTGGTATGAGGGCCCGACGTCCACAGGTGGGGGTTGTGCTTACAGCCCAACACCGTGCAGGACGTTTGGCATTTGCCAGAGAACACCAAGATTGGCAAATTTGGCGCCCTGTGCTCTTCACAGATGAAAGCAGGTTCACACTGAGCACACGTGACAGAGTCTGGAGACGCCATGGAGAACGTTCTGCTGCCTGCAATATCCTCCAGCATGACCGGTTTGGCGGTGGGTCAGTCATGGTGTGGGGTGGCATTTCTTTGGGGGGCCGCACAGCCCTCCATGTGCTCGCCAGAGGTAGCCTGACTGCCATTAGGTACCGAGATGAGATCCTCAGACCCCTTGTGAGACCATATGCCGGTGCGGTTGGCCCTGGGTTCCTCCTAATGCAAGACAATGCTAGCTCATGTGGCTGGAGTGTGTCAGCAATTCCTGCAAGAGGAAGGCATTGATGCTATGGACTGGCCCGCCCGTTCCCCAGACCTGAATCCAATTGAGCACATCTGGGACATCATGTCTCGCTCCATCCACCAACGCCACGTTGCGCCACAGACTGTCCAGGAGTTGGCGGATGCTTTAGTCCAGGTCTGGGAGGAGATCCCGCAGGAGACCATCCGCCACCTCATCAGGAGCATGCCCAGACGTTGTAGGGAGGTCATACAGGTACGTGGAGGCCACACACACACACAACAGCCTCATTTTGACTTGTTTTATGGACATTACATCAAAGTTGTACTTTAATTTTGAATGTGACTCCAAATCCAGACCTCCATGGGTTGATAAATTGGATTTCCATTGATTATTTGTGTGATTTTGTTGTCAGCACATTCAACTATGTAAAGAAAAAAGTATTTAATAAGATTATTTCTTTCATTCAGATCTAGGATGTGTTGTTTAAGTGTTCCCTTTATTTTTTGAGCAGTGTAGATTGGCTCAGAGCGTCAATAAGGCTTGAATTAAATTGCCAAAATTAGATGGCCTAATTAGCCTAGACAGAAATACAATCATTCAAAATAGGCTGCTAAAGTATGATTTGGCCAGAGGTTGATTAACTTCCCTAGCCTTAAATTATTTTTTATTTTATTACCTACATTTGGAAGGTAATAAACATTTGGAAGGCTGCAAATACCAAATAGATGCTTGTTGAGTTGCAACTGTCAGTGAAAAGTAGAAGCCTAGCCAGGAATATCGCAATATAAAAAAAAAAAATTGCGGGAAAACATAGTTTGGAAAGAAAATGGCTAACGCTGTAAAGAGAAGACAAAGAAATTACTAATCCGTCTTTTAGTTATCTAAATTCTCAAATTAATTGAGGGAACAGTAGCCCTATTACCTATCTTACTGGCACCAGCGGAGAGCATCGGCCATATCCCCAGTGAGTACGCTCATTCACTCTATTATTGTTGGGTCAGTAACACTTAAGTTTAACACTTAAGTTTGTTTGACAATCATGTCCTCTTATTTGGGTCTCCCCTTCTCATAGGCCTATTATATGGACAACAGTTTTTATTGATCCGAGCGTCAGTAGAGTATGCTACCCTGTAATTTGTCAAATTAAAAAAATTCTGCTAATGTCTCCAGTCATATAGCGTAGTAGTATTGCGTGAGGGAAAACACATTTCATGCAAAGAAATAAGTAACGTATCTGACTATGGCCAAGGCCTCTACACTATAGGCCTTTCGCAATGCATTTAACGGTCTTTTTTGCGAACAGTGATGGAGTTATGACCATCTACTCATCACATTACAAATAGTAGGCTCTTACATAAGTCTGCAAATGAAATGACGCATGGAATGCTTTATTGTACAGTGCATTCGGTAAGTACTCAGACCTAGACTTTTTCCACATTTTGTTACATTACAGCCTTATTCTAAAATGGGATTGTGAGAGCAAAATTGCAACATTGTTCATTGTTATAATACTGTAACTGCATCAAATGGTTGTTTCATGCAACAGAATAGAGGGTTCTTATAACTGTATTGTGTCTGTGTGAACTAAAAGTGGACCTCTGGGAGATTTAACACTGACAGAAGATTTACAATGCCTTTGGGTGATACCGCATCCCAGAGCATGAGTTAATGTTTGTTCTATAAAAAAGGTACAAGAGAGAGATGGCTCGGGGCCAGACACTGGTTTCTACGCAATGAGAACAGTTTTTACAGCAGATACTTACAATTCACAGCAGACAGTATCTTTCATACGAATCTTAACCTTGTGACTCATTCCATACATCTGTTGTTTGTCATGTAGACTGAAGGGGGTGTATCTTTGCTATATAAGGCCATGGTATCTTTTGTCGGTGTGCTCAACGAATCACCTACGGGGGGGGGGGCTCATTGACAAGCTCCATTAGTGTATAAAAAAAGTTTACTTGTTTTGAAGAAATGTAAAAGTCTCCTTTTGATTACAATAATTCCACAACAGGATTCAATAGTTCCCACCCCTCAATCTTCAAAAAATACCCCCATAATGACAAAGCAAAAACAGATTCAGAATTTTTAGTAACTGTACTTAAAATAAATATGAAATATCACATTTACTGAAGGATTCAGACCCTTTACTCACTACTTTGTTGAAGCACCTTTGACAATGAGTACAGCCTCAAGTCTTATTGGTTATGATGCTACGAGCTTGGCACACCTGTATTTGGAGAGTTTCTCCCATTCTTCCCTGCAGATCCTGTCAAGCACTGTCAGGTTGAAAGGAGAGCATAGTTGCACAGCTATTTTCATGTTTCTCCAGAGATGTTCGATCGGGTTCAAGTCCAGGCTCTGGCTGGGCCACTCAAGGACATTCAGAGACTTGTCCCGAAGCCACTCCTGCATTGTCCTGTTGGAAGGTGAACCTTTGCCCCAGTCTGAGGTCCTGAGCGCTCTGGAGCAGGTTTTCAAAAGCATGATGCTGCCACCACCATGCTTCACCATAGGGATAGTGCCAGGTTTCCTCCAGACATGACGCTTGGCTTTCACACCAAAGAGTTCAATCTTGGTTTCATCAGACCAGAGAATCTAGTTTCTCATGGTTTGAAAATCCTTCACGTGCCTTTTGGCAAACTCCAAGCAGGCCATCATGTGCCTTTTACTGAGGAGTGGCTTCTGTCTGGTCACTCTACCATAAAAGGCCTGATTGGTAGAGTGCTGCAGATATGGTTGTACTTCTGGAAGGTTCTCCCATCTCCACAGAGGAACTCTGGAGCTCTGTCAGAGTGACCATCGGGTTATTAGTCACCTCACTGACCAAGGCCCTTCTCCCCAGATTGCTCAGTTTGGCCAGCTCTAGAAGGAGTCTTGGTGGTTCCAAACTTTTTCCACTTAAGAATGTTGGAGGCCAATGTATTCTTGGGGACCTTCAACGCTGCAGACATTTTTTGGTACCCTTCCCCAGATCTGTGCCGACACAATCCTGTCTCAGAGCTCTTTCATTGAATGCAGGTCCTGTTTACTGTATTTACTATGCTCTGGGGGCTTTATCATCTCATCCCAGAGTGCTCTGCAGTCGGATGAGCATATCATCAGGCTACAGGCAGGGGCGTGGAGAGGCTGAGTAACCCTGGATGGGTCCCCTGGGACAGAGGGTCAACATGCCTGCACTGTCTCCCACTGCAGGGCTAACTAATAAAGATCCAGTCTGCCACCATCTTAGTTTATGACTAGGGGATGAGGTTGCCCATCTGTCTGGCCTGTTTGCAGGCCAAGGCTACTCTGAGGTGATGGAGCGATGGCTTGAGTACATGAGGCTCAGCCGCTCAGATCTGCTCACATAACCCGATATAGCGACCCTTCGCTCTCCTCCCTTTCTCTCCTGTGTCTACCCCTCCATCTACTTCGCTCTCACTATTCCCTCTGAGGCTCGGTCTATTCTCGCGAATCCAGTCACAGTTCTCTTGTAAAGACAAAGCCTTTGTGTAAAGGGGTGAGGATGAATGTGTAACTTTGAGCATGTGTACAGTACATGTTTCAGAGGACGTGCCTGTAAGCACCAAAGTGTACAAATAAAGCATCTATGTGTCTGAATGTGTTCGTACACCAGTGCATGCATACCCGCATGTGTTTGTATGTGTGCGCGCATATAGGTGCATGCACAGGCTGAACTCAGTGCATGGCTAGTGCCTTCAGGTCCTCCATTTACCTGCCCTGTCCTCCACTCAGTCCTCCTCTGTGCAGTCCCAGCCCATGCATTATTAAAACAAGCCCTTACAAAGAACCAAAGTGTGCCGTCATCCAGGGGCTGCCCAGCACTTTTATATTAAAGACTGAGCGGGTGTCGATAAAAGCATTTTAGTACACCTTACGTCATGGCTTCCATGGATGGTGTGGTTTGAGAGTGACTCACGCCTCAAGTTTGTGTAATGAGCTTGTCTTGAATCCGGTCACTGAGACGTGTAGTAAACGTATAATTCAGGGAGTGTTTGACCAGCCAGGATAAACACACAGTATTTTCTAAATCTAAGTTGACATGTCTAACGTATACTGCCCTAATTTCTGTAAGAATAATTACACTAATCTCCCCTACAATTAAAATAAAACATAATTACTATTCATCATGAAAGTAGTAGCACTTCCTAAAGACTATCTGAAGATAGTAGAGCGGGACGTTTGAAACTGTATTACAAAAAAGGTACAGGTGGTGGACCCCAAAAAACCAGGATCACCTGGATGAATGAAAGACGACAATATGACAATTCCACCCAAAAGTGCATGAGTAGTCTCCCAATAGTCATCTTCGTGTCCCTCATTTCTTTGCATTTCTTGGTCCACCACGTCTAGGTCTTCTGTCCCAGATATCCCTCAACCCTGATCTTACTCTTCTCTCTGCATCAACGACTACCTGTCCACTCCTAAAACATACATTGAAAACACATCCAAATCAAGACATGTTTCCCCCCCCCAATTTGAGACTATTGTGTGTAGGTTGTCAGCAAATTGACAATTAAATCCATTTTAAACCTTCTTTGTTACAAAATGTTGAAAAAGTCAAGGGTTGTGAACAATTTCTGAAGGCACTGTATATGTTGATAGATGACCACCTGTCATAGCAATCTGTATTTTCTCACCGAGATGTTGAAAAGGAACACGACTGCAATAATTCCAACAAATCACCACAACGGTTTCAAAATAGTGTGTTTCGACCCTCCAGGAGCGGAATTGAATAGCCCTGATTTAGAACGTACTGTTTAGTAAAAATGTATGCAGTAGACAACAAATATCAACATGCTAGGCTCACCCATACTGAGAATGTATTTTCTAAAATGTGGAATTGCGTGGTTTCCCGCCATTCATTCATTATGCTACAACCAGTCCCCATGGACAAAATATCAGTATTTTTCACGATATTTTATGTTTTTGAATAATAAGTTCCATATTTGCTTTATGAGTAGTGCGTGACCCTAGGGAGGCAACACATACATTCTAAGTGATTTCAATGAGTCTTCATTCTGATTGTTTCATACCGTTCAAGTCAACCCCCCACTCATTCGAGATCATTTCCACACTGACACATAGGGCTGCACAATAGGAGCAAAATAAATCTAGGCCTTATTTTTTATCAAAATGTTACAATTGTGATTTGACTTGAGATTTAGAAGAACACTTGGATGAACTGTTAAGAGTCATGGAAATAATTATTATTCTCATTCTATATTTAGAATATAATAGTGGGCACGTTGAATACAGTGTTTGACATGGCAACGAATGAAAACGCCAGGGAGGAGTTCATTTGACAGGGTAGGAACCAGGAAACAAAGTGTTGGTCAGTGTTTCCTAGGGGACCCTATAATCTTTGGCCAACATTCATACTTCGCCTATTCAAATCTAATTTGTCACATGCTCCGAATACAAGAGCCCTTAACCGACAATGCAGTTAAGAAAAAAAACAAAAATAAGTAACTAATAATTAAAGAGCAGCAGTAAAATAACAACAGCGAGGCTATATACAGGGGGTACCGGTTCAGAGTCAATATGCAGGGGCACGTGTTAGTCGAGGTACTATATACACTAGAGGTCAACCGATTATGATTTTAATAGCCGATAGCGATTATTGCAGAACCCAATAAAAGCCGATACCGATTAATCGGCCGATTTGTTTTTATTTATTTCTAATAATGACAATTACAACAATACTGAATGAACACTTATTTTAACTTAATACATCAATAAAATCAATTTAGCCTCAAATAAATAATGAAACATTCAATTTGGATAAAATAATGCAAAAACAAAGTGTTGGAGAAGAAAGTAAAAGTGCAATATGTGCCATGTAAGAAAGCTAACGTTTAAGTTCCTTGCTCAGAACATGAGAACATATGAAAGCTGGTGGTTCCTTTTAACATGAGTCTTCAATATTCCCAGGTAAGAAGTTTTAGGTTGTAGTTATTATAGGAATTATAGGACTATTTCTCTATACGATTTGTATTTCATATACCTTTGACTATTGGATGTTCTTATAGGCACTTCAGTTTTGCCAGTGTAACAGTATAGCTTCCGTCCCTCTCCTCGCTCCTACCTGGGCTCGAACCAGGAACACATCGACAACAGCCACCCTCGAAGCAGCGTTACCCATGCAGAGCAAGGGGAACAACTACTCCAAGTCTCAGAGCGAGTGACGTTTGAAACGCTATTAGCGCGCACCCGCTAACTAGCTAGCCATTTCACATCGGTTACACAAGCCTAATCTTGGGAGTTGATAGGCTTGAAGTCATAAACAGCGCAATGCCTGAAGCACAGCGAAGAGCTGCTGGCAAAACGCATGAAAGTGCTGTTTGAATGAATGCTTACGAGCCTGCTAGTGCCTACTACCGCTCAGTCAGACTGCTCTATCAAATCATAGACTTAATTATAACATAATAACACACAGAAATACAAGCCTTTGGTCATTAATATGGTCGAATACGGAAACTTTTTCCTTTCAGTGAAATACGGAACCGTTCCGTATTTTATCTAACGGGTGGCATCCCTAAGTCTAAATATTCCTGTTACATTGCACAACCTTAAATGTTGTCATAATTACATAAAATTCTGGCAAATTAGTTTGCAACGAGCCAGGCGGCCCAAACTGTTGCATATACCCTGACTCTGCGTGCAATGAACGCAAGAGAAATGACAATTTCACCTGGTTAATATCGCCTGCTAACCTGGATTTCTTTTAGCTAAATATGCAGGTTTAAAAATATATACTTCTGTGTATTGATTTTAAGAAAGGCATTGATGTTTATGGTTAGGTACAGTCGTGCAACGATTGTGCTTTTTTCGCAAATGCGCTTTTGTTAAATCATCCCCCGTTTGGTGAAGTCGCCTGTCTTTGTTAGGAAGAAAGTCTTCACAGTCCGCAACGAGCCAGGCGGCCCAAACTGCTGCATATACCCCGACTCTGTTGCAAGAGAAGTGACACATTTTCCCTAGTTAAAAGAAATTCATGTTAGCAGGCAATATTAACTAAATATGCAGGTTTAAAAATATATACTTGTGTATTGATTTTAAGAATGGCATTCCGATTGTTATGAAAACTTGAAATAGGCCCATTCCGATTAATCGGTCGACCTCTAATATACACGTGGGTAGAGTTATTAAAGTGACTTACGCATTGATAATAACAGAGAGTAGCTGCAATATCTTGATTTAGAAGGTACTGTTGCACAAACATGCTGATTTAGGCCTACACCATCATTGGTATCAGGCTGTATAGCTAGCTACATTTGCTCAGTTAGTAGCTAACAGAATTTAGCCACAATTTGCTAAGAAAAGGCAAACTAGCTGTTTGCAGATGTAAGAAACAAACTAATAGAGTAATTATAGCATGCTTGTGGATTAATATTAAGCAAAGTGAGAAACAGCATAGTTGTCATCAACATTGTTGCATGACCATGCAGACTGAACACAAGTGTATCGTGGTCGAGCAACAACAAATGCGCTGCTTGAGTGACAGGGGGCGGGGCACGGTCTGTGTCGAAAGTGGCATGGAGAGAGCGGCGAGAGATGACTCAAGTAGCGGAGTAGACTATAAAAAGGTGTATCACATTTAACAAACCAAACATTTAAAAACCCGAAGCGGTCCGTGCATCAATAATGGTATATAGTAAAATACGGTATACCGCCCAGGGGCCCTGACCTCCACGGCCCCACATTGATTTTGATAGTCATTCTCACATGGCATGTCATTAAAAAGTTTTGAATTGTAGGAAATTGGCTTTTACATTTACATTTTAAAGTTCTCTACCGGCAAGAGGGGGACCACTAAAATGTTTTGCTGCGAAGTGGGGGGCATCCGAACCAAATCTGGCTTAGGGCCCCCAAAAAAGGCTAGAACCGGCACTGCACACAATTCTCTTCCCCAATACAGCACATCAGCTTGAAGTGCTAAAAATCGGAAATAAGTTACCTCTGATTCGTTCAGCCATTCCTATGGGAGAAAAAAAAGGTTTTGGGGATAAATGCAGAAAATAAAGGTCTAAAGTTAACATAGGCTTAAGAGATCTTATACGTTTTATAAGATAATCAGTCAGACCCTTATGAATTATGAAGCCTTTGTGCTTTTTCCTGATTATAGAAATGCTTCATTTTTTTTTACAAAAACTGACATTCGCTGATGAAGATTCTCTCAAGGAACAAAACGTACAAGAGCCCCTAATCCTGCATTTACCACATACCTTATTACCGCCGTTCATCCAAAAACCCTACAAAAATGTATTTTCCCTTAGGCTTTGTCCAACGAACCATGGCAGAGTTAGCGCCTAGGAAAAAAAGACACCATTAGTCTATAGCATGAAGTGAATTCTACTAGACGAAAAGCCGAAACGAGTATGACATCCTGGCATTTAAAGCATACTCATCTTAAAGATGTCAAATTTTTATATTTTCTCATATCCAAAAAGCCTACCATCTAAAGCACTATTACAGGTATTCAGACACAGCCAATATCTTCTATTTTTTTTTAAGGGGCAAACTGATAAATCTGCCACTTCTGACTTAAATGTGAATGACACCTCTGGGTGTGTGTGTGTGTGTGTTAGGGGTGTTAAATAACGGGGATTCTTAACATTAAGAAAAACACCTACCAATTTTTTATTTATATAAACTCAGCAAAAAAAGAAACGTCCTCTCACTGTCAACTGCGTTTATTTTCAGTAAACTTAACATGTGTAAATATTTGTATGAACATAACTAGACTCAACAGACAAACTGAACAAGTTACACAGACGTGTGACTAACAGAATTGGAATAATGTGTCCCTGAACAAAGCGGGGGTCAAAATCAAAAGTAACAGTCAATGCAGCTGGTGGCCACACCAGATACTAAGTACTTTAGTGCATCTCCTCCTCATGGACTGCACCAGATTTGCCCGTTCTTGCTGTGAGATGTTACCCCCACTCTTTCACCAAGGCACCTGCAAGTTCCCGGACATCTCTTCGGGGGGGGGGGGGGGGAAATGGCCCTAGCCCTCACCCTCCGATCCAACAGGTCCCAGACGTTCTCAATGGGATTGAGATCCAGGCTCTTCCCTGGCCATGGTAGAACTGACATTCCTGTCTTGCAGGAAATCATGCACAGAACGAGCAGTATGGCTGGTGGCATTGTCATGCTGGAGGGTCATGTCAGGATGAGCCTGCAGGAAGGGTACCACATGAGGGAGGAGGATGTCTTCCCTGTAACGCACAGTGTTGAGATAGCTTGTTGTCATTGCAGGCACAGTCCGATGATGCTGTGACACACCGCCCCAGACCATGACAAACCCTCCACCTCAATCCCGCTCCAGAGTACAGGCCTCGGTGTAACGTTCATTCCTTCAACGATAAACACGAATCCGACAATCACCCCCGGTGAGACAAAACCGCGACTCGTCAGTGAAGAGCAGTTTTTGCCAGTCCTGTCTGGTCCAGCGACGGTGGGTTTTTGCCCATAGGCGACGTTGTTGCCGGTGATGTCTGGTGAGGACCTGCCTTACAACAGGCCTACAAGCCCTCAGGCTGAGAGAGGCTGGACTATTGCGGACAGTCTGAGCACTGTGCGTTTCAGGTGTAACTCGTGCATTTGTTGTTGCCACCCTGTACCTGTCCCGCAGGTGTGATGTTCGGATGTACCAATCCTGTGCAGGTGTTGTTACACGTGGTCTGCCACTGAGGACAATCAGCTGTCCATCCTGTCTCCCTGTAGCGCTGTCTTAGGCGTCTCACAGTACGGACATTGCAATTTATTGCCCTGGCCACATCTGCAGTCCTCATACCTCCTTGCAGCATGCCTAAGGCACGGTCACGCAGATGAGCAGGGATCCTGGGCATCCTTCTTTTGGTGTTTTTCAGAGTCAGTAGAAAGGCCTCTTTAGTGTCCTAAGTCTTCATAACTGTGACCTTAATTGCCTACCGTTTGTAAGCTGTTAGTGTCTTAACCGTTCCACAGGTGCATGTTAATTAATTGTTTATGGTTCATTGAACAAGCATGGGAAACAGTGTTTAAACCCTTTACAATGAAGATCTGTGAAGTTATTTTGATTTTTACAAATTATCTTTGAAAGATCAGGTCCTGAAAAAGGGCCGTTTCTTTTTTTGCTGAGTTTATATTTTAAATCCGCCACAAAAAAATTTTAAATCCCAGTGCAGCTGGCTCAACTGTGCTTTCTTTGCTAATGATGCAAATGTGTTCAGTCTTCAGTTGGTTTTATGTAGAATATCATAACCTATTCACTGATGATGCCACATACATGGCCAAAAGTATGTGGACACTGGCACATTTAACATCATATTCCAAAATCATGGCCATTAATATAGAGTTGGTCCCCCTTTGCTGCTATAACAGCCTCCACTCTTCTGTGAAGGCTTTCCACTAGATGTTGGAATATCGCTGCGGGGACTTGCTTCAACTTTACAGTTGGCACTATGCATTGGGGCAGGTAGTGTGCTCCTGGCATCCGCCAAACCCAGATTTGTCTGTCGAACTGCCAGATGGTGAAGCGTGATTCATCACTCCAGAGAACGCGATTCCACCAGTCCAGAGTCCAATGGCGGCGAGCTTTACACCACACCAGTCGACGTTTGGCATTGCGCATGGTGATCTTAGGTTTGTGTGCGGCTGCTCGGCCATGGAAACCATTTCATGGTGCTCTTGACGAACAGTTCGTGCTGACGTTGCTTTGAGGCAGTTTGGAACTCGGTAGTGAGTGTTGCAACCGAGGACATACTTTTCTTTTTTTCCCCCTTTCTTTTTTTTTTTTATACACGCTTCAGCACTCGGCAGTCCCGTTCTGTGAGTTTGTGTGGCCTACCACGTCGCGGTGGAGCAGTTGTTGCTCCTAGACGTTTCCACTTCACATTAACAGCACTTACAGTTGACCGGGGCAGCTCCAGCAGGGCAGAAATGTGATAGATAGGTCTAATGCACGGTTCTGACTCCATCTGCCTGGTGACTGACCTGCCCCTCCCCTCTAGTTCATTATAAAAGATGTGAGTGTTTGTGTTCTTAGAAGTACACCAACTAATCAGTCTCCTCCATTCCAAAAATACTAAATCTTAGGAGTTGATTACTAATGGAAGATATGTTTTCTACTAAATGTCTTGGTAAGTCACGGTATTTAACACACTTTAAAGTACTTTGTGTGCAGGCAGGCTGCGCAGAGGCAGTTTGAGATTTGATTGACAGTTCTGGTTGCCTAGTGGACGTTAGTCCCGCTTCAGAAGAGTCATTCCTTTACAGCCAAGTAAAATGTCTGTTCAGTGGCGCATTTAAAAAGAGTGTAGGCTAACCTTTCAGACAAACATGCCGTATCCAAGGAGCTTTCAAGGATGTTTGCGGTAGATAACTTCATTGCCCGGCCCTAGAGGTCATATATACACATTAACAGGACCATTATTCTGCATAGTGAATAGACATGGAATTTTATGATTTTCTTGTTATCATTTTAAAACGACATCCCTAGTGCGTGTCCATTGTTTTGATTGAACAGCAGCCAGCTACTCATCAGCTTGAGCTATGGGGGCAACATTTCTAGCTGACCTACAGTATTCACATGATCTGTGATAGCCACTAGTCTCTGTAGTAGACAGTGGTGTGAGTGGTCCGTGTGAGGACCTTAAATAGATAGGCAGTCCATACATCTTACATGTACCTACGCCTTAACTCTGCATTGGAGGATGGCACTTCACAATATGCAAGGTCATATTAAGCGTTATTTTAATTGTGTGAACCAATAATAAAACTGAGTGAAATATTCCATCTAATTTCCTGTAAGAACAAATGAGATGCACATATTTACTGTGCCGTCTCAAATATCTAAGGGTCTACTTTACACATTTTAAAATCAAGGCAAAAACAGCCTTCTGCACAGACACCTCACCCCCTTAACCCAGGGGTGTCAAAATCATAGTGTCTGCAGGTTTTTCTCTTTCAATTGAGCGCTACACAACCAGGTGTCGGGAGTTAATTATTAATTAGTGACCACAATCAATCAAGTACAAGGGAGGAGCGAAAACCAGCAGACACCGAGTGATCCCTGGAATGAGTTTGACACGTGCCCTAGAACATGACTATTGTGTAAACTTAGAGGAAGACAAGAAGTCTCGTCGACATGTTAGCTGGCTCTTGGCCCTGGAGAGTGGCATAGTCAAAATTATTTTGTTGTAACACAGAGGTAATGTGCTTGCTCACTCTCTTGCTGCTCTCTAGGCAATGACTGGAGCCAAGTGATGATATCATTATATAATAGAGACTTCCTTCTACAGTATGGGCTTCCTGTATATGGCCCTTTATATAGCTTTACTTTCTCTTTACCCATATAATCTACTAGACTGACGTATTCTATATAATAACATTTACATTTTTTGTTACCGCACATGTCCTCAATGTGGATTTATTTCACACAATACATGTAAACATACCTTCCATGCATTTTTTATTATTATATATTTTTTTACACCTTACTGTGTCTAGACTATGTATATGCTGTGATTGTGAGGTGGACTTTGCATATACATGGGGACCCCCACACCTTCTGCACACACAATCAGCATAAAGGATGACTAAGAACTGACCTTAGTGGAATGACGGGCTATAAATTGTAGGGAGCCGGCACGTACATCGCCTATTTGCGGCAGCGTAGCCTAGTGGTTAGAGCGTTGGACTAGTAACCAAAAGGTTGCACTGTTCCTAGGCCATCATTGAAAATAACAATTTGTTCTTAACTGACTTTCCTAGTTAAATAAAGGTACAATAAATAGTACCCAGTCAACCAACCACAATGGATTTAAAGCCAGTGGAATGCCATGACAGACTGGTCTAACCCTCCATCCCCCTTTGATTGTGTGTGTAAAAGGTAAGTGAGACAAAAAGAGGTGAGTAGAGGGGAGATGTCAATGAAAGATTGTCAATAAACAATAATATGGAATTGTTTCATTTAATAAAAATAGGGCTTTGTATCGCCCTTGAAATACAAACGTTCGAGAGGGTGCATCTCTTTCATATCGGCAAGAAATTATTTAAAAAAAACAAAAGGTTAAATTGATACACCTTTATAGGGTTCGGGTTCCCACACGGCCATGTTACAGCGTTTGTTTATGGAAATCAGGCGGAAGACAGTGGACTACCTGTGCTTATTAGCTATCTGCGTCTGTGAAATGGTAGACAGGTCACACGTAAGTGTGCATTTTTCATTTGTCAAATTATCGGTGATATTAAAGTACAGGGATTTATGTTTCTAGAACCGTACCGCAACTGAGAATCGAGTCACATTTAGATGGAGTATTTGGCTGTTTTGGCTTTGAGCCAATTCACCCTTAAAAGCTGCAATAAGTAACTTTTTGGGCAACTGACCAAATGCACATAGAAATGTGAGTTATTGATCTGTCACTCAGTGAAGTCTAAGCGGCAGATCTGTTCTATGTGCACCATTTCTATGCTTCCCATTCTTACGTTTTGTTTTTGCTTACTTTAGGTTTTGTACACCTGCTTCAAACAGCTGTAAATACTATATTTTGGGATATGGAAAATATATTTCACAGCGGTTTAGATGGTACAATGATTGCTTGTTTTGTCACAAACTGAAATTAGGCGAACTATTAGAATTTTTGCAACCGGGAAATGGCAATGATTTCTGCATTTCGCACCTTTAAAAAGAACACGTAAGATCCTTGGACTAAGGAAACTCCTTTAGTCCAATATTGGGCTACCTCCTCCCATGCTCGTGACAAATATTATGAACAGATTGCATTTGCCTAATGCATAAAATGCATTACTTAACAAGATTAGTTCAATCCAATTGAATCCGTAGACACTTTTTATTAATGTTTTTGGAATTGGCTTGATTTGGAAAATATTCGTTTACAATAGGGTTTTAATTGGTGATGAAATTGTATACTGGGGCTCTCCAACCCAGTTCCTGGATAGTTACTGTTCTGTAGGTTCACTCCAAACCTAATACAGCGCACATGATTGTAATAATTAGCTCGTTAATAAATCATGTTAATTACAACCTCGGGTTGGTACCCAAACCTACACGAGTGTAACTCACATGGAACAGGGTTGGAGAGCCCTGTTCTATACAATTATTGTTATACATTAGACATTTTTCAGCAGCACACATTCCTCAGAATTCGGTCAAATAAAAATAACTTACGCGTTACCAACGTATATTCTAGGGAAGACCTCGTTGAAATGCTGTGTTGGTAAACTGTAAAATCCGCTGCTGTTTGACAAAAGCTCGTTCAGTTGTTGCACAGTAACCTCGTTGTCTGGCACGGTGACTTCAGCTGGTGGTGGCTGCTTTGGCGGGCTCGATTTTTTCATGGTTCCAGGCTCTCTCTCTCCGAACCGGCGAACAAAACACGTGTCAGACTCTGAGTCGTGTTAATTTATGATTTTTGCAGCATTTTATTCTCAGTTAATAAGTCATGTTGTGTAAACCGACACGGTGTCTGAAACGTACGCTCTCTTCGTTCGCAGACACACCCCAACTCGCCCACCGCGGGTCAGACACTCGAGATAGGAATTGGTTGACGACAAGCGCGCGCAACACAAGAGTGGCTACCGGATAAAAAGGCGGAGAGGACGCCATTAAAGGGAAAGTCAACACATTTTTACATGTGGCCTTATTTTCCTTCTTTCTTTGCTAGTTGATCCCCCGCCCAAAAAATATTTAAAATATATTTAGTTTAATTACAGAGAAAATTGGCTGTCGCATTTTAGCAGTCATCACTTGCCATTGGCTTTAATGCAATATGCAAATATGTCTAAAGCATCTTAAAAAACAACAACATTTAAAACACTCCATACCAACTCATACTACATCACAGCTTGTACTAATCAGAGAGTGGAAGACATGTCTCTAACATGTAGGCTCACTTTTTGTGAACAGTCCCGTCACAAGTCAGACTGTTGAATAAACTTCATTTGAACGTACTTTACCTGTTGTCTGCTGATTTTGTCCTTATGTAGCAGGTAATCTGAGACGATTGTGTCTTTTTTACAGCTCCTTCTTTCAGACTGATAGCCATGCAGTTAGCATGGTAACAGTCTGATGATTAGACAATTTAGATCAGAATGATGACTCTGCTGACATAAATCTGACATAAATCAATTTTTCTAATTATTCTATTTACAAATATAACCAAAAAAAATGGAAAATATGGATTTATGGGACAGTGGAACATTAAAAGAAATAGTGCAGAGACATTCAGAATAATGCATTGTAATCAATGGCAAGTGAAGACAGCAAAATATGCCTACCAATTATCTCTGTAATGAAACATAATATGGCATTTCCATCTAAAAGGACCCATGAGCAACAACATGTGAAGCTCAGAGGAGCATGTCAAATTGGGTGTCTATATATATATTTTAAATTAAGGCATATATACAGTGCATTTGGAAAGTATTCAGACCCTTTCACTTTTTCAATATTTTGTTACATTACAGCCTTATTCATAAATAGATTACATTATATTTTTTTCTCATCAATTTACACACAATACCCCATAATGACAAAGCGAAAACAGGTTTTTAGAAATGTTTGCAAATATATTACAAATAAAAAACAGAAACCTTATTTACATAAGTATTCAGACCCTTTGCTATGAGACTCGAAATTGAGCTCCGGTGCATCCTTTTTCCATTGATCATCCTTGAGACGTTTCTACAACTTGATTGGAGTCCACCTGTTGTAAGTTCAATTGATTGGACATGAGTTGGAAAGGCACACACCTGTCTATATAAGGTCCCACAGTTGACAGTGCATGTCAGAGCAAAAACCAAGCTATGAGGTTGAAGGAATTGTCCAGAGACAGGATTGTGTCGAGGCAATGATCTGGGGAAGGGTACCAAACAATTTCTACAGCATTGAAGTTCCCCAAGAACACAGTGGCTTCCACCATTCTTAATTAAATGGAAGAAGTTTGGAAACACCAACACTCTTCCTAGAGCTGGCCACCCGGCCAAACTGAGCAGTCGGGGGAGAAGGGCCTTGGTCAGGGAGGTGACCAAGAACCTGATGGTCACTCTGACAGAGTTCCTCTGTGGCGATGGGAGAACCTTCCAGAAGAACAACCATCTCTGCAGCACTCCACCAATCAGGCCTTTATGGTAGAGTGGCCAAATGGAAGTCACTCCTTAGTTAAAGGCACATGACAGCCCGCTTGGAGTTTTCCAAAAGGCACTTGAAGGATTCTCAGTCCATGACAAACAAGATTCTCTGGTCTGATGAAAGCAAGATTGAGCTCTTTGGCCAAAATGCCAAGCGTCGTGTCTGGAGGAAACCTGGCACCATCAGCAGCAGGGACTGGGAGACTAGCCAGGATTGAGGGAAAGATTAACAGTGTGAAGTACAGAGATCCATGATGACAACCTGCTCAGGACCTCAGCCTGGGGCGACGATTCACCTTCCAACAGGACAATGACCCTAAGCACACAGCCAAGACAACACAGGTGTGGCTTCGGGACACGTCTCTGAATGTCCATGAGTGGCCCAGCCAGATCCCAGAACATCTCTGGAGAGACCTGAAAATAGCTGTGCTGCGACGCTCCCCATCCAACCTGACATAGCTTGAGAAGAATGGGAGAAACTCCCCAAATACAGGTGTGCCAAGCTTGTAGCGTCATACCCAAGAAGACTCGAGGCTGTAATCGCTGCCAAAGCTGCTTCAACAAAGGACTGAGTAAAGGGTCTGAATACTTATGTAAATGTGATATTTTTATAAAATAGCAAAAATCTATAAACCTGTATTGCTTTAGTCATTATGGGGTATTTGTGTGTAGATTGATGAGGGGGGAAAAACTATTTAATACATTTTAGAATAAGGTTGTAACATAACAAAAAGTGAAGGGATCTGAATACTTTCTTAATGCGCTGTACATTTTTCAACCATTTTCAATTCTAAAAAGGCTTTGATTTCTAGGTCAAACAGATGGAAAAGAGGCCATGGACAACATCTACCAGAACAATTCCTAAAAGGTATTAGAAATGCATCAAAACACAATGTTGAAGGAAAGACCCCTGCCAACTAAAATCAACACTTTTATATTTAGTTTGGGAGAAATTTGCCTTCTGTAAGTTTAAGCAGGCTGTATCACAACCGGCCGTGATTGGAAGTCCCATAGGGCGGCGCACAATTTGCCCAGCGTCGTTAGTGTTTGGTCGTGGTAGGCCGTCATTGTAAATAAGAATTTGTTCTTCACTGACTTGCCTAGTTAAATAAAAAATGCCTTGTACCTGTAATTCCACACCAAAAACCCACATCTCAAATCGAATCAAAGTTTATTGGTTGCGTAAACAGATTTGCAGATGTTATCGCAGCTGCAGTGAAATGCTTGTTTCTAACTCCAACAGTGCAGTAATACCTACAGTGCCTTCAAAAAATATTCACACCCCTTGACTTTTTCCACATTTTGTTGTGTTACAGCCTGAATATAAAATGGATTCAATTGAGATTGTTTTGTCACTGGCATAAACACAATACCCCATAATGTCAAAATGCAAACGTGTTTTGACATTTTTACAAATGAATAGAAAATGAATAGCTGAAATGTCTTGTGTCAATAAGTATTCAATCCCTTTGTTATGGCAAGCCTAAATAAGTTTAGGAGTAAAAATGTGCTTCACAAGTTGCATGGACTCTGTGTGCAATAATAGTGTTTAACATGATTTTTTAAATGTTTACCTTATCTCTGTACCCCACACTTATAATTATCTGTAAGGTCCCTCAGTCGAGCAGTGAATTTCAAAAACCGATTCAACCAGAAAGACCAGGGAGGTTTTCCAATGCCTCGCAAAGAAGGGCACCTATTGGTAGATGGGTAAAAATACAAAAAGCAGACATTGAATATCCATTTGAGCATGGTGAAGTTATTAATTACACTTTAGATGATGTATTATTACACCCAGTCACTACAAATATACAGGCTTCCTTTCTAACTCAGTTGCCAGACAGGAAGGAAATCGCTCAGGGATTTCACCATGAGGCAACATTTCAGTTCCCCCACAAAACTAACCTAATTGATAGTGTGAAAAGAAGGAAGCCTGTACAGAATAAAAATATTCCAAAACATACATCCTGTTTACACGGCACTAAAGTAATACTGCAAAAAATGTGGAAAAGCAATTCCCTTTTTGTCCTGAATACAAAGTGTTATGTTTGGGACAAATCCAATACAAAGCCTTACGGAGTACTATTCTCTATCTTCAAGTATAGTGGTTGTTGCATCTTAATTATACTTCCGGTGCCGACAAAGATGGCCGCCTTGCTTTGCGTTCCTAGGAAACTATGCAGTATTTTGCTTTTTTATGTGTTATTTTTTACATTGTTACCCCAGGTAATCTTAGGTTTTACTACATACAGTCGGGAGGAACTATTGGATATAAGAGCAACGTCAACTCACCAACATTACGACCAGAAATACGACTTTCCCGAAGCGGATCCTCTGTTTTGCCCACCACCCAGGACAATGGATCGGATCCCAGCCGGCGAGCCAAAACAACGGCGTCATAGAAGAAGGGGGAGACGGAGCGGTCTTCTGGTCAGGCTCCGTAGACGGGCACATCGCGCACCGCTCCCGAGCATACTACTCGCCAATGTCCAGTCTCTTGACAACAAGGTAGACGAAATCCGAGCAAGGGTAGCATTCCAGAGAGACATCCGAGACTGTAACGTTCTTTGTTTCACGGAAACATGGCTCACTCGAGACACGCTATCTGAGTCGGTACAGCCACCTGGTTTCTTCACGCATCGCGCCGACAGAAACAGGCATCTCTCTGGTAAGAAGAAGGGTGGGGGTGTATGCCTTATGATTAACGAGACGTGGTGTGATCATAACAACATACAGGAACTCAAGTCATTTTGTTCACCTGACTTAGAATTCCTCACTATCAAATGCTGACCGCATTATCTACCAAGAGAATTCTCTTCGATTATAATCACAGCCGTGTATATCCCCCCCCCCAAGCAGACACATCGACAGCCCTGAAAGAACTTCATTGGACTCTATGTAAACTGGAAACCACATATCCTGAGGCTGCATTTATTGTAGCCTGGGATTTTAACAAGGCTAATCTGAAAACAAGGCTCCCCAAATTCTATCAGAATATCGGTTGTGCTACCAGGGGTAGCAAACCCTAGAACACTGTTATTCTAACTTCCGCGACGCATATAAGGCCCTCCCCCGCCCTCCCATTGGAAAAGCTGACCACGACTCCATTTTGTTGCTCCCAGCCTATAGACAGAAACTAAAACAGGAAGCTCCCGCCCTCAGGTCTGTTCATCGCTGGTCCGACCAATCGGATTCCACGCTTCAAGATTGCTTCGATCACGTGGACTGGGATATGTTCCGGATTGCTGCGAACAACAACATTGATGAATACACTGAGTCGGTGTGCGAGTTCATTAATAAGTGCATCGGTGATGTCGTACCAACAGCGTCTATTAAAACATTCCCCAACCAGAAACCGCGCAAAACTGAACGTGGGAACCACTGCTTTTAATCAGGGCAAAGTGACCGGAAACATGACCGAATATAAACAGTGTAGCTATTCCTCCGCAAGGCAATCAAACAAGCTAAGCGTCAGTACAGAGACAAAGTGGAGTCGCAATTCAACGGCTCAGACATGAGAGGTATGTGGCAGGGTGGGTCTACAGTCAATCACAGACTACAAAGGAAAAACCAGCCCCGTCGGGAATCACGATGCCTTGTTCCCAGACAGACTAAAACAATTTTTTTGCTCGCTTTGAGGACAATACAGTGCCACTAACACGGCCCGCTACCAAAACCTGCGGGCTCTCCTTCACTGCAGCCAACGTGAGTAAAACATTTAAACGTGTTAACTCTCGCAAGGCTGCAGGCCCAGACGGCATCCCCGGCCGTGTCCTCAGAGCATGCGCAGACCAGCTGGCTGGTGTGTCAACAGACATATTCAATCAATCCTTATCCCAGTCTGCTGTCCCCACATGTTTCAAGAGGGCCACCATTGTTCCTGTTCCCAAGAAAGCTAAGCTAACTGAGCTAAATGACTACCGCCCTGTAGCACTCACTTCCGTCATCATGACGTGCTTTGAGAGACTAGTCAAGGACCATATCACCTCCACCCTACCTGACACCCTAGACCCACTCCAATTTGCTTACCGACCCAATAGGTCCACAGACGACACAATCACCATCACACTGCACACTGCCCTAACCCATCTGGACAAGAGGAATACCTATGTAAGAATGCTGTTCATCGATTACAGTTCAGCATTTAACACCATAGTACCCTCCAAACTCGTCATTAAGCTCGAGACCCTGGGTCTCGACCCCGCCTTGTGCAACTGGGTCCTGGACTTCCTGACGGGACGCCCCCAGGTGGTGAGGGTAGGTAACAACATCTCCACCCCGCTGATCCTCAACACTGGGTCCCCACAAGGGTGCGTTCTCAGCCCTCTTCTGTACTCCCTGTTCACCCACGACTACGTGGCCATGCACGCATCCAACTCAATCATCAAGTTTGCAGACGACACTACAGTGGTAGGCTTGATTACCAACAACGACGAGACGGCCTACAGGGAGGAGGTGAGGGCCCTCGGAGTGTGGTGTCAGGAAAATAACCTCACACTCAATGTCAACAAAACAAAAGAGATGATCGTGGACTTCAGGAAACAGCAGAGGGAGCAGCCCCTTATCTACATTGACGGGACAGTAGTGGAGAGGGTGGAGAGTTTTAAGTTCCTCGGCGTACACATCACGAACAAACTGAAATGGTCCACCCACACAGACAGCGTGGTGAAGAAGGCGCAGCAGTGCCTCTTCAACCTCAGGAGGCTGAAGAAATTCGGCTTGTCACCAAAAACACTCAAACTTTTACAGATGCACAATTGAGAGCATCCTGTCGGGCTGTATCACCGCCTGGTACGGCAGCTGCTCCGCCAATAACCGGCTCTGTCAGGAGGAATGGGCCAAAATTCACCCAACTTATTGTGGGAAGCTTGTGGAAGGCTACCCTAAACGTTTGACCCAAGTTAAACAATTTAATGGCAATGCTCCCAAAATACTAATTGAGGTGTATGTAAACTTCTGACCCACTGGGAGTGTGATGAAACAAATAAAAGCTGAAATAAATCATTCTCTCTACTATTATTCTGACATTTCACATTTTTTAAGTAAAGTGGTGATCCTAACTGACGTAAGACAGGTAATTTTTACAAGGATTAAATGTCAGGAATTGTGAAAAACTGAGTTAATGTATTTGGCTAAGGTGTATGTAAATTCCCGACTTCAACTGTACGTTGATACTATTCTCAGAGGCGACCAGGAACATTTTCCAGTCTGCATGATAAACACAAACTTAGGATAATGAAACTTCACAGAACTAACAAGTAAAGGCAGACCTACCAATTAGTTATAGGGTTTTTACTGATATGAAGTTTGTTTATTCATTATTAAGTGATTAAAACTCCAGTGTAGTTCTTTGAGAGCCGTCGTGGTGTCGGCTTGGGAAGGAATATACACGGCAGTGACTGTCACCGAAGAAAATCATCTTGGGAGGTATTCCAGACTGGAAGAACAAAAGGACTTGAGTTCTTTCACATTACCACAATCACACCATGAGTTGTTAATCATAAAACAAACTCCTCCGTCTTTCTTTTTCCCAGAGAGTTCTTTCTTCCGGTCTGTGCGATGGACGGAGAACCCTAATGACTAAACGGCCGGGGATAAAATATCAGGAGAGAGCCATGATTCAGTAAAACGGAGTATGTTACAGACCTTGATGTCTTTCTGGAAGGAGATCCTCACCCTGAGCTTGTCTACTTTATTGTCCAGGGACTGAACGTTAGTAAGTAATATACTGGAAAGCGGTGGATGGTATGCACAGCACCTGAGTCTGACTAGGGCCCCACTTCTTATTCCTCTTCTCCGGCATTGGCATTTTGTTGCAGCCCCCGGGATGATAGAGCTGCCTTGGGAAGTTCAAACAAAGGATCCAGGTAAGGGAATTTCTGATAGAATTTCTAGCGAGTGACCACCCATCTAATATCCGAAAGTTATTTTAGGCTGTAGGTAATAATACAAAAAAAAAATCTGAGCAAATAACGTAAGAAATAACACAAAAAATAAATATACTGCAAAGTTGACTACGAGTTAGAAAAAGGACGACCGTGTCCGTCCGCCTCACCTTTAAGATATTTTCCTTATAAGGAAAGTTCACAGAAGTAACATGTAAAGGTAGACCTACCAATTAGTTATAGCATTTTTACTGATATCAAGTTTGTTTACAAATTATTAAGACATTCAAATTCGTAATTCTGTTACCAAAATCAGAATTACAGCAATTGAATTGCCTACAATGGGAAATCATAGTAGTCACAAAAAGTAGTCACAAAAAGTTTAAAAATCCAGTAAAAAAAATAAATAAATAAATAAAATACAAATGTTGGGTCACCTGCTACTGTCCTCCCTTCAACTGGCATACTGTAATGTTTAGCTCAAAAAATATTTTTTATCTTTCTGTTGTCTGGTGATCAAAGCAAGACTGAGAAAACAGTCTGGACAACCCCTCCCTCTCGCTCTCCCTATATCTCTCTGCCGCTTTCTCTCTCTCTCCTCTCTTCTCTCTCTAGCTCTCCCGGTTCTTAGTGACACCTACCACCTACCCTCTTTCCATTTACTGTAACAAGCATCCTCACCCACTGAGCACCGACCGAGACTGGACGTCCATGGACATTGAAAAGTACCTACATGTAATTCGTCCACCCTGGCCAGACCAAATCTGACCAAATCTGAAACAGTCATAGACGTCTATGTTTCACAAGTTTGGACAGCACAGTACAGAGCACAATATAGAACAGTACAGTATAGAACAGAACGGTACAGTAAAGTATAGTACAGTACAGTATAGAGGTCGACCGATTATGATTTTTCAACGCCGATACCGATACCGATTATTGGAGGGCCAAAAAACCCGCTACCCATTAATCGGCCAATTTTTTTTTCTTTATTTGTAATAATGACAATTCCAACAATACTGAATGAACACTTATTTTAACTTAGTATAATACATCATTAAAATCAATTTAGCCTCAAATAAATAATGAAACATGTTCAATTTGGTTTAAATAATGCAAAAACAAAGTGTTGGAGAAGAAAGTAAAAGTGCAATATGTGCCATGTAAGAAAGCTAACGTTTAAGTTCCTTGCTCAGAACATGAGAACATATGAAAGCTGGTGGTTCCTTTTAACATGAGTCTCCAATATTCCCAGGTAAGAAGTTTTAGGTTGTAGTTATTATAGTAATTATAGGACTATTTCTCTATACGATTTGTATTTCATATACCTTTGACTATTGGATGTTCTTATAGGCACTTTAGTATTGCCAGTGTAACAGTATAGCTTCCGTCCCTCTCCTCGCTCCTACCTGGGCTCGAACCAGGAACACATCGACAACAGCCACCCTCGAAGCAGCGTTACCCATGCAGAGCAAGGGGAACAACTACTCCAAGTCTCAGAGCGAGTGACGTTTGAAACGCTATTAGCGAGCACCCCGCTAACTAGCTAGCCATTTCACATCGGTTACACCAGCCTAATCTTGGGAGTTGATAGGCTTGAAGTCATAAACAGCTCCATGCTTGAAGCACAGCGAAGAGCTGCTGGCAAAACGCACGAAAGTGCTGTTTGAATGAATGCTTACGAGCCTGCTGCTGCCTACCACCGCTCAGTCAGACTGCTCAATCAAATCAGACTTAATTATAATATAATAAACACACAGAAATACGAGCCTTAGGTCATTAATATGGTCGAATCCGGAAACTATCATCTCGAAAACAAAAGTTTTTTCTTTCAGTGAAATACAGAATCGTTCCGTATTTTATCTAACGGGGGGCATCCCTAAGTCTAAATATTCCTGTTACATTGCACAACCTTCAATATCATGTCATAATTACGTAAAATTCTGGCAAATTATTTCGCAACGAGCCAGGCGGCCCAAACTGTTGCATATACCCTGACTCTGCGTGCAATGAACGCAAGGGAAGTGACACAATTTCTTGTTAGCAGGCAATATTAACTAAATATGCAGGTTTAAAAATATATACTTGTGTATTGATTTTAAAGAAAGGCATTGATGTTTATGGTTAGGTACATTGGTGCAACGACAGCGCTTTTTTTTCGCAAATGCGCTTGTTAAATCATCACCCATTTGTCGAAGTAATTATATGCATTAGATAAACTAGTAATATCATCAATCATGTGTGGTTAACTAGTGATTATGTTAAGATTGATAGTTTTTTATAAGATAAGTTTAATGCTAGCTAGCAACTTACCTTGGCTTCTTGCTGCCCTCGCGTAACAGGTAGTCAGCCTGCCATGCAGGTTCCTCGTGGAGTGCAATGTAAGGCAGGTGGTTAGAGCGTTGGACTAGTAACCGGAAGGTTGCAAAAACATATCCCCGAATCCCCCCTGAACAAGGCAGTTAACCCCCGTTCCTAGGCCGTCATTGAAAATAAGAATGTGTTCTTAATCTCACTTGCCTAGTTAAATAAAGGTATAAAAAAAAGATTATTCTTTTTTGAAAAAAATAAAAAATACAAAACAATCTGCAAATCGGTAGCAAAAAATACAGATTACCGATTGTTATGAAAACGTGAAATCGGCCCTAATTAATCGGCCATTCCGATTAATTGGTCGACCTCTAGTACAGTACTATACAATAGAGTTCAGTACAGTAGAGCACACTAGAGTAGAGTGTATTGTACTGTACTCTACTGTACTGAACATATCTACTTTACTTGACTTTACTGTACTGTACTAAACTCTGCTGTGCTGTGCTGGACTGTCCAAACATAGACGTCTATGATTGTTTCAGATTAGGTCTGGCCAACTGACCAGCCAAATGTGGAGCTCATTACAATAATAGCCAGTGTGTATAACAATACTCAAATATGCAAAAGAAGGATATGTCATATTGATATTGTTTGTGTACATATTCAGGACACATCACAACAAAGATAATTATATTCATATCCATAATTATGCATTTCTGAATAGTACAGATCAGGGACCCATGATTTACAGTGGCAAGAAAAATAATGTGAACCCTTTGGAAACATCTGGATTTTTGCATAAATTGGTCATAACACTTGATCTGATCTGCATCTAGATCACAACAATAGACAAACAGTCTGCTTAAACTAATAACAGACAAACTATTATTGAACACACGTGTAAACATTCACAGTGCAGGGTGGGAAAAGTATGTGACCCTTGGATTTAATAGCTGGTTGACCCTCCTTTGGCAGCAATAACCTCAACCAAACGTGTTCTGTAGTTGTGGATCAGACCTGCACAACGGTCAGGAGTTTTGGACCATTCCTCTTTACAAAACTGTTTCAGTTCAGCAATATTCCTGGGATGTCTGGTGTGAACTGCTCTATTGAGGTCATGCCACAACATCTCAATCAGGTTGACGTCAGGACTCTGACTGTGCCACTCCAGAAGGCGTATTTTCTTCTGTTGAAGCCATTCTGTTGTTGATTTACTTCTGTGTTTTGGGCTTCAATTGGCAGACAGATAGCCTAACATTCTCCTGCAAAATGTCTTGATAAACTTGGGAATTAATTTTTCCGTCGATGATAGCAAGCTGTCCAGAGCCGTGAGGCAGCAAAGCAGCCCCAAACCATGATACTTCCTCCACCATGCTTTACAGTTGGGTTGAGGTTTTGATGTTGGTGTGCTGTGCCGTTTTTTCTCCACACAGTTTTGTGTGTTCCTTCCAAACAACACAGAATATTTTGCCAGTAGCGCTGTGGAACATCCAGGTGCACTTTTGAAAACTTCAGACATGCAGAATTTTTTTTTTTGGACAGCAGTGGCTTCTCCGTGGTGTCCTCCCATGAACACCATTCTTGTTTAGAGTTTTAGATATCGTAGACTCGTCAACAGAGATTTTAGCATGTTCCAGAGATTTCTGTAAGTCTTTAGCTGACACTCTAGCATTCTTCTTAACCTCATTGAGCATTCTGCGCTGTGCTCTTGCAGTAATCTTTGCAGGACGGCCACTCCTAGGGAGAGTAGCAACAGTGCTGAACTTTCTCCATTTATAGACAATTTGTCTTACCGTGGACTTATCAACATCAAGGCTTTTAGAGATAATTTTGTAACCCTTTCCAGCTTGATGCAAGTCAACAATTCTTCATCTTAGGTCTTCTGAGATCTTTTTTGTTCGAGGTATGGTTCACATGAGGCAATGCTTCATGTGAATAGCAAACTCAAATTTTTATAGTGTTTTTTATAGGGCAAGGCGGCTCTAACCAACATCTCCAATCTCGTCTCATTGATTGGACTCCAGGTTAGCCTAGGGGTTCACATACTTTTTCCGACCTACACTGTGAATGTTTAAATGATGTATTCAATATAGACAAGAAAAATACAATAATTTGTGTGTTATTAGTTTAAGCACACTATGTTTGTCTATTGTTGTGACATAGATGAAAATCAGATCAAATTTGATTACCAATTTATGCAAAAATCCAGGTAATTCCAAAGGGTTCACATACTTTCTCTTGCCACTGTAATTATGTTGCTGTGATTTCTTTACCAGATGTTAATCCACTTCATCTACTGTAGTTCAATAACCAAAATATGTTTTTTCAAACTCAAGGTCACAGCTGACAGCTCATTATTTCTGCAGACATCTTTGAATCTTAATTTGGAGCAGATAATGTGCAATTATCCAATTAAGGCTGCTACTGATTTCTAAGGGACATGTTGGTCTGCACAGTCCTATCAACATTTATGCAATATTCAGCACTTATAGAATGCAAAGCTGTCTAAAGCTTTTTTTTTAAAACATTTTAGTCATTTAGCAGCCGCTCTTATCCAGAGCGACTTACAGTAGTGAATGCATACATTTCATAATTTTTTTTGTACTGGCCCCCCGTGGGAATCGAACCCACAACCCTGGCGTTGCAAACACCATGCTCTACCAACTGAACCACAGGGAAGGCTGGGTTCCAAGGGTTCCAAAAGGAATCTTTGGCTGTCCCCATAGGAGAACCCTTTTTGGTTACAGGTAGAACTCTTTTTGGTGAACCCTTTTGGGTTCCGTGTAGAACCCTCTGTGGAAAGGGTTCTATATGGAACCCAAAATGATTTTTTTCTTCTACCTAGAACCAAAAGGGTTCTACTTAGAACCAAAAAGGGATCTTCAACCCTAACAACACCCCTGCCAATATATCCTCCAAACACCGGCATCTCCGGCATTGCCACTTAAGTAGAGCATTCACCTGTTCAGTCATAATAGCCCATGTCCGTGCACTTTTACTTAAGTAAGATATTGGGTCTTACGACTTCAGTATACTGTCATTGGTGCCCTAAAGATTTGACCAAGTTACACAACTTTGTTGTGTCACAGCCAGGCTTGCATACCTTGGTCCTAGGCTCTCCAGTCTCCACGGGCAGTGACCGAAACTACATTGATCAAACCAGACATTGAGGTCACACTAGAACTATAGTTACATAGACTTTTAGGCCTAGCTATGGCTCTGCATCACACAGAGTGGATAATCACCCTACCAATGGATGGGAAAATGAAATTTGATTGATATTTCCATATGATGTAGCTGCCAAGCTAGATATATTCTAACATAATCTACTAAAATGGTGGACAACATGTTCATGCAGAAGTGTGCAGGTAAATATTGAACGCAGGCCAGTTCTTTGACATGTTTATGCATCTTCTTTAGCTTACAGTGAAGCTCTCTGATTGTTGAGTTCATATTCTTCCCCACAAGGGGTCAGTGTACCCCATTCTTGGGACACTAACTTCCAGAAATGTAGTCTATCCCAACAACAAAATCTGGTATCTAAAACTTTGTTAATGTTTATTATATAATCACTTTCTCTTTGCCCCATCGCTTTGTTTGAGTGATATTTTAATATATCCTCTATCCTTAGCCTATTTCTTACCAAATTCCTTTCCATTGCGTGTCCCTCTGAAATCATGTTTTTCAGTAGGCTGTAACAAAGTACTTGCGATAAGTTAACTATTAGTGCAGATTTAAATATACTGCAGGTCCCTCAAAATGCTTTACTTGTGGTCGATATCATGGCTTCCAGACCGTTCTGGATCTGGCTGTAGTCGATATCATGGCTTCCAGACCGTTCTGGATCTGGCTGTAGTCGATTTCATGGCTTCCAGACTGTTCTGGATCTGGCTGTAGTCGAGATCATGGCTTCCAGACTGTTCTGGATCTGGCTGTAGTCGATTTCATGGCTTCCAGACTCTTCTGGATCTGGCTGTAGTCGATATCATGGCTTCCAGACTGTTCTGGATCTGGCTGTAGTTGATATCATGGCTTCCAGACTGTTCTGGATCTGGCTGTAGTCGATATCATGGCTTCCAGACCGTTCTGGATCTGGCTGTAGTCGATTTCATGGCTTCCAGACTGTTCTGGATCTGGCTGTAGTCGAGATCATGGCTTCCAGACCGTTCTGGATCTGGCTGTAGTTGATATCATGGCTTCCAGACTGTTCTGGATCTGGCTGTAGTTGATATCATGGCTTCCAGACTGTTCTGGATCTGGCTGTAGTTGATATCATGGCTTCCAGACTGTTCTGGATCTGGCTGTAGTTGATATCATGGCTTCCAGACCGTTCTGGATCTGGCTGTAGTCGATTTCATGGCTTCCAGACTGTTCTGGATCTGGCTGTAGTCGATATCATGGCTTCCAGACCGTTCTGGATCTGGCTGTAGTCGATATCATGGCTTCCAGACCGTTCTGGATCTGGCTGTAGTCGATATCATAGCTTCCAGAGTGTTCTGGATCTGGCTGTAGTCGTGGCTTTTGGCCACTTTATGCATATTGGAGCTGCAACATTATTATTCCATCATTATTCCGTCACCTCTCTCTTCCTCTCAAGCATGTGTGCGTTTGTGTGTATTGAGCGCACATATGGGGCTGATTCTGTCGAAGTTCAATATGTATCCGGGTTTTTTCTTTCTTCCATATATCTGAAACACCAGTAAGATAAGCGTCATATCCTATGTGTGTAATAATGGCCCATATATGCTACTGCGCAGTATGTCAAACATAAGCCATCAGATAAGTTTGTCTACAACATCATTTTTTTACAGAGATACCTAAAATAACATTATAAAAGTGAGTCCATCTAAGCTGATGTTTCTAGCTGAGTGATCAGAGTGAAGAGCCCATCTGGCTGATATGATACTGTCAGGGCAGGGCAGGGCATTCATTTAAAAAACATCTCTATTGACAGCTTCATTCAGGTCATCCCTCATGCTGACCAGCTGATTGGAACGTTCACCAGCTGATTGGAACGTTCACCAGCTGGGTCCAGGCTGTAAATCTAAGAGCCCACCCAAACTCTATTGGAACGTTCACCAGCTGGGTCCAGGCTGTAAATCTAAGAGCCCACCCAAACTCTATTCAGGGTAATTCATGTCTGCTGCCGCTAAAGTTTGATAAGCTAACGTGAAACGCGAACAGCAGGTTTCCAGATGCAATCCATTAGATGTCACATAGGCCTAATTCTCCTTGTCGTTCCACCTTGCCCTCTGATAGGTTGGATGGAATATACGTATGCCAGTCCAATCCTTTCATATCTACAGTACACAGGTGGCTAAGAGATCACCAGGGGCTATGGATTGTTTCTGAACCAGGGCATACTCTTGCCCTTCATTGTCCTTGACTGGGTCCAAGGCAGGGACAGTACATGTCAGTTAACAATGAGTAAAGAGCTTTCCCACAGAGAGTGACAAAACATCAGCACATACCAGCAGGGTCTCTGTCTCACTCTGGGGGAGGTGGGCTACATCCATAGGGAATATGTTGGTTTCACTTGCATCCTGATTGGATAAGCAGTCATTTTAGTGACAACAAATGAAATCCAAATCAAATCAATCATCAATGTCATTTGTCACATGCTTCGTAAACAACAGACGTAGACTAACAGTGAAATGCTTGCCTATGGGACCTTTTACAACAATGCAGAGTGAAAGATAAAGATAACAAATTGAAATAGTGACACAAGGAATAAATACACAGTAAATAGTGAATATCAATAACGAGTAAAAAATAACATGGCTAAATACAGGGAGTACCAGTATCGAGTCGATGTGCAGGGGGACAAGGTAATTGATGTAGCTATGTACATATAGGTAGGGGTAAAGTGACTAGGCAACAGGAGAGATAATAGACAGTAGCAGCAGTGTATGTGTAGAGCTCTGCTACCCGACCCAAGCCGAGCCCGACGGGCCCCGACATTATACATCAGGTTATTTTTCATCAAAAACTAGGGTACGTGCAGGGCTCGGGTATCACTAAATTGATCACTAACATTTTAAAGCTGAGCCATTTGCTCGTGCTTTGCTGCACAGTCAACGTCATAACTGACTAAGATCATAACATGGTGTGAGAAGTCCTTCAACCTCTTCAAATATAAGACAGAAGAGATTATTTGGAGTAACGAAAAGTAGCTAACAGCTAACTGCTCTCTCGTGTCTCTTTATTGAGCAGAATAGCCTAAGCGGAGCTGTTGCTATGGATACACACAGACTCAGAGCCGGCGTGAGCAGAACGCATGCAGAGTGAATTGCACGCAGGGAACAAGTGACAGAGAGAGAGGAGCAGCTAATGGATTTACTAACCGAGGAAATCATTTCTGATTTCGGGTTTCGGGTAGGGCCGGAACTTACATTTGTCAGAAGCAATCGGGCCTGAGTTGGGCCTGAACGTCATGGGTATGGGTAGGGCTCGGGCTTAAAATGATTGCCATGGCAGGACTCTACATATGTGTGTGTGGACTTGTTTAACTATCCTTGTGGGGACCATAAGTCCCCATAAGAATAGTAAACAAACCAAAATTTGACCAACTGGGGACATTTTGTTTGTCCCCTCATGGTCAAATGCTATTTCTAGGGGTATTAGGGTTAAGGTTAGAATTAGGGTTAGGGTTAGGAGCTGTGGTTAGGGTTAGGTTTAGGGTTAAGGTTAGGTTTTGGAGTTAAGGTTAGGGTAAGGGTAAGAGTTAGGTTTAGGGTTAGGGGTTAGGGAAAATAGGATTTGGAATAGATTTTGTGTCCCCACAAGGTTAGTTGTACACAACAAATTAAATCAAATTGTATTTGTCACATGCGCCAAATACAACAGGTGTGTAGACCTTACCGTTTATTTACTAGTACAAAATAAAATAAATAAGTACAAAATAAAATAACACAAGAAAATGACATGGCAATAACGAGGCTATATACCGGTAGCGAGTCAATGTGCTGGAGTACAGGTTATTCGAGGTAATTTGTACATCTAAGAAGGGGTTAAGTGACTATGCATAGATAATAAACAGCAAGTAGCAGCAGTGTAAAAACAAAGGGTGGTTGTGTCAATGTAACTAGTCCAGGTGGCCATTTGATTAACTGTTCAGCAGTCTTATGGCTTGGGGGTAGAAGCTGTTAAGGAGCCTTTTGGACCTAGACTTGGCACTCCGGTACCATACACCGGAGTGCACTGGTACGGCTTGCTGTGCAGTAGCAGAGACAACAGTCTACCCACTGGGCACACACTGGTTAAATCAACATTGTTTCCATGTCCTTTCAATTAAATTACGTTGAAGCAACGTGGAATAGACGATGAAACACAGGGGCCCCTCAGGGGTGCATGCTCAGTCCCCTCCTGTACTCCCTGTTCATGCATGACTGCACGGCCTGGCACGACTCCAACACCATCATTACATTTGCCGATGACACAACAGTGGTAGGCCTGATCACCGACAACGACGATACAGCCTATAGGTCAGAGACCTGGCCGTGTGGTGCCAGGACAACAACCTCTCCCTCAACGTGATCAAGACAAAGGAGATGATTGTGGACTACAGGAAAAAGAGGACCGAGCACGCCCCCATTCTCATCAACGGGGCTGCAGTGGAGCAGGTTGAGAGCTTCAAGTGCCTTGGTGTCCACATCACCAACAAACTAACATGGTCGAAGCACACCAAGACAGTAGTGAAGAGGGCACCACAAAACCTATTCCACCTCAGGAGACTAAAAATATTTGGCATGGGTCCTCAGATTCTCAAAAGGTTGTACAGCTGCACCATCGAGAGCATCCTGACTGGTATCATCACCGCCTGGTATGGCAACTGCTCGGCCTCCGACCGCAAGGCACTACAGAGGGTAGTGCGAACGGCTCAGTACATCACTGGGGCCAAGCATCCAGGAACCTCTTTACCAGGTGGTGTCAGAGGAAGGCCCTAACAATTGTCAAAGACTCCAGCCACCCTAGTCAGAGACTGTTCTCTCTGCTACCGCACGGCAAGCGGTACCGGATCGCCAAGTCTAGGTCCAAGAGGCTTCTAAACAGCTTCTACCTCCAAGCCATAAGACTCCTGAACATCTAGTCAAATGGCTACCCAGACTATTTACATTGCCCTCCCTCTCACCCCCTCTTTACACCACTACTACGCTCTGTTGTCATCTATGCATAGTCACTTTAATAACTCCACCTACATTTACATTTACATTTTAGTCATTTAGCAGACGCTCTTATCCAGAGCGACTTACAGTAGTGTCCTACATCTACGTACATACTACCTCAAATAACCGGTGTCCCCGCACATTTACTCTGTATCCATATCCCCCTGTATATAGTCTCACTATTGTTATTTCACTACTGCTCTTTAAATACTTGTTACATTTATCTCTTATTCTTATCTGTATTTTTTGTTTTTTGACTGCATTGTTGGATAGGGGCTTGTAAGTAAGCATTTCACTGTAAGGGCTACACCTGTTGTATTTGGCGCATGTGACTAATAAAATTTGATTTGATTTGAATTAAGGTGTGTGCCCAGTGGGTATGGCTTGGGTGGATGGAGTCTTTGACATTTTTTTGGGCCTTCCTCTAACACCGCCTGGTGGGTGTTAGAGGAGGGAGCTCGGCCCCAGTGATGTACTGGGCTGTACTCACCACCTTCTGAGATACAAGAGTATCTGTTATGCTCATACTGCTTCATTCAACCATAACATGTAAGGCATATAGTAAATGTGGTACAGGTGTGTCTAATACTGTTTCTGTGTACACTCCAAACTAAATTCTCATCACTTCAGACCTAGACATTGACTAACCAGTAGGGGTCACTCTCCCCTATGCAACAACAAAACAACAACCCCAACTACAGTCCCAATTCATTCTGGAGACCATAGATACTTGTACAATCATCCAGACGCTCTGCGCTGTACTCTATCATTATATGCATCCTCTCTATATGTTTATCCCATTGTCATGCATATAAGCATGGGGGGATTTTTTGCCTATTCTCCATTCATATCAAAATCAGTGCATCCCAATGAATAGGAAACCATTGTCTTTCCCTTCATCGCAGTGGTCTATCGTTTCATCTTGCTTCTCAACAATACCTAATTCCAAAAGGAAGGTCCAACAATGGTGATCCATGATTAATATACAACCATCAGCCTGTATAGGCAGCTTGATCAAACAGGACTATAGAATTAGCTTACTGCTATGAATACTTTGAAACTAGAAAAGGTTATGTATAATAGTACACATTTTCCAAAGCATGTGTAAAACGCATGATGAAAGTACTTCTCCTGTGTGTGCGCGTGCGCGTGTGTGTGTGTGTGTGTGTTGGAGCTGAGGGATGAGACTGACCTTGCCGACCACTCCACCCCTCTCCTGGGTGGCCAGACTATGCATTTAACCCTAAAGTTGAGAAATTAGGTTATGACCCTTGATGTTTCTCTCTTAGATGGGGTCATCTACTCTGTTTGGGTAGAAGGGTCTGCTCACCATTTTGTTTCCTGATTGACCTTCTCTTGTTCAGACAAAGGTATACGTTTTTTTTATTAGATCAACGATTGGTTTACTCTTTCGTTTTTTTGTTGTTGTTCAAGACATTATATCAAAGACTTTTACAGATAGGCCATCAGTCATTTCAAAAGAAAAAGTGGTTCCTTCATTGAAAAGCCTTATATAACGGCCCACAAAAATAGAAAAAGAGGAAAAAAATGGATGAATCAACACAGCATGTGGATCGTGTAAGTAGGATGGGGAAAATCAGAGAGTGACATCACAGCAACGGGAGATGACGGTCTACTATTATTCAGACCATTCAAAATGTTGCATGCAGCAACCTGCTGGGACCTGCTCGTGCCTTTGCCAGTGGTTCATACCAGTTCACCACAAGTGGCTCCTAGATTCATAGGGAGTCATCAATGGTGTGTTGTACTACAGACGCGGGAGGGATATTGGCCTCCAGTTATTGACTTTCTTTTCAATAAGAGAGGAATTATTCTGGTTGTTAATGTCCACCCACACGACTGAGAGTTGAATGAGGATCATATTGCTCCTTGCCTTATTCCCTGCACTAAAGCTAAATTATTAACATTACAAGTCCAGGCAAAAAAAATGCATTATTTAATACCATCTATATTAGTCAGACATCGAGTATTGAGTTAACTGCTTCTCTTTTATAGGGTAGATTTTCATTATTTTATAATATGGAACACGGTTTTTGTGTCATATATAGGCTAATATCTAGCTAGTGCCTGAAAGGATAAGATGACTCAATTTGGGCTTTTGACATTGACATTTGGATGGAGTTACAGCGTTCGCTAGGCAACAAAGTACATAAATGGCATCAGCAAACCGGCTTGTTTGTGGAAAGGATTTCTAGCATTTTCTGCAATGCGATTTACTACCCCTTTGTCAACGTGGCTGAACAATGGCCCTGTTTTCAACCCCTGACTAGTTCTAATGTTATTTCAACCGTCAGGTGATTATCACAGCAGCCCAGTGTTGCCAAGTAGTCTCCGTTTGTGAGTAATCAAATATTGACCCCAGCAAAAGTGTATGTGGGAGTGTGGGTAGTAACAAGGCAAACTCTTTATCTAAGCTGACAATGGGTTGCTGTCAGCTCCTAGGATAGGGGAGTGGATTTAAATAATGTTATGCAGGCATACAGTACCAGTCAAAAGTTTGGACACACTTACTCATTCAAGGGTTTTTCTTTATTTTTTACTATTTTCTACATTGTTGAATAATAGTGGAGACATCAAAACTATGACATAACACATATGGAATCATGTAGTAACCCAAAAAGTGTTAAACAAATCAAAATAGATTTTAGATTCTTCAAAGTAGCCACCCTTTGCCTTGATGACAGCTTTTCACACTCTTGGAATTCTCTCAACCAGCTTCACCTGGAATGTTTTGAAGGAGTTCCCACATATGCTGAGCACTTGTTGGTTGCTTTTACTTCACTCTGCGGTCCAACTCATCCCAAACCATCTCAATTGGGTTGAGGTCGGGTGATTGTGGAGGCCAGGTCATCTGATGCAGCACTCCATCACTCTCCTTCTTGGTCAAATAGCCCTTACACAGCCAGGAGGTGTGCAAACCAAATGGGATGGCGTAACACTGCAGAAAGCTGTGGTAGCCATGCTGGTTAAGTGTGCCTTGAATTCTAAATAAATCACAGACAGCATCACCAGCAAAGCACCCCCACACCCTCACACCTCCTCCTCCATGCTTCATGGTGGGAACCACACATGCGGAGATCATCCATTCACCTATTCTGCGTCTCACAAAGACACGGTGGTCTCAAATTTGGACTCATCAGACCAAAGGACAGATTTCCACCAGTCTAATGTCCATTGCTCGTGTTTCTTGGCCCAAGCAAGTCTCTTCTTATTATTGGTGTCCTTTAGTAGTGGTTTCTTTGCAGCAATTCAACCATGAAGGTCTGATTCACGCAGTCTCCTCTGAACAGTTGATGTTGAGATGTCTGTTACTTGAACTCTGTGAAGCATTTATTTGGGCTGTAATCTGAGGTGCAGTTAACTCTAATGAATTTATCCTCAACTGACCATTGATTCAGAGGGGTTGGGTTAACCTCTCTGGCGCATGTGGGACGAACTCGTCCCACCTACGTAACAGCCACTGAAATCCAGTGGCGCGATTTTTGAATCGTTAGAAATACTATTACTTCAATTTCTCAAACATATGACTATTTTACAGCTATTTAAAGACAAGAATCTCGTTAATCTAACCCCACTGTCCGATTTCAAAAAGGCTTTACAACGAAAGCAAAACATTAGATTATGTCAGCAGAGTGCCCAGCCAGAAATAATCAGACACACATTTTTCAAGCTAGCATATCATGTCACATAAACCCAAACCACAGCTAAATGCAGCACTAACCTTTTATGATCTTCATCAGATGACACACCTAGGACATTGTGTTATACAATACATGCATGTCTGTTCAATCAAGTTCATATTTATATCAAAAAACAGCTTTTTACATTAGCATGTGACGTTCAGAAAAAGCATAACCCCCGCAAACTTCCGGGGAATTTACTAACAGTTTGCTAAATTACTCACGATAAACGTTCACAAAAAGCATAACAATTATTTTAAGAATTATAGATACATTACTCCTCTATGCACTCGATATGTCCGATTTTAAAATAGCTTTTCGGATGAAGCACATTTTGCAATAATCTAAGTACATAGCCCGGCATCACAGGGCTAGCTATTTAGATACCCACCCAGGTCAGCCTCCACCAAAATCACATTTCCTATAAGAAAAATGTTCTTACCTTGCTTGTTCTTCGTCAGAATACACTGCCAGGACTTCTACTTCAATAACAAATATTGGTTTGGTCCCAAATAATCCATCGTTATATCCAAACAGCAACGTTTTGTTCGTGAGTTCTAGACACTATCAGAATGCTTCATCACGGTGTCGCGCATGGCGCATTGGCGTGACAAAAATGTCTAAATATTCCATTACCGTACTTCGAAGCATGTCAACCGCTATTTAAAACCAATTTTTATGCCATTTATCTCGTAGATAAGTGATAATATTCCGACCGGGAATATGCATTGAGCCTAAACAGCCGAATAAAATTTCTCCTCAGGAGCGAATCGTGCACGCGCCTCATTCAAAGGTCCTCTGAGCCGCCACTTACCAAAGCCGATAATGTGTTTCAGCCTGAGGCTCCCTCGTCAACCTTCAGTTATTTCCCGGGTTCTGAGAGCCTATCGGAGCCCTGGGAATTGTCACGTTACAGCTAAGATCCTTACTTTTCAATAAACAGATGCAAGACGCACGACTCCTTGTCAGACAGGGTACTTCCTGCTTGAAACCTTGTCAGGTTTTTGCCTGCCATAGGAGTTCTGTTATACTCACAGACACCATTCAAACAGTTTTAGAAAATTCAGAGTGTTTTCTATCCAAACCTGAACAATAATATGCATATTCTAGCTTCTGAGTTGGTGTAGGAGGCAGTTAAAAATGGGCACATATTTTTTCCAAAATTCTCAATACTGCCCCCTATCCCAAACAGGTTTTAAATGTGGAAGACACATTTCAATTGAAGGCATTCAGTTGTACAACTGACTCGGTATCCCCTTTTTTCCTTTCCCTTCCCATTAACATTTTTCTTTGCTTTTTATAAGAGTCTAATGCTTTATTTGCGTGTTGTTCTATTTGTTGTATGTCTACTTGTGCAACAGAGTGGTGTAAAAGGCATTGCATGATGTCCCCATAGCTTTTCCAACTCCCATTGCATTTTATCTTGGACAAAGTGATTGTCACATCCAAATCCAATAATTCATAGGATTTAATGACGTTTTGACTCTATCCGTATACGTTTCATTGTGATTGTCAGTCATTCCGAAAATAAGCCGGCCATGTTGCAAAGTTCTATGATCCAATGGACTTACATTTGAACACTGGACTGACTAGGAGCAAAGCACTCTCAAACCATTTGCGAAGGCAGCTGTAATACATTGTTTTGTTTCCATTTTTCATTCGTGATCTCTATCTGTGACCTCTCGGCTTTCATTCCACAGTACCTCTAGTCTATGCAGTAGGATTGGGTGTGTTAAATATAGGCCATCACACCATCGCTGTAACTAAGAATAAGACTGGAGTGGGTCAAAGGGAAAGAGAGACAGCTAGACAGCTAGCTCAGACAAGGGTTCTGAGTGAGTGTGGCTTAGTGGTTTAAAAGAAAGATTAGGCTACCTGGCCAAAACATCACGCCACCACACACCTCAGAAGCACCCACATCATCAACAGCAGCCCCAGGGCCAGGCAGGCGTCTCAGACCGACTCAAGGAGGTTTACTACCGTAGCCCTATTTTGGAATGGTTCAGTGCCAGTTCTATCTATAGCTCAACAAGCTAATCACAAGCAGGATTGGCAAGATGTATCAAAACGGGAGCCTGAACAGAAAGTGGATCACTGAGCCTGGTGTGATTTTCTGCTAATTCCGTCCATAACACCGTGTGATGGGGCTGATGTGCCAAGTCTGACCATAACTATCAGTAGGTCTATCCGAAGCAGGGCTCTGGTGTGGTGACATATTCAATGCTAACAGCCACTCTTGGGCTGGGCTAGAAGCGACACGAATGGGTCACACTTTTGGCGGATTGGCGAAAATATTCCTATAATCCCTAAAATCCTAGGCAATTGAAAGAAAATACCCAAAAAAAAAATTGGACTGAGGATTTGTTGTTTTGAGATTACAGTGGAGTGGATTCAATTCTGTTTACCAGGGAAAGATCAGGAGACGAAGTCTCAGGACCTGTCATTTCCTGCAGGGTTGTAGCCACTGCAAAGTAGTACACACATCTTGTAGTCATTTTCTTTGTGCTTTAACGGCTGTCGGGAGAGAGAGTAGACCAAGGCGCAGCGGAGTTAGTGTTCATCATGATTGTATTTAATTAACGTAAGAACACTATACAAAAACAAGATAACCGACAGCAAAACAGTCCTGTTCGGAAATGATCTAAACAGAAACAATTACCCACAAAACCCCAACGGAAAAACAGGCACTTATGTGTGACTCCCAATCAGCAACAACCAACAGCTGTGCCTGATTGGAAGCCACACGGCCAAAATCAATGAAACAGACAACATAGAAAATGAACATAGAACGCCCACCCAATGTAACACCCTGGCCTAACCAAAATAAAGAACAAAAAACCCCTCTCTATGGCCAGGGCGTTACAATGTGAAATGTAGTCTGTTCTTAGTTGAGAGAAAATAACCAACTAACCAAAGAAGGTGTCCTTCACTACATAGAACAAATGATGAATGCATATTACATCATCGAGTATGCATTCTATACTCGATGATGTAATATTCCTCATAGCCAATATCAGTCAACCATGCACATTCATTATGTGAAGCGTACTCTCAGCCCAGCAGTCGTTTTACACCAGCATTCAATGAGGGCCCTCGTTCTGTAGAAACCCTGTTCTGTTTGCTCAGGTACCTGCTCCTCTCCCTTTGTGCCTTTGTGCCTCTGGGCCTGTGTGTACGTGTGTGTGTGTGTGTGTGTGTGTGCGTGCGTGCGTGTGTGCATGTGCGTGTGTTTGTGTGTGCGTGCGTGCGTGCATACTGTAACCTTGAGAGAACACATGCTCGGAGTGTCCGGGAGCGCATGTGCTATCTTTAGCTTTTGTAGATGGTTTTCTACTGGCCTTTTCCTTCTCTACTCCTCCTGCTCCATCTCTTCTCCCTTTTGCCCACATCACTCACTCACTGCAAACAAGACTGAACTGTTACCGGGCAGATTAGCAGAAAAACCCCCACTTATGTGGGAAAACACGTGCCACATGTTTGTTTTTGTTGCAGAGTGAAATAAATGGCAATCGCACTCGCTGGCCTTGATTCCTGCCAGCCGGCATCTGTCAGGCCTGGGTAGAGGATATACTGTACACTGGGAAGTACCCACTGGCTCTGCACATGCTGAATAAATGTGTTTCACACGCGTGGTGATGGTGTGGAATGCAGAATGCTGGGACCTCTATATCTTCTGGCTGATAGTGTGCTGTGTGATGCCAAAGGGATTGCCTGCAAGAGCTTAATCCTACAGCCTGAATATATTTGCTGTAACTATACATAGACTAGAATAGCGCCTGTGACTTAGCTTACTGTGGGTGACATGGTTACTTTGCCCTTTTGTGACTATTCCATTGGTTCTTGTATGCAAGATAAGTTGAATCAAGGTATTTGAAGAACTCATATCGATCTGTGTAATACGTCTGTGCGGGTGTGCCAACGGGGGACTGAGGGTATAACAGGGTCAGTCACTCCAGCCACGTTTTAGAGAGGTGTAACAGAGCCAAGCCAATTAGCCAGGTTTACACTATTGGGTCAGATGCCATGAGGCCTTATCATTGGTAGGCTGCACCTAAATGGGTTCCTTTCAGGCATCTATTGAGGTCTCTGGGGCACGTGATGCCAGAAGAATCTGAGGTACAGATGGACAATCTTAATTTGATCACTCCTGCACAGCAGGAAATCCAAACTTGTAGTGTATTCAAAGTTTAAAAAAGCTTCTAAAGTTGGTACGTAATTTTAACTTTAAAATGTCTTGATTTGCCCTAACTAAAAAATAATTATCAACCCCTACAAAAAATCTAAATTAATTATAATCCACATAACAATTCATATTTCCTGTTGCTGCAGGATAATGTTCCTGCTGTAGCAAACTGCTTCAAATTAAGATACAGCATCTGTATATGGGTAAGCTGATTAATTTCCCATGTCCCCCTTTCTCGGTTCAGACCTGACCGTCTGATATACAGTAAGTACGGTATTTCAGATGGTCATCAGAATGTGTGAAGTTACGAGAGTTTACCCACTGGGCACAGATGTCAGTTCAATGTCCATTTTTTTATTTACATTCTGTTGAATTATCAACTAACGTGAATTCAACATGAAATCAACTAAAACCTTGTCATTGGATTTAGATGATAAATTCCCATACGTTGATGACATTTTGCAAATTCAATCAGTTTCCCACGTTGATTCAACGTCATCACATGGATTTTTTTATTGTTCAAATGATGTGGGAGCAACTTTGATTCAATCATTTTTTCCCCAGTGGGTAGCATGACATTCCCCTGAGCTACATAATTTTTTTTTTTCATGTAATGTATATCTGACTTTGACATCCATTTGGATATAACTAGTCACAAAGAGCAAAGCACAATATCCATTCCTGATGTGAGAATGACCCAATAACTATTTAAAGTCCCTTGTTTAATAAAGGTCCCGCACAGTCACCCTATTTCCCAAGTAAAAATAGCCATTGAATGACCAAAACATCCCCCCGTGGTATTTTTACGCTATTAAAATGCTCAGACTTGACAAAATGTTCCCTTTTCTCTCATCTCTAACTATCAGGAAGCCTAAAAGAACAGGCTAAGTGGGCGGGGAGCTTATATTCATGAGCTCACCTTGACTGACAGCTCTTTGAAACGCCCTTGTGGTCGTTGCCAGGTAACAAGGTAAACAATGGGCCATGTCATTCAAATCCTTAATTGTATGCCTCAACCCATTTTCTCAGCAAAATGCTCTCATGGTCAATAGAGTTGATCATGGACTGTTGGAACAGCAGCAATACACAATTACATTTCTATTGTTTTGTAACTATTTATAGAATACAGTTCACCTACACACTAATTAGTAAAGCCTGAGTTACCTTGGAAGAAAGGACATTTATTTTATTTAACTAGGCAAGTCAGTTAAGAACAAATTCCTATTTACAATGAAGGCCTAACCCGGCCAAACCCTAACCTGGACGACACTGGGCCAATTGTGCGCCGCCCTATGGGACTCCCAATCATGGCCGGTTGTAATACAGCCTGGAATCAAACCAGGGTCTGTAGTGACACCTCTAGCACTGAGATGCAGTGCCTTAGACCCGCACCACTCGGGAGTCCACAAAATATATATAGCGTCCCCAAATAAGGGAATGTACATGAAAACAGCATGCAATAAGTGTACTGGACAATGTATTGGTGCCTCTGCATTAGCATTGTAAATGACAATATGATCTGAATTTGATGTATTGATCAATATGAACACTCATGTTAAATAAAGGTGAGAAATAATGGGGAGACATCATTTGACCTAATAATTAGATCCATAAGCCTAATCTAGGCCGCCCTACAGTGTGCAGGACCCACTGATTCGTACAATTTGTAGCACTCATCTCCCATCCGAATGCTTCAATAAAACAATACAAAGTAACAAAATGTGATATCATGTCACGTAAAAGTGAATTACTTAGGCTTTAGGAAATTTCAACCAACTACAAAGATTGATGAGGAGGGGAGCGAGAGAGGAGCGGGACCCATGTACCCCCGGTTCAATCAAGTAGGCTTCAGTCACCCACTTGGCTTCAGTCATCTCCAAGATTGAAGTGGGAGACAAATCCAGCTATGGCCTCCTCCTTGTCAGGCCTCTCACACCGGGCAGACAGGGGTCCTGGGAAGGGCCGCGCACACAGCTTCCCCACATACGGCCGTGGATCAAGGGGGACCTCATTGAAGAGGAGATCCAGGAGCCTGTCTACGTAGCATGTAATGTTTTTGAAAAGGGAAATGTTTGTTAAAGGGGTAGTACATTTTATTTACTGTTCTGAGTTATGATGCTATCAATTCGTAGTGATCTACTCATTCTACAATGTGTTTTCGGGTGTTTCATAGGTACTCAATTTGAAATATGCAATATTTGGTTGTGTACTTTTTTGGTCGTGAAACTTCTCAATGTTTGTACTTGAGATTTTTGTGTACTTGAAATGCTCAGTTGATGCATATTTGAAATGAATAACTATGACTTCCACTATGTTGGGTCTGTCTTCACAGCCTTGGGTTAGCTCATTTTGTATCGCAGCATTCCTGCTGCGGTGGTTGCCTGCCTGCGGTTGGTGTTCTCATTGAAACGCATAGATGCTAGGTATAGCCTAAAATTACAAGGGTTTGTTTAGGGGAAAGGATACTACTGTAGTCACTGCGCATTACAGATGATGAAAAACACGTTTTTGCGATGTAATATACCTGCACAGCATTCCAAAGCAGGAAAAAAATACTTTCTTGGGCGTAAACCTAAGAATAAGGCTGTGGAAGCTTTCCAGGGCAGAAGTCTGGTGGACAGGGCTCAGTTTGGCAACGTCCTTCTTGTTGAGCAGCTGCTTCTCCAGCTTGTACACTGGTTTGGTTGATAGAATAGAAGTGAGTAGTATTAAATATCTGAAAAAGATTTGATGATCATTTCTTGTATTACGGTACACACTGCATCAGCCATTTGTTGGTGCATCTGGAGCATGGAGGCACTTCGGGAAGAGAGGATTGTCATGTGTGTGTGGACATCCTGCAGGTGATTGAAAAGTGATGTCCACCTGGCCAACCTCTCTTCCTCACTTGCCCCAGGACTTGCCGATCAATAGAGGTGGTTGGTGATGCTCCGCACCCATTTTTCCACCTTCAGACATTCCTTGTCCTTGACTACAACCTCCACTTTCCCCGAGATACCTGATAATGTAGGATTCACAACAAAAATACAAAGGAAGTATTCATTTTATCAAACATAAAATCATGTTTCTTTTACGTTGCTTGGGTACGCTTGCTTGAGTTCGATGGGTGAGCGGACTTGGCACTTTCGGAATTATTGCCATTGTACCAGTCTAGCTAAATCAAGCTTTTATATGACTTCTTACGTTTTGTCACATGCCAGGGATCATAAAAGTGGATGATCCCAGGATACGCCTCTCTGAGGAATTTCTGGATCTGGGGTTACCGATCCGTGATCACAGATGCGATCCTCACATTGGACAAATCGTATTGCTCTTTTTAAAAGAGAGATTAAAGTGAGTTTGTAAAAAGAACACCTGGTCAGATAACAAATACCTGTGACAGGGGTGGGCAACTTTACTATATTAGGATGGGTCAACGCAAGGCATTTGTTCCAGACCATCGGCAACCAGACTAATTATCAAACCGATCATCAACACATGATACTACGGAATAAAGACTAACTTGTACAAGCTGGACATCCACAATCTTGGCACTTTCAAGGTCCATCACAGAGTATGACCCAAACTTTGGTAATGTTTTCACAACCACCACTCCTTCCTTCCTCCCTCCCTCCCTCCCTCCCTCCCTCCCTCCCTCCCTCCCTCCCTCCCTCCCTCCGTGTCATGGACCGAATCAGCTATGCCTGCTCTGTGTGATAAATACAAATGATGGTAGCCGCAAATCATCCTCAAACGCACAGCTGTCAGCATCTGTAAAGACATTGTGGTTGAATACATGGTTTTGAACCGGAATGGCAATTGAACAGCAGAATATATCCCAGTATGTGCCTTTAACTTGCCTTCTTTGTCTGGATAAAAGATGACCCAGTGAGGTATATGGCAGCAGAGAGGTGGAAGTTTCCTGCTGGGATGCTACCAATGAGAGGCTGGCTCTTCCACTGTCTGAAAAATGAGCAGACAAGAATGTCGTCCTCACGAATCATGTGACACTGTACACCCTTCTGCAGATGGGGCAGTCCTGGAAAAGTTCCAACAGGCAATCCTCATACACAATGTATTTTGGAATGTCCTCCATGGAATATCCACACACACACACAGGTATGACTCAATAAATCTCCCAACACTCAAAAAAGTATCCAGACTCAAAATCCATTTCAAATTATGATCATATTTAGGCTACTTTATCCCAGTTATCAATCATGGAAATAATGTTTTGAGGATGAATCTACATTCTGCCAGTATGAGTGCAGAAAACAGCCCCGCAGTAAAAGGTCATATCAGAAATGATTAGAGTAACTCTCTATCAAATCTTTGCTTCCTCCTGTCACTGTTGTCCCTTTTATGTACAACCTCTCCCAGCATGATGGAGGAGAGGATCAAAGGTCTATCCACTTAGATCTCCTCCTCCAAGGAGCAATGATATTGAGATGAGGAGTTGAGGACACATGGATGGGAGTAAGTAAGTATTTTATATCTAGTGAAGTGAGGTGTAGAGACATTAAGAGCAGTGTCACAACCAGTCCCAATTCACTCCCTAACACTTCCACTTAGCCCTTAACAAGTTGATACAAGCTCCACTAGTACTTATAACTATACACACTATTGAGATCTGTAAACATTGAAGTGTTAGGGACAAGGGGAAGGGGAGGGATTGGGACTGGCAGTTCACCTTCCAATACCAAGGCCATGGTAGAGTATAATGGAGAAGATCTATAGATCCATAAAGATCTAGAGTAGCTTACAGTTTGATTGGAGATTCATCCAAGCCTGAGACACTTGGATGGTATGAGGGATCCTCATCTTCATCCTCAGGGCATGTGTTTGCAGTGTCACTTTCATCCAAACAAGGCTCCATCCGTGACCGTTTTGCAGGTGCAGGTTGGGATGTTCCGTCTTTGACAGGTGACTCGAGCATGGTGATGCCGACACCAACAGTTTTGGTGGATGTGGTTGCCTGGGAAGCTGTGCAGACAGAGTAGATGTTGAATTTTCTAAAATGTCTATCATTACAGCTTGACGATAGTGGAAAGACAAAAGACAAAATCTAAAAAAGTAATACCCCCCTAATCATCATGATTAGCCTCAATGACACAAGCTACATCAACTGTAAGACAACAACCCTCACAATGGAATGGCAAAATGTGATTTTCAGGGATAAATTACAAATACTATACACACAGTGACTCCTTTTGTGGACAACATTCCTCCGTGCCAGCTGTGTGCTGGTAGTTCTCAGACTCCTATGGGGAGGCTTTGTCTGGCAAGCAAAATAATTTGTTGGTAATACTGACTGGTAAGCAACATCATATGTTGGTAATACTGACTGGTAAACAACATCATTTGTTGGTAATACTGACTGGTAAACAACATCATTTGTTGGTAATACTGACTAGTAAACAACGTTATTTGTTGGTAATACTGACTGGTAAACAACGTTATTTGTTGGTAATACTGACTTGTAAACAACATAATTTGTTGGTAATACTGACTGGTAAACAACGTTATTTGTTGGTAATACTGACTTGTAAACAACATAATTTGTTGGTAATACTGACTGGTAAACAACATCATTTGTTGGTAATACTGACTGGTAAACAACGTTATTTGTTGGTAATACTGACTGGTAAACAACGTTATTTGTTGGTAATACTGACTTGTAAACAATATCATTTGTTGGTAATACTGACTGGTAAGCAACATCATTTGTTGGTAATACTGACTTGTAAGCAACATCATTTGTTGGTAATACTGACTGGTAAGCAACATAATTTGTTGGCAATACTGACTTGTAAGCAAAATCATTTGTTGGTAATACTGACTGGTAAGCAAAATCATTTGTTGGTAATACTGACTGGTAAACAACATTTGCTGGTAATACTGACTTGTAAGCAAAATCATTTGTTGGTAATACTGACTGGTAAACAACGTTATTTGTTGGTAATACTGACTGGTAAACAACATCATTTGTTGGTAATACTGACTTGTAAACAACATCATTTGTTGGTAATACTGACTGGTAAACAACATCATTTGTTGGTAATACTGACTGGTAAACAACATCATTTGTTGGTAATACTGACTGGTAAACAACATCATTTGTTGGTAATACTGACTGGTAAACAACATCATTTGTTGGTAATACTGACTGGTAAACAACATCATTTGTTGGTAATACTGACTGGTAAGCAAAATAATTTGTTGGTAATGGAAGCTTACATTGACACTCAATCTACCTTGTTGGTGTGCTGCCACCCAATGTAGGGGGCTTGGATGGCAGATCAAAAACCATATAGTGACTATCAGGTGTTACAGAAAATATACCATTCACAAGTCAAAGCAGCCACAGTTGCATTATCTAACATTAGCCCCCGATCCTCCAAAAATGTTGGCTACCAAACCTCTGATACTTACGTTAAGGTCATCGCTTGCAAGATCCATTGTCAACGATGGTACAGCATCCGTATTCAGGACTAGCATCCTGACAAGACCCATCGCATGTTCTCCTCAGTTGATAGAGCCACTTTGCTCGAAATGTGATACCGCACACGGGTGACATGATCGTTATTTTCGGTGCAGCCTGTCCACCCAAAATGAAAAGCAGCCGCTGCTGTCAAGCTTTTCATTCTACGTAAAATAGTGTACCGTTAAATTTACTCGATGGCATCTTGTCACAACACAATGCGCTTTTGCTTAGCATGCTGCTAAGTCGCTTGCTAGCCAACAGTCACACCACAGATGAAAGGTTACCAGTATCTTTGGTCGTATGTTCTGCTTGAGCTAGCTAGCTTACGGTTTATAAACATGTGATGATAGTTTTAGGCGGTACATATTTAAATGAGTTGAGCTGATAAGACACTACCATTAGTGTACAACATTTCCGGCTTTATGTGAAGTTGCATAAAGGCAGATGTATATCCTTGGTAATGCCTGCTCCCTGAATCCAGGTGTTTTACACAGTAACTTTATGATCAAACTTTATCAATGTACCAGCTACAGTTATTTGTCATACTTGGATCACTCTACATTGAAATGGTTTCATCCAAATATCATCCAATTTGAATGAAAACATGATTTTCACTGTTGGGACCTTTAAGTTTCAGTCATGTAGGTGTAGAATTGTCTAACAGAGCTCACAGGAAAGAGTGAGATACAGATGTAGGATCTTCATTTATTGTTGAGAATGTTTCCTGCACCGCATGAAATGCAGCTGAGCATGGTGATTGACATAAATTCACTGAAACCCACACTGACACACGGTTACATTAACAGTGTTGCACTTCTCATGTAGCCTACCTTTGGCCAGCTAATAGCTTAACCACCGATCAAGCAACATGGACAACATTTTCAAATCCTGTCGCTGCAGGATTATTTTGCTTTGGCAATATAAAGTGAGCTCCAAAAGTATTGGGACAGTGACACATTCTTGTTGTTTTGGCTCTGTACTCCAGCACTTTGGATTGAAATGACACAATGACTATGAGGTTTTAAAGTGCAGATTGTGAGCTTTAATATGAGGATATTGCCATCCATAGCACTTTTTGTACATAGTCCCCCCATTTTAAGGGGACCAAAGGTATTGGGACAAATTAAAGTCAGTGGTGTAAAGTACTTTAGTAAAAATACTTTAAAGTACTACTTAAGTCATTTTTTGGGGGGTATCTGTACTTTACTTTCCTATTTATACTTTGGACAACTTTACTTTTACTTCACTACATTCCTAAAGAAAATAATGTACTTTTTACTCCATATATTTTTCCCGAAACCCAAAGTGCTCGTTATATTTTGAATGCTTAGCAGAACAGGAAAATGGTCCAATTCACGCACTTGTCAAGAGAACATCACTTGTCATCCCTATTGTCTCTGATCTGGACGACTCACTAAACACACATGCTGTCACGTCCTGACCATAGTAAGATGTTATTTTCTATGGTAGAGTAGGTCAGGGCGTGACAGGGGGTGTTTTGTGTTTTTCTATGTTTTCTATTTCTATGTTCTTAGGTTCTAGTTTTTGTATTTCTATGTTGGCTTGTTTGGGATGATCTCCAATTGGAGGCAGCTGGTCCTCGTTGTCTCTAATTGGAGATCATATTTAAGTAGGGGTTTTTCTTCCTGGGTTTTGTGGGTGATTGTTTGTGAGTAGTTTGTTCTCCTCTGCGTCCTGGTTTGTTTTTTTGTCCAGTTATTTTTATGTATTGCATGAGTTTCACAGAGTAAATAAAATGTGGAACTATCAACACGCTGCGCTTTGGTCTGCTCCTTTCGACAGCCGTGACACATGCTTCATATGTAATGATGTTGGAGTGTGCCCCTGGCTATCCAGAAATAAATACAAAAATATATAAGACAATGGTGCCATCTGGTTTGTTTAATATAAGGAATTTGAAATTATGTATACTTTTGATACTTAAGTATATTTAAAACCAAATACTCAAGTAGTATTTTACTTGGTGACTTTCACTTTTACTTGAGTCATTTTCTATTAAGGTATCTTTTACTCAGGTATGAGAATTGGGTACTTTTTCCACCACTGATTAAAGTTTCATATTTGGTCCCATATTCCTAGCACGCAATTATCACATCAAGCTTGTGACTCTACAAACGTGTTGGATGCATTTGCTGTTTGTTTTGGTTGTGTTTCAGATTATCTTGTGTCCCATAGCAATGAATGGTAAATAATGTATTGTGTCATTTTGGATTCACTTATTCTAAAAAGGTTTGAATGTGTTTCTAAACACTTCTACGTTAATGTGGATGCTACCATGATTACGGACAGTCCTGAATGAATCATGGAATAATGAGTGAGAAGGTTAGAGGCATAAATATCATACCCCCCCCCCCCCCCCCCCAAAAAAAACTCCCCTGTTATTGTAATGGTAAGAGGATAGAATGTCCTGGGGGTGTAATATTTGTGCTTCGGAGTACAGAGCCAAAACATCAAATGTGTCACTGTCCCAATACTTTTGGAGCTCACTGTAGGCTACATTAAGATCCTCCAACAGTACGTGTTCTGTATCAATTGGTTACGTGTGACAATGTGTTCCACTTCCTCTGCGTTGCAGTGGAGTGTGGAGCTGTCAAGAGTGCTTACGTGCCACCGGTATCTGTGGCCTCTGCCTGTCAGCTCGGCCCTAGCCACAGACAGCACATCAGTAATGTCATACACTCTTTCCTTTGTCCTTTGACTTTACTTTCTGAGCAGTGCTCCCCTGGCACATACCGAACTGAATTGTGAGCAATACTGGCCACAGTAGAGTAGAGAAAAGAGAGTCTTGCTTTGTGTTTTGTTGTTCAGCCATCCAGCTACTGCGTATGATTGTAGTATAGGTATGTTGCTCTTCTCTTGCCACAAAATGCATAAATGTGTTAAAATGAAAGGCCATTTTTGGGTGATTTCAATGTTTTTTAAGTCGTGTTCTTTTCTCTGTAATCATGGTGAAACGTGCCATGTAGACCCGATTTAAGCTATTATCACAGTGCTATTATTCCTGCTACGTTGAATGTAGCAAAAATGTGTTCTTGTCATGGATGGCAAAAGCAGGTCATGTATTTCAGAGCACTCCACACCAGTGATTTACACAGCTGCAGTCTGCCCTTGACAGTGTGTCTGGGTACTAACTGACATCCAATGGTTGCGATTGGGGACTGTTTGATTTATTTGATACATTCCACTCAGGTCTGTAATGAGCTCCTAATGAGAAAGAGAAGGGAAAAGTTTGGACTGACCTTGTCATTAACGGTTACACATCATTGGGCCTTACATGTGAGGTCATTTAGAAGTGTGCAGAAGGACACGTTCGGATCATTTACTCCGAATGTCCAGATGGTCTCCGGCCATTTTTCTTTCCTATCCTGTAATAGGGAAATGGCTGCAGTAGACAATATGATAGTGCATTTCTTCTCAGGAAATTGCATAATTGTAGTGATCTTAACCCGACACCTAGCAACACTGTTGACAATTGCTGGATTGGGCTTCAAGTCCCAGTTAGGTCTACCATTTGAATTTACTGCAATATGATTCATGTCTACAAATGGCTGTTCCTGCGTCATTCAATACCGACAACAAATACACCCATGAAATTGGATCACATTTGTCTTGTACTACAGTGTCTTTCTGATCTTGGCCAGAGCTTTGGACTGCCTGGCACAGTCTTAGAGAGGTCACAATCCATTGGCTCCCATGTCTGATTCATGATCATTTTTTACCCATGACTCTCTGCTCTGACATCAGTGATGCCTGGCAACACTCCTCTGTGTAGTATAACAGGAATAAAGGAGGATGAGAGTGCTTTGGACATGTCACACATGGACACAGAGATCAAATACCAGCCATACACAGAATGCTTAATGTATAGAGTAACCATGTAACGACAAGACAAAGGAGACCATAGTAATAGCCTAATGGGAGATTTTATAATACATTTAGCCCATTATACATTTACCTAGTCCATGTCTCCTTTGGTCTATCTGTATACTGTATGTATGATACCTTTGGTCCATGTTTATGTATTTGTATAATACCTTTGGCCTGTGTTCGTATGGGCTTATATTATATTCGAATTTTGGCCCGTATACTTATGTTCTTACATGTAGTGGACTACATGGTTAGCAAGCCACAGTCAAAGCGCTGTACCAGCAGTGGCTCTGACACGATGTCAAATGGAGTCAACTCAAAATAATTGAAGACTTACACAGTCTATGTGTTTATTATCAAGTGTCCCAGCCAGACAATTAGGTAGTGGAATCTGCCTCTGCTATTTTATTTGTGCCTGGCTGTTCTTCTGAATAATTAGACGATGAGTTTGGTTGATCATCGTTGGTGTTATATCCATACTGATGGTTGGTTTGTTCTGTAGTTCATGTTCACTGAAGCGGTAGTGTCTAGGAGTAGCAGTGCTAAGCTAACTCCGCGCTCCAACCATTGAACTCCATTGGCATGGTTCACAGGCAACAGGAGCCTGAAAACCAGAAGAGTTTGGTCCTTCTCCAGTCTAGGGTAAAACGTGATGTCCAGTCTCTGAACCGAACCAGCTCGCCTGACAGACCTGGCAGTCTGTTCCAAAAGCCTCCAACAGCCAACTATTGATTGAACAGTCAAAAAAAGAGACAAAACAGAGTGTAATGGCCGATAAAATACTAACTTAACTGTGATGAACAAAATAAGCACTATAGATGTCTCTTCAAGGGCCTAAATAGCAGATCTTCTCCACATGGATTCCCCTGGATTCCCCTTTACAGTCTGGGCCAGGAATCCTGGCTCTTTCTCCCAAAGTCAAATCCAGTCCTGACACGCTACACTCACATGATGTAGAGCTACTGTACCTGAACGGTTGGTTCGTCACCTGACTCAAACACTCAAACAAGTTACTCAAGGAAGTTGATGAGCAGTGTTGGTGTCAAATGATGGATGATTTCAAAAAGGATAAAACAGGACGGCATTATTGTTTGCCTAACGGGATGTTAAAAAGTGTTAATAATTCTAACATGCTTCTACCGAATGTTCTGCACAATCTCCTGTTTGCACTTGGGTCTATTTGAGTAAATCGCAACATATGCGTAAGGCTAGTATCCCCCATGTCACTACCCAATGATTTCCAATAGTGCAAGTAACAGCCACTAGTTTCAGTAAGTGTAAAAACAAAAAAGCAATACGTACCATAAAACTTTTTGACAAATTTAAAATGTATCTTGATATGTAATACCTCTCTGTCTGTTAGGTTTGTGTACTCTTACTTGTATATTTCTGGTTTTGTATTTGATTTGTTCATAACAAGAGCAAGAAAATAACAGCTAGTACTGCATTTAGCACAGCTGGAGGAGAGTGAAGGTCAGAAATAGATCTTGTCCTGGGCAGTAGGAGGTTTGAGTAACAGCAAGGCGGTATCTTTACTCTGCCCAGGAAAAAGTTGCTGACAGCCAGAGTTGTCCCGCGAGCTCCTCGGCTCACGTGGTCACTCCTTCACACGTGCGCTCCCTATCTCAACGAGGACTCGCTCACCTACCGGTTTTCACGGCTGGTGGAGCATGCAGAGGCGGCGTGTGCGCTGGTACTACAGTCTGCATAGCTAGCAAGGCTATAGCACTAGTTGGAGTGACAGGCTCCCGGGGGAGAGGAACGGTCACATATTCCTTTAGTCAGGAACGGTAGACACAATACAGCCGGAGGAAGGGAGGGATGGAGGGATCTAACACGTGATGCTGTGGTGAGCCTGATCTCTCGTACAGAGAGCAGTGAAATCAAACACCACATGGACAGGCACTGGGCAGTCCAAAGCAGGTGCAGTCTGCAGTGGATTACAGTACATTCATTTGTCTCGGTGCAATGTCATCATGTGACTGACTTAATTGATCAGTTTAATGCTCATACAGTACACTGAAGTAGTATATTACATGAGTATAATATAGTATATGTACAGTATGTATACTACATGTAAACTACATTCTACATTTGTCACGCCCTGACTTGAGAGAGATGTTTTGTTTCTCTATTTTGGTTAGGTCAGGGTGTGATTTGAGTGGGCATTCGAGATTTGTAGTTCTTTGTTGTTTTTTCTATGTTTTCTATTTCTATGTTGTCAGGCTCTAGTTTTGTATTTCTATGTTGGGGTTTTGTTTGGGATGATCTCCAATTAGAGGCAGCTGGTCCTCATTGTCTCTAATTGGAGATCATACTAAAGTAGGGGTTTTTTCTACCTGGGTTGGTGGGAGATTATCTTTGAGTCAGTGTATGTTTCACCTCTGCGTCACGTTTTTTTTTGGGGGGTTATTCAAGTTTATTTATATGTATTGCATAGTTTCACAGTGTAAATAAAATGTGGAACGACACACACGCTGCACTTTGGTCCGCTTCTCCTTACGACAGCCGTGACAACATTAATCTATGATGTGACTTACCTCATTTATAATTTGTATCAAATTGTATGTGTACATCATGCAAATACATACATTATGTAAGATATGACATGGGCTGCATTAAATACATTAAATAATCTGTTTCTCTCATATTCAGCACACTTCCAAACCTTTCCATGCCAACAACACAGCGACAACAACAAGCTAAAAATAGCAACAGATCACATCCATTCCAGAGCAATCAGCTTGTGGATCAGACCCTACAGCTCTTCCAGGCAGGGCAGACGGGCCCGCTCCAGATGGGTTTGTGGGTAATACAGCCGTGGGGAGATAAGGAGACCTCTGGTGGGTCTCAGCTGGATATGGATTAAATGCAATCAAAGTTGAAAAACATCATAAACCCCCAAAACCTCCCAAAAACCTTAATCTGGGCAGCCTCACCCAGACAAAAATAAGACCCACGCTAACATTGTCTGAGTTAGAAAGCTAAATGAGAAGGCCAAATTATTACAGTGAAGGGGAATGTTCCACCATGATTCAAATCCTATACTGTATTTCTAGAATGTAGGATATATATATTTTTACTCCTAAACAGTCTTGTTAGTGATCTAATGCATTTGCAGTGATCACAAAGTCTACCCTGCTTGTATTAGAGAAGTGAAGGGGAGCCTCGTCTCAGTGGCATGCTGATTGAATCCTTCCATTGGACTCCATTTGGCAGGGTTCTGCATGAAAACACGAATGAAATAATGTTAAGTCCCTCTGTAGCTGAAATATGAAATCTGGGAAAAACTTTGGGCGTGAATGTTTAAATGTCTGTAAATATGCCAGCAATTATCCCTCAAACCTCCCCTGAGCGATGCATCACACCCAGCCAACGGTCTGCAGAGAAGCACGTTGTATTCATGAATATGAATATCTGTGCTTTGACTCCCAGTAATAACATCAGTTATTCATATGAAAATAATTAGTGTCTGTAGCCTGTGGCCAAGGACATGGAGAAAGAGACAATTTAATCCATATGTTGTGGCTCTGGGTCACCAAATGTTCTTTCGCCGCTGGCAAAGGCAATGGTTTTGACGCAAACACATCAAATCTCTCGTGAAACATTGAAATTCCAGCCCCGTGTTAAAGCTCCCTTTTCAACACCAAGAAATATGGGCTTGGTTGCTTTCTCTTGCCTTCCTCTATAGACACTGAGACAAAACAAGCCACACAGAACCTATAGTGAATACACTCAAAGGGAATTTATGACCCAAGCTCCTACGCGCCTTTGGGACTCTTTTTTTTTATCACTCCTTCCACACTCACAATAGTCTACTGGCTATAGTCTCTACACTCATTGAGCCCAGAGTGGCACTTTTATAGGTCTTTTGGGGGGGGGGGGGGTAAGATAGATGGACTAATCCAGCCTTCTAACATCAGCCATAAGTGAAAAACCTCAGCGTCCTCCTCTCACCCTGAAAATACCTTCACTACACACAAGCAAGACCCCTTCTTACCACCGGTTCTCGATAGCTTGACCCTGGACACATTGCAATGTCAGCATGCTTTCTCCAATCACAATATCAGTGAAATCGGAGATATTTAGGCTAATGTTATCTCAAGCTGGAGGAGTAGGGGTCTGAGTATTGATTGGAGCTTCTTTGAAATCATGTTGGCCCCTTGGTGACCACAGCCGAAATTGACAATTTGGACTTCCAACCACAAAAGCAATTTAACCCCTCTGCCCTCTCAGGTCACTGATCAATTGGTAAGTACCTCATGGTTGCCGTGGTGATAAGTACTTACGTCTGGGCCAGTTGGAGTTTCTTGCCATTCCAAAGAGGGGCTCCTCTGCACTTCAGCAGTCTTTGTCTGATAAAACACTCTGGATAATATACTGCATACCACTGAGGTGCTCAAGCTTACGTGATGTTGTCTCCAAATACATACTGCTGTCTGGAAACTGCACTTAGAAGCAGGACTCGTTGCGCTGAGTAACTCTGCATATCCTTACAGAGCTTTTGTGCCTGAAAATATATTTGTTTATTCGTTATTTACCCAGGTGAGTCCGATTGAGATACTGATACTTCTACAACCCTGTTCATATGCAGTATCAACATACAATACAATGCAATGACAAGTGAACCTGAAGGGAGAATACAGTAAAACCGTGGTGGGCGATAAATGGGGAATACCATGGGGAACCTTCTGGATGTTGGATAAGCCGGTCTTCGAAGCGTGTGACATGATTTCAGGGATGCACCTGTCAGCTTAGGATCCCCCTTCTTAATCTCCCATAATCCCGCAAGCTCCCGCTCTTGTGTTTCTGCTGTCAACGAACCAGCATTGGCGAACGAAGGTAGAAGGAGAGAAAACATATTTATATCCAACGCAGGATCCCTTTCTCATTAGAGACATCACGACTGTCATTAACTAAGCCAACCAAGCGTATAATATTGAAATTATACTACTTTATAAATACAGTACCAGTCAAAACTTTGGACACACCTACTCATTCAAGGGTTTTTCTTTATTTTTACTATTTTTGTAGAATAACAGTGAAGACATCAAACCCGTGAAATAAGACATATGAATTCATGTAGTAACTAAAAAAGTGTTAAACAAATCAAAATATATTTTATATTTGAGATTCTTCAAAGTAGCCACCCTTTGCATTGATGACAACTTTGCACACTCTAGGCATTCTCTCAACCAGCTTCATGAGGTAGTCATCTGGAATGCATTTAAATTAACAGGTGTGCCTTGTTAAAGGTACATTTGTGGAACTTTTTTCCTTTTTAATGTGTTTGAGTCAATCAGTTGTGTTGTGACAAGGTAGGGGTGGAATACAGAAGATAGCCCTATTTTGGTAAAAGAACAGCTCAAATAAGCAAAGAGAAATGACAGTCCATCATTACATTAAGACATGATGGTCAGTTAATATGGAACATTTCAAGAACTTTGAAAGTTTCTTCAAGTCCAGTTGCAAAAAACATAAAGTGCTGTGATGAAACTGGCCCATGAGGACCGCCACAGGAAAGGAAGACCCAGAGTTACCTCTGCTGCACAGGATAAGTTCATTAGAGTTACCAGCCCAAATAAATGCTTCACAGTGTTCAAGTAACAGACACATCTCAACATCAACTGTGTGAATCAGGCCTTCATGGTTGAATTGCTGCAAAGAAACCACTACCAAAGGATATCAGTAAGAAGAAGAGACTTGCTTGGGTCAAGAAACACGAGCAATGGACATTAGACCAGTGGATATCTGTCCTTTGGTCTGATGAGTCCAAATGTGAGATCTTTGGTTCCAACCATTATGTCTTTGTGAGGCGCAGAGTAGATGAATGGATGATCTCTGCATGTGTGGTTCCCACTGTGAAGCATGGAGGAGGTGTGTTGGTGTGGGGGTGCTTTGCTGGTGACACTCTCTGTGATTTACTTAGAATTCAAGGCACACTTAACGAGCATGGCTACCACAGCATTCTGCAGCGATACACCATCCCATCTGGTTTGCACTTAGTGGGACTATCATTTGTTTTTCAACAGGACAATGACACAACACACCTCCAGGCTGTGTAAGGGCTATTTGACCAAGAAGGAGAGTGATGGAGTGCTGCATCAGATGACCTGGCCTCCACAATCACACGACCTCAACCCAATTGAGATGGTTTGGGATGAGTTGGACCGCACAGTGAAGGAAAAGCAGCCAACAAGTATTCAGCATATGTGGGAACTCCTTCAAGACTGTTGGAAAAGCATTCCAGGTGAAGCTGGTTGAGGGGATGCCAAGAGTTTGCAAAGTTGTCATCAAGGCAAAGGGTGGCTACTTTGAAGAATCTAAAATCTAAAATACATTTTGATTTGTTTAACACTTTTTTTGTTACTACATGATTCCATATGTGTTAATTCATAGTTTTGATGTCTTCACTATTATTCTACAATGTAGAAAATAGTAAAAATAAATAAAAACCCTTGAACGAGTTGGTGTGTCCAAACTTTTGACTGGTACTATATATATATATATATGTATATATATATATATATATATATATATATATATATATATATATATATATATATATATACCAAAGATCTCACATTTGGACTCATAAGACCAATGGACAGATTTCCACTGGTCTATAGAAAAAATATCCTAATTCTATAAAAAAAATACAGTCCAAAACAAATTTATACATACAAACAACAACTTACAGACACATGCAAACAATGACTACATCATCTCACGATGCTACCTTTTTGAAGAGGCATGCATTTCTCCTATTTCTCAATTTCTCCTATTCATGTCTATGCATTCAACGTTCAAATATTTGCCATTTGAAGTCATTCAAGTTCCCACAGACAAGGAATATACTGTATGTCGGTTTAGCAACTTCCTTTCCGAGGATAGGCTAATGAATCCCAGTTACCAGCTGCTGTGTCAGGAATCCACAAATACCACTCAGAATTTTTTATGAACAGATTGTAGTGAATAACTTGGTGTGTAAGATCATGCCGGTTGTTACAGCCATGGTTTGTGTCAACGTGAAGAGGCCCAGACTGTTTGGCAGCCAAATGACATGTCCCTCTGCGTCGCAAAACATGATCAGCTAAGGTTGTTATAAGGTTGTGGTAAGGTTGTTGTAGCCTACTGTATATCAACGGATGGTTCATAATGGAACACCTTATCAGTCATCTCATTAGACACAAATGTACAGTGTTCCATAGAAGCTGGAACACGTAGCTGGCAGAAGGCACATGATCAATGCAAGGTATGTAGATTTTAGATTGGTTCTTTGCGCAACGGGATGCTCTAGTCACTGCATAACTTTATATCTGGATAAAAAAAACACAAATGCATTAAAAAAAAGAAACAATTCGTACATTTTGGAGAGAACAGTGATTGAAAAGTCCCAAAATAACAAAAGTTCTCAATTGGGAGTATTGTTGAGTTTGCTGAATTTCCCTCTATTGATCTCTATCTTGAGAATACCTTCTGTGAAATCAACAGTTTCAACCAATGTCCCATCTGACATATACATTTCTCTGTAGTCGGCCGCACTCAAACAAAACAACTTCACAATAGTGAGGACTAAATAATATGAAATGTTGTAGGTGGATTAAAAATAAAGCATATTTATTTGGCAGTCAGTATGTATCTGTATCTACTACAATCTCCACTGTATAGTAAGGGAAAGGGTGTTAATGTTTGTTTGCTCTAGGTCTTAGGAACAGTAGTGTCTCTTCTTAATTGGACTTCTCAGACAGGGGGCTTGGGTCTTATCCACTATGAGAAAACATTCAAGTAGCTGGTCGGTTTCATTCTGCCTAAATGCCATCCCTGTCTGGACTGCTACAGCATCATGGCTTTGTCTCATATCATCCTTAAAGTCCTCCCAATAATTCATTTTCACTATTCTGTTTATAAATGTGAATACACAAGATCCAAATGTTTCACAATAGTGTACACTTTAGCACCAGTAATATAATTTATATTACTGGTGCTAAAGTGAACACCTTATGTCTGATCAAATCCTTGAATATTCTATACTTGAAGTATGCAATCTTGCCTACTATGCATATTGGTGAGCCAGATCTATAGAATAACCAATCACATTCATTACTGACTCAAGAGGTGTCCTAAAGTAGCTCTGCCATAGTCACCAAAGCCCACGGCTATCCATCTTTATTATTCCCCGAAGCTGTTTGATTCTGCCCACAACCACACTACTAATTGATTTACTTACAATTGCAAGCAAGCTGGCAGCCTAGCTGAGGTGGAAATCAAAGTACATGGATATGGTGGCTGGGGGGCGAGGCTGCTCTCCATAGCCAATGTGCTGACTCAGCCATGAATAGAGTAGAAGAGATACAATGAATATAATGCAAAATGTGACGAACATACTGGAGAGCGCTGACATTCCACATGAATGTATCATGCTCTGTACGGCTAGCACATATAGGTTGTTTCATCACTCAAATACTGGGATCATATTCAGTACTATCGGTATGTGTTGTTTGTAATTGTTACAAATGTCTTCTTTGAATGCAAATGTAAGCTTTAACAACAGTAACTCTTGTTTTCTTATGCAATACTAGGTCATCTTTCTACGGGATTACGGTGAACTTCGCTCTTTCAGTGGTGGCTGATTTTCTGTAGGACATTCTTTTTGCCCAGGCACTGGCAGTGAGACTATCATCAGCAGAAGCTGTATTGTGTCTATCTATAGTACAGAAGGGAAAGCTAGTCAAGTTCAGTACGTCACCTCAGGGCAGGATTTGCGTTTTGAATAACCTATCCATCATATACTGTAGCTCTCTGCATTGTGCATAAATCAAATTAGATTCATACCTGAAAGGGTATCTTTGCTGCAGCTTACTACACCTATTCAAATGTCTAGGGCCTACAGATCTGCTATCTTCATTTGACCAGTTTGACCACAGCAGGAAAATAATCCTGAAGTAACAGGACATGTGAATTAGTATGTGGATTATAATTAATGGACATTTTGTGTGGGTTGGTCAATTTTTTGTTAGGATAAATCAAGTCTGACATTTTAAAGTGGAAAGTACAAACTTTAGAAGCCTTTTAAAACCTTTGAATACACTACAATTTGCATTTCCTGCTGTGGGATCAAATGAGGATAGCTTTATGTTGTTAAAGGATGGCAAAAGGAAGCCAAAGAATTTTAAAAAACACCTTCTTTAAACTCTTTCTACATCTAAGTCCCCTTTAAAATGCACGATGTGTTAACTTTACACATTGATGTTGTCTCAAAAGAAAGCAATATATATTTAATACAGCGGGTTGATTTATTCATTCTTCAGTGTTACAAAAATTGTACAACTTGTAAAAACAGTCTGTGAATCCAACTGAAACTCTGTGGCATAAGAGGAAATGCACTTGGAATTGTTCTTTCAAAAGTGACCAAAATAATAATACTGTAATCGCCATGGTATTCCATTTGATATCAATACGATTTAGCTTCATATCATATAAAATGTGTGTCTGTTCAAATCCAACAGGAGTTCAGAGTTCAAAGTTCGGTATCACATTTCTACTGTGTTGTAGGGTAAAACAAGTGAGTCCAACTTTGTGGGACAAAATACGTCATAGGCAGCTACAGCCTCTCGTGGCTATCACATATTCATTGCATACAAAGGGCAGCTGTGTGGCTAATACAAGGTATGAAAGACGGTGTATCAATACTGCATGTCACATAAAGGCCAAATCCATTTCTCCTGACCCCTGTGCCATCTGGAATTGGTCCTTTGTTGGCAAAAAAAAGCCTTCCCTTTTATTTAAAGGGACAGGACCTCCGCTCAGAGTCACAAATGGACCTTTAAATCAGGACAATCCAAAAGCTCATCTCTTTCTATGTTTGTTGTGTTTCACCATCTTCTTCCTCTTCAGGATCATCTCGTAGAGTTTCTCTAGGCCTGGTTGTAGGCCTTGTCCATCCACGGCGCTGCAGCTCTGTACGTGGTGCAGGGTGGAGGCATTCAGTTCATGGACGGCCAGGACCTTCTCCACCTCGCTCACAGACAGAGCTGAGACCAGGTCCTGCTTGTTGGCCAGCACCAGGACGGGCACCCCCTGGTTCTCCGAGGTACGGGTGATCTTGTGAAGCTCCACCTTGGCCTCCTCCATACGTTCGGTCTCGGTGGAGTCCACCACGAACACCATGCCGTCGGTGCGCCTCGTGTACGACTTCCACAGGGGCCGCAGCTTCTCCTGGCCCCCTACGTCCCACACCTGGAAGGTGATGGCCCGCGAGCTTCCCACCGCTACCTTGATCTTCTCCGTGTTAAAGCCCTTGGTCGGGATGGTCTTGACAAACTCCTTGAGTTTCAATCTGTAGAGCAGAGAGGTTTTGCCAGCCGCGTCCAGGCCAATCACTACCACGTGCAAGGACTGGAAGTTTTGCAGGAACGGGGTGTTGGGGGCTATCTCGGTCAGCTGGTTCCCCATGGTGATGGGATGTTCTCACCTCCTTGGGTGAGGTGGCAGATTCTCAGTAATCCTTTCTAATAGTTTGGCATTGGCACCCTCTTCAAAGGTGGAGGTGCCAGACTGGACGGTTGCAGGACTGGGGACCGTATCAAAAAGCAAACACAATGAGGTACTATTTAAAGACTAGACAATGAGATTGTAAGGTTTCACTACAACTTGAGGTGCTTTTACACAATAATAAACAATGACACAGATAAGAAATGTCATCAGACACTTTGATCCAACACATTAACGATTGCTACTAGGGTTAGTACACTAACATGATTGCTTTACTGTGTTCGCATCTAAATCAGACTGATCAACGATTACTGCAATTTCTAATGAACTTGCATTGCAAGTAGTAAAGCAACAATTGAGACCAATTGGTTATTCCTTGTTGGAATAAATCCACAACCATAACAGTCATAGCCTAAGGCGAGGCAATTTAATTGTCAGTCATAGAAAATGTCCAGACAGCACAATTCAATTTTGAATTTATTAAGATCAGTTATGGTTTGGGTTTAAATCTTTAGGAAGCGGTATGCCTGACAACATGTAATTGGTGGTTGGTTGTTGGTTGTTCTCGTTGTCTTTTGCCAAAGTCTTTTCTAATCCTCTTAGGACAGTTAAACCCCAATGGCTGTCTTGGGGCACATTGATTCCAAGTTTAATATAAATGAGAGAATATCTATTCATTTGCACATTGAATGCAGTTGATGCCCAGGATAGGATTGCGATTAATTATAATCCAATTGTTTTTGTGAGGCTTTTGTAAAATATATATATATAAACACAACCCATATTTTCTCCATAGGCTGTTAAACAAAGATTAGTGTCACCTCAACTATCTAATTATGAGTACACCAGATATAAGAATATAGCCTATGTACTGTAATTCTGGCATGATTCTGAGGAATTAAATATGTGATCAAACTGCAGATTTGCACCAAAATAAAATGCATAACCATCTATGAGTGAGACATTGTACTGGAATGACACGGCTATAATAACCAGCCTTGTACATAGCATTACAACTCAGATGTCATTGCAGTAAGATACCATATTTCTATCTGTGCAAAATCTTAAACCTGGAAAAACAATTGTGATATATTTACCTTCTAGACCACTTGAATGAACATAAATGGCATCATCCTAGTGCAGCAAATACATCCATATATCCATACATCCGAATATTGTTTCTCTGCGTGCTAATATCTGTCTGTCTGCTCCGTGCACCGATGGAGCAATGAGCAGCAGTGTGGAATGGAATAGCATGCACAAGACCTCCTCTCCAGAACAACAGCCCGAGGTGACGTCACTCAATAACATACTCCCCCTGCTGGTCTAGTACGTCAATGGTTCCGTGTACAGAAAGTGAGATGCTGGCACGCAGCTACAATGTAGCAGGAATCAGGATACGCAGCCTTAATGTCGCAGGATAGAGCAAATGCGAACTACAGTATTTCTAGAATCGTGCTTTCCCTCCCGTAGTAGTACAGTACACAACTGCTTGGAAAGACAAATAGTGATCCCTAAACCATGTTGAATTTTATGCCTGCATATTAGATTGCATGAGAAAATTCAAGTATGCTCTTTAGACATTCCCACTGAGACGGGCTACAACAATTCGTGACCGAGGTAAAACCAGTTTCAGGTTGGATTTTCGACGGATTCGCGCTTTCAAACCTCAATAGCCTTCAAACCACTTGAGCCACAGACTCCAAATAAGTGTTACGATGTTGGAAAAATTGTGCACTACATTGCACAGGTCTTATTTTTACGATTTGGACAATCATTTGCTTTGCAAAGTTAATAAACATGTGGAAATGTGAGCAGCATTTTGTATTCCTAGTTGAATTAGTTAGGGAGAATAAACAAAGTACAAAAAAAAATTACATTCAAATTTCAATAGCTCCTTGGTCATGTGACCTACTGACTTCAAACAAGGTTCAGAATGTCCACTCAGTGGGCCTACACATTGCACACCCTTTAGTTTGTCCATTTTCATCTCACATGTTTTTACATTAATATGCCTGCTCCAATTTCAATAGCTCCTTGGTCATGCGACCTACTGACCTCAAACAAGGTTCAGAATGTACACTCAGTGGGTCTACACATTGTACACCCTTTTGTTTGTCCATTTCCATCTCACACAATTTTACATTAATATGCCTAACTAATTAGATGACGAGGCATTGGGCTACCTCAAGAGACTCTTAATTATGTCCCGCCGTTTAACCCCGCTTCATCGAATTTCCTCACTTTGACATGAGGGGTCACAGCCATCCCGAAGGTGGTTTGAGTGCGACCGTGAAGGGTAGCATGCTACGGTCAGATATCATCAAATTGACATCCATTCGAGTCACACCCGGTGGTATCATCAGAGGCTTTTCTGTCTTACAAACTGGACATCAGTTGCAGCTACTAACCTTCAGCGGACTTTAACTGGGTTTTTACACCCAATCGACATCAAGTGCCAGCGCAATACTTATAGGCTTGAGAACCAAATACCCATCACACTATCTAGCGGCACCATCGACTGGGTGTCGGAAGAAGCAACAGAAAATAATAATTCCCTTTCAATCATTTGCTTGCCCAGTCAGCCCTCCGGGACAGAGCCATAGGAACCACCTTTACCAGTGCTTCATCGATATTCACCCAACGGGGTGATTTTAGTGCGACCGCGACATGTGGGTACGCTCCTTTGAATTTCATCAAGTTGACATTCAGTGATCCGTGCCCAGTGGGAACCTAGGTTTCTTCCGTCCGTTTTATGGTTCCGCAGCAAATCAATGGGCGTGGATGGTACTGCCCACATCAGATGTAGGCCTCCCTCCCCAGACAAGCTGGAGATATCTCTCCCCACTTCATAGGGCATGAGCCATGCAATGCCCTATCACTGCGGGGCCAATGGGTTTAGTCTCCGCCTCAAGTCTAGCGAGCATAGAGGAAACTCCCCACCTACAATGTGTGGGGCCGGCGAGCGCCGTAGCTGGGGAGTTCCGCGAGATGGTCACATGACCAAGGAGCTATTGAAATTAGAATGTTTGAAAAATTCATGTAAAAGCGTGTGAGATGAAAATGGACAAACTAAAGGGTGTGCAATATAGAAGGGTAGTCAGTGGACATTGTGAATTGTGTTTGAGTCCAGTAGGTCACATGACCAAATTGCTATTGAAATTAGAACATTTGAAAAATTCATGTAAATACGTGTGAGATGAAAATGGCCAAACTAAAAGAGTGTACAATATGTAGGCCCACTGAGTGTCAAGTCTGAACCTTGTTTGAGGTCAGTAGGTCACATGACCAAGGAGTTATTGCAATTGTAATATTTACAAAATTCATGTAAAATCATGTGAGATGAAAATGGACAAACTAAAGTTTGTGCAATATACAAGGGTAGTCAGTGGACATTCTGAACCTTGTTTGAGGTCAGTAGGTCACATGACCAAGGAGCTATTGAAATTAGAAACATTTAAATAAATAATTGAAAATCATGTGAGATGTAAATCGACAAAAAAATATGTGTGTCTATGCCATCGGCTTAGCTAGAACCAGTTTTGAAAGTTTTAGGAGTAATGGTTAAAGAGCTATTGAAACTATTTCTTTTTTTATTTGTCACTATGCTGACGGTCCTTAACTGCTGTTGGTGGATTTAAGGAAAACAATAGGCGAATATCCGTCGAATATCCAACCTGAATCTGTCTTTACCTCGGTCAATTACGAGACATGCACTTATATCAATGAAGTAAATCTCACTTTTTGTGCTAGAGTAACATGACAGCCAGTGAAAGGAAACCTCTAGGTATGCACGGTGTATGGACAGACTTTGGCGCCACCCTGTGTCAAAACCAACCACGACCGACACACTGCAATAATGGAATGGAATTCATTGAACAAGATAGTTTTGTTTCATCTTGCATTGTCATTATCATCATATGATGTCACAATCAAAGTTGCCAAGCAACATATCATCTGCCCAGATGTGGTTGTGGTTGCAGTCAGAGCTGTATTCAGTAAGGGCTGTTGCTGCTGTCCTGTTGTTGCTGTCTGTGGAGCTCATTGGCAAGTGCATTATTTTTACTTAGGAAAGTCAATATTACAGTTGTGTCTCTGTTTTGAAACAGAGATAAAAAAAAAATGACTACAAACATCATCAATGCAGATGACTTTATGTGTTATTGCACAAACAGTTATTCTATTAAACTCGTTTTTATTGTGGGATGAGATGTAGATGTTTTTTTGCCTCTGCAAGGGATTGCATTATAGGGTATTGAGTACTCATACAGTAGGTCAGGGTAATGGGCCTGCCCAGATCAGACCGACTCCTTCCCCACAGGGTGGTGTACTGTAACATGGCAGCTATGCACTGGGAAGCGCGGCGCAGGCAGAACGTGGCTGATCACCGCGTGACGATCACTCATAAGGTAGGGCCATTGTTCTTTTAATCATTAGCTATGACAGCATAGTAGGACATTCATGTTGATACAGTGGCTATTTCTGTACAAGGTCACAATGTTACTGCAGTGGTAGACTAAATCACAGAGCCCTGACTTGATTGACATGGGGGAGATTTCTGGCCAAACAAGCAAACAAATGAAACATGACTAGCGATGCGTATGAAGAGATGATCATTTCTCTCTTGGACATACAGAATGTGAAGGGACCAGCTCCTACGGCAGAGAGCCAACCTGAGGCGCCAACCGTGCCAGTCCTTCCCCCTGAGCCCAAAGTGCTGGACGTGCCACTGGGTAGGGTCTCTCATCCCTTGGTAGAGGTTTTGAACGTCCATGCAATGAACTGAATCTAACTTCTATACAACCCTCTGCATTATGTTATCTTCATAGCAGGTAAAAGTGTGCACTGCAAGCGTGTGCACACAAGCAAAGACAACTACAGTGGCAAGATCGACAACAGATACTCAGTGAGTTCAGTTCTTGCGTCGCACACTGTTGAGCTATGCGGACAACCTTAGCCTAACATATCCATTGTACTGCTATAGGACCTGTAGTTACCGTCACCTCAGCTTTCATGGTTTCAATCTAAGAAACTGAGAGTAGAGTACGGCTTATTTATTTGACTAATCATGTTATGATGGCTGAGAGTGAAATTGGACAATATCATATAACCTCCAGTGAAAATGGATTTATTTATTCTAAAAGGACAAAGCCAAAACTTTACGTCAATGACATTGGATTTATGAAGATGGCTGTTTGATGTGTTTCAGTCCATACAGTACTCCCAGCAGTGGTAGCTACAACCACTCCTAGATTACATCTAGATTAGTAGCTGTAACCATCATGCACTGGAGCGGAGAGAACAGCCCTCACATTGGAACGCAATTAACAGCAACAAGTGCAATAAACCCCTAACAAAACAAACATCACGTCAGTGTCTTCAAAGAGACTTTAAAAAAAAAGCTGGTAATGATCTAGGTATTTCTTAACTCAAAAGTTCTAATTGTGCAAATAGTCATCAGTCCACACCATGTCCAGGAAAGTTGTCACTTCACTGCAAAATTCCTCTCACAGTCAAATCATGGCAACCCTTAGGAAATGTTATTTACCCTCTTATATAAGGTAAATGGAGGTTAATGGAATTACAAGGCAATTGCATATTGAACATCAATGGAGGAAACTTTCAAATATACATAACATACAGCAGATGGCCAAAGGTATGTGGACACGTCAAACATCTGCTCGTCGAACATCTCATTCCAAATCATGGACATTAAATGGAGTTGGTCCCCCCCTTTGCTGCTATAACAGCCTCCAGTGGAAGGCTTTCCACTAGATGTTGGAACATTGCTGCGGGCACTTACATTCAGCCACAAGAGCTTTGGTGAGGTCGGGCACTGATGTTGGGTGATTAGGCCTGGCTCGCAGTCAGCATTCCAATTCATCCCAAAGGTGTTCGATGTGGTTGAGGTCAGGGCTCTGTGCAGGCCAGTCAAGTTCTTCCACACCGATCTCAACAAACCATTTCTGTATGGACCTCACTTTGTGCATGGGGGCATTGTCATGCTGAAACAGGAATGGGCCTTCCCCAAACTGTTACCACAAAGTTGGAAGCACAGAATCGTCTAGAATGTAATTATATGCTGTAGCGTTAAGATTTCCCTTCACTAGAACTAAGGGGCCTAGTCCGAACCATGAAAAACAGCCTCAGATCATTATTCCTCCTCCACTAAACTTTACAGTTGGCATTATGCATTCGGGTAGGTAACGGTCTGCTGAAATCCGCCAAACCCAGATTTGTCCGTCGGACTGGCAGATGGTGAAGTGTGATTCATCACTCCAGAGAACACATTTCCACTGCTCCAGAGTCTTATGGTGGCGAGCATTACACCACTACAGCTGACGCTGGGCATTACGCATGGTGATCTTAGGCTTGTGTTCGGATGCTCGGCCATGGAAATCCATTTCATGAAGTTCCCAACAAACAGTTATTGTGTTGACGTTGCTTCCAGAGTCAGTTTTGAACTCGGTAGTGAGTATTGCAACTGAGCACAGACGATTCTTACGTCCTACGCGCTTCAGCACTTGCCGGTCCCGTTCTGTGAGCTTGTGCGGCCTACCACTTTGCAGCTGAGCCGTTGTTGCATCGAGACATTTCCACTTCACAATAACAGCACTTACAGTTGACCGGGGCAACTCCAGCAGGGCAGAAATTTGACAAACTGACTTGTTGGAAAGGTGGCATCCTATGACGGTGCCACGTTGAAAGTTACTGAGCTCTTCAGTAAGGGCGTTCTACAGCCAATGTTTGTCTATGAAGATTGCATGGCTGTGTGTTCAATTTTATACACCTGTCAGCAACGGTGTGGCTGAAATATCCTAATCCACTCATTTGTAGGGTTGTCCACATACTTATGGCCATGTAGCGTAGCTTGACGGATTTCAATTGTATTATAAATCATGATCATATATCTCATATACACTGATTGACTTTTAATGATGAAATCTACACTGAGTGTAAAAAACATTAGGAACACCTGCTCTTTCCTTGACCAGGTGAATCCAGGTGAAAGCTCTGATCCGTTATTGATGTCACTTGTTAAATCCACTTCAATCAGTGTAGATGAAGGGCAGGAGACAGGTTAAAGAAGGATTATTAAGCTTTAAGACAATTGAGACATGGATTGAGTATGTGTGCCATTCAGAGCGTAAATAGGAAAGACACATTTAAGTGCCTTTGAATGGGGTATGGTAGTAGGGGCCAGGAGAACCAGTTTGAGTGTGTCAAGAACTGTAACGCTGCTGGGTTTTTCACGCTCAACAGTTTCCCGTGTGTATCAAGAATGGTCCACCATCCAAAGGACATCCAGCCAACTTGACACAACTGTGGGAAGCACTGGAGTCAACAAGGGCCGACACCTTGTAGAGTCCATGCCCCGACAAATTGAGGCTGTTCTGAGGGAAGAGGGGGGTGCATGTCAACATTAGGAAGGTGTTCCTAATGATTTGTACACTCAGTGTATGTTTTAAATCCTTACAATTATGTTAAAACAACCAACAAAACAATACAACAAATACTTTCACAGTTCATAAATCATTCAAAAAACTACCTCAGAAGAATATTGCATAGCTAATAATGCGAACAGAGCATAGGACAATACTACAATACTATATGTACAGTATACATTTCCCTTTGACAAAGAAAAATGTATCAATATACTTTTTATGATCCTTGGACATAAGATAGAATGGAAAAGGAGTCTATCTTGTTTATAATAAACATTTTCACTTTGGGGATCCCTCATTGACAGGCTTTCATCTTTCAAAAAGAATTTGCCTGATAGGGTGGGGGATGGTGGTGTTGGCGCCACAGTCAATGTACTCGAAGGTGTCTTCGGACAGCTGCTCCGAGTGAGCCAAGTAGGAAATGTCCATTGTCATTCTGTGGAAGACAAAAAAGGGATATTAAAGCAGACATTTTGAAATCTTCCTCCGGAAGTGCACAGTCGGGTGTTTGAAAATGTCACTTTTATAGAATGGTCAAGTTCAAACGTTTGTTTTTCTATTGTTCCTGACTACCTTTTTCCCCATTATAAAAAAAAAGTGTCAACTTTAAATTGGGTTGGTTTATGACCTAAAAGCAAATACTATAGTTACACTGTTACTAGTTTTAAGGTATGATTCATCTCAAATGGACATGAAACAAATGTGTGAGATTTTTGAACATGTGGCTTGAAAGGGGCAATTCATCCATGTCTTGAAACGGGCTAAAAAGGTTCCTATTTTGTCTCCAGTAATAATAGTGCTTGGTCTTGAAAAGCAAAATTCTGATTTGGTCTAGATTTTGTCATGGCCAAAGTTCTTCAAGAACACTGACAACAAGAATCGTCAGCAAAACTACCATGTACACCATTCTTAGAAGCATAAGTTCTGTGTGTTTGAGTGGTTCCAAACAAGATGTGTTACAATGGGAAGTCAGTTGACATACGCCTCTCTGACCGCCAGGTTGTAGTAAGTGTCTTGAAGTGTTCGTGGTGCGACAGATGTGTTTGTGGTTGGCCTCTTTAACATATCTTGGAATAGAGTGTGAAACTCACTGCAAATGCAAGAACAAGGTGTGAATCCTTATGGTGTTCGACTTGCAGTAATTACTGAAACAGAGGAGTTATAAAGACATTTATCAGCCTACACACTTATCACAGAAGGAAAATAATATATTTTGAAAGCAAAACTAAGAGCGTACTGTAACTTTAATTCAGACTGTAGGTCCTATCCAAGAGTTCATACTGTAATGTACACATATGCAGATAACACTGTATTTCCTTCCTATTTTAGAAGCAGTGATGATGGTAATGATATTGAACATATAAATAATAAATGTCGTGCTTACTTCAGGCCTGGGTCCTCAATTGTTATGGGTATGACAACAGTATACTGTAGGAGATCAGAAAACTTCCTTTGACTGGGAATTAAGGTCCAACCGTTTCATACGGGGCCATAAACAAAGTCTCTTTGCATTACACAGTATTACAATTGTGTAATTGATTTCTATGAAAACAACAACATCAAACTCACCGCTTTCTCTGAACGTGATTTGACCGCGGTCATATTCGATATCTTGATCCTGCCCACCACTGTTTCAGCAATCAGCACTTGTATATCAAATTCCAAGAATTGAATGTCCGCAAAGTTCTCATTGGTGACGTTAAAGACATTCTGCAAGAGGAAAAACATAGTTTGGTCACACTGACCTCATACAATAAACCAAACAATGAGTGATCACATAGTCTTTGATATATATATATATATAAAACTTCCATACACCTTAGCCAAATACATTTAAACAATTCCTGACATTTAATCCCAGTAAAAATTCCCTGTCTTAGGTCAGTTAGGATCACCACTTTATTTTAAGAATGTGAAATGTCAGAATAATAGTAGAGAGAATGATTTATTTCAGCTTTTATTTCTTTCATCACATTCCCAGGGGGTCAGAAGTTTACATACACTCAATTAGTATTTGTTAGCATTGCCATTAAATAGTTTAACTTGGGTCAAACGTTTCAGGTAGCCTTCCACAAGCTTCCCACAATACGTTGGGTGAATTTTTGCCCATTTCTCCTGACAGAGCTGGTGTAACAGGTTTATAGGCCTCCTTGCTCGCACACGCTTTTTCAGTTCAGCCAACAAATTTTCAATAGGATTGAGGTTAAGGCATTGTGACGGCCACTCCAATACCTTGACTTTGTTGTCCTTAAGCCATTTTGCCACAACTTTGGAAGTATGCTTGTGGTCATTTGGAAAATGATGTGGATATATTGAAGCAACATCTCAAGACATCAGTCAGGGAGTTAAAGCTTGGTCGCAAATGGGTCTTCCAAATGGACAATGACACCCACCAAGCATACTTCCAGTTGTATTTTGAAAAAAGTTGTATTTGAAAAAATGTATTTGGATAAGGTGTATATAAACTTCCGACTTCAACTGTTTATGGGAGTGCGGCACGCATATATCTCGTATTTACCGTGATTTGCATTTCAACTGTTTGTGGGGTGAAGAAGACCATCACTGATTGGACGGTGACAAGGGACAGTGAGATACTCCGTGGGAAGAGGAAGAAGAGGATCAGACAGCAGATCAGGAGACACACCACCACCGAAATACACACATAGAGTTTCCTTGGAAAAGAAGAATGCAGTTAAAGGTCCCGAACAATCTTTATGATTCCTATGTAAAATAGCCTTTTGAATGACTAAAATATAACGTTAATATTTGTTTTGGATGGAAATGCTAAACATTTTACAAAAAGTAATTGTTCTCTAATGGCTAACTACCAGGAAGTTTGAAAAGGCAGGCTGAGTGGGCGGGAAGCTTATATTCATGAGCTTGCCTTGACTGACAGCCCTTTGAAACACCTATGTTGAGCAACTTGGATGCAGTGAGCAGTGTTGCAGTAAAATCATCTCAAGCAAATATGGTCATACATAAAGCAACTCGAGCAACAATGAAAGTGCATCAATGATGTAAAAAAAATGTTTGATACATCTCCCGTTTGGCGTGTCTCTTATGAAGCCTCCTGAATCGAAGTGTTTGACACAGGGGGAGAGGACCAGTAACTTTATGATCAAACTTTATCAATGTAAAGCAACAGTCATTTTTCATACGTTTGTCATCGTACTGTACTTTGATCTGGTTTCATCCAAATATCATCCAATTTCATGAAAAACATCATTTTGACTGTTCGTGACTAGGGTTGCACATTTTGGGGAATAATCAGAGGTGGAAACTTTCCGTGTGAATTTACAGGAATATATGGGAATTAACAGAAATATATGCAAATTAATATTAATACCATTTAAATATAGATGTTTTTTTGCATTGGATATATTTACCATATCATATGGAAACATAAACCTTTTACCTTATCATAAGTAGACATAATTGCAAATTATTAAATCCTTCCAATAGAAATAAAAAAAAAATTTTAGTTACGAATTGAACTTTAATTAAATGAATTGACTCTTCACATGGGGTGATTTCACTGAACAACAAAAGAAAGGGAATATTGAATGATCCATCGCATCTCCCAAAAATGTTTTCAACATACTTCTGTAAAATGATAGTCTAGAAACTAAAGCTTTGGTTGTCTTCCTCTCAGGCTTCCATGTCTTCTCCACCTCTTGAACATCAGACTCTGAGGCCTCATCTTCACTGTCACTTTCCAACCTTGTTGGGGATGGCTCGTTGTCAGGCTCAAAAAGCCTCAAATTTGCCCGGATGGCTACCAATTTTTCAACCCTTGTATTGGTCAGCCTGTTGCGTGCTTTGGTGTGTGTGTTCCCAAACAAGGACCAGTTGCACTCTGAGGTGGCTGATGTTGGTGGGATTTGGAGGATGATGGAGGCAACAGGGGAAAGAGCCTCAGATCCACAAAGTCCCTTCCACCAGGTGGCTGAGACTGTGCACTTTTAAGCAAAATTACCCAAATTCCAAGGCTTAACTTCCCATGGAAAATTTCCAGAAAAATTCCTGAAATTTACCGGAAAGTTTCCGACCCTTTGCAACCCTATTTGTGACCTCTAATAACCATGAAGCGTAACACAATATGTTGATTAAACACACCAAGAATCTTACTGTATACTGTTTCGTATGGGTAAAGCTCAAAAATCAAATCAAATCAAATTTTATTCGTCACATGAGCTGAATAAAATGCTTACTTACGAACCCGTTAGTAACAATGCAGAGTTAAACGATTATAAAAAGAATAGCACGAGGAAAAATGGTTTATATACAGGGAGTATATACAGGGAGTAACACTACCATATCAATTTGCAGGGGTGCGAAGTAATTGAGATAGATATGTACATAAAGGCAGAATATCTAACAATAAGATTAAAAAAGGAACAGAGTAGCAGCGGCGTATGATGATTGTGAAAGTATGTGTGTCTCAGAGGAGGCTAGTGGGAAGAGCTACAGATGGTCGAGCTCATTGTAATGGCTGGAATGGAATATATGGAATGGTATCAAACACATCAAAGATATGGAAACATGTTTGACTCCATTCCATTGGTGTGTATGTGTGTGTGGCGTCAGTACGCGTTATGTGTGTGTCTGTGTGTGTGTTTTTTGTTGTTGTTGTGAGAGTGTCAGTGTAGTGTGAGGGTAGAGTCTTGTGAGTGTGCATAGGGTCAGTGGAAAATAAGGTCAAACTCAATACAGATAGTCTGGGTAACCATTTGATTAACTATTTAGCAGTCTTATGGCTTGGGGATAGAAGCTGTCTCGGAGCCTGACGCTCCAGTACCATTTGCCGGACACTACATCACTGGGGCCAAGCTCCCTGCCATCCAGGACCTCTATATCAGGCCGTGTCAGAGGATGGCCCGAAAGATTGCCAAAAACTTCAGCCACCCAAGTCATAGACTGTTCTTCCTCTTACACTTTTTTGGGCCTTCCTCTGAGCTCCCTGCCATCCAGGACCTATACATCAGGCAGTGTCAGAGGAAGGCCCGTCATGCATTCTTCACGACTGTGTGTGTGGACAATGTTAAGTCCTTAACTTCTCTAGGGTAGGGGGCAGTATTCAGAAATTCAGATGAATAACATGCCCAAATTAAACTGCCTGCTTCTCGGGCCCAGAAGGTAGGATATGCATATTATTAGTATATTTGGATAGAAAGCACTCTGACGTTTCTAAAACTGTTTGAATGATGTCTGTGAGTATAACATAACTCATATGGCAGGCAAAAACCTGAGAAGAAATCCAACCAGGAAGTGACTTGTAGTTTTTCTATCTAATCCCTCTCGAAACTACAGTGTCTGTGGGGTCATTTTGCACTTCCTAAGGCTTCCATTGGATGTCAACAGTCTTTAGAAACTTGTTTCATGCGTCTACTGTTACTGGGCAGAGAATAGAAGCTCAGTCAATCAGTGGACTGCCTGGGACCAGTGAGTTGTTTACTGCGCAGGCACACTGGCATGCCGCTCCTTCTTTTTCCTCTGTAATGAATACGCTATTGGAATATTATCGAAGTTTTATGTTAAAAAGACCCTAAGGATTGATTGTAAACATCATTTGACATGTTTCTACAAACGGTAATGGAACTATTTTACTTTTCGTCTCTGGGTCTGCGCTCTCGCGTTATGCCTTTGGATTAGTGATCTGAACACGCGAACAAAACGGAGGTATTTGGACATAAATATGGAGTTTTTCGAACAAAACTAACATTTCTTGTGGGAGTCCTGGGAGTGCATTTCGACAAAGATCAGCAAAGGTAAGGGAAGATTTATAATACTAATTCTGAGTTTAGTTGACTCCAGAACTTGGCGTAACTGTATAGCTTGCTTTGATGGCTGAGCTCTGTACTCAGAATATTGAAAAATGTGCTTTCGCCGTAATGCTATTTTAAAATCTGACACAGCGGTTGCATTAAGGAGAAGTGTATCTATAATTCTTTCAATAACTGTTGTAAATTTTATCAACGTTTATGATGAGTATTTTTGTAAATTGATGTGTTCATTCACCGGAGGTTTTGGTGGGAATACATTTTCTGAACATCATGCGCCAATGTAAAATGGGGTTTATGGATATAAATATGAACTTTATCGAACAAAACATACATGTATTTTGTAACATTGAGTCCTGGGAGTGACATCTGATGAAGATCATCAAAGGTTAGTGATTCATTTTAGCTGTATTTCTGGTTTTTGTGACGCCTCTCCTTGCTTGGAAAATGGCTGTGTGGTTTCTTGTTTAGGCGCTGTCCTAACATAATCTAATGTTATGCTTTCGCCGTAAAGCTTTTTTGAAATCGGACACTGTGGTTGGATTAAGGGGGATCTTATCTTTAAAATGGTGTATAATACTTGTGTGTTTGAGAGATTTGAATTATGAGATTTTTGTTGTTTTGAATTTGCCGCCCTGCTATTTCACTGGCTGTTGATAGTGTGTACCGTGGGTGGGACGGTCACGTCCCACATACCCAAGAGAAGTTAATCATGTGTACACCGAGGAACTTGACGCTCTCGACCCGCTCCACTACAGCCCTGTCAATGTGGATGTGGGAGTGCTCACCCCCGTTTACTGTAGTCTACGATCAGCTCTTTGGTCTTACTGACGTTGAGGGAGAAGTTGTTGTCCTGGCACCACACTGCCAGGTATCTGACCTTCTCCCTGTAGGCTGTCTCATCGCCGTCGGTGATCAGGCCTACCAACGTTGCGTCTTCAGCAAACTTGATGATGGTGTTGGTGTCGTGCATGGCGACGCAGTCGTGGTTTAACAGGGAGTACAGGAGGGGACTAAGCACACACCCATGAGGGGCCCCCGTGTCGAGGGTCAGCGTGGTGGAGGTGTTGTTGCCTACCCTCACCACGTAGGGGAGGCCCGTCAGGAACTCCAGGATCCAGTTGCAGAGGGAGGTGTTCAACACACAGTTATGCACGCACACACAAACACGCACACAACTAGACACTCAAAAACAGACACACACACTTACGTCCGGCTGGGCCTCAGTCTTATGTCTGAACATGGGATGACTGCCACTAGCTGATCATGTCCTATACAGAGAAGAACAAGTTATTATTTCACAGTTAGAGATACTGCTGTATTGGCATGTCAGCCTTGCTGCACAGAACACAACAGCATTTTGATTTCATTTCACAGAGAAATGAAGGTGACACTCCCTTCTTTTGAAACAAATGTGGGTTATGACTGCCACAAGCTGATCACGTCCTATACAGAGAACAGTAAGGTGAGTTATTACTTCACAGTTAGACATACTGCTGTATTCAAATCCAATCCAAGTTTATTGGTCGCCTACACAGTTTAGCAGATGTTATAGTGGGTGCAGCGAAATGCTTAAGTTACTAGCTCCTAACAATGCAGTAAAATATCAAACAAGTACACAAATAACACAAAATATAAATAAAGAAATGTCAGAACCAAACCAATTAACATCCCAAATAGCACTGTAACAGTAATCCAAATGAAATCTATACGTATATACAGTACACCAGATAAATTGACACAAGATATACTAAGAATTATATGTACAGCAGTAGATACTGTATATTAGAGGGAGCTATGTCAAGAATCCAGTATATAAATAAATATGTGGTGTGTATAAACAGTGTAACTAAAATGCAATGTACAGTAATAGAAATATTAGAATGAGCGAAATATGTATGTCGAAAATACAGTATTTAAATACACAGTACAAAACCCCATGGCAAAATTGAAAGAACTGCAGGAAATTAGCTTACAGACCAGTCAACAATATAAACATTTAGTATATGAATGTGAATTAAGTGTAAAGACAGTTGGACAGTATGTGAATAGAAAAGGTGTTTACAGCGGTAGTTGGGAGTGGCATGTCAGCCTTGCTACACAGGACACAACAGCAATTTGAGAACTGAAAGTGACTCTCACTTCTCTTAAAAACAAATGTAGGTTATTAAATACAAATCTTAACAAGTCTTGAATAAAAACATGGAAATAATCCCAACATCAACATGTAAGTAAATCACAGGCACCCCTAAGTAGTTAGTCTAGCTGAAGTGGACCACCTACCTCTTGGAATACGCCCTACTCCCCAACAAGTCGGGCAGGTATCTCCTAGGTTGCCTGTACTGTCCCCGGTGATGGCTCCATATATTTGGGAGTTTGACTGAAGTCTTCTCTTCTCCGGTTGTTGTTCCTGAGGCATGATGGCCTCTGTATCATCCTTGGAGCCACTGGAGTGTTCTAAAGTGACCATAGTCGAAACACCATCCGATCTGCTGGGAGAAATGCAAACACAACCCCACTCTGCTCTTACAAGGTGGAATTTCCCTCTTGAAGATCAGCCATGCATTCCCTCACTTTCCCTCACACGAACAAGTACGATTGATATTGTCTAGTTCGGTATTACTCTATCTATAAGCACCTTGGTGACTCCGTTGGTCCTCTTTGTGAAACCTGAAATAATGTTGAGTTGCACTTTACGGTGTGAGGGCACCATAAACCTTCAACCTGACTCTATAAAATAATTGTCCTGAATTAAATCTAGAGACATAGGAGGAGACAAAGACATAGGATGCCCAAGTCCTCAACATTGCCATAAAGACAAGACGGTTAGCATCACTGTATATTATCTCTGACTGATTGCAGATCTATGATTAACTGCTACTGGGTTAGAGAAGTTTTGTCAAGGTGAGATGTTGAGAGGAATATTTTCTGGGGGCCACAATATTGCTGCGATGTAGGCCCCAGCTATTCAACTGGCGGCCCTTGGGTCAGATTTGGCCCGTTTATGAATTTAAAACGGCCCTTTGATAGTGGCGTGTATTCATGGATGCCAAGGGATGCCAGGCTTCCCCAAAAAAATGTATCTTTCGGTGTTTCATAATGTTCCTTTATTTCGCAAGAGGCTGAATGTATCTCACAGGAGAAAGCATCTGAGCGAGTAAAACAGCGCCCCTCTGTTTCTCTACGTGTAGGCCATCTATCTGATGCTGTCTGGTCCAAACAAGTATGACATTGTTGCAGCCCGTAGCATTGAAGGCAAGGGAAGCCAGCGAGCATCTGGCCTCCCTTGACCAAAAAAGTATACAAAATTAGCCAATCAGCTTTGAGCTAAACTGAGCGAGCTCAACTGTGAATGGTCCTGGTGCACAAAAAAAGTGCCACAGGAAGCCAGCTTGGATTTGGCATCACTTCTATCAAATCCCATTGAGAGCATACGTCATTGACAGAAAAACTTGAATTGTTGCATCTCGTGGCATTGTTTCCCTTCGGTGGCTAGCTAGCCAGCTAGCTAAAATTGGCCCTTTCCTAAACCAGCCATGGTTGGAGATAGGAATTTGGACTTGTGGTTTTTCTTAATTCTCCATACTGGCCAATGATTATAAAGGTGATTCTGATCCAACCATTAATTCATACATTGTTGTGCCCCTGGCCTGAGAGGATTGAAGTTCAATATGTAGCTAGATGTAGAAGGCTAATGTTAACTGGCTAATGTTGCCCATGAATGGGTTAGGCTAGAGAGCAAGCATTTTAGCCAGGTAGCCTAGGACAACAAAAAATAGTGTGTAATGTATGACAGGGGGATAGACCGTTTTGTCAACGTGAAAGAGAGGAGGATGGCATTGGCGCTTCTCTTCAAGTAGTGAGTCAACATGTTTTTCTACTTGCACGAACACACACACGCACACATAAATCAGAACCTTGGACAGCCATCAAATGTAGCTTAAATTGATTGGACTACATTGTTTTTGGTATCTTTCAGTTGTCACTGTTGTCACTAAGCAGAGGTGATGATGTTGAAATGTTGAAGTTGAAATGGTGCTGGAATAGTGGAGGCGGCTCCTGTTTTCTTTGCGACTTGCGGTAACTCTCCGTGGTTCTAAATCAATAGTTGTTTAGTGGTCTGAAAATGTGTGAAACAGGAACTTGCTTGACCATGCTGTTGGTCATGTAACTTTCTGTTACTGTAAATGGAATATGCTTTGTGGACTTCACTGGATAGAGGTTGCTAACCTTGCCTTCCCTGGGGATTTTACCCTAGCTCCACTACTGCCCTTTGATCAATTCTGAAAATAACTTTTTTTAAAAGAAAAAGGTGCCCTCTTCAAAGTCTTCCAATGGGAGAACCTGTTTTCCTGTAGTCCCGCCCATTAGCTGCTGTCACTCAATATCACTAAACATAGAAGTTACAGCAATCAAAGCTGCTAACAGGGTACAGGGTCTGTCTGCCCGCCCGCCTATCAGCGCTTTCACCACAGACGAGATCACTACACTCCCTGATACACGAGATTGTGTTTTGGTTTGACTCAGCAGTGAGTTGAAAAAAACTCCATGGACTCAGTTATGGCTATCATAAACTTTATCCGGTCAACGTCTAGCCTGCAACATCCCTTGTTTTGTAGTCTGCTGAGCATCACCATCTACTTTTATATACTGTTGTTCGTTTGCTATGCAAGGGTAATAATTCCCTCAAGAGAGCAACCTATGTGAGCTTAGTTGCTTTTCTCAAGAAAGCCAACAGATATCTAGCGAAAATGCTTTTTGAGAAGTTCGTATTAGAAGCAGTTAGTTTTTTTTGTGTGACATCTTCAATCAATTGAATTGACTTTATTGACATGATTTGAAAAACACACTGCTTTTCAAAATGTGTTATTTTTCTCCCCTGATATGAGCCCAAACAAAACGCTACACTGCGCAACGAACGAGATTTGATGAGTTTTGCGCCTGGATCACACCGACAAGGCCATTGCATTTTGGTACACCAGAATTACATTCATTTCCAATGAAACGCTGCGTTTGCCTTACAGTATAGCGTTGCAGAGGCAGTTGCAGTGCATACATTGGATTTATGGAACGTATGCGTCAAACATATAGACGGCTTGACAGAAATGGTAGCAGAAGGTGAATGTTCGGGATCATCTGGATATGTGTGCAACAAAAGTTCAACGTTCACCTTCTGCTACCATTTCTGTCAAGCTGTCTACGCAGACAGGTTGAGGCATAAGTTCGATAAAGTCTAGGTATTCCGAACGCACTGCAACTGCCTCTGCAACGCAATGCTGCAAGGCAAACGCAGAATGTAATTCTGGTGTACCAGAATTAGTAGTCCCCACAGAGGTGGTGCACAGTTTGTTTATAAAGACCCGTTCACTACTGATGTGGGGGGAGAAAAACTTCTCTGTGAAAGCTAGTCAGCTGAGACATGCCATTCACACAGGGGCAGTCGGTGCCGTTTATGATTGATGGAGGACGATGTTTATTTTTATTACAGCCTTATTTCTATTACAGGATATTGGATGACTGTCATTCATATTCCATTCACCCAGCTCAATGTAACAGCGATAAGTTTAGGCTACTACATGATACTCTAAAGTTTCCCTACACCCAGCATGAGGTTGCTACAACCCAGCCCATGTATAAAAGTTTACAACATAGGTGCACAGACTGAGAGACATTTGAGTTATCAAGGTGACAGACATTGACGCGTTCAATACCACCTTGCATACTCTTGCCTGCATCTAGCTGATCTAGTGTGTAATTATTAGTCCAACAATTACAAACGAGAGTTTCAGTTGAAAAAATTCAAGTGGCGCAGTGTTCTAAGACACTGCATCTCCGTGCTAGAGGCGTCACTACAGACAACCTGGTTCGAATCCAGACTGTATCACAACTGGCTGTGATTGGGGGTCCCATAGGGCGGCCCAGCGTTGGCTGTCATTATAATAATAATTTGTTCTTAACGGACTTGCCTAGTTAAATGTTTATCCCTGTTCAGTTTGCTTCCATTTATTGAAAAAAATAGTAGTTTTGTCAGAATTAATACACCCCTGATCACACGCAAACACAGTTCACTTTCATGGCAGCCACAAACAAACAGCATGATCACTTTGATCGTTCTATAATTACTTTTAGCATCTACATGCTCTCCTTCTCTCACCATTTCATTTCAGTCCACAAAACATCAGCTGTCTGGGATCTGGCAGAATATATCTTTCCAAGCCAAACCTTCATATCATAACTGCTACACACAGCCTACATCATTGTCACCATATTAATGTCATAAAAACTGATTTTATATCAGAGCTGTGCATGTTGTTCACAAGCGTACCTGCCCTCATTGGCTGGAATGGTTCCACCTGATCTCACTTCTACTTTAGGCTGAATGATAGAAAAGCTATTGCCATGTTTTAATTTCACCTTTATTTAACCAGGTAGGTTAGTTGAGAACAAGTTCTCATTTGCAACTGCGACCTGGTGTAACAGTGTAGGTTCCGTCCCTCTCTTCGCCCCAACCTGGGCTCGAACCAGGGACCCTTGCACACATCAACAACTGACACCCCACGAAACGCTATTAGCGCGCACCACCGCTAACTATTAGCCATTTCACATCGGTTACACTGGCCAAGATAAAGCATAGCAATTCGACACATACAACAACACAGTTACACATGGAATAAACAAAACATACAGTCAATAATACAGTAGAACAAAAGAAAACAAAAAGTCTATATACAGTGAGTGCATATTAGGTAAATTAAGGCAATAAATAGATGTTATGGGATGCATTTTCGCCATTGTTTTTTATGGCAGGCCACTCTGGTAGATCTAAATTATGATCAAATAGCCACAGTAGCCAACTTGACCACTCTGGAAACTGTAACTTAAATCTGGTACAGCTGGAGTGTTCACAGTTCACAGTAAACTCAGGACTGCTGAGTGGCGCAGAGGTGTAAGGCACTGCATCTCAGTGCAAGAGGCCCTGGTTCAAATCCAGGTTTTCAACTGACGTGCCTAGTTAAATAAAGGTAGAATATATTTCTTAATGCGCTGGAAGTTGACCAGAATTTTTACAACGTTCGAGTTTGCGCAGCAGACCTGAAATGTGCTCAGAGAACATTGCTGGTGGTATGTCTGCCCTATACATTATTTATGCTTTAAAAACATTGATTGTATAGTTTCCTTTTTGAATCTACGGAAAATGACAATGCATTAGTTCAGCTGACAGTGTAGAAAGTTGATATGCTTTTGCCTCTAAGCACTTACCTTATAAAATTATGTCCTGCAGGTTTCCAGTGCTGCTAATTGTTGACTAGGTAAATACTCGCAGCCTAGCATGTTTTATACCAGTCAAGGATTAACGAATGTTGGACACTTCTCTTACATCGTTTATATAAACTTGCGAAGTGAAGTAATCACTTCCTACTTGAGGCATTTGGCAGGAGGATGTCGTTTCTGAATGTTGTATGCTGCCACTTGGTGGTAAATTACAAGCATTAACCACAACAATGTTTATCATACACCCCTACAATTGGATTAAGATTTGGCCGAAGCAATATATGGAAAGCAATGTATGGAAGTCGGTAGGCCAATGTCCAATTTCTAAAAACACTGAGTATAACTTATTTTACGTTGCAAACAAGTTTGTAATACCTTAATGGCAATGTAATGCCCAGCAATTCAATGCACATCCCGTTTTTAGAAGGTAGAACATATGTTGTAAACCCCATTTCAATATCATCTTTATGTATTCCACTAACCACAGCTACAGAAGGCTATTCATAAGAAAAGGCCTTGGCCAATTGCAACCAAGGGATAGTTAACCCATAAAAAAATGTTCATATTGCTTTCCTTACCCTGCAAGCAGTCTATGGACAAGGTATGGCAGCAATCCATGCTTTGGTTTTGTTAACCTGGCCACTTTCAAATGCTAACTTTACTTGAATTTGTGGCAGAAATCCAATGCAGTCAATGGTACCTAGATTTGCATTTTCATACCTCATGGCCAAATCTTCTTGTATCTAACATTGATTGTTTAGCTCAATTAAGTCATATAGAGGATGTGGACATGAAGCGCACAAATGCTAATATAGGTACCATTGACTTGCATTGGATTTGCATTGGAGTATTTGTAATCATGTTGACAAATTATTAATGGATTACATGGAATTGTAAGTAGCCAACACCAACATGGGTAAATTGCCACAGTAGATTTGCTATGGTAAACAAGGGAATACTTAATTTCAGTTGTAGGGAAATGTCATATTTCAATGAGTAGGTTTAATTTATAACAAATATAATCGCCTGTAGTGAACAGGACAAACATGTCTTGAAAGACTTTGAGAAAGCAGAACTAAAAGTTAACACCGACAGCTTAATGCGTGTTGATGATTTAGCTGAACAATTGTGCTTACATAATAAAATACCATCAAGCATGACAATTACCCTCTGTTCTTTACATTTCAACTATTTTGTGCTGCACACATTACTTAAAGTAAACCTATAAGTTCAACAAGTCACCAGACACACAATGTACAGAAACCCATACAATAAATCCATTAAAGCAGTGCCATTCATTCATTCATTCATTCTCTCGTTGGCTGGCCCTCGCTTCATACTCATCGCCAAACCCACTGGCTCCAGGTCATCTACAAGACCCTGCTAGGTAAAGTCCTGCCTTATCTCTGCTCGCTGGTCACCATAGCTGCACCCACCCGTAGCACGCGCTCCAGCAGGTATATTTCACTGGTCACCCCCAAAGCCAATTCCTCCTTCGGCCGCCTCTCCTTCCAGTTCTCTGCTGCCATTGACTGGAACAAACTACAAATATCTCTGAAACTGGAAACACTTATCTCCCTCACTAGCTTTAAGCACCAGCTGTCAGAGCAGCTCACAGATCACTGCACCTGTACATAGACCATCTATAAATAGCCCAAACAACTATCTCTTCCCCTACTGTATTTATTTATTTTGTGTCTTTGCACCCCAGTATTTCTACTTTGCACACTCATCTGTCAAATCTACCATTCCAGTGTTTTAATTGCTATATTGTATTTACTTCGTCACCATGGCCTATTTATTGCCTTTACCTCCCTTATCTCACCTCATTTGCTCACATTGTATATAGACTTATTTTTCTACTGTATTATTGACTGTGTTTGTTTTACTCCATGTGTAAAACTCTGTTGTTATGTGTCGAACTGCTTTGCTTTATCTTGGCCAGGTCGCAGTTGTAAATGAGAACTTGTTCTCAACTTGCCTACCTGGTTAAATGAAGGTGAAATAAAAAAAATAAAAATTTTTTTAAATTCAACAGTGGTGTAAAGTTCTTAAGTAAAAATACTTTAAAGTACAACTTAAGTCGTTTTTTTGGTATCTGTACTTTACTATTTATATTTTTGACAACTTTGACTTCTACATTTCTAAAGAAAATAATGTACTTTTTACTCCATACAGTTTCCCTGTCACCCTAAAGTACTCATCACATTTTGAATGCTTAGCAGGACAGGAACTTATCAAGAGAACATCCATAGTGAATCTGGCAGATTCACTAAACACAAATGCTTTGTTTGAAAAGTGTCTGAGTGTTGGAGTGTGCCCCTGGCTATCTGTAAATATATATATTTTTAAAACAAGAAAATCATGCTGGCTGGTTTGCTTAATATAAGGAATTTGAAATGATTTATACTTTTACTTTTGATAGTTAAGTACATTTTAACAATGACATTTACTTTTGATACTTAAGTATATTTAAAAACAAGTACTTTTAGACTTTTACTCAAGTAGTATTTTACTGGGTGACTTTCACTTTTACTTGAGTCATTTTCTATTAAGGTATCTTTACTTTTACTCAGTATGACAATTGGGTACTTTTTCCATCACTGCCATTCAAACAACCATGTTGAAAATACATTTCAGCCACTAAAATAGATTTGTGCAATTTATTTATTGGCTGATTGACAATTGCAGTGTACTTACCTGCTGATTGAAAGGCGACCCGTTTAGCAAGCACAGTTAATATTTTCAGCATTTCATTCGATGATCTTTAAACTTTTAGTATTTGAACACATCACAACCACAAACATGTGTCCAGTTACAAACTTCTTTTTTTTCTGAAAGGAAAAGTACACAGAGAAATAGGCCGAACTGTCAAACATAGTATAGGCCTACAACGTTTGAAACCAATGCACTCAAATCACCATGACTCGGGTCACCGATTACCATTCATAAAAACAACCTATGAGAAACTTGGTTCCACGAACAAACGTAGGAATGTTATGGTTGGATATACGTAGTGTTGTGTGATAGAAATATACGAAAGGGGATGATTCTTACAATGTGAAAGAGGAAAATGAGTACAAGTGTGATGCAGAGACAACATTTATAGATGCGAGTCCTACGGTACCGCAAGTATGACCCGTATGCTTAAAACGGACATGCAGGTGTCTCCTAGAAAGAAACAGCTTATTTCCTTAGTCTGCAGTGTCTGTTCCTTATACAATCCACAGGTCAAATGTTGCTTGTAGCCAGACATCTAAAATAACAGTACTTTTGATATATACATAGAATATTGCATTGTTTAGGCCAATTCACCACTATATCTAAAAGAAATCCGACATTCAGTTCTTTAGCACTCCCATGTAATTGAATCCCCCTGTGACTCAACCATGTAAGTCCTTCAAATGAACAAGAGTAGTCCCAATACCCAACACAATGGAGAAGATTGGAATTCTGATTACATTCAATACCCACAACCTCCATTCTCTTTGGGAACAGAGAACCAACACTGGCCCTGTCAATAGGTAAGGCCCATGACCTGACATCAGTGCCAAAATGAAAACCCCCCGCTCTCTCATTGGGTGTCAGGGGTCGTGTAGCGGCCTGGCTGATTGGCCGACCGGCCCGTCAGTAGTGAGTTGTCGGCCATGGCGACCAGCTCGTTGACAGTGTGCAGCAGGTTGTGCTTGTGCTTCCTCAGCAGCCACTGGTTGAGCCGCTGGTCCCTGAAGCCCATCTCCAGCAGCACGGCCATCATGGAGGCGTCCTGGCTGGCCGGGTCCACACCACGCTGCAGCGAAGGGGGTGGGGGGGGAGCCAGGTCAAAAGGTTAGTTCTGGTTTGTCATGTTAAAGTGCACAGGGGTTATACAATAATACTGAACATGCCGCACTGTAAAAGACATGCATCACCATCGTCTTTTGAGCCAAAAACGCTTTAAAATAGATCAGCAACTTTTATCACAGTGGTATGAAATAATCACTCATCGTTATGATGTTATAACCATTCATCGGAGCATACTAAAAAGTTACGTCAAGTTTTATCTCATGGCAGTGTGTGACCAGGTGACGTATTGTGGTGTATGTGGGACCTACCTGTGTGGAGCAGCTCTGTCCAGTGAAGAGAGCCTTGTAGGCGGACGCTGCCACTGACAGAACCCCCTTGACTAGTCCCTCCGTGATACCGCCTTGGCCCCTATAGAACAGGAAGGATGTTGTCAGCCACTATGGGGAACAATTTGTTCCAGGGCCAGTGGTTTGGAGCTAGCAATGCTTTCACAAGACCCAAAATGCCACAAAGCGTGTCAACAAAAAGTTGTGTCACATTGTTATATCACCAATGACATCACACCATGAAGGTCTTTAAATATCTTCTCTTTATTGCGGTTTTATCATCTACAGTTGTATCTTCTGATATCTACCTGTAGGCAGGTAGCGTAGTGGTTAAGGGCATTGGGCCGGTAACCGAAAGGTTGCTGGTTCGAATCCCGAGCCGATGAGGTGAAATGGGTTGACGTGCCCTTGAGCAAGGAACTTAACCCTCATCTGGATAAGATCGTCTGCTAAATGACTAAAATGTAAATGTAATGTTTTGTCATGTGTCAAAAATACTGTGCCTATTAACAATGAATGATTAGTAGATATTGAAATGTTTCATATTCAAATATTCATTTGTTTGCAGAAACCAAGTGTTTCAACTAAGACAAATGAGGACAAACCTTTTTTGGGGAAACTTTACCATTGAAAAGCGATATTACAAGTATAAATACAGTAAAGTACAAACACTAAAATGTTTGAAGCAAAATAGTGTTGTTTTTTTTAAATGACAATTGCTAAATTCAAGGAGTTGGTCTGATGGGTGTACTCTCACGGCATCGGCCTCCCCCTTGCTTACGGGAAAAATGGAGAAGCAATAGAGGACCAAAGAGGAAAGGCCCACCTGCCATATCACGAGGAGACCTGGACCGCCTATTGAGATGCGACTTTTGTTAAGTAAAATCAGGTGATAAATGAGGTACTAGGGAAGCTGGAGTGGGTCTTTTAATATTGTGTAGGTGTTTCACCTTGGGCGCAGGGAGCTGCAGGGTCTGGAGCTGTACGTCTCAAAGGCACTGGCTAAGCCTGACGGTCTGGTTGAACTAGATACTGAAATAAAGATGGGGGGGGGGACATACTGGATGAGAGAGCTAATATAGAACAGTTGAGACGTTTTCCTGTTCCCGTCTCTTCAAAAGACACATGTTTCCTTTCTGGTCAGTGGCCGCAGACAGCGAAGTGAACACATCCTCAAAAGACACGACTGAACAAACAAGACTAGCTAGTCACATTAGTTAAATTGCACATTTTCTGACTGTGTGATCAGAGCTTCCAAAAAACACGTGGCGTCTGCTTCGTGCAGTGAAAAGGCTGTATTTTGTAGACATTTTCCCAACCTGCTGTGTGTGTCTAACCCTCACCATTTAAATGGACCGCTGGTTGGCATGGTTCTACTGGTCCAGACGCTTGTTGACGTGTTGGCTCTGCAACATGGACTGCTTCGGACCTGGAAAACACACCAAAAATAATGGTATACTGATCAGAGAGAGAAGGGACAGTGGACAAGAGTATAATATGAGTCTGATAGTCCTCCTGCAGAAGATACTGAACAATTTGCACACTTTACTTCAATAAAACACACTGCAAACATGTGTGATTGAACAGTAACATATCATTGGTCGTGATATCATTGTCCCCTGTAATAGCTAAGCTGATAGCCTACTAATGCCTCAGAGAGCCCTCTCACCTGTGTGTGTACAGGGCCTGTGGGGGCAGGAGAGAGACCGGCGGTGGCACCACCTCAGGTGTAAGGGGGACAGCATCCAGCGTCTGGGAGGCACACAGCATCTGGTTGACATTGCTGTGAATGGTGGGCTCCGTGACTGCAGCCTCGCCCCGCTCTTGCCTCTCCCCCTCTGGGGTGGCTCTGTCCAGCTCCTCAGGCTCAGAGTCTGGCGCCAGCTCCTGCTCCACGGCTGCGGTAGTGACAGGCTCCGAGAGGGCGGAGCTGTACGTGGGCTCGACCAGCGGACGACTGGTGTCAAAGCAGTCCGGCAGGACTATGACGTAGTCCTCGCAGGAGGACGAGGACAAGGTGGAGATTTGGCTGCTCACCTCGTCCCAGTCCGCTCGCTCTTCTTCTTCATGTTCTTTCTCCTCTTCAATCTCAACGTAGCTCTCATCTTCTTTATCCTCGGCTTTCTGGTCCTTCACATCCTTTCTGGCTTTGTTGTCTTCCATGTCCTCCTCATTCATTGCATACAGCTCCATGCACACATTTTCAACCTCTGAGGACAATGCATTGAGAAAAAAAACAACCTTTTTCTGATTATGTCTCGTAATCATGGCTTCTGCTAATTTACAATTGCCAATGTGTAAAAGGTGAGAACATTACTTGGTGCATTTTGACTTGAGTTACTAGAGTCTGTAAACAGAAGCACACAGGCTGCAGTGAGAGCTGTTCCTTACCTGTAACAGTCTCCTCTGAAAGTGTGATCTGGGGAAGGCCTGGGGGTGAAGCTTGATCTCTCATAACCCCCATCATCAGCAATTCTGGTCCTGTCACTCTTAATGCTGTGTCAAATACTTTCCTCTCATAGCCAGCGACAGGGCCCGAGGCTACAGCTTCAAAAACTAAAACAACTTTAGTTTTTAACTTCAATTTAGACTATTTAGTTATTTAGCAGACACTCTTATACAGAGCGACTTACAGTAGTGAGTGCATACATTTTCATATATGTTTTCATACTGGTCCACCGTGGGAATCGAACCCTCAACCCTAGCATTACAGAGTATTGCATGACAGTCATAACAAATACCACAGATAGTGAGTGGGCAGAACAACCATACTTTATCGTTCAACTGAGTCTCATATCATTTTCACTTAGTGATGTTTACATGTTTTCACATTTTGTTGGGAAATTCAACCAAACAAGATGGCCGCCTCACCTTTGGGCTTGCAGTAGCTGGGCTGATGTCTGCGAGGGGGCTTGTGGTCGGGAGCCTCCTCGAGGGCGAGGGAGCGGATTACCGTCTCACACACAAACTGAGTCCCGCTGATGTCTTCCTCCTCGTGGCCAGGTGGGTCCTCGTTCACTCCTGACCACAACACCCAATACAAAGATTAGGACCGTGCCCGATTCAGGGTCATCACTGGGATCAAAGCTTCTTTTCTCTCAACTTCTTTTACTCAAGCTGACACGTCCCCCTAGTTAACATAATGCCTCAAGTCTAGTCTACATTCATAAGCAACACAACATCTCACAATTTGATATTGTTTTCACTTATTTACTGTACAACTCAGTATGGTGAAAGTCCACGACATTCACCTCTGCCTTACCTTGCAGGTTGTTGACCCGGTTCATCTCAGTGTTGTTTTCGATCTGGTCGGTGCCTGGGTGCTCCAGTAGAGGGCCATTGTGGGGCAGAGGGGACACACAGGGGGTCAGATCTACCAACGGAATAAAAACAAACTCATCTCGGTCATCATAAGTCTGACAAGCATTAGGTCTTTAAACGCTCTGAATATCAAGGGAAAAAGACACCCCACCAAAAAAACCTTGACATGCCTTGTGGCATCATATTATTTCTTACCGACTGGAGTGTTGTTCGGAACTTTCTCCAACTCTTGCACAATGTTAATATCCAGCAATTCAAAGGACAACAGATCCTAAAAATAAAAAAATTGTTGAGTCATTGAATAAAGCATGAAGTTGCCCCATGGTGTATGATGATGTCTACCTTTATGGCAAAGCCAACGCACTCTTCCTTGACCTTTCCTCACCTGTGCAGTGAGCAGGTCTACAGAGGGGAAGTGGTAGTCTCTGTGGCAGTAGTCTACAGACATGGCCAGACCACTGTCCCTGGAGCTGTTACTCGACATCCCCTCCACAACCACAGGCCTGGGCTCCACCTCCTGAAGTACAGTGTGGAAGAATATCCGAACATGAGCAAGGCTTGGAATTATATAATGATACTAATAGTGGTGGAAATAGGCTGGATTTTGAGGTTTTATTACTGAACCTAAATCCAGCCCTATAAAAGTGTCTGCATTAGCTAAATAAATATTATTGCTTTGTACCTGGTGTCAAATTTGCTAAGTAAATCCGTCCCTGCACTAGTGTATGTACTGGGTAAAGAAATGTGAATGGGACACAGAGGTGGTTGACTTGCCAGGCATTTGTTCTGAGGACAGTTGGCGTGTGGGCTGGTGCTGGGGGCCACCACAATGCTGCACCACACGCGAGGGCCAAACTGCTCTCCGCAGTGTGCAAGGCGCCAGTGGGAGGTGTAGGTGCCCTCCATCACCGGGGCGATGAAGGCCACACTGACCACGCCCACCTGGCCCGGCTGCAGGAGGGGCACGGCCACCTCACGCTTCTCCTCTAATGCCAGTGCCAGGTTACCCCACATGCACTTCAGCTAAAGACACACAAAGACACAGGCATGCAAAGAAGACACAGACATTTACACAAACCCAAGGAACCAGACACAAACAGTTAAACGGAGAACTTACACTGAATCCACAAAAGGCTGTAGCACTGGTCTGGTTAATCAGACAGGGTAAGTACTAATTACAAGTAATCAATAGTTACAATTAGGTGGGGTTAGTGCTAGTAGTCGGGTTAGGGATTGAGATCGTTTTAGTATGCGGGTTAGGGACTGAGATCGTTCCTCTTGGGTGGTACCTTGGTCTCTGAGGTCCAGTTGATGATGCCTGAGTTCTTCATCTTCCAATACTTGATGAACTTGGTGCCGGGCTCTCGGCGGGTCCCGTCGGGCAGATTTTCATCCAGAAACAAGGCAGCCATAGTGGGCACCAAGGTGGTGTGGGAGACCTCGGGACCCCTAGTATTTCAAGTGTACAGAGCATTGTTGAAAACAGCCCCGGCTTCAGACCCATCCCTGTTTTTTTATGAATCATCAAAAAAGCAGGATCCTTTTTTGCAGCTCAAAGCAATTTTTTTTGTTTAGAAATATATGAAGCAGCAGCAGCAGATTCACACGTGAGGTAGTTCCATCATCCACCAGCGATAAACTCTATTACAACTATTACAAAGATGGCCTATTTCTTGAGAAAATATTTGATTTTTGCTCCATGCTGGGCCTAGAGACACCCAGCACTCTGACGCCCTCCCGGGGTGGCGCTTACTCTGGACTGCAGGCCTGGGGGTCTGGGGCCTGGGTAGCAGCAGGGGCCTGGGTGGTGGCCACGTTGGATCTGGCGGAGGTAGAGGCAGGGCCGCTCCATTGCAGGCCCCTCTTCTCCAGCCTCAGCTTCTTCTTAATCTCCTTAACCTCGGCCTTGAGCTGCCTCCTCTCGGCTTTGAGGCGCTGGCGCTCAGCCTTGCGCACGGTCCGGTCTCCTCGCCTTGGAAACCTGGGCACAAACAAAATATAGAGAGCGGTGTGAAGGCTGAGCATCTCCTGACAATACAAGAAAGTAAGATCGGTAAAATAATGCATAGACAACATCACAGTAAAGGCAGGCTTCTCCATCCAGCGGACTAACCTTAATTCTCCTGACATGCCATGCTCAGGGATGGAGAGGGGAGTCTTGGTTCTCACCAGGTTGTGGCTGGGGTCGTGGCTGTGTCGACACAGCTCACATAAGATACAGGACGGACACACTCTGTAGAAAAACAGGACACCAAAAAGAAGGTTACTTCTATTACTAATTGAAAGTGACATATTTCATGAGGGATAAGTGAAATAAAGATTTTATACTATTTCAACTTGTCAGTTAGTCATTAACAACATAATAGCATTGATCTGTTACTGTTGTGATGCGTTTACCTGCACTGATAAGCTCCATCGGTGGCTGGTCTCTTGCATTTGCTGCATTCTGGAGTGTAGCCCAATGAGGAGTAGGCGGGGGGGCCGGTGGAGGAGGAGTTCACCTTTGGGCCTTTGATATTGACTCCGCCCACTGCTCCAAGGGCCTCGAGAGGCCCATCAGGGTTGGGGGCCTTGTGGGTGCAGCACTGGCCAGAGAAGTCGCTGCACATCCTTTCCACTACCTCCTTCACCACCTCATCCTTGAACTGACAGGAGAGGGATCCCGTTAAAAAAGGTTCTTCCATTTATTTATTTTAAAGTTGATTTTTAGGGACGTTTACCTTTATAATTTCAATATGGACTTACTTTTTCCATGTAAGATCTAAACCAAGCTGGGGGAAGCTTATCCTCTGGCTTAGTCACTTTGTTGTCCTTCACAACCACCTATAAAATCAAACGATCGACATTAAACTCATGATGATTAGTCAAATTCATACTATGAAACCAAAGTGTGTGTTCATCAAATCTTAGCTCTAGTTGTATTATTACATTGGCACAACATTTCATGAAGACAATGATTATATCGCTCATGCAAAAATATACCATCCTGACAACACTTTTCTTACATTCAGACAACATTACATCAACATTGAAAGCCGTGAGTGGTGCTCTTACAGCATCTCTCTCAGGGGTGACCTGTGTGCCTTTGTCCACAGTTTTGACCCTGGAGGGGTACGGCGGGGCCGGCCGGAGTTCCCCCTTCAGCTCCTTCACTTCTTGGGTCTTGACCGGCCCAGTGCCAGCCTGACCCTGCTTCGCCTTGTAAACGTTCATGTGCAACTGGTTCCCCTGCTTCTCTGCACTCTGGAGGAAATACATACACCACATACCACGTTCAGTAATTACATACAGCATTCTACACGCTGGAAGAAAAAGTTAAAATAATAAAAAATGTAGCTATTGAAACCCATGAAAGAACATGTAAGTTTGAATACCTTCACACCTTCCTCATATTCCTCTGAAACACAGACAAGCAAAAGAGATCAGAGAATACATCTGTGTTGGTTAAGATTATGAACTGTAAGGCTTTAATAACAGTCAAAAAAATGTAAAAAGCCTATTAAGTTAACACTTTATTTAAATACCTTGGCTATTGATGGAAACCTGGATCAAAGAAAAAGGAGATACAGAAACCGTATTGTTTACTGTATTCAGTATACTGAATAATAAACAATTGTTAATATTGGGGCGGCAGGTAGTCTGGTTCGAATACCGGAGCAGAGGTAATAGTGGACAAAACCTCAATTACATCGACTAACCGGTGCCCCAGCACATTGACTCTGTACCGGTACCCTCCTTTATATAGTCTCGCTATTGTTAACTTACTGCTGCTCTTTAATTATTTATTACTGTTATCTCTTATTCTTTTTTTTCCCCCAACTGCATTGTTGGTTAGAGGCTTGTAAGTAAGCATTTCACTGTAAGGTCTACCTGTTGTATTCAGCGCATGTGACTAATAAAATGCGATTTCATTCGACAAGGTGAAAAAAAATCTGTTGCTGCGGCCAAGGCGCTTAACCTTAATTGCTCCATCGGCGCTGTACAACGCATGGCGACCCTGGTCGTGACCCTACTCTCTGGGGGAGTTACACTTGTATGTAAGAGGATACATATAAGAACACCCCCCCCCCTGCTAATTTATCTCTTGTGTGTTATTATTACTACTGTTGTTGTATGTACATCAGAAATGTTGGCACTGCATTCGTTGAAATAATACACAGTAGCACAAAATACATTTGAACTCACCTCCTCGTTGTCCTCATCAAAATATTTCACTTGAAAATGGCTTATTCCAAATGATGCTTTTATCTGCAGATTCAATTTAAAAAAGCATGATGATTGAGGATCAGCATAACAAGATAACATCACATATAATCATCATTTGTGTTGTTAGAAAGATCATTTGCAGACAGATGTCATTCGTGTGGTGTAATGTTATGCTAGCTAGGCCTGCTAGGCAAGGGGCCTCGAAGAACCCAGGCTAGCTAAACTGCGCCAGCGCTAATTACCCAGGCTTCCACCGACTCCCATTCCGACTTGTCCAAATCTGGAGCCACAAATCTCTTTACATTTCCCCTGAAATTCACTTTAATAGTAACAGGGAGCCCCATGGCTGCTTTTTGCGATTAAATAAGGACAATCATGGAAGGTAATAGTGGACAAAACGAGCTTTCGCACTCGACAATCCTCTTGTTTACATCTTCAGCTGCATTCAGGAAAATACGATGACGCGTTCAGTGCATACCTAATGCGCATGCGTATTCGTTTGTAGTGTTGTCGCATGTTGAATACGTCATTTTTAAGCTCACAAGTGTGGCTGACGGGAGTGGGAAAACCACACGTTTAGCCCCGAATTGAATGAATTGAGGACAATCAATTTCCCCCCGTTTGTGGTTAAAGAAGATGAATTCTCTCCTCAAGGTGGACAATGAACTCAAAACTAAGGTAAAACATGATTTATCAACGCCACATGTCACGAGACATAATGGGGGAAAGTTGCTAACTAGCTAATGTAATGCTAACGTGACCTAGCTTGCAATTATATGAATCAGAATGAGGCCAAGTGTTTAAGGTAATTTGCTTTATCTTCCTGCGCCCGTCATAACGGACAAGGCAAACTGTCTAACAACAGGGTGCCCCTCCCTGAACAAAAGGGTTGCTGTGCCGCATATTTCGGTGCGAGCTAACCGTGTCGAGGTACCGGTAACTCAATTCGGCTCAATTTTAGGCCTAGTCAGTAGAGTAAGCATGTTGAAATGACGTTGATCAACTGATGACTGGTATCATATTGCAGACAGTAGTCTAGTCTACTCACTTGTATTTAAACAGACTTACTGATTTATTGAATTGTTTGCCTGTGATATAACAGTAGTTTGGTTGTAATTTGTTCAGGTCGATGCTTTCAGAGAACGAATTACTGGGGAGGTGAGTTTCCTTTCGGTGGTTTATTCATTGAGGGACAAAAGCAAATATTGTAGCTAGCTACCTGTATCTAGATCTGAATGTCATTTTCCAACTCAACTCTTTGTTTCACAGGCGGAGGAGTTAGTTGCAAGTTTTTTCCCAAATAAGTTATTGGAACTTGACCATTTCCTCAAGGTAAACATATTTATGTCATCAGAATGAAATGATTAGTCAAATGTCCTCTGACTTCCCTTTATAGTGTGTGTATGTGGTGTTGGTCATCTGTTGCAGGATCCTGGCTTAAACATCTGTGAACTGAAGGAAATACACTCAGAAATCAACTTGACTGTGCCAGACCCCATTATACTCTCGAACCTCCACGATGGACTTGAAGCGGTGAGACTTGGAATGGAATATAACACCCTGTAATTACCAAATGCCATCTGTGATTGCATGTGTTCATTGTAAACAACTTGATATCCTCTTCAAAGCAAAATGCCAAAAAGAGGAAGATGGAAGATGGCTCTGGGGAGGACAAGGGTGAGTAATTCACACACATTTTTACCACGTGTGAGTTTTCTGGTGTTTATTATTTTTTTACCACAAGCCTAGTGTATGGGTGCCTGGCTTTGTCTGAAAGTGGGGGTGGAAAAGCTTTGGTGTAATGGCTGCTCCCGAGTGGCCCAGCGGTCTAAAGCACTGCATCTAGAGGTGGCACTACAGACCCTGGTTCGATCCCGGGCTGTATCACAACCGGCTGTGATCGGGGGTCCTATAGGGCGGCGCACAATTGACCCAGCGCTGTCCGGGTTAGGCCGTCATTGTAAAATAAGAATTTGGTCTTAACTGACTTGTCTAGTTAAATAAAATACTTATCAAGTAATGCAAACAGACCCTGCGCAAGGATAAAGTGACTAAGTGGACAATTGAAATTGGTGAGGGGGCACAGTTTTTTTGGGGGGTGTTCTTGGAATTTATATTGAATTCTGCTTATCACGCTATACCACAAACAAAGTTCAAATGCAGAGACTCAGACTATTGAGTGCTTTTGGTTGGCGGGAAATATGTAGCCCTCATATTTTATTGGTCACATACATGTTTAGCAGATGTTATTGCAGGTGTAGCCAATGCTTGCGTTTCTAGCTCCAACAGTGCAGTAATATCTAACAAGGCGTATCTAACAATTTCACAACAATACACACAAATCTAAAGTAAAGGAATGAAATTAAGAATATATAAATATTTGGACAAGCAATGTCGTAGCGGCATAGACTAAAATACAGTATATACATATGAGATGAGTAATGCAAATTATGTAAACATTATTAACATGGCTAGTGTTCCATTTATTAAAGTGGCCAGTGATTTCAAGTCTATGTATATAGGGCAGCAGCCTCTAATGTGCTAGTGGTGGCTATTTAACAGTATGATGGCCTTGAGATTGAAAAACAGCTTCTGTCTCTCTGTCCCAGCTTTGATGCACCTGTACTGGCCTCACCTTCTGGATGATAGCGGGGTGAACAGGCAGTGGCTCGGGTGGTTGTTGTCCTTGATGATCTTTTTGGCCTTCCTGTGACATCGGGTGCTGTAGGCGTCCTGGAGGGCAGGTAGTTTGCCCCCGGTGATGCATTGGGTAGACCGCACCACCCCCTGAAGAGCCTTGTGGTTGTGTGCGGTGCAGTTGCTGTACCAGGCGGTGATACAGCCCAACAGGATGCTCTCAATATTGCACCTGTAAAAGTTTGTTTAGGTTTTAGGTGCCAAGGTGCTGTTGCGCCGCCTTTGCCACACTGTCTGTGGGTGGACCATTTCAGTTTGTCAGTGATGTGTACGCCGAGGAACTTGAAGCTTTCCACATTCTCCACTGCGGTCCTGTCGATGTGGATAGGTGGGTGCTCCCTCTGCTGTTTCCTGAAGTCCACGATCAGCTTCTTTGTTTTGTTGATGTTGCGTGAGGTTGTTTTCCAGGCACCACACTCCCAGGGCCTTCACCTCCTCCCTGTAGGCTCGTCATTGTTGGTAATCATCTGCAAACTTGATGATTGAGTCGTGGGCACAGGAGGTGGCTGAGCACGCACCATTGTGGGGCCCCTGTGTTGAGGATCAGCGAAGTGGAGGTGTTTCCTACCTTCACCATCTGGGGGCGGAGGGTCAGGAAGTCCAGGATCCAGTTGCACAGGGCGGGGTTCAGACCCAGGGTCCCAAACTTAATGATGAGAATGGAGGGTACTATGTGGTTGAACGCTGAGCTGTAGTCAATGAACAGCATTCTTACATAGGTATTCCTCTTGTCCAGGTGGGATAGGGCAGTGTGATGGCGACTGCATCGTCTGTGGATCTATTGGGGCAATAAGCACATTTTGAAGTGGGTCTAGGGTGACGGGTAAGGTAGAGGTGATATGATCCTTGACTAGTCTCAAAGCACTTCATAATGACAGAAGTGAGTGCTACGGGGCGATAGGCTGTTTGTAACTGAACAAAATGACTGAATGCAGTCGTACACATGGGTGTCTTAACAAAATAATGCGAACTAAATGCTGAAAGTAGTACCCTAGTTATTCATGCAAACTAAGATACTAAATAGCAGCTTGTCTTAGATTACTGACACAACTGCGAATATGAACCAACACAATGCCGGCAGCGTATGTTAGTTCAGCGTATGTTTGTGTCGTCCCTTCACAGAAGAGTTGCAGTCTTCTTGATGCTCTGTCGAACTTCCTGAGTAATTGATCATTTCATTCTCCCTGAAATCGTCTTGTAAGATCCCCCTCAAATGCCAGTTGGATTAGTTGAGCTCTCCTTAGTTGTAGCACGCTTCATCTGTGCTGACTTAAGACATTTGTCAGTGGAAAATAAGTTATTGCCAGCTGCCTATCATTTAACAAGTGTTGACACCTCCGTTCCCATTGCACTCCAAACTTGTTTTTCTTTCCACAGTGCAGTGCATTTCAAATGCTCCTTGTTTGATGCGTGCATAGTGAATCCTTTGGTTCTATCAATAGCATGCATCCAGTTAGAATTTCCAGCCTTGGACAAAAGCCGTGGACCCAATACTGAACTTTTGACATGGGAACCAAAATGACGCATCTGCAGAAACCCAGTATTCCAGCCACTCTGTTCCTATGAACCGGTTGCTATTACATGGACGTTTTTCAACAGAAAACCTGCGGCTAGGTTAAGATTCTAACCTGGTCCGCCTCCTCTGATCCAAGAGTTGTCAGAAGTGGAAGGGGCTGTGGAGCCATTACCCCGGCGGCGGTTGTTGAAGGGTGCGTCGGCTCTTTTGTAGGCTGGTGGAAGGCTACTCAGTCCTACTGCGCTCCGGCGAAATCGGACATGCCTGTGCTCGTCATGGTTCTTACAGGCAAAGTGAAACGCTACAATCAATTTGCTTGTGGTGAATGCAGCTCAAATGATGCGTAACAATACCATTGGACCAACGCCATCGGATATGAAACAACGATACAAATGTAAGAGCACAACAAAATGGATAAAGAATTGTATTATTGCAGGTGCCTTTTCATTTTAAGCATCGGTGGTACAACTAGTGCTTTAACTGCACTGACCCAACGCAGTGTGCGCGGGAGCGAACCAAAACTTTAGTGGTCAAAACCATTCATCTTGAGGTGATGGGGGGTGGGTGCAAAATGCAATCTGTATATTATTATATCATATATACAATGGCCATATCTATTTTAATACCTAGCCGAAGACATGACTAATTATTGAAAATGACAAATTACCCAATGTATCATGATATTTTTCTAGTAAAGTGGGGATGCAAAAACATGTTTGCACCCCTATTCTGAAAGTGGGGTTGCAGCTGCTCCATTTGCTCCATTGCTCAGGCACCAATGGTCAAGTCCAGTGATAAGACCTCTGTTCTCTCGTTCATCTTCTCTTCCCCTTCTACAGTGGCTGGCACCAAGGTTTTTGTCATGCCCGGTGGGATGATGAAGAGCAATGCCAAGCTGGTGGACCTGATCGAGAAGGTCAAGCCAGAGATCAGGACACTGATAGAGAAATGTAACACGGTACGTAGCTTTATCCCACCGTTTCTTCCTTAATCTATTTGGGCGGGTGCTCATGTCACTCATTACTTATCACCCACGATCTAATATTCCGTCTTTCTTGTTCTTCAGGTCAAAATGTGGGTTCAGTTGCTTATCCCAAGAATAGAAGATGGCAACAACTTTGGAGTTTCAATTCAGGTGCCATGTTTACTTTAAATGTATTAAAAGGTCAAATGTTATTGCTGTCTGTACCTAAGGTCTTATTGAAGTGTATAGCTACATTGAACCATTACTCAATTACTGATTTGGCCTCTGCAGGAGGAGACAGTTGCTGAACTCCGAACAGTGGAGGGAGAGGCAGCATCTTACCTCGACCAGATATCCAGGTACCAACCTCAACACAGTCTTTACTTTGTTTACACTGAGCACTCTTACTGTAGTAGACTATGGGAACATCTTATTTCCTATCTGCCCATAGATACTACATCACAAGAGCAAAGCTGGTGTCCAAAATAGCAAAATACCCACATGTGGTAAGTGTGACTTGCTAACTGCAGGTCTGGTTGGCAATCTTCTTCCAGGCAAAAACCTATCTACACAGTGTGTGCATTCACTGAGGGCAAAACGATGGTATGGCCATTTGGATATCGTCCCAACCCTAGTATGCATTATTTTACCTGCACCTACATTACTATTTACCTTATGTCACTCTGTCGCTAAACAGGAGGACTACCGGCGCACAGTGACGGAGATTGATGAGAAAGAATACATCAGCCTCAAGATCATAGTTTCAGAGCTGCGAAATCAATACGTGAGTCAAATGTCCTGTTATACACAGGAATAGTTTTCCTCGCCATCCATTTCAACCCGCAAGTTAACACATTGCGTTCTAAACCTGAACTCTGCTCTGCTACAGGTAACGTTACACGACATGATCTTGAAGAACATTGACAAGATAAAGAAGCCTAGGAGCAGTAATGCTGAGGCGTTGTACTAAGACTGACCCAACCACCCTTCCCCTGCCATGTTGTCAAGTTTTACGGTACCCCAAAGCCTGGGTTTGGGTCGTCTGACAGACTAGAGCTAGACCATCACATCCAGATCAGTACAATCCAGATACCATAGCCCCAGTAGACAACCACACATGTATTTTTTTCGTTTTTGATTTGTAAAATATCGTCATTGTTTTAAAACCCTTTCAAGAATACGTTATGAGATTGCTCGACGAACAGAGAGAGGTCTAGAAAAGAAGTGCTATGTATTTTTAAAAATGTAATTAAAAAAACATTTTGCCCATGCATCTCCCACTGTCTTTTGTTGAACTTATTTAGACCCAGCTTTGTTTTGGATTGGTCCAAGATGGCGTTGACCATTTTGTTATCTGTCTACTGCTTTATCGAATGTGTTCTATGGCTGTGATAGGAGACAAGTCCCTTGTAGGTCACTGAGGAAGTGCTTTTAGCAGCTGCGTGTTTAATTACCCTGGTGATAGTGGTAATGGCCGACTGACTTTATGCTGGATATTATGAACTCAAAGCAGAACAATTATTTCACAATGTAAGATTGTTTTGATTTAATTTAATTTTTTGGTATTTCTTAAAGTATTTAAAGACATGTTCCAGAACTTTTGGCGACTACTAAGCTGTGCTGCGCCATTTTCCCCACATGGGCCAGCCACCTAGCAATACGAGTTCAAGCCAATGAGCTTCAGCTCCTCGCCATTTGAGTGACGGCTAGCAAGAGGCGCAAACACAGCAGAGTAAGAGAGCAATGACGTGGCGGATATATGTGACGTAGAATGCAATTTTCGGGGGCAGTTTCGGCTCATGAGTGCTACGTTCAGAACTACTGGTTAAGTATACAGAAGTATCTCTTTAAACAGAATGTAAGATTGTTTTGATTGAATTTTATTTTTTGATATTTCTTAAAGTATTTAAAGACGTTCCAGAACTTTTGGCGACTACTAAGCTATGCTGCGCCATTTTCCCCACATGGGGTCTCAACAAGGAAATCCCATTGAGACCAAGGCCTCTATTATTTTTTTACAAGGGCATCCCGCACACAATCATTCACATTTACAATTCCAACGCAATAAAAATACTATTTACAAGCAATTGAAGATAAGTAACTTACAAAACACGATCATGAAAAAACAAACCCGTTCCTCAGTAAAAGTCAGAGACATTGTAAGGGCCCTTGTTAGATGAACTACAACAATGCTGTTAACTCTAGAAAGGTGTTTCTTCAACTAATTTTCCTGAATTGAATGATATTGTAAGAAGGCATTTGGAATAGTTTCATTTTTTAAACAGTATGTTTCATCATGCTTGATGTTCTTCAGGGGTGAAATGGATCATGCAATATTAGACATCGTTACAGTCATTTCTGCTCACATATACCATTGGCATAACCATACCGTCCCATAACCCATGTTTTAGCAATGCACTTGTCACCCAGTAGATAGCGCTAAATAGTACATGTAAGGCTGGTGTTAAATGAAGATCTCCAGCAGTGCAAAAATCAATAATCATGATTTACATTTATAATAACACACATCTGATTCGACCGAACTGCATCTTGATCACTTACGTAACGGACCTTATGTTTTGATTATTTGATTGGAAAAGGTCCCTTTTTGTGAACATAAGATCAGAGAACAAACATGCAATACATGGGTTTTACAGACAGGTATTCAGGTATTCAGAGGAAATTATATCCACCTTTCAAACAATGTATATTAATGATGAGGCCATCTGTGCTCTTTTAAGGTCCTTACTACTGAATAGTGTCTGTTCCAGGTGCGTAGGAGTCAAAATAAGAATACTGGAAAAGATCGAGTCTGCACACTGTCGAAAAAAGGAATACATTCAAAACTGAGGCTTAAATACAAAATAAAAATGTTTCTAAAAAAAACTGGTGCACAAAAAAAATCAAATGCAAGAAAGTGCAAAAATCTAACTTGAAAACAAAAAAAAATCTGCCTTACACACACCTGGCTTCTATTTCAAGAATAATATGTCACATGATCAGGTGTCCTTAATGTTTTGTACACTCTGTATATGTTTTACGTGCTTCTTATTTATTTTGCATGTCAAAATGCCTTTGGAGTAAATGTTTTCGCGCCACACTGGTGGCAGTTGTGAAAAAAGTCAATAGTTGGAAGTGTTGCAGAGCTAATTGAAGTTAATGCCACTGTTGATTTATATCATTTTTTCATTAAAAACTCTTTGGAAGCCATAGTGGCCATCAACGGCCTTTCTTTAAATTACTATAGCGGCCACGAACGGCCTTGTTTTTCTAACAATATCTGTGTCGCAAAATGTACTTTCTAACAAACTGTTGTCGTATTCGCGTGGCTGTTGTCATCAACCAGAAACCGGAAAGGTATGCTGTCATTTTACTTTTAAAAGAAAACAAATCAGTCAGCTCCATAAGTATTTGGACAGGGACACAGTTTGCATCATTTTGGCTCTGTACACCACCACAATGGATTTGAAAGGAAACAATCCAGATGTGTTTTACTTGTAGACTTTCATCTTTAATTTAAGGGTTTTGTGAAAATTATTGTATGAACCGTATAGGAATTACAACCATTTTTATACATAGCTCCCCAATTTTAGGGGCTAAAAAGTAATTGGACAAATGGATTAAATAGGTTTTTTCCTATTCAATGTACACACAATACCCCATAATGACAAAGCAAAGACAGGTTTTTAGACATTTTGGCAAATGTATAAAAATAAATAAACTATGTAAATGTTATAAGTATTCAGACCCTTTAAAGAAGCACCTTTGGCAGTGATTACAGCCTCGAGTTGGGTAAGACAGTATAAGCTTGGCACACCTGAATTTGGGGAGTTTCTCCCATTCTCTACAGATCCTCTCAAGCTCTATCAGGTTGGATGAGGAGCGTCGCTGCGCAGCTATTTTTAGGGTTCAAGTCCAGGCTCTGGCTGGGCCACTCAAGGACATTCAGAGACTTGTCCCGAAGACACTCCTACGTTGTCTTGACTGTGTGCTTAGGGTCGTTGTCCTGTTAGAAGGTGAACCTTCGCCCCAGTCTGAGGTCCTGAGCGCTCTGCAGGTTTTCATCAAGGACCTCTCTGTACTTTGCTCCGTTCATCTTTCCCTCCACCCTGACTAATCTCCCAGTCCCTGCTGCTGAAAAACACCCCCACAGCATGATGCTGCCACCACCATGATTCACCGTAGGGATGGTGCCAGGTTTCCTCCAGACGTGACCCTTGGCATTCAGGCCAAAGAGTTCAATCTTGGTTTCATCAGACCAAAGAATCTTGTTTCTTATGGTCTGAGAGTCCTTTAGGTGCCTTTTGGCAAACTCCAAGTGGGCTGTCATGTGCCTTTTACTGAGGAGTGGCTTCCATCTGGCCACTACCATAAAGGCCTGATTGGTGGAGTGCTGCAGAGATGGTTGTCCTTCTGGAAGGTTCTCCCATCTCCACAGAGGAACTCTGGAGCTCTGTCAGAGTGACCATCAGGTTCTTGGTCACCTCTCTGATCAAGGCCCTTCTCCCCCGATTTCTCAGTTTGGCCGGCGGCCAGCTCTAGGAAAGTCTTGGTGGTTCCAAACTTTATCCATTTAATCATGATGGAGGCCACTGTGTACTTGGAACTTCAATGCTCCAGAAATATTTTGGTACCCTTCCCCAGATCTGTGCCTCGACACAATCCTGTCTCGGAGCCCTACGGACAAGTCCACAAAAGTATGTGGACACCCTTCAAATTAGTGGATTTGGCTATTTCAGCCACACCTGTTGGGGACAGGTGTATAAAATCGAGCACACAAAATCGAGCACACATCGAACACATAGACAAACATTTGCAGTAGAATGGCCTTACTGAAGAGCTCAGTGACTTTCAACGTGCCACCTTTGCAACAAGTCAGTTCATCAAATTTCTGCCCTTGTCAACTGTAAGTACTGGTATTGTTAAGTGGAAACGTCTAGGAGCAACAACGGCTCAGTCGCAAAGTGGTAGGCCACACAAGCTTCCAGAACGGGACCTCCGAGTGCTGAAGAGCGTAGCGAGTAAAAATCATCTGTAACACTTACTACCAAGGTCCAAACTGCCTTTGGAAGCAACGTACAAGAACTGTTCGTCAAAAGCTTCATAAAATGGGTTTCCATGGCTGAGCAGCTCACACAAGACTAAGATCACCATGCGCAATGCCTATAATCATCTGGAGTGGTGTAAAGCTCGCAGCCATTGGACTGGAGCAGTAGAAACACGTTCTCTGGAGTGATGAATCACGCTTCACCATCTGGGTTTGGTGGATGCCAGCAGAACGCTACCTGGCCCATTGCATTGTGCCGACTGTAAAGTTTGGTGGAGGAGGAATAATGGTCTGGGGCTGTTTTTCATAGTTAGGGCTAAGCCCCTTAGTTCCAGTGAAGGGAAATCTTAATTCTACAGCATACAATGACATTCTAGATGATGTGGCAACAGTTTGGGGAAGGCCCTTTCCTGTTTCAGCATGCCAATGCCACTTGCACAAAGTGAAAAATGGTTTGTCGAGATCGGTGTGGAAGAACTTGTCTGGCCTGCACAGAGCCCTGACCTAAACCCCATTGAATACCATTGGGATGAATTGGAATGCCGACTGCAAGCCACACCTAATCACCCAACATCAGTGCTCGACCTCACTAATGCTTTTGTGGCTGAATGGAAGCAAGTTCCCGCAGCAATGTTCCAACATCTAGTTGAAAGCTTTCCCAGAAAAGTGGAGGCTGTTATAGAGGGGGGACCAACTCTATATTAATGTCCATGATTTTACACTACATTACTTTTGGTAATGTAGTGTATTTTGGTTTATGATACGGATTCGGAACACGTCCTCCTTGCACTTTTTAAACACTGTTGTTGAAGTTTGATGATGTGAAGTTTTGGGAATAGCTCCCAGATTAGAAAATCCTGTCATGATCACTTGGTTGCCTACAGGCGAGCTCATCAGCAGTGGAGCAGGACTGCTCTCTGTCTCTTGGACATAGTTGCAGTGTTTAGCTTTATATCGTCAGCTAACTAGTTGGCTATTTTGTCTTGTTTCTACTTATGTAATTCATATGGTAATGGCTGCTTGCTATTGCTAGTTAGCTAGCTCTGCCAAACAGGAAAAGTGTGTGGCGGTACATTTGGGCTGCGTTTGCGTTGCGTCAACCTCAACTGTCACTTTCACAAGCTAGGCTCAGAGAAAATCAGCTAACTAGCCACCGGAATGGAGATTAGAGTAATTTATCTGTTGTGTTTAGGTCATAGTTTGTCATGTTCGCTAGGGAAAGATATTCATAGGCTATACATTGCTTTGTTTTCTATTATTTGACAGTTTAGCTGTAGTGTTAGGGTAGATGCCTGCGCAGTGGAGCTCATATGATATTGAGTTGCAGCGTTATTTGTTTACATAGCCAGCTACAAGCTGCTTGTTTTGTCCTGTTTCTACCGATGGAAACTGTCCCAGCTTCGTGACTAATTAGCTAACACTGGCAAAACGAGAGTTGGATGCAACATTGTACTGTCGTGACGTTTGTACCAAATTAACTCATATCGATCAGAATATCTAAATATCATTGCCGTCATCCATCAATCATTTGCTAATTGTTACCTTATAAGTCTCATTCTGAATGTCGCAAAATTCATGAATAGCCGTCATCGCATTCAGGATAGTCAGGACACGACAGTGCTTCGGTCGCGATGCTGTCACTTGATCGTCTCACTCCCTCCCTACAAAGACAACCAGCTAACTATGCCAATCGAAGTAGATGAAGAATTATTCTAAACCTGTTTGGCTAAATTGCACAATTGTCATCTTTTACTTTCAACATCCTAAATAAATAAACAATAGTTGATGTGTTGAATCTGTAAACCGTTGTGCCACATACTTTGACTTCTTACCATCTATGAAAAGTAATCTGACCGTGGGGTTTGAAGTGTCAACCCTGTATAGCCTTTATGGTTATAATCTGAACGTCTATGAACATATTCATGAGCGTATTTTTGTCTACTCTCATGTTGGATTATCCATCAGTCTGACATACATATGCACACCATGATCTGATAAATAATCTGTCAACTAAGGGCTTCATAAAATAATTTTGATTGATTGAAAGTGCTGTATAGCATCATGATGATACTGTTTAAGGTTTACTGTGTGTGTGGATTAGGAGACATGTTACTGTATAACACAATTTATTATGGAAACCCCTAATAGGTGATTATTAGGAAGAGAGTATGTGTATGGTTGAGAAAAAGAGAGGAAGGAAGAGAGAGACAGAGAGAGATTATGTTCCTAACCACAATTGTATCCTATTTGTTGCTCTGCCCCCTCCCCCCTCCCTCTCTCTCCTTCTATCTCTGTCAGTGATAGCGAGGGAAGTGATGTGGAGAGTCAGGGGTCAGTAGCAGAAGGAAAGGAGGAAGAGGAGTTAGAGATGACGGCAAGGATAGAGATGTGGAGCGAGGAGGAAGAGGAGGGAGGAGTAGAGCGAGAGGAGAGTGGAGGGAGAGTGGAAAAGTGGGGGGAGAGGAACATGGAGAGGAGGAAGCAGAAGGGGAGGGGGAGGAAGCAGAAGGGGAGGGGGAGGAAGAGCACACCCACGAGAGCACCCTACGTTTCCATGGAGTGCATCTGCCCGAAGTCCCATCGTTCACCCTTGTACTACACAGACTGGGCCTAAAGTGACAGTAGCAGGGGTTTTGGAGATGTTTTTAAAAGTGGTAGGAGTTATTTTTCTTCAGATCTGGTGTTTAATACCAACCTGTCTGCCACCACATCCAATTCACTGAGTTGTTGTCAAAGTAGGCCACTATTTCTACATTTTGTGTCAGGCTTAGGCTGAAATGAATCTTATTGAGAGAGGCTATCAACATTTTGAAATAGTCTCTGAATAGTTGTTTGCATTTTTACATTGTTACAGAAGTAATAATTGTTGTCAATCAAATAGCCTACTTTGTGGTTAGGGTATTGTCCTCTGGTCACATTTTGGATTCTTTTAAAAATATTTATATGTAAATAATATTTATAAGTATAATATATTATACTTGATACATTTTGAGTGAGTAATTTATACATTCAAATGTACAAAAATTTAGAAAATGGCGCCGAAGAAGATGGCTGACGTTTTACATTCTCCCAACCATTTGTGCTATTTAGTTTTTTTTTTGCGTTTTGTGTAACTTATTTTATTACTTATTGTGTACATAATGTTGCTGCTACCGTCTCTTATAACTGAAAATAACTTCTGGACAAAAGAAAAGGGATTTCTCACCGCGGACTGGAAGAAACCTTTTCCTTTAACGAGTCTGACGAGAAGGATATCCTGCTTTCACTGGAACAGGCCCACATCCACACCTTTCGCGTGAAGAAAAGACGCAGGAAAAGGGGACGCAGATCGGGGATCCTTCTGAGAATCCGGAGGTGAGAGAGTAAACTCCCAATTCCTTCCATTTTTCTTGCTAACGTGCAATCATTGGAAAATTAAATTGATGACTTACTATTAAGATTATCCTACCAAGAGGACATTAAAAACTGTAACATCTTATGTTTCACCGAGACGTGGCTGAACGAAGATACGGACAACATAGCGCTAAAGGGATTTTCCATGCACCAGCAGAACAGACGCTACCTCTGGTAAGACGAGGGGTGGGGGTGTGTGTCTTTTTGTCAATAACAGCTGGTGCGCAATGTCTAATATTAAAGAAGTCTCAAGGTATTGTTCGCCTGAGGTAGAGTACCTTATGATAAGATACAGACCAAATTATCTACCAAGAGAGTAATCATCTGTTTTCTTCGTAGCCGTCTATTTACCACCACAAAATGAAGCTGGCACGAAGACCGCTCTCATCCAACTCTGTAAGGCCATAAGCAAGGAAGAAAATGCTCACCCAGAAGCGGCGCTTTAATGCAGGCAAACTTAAATCAGTTTGAACAAATTTTTACCAGCATGTCACATGTGCAACCAGGGGGAAAAAATCATAGACCACCTTTACTCCACAGAGAGAGATGCATACAAAGTTCTCCCCCGCCCTCCATTTGGCAAATCTGACCATAATTCTATCCTCCTGATTCCTGCTTACAAGCAAAAACTAAAGCAGGAAGTGCCAGTGACTCGCTCAAATGGAAGTGGTCAGATGACGCGGATGCTACACTACATGACTGTTTTGCTAGCAAAGACTGGAATATGTTCCGGGATTCATCCAATGGCATTGAGAAATGCACCACCTCAGTCATCGGCTTCATCAATAAGTGCGTCGATGACATCATCCCCACAGTGACTGTACGTACATATCCCAACCAGCAGCCATGAATTACAGGCAACATCCGCATCGAGCTAAAGTCTAGAGCTGCTGCTTTCAAGGAGCGGGAGACTAATCCGGACGCTTATAAGACACTCCATTATGTCCTCAGAGGAATCATCAAACAAGCAATGCGTCAATACAGGATTAAGATTGAATCCTACTACACCGGCTCTGATGCTCATCGGATGTGGCAGGGCTTGCAAACTATTACGGACTACAAAGGGAAACCCAGAAGCGAGCTGCCCAGTGACACGAGCCTACTAGATGAGCTAAATGCCTTTTATGCTCGCTTCGAGGCAAGCAACACTGAAGCATGCACGAGAGCACCAGCTGTGTGATAACGCTCACGGTAGCCGATGTGAACGAAACCTTTAAACAGGTCAACATTCACAAAGCCGCGGGGCCAGACGGATTACCAGGACGTGTACTCATAGCATGCACAGACCAACTGTTAAGTGTCTTCACTGATATTTTCAACCTCTCCCTGACAGAGTCTGTAATACCTACATGTTTCAAGCAGAGCACCATAGTCCCTGTGCCCAAGGAAGTGAAGGTAACCTGCCTAAATGATTACCGCCCCATGGCACTCACGTCGGTAGCCATGAAGTGCTTTGAAAGGCTGGTCATGGCTCACATCAACAGCATCCTCCCGGACACCCTAGAACCACTCCAATTCGCATACCGCCCCAACAGATCCACAGATGATGCAATCGCAATCGCACTCCACACTGCCCTTTCTCATCTGGACAAAAGGAACAGTGACCGTACGTACATATCCCAACCAGAAGCCATGGATTACAGGCAACATCCACACCAAGCTAAAGGCTAGACCTGCCGTTTTCAAGGAGCGGGACACTAATCCGGACGCTTATAAGACATCCCGCTATGCCCTCAGATGAACCATCAAACTGGCAAAGCTCCAATACAGGACTAAGATTGAATCCTACTACACCGGCTCTGATGCTCGTCGGATGTGGCAGGGCTTGAAAAATATTACGGACTACAAAGGGAAACCCAGCCTCGAGTGGCTCACATTAACACCATCATGCCAGAAACCCTAGACCCACTCCAATTCGCATACCGCCCTGACAGATCCACAAATTATGCAATCTCAATCGCACTCCACACTGCCCTTTCCCACCTGGACAAAAGGAACACCTATGTGAGAATGCTATTCATTGACTACAGCTCAGCGTTCAACACCATAGTGCCCACAAAGCTCATCACTAAGCGAAGGACTCTGGGACTAAACACCTCACTCTGCAATTGGATCTTAGACTTCCTGACGGGCCACCCTCAGGTGGTAAGAGTAGGCCACAACACGTCTGCCATGCTGATCCTCAACACTGGGGCCCCTCATATGGGTGTGTACTTAGTCCCCTCCTGTATTCCCTATTCACCCACGACTGCGTGGCCAAACACAACTCCAACACCATCATTAAGTTTGCTGACGACACAACAGTGTTAGGCCTGATCACCGACAATGATGAGACGGCCTATAGGGAGGAGGTCAGAGAACTGGCAGCGTGGTGCCAGGACAACAACCTCTCCTTCAATGTGAGCAAGACAAAGGAGCTGATCGTGGACTACAGGAAAAGGCAGGCCGAACAGGCCCCCATTAACATTGACGGGGCTGTAGTGGAGTGGGTCGAGAGTTTCAAGTTTCTTGGTGTCCACATCACCAACGAACTATCATGGTCCAAACATACCAAACAGTCTTGAAGAGAGCACGACAAAACCTTTTCCCCCTCAGGAGACTGAAAAGATTGGGCATGGGTCCCCAGATCCTTAAAAGGTTCTACAGCTGCACCATTGAAAGCATCCTGACCGGTTACAACACCGCCTGGTATGGCAACTGCCCGGCGTCTGACCGTAAGGCACTACAGAGGGTAGTGCAAACGGCCCAGTACATCACTGGGGCTACGCTGCCTGCCATCCAGGACCTCTACACCAGGCGGTGTCAGAGGAAGGCCCAAAAAATTGTCAAAGACCCCAGCCACCCCAGTCATAGACTGTTCTCTCTACTACTGCATGGCAAGCGGTACCGGAGTGCCCATTATTTGCATTGTGTGCCTCCCCATCCCAACCCCTCCTTTTACACTGCTTCTACTCTCTGTTTATCATATATGCATAGTCACTTTAACTATACATTCATGTACATACTACCGCAATTGGGCCGACCAACCAGTGCTCCCGCACATTGGCTAACCGGGCTATCTGCATTGTGTCCCACCCACCAACCCCTCTTTTACGCTACTGCTACTCTCTGTTCATCATATATGCATAGTCACTTTAACCATACGTATCTACATGTACATACTACCTCAATCAGCCTGACTAACCGGTGTCAGTATGTAGCCTCACTACTTTTATATCCTCGCTACTGTATATAGCCTGTCTTTTTACTGTTGTTTTATTTATTTACCTACCTATTGTTCACGTAATACCTTTTTTGCACTATTGGTTAGAGCCTGTAAGTAAGTATTTCACTGTAAGGTCTACACCTGTTGTATTCAGCGCACATGACAAATAAACTTTGATTTGATTTAAATATTTTTGAGTTTTGTGTTGTGCGTTAATAGTTTTTTGGAAGTGAGTGTCTTTACACAATTGAAGACAACATTTGTGTTATTCCTATTGACATGAATGTGTTGTCATGTTAAAGGAGAGGTTGTGCAATTTAAAACTAACTTATCTTGTAATTGTCATTTGTTCTTTGTTTTTGAGCTATATCTGTCTGTTTGAAATGTGTAAGAAAATTAGCTTTAACTTGAAAATTCTCATTAATCTACAGCAGCATTCTAGAATTATTTTCGGGTCTAAAGGGTTATTTAGGCAATTTTCTCTTGAACCATATGGTCTATCCACTAGAAACTCATGGATACTATGGACACAGATATAAACAATGAGTAGGTATGAATAATAATAAAAAAAAGTTATTAATGTATAAATGACCAGTTACCATAGATGACCTATTAATTACCAAACATTCCAGTAATTTTGGTATCTTTGCAACCCTAGGATGGGTGGATGTATAGTATTATGTCACCATAGGAAATATGCATGTCTGTCACAATACTTGTCTCTGATAGGCTGGATTGTCACTGACTTGATATTGGGGTCAAGTTAAGGTGATTTTGTACAGTAGTGTTGACATGTGACAATGCACAGTAAAGTCCCGTCTTTATTGATTATTGCTGGTATGTTTGTTTGAAACAGTATACTGGGTATGTATCACTAATAGACAGATACACGTGGTGCACACAAAAAGTATTGCTTTTTGAACCGCCATGCCCAAACCCCCAACATCAGTGGCCATGAGGTACAGAGAACAGGTGTTGCTATGTATTGAGCTGAGGAATGATGGCCTAGTAGTTAATGTTTAATGCCTGGCTCTGGTGAAAATTAATCAGCATTGGCATTTTGGAAAAACAGGACACAGAGAAGAAAAGCTGGACCGAATCTTTCTCGGAAGAACAATCAAACTCAAAATGATAAAAACCTCTATCTAATGAGTAAAATCAGACAATCTCGGCAAACTTGTTCACAATATCTAGTAAATACAAATACAAAAATTGTCAAACACTTTAACTTCTTAAAATCAACCAGGTTACCTGGAATATTACAAACTTTTCAGATGCATGATCATATTCACCACCTGTGTATAACCATATCCATCTATAAGTCTTGAATGTATAGGATTCCATCAAAAGCTACACTGCAGCATCTACAGAGATAGGCAACTGGTGGCCCGCGGGATGCATACGGCCCGTGGACCCCTTTTGTAGGCCCGCGGACCAATTTAAAATTATGGGGGGGGACTCAGTCAGGGTCTCAACTGAGAGTTAGAATAATACAATACACAAGGTACAATTTTGGAATTTAGTTGTGCATCAGCAGTCACTTAATTAGCTCATGTCATTGGTAAATTAGTCTAGCTATCTGAACTTGTAGTAAGCAATTACTGACCGGGGAGAGGCCCATTGATCATAAGTCATCATATTAAAAACTGCAAACCTTTGCCTCCACCCTATGCCAAAATGTTTAGAATTTCTTGAAATGAGCTCGACAACTGCAAAATCTTCTCTCCGCCACAGTGTGGATGTGTGGGTACGCATACCTACGAGCCACTGCAGCCCCTCATAATGACTCCAGACCCCCATCAATGTTGCACATCCCTGACATGCAGTGCCTTCAGAAAGTATTCACACCCCTTGACTTTTTCCCAAAACATTTTGTCAAAGACTGAATTTAAAATTGATTAAATTTAGATTTTTGGTCACTGGCCTACACAAAATACCACATGGTCTTGAGTCAACCCCTTTGTTATGGCAAGCCTAAATATACATTGGCAAACATTTAAAAAAATATGTTTTCACTTTGTCATTATGGGGTATTGTGTGAGATAAAAATAAATACATGTAATCCATTTTCAATTTAGGCTATAACACAACAATATGTGTAAAAAATCAAGGGGTATGAATACTGCCTGTAGGCACTGTACATCTACCTCTGTACTAAATGTGGTGCTGTTATCTCAAAACAGTCCTTCTGCATTGTAAAGCAATTTTACAATATGTTGCCATTTTGTAAAATGACTGACATGGCCCCGTGGAGGCCCCCAGGGGCCAAATCTGTGGGGTTTCCATTTCTTAATCCTTTCGGGGTACATCAATGTTCCTATGTAGCATATTTGGTGCTGTTATCTCAAAACAGTCATTCCAAATTGTTAAACAGTGTTACATTATGTTGGCATTTTGTAAAATGTCTGCTGTGGCCCCAAGGGCCAAATCTGTGGGGGCTCCAAATATACTGTAAATATTTTCAGGGTACATACATCTACCTCTGTAACACATTTGGTGCAGTTATATCAAAACACTACTTCTGAATTGTAAAATGTTGTGTTACTTTCAGTGGCCATTTTGTAAGATGGCTGCAATGGCCTGATATGTAAATAATTTCAGGATACATAAATCTACCTCTGCAAAATGTGGTGCTTTTATCATAAAGTGAACGGTTGTTATGAATATTTCAGCTTAGCCGCCCCACTACCTGGGAAGATCCAGGAGAGTCCTCCAGGAACCAGAGCTGTGGGAATGAAGAGAGCAGCAGCACTCTTACTAAATGACAACACATAGAACATTGCCTGGTCTCTAGAGGAGAACGTCAAGCCATCCAGAATCTGTAGCAACAATAAAGAAACAGTGATGCATCCCACCCTGAAGGGGATGCTGCTGTTCTTGTTCTCAGTGTAGAGGGGTGAGTGCAGGCCCAGACCCAGGCCAAACAGCGTGCCCATGTTACGCAGGAGGCTGGCGAAGGGGGTGGAGTCCATGTGGACCCACTCGGCTCTCAGACACCACTTCTGGGCTTTCTCCAGGGTCCACAGCAGGTCCACGCCTATAGCTTTCAGCAGCTCGTAGAAGCCCACAGCAAAGGAGAGCAGAAAGAGGGTGGTGTAGAAGTACTTCTTCAGACTGGCTCCATAGATCCACTGCACTCTGGAGAAGGACTCAGCCACCATGATACCTGCCATGGATATAAACAAGAACATTTTAGAACAGAATCAAAACCCGATACCCCTCTTACACTGTAAAGAACAATGTAGTTGTATTACAGTAACTTACTGGCAGCCAGTTACTGTAAAATACAAGTTTTAGTATTTTACCATAAATTCGAAAGAAACTTTGGTTTAATAGCACATTGCTGTAAAGTTTTAGAAAAAATATTTACTGTAAAAGGTACAGTATGTTACTGTAAATTCAAAATAAACTTGGGTTTAACAGTACATTACTGTGAAGTTTACTGTCTGTCAGTAAGTTACTGTAAAAACAACAGGATTATTTTACATTATACTTGCTGATCCAAACTGAGCCAATCCGAGCTGTACTGTGCTGGCCTGGTTGCGCATTCACCACAGTTCTTGGAAAGGACGACAACGTGAAAGGAAAACAACCAAGCCAGCACAGTACGGTTCAGGTCAGCAGAACCTGCTAGGGGTACAAGCTGCATCTTGAAATCTCGGTCAAGCCCTGGTTCTCTGACCTGTGATGACCCCACTGATGACCTGGTGCGGGAAGTGGGCAGCCATGTAGACTCTGGACATGCACACCAGCAGCTCTACTGTACACAGCAGCATCCAGAGCCCCACCTGCAAGAACCTGGGGAAGAACAAGACAGTAAGGCCTTGCTCCAAAACAACAATAGATTCTACCCCCTAACCAAGTTTTTGTTTACAGATTTGTCCTTCAAAAAATATATTTGAGGTCTAGAAAAAGGGCAGTTAATTGAAAATATACATACTTTCTATCTACAGGAGTTTCAGATGTTCAAGAATAGCCTTAGTGGTTTTTAAAACCAAAATAATAATTTCCCTCGCGGGACGCATAACATCGGCTGGCTGGCCGTAGTTTTCCCACCCATGCCCTAACCCCTTGGCACTTTGTGTGGATCTGAAAGCATTGAATTGGGTATAAGCAGTAACAACACCATTGACTTCACTTCTCTTTGACCCACCTGTACAGGAGAGGGGGGAACCGTCTTTCTGCCGCCACTGAGAAGACAGCTGTTATCATCACGTACCACACCCCAGACGAGCCCATGGCATGACCCGAAGGGCTTCCTATGACAAACAGCACACTTTGGCTTCATGGGCCATTTCGGATATAAGAGTGAGCTAAAGCACACACATATCTGTCTACCAGGGATATGATGAATATCCTGGCAAAGTCCCTTTGTTCAGAAGCTACTGTCCGCATTATTTTCCCATAATCACATTCGACCTCTTTCCCATCCCTGTTTTGTTGTCTTATTTAGACAGTGGACACACACCCTGAAGATGTAATTAGATAAACAAAAATTATACACTACACTACCAACTGAATTCCTTTCCAGGTAAGATTATTCTCTATGTATTTACCCTGCGGAACGGGAATCTATAAGTGCACAGGTTGTTATGGCCCTATAGTAGTCATTTATGACATACAGGCCAAGCAAATAATTCCTTGTAAGATTTCGCAGACGAGTAGGTAAACCACCACTTCCCTCCGAATTATTGGCCAACATGCAATCACTGGAAAACAAACTGGGCGATCTACGATTGAGACCATCCTATCAACGGGACAATAAAAACTGTAATATCTTATGTTTCACAGAGACGTGGCTGAACGACGACACGGATAATATAGAGCTGGCTGGCTTTTCCGTGCATCGGTAGGACAGAGCAGCTACATCTGATAAGACGAGGTGCAGGAGTGTGAGTCTATTTGTCAATAACTGCTGGTGCGCGATGTCTAATACTGAAGAAGTCTCGAGGTATTGATCGCCGGAGGTAGAAACCTCATGATAAGCTGTAGACCACACTATCTACCAAGAGAGTTTTCATCTATATTATTCATAGCCGTCTATTTACCACCACAAACTGATGCTGGCACTAAGACCGCACTCAACGAGCTGTATAACGCCATAAGCAACCAAGAAAATGCTCATCCAGAAGCGGCGCTCCTAGTGGCCGGGGACTTTAAAGCAGGCAAACGTAAATCCGTTTGACCTAATATCTACCAGCATGTGCAACCAGAGGATAAATACCTCTAGACCACCTTTACTCCACACACAGAGACCCATACAAAGCTTGCCCTCGCCCTGCATTTGGCAAATCTGACCATAATTCTATCCTCCTGATTCCTGCTTACAAGCAAAAACTAAAGCAGGAAGTACCAGTGACTCGCTCAATACGTCAGTGGTCAGATGACCCAGATGCTACGCTACAGCACTGTTTTGCTAGCACAGACTGGAATATGGCATTGAGGAGTATACCACCTTAGTCACCGGCTTCATCAATAAGTGCACCGACGACGTCATCCCACAGTGACCGTACGTACATATCCCAACCAGAAGCCATGGATTACAGGCAACATCCGCACCGAGCTAAAGGCTAGACCTGCTGCTTTCAAGGAGCGGGACACTAATCCGGAGGCAGGGCTTGAAAAATATTACGGACTACAAAGGGAAACCCAGCCCCTAGGGGCTCACATTAACACCATCATGCCGGAAACCCTAGACCCACTCCAATTTGCATACCGCCCAAACAGATCCACAAATGATGCAATCTCAATCACACTCCACACTGCCCTTTCCCATCTGGACAAAAGGAACACCTATGTGAGAATGCTGTTCATTGACTACAGCTACAGCTCAGCTACAGCTCAGTGTCTGTATGTAGCCTCGTTACTTTATATAGCCTGTCATTTTACTGTTGTTTTATTTCTTTACTTACCTATTGTTCACCTAACACCTTTTTTGCACTATTGGTTAGAGCCTGTAAGTAAGCATTTCACTGTAATACACCTGTTGTATTCAGCGCACGTGACAAATAAACTTTGATTTGATTTGAGTTGTGAAGAGCGCAACGAAACACCTTTTCCTCTTCAGGAGACTGAAAGGATTCGACATTGGTCCCCAGATCCTCAAAAAGTACTACAGCTGCACCATTGAGAGCATCCTGACCGATCATCACCGCCTGGTATGGCAATTGCTCGGCGCCTGACCATAAGGATAGTGCGTACGCCCCCCCCCCCCCCCCCCCCCCCCCCGCATTGTTGATTAAGGGCTTGTAAGTAAGCATTTCACGGCAAGGTCTACCCCTGTTGTATTTGGCACATGTTACAAATAACATTTGTTTTGAATAACGCTTCCACTTGCCAAGACTGCTAATATCTTGAGGTGTAGTGAGTGATAATCAGTGCTAGACTCTGGCACACATCTATCTATGGCATTGCCTACCTGGTCCAGTTTCACAGGTGATGGGGAATTGTTTTAAGGCAGGGGCTGGATCTGTCCCATAGAAGCGGGTATCATGGACCCACCAATAGGGTCTCTCTCCAAATAGAACCCTGACATGGAGAGAGAACATCATTCAACTCTTTGAAAGTCCTGACTTTGTAATATATAATGACAATTTCAAATGTAAATGATGTTTAAGTCAGCGTAAGTTTTTGTTTATGTGTACTAAATCGCAATGTGTACCAAAATCCATGGAAAACAAATGACAGAAAACCAATCTAATCCGTTCCTTACCACTTCATGACCAGGTTGAGCCAGTCCCCGATGACAGCCACCCAGATGAGCTTTACACCCACGTCCCTACGCAGATAGAACCAGACTGGGAAGAAACAAAAGAAGGTGGTATGCAGGTCAGCCACTGTAGAGGCTAGGCTAAACCAGCCCTCATAATGCCCATACTGGGTCTGCAGATGGACGGCCACCTCCACCCCCCAGCTGTGGAAAAGATCCATGACTGTGGTGTGGATCCAGATCAGTCCCCAGGGAAGGTACACCAAAGCTGGGCGAGGATTGGAGAATGGTCAGGAGCAGTCCTCTTGAGCTCCAGGACTGTCATGCAGTCTGTTGTTCCCACTGGACTTTATTCAAGGTTAGGGCATTTGTTTGCTTCCAGGAGGTTGTTGCAGACACACTCCCTAACCTTTAGCCTACACATGGGCAGACTTGGTGATTTGGAGGCCAGTCTGAGGCCCCCGGCCTAAGTGATATTTGGTTAACCCCACCCCACCTTGTGGGCAAAACATTTGAATGGCGGTGGAGATAAAAAAATATATATAATTTTAAAGTACATTTCCAGCAATTCTACACATTTTGCTATGAGTAAAGAAAATGTTGCAGTTTTAAAGCTAATTTCCGGAAATTCGACACATTTTGCCTTGACTAATGCCATGTTCATACTATATCTGGTTGCCTAATGGTAAGTCCGCCACTGAGCCTACACCCCTCCATGGAGCTCCTGCTCCAAAAAGCGGTAAACAGAGGTGGTCTGCTCTGGAGTGATACGCTAGCCCCTGAAACAGGATGACTGTGCAATGGTGAGTGAACGTTTTTCCACTTCAGGACTATACGTCTCTTGGTGAGGATTGTAGCAAGGACACTTTAAGCAGTCCAATGAAAATTGATTGGCCTATTTATATCTTACTACTTCAACCACATCCATCATCAATATGTGAAACGAATGGACGAATGAAAATTCACTATTGACTTTGTGACCTGCTATAATGATAACAGTTCATTGGCTATTTCCTTCCGAGATAAAACCCTGGCTTGGGGGTTGCCTTATTGGACTTATTTACAGTACAGTGAGTACCATATCTAGGACCTAGTGTTATTGGTAAGTTATCTTCTCAGCATCTCCTGAGTAAGTCCCAAACAATTTAATGATTGATTCCTTTACGTAACCGACCAGGGGGGCTAGCTGCAGGATTCTGGCCAGACTCTAATGTATTATATAACTGAAATGTATTATATAACTGACAGATTATGGTCTGCAAGTTGTCGAAGGATGGGCATATTTAGCGTATTGTCAATATATATATATATATATATATATATATATATATATATATATATATATATATATTTGCCTTTTTCTAATTAAAATGTTTTTTTTCTTTCTTATTTTTTAAATGTGTTGTTTAAAACTGGCCAAAAAGTGGGCTTAGTGAAGTCTGTGCATTTGTGTGACTCTTTTAGTCCCTATCTTATCCATTTCATGGTCTTACAAGGACATCTTACTGTATTACAGATAAAGCAGACTGTAGTGTAGTAAAACATTGGGTTTTCATTTCAATAGAGAAAAGTAAATGCAATGCCGTTGTCCACGCATCCCCTTTCTTGGCTTGTTTTGCCACAAATTGTATTGTGTAGACTATTTGTTGGCTTTTAATTTGAATTCCACCGGTCAATCATAAATTAAGTATTTTTGGCTCCATTACAGGGTGAGAGACACAGAGACCCTGATTGACTATTGTTTTACCTGTCCTTTGTACTTATTTATGTGGTCTCTATCCTTAGTACAACCCTCCCAAACACCCCTGCCCCGCTGTGTTTTATTACACGTGCAAGGTCCAAAGATCAGGCTTACATGCCTTTGGGTGGTGGGTCCCTCTGGTATATAAACAACAGGCAGACTCATACATACAGTGCTCTCATACCCCACCACATCTCACATTGACTTCCTAGACTGACAATTCACTAGGGACAGTTCGAAAATGGAGGCAGTCATGGATGCCATGCAGGGCCATGGGGTGAGCACCACTAATTACCTCCAGACCAACTATAAGGATGCACAAGGTTTGTTCCTGTGGGTGTCCTGGGCTGCTGACCTCAGGAACACCTTCTTCATCTTCTTTCCTCTCTGGTTCCACCTGCGGGAGTCAGTGGGCATCAAGCTCATCTGGGTGGCAGTGATCGGAGACTGGCTCAACCTGGTCTTCAAGTGGTGAGTCGTACTGTTTATGAATGTGTTATGTATGGTTTATGTATGTGTTATGAAGTCATTATATAGGTACCCTTCAAATAAACGGTTACTGGGATACCAATTCAGAACTTGATCAAATGTGTCCCTTCGGCTACATCTGGCACATTGACATGTTGATAAATGTGCACAGTCCCTGTCAATTTAATTCAATTAAAATGCAACAGACTGAAATTTCCCACATTGATCATTATTCTAAGTGGCTTGTGCTTTCCTTCCTAAGGATTCTGTTTGGCGAGAGGCCGTATTGGTGGGTCCATGAAACACCTTACTACAGCAATACCACTGCACCTCACATTGAACAGTACCCCATGACCTGTGAAACTGGCCCAGGTAAGAAGCTACACTTTACTTCCATATATTTTTACCGTAGTGCCTTATGACATGAAATATACACTCCCCTACCTATTTATTTAGAAGGTGAAGCTACAACTTTTCATTTGGCTTTATACACCAGCATTTTGGATTTGAGATCAGATTTTTCATATGGGGTGACAGTACAGATTGTCATCTGTTATTTGAGGGTATTTTCATACATATCTGTTTAACCATTTAGAAATGAAAGCACTTTATGTATCTTGTCCCCCCATTTCAAAGTGTCATAAGTATTTGGACAAATTCACTGTGAGAGTATTTTCATACATAGCTGTTTTAGCATTTAGAAATGAAAACACTTTATTGAAAGCCCTTCACAAAAAATGTTATGCAAAATGACACAATACATTATTTACCATTAATTTCTATTGGGCACAACGTAATCCGAAACGCAACCAAACAAACTGCAAATGCATCCAACAAGTATGTAATCAAAAGTTTTGTATTTGGTCCCGTACTTCTAGCTCGCAATGACTACATCAAGCTTGTGACTCTGCAATTTCTTTGGATGCATTTGCAGTTTTTGGTTGTGTTTTAGATTATGTTGTACCCAATAGAAATGAATGGTAAATAATGTATTGCGTAATTTTGGAGTCACTCAACAAAAACGCTTTCATTTCTAAACGGTAAAACAAATATGTATGAAAATGCCTTCAAATAAAAGTTCACATTCTGTGCTGTTGCCTCATATGAGCCAACATTTGTCTCAAAACATTTGATCTAAAATCCAAAATGCTGGAGTATAGAGCCAAATTAAAAGTTTTCGCTTCACTGTCGAAATTAATGTTTATGGGAGTGTATATGCTCTGATTCAGTGAAAATAGCCAACGTTTTATAAGTAATGATGTTGATAATATTCATGGTTTACGATATTGTACAGTATTGTGTTGGACTTTCATTTTACTTGAATAAAGTGCTATGACCACTGGCTGAAGTATGCCTTTCTGTCTGCGTACCTGGTAGGCAGTCCCTCTGGCCACGCTATGGGAGCTGCAAGCGTCTACTACACACTGGTTACCTCCATCCTAGCCATCATTCTGACCAAGAATAAGACGAGATCTTCCTCCAAGGGCCTGTAAGTTCCAGAACATTCAACCCCTCCTCTTGTCCTCAATGATCTTGTTCTTGTTTGCCATTTTTTGTTCAGTGCTTGTCAGTTTCTCCTACCTGTCTATGCAGCATGTAGTTGATGATTCACCCTGAAAACTAACTTCAGTTAGTCGAAGGGAAGGGGATGTGCAAAAGATTCAGTCGATTAAAAGGATTATGTGTAGCAGTAGAAGCCTATTCACCTGTAGTGACACAGGAAACACAAATTCCCCTGCTGTGAATAATATTTATTTGCACATTTACTGGTATTCAAGGTTTCTTATACAGTCTCTTAGCAGCCAGACAGATTTCAAAACGCCTAAAGATGCATTTGCTGATGGTTCCTCTCTCTCTTCCCTTGTCTGGGCAGGTATCTACGGGGCACTCTGTGGGCGTTCTTCTGGGCGGTCCAGGTCTGTGTCTGTCTCTCCAGAGTCTTCATTGCTGCCCACTTCCCCCACCAAGTCATCTGTGGCGTAATCACAGGTCAGTATGAAGCCCTTATACCAGCCCTTATAACAACCCTCACAAATATGGCACAAAATGTGCAGATTGTTCAACTTCATGATGCTAATATTACGTTTTCTATTTGATTTCCAGGTATGGTTGTGGCCGAGGCCTTCAACAGAACCCAGTGGATCTACGGAGCCAGTCTGAAGAAGTACTTCTACACTACCCTCTTTCTGCTCTCCATCGCTGTGGGCTTCTACGTGCTGCTGAAGGCTCTAGGCGTGGACCTGCTGTGGACCCTGGAGAAAGCCCAGAAGTGGTGTGTGAGAGCTGAGTGGGTCCACATGGACTCCACTCCATTCGCCAGCCTCCTGCGTAACATGGGCACCCTGTTTGGCCTGGGCCTGGGCCTGCACTCGCCCCTCTACACCGAGAGCAAGAAGAACAGCAGCACCACCCTCTTTAGGACGGGATGTATCGTCACCTCGCTGCTCCTGCTGCACCTCTTTGACTCCTTCAAGCCCCCCACGCACACCGCCGCCCTCTTCTACCTGCTGTCTTTCTGTAAGAGCGCCACTGTCCCCCTGGCCACCGTCAGCATCATCCCCTACTGCGTGTCTGGAGCTCTGAGCAGCGTACAGAGCAAGAAGCATTTGTGAGGTCTATGGCGGCCGACATGCACATAGACTAATGTATTCGGATATGACTCCAGAATTGAACCGTGCTGTAATCCTTAATCATTCCATGCATTGACTTTCTTCCCAAACTGCCCAAGCGATCAACAAGCCATTGTGGTCTTTGTCTACACTACTTTCATCCAGTCACTCACTGTAATGGTCTTATTTCCTTATCTACACACAGTGTGAACACTAAAATGAAAGGATTATCCAGTGAATTACTCAGTGGCACCTTAGACACTGTGGTTTGATTGTATCAAAACTGATAATGTATAAGTAGTTCAGTGCGAACTCAGGAGTCCAGCAAGTTAATGTTCCCATTTAGAAACGAGATAAAGCCGAATCAAATCCAGGAGAAAATGAGCCCAAAAGCTCTCTCAGGGACTTTACAGTGCGTTCTAAGAATATGTTATACATGAATAACTTTGTTAATATTTGTTTTGTAACTGTATTTTTCCTGTTTTAATATATTTTTAGAAATTCTGTCAGATATTTATAATACAAATCTTTAAAATATATCACTGACTATGTGCTAACACTACTATGCATATATTTAGGGATTGGTTCACACACATCATTCTACATTCAATTTAAATGTTTCCTATCATTAATGACACGTTACTGATAAACTATCAGCAAGTCCACAACACTTTAAAACTGCAGCAGTGGTAAAACTAAAATCATCACACTATCAGTGACATGCGTCTACAAAACAAGTACACACACAAAAAAAATACTATTTGTACAGTACATATAAACAGAGCCAAACCAGTGGTCATCAACCCTATATGGAGCCCTGACCTTTGGCCTCATGCTCACTGATAATCACGGATGACATAGGTCCACACGTCACACAGCCGTCACTCCCTGCAAGTACTTAGAACTGACAGCCTTGGCTGAACCATCAATATTTGACTGCCGGGTTTTTAATCGATAGAGTCTGGCCTGCTTTTTGTTATGCATTTGGTTATGTATTTGCTAGCCTCAAAGCAGACACAATAAAAATTAATGTCCAAACTTATTTTATTAAATACACTGGCTCGCAGTTGGCATTTCAATTCATCCCAAAGGTGTTCGATGGGGTTGATGTCAGGGCTCTGTGCAGGCCAGTCAAGTTCTTCCACACCAATCCCGACAAACCATTTCTGTAAGGACCTCGCTTTGTGCACGGGGGAATTGTCATGCTGAATTAAGAAATGGCCTTTCCCAAACTGTTGCCACAACGTTGGAAGCACAGAATAGCATAGAATGTCATTGTATGCTGTGGCATTAAGATTTCCCTTCACTGTAACTAAAGGGCCTTACCTGAACCATTATTCATCCTCCACCAAACTTTACAGTTGGCACTATGCATTGGGGAAAGTAGGGTTCTGCTGGCATCCGCCAAACCCAGATTTGTCCGTCGGACTGCCAGAGAACGCATTTCCAATGCTCCAGAATCCAATGGAGGCGAGCTTTACACCACTCCCGCCGATGCTTGGCATTGCTTCACAATAACAGCACTTACAGTTTACCGAGGCAGCTCTAGGAGGGCAGAAATTTGACAAACTGACTTGTTGGAATGGTGGCATCCTATGACGGTGCCACGTTGAAAGTCACTGAGCTCTTTAGTATGGTTACATAAGACCGAGGGTTACTTAAGGCAAAAACAAAAGTAGGGTGGATGGTTGGGGTGGATGAGTAGCCGTATAGCGTGAACGTCTAGCAACCTAAAGACTGAGTTTGAATCTCATCATTGACAACTTTAGCATTGACTACTTTTTAGCTACTTTGCAACTACTTAGCATGTTAGCTAACCCTTCCCCTGGACCTAACCTTAATATTAACCCATTTACCATCCCCTAACCCTAACCCTAACCTCAACCCTTTAACCTAACTCCTAAACTTAACCCTAACCTTGACCCCTAACCCTAACCCCATAGCCTAACAAACGTTAACCAGCTAACTATGTTAGCCACCTAGCTAGAATTTGTAACATATCATACATTTGGCAAATTTGTAACATAAAGTACTTTTGGCAAATTCGTAACATATTGTATGTTTTGCAAATTCTTAACATATAATGCAAATTGTCATCGGTGACATGTCAATCACAAATGAATACATACCATACGAAATGTAACATATCATACTAAATCGGATTTACATACAGAATATTATGCTCTGAGACCAGGTTGGTGTTTCTGGGGGGGGGGGTATTCAGACACTCCAGTCATCTATTACAGCGCACTCTTGCAGTGTTCCTGTAGTAGGGCCTCCACCTCCCTTCAGCGTGCCATGCTGTTGACTTTGCCATTGAAGCGTCCGTTCTTCACAGCCCCTTTGCCTTGGAGCATCTCCAGCATTCTGCAATACAGACAGATACAGTACCAAGTTGTTACAAATTTCAGATAAAGTATTTGTTTGAGTTTGAAATCTGTTTTGAAATACTGACAAGCAATTCTTCCATAGTCTATTTTTTGGCTTGGTGACTAATTCACTGCAAGAACCCACTTTACATATGTCAAAACTCAAAACATCCAAGCTCCTGAACAGGGGCCAGTCATAGATTTCCCAATGCAGAGCCCTTTCAGTTCTTACCGTGGTCTCAGTTCAGACACTTTCCCACAGGAACAGCCCTGGTCCCTTCTCCAACAGTCAGGAACACTATCGTCTCCTATAAGACAAATAAACAGGAGGGTTTATTAGGTTTTCATAATACAACAGAACAACTCAATTTTCAATGTAATCAGTCATGGTACAGTTAAGCAGTAAGGCCCGAGGGGGAGTGGTATATGGCCAATATACATACTATGACTAAAGGCTGTTCTTATGCATGATGCAACGCGGCGTGTCTGGACACGGCCCTTAGCCGTGGTATATTGGCCATATCACAAACCCCCAAGGGGCCTTATTGCTATTATAAACTGATTACCAATGTAATTAGAGGAGTAAAAATAAATGTTTTGTCATACCCGTGGTATACGGTCTGATATACCACAGCATTCAGCCAATCAGCATTCAGGGCTCGAACCACCCAGTTTTTAATGCTACTAATACCTTAGATGCATTTCAGTAAAGACGATTTCATTGGCTATGATGCTCATGACCTTGTTGTCACCTTCTTTCCTAAATTGGGAGAAAATGGAACATTATCTTTACTATTTTAATAAACTGATATGTTTTTAATGACAGATTACCAACCCAGTCATATCATCTGTCCATCTGAAAATAGGAGTACGTGTGGAGAGACCCTCATTTGTGTAAGGTGAAGAAGTTGACTCTCTCTGGGTTGCTTGTGAAGTTCTGGGCTATTAGCACGGCCATGTCTCTCAGTAGTCCCAGGTTACTCTGTCAAATGAAAACAGTTTGGTCAATGATTCATTTGAAGGCAGAAAAAGGGAACTTCAGAGTAACAGGAAGTTTTCAGTAGCTTACCTTCTGTAGCTCTCAGTCTTCTGGACCTTGTCCCCTGCATCCACATGATCATCTGGTCCTGTTCTGTCAAACACAGTCAAATCAAATGTTTGAGACTTTATTTCTTAACACATGTATAGTATTTAAAAATCACTATCATTTATATACATAATTTATAGCTTATTAGTTTATGCAATGCTACTCTCACTTTTGACCGATTGAATCACCGCATCAGATTCAATCTGTCAAATGTGAGAGAAGCATTGCTATCAGATATCAAGGTAAGACCCAGATGCAGACCGTGTCAAAGTAACAAGGTTTATTACAGCAACAGGGGCAAAGGTATAGGACGGCAGGCAGGCAGGCTCAGGGTCAGGTCAGGCAGAGGTCGGTAATCCAGAGGTGGGGGAAAGGTACAGGACGGCAGGCAGGCTCAGGGTCAGGGGCCGGCAGAGTGGTCAGGCGGGCGGGCTCAGGGTCAGGACAGGCAAGGGTCAAAAACCAGGAGGACGAGAAAAGAGAGACTGGGGAAAAGCAGGAGCTGACATAAAAATGCTGGTTGACTTGGCAAACAAGACGAACCAGCAACAGACAAACAGAGAACACAGGTATAAATACACAGGGGATAATGGGGAAGATGGATGACACCTGGAGGGGGGTGGAGACAATCACAAAGACAGGAGAAACAGACCAGGGTGTGACAATTGCATCCATAAAGCCACGTAAAAACATAAGAGGTGAGTTATATCGTATCGCATATTAAATCCATCAGCAAAGTAGGAGAGGAGGTGGTGTAGTTATGACATAAACATATCATACTGTACATAGAAAAAGTTTAAGACAAAGTTTACAGTGTTTAGTTTGAGGGTGACTGAGGCTGGACACGTGAGTCCCACAGCACATTAGCATCAACGCCCTCGATGTTGATGATCCGGATAGGCCCTGCTGCATTGTCCAGGAGACCACGACTCCTCACTATTGCAACAACACATCATCAGTAGGGTAGAACTAACCTGTCTCAAGATGGTCTAACAGTTTAAAATGTACAGTATTCCCTGTACACAGATCATGGGTTAATACATCACAAGGCAAGTGACGTGAGTTATGGAGAAATAATGCGGCAGAGTAATGACTTGTATTAAACTGATAATCTTTTCTCTGGTGCATGTTTGAGTGTTTACTCTATATGCATGATGCCCACTTTTTCCAATGCAGGGTCGTCTAAGCAGAAGACCTGAATAGTGATGGGGACATGAGCACGAATCTTCTCGCTGACGGCTGCCTCCAGGGCCTCCATCTGAGGCCGGCTTCATGTGGTGTCCAGCTCTATGGTGCTGCGCTGATGCCCTATCTCCCTGTAACATGCCAATAGAAGAGAAAGATCGATGCAGAAATGGTCACTTAATTTAATGGTCAACCAATGCATTACTTTAGTGTACAAGTGCAAAATCAAATCAAATCAAATGTATTTATATAGCTCTTCTTACATCAGCTGATATCTCAAAGTGCTGTACAGAAACCCAGCCTAAAACCCCAAACAGCAAGCAATGCAGGTGTAGAAGCACGGTGGCTAGGAAAAACTCCCTAGAAAGGCCAAAACCTAGGAAGAAACCTAGAGAGGAACCAGGCTATGAGGGGTGGCCAGTCCTCTTCTGGCTGTGCTGGGTGGAGATTATAACAGAACATGGCCAAGATGTTCAAATGTTCATAAATGACCAGCATGGTCAAGTAATAATAATCACAGTAGTTGTCAAGGGTGGAACAAGTCAGCACCTCAAGAGTAAATGTCAGTTGGCTTTTCATAGCCGATCATTGAGAGTATCTCTACCACTCCTGCTGTCTCTAGAGAGTTGAAAACAGCAGGTCTGGGAACGGTAGCACGTCCGGTGAACAGGTCAGGGATCCATAGCCGCAGGCAGAACAGTTGAAACTGGAGCAGCAGCACGGCCAGGTGGACTAGGGACAGCAAGGAGTCATCATGCCAGGTAGTCCTGAGGCATGATCCTAGGGCTCAGGTCCTCCGAGAGAGAGAAAGAAAGAAAGAAAGAGAGAAAGAAAGAGAGAATTAGAGAGAGCATACTTAAATTCACACAGGACACCGGATAAGACAGGAGAAATACTCCAGATATAACAGACTGACCCTAGCCCCCTGACACATAAACTACTGCAGCATAAATACTGGAGGCTGAGACAGGAGGGGTCAGGAGACACTGTGGCCCCATCCGATGATACCCCCGGACAGGGCCAAACAGGCAGGATATAACCCGACCCACTTTGCCAAAGCACAGCCCCCACACCACTGGAGGGATATCTTCAACCACCAACTTACCATCCTGAGACAAGGCCGAGTATAGCCCACAAAGATCTCCGCCACTGCACAACCCAAGGGGGGGCGCCAACCCAGACAGGAAGACCACGTCAGTAACTCAACCCACTCAAGCGACGCACCCCTCCTAGGGACAGCATGGAAGAGCACCAGTAAGCCAGTGACTCAGCCCCTGTAATAGGGTTAGAGGAAGAGAATCCAAGTGGAGAGAGGGGAACCAGTCAAGGCAGAGGGCGGTTCGTTGCTCCAGAGCCTTTCCGTTCACCTTCACACTCCTGGGCCAGACTACACTCAATCATAGGACCTACTGAAGAGATGAGTCTTCAGTAAAGACTTAAAGGTTGAGACCGAGTCCGCGTCTCTCACATGGGTAGGCAGACCATTCCATAAAAATTGAGCTCTATAGGAGAAAGCCCTGCCTCCAGCTGTTTGCTTAGAAATTCTAGGGACAATTAGGAGGCCTGCGTCTTGTGACCGTAGCGTGCGTGTAGGTATGTACGGCAGGACCAAATCGGAAAGATAGGTAGGAGCAAGCCCATGTAATGCTTTGTAGGTTAGTAGTAAACCTTGAAATCAGCCCTTGCCTTAACAGGAAGCCAGTGTAGGGAGGCTAGCACTGGAGTAATATGATCACATTTTTTGGTTCTAGTCAGGATTCTAGCAGCCGTATTTAGCACTAACTGAAGTTTATTTAGTGCTTTATCTGGGTAGCCGGAAAGTAGAGCATTGCAGTAGTCCATCCTAGAAGTAACAAAAGCATGGATTAATTTTTCTGCATCATTTTTGGACAGAAAGTTTCAGATTTTTGCAATGTTACGTAGATGGAAAAAAGCTGTCCTTGAAACAGTCTTGATTTCTTCTTCAAAAGAGAGATCAGGGTCCAGAGTAACGCCGAGGTCCTTCACAGTTTTATTTGAGACGACTGTACAACCATCAAGATTAATTGTCAGATTCAACAGAAGATCTCTTTGTTTCTTGGGACCTAGAACAAGCATCTCTGTTTTGTCTGAGTTTAAAAGTAGAAAGTTTGCAGCCATCCACTTCCTTATGTCTGAAACACAGGCTTCTAGCGAGGGCAATTTTGGGGCTTCACCATGTTTCATTGAAATGTACAGCTGTGTGTCATCTGCATGGCAGTGAAATTTAACATTATGTTTTCGAATGACATCCCCAAGAGGTCAAATATATAGTGAAAACGGAACCTTGAAGAACACCGAGGACAAACCATTCACAGAGACAAACTGATATCTTTCCGACAGATAAGATCTAAACCAGGCCAGAACTTGTCCGTGTAGACCAATTTGGGTTTCCAATCTCTCCAAAAGAATGTGGTGATCGATGGTATCAAAAGCAGCACTAAGATCTAGGAGCACGAGAACAGATGCAGAGCCTCGGTCTGACGCCATTAAAAGGTAATTTACCACCTTCACAAGTGCAGTCTCAGTGCTATGATGGAGTCTAAAACCAGACTGAAGCGTTTCGTATACATTGTTTGTCTTCAGGAAGGCAGTGAGTTGCTGCGCAACAGCTTTTTCTAAAAGTTTTGAGAGGAATGGAAGATTCGATATAGGCCGATTAGTTTTATATATTTTCTGGGTCAAGATTTGGCTTTTTCAAGAGAGGCTTTATTACTGCCACTTTTAGTGAGTTTGGTACACATCCGGTGGATAGAGAGCCGTTTATTATGTTCAACATAGGAGGGCCAAGCACAGGAAGCAGCTCTTTCAGTAGTTTAGTTAGAATAGGGTCCAGTATGCAGCTTGAAGGTTTAGAGGCCATGATTATTTTCATCATTGTGTCAATGATGAAAATAAGCCAACGTGGGCGGCAGGGCCCAAGTAGGTAATGAAGGTGGGATACATGTTCGACAGAAACATTTGTTTGAATGGTAACAGCTCTTCCATTCCTGTTTCCGTGAGTAGGCCAAAGTAAGCTGAACGAAGCCTATGATAGAAAGCTTGTGGGTGTTCGTTCCGAGCTTGTTTGACCGTGTTAGCCAGTGAGCTATCGTGTTTGCGAGTCGCAGAACCACTGAATTCTAATTTCAAAGCTGTGGCAAGTTTAGCGTAGTCATTTAGCACGTGTTGCTGTTGTAGGCGAATGAACCTCGTCACGTGTCTATTCGACGTTCGCTTCAACAGGTAAACCCTGTCAGAACCCGTAGCGTTCGGGTAGCCACCCAACGCGTCCTCTATGTCAGCTAGGAACATCTCAGTATCGTTTGGCTGACCTGGAACGGGGTCAAAGGTGGGGAAATTCTTGACGAGTTTGTCAAGGTATTCCGCGCCAAGCGGGCGGAGAGGATTGGCTTCATCCTGTGGAGAAATTGGGGCCGAAAGGCCAAGAGGAGAAGCCAAGCTTTGGCTTTGTTGGCCAAGAGGCTCCATATTACTCAGTGCCGAATAGCCAAGAGGAGAAGACTGAGGGACACATGATGGAGGCAATGTCTGAAACCTATCGTCTTCACTCCTTTGAGTACCGGACTCCGGTTGCTTGGATGGGTAGTCATGCTGTAGAGCGTGACCATTCTGGACTTCCTCCAGATGGTACCTAAAGGTGGTCTTCTGCTGCATTGCAGAGTCCACTTGAGCGCTTAGAGTACCAATTTTGGACACGTGAGTGTCACACCTGCTCCTTTCGCTCTCAAACTTATCTGTCATGGTTTGCAGATAGAGGTCTCGAGTACGGAGCGAGAGATTCAGTGATGAGATTTCCTCTGCTTGCTTAGAAATCAATATGTCCATCCTCATCACCTGAGTTCTCTCATCATTCATTTGGTCAGCAACTTCAATAAGTTCTGCTGATTTATCATCCAACTTTGTCACTGTGTTCATTAACTGATCGTCTTTGGTCTGCAGCGCTTTGAGGAGCACCGTGTTATTTTGAGTAACATTCAACAAAACAGCATGCATGTTGTCAAGTTGAGCGCTCCTGTTTGTAGATAACTCTTCAGATTTATCTAGTTTGGCGTGGACATCATCGTATTTAGTTTTGGCTAAATCGAGTTGTTCCTGTAGCATATGATTTTGTTGAAGAGCTTGTGCTCGTTCATCGTCATAAGTATTTGCAATTACTTTTAATTGTTCCGATTTCAAACGCAGTTCCTTGACTAGCAGAATGTTTTCATTTCCTGCTTTTGTCAATAGTTGCTCAGTTCTCTCCACCTGTGTGGAGAGCTGTGCACTGTGGTATTGGATCGATGCCAACCTTTGATGGCGATACATAAGTGCTAAAGTGAAGAGAACCGTCACAAAGCCTGTGTTTGATGGTTGATTTTGGACAGTGTTCGCAATTTCGGCTGATTTTTCACTAATGGCATAATTAGGGTTGGTATCGCTGCTGAGGTCAGAGATCAATCCTTTTATGGGTGGAGGTTCCCTAATTAGCGGAGGAGTGGTGACCACCTCCTTTGGTAACTTGCACATTATTAGAAAAATTTAGAGGAAAAATGTTCCTATTTTTTTCAATGTTTGGGTTTGGAATTCATTGGAAGCTGCAAAGACAAGTTTAATCTATTTATAGATGTTGACGAAACATCAGTACTGTACCAGTAATGTGGAAGTTGGATGTGAATGAATTTGCAAAACCAAATTGAATGAATTAATCAATGCCAATGATTAATCCTACCTGGGTAGGCTATCTGGGTATTAAACTTCAATTAACCTTAGAGGTTGCTTCATCCAGGTTAATATGAGAAGTTTTAAAAGTGTCTCATTTGATTGGAAGAACATTAAGGTATGTTCAACAATTTAACTTATTAAATTGAATGAGATGATAATCCATACAATCTCCATTGATTGGATATCATAAGTGTAAACAGTAGATCAAATGTTGGGAACACTCCCCACTATGGTACACTTCTTCCTTGGGCCGAAGCCACATGGGATTCCCGCTGGGGCGGGACTTCTGTCAGTACTGGATTACTGAATGGGTTTTGCAAAAACCAAATGTTACTGATTGATCAATTTTAATGATAAATCAAACCTGTATATGTCACGACTGTGACGGATGGTGGCGCCCCTCCTCGGCCGGGCGGAGCTCGGTGGTCGTCGTCGCCGGCCTACTAGCTACCATCGATCCCTTTTTGTTTCACTTTCGTTTGGTTAGGTCTAGGTAGGCACGCACCTGTTTTGGGTTAGTCATTAGTAAGGGGGGGTTATTTAGGTTAGCGTAGGATGTATGTGGTTGTACGTGATTGTGTTGCTTGTTCGGGTTTTTTGTGTGCGAAAAGAACGTGTACTGAGTTTTCCTTCTGCCAGTGGTTTATTTTCTTTGTGTACACCATCGCAGAATATTTAAGGGCTGCGCCCCTATACTTTGACGACCACATCCAGTTGCTTCAAATAAAGAAGTGTGGTCACGAACTCTCTGTCTCCTGCGCCTGACTCTACCTCTCCTGTTGTTCTTCGAGCCAGCCCATGACAGAAATCACGTACCGCAACTTAATGGAGTCAGCAGGAGCTTCAGCACCAGCCATGTCCATGGAGGAAACCGTAGACCAACACTCCACCCTGCTCCACCGGCTGGGGAACGCCATGGATCAGGTGTTGGCGCGCCTGGAGAGCTGGGACCGACGCGCTCTCGGCCCCCCGAACGCGGCAGGCCAACAGCCTGCGCCCCCCCCCCAGCACCCACAGCCCCCAGTACCAGCGGGGTGAAACTCGCTCCCCCCAGGGAGTACGATGGAACGGCTGCTGGGTTTAAGGGCTTCTTACTCCAGTTGGAGTTATACCTGGCGACCGTTCGTCCCTCTCCCTCGGGGGAGGAGAGCGTCAGCGTCCTCGTCTCCTGTCTCACGGGTAAGGCCCTGGAATGGGCAAACGCCGTGTGGGACAGTCCATACTCAGCCAGGGACAACTACCCAGAGTTCACCCGCCGCTTTCGGGCAGTATTCGATCATCCCCCGGAGGGGAGAGCGGCGGGTGAGCGGCTGTTTCACCTGAGGCAGGAGACGAGGAGCGCTCAGGATTTCGCTCTCGAGTTCCGGACCCTGGCCACGGGAGCAGGGTGGAATGAGAGGGCCCTTATAGATCACTACCGTTGTAGTTTGAGGGAGGACGTCCGCCGGGAATTAGCCTGTCGGGACACGACCCACACACTGGACCAACTGGTGGATCTGTCCATCCGACTGGACAATCTGCTGGCCGCCCGCGGACGTCCGACCCGGGCCCTGCTCATTCCACCCTCCAGCCCTCCTGCTCCCACGCCTATGGAGATAGGGGGGCAGCAGCCAGGAAGACTGGAGGGGGAGGTCGCTCCTGCACCTCATGTGGTCGCAGAGGGCACACTGTGGACCGGTGCTGGGGAGACTCCCCTAGGAGTCCAGACGGCAGGCAGAGCGCTCCTTTGACACCTCAGGTGAGTCAGCACCAGCCTCACCCAGAGCCCCCTGTACGTCACATGTATGTGTCAGTGTCTTTTCCTTGTTTCTCCCCTCACTCCCGGTTTAAGGCGCTAGTCGATTCAGGCGCAGCAGGGAGTTTTATGGACCGTGGGGTCGCGGCTAAGTTAGGGATTCCCCTGGTCCAGTTGGACCAACCCTTCCCCGTGCACGCCCTAGACAGTCGACCACTAGGGTCAGGGCTGGTCAGGGAGGTCACTGTGCCTCTGGTCATGGTAATGCGGGGGGGGGTCATGAGGAGCGGATTAGTCTTTTCCTCATCGATTCCCCAGCGTTTCCAGTGGTTCTATGGATTCCCTGGCTAGCCACTCACAACCCTAAGATTTCGTGGGGACAGAGGGCTCTTAAGGGGTGGTCAAATGAGTGCTTGGGCAGGTGCACAGGAGTTTCCATCGTTGCGACTACGGTGGAGAGTCCAGACCAAGTCTCCACCGTGCGCATTCCCTCAGAGTATGCCGATTTGGCTATCGCCTTCAGTAAAACGAAGGCGACCCAATTACCACCTCATCGACGAGGAGACTGTGCGATAAACCTCCAGGTGGGCGCTGCCCTTCCTCGTAGTCACGTTTATCCCCTGTCTCAGGAGGAAACAGCGGCTATGGAGACATACGTCACTGAGTCCTTGAGGCAGGGATACATTCGGCCATCTCACTCACCCGTCTCCTCGAGCTTCTTTTTCGTGAAGAAGAAGGAGGGAGGTCTGCGCCCGTGCATTGACCATAGAGGTCTAAATGCCATCACAGTGGGTTTCAGTTACCCACTACCTCTCATCGCCTCGGCGATGGAGTCATTTCACGGGGCGCGCTTCTTCACGAAATTGGATCTCAGGAGCGCATATAATCTGGTGCGTATCCGAGGAGGGGACGAGTGGAAAACTGCATTTAGTACCACATCTGGCCATTATGAGTACCTCGTCATGCCGTATGGGTTGAAGAATGCTCCCGCAGTCTTTCAATCCTTTGTGGACGAGATTCTCCGGGACCTGCTCGGTCAGGGTGTAGTGGTGTACATCGATGACATTCTGGTCTACTCCGCTACACGCGCCGAGCATGTGTCTCTGGTGCGTAAAGTGCTTGGGCGACTGGTGGAGCATGACCTATACGTCAAGGCTGAGAAATGTGAGTTTTCCAAACCAGCCGTCTCTTTCTTGGGGTATCGCATTTCCTCATCAGGGGTAGTGATGGAATGTGACCGCGTCTCAGCCGTGCGTAATTGGCCGACTCCCACCACGGTGAAGGAGGTGCAGCGGTTTTTGGGATTTGCCAATTACTACCGGAGGTTTATCCGGGGCTTTGGGCAGGTGGCGGCTCCCATTACCTCACTGTTGAAGGGGGGCCCGGTGCGGTTGCAGTGGTCCGCGGAGGCGGACAGGGCCTTTAGTTGTCTGAAGGTTTTGTTCACCGACGCTCCGGTGCTGGCGCACCCGGACCCCTCTTTGCCCTTCATAGTGGAGGTGGACGCGTCCTAGGCTGGGGTAGGAGCCGTGCTGTCCCAGCGCTAGGGCGCCCCCCCAAGCTCACCCCCTGCGCCTTCTTCTCCAGGAAGTTGAGTCCGGCGGAGCATAACTATGATGTGGGGGACAGGGAGCTGTTGGCTGTGGTCAGAGCCCTGAAGGTGTGGAGACATTGGCTTGAGGGGGCGCGTCACCCTTTTCTCATCTGGACTGACCACCGCAATCTGGAGTACATCCGGACGGCGAGGAGACTGAACCCGCGTCAAGCCAGGTGGGCGATGTTCTTTACGAGATTTCGGTTTAACATCTCGTATATCCCAGGTTCCCGGAACACTAAGGCCGACGCACTGTCTCGTCTCCATGACGCCGAGGAACGGTCCACCGATCCCACGCCCATACTTCCAGCCTCCTGCCTGGTGGCACCGGTGGTCTGGGAGGTGGACGCGGACATCGAGCGGGAGTTACGGACGGAGCCTACTCCTCCGCAGTGTCCAGTGGGTCGTAAGTACGTTCCGCTCGGTGTTCGCGATCGGCTGATTCGGTGGGCTCACACGCTTCCCTCCTCGGGTCACCCAGGGGTTGAGCGGACAGTGCGTGGTCTTAGTGGGAGATACTGGTGGCCCACCTTGGTGAGGGACGTGAGGCACTATGTCTCCTCCTGTTCGGTGTGCGCTCAGAGTAAGGCTCCCAGGCACCTGCCTAGAGGGAAATTACAACCCCTCCCGGTTCCACAACGACCATGGTCCCACCTGGCGGTGGATTTCTTGACCGATCTCCCGCCGTCTCAGGGCAACACTACGATCCTGGTCGTTGTGGACAGGTTTTCTAAGTCCTGCCGTCTGCTTCCGTTACCCGGTCTTCCTACGGCCCTGCAGACCGCGGAAGCCTTATTCACCCACGTCTTCCGGCACTACGGGGTGCCCGAGGATATCGTCTCAGATCGAGGCCCCCAGTTCACGTCCCGAGTGTGGCGGGCGTTTATGGAGCGACTGGGGGTTTCGGTCAGTCTGACCTCGGGGTTTCACCCCGAAAGTAATGGGCAGGTGGAAAGGGTAAACCAGGAGGTGGGCAGGTTCCTGCGGTCCTACTGCCAGGACCGGCCAGGGGAGTGGGCAAGGTTCGTGCCATGGGCCGAAATGGCTCAGAACTCTTTGCGCCACTCCTCCACCAACATGTCACCATTCCAATGTGTGTTGGGTTATCAGCCGGTCAACTTTCTTCCCATTGATTTCTTCTTTCAGTTCACCAGGTGAGCAGGCCACCACTGAGGTGACAAACTGCAGAGAGAAAGACAGTTTGCCAACATCAACATTGTGATGACGGTCAGTTGAAAACACCTAATTTATGCCAAGGACTCTCGCCTTTGTAAACATTTAGCCCGAACAGTGGTAGCCACAGAACCGACAATTGGTTCAGATTCTACAGTGGCCGGTAGTAGCTACAGATGTAGGATTTTAATTTGATCACTCTGTGACAGGATAACTTTACTGCAATGAAGGAAATGTAAAACTTGTAGTGTATTTGAGGTCTAAAAAGGTTTCTGAAGCTTGTAATTTCCACTTAGAAATTTCGGACTTGATTTTCCTTACGAAAAATGTGTCAACACTTACAAAAATGTCCATTAATTATAATTCACATATTAATGAACATTTCTTGTTGCTGCAGGATTACTTTCCTGCTGTAGAAAACTGTCTCAAATGAAGATCCTACATCTGTTTCATACATCAAAAAGACAGCTATGAATGAACCAGCGCCCACTTGTGGCTGTTCGGCTACTAAACATTACCAGGACTAGGCTACATTAAATTTCATGAAGCAGAAAAACAGAGCAAATGCACACATCTAACTGCGATTAGGCTACTGCATGCATAAATTTGTCAGTGAAAAATCTGACACATTATTAATTTCATTGCCAATGTGCAGTTACTACTCACAAAATGTCATTGGATGAGCACGTGCGTTGGGACGTTAAACACAACTAGACCCATGTCTGTTAGGTCTGGCTAGCTAGATTGATTTACTGTGTGGCTAATGTGCTTTTTGATTGACATTTCATCATGGCATTGGAAGACTAGACATTGTGTAAGAAATGTCTCACACTGCCTTTCAACAACTAGCTAGCTAACTAAAGTAAGCTACACACAAAAAGAGGACAAGTTACTGTAAGAACGTTAGCTAGCTAGCTAGCTCATGCTAACTGTAGGCTAATGGTGGTTTGCTACTTTTCAGCTAGTAAGCTCCTGACCATGCCAGCTAAGTCTTAAAAAAGCACAAGGTAAACAAATATTATGTTACTCTCTCTCAAACCTCTTACATGTAAAGTCCTTTTGACACTGAAACGCCATATTTAAAGCTGCAATATGTAACTTTTTGGGCGACCCGACTAAATTGACATAGAAGTGTCAGTTATAGATCTGCCATTCTCATTGAAAGCAAGTCTAAGAAGTGGTAGATCAGTGCTATGTGCACTATTTCTATGCTTCCTGTGCTTAAGTAGAATTTTTGCATTTTTACTTTCGGTTTAATACACATGCTTCAAACAGCTGAAAATACAATGTTTTCTGTTATGGAAAAGAATTTCACTGCAGTTTAGACGGTACAATGATTCTCTACACTATACTTGCTTGTTTTGACTCATAAACTGAAATTAGGCGAACTATTAGAAATTTAGCAACCAGGAAATGGCGGAGCGATTTCTGCGTATTGCACCTTTTTAAAGAAATATAATGTCATAAATCCAAGGTACACTCAGTAGCTCTATTTTAGATCCCTGTAATATGGATGAGTTTACGAAACTAACTGGTCTACGCAGTAGCTCAATAGCCAGAACTGTCTGCGTTCTTTTGGCAGCAAAGAAATAAAAGCAACAGTAGCTAGTATTTCCGATTTCAGCTTCTGCCTTCTAAATAAAAGCCTCTGAAAAGACTTTTCATGCGAGAATGGGTTATAGCAGGAATATGATATTTTACTTTTGAAGATAGCCAACAACTACAGGTTAAACTCAAATAAAGCATACTACTTAATGGCAAATAAACCTGGTAAACATCTCACAGCGCTCACAAAACATGCCAAACCAGTTATAATCTTAAAAGATAAGGATTCCGATGTGTTAATTAGAAACAATGTGATTAATGGAAATGTTTAAAGCTTCTTTGAAAATCTATATCAATCAGAATTAAACAGTGGGACTGATCCTATAGTCTTCTTAGACTCAACAACCGTGCAGCAATTATCAGCAGACAAAAAAGTATCACTAAAAACAGAGATGGCCCAAAAATAAATATTAGACACTAATATTAAATATTAGAAAGGCACCAGGAATGGCCAGCTTTCTGATAGAATTCTATTTCATATTTTGGGAAAAAGTAGCACACCTATTTACACAAATGACAACACACATGTCACTCAATTCAGTGGTTCCTAGTTCCATGTATCAAACCGTTATTTCAGTTATATTAAAACAAGGAAAAGCTGGACAGTCCCCTACTTATTACAGACCCATACGTTTAATAAATTGTGACAATAAAATAACAAAGCTCATCAGCAATAAACTGGCTAAAGTTTTACCAGACTTGATACATATCAATCAAACAGGATGTATTACAAATATACACTTACAAACGAATACAAGAACATGTTTCAGTTGAATACAATACGCTAAAAAACAAGATATAGATTGAATGGCTGTTGTTGCCGAAAATACGTTTGACTGTCTTAAATGGCCTTTTCTATTCAAAACATTCCAGCTGAAATAATACATCTAATAAAAATATAAAATATCTTAAAGCAAAAATATACACAAATACACTATTGAATTAAATTGCTTTAGAACGGGACACAAGATAGGGATGTCCTCTCTCTCCCCTCCTGTTTGCAATGGCAATTGAACCGCTTGCAGAAATAATTAGACAGGACCCAAATGTAACAGGTATTGGTATACATGAACACAAACTAAACTTATTTGCAGATGATCTGATATACCTGACCAATTTTGAAAACTCAATGCACCCGCTTGCTAAAGTATATTTTCAGAATACTCTACAATCTCAGGGTGTAAAATTAACATTGAAAAAGAAGAACTCATGATCTACAACAATCCTTTAAGTGGACCACAAAAAATACCAAATACTTAGGATGCTTAATAAGTGACAACAAACAAATATATAAAGATAACTTTATCCCATTACTCAACAATATGAAAGGAGACCTAATTAAATGGAACAATTTGATCATAAATCTGACAGGTAGAGTAGACCTCTTCAGAATAGCATGTCTCCGAAAGTTGTTATGCTTATTCTCAGTAATACCAACTACTCCACCAAATAAATCATTTAAAAAGGTATGCAGGGGTGCAGGCGTCAGAGATGTGTGTGTGTGAGCATGTGGGCCTGGGCAGAGGGTGATGTAGTTGATGTTTGTGTGATGTCGTTTGTATGTATATGTTTTGTATTGTTTACAAAAATAAAATATTGAAAAAAATGAAGAAATTAAGCAGCTTTCAGTTTCTGTCTTTCTTCTGGCAAGCTTTTCATCTCCCTCCCCCATCAATCAATCACATGTATTTATAAAGCCCTTTTTACATCAGCAGATGTCACAAAGTGCAATACAGAAACCCAGTCTAAAACCCCAAACAGTAAGCAATGCAGATGAGTTCACAGAAGGTGGGGTGGTCCTGGAGTGAAAACTGAAAATGCCCCTTCTTTCCAGAGAGTTCCACTACAGCCTATGGGGGGAGAGATATGTAGCCCTAGCAGCTGATAACATCTGATCTTAAAATAGAACAGGGCCTAACAGATAGGCTGCTAACTATTCTGAGTAGGCTACTTGCTCTGTCAGTCAACCACAAAAGAACTATAAATGTCCAAGAGCATATTATCTCCCTAGAACCAACAAAGAACCAACAAGATGGCTATGTTACCGAAAAACCTTCCCAGGCCAGAGGACTGGTATGTACTGTATTGCTGTGAAGCCATTTTCTCATTGACAGATTAGATCTACAAATGCAATATAACAATATTTTCATTATGTTTTCTCTGCTTCTAACAATAGTCAAGGAGCACAGGCTCTATGGTACGACCGGAAAAAATATGTCATCATTAATTTCGTGGTGCAAAACCCCAAGGATGTTGAGGTTGATATTCAGGATACCTTTATAGTTTTAAGGTGAGTTTGATTTATTTGTAACCCTGAAGTGTGCATGATATAGAAAATTCTTAGTCTAAATAAATAGTGTGTGTGTGTGTGTGTGTGTGTGAGTGAGAGAGAGAGAGAGAGAGAGAGAGAGAGAGAGAGAGAGAGAGAGAGAGAGAGAGAGAGAGAGAGAGAGAGAGAGAGAGAGAGAGAGAGAGAGAGAGAGAGAGAGAGAGAGAGAGAGAGAGAGAGAGAGAGAGAGAGAGCGAGAGCGCGCGTTTGTGTGTGTGTGTGTGTGTTTGGGGGGGGGGGGCAACTATTCTAATGTGCATTGATTTATTAAGCAGGCCTGTGTTACCACTCTATAATGACTGCTCTGACGAATAGGATATGTTGTTACTGCAAAATGTTTCATTATAACCTACGTTTAATAACATTATTTGTCTCTGGATTTGTGCCCATGACAGTTGCAAAGATGTTGGTGACAACAGCATCTACAATCACATTTACTTCTATGACAAAGTCATCAAATTTGTAAGCATTCACATTTCTCTGTCTATTCAAAGTTCATTTGATTCTCACAATTAACATAGATAACAGTTGTAAAGATGTATAAATATGCAGCATGCTTCAATGTTCAGCACGGTAATGTATTCAAAAAAATGGATCCACGTTACAGAGCATTATGGATACTGCAGTACATCATGCTAAAAGTAAGCTTTGTACATTTATCTAACAGGACTCCCAAGTGAAAGTCTATGACCGCAGTATCCACATCTTGATTAGGAAGGCTAAAGAAAATGTAGCATGGCCTCGTCTTCAGAAAGACGGCGATCTCAAGGTACTGGAACATTTTGATCTTCCACTTAGAGGAGGGAAGAGCAGTGTAAGGTTAGACTAATGCTTCGTGTGTTAAAGGTAGACTCAGCAATATGACGTCATCATGAGCAGTGGGGCGACCAAGGCAATTTGTGCCCTCCCTTGGGGCATGCTCACACCGGAAAGAGCCAATAGACTCGGTTGATTCAAAGGTTGTTATTGTTGACTACTGAAAGCAGAAAGTCGCCATGCTACGCTGTGGTAGCCATATTGCGGAGTCTACCTTCTAGCTGACAATATGCGTATCAACATGCTCTCTCTCCCAACATTATGCTGTCCCTTGTAGCCAAATTGGATGGCTGTAGACTTTGATAACTGGAGAGACTGGGAGAATGAAGAGGACGAGGGAATGGCGGAGTACGAGCAATATTTTGACGTACGTGTAACTGCCAAATGGGCTTATCCTATGCCTATGTTTGAAGGTTGGCACATCAGTGTGGCTTTAATGAATGGTTTTCCATTTTAGATGATTCAGGATATGGGGAACAAGAAAGGAGGGCCACCTGCGATGGATGATCTTGATGATCTGGTTAGTACAGCAAGAATCCACCTCCAATTCGCATTTCACAACAATCATTAGAGACATATTACCCCTGACTTGTCAGCAAGTAAAGCAAGTGATGAAGTTTATCGAATGAGTTGTTTTCTCCCTCCACAGAGTGATTGAATACTTTTCTGAAGAGAGCTTTCCTCTGCATTGGATAGCTTGATGTGCATTGAAAATCGCTGATGAAGACTCATCAAAGATCATGTCATGTTGATGGATTTGTGTATTTGTTGATGATTGCTGTGAATGCGATGTGAATTAATATATTGAATTGCTAGGTATTTTTCCTGGTGCTGTTGTCCGTGTAATTTTCAGTACTATCTATTAAATGTTATTTATTAAATCAACTGAAGTCTTGTTTCTACTTTTCTGATATGTAACCTCTTATTAATATACTGAATGAAAATATAAACACAACATGTAAAGTGTTGGTCCCATGCTTCATGAGCTATAATAAAAGATCCCAGAAATGTTCCATACACACAGAAAGTTAATTTCTCTCAACTTTTGTGCACAAATTTGTTTATATCCCTGTTAGTGAGCATTTCTCCTTTGCCAAGATAATCCATCCACCTGACAGGTGTGGCATGTCAAGAAGCTGATTAAACAGTATGATCATTACACAGGTGCACCTTGTGCTGGGGACAATAAAAGGCAACTCTAAAATGTGCAGTTGTGTCACACAACACAATACCACAGATTACTCAAGTTTTGAGGGAGCTTGCAATTGACTTGCTGACTGCAAGAATATCCACCAGAGCTGTTTCCAGATAATTTAATGTTAATTTCTCTACCATAAGCCACCTTCAACGTCATTATCTAGAATTTGGCAGTACGTCCAACTGGCCTCACAACCGCAGACCACGTGTAACCACGCCAGCCCAGACATTCGGGATGGTCTGAGACAACCCATCCGGACAGCTGATGAAACTGTGGGTTAGCACAACAGAAGAATTTCTGCACCAACTGTCAGAAACCGTCTCAAGGAAGCTCATCTGCGTGCTCGTCGTCCTCACCAGGGTCTTGACCTGACTGCTGTTCGGCATCGTAATCAACTTCAGTGGGCAAATGTTCACCATTTGATGGCCACTGGCACACTGGAGAAGTGTGCTCTTCACGGATTAATCCTGGTTTCAACTGTACCGGGCAGATGGCAGACAGCGTGTATGGCGTTGTGTTGGCGAGCGGTTTGCTGATGTCAACGTTGTGAACAGAGTGCCCCATGGTGGCGGTGGGGTTGTGGTATGAACACAATTTCATTTTATCGATGGCAATTTGAATGCACAGAGATACTGTGATGAGATCCTGAGGCCCATTGTCGTGCCATTCTTCCACGGCCATCACCTCATGTTTCAGCATGATAATGCATGGCCCCATGTTGCAAGGACCTGTACACAATTCCTGGAAGCTGAAAATGTCCCAATTCTTCCATGGCCTGCATAGTCACCAGACCTGTCACCCATTGAGCATGTTTGGGATACTCTGGATCGACGTGTACGAAAGCGTGTTCCAGTTCCCTCCAACGTCCAGTAACTTCGCACAGCCATTGAAGAGGAGTGGGACAACATTCTACAGGCCACAATCAACAGCCTGATCAACTCCCTGCGAAGGAAATGTGGAACACTGCGTGAGGCAAAAGGTGGTCTCACCAGATACTGACTTATTTTCTGATCCATGCCCTTACTTTTTTTCCTGTGACCAACATATGCATATCATGTGAAATCCATAGATTAGGCCTATTGAATTTATTTCAATTGACTATTTCCTTATATGAACTGGAACTCAATAAAATCTTTGAAATTGTTGCATGTTGTGTTCATATTTTTGTTCAGTGTCTATTTAACACCAACAGAAGTATAAACCTACATCAATTAAATAAATGCACAAACAGTTATTGCAGTATTTGACTTAATCATCTAAACTGAAATGCAAGCCATATGCTGTATCTCACCCTGTAACGCTATAACTGAAAACCTATAACTTGTCTACTTTTGGGAGCCCTAGGCCTACAGGTTGTCAATGCAACTATGAAATACAATACAATTATGGGTATATAAACCACAAATATAACTTTACTAAGTACAATCTATACTTAATCATTGCAATATAGTATTGCTGTAATTGAGTGTTTATATATAAATATATATATACACTACCGTTCAAAAGTTTGGGGTCACTTATAAAATTCCTTGTTTTTGAAAGAAAAGCATATTTTTTTGCCCATTAAAATAACATCAACTTGATCAGAAATAGAGTGTAGACATTTTTTATGTTGTAAATTACTATTGTAGCTGGAAACAGTTGATTTTTAATGGAATATCTACATAGGCGTACAGAGGTCCATTATCAGCAACCATCACTCCTGTGTTCCAGTGGTACGCTCTTCCCAATGTTCCTAATTCTTTTTCCCCCTTTGTATCCTCATATTGAGGTTCAAATCATACAGATATCTACACATTTACAGTAAAAACGGAAACTCGGTCACATTTTCAGACACAGATGTCAGTGTAATCGCAAGACAATATAGGACTGTTAAGTAGCAGCGTGATGTAAACGGTTTAAATGATCCAGTTCAAAATGTTTAGAAAGTACGAGCGCAATTAGAACACTCTTGTCTTTGACATGACCATTCTACATGTGACGATGTATCCCATTACAATGTAGTGTCTTGCCACTACCAGTAGGTGGCACCCTTACGGTGTGAACGCTGAAGTGTTTTTGTTTTTATGGCCCTTTTCATATACAAGCACAACCCATCAAGGGCTAATAACACCACCATTGCTTACTGGTATTAGCCAGACATTGTCGTATTGTTCATAAGTAAGTAACAATACATGGGCAACCAGCTGTTTTGCACTTTAAAATGCAGTCTGAAAACTCTTAACAAGGAATTATTTTTTATAATTCATCCTGTTGCCCAAAATTCTTCTATAACTTACTCTTCATAATATCATTGTTACCTTAGGTACTAGGGTGTAATACTACATTATATATCCTTGGTTTTATGTAGATCTCCTGTGCTGACCCGGTGTGGTAAGGCCTACAGGTATCAGCATAACCGTCATTACTTATTAAAGCCTTGCTTCCAGGTAATAGACCTTTCAGGAAAACAACCATTCACTATAGTGGTAAGTCAGGGCCCAATGCCTGGATTATTAGCTGCCCTACGCCCTACTCTGAGCAGTGCCTAGTACAGTTATGTCACTGCTATAGGACTTTTGAGTCTGATTAAATCCCTGATCCTGTTTTGCAGCGTGCTTCAGTTCACCTCTCAACGTGTGGTTGTTTTTGTAGACTTTGGGCATTGTGAGATTTACAATGATGTAATGAGCTAGTTTGAATACGGCTTTGATCCACGTTAGATGTGGTTCAACAAGCTGTAGAAGTTATGCCGTACCTCCGCTCTACCTCTGGCAAGGCAGGCTTCGATTTATTACTGCGACAGAACATTCCCTTATTGTTACGTTATTCAGCTCGCGCGTAAACAAACATTTCATATGCAATTTAATAGAAGTTTATACGGGACTGTAACCGTTTGGTAATGTTAAACAATCAATGATGGACTTGTAGCACTGTTTGTCATCCAATTGAAGGATGGTTTCTCTCCATCTCTTCCTCATTCTGGCCTCCTTCACTCTGTCTTTGTCATAAAACACACTACCCACTGGGCACAGACGTCCATTCAATGTTGATTCAACATCATTTCATTGAAATTACGTGGAAACTACGTTGATTCAACCAGTGTGTGCCCAGTGGATAGTCTGGCTTTGAGAAGTTGACTGTTCCTGAACTGAAAGGCACTAGGACCCAGGAAACACCATCACTCTCCACTCCTTCCCTCTTTCTGGAGAGCTGCATATGCTGATGTTGCCTCCCCTCTCTGTCTGTCCCTGTTTCAGATGATAGAGTAGTTGGCTGTGGACCTATGCCTCCTCGTCCTCTCCTCTCCTCCTCCGATATGGCTGCCAGGAGACCGGTTAGCCCCAGCACCGTGTGTGGACACCAGTCAGAAGAGAGTGGCCCCCACCTCCTATCTTTAAGACCCCCAGCTCTCTTGGCCAGCTACTGCTGTCACTAAGGAACTAGGCTACTCTCTGCATAGTAGGAGTTTTTGCACCTCTCCTTCACAGGACGACACAGGAGCTCTACCTTTTGAATTTGAGTCTTCACTGTGTCACGCTCATACTCTCCTGTCGCCTCCCTATTTCTCTCTCTCTCTCTCCATCTCGCAATCTCTTGAGGGTTGTTCATGCCGCACAGGGACCTTGCTTACAGGTCTGACACTTTTTCGTTGTTGCTTTTGAGTAATTTTGCATCACCGTCACCACTTCCCCTGTCTGAGAGGATGAAGGAGCAGGAACATTGGAGAAGATGATACTTTGGGCTGGCCTGCTCCCCTGGGGTTAAGGAAATTGTCAATGGTCGCCACTCAATGCCACATAGAGCCTCATCTCAACAGGAGAATTAGTGGAAGAATACGTTTGGTTCACCTCAACATTTGAGTTCCAGTACTGTCTTAACTGTGAAGACAGACTGGACTCCTGTGGGTTTACTGGTGTTTGTGACTGTGTGGAAGTAGCTGTGGAGTACCTGGGTCTGTGCATCTGGGATAGATAATCATGGGCAATGCCGCTGGGAGCATGGATGTGCCACTGGGGAAGGAGTTGAAGACGGTGTCGCCCCCCCCAGGCTCAGGGGCCCCCCAGAAACAGGCGGCAGGCCCCAAGCTCCACATGCCTGCCGAGGAGGAGTTAGAGGAGCGCTTCAATGCAGTGCTGGTGAGTCTGACTGCTGATGACACACACACACAGGGCCCAGAATATGGAGCCTGTGATGGCACACATACAATTGTACACACTCCCATACAGAAACAAGCGAAACAATTACAAAGAAACAAAGAATACTGAACATTTTGAAAATGTGCACATCCCCAGGACAGGCTTATCAAAGAGCAGGGTACATAATGTGACTGTGGAAGGACAAATAATAAGTCCTTCATTGTCTTGAGTTCATTGTATGGTCATTTGGGGATGGATAAAGAGGAAGTTCTAATCCATATTTGCAGTGGATAAGGTATAATAAAAGTTAAACAAATATTACCCCACCTGAACTGTGAGCCTGTGACACACGGTTTATTTCTATTGTTGAAGTTTGTAGGTCAAAGAGATTCATGAATCCCCTAGTCCCAATTAGTTGTACAATTTCACTTTTATAACTTCAGTTGTTTGTTTGATCTACAGTAGTATTAAAACGTTAGGCAAGCCACATTTTAATATCACTGTAGTAATATTAACAGAAAACCCATCCATTCACTTCCTAACACGAATATTTCCTTGTACTCGGTGACAATTCAACCGATCGCAAGTTGGGAATTCCGACTCCATAACTTGATGTTCCTGTGACTCCCTTCACTGGGCCTATTTGTCCTCGGTCTGCGAAAACATATTATAGGCTAAACAACTCGTGGTCATGTTGACAGCCAAAAACCAAATTGGGCAACAATGGCTCAGCTACGTTTGATACGTTTCTCAGGGGTATCAGTACCATGGTATACCATTAAATGCATTCTTGTTTTTAGTCTCGCACATCTAGCTTTATCTCCTCGGTCCATACCTATTCGTTTGCCCTGTAGAGTTGCAGCATAGATATAGAAACAAATAGATGGTGAAAGAGAAGAGAGCTACCGGACTATGTGTCCTTAGAAACCTTCTCTATGATGTCACGTTAAACACTTATATAGGCTAACTTTACTTTTTCATAGAAATTACATTAGTGAGATAGCACAGTAGTTTGTGCACGTGTCAATCAATGTGCAATTGCAGCTGCCAGATGACACTGATATGCATGCTATGATATTAATTAATGTCAGTCTCATGGCTCATTTTACTCGGTCAAAATCAATGTCTACTCCTGTAATTGAAAGCAATCTAGAATGTTGACTAGATTGCAGAAACAATATCTGAACATGGTGTTATTGTGAGGAAGGTGTTACATACACGCCAGAAGTCAGGAAACAGGTGCAGAAGGTGAGTTTAATAAAGAACCGATACGGATGAACAAACATGAGGAGCGTACAGAACCTGAGAGAAAACAATAACACCTAGAGACTGAGGATAACTGAGGGCTAAATAAAGGGGGAGTAATCAAGGAGGGAATGACAACCAGGTGCGCATAATGATGGGGAACAGGTGTGCGTAATAATGAAGCCAGGACCGTTGGTTAGTAGATTGGCGACATCGAGCGCCGGAGGGAGGGAGCAGGAGTTTGAGACGATAGGTTACCTCGTTGACCCGGTGGAGGACCTTGAAGGGCCCCACAAACCGGGGGCTCAGCTTCCGGCAGGCGGAGCGGGAGGTTCCTGGTGGGGAGCCATACGCGATCACCAGGATGGAACACTGGAGCCTCACTGCGGTGCCGGTCCGCCAGATCCTTCTGACGGCGGACAACGCGCTGGAGCCTCACGTGGGTGGTGTGCCACACCTCCACTGCGCACCGGAACCACTCATCCACTGCAGGGGCCTCGGTCTGGCTCGGAGTCCATGGAGCCAGGGCCGGCTGATATCCCAGGACGCACTGGAAGGGAGTCAGCCTGGTGGAGGTGTGTCGAAGTGAGTTCTGGTCATATTCCGCCCAGGGAAGAACAAGGCCCACTCACCTTTCCGGTCCTGGCAGTGACTCCTTGGGAACCTCCCCAGCTCCTGGTTGGTCCTCTCCACCTGCCCGTTGGACTGAGGCCGGTACCCGGATGTGAGGCTGACCGTGACCCCTAGCTTTTCCATAAAGACTTTCCAGATCCGCGACGTGTATTGGGGGCCACGGTCTGAAACAATGTCCTCCGGAAGGCCATTGTCCCGGAAGACCTGCTGGAATTGTGCCTCAGCGACCTGGAGAGCTGTGGGGAGACCAGAGAGAGGAATAAACCAGCATGATTTTGAAAATCTGTCCACAACCACCAGAATGGTGGTGAAACTGTCAGAGGGGAGATCGGTATCAAAGTCAATGGACAGATGAGACCAGGGATGCTGAAGCACGGGAAGGAGCTTCCCTGCTGGAGCGTGCCAGGAGGACTTAGTTTAAGCACACACAGAACAGTTGATGTAACGAATAACATCCTGCGCCTAGGTGGGCCACCAATAATTCTCAGAGATTGAATGGAACGGGTGATCCCAGGATGTCCAGTGACAACAGCTGTGTGCACAGGTCAACAGCCCCTCCCTTATCCCTGTGGGAACTTAGATGCGTTCAGGAGGACAGGTAGTGGTAACGGGTTCCCTCTCCAGAGCCTGGCGAATGTTCACATCTATGTCCCAGACCACAGGGGATACGACGCGAGATGGAACGTGAAAGCAGGTCCTCCAGCTTTTGGGTGACCAGTCCGTACTTTCATCCTCGACCATGAAATGGTGGGATTAGGGCGTTGGATCTTGTTCACTCGTGATGAGGAAGGGAATATTCTCCTGATGAATGGACTCCATGGTGCGGGTGAGCGGTGTGGTGATGTGTGTGATGGTTCCCGGATTATACTGGTTTATTATCAAGGGCTTGGACCGGAAACGTAGACGAGAGTGGTTATGAGGTGATATTAAGAAAGCAGGCAAGGGTCTGGCCAATAAAGTTCCCAGCGGCACCAGAATCCACTAGCGCTGTCGTTCAGCCACGGGGAGGAGAGTGACCCTTACCTCCATGGGCTCGGGCTCTGATACAGAGTGGTCACTGAGGGAGGGAGAGAAGCGATGAGGGTACCGACGCTCCCAAAGTAGGTTGTCCAGATGGGTGGCCATCGCAATGAGTGTGTCCAAGGAGAGGTTGTCATCTCGACATGCCAGTTCCGTCTGGACCTCCTCGAACAGTCCTCTTCTGAAAAGTGCACGGAGTGCCGGCTCATTCCATCCGCTGGATGCTGCTACAGTCCGGAAGGTGAGCGTGTACTCGGCAGCGGTCTGGTCATCCTGCCGTAGTTGGAATAGGCACTAACCCCCCTCTCTGCCCTCCGGTGGATGATCAAAGATACCTCTGATCAGAGCCATGAACCCCTCATTCAAATCCAGCTCATCTCTCCCAGACGGCCGTAGCCCACTCCAACCCCACCCAGTCAGCAGAAAAATAACCGTGGCAACCTTGGACCTCTCAGTGGTGGGAGCTCCCATCTGGTGCACAAAATAGAGGGACCACTGGATTAGGAAACCACAGCCTTTCGATGGGGTTGCATCATATTTATCCGGGAGGGACAGACGGGCAACGCTGACCTGGGTGGACTGCTGAGTAGACGGGTGTGCTGGCTCACTTGGTCGACTGGTGACAGAGTATCTTCCGCTAGATCAAGGCCTCTTGGGCATGTTCGAGACATTGAAGACTAAGAAGAACCTCTTCCATAGCCTTCCCCAGTTGCGCCAGCTGGTCGTGGTGTTGATGAAGTAGGTATCCCTGTTCATCAACCGTCTGGGGCCTGATTACCTGCTGCTTCCATTTTTTGAGGTGGAACTCTGTAACGTTCTGCCCCTGAACAAGGCAGTTAACTCACTGTTCCTAGGCCGTCATTGAAAATAAGAAATTGTTCTTAACATTTTAGTCATTTAGCAGACACTCTTATCCAGAGCAACTTACAGTAGTGAATACATACATTTCATTTTATGCATTCGTTTTTTAATTATTATTATTAATTTTTTTTTTGCACTGGCCCCCAGTGGGAATCGAACCCACAACCCTGGCATTGCACACACCATGCTAGCGTTGCAAACACCATGCTCTACCAACTGAGCCACAGGGAAGGCATATTTTTAACTGACTTGCCTAGTTAAATAAAGGTATAAAAAAATATATATATATTTAGATTATGTCTTTATTGATCTGATATTTTGTTTACTAGGCCTACTACTTGATGCCTCTATTTTGTTCTGTTTGCATTCACTTGTTCGCATTTGAGGTTCTGTCGGTATTCTAAGACAAATTGCTATTCAGTATTTTTGTCTGCATGCATGAATAACTAGGCTACTACTTTCAGCATTTAGTTTGCATTATTTTGGTGTTGACATCTGTGTGTATGGCTGCATTCACATAGGGTAATTCACCTATTACAAACAGCCTATCATTCTTGTAGCCTATATTCATTACCAAAACTGAGTTGCTTTAGTGTAAGGTGCTGTCATTGTGCTGATACAGTGGAGATAGGCTACAGATTTTGCACCAACCGGACTGTCACTTCAAAAGTACTCAGTGATCTCGGAGTCTCAGCATTTGAACTTTATGTTAATTGTGGTATAGTGTGATATAAGCAGAATTCAATATAATTCCAAAACAAGAAACCGCCAAAATTGTGCCCCATCTTCGATTTCAACTGTCCCCTTAGTCACTTTATCCTTGCGCCAGGTCTGATTAGTTGGTAATAGCAGCCAAGTATGTTTGCTATCTTATTTGTGCTTATTAGACACAAGTGTCAAGTGTCAAGGCCAACAGTTTCCACATATGACTTTTACTATAGCTAGCTTCCTTTGAACGTAGCTTGCCTCTTATCTGACTGGTAGTTAGCTACTAGCACTGTTGATGTGGAACCCAAGTGCTTTGGTCAGGTTTTAGAACCCTGAGATTCGGCTGAAAATATGTTAGCGTTGTCAGAAATGCTACAAAAAGGTAGCACATAGTTGGTTCTTAATGGACGGAAATATGCACATGAGAGTGATAGATTATACAGTTTATAAAAACTGTTGCACCTACAAACGCATTAAGTCTAAATGAATCCAAGTCTAATGGTCACCTTATGGACGCTGTTGCCTCGTTTTTAATCCGACGTCTAGAATTTGACCTAGGTTTGGCCAAAAAATTGTCTGACGACCCTAATGCTAACGGCCCTGTCAAAAATCCGGTATAGTGGTTCTCAGTAATGGCCGGACGGACCATGACGAGAGACGGGGTGTTGTGTACCTCCATTCAACTTTATTTGCGAATTTTCATAGACATTTGTGTCATATTGGCTTAGATATGATAGTAGGTAAATCTCAATTTAACATTGAGCTTCAACCCAATGCATATACTATTGTGGGGGCTATCGCCACCATAATAATTACCTGAGTCATGCCACCACATGAGGATGAGATGTGGCCTTAAGTATGTTAGCCAAGTGACTCACCATGTGGGAGACATGCCTACACTGCTTACTATCTTCATGAAAATATAACTTTTTTCTTTATTTAGTTATTTTTTGGGGCTTGTAGTAACAATATTCACAATATTGTGAACTCCGAACTCCACAAGTGTATTAGGCTTTGGAGAGAGGTAGATACCTTGACAGAAGCTCAGAACTATGTACGTGGGACTAGACTATACTCTTAAATACAGATGTAGGATCTTACTATGAGCCAGTTTGCTACAGCATGAAATAATCCTGCAGCAACAGGAAATGTGAATTATTATGTGGATTATAATTAATGGACATTTTTGTAGGGATTGATACATTTTTCCGAAGGGAAAATCAAGTCTGAAATTTCATAGTGGAAATTACAAACTTCAGAAGCCTTTTTAACCTCAAATACACTACAAGTTTCTATTGCAGGAAAGTTCTCCTTAAATAGGGTGACCAAAGTAAAATCATATGCAGTGGTGTAAAGTACTTAAGTAAAAATACTTCAAGTTAGTACTACTTTAGTCTTTTTTTGGGGGTATCTGTACTTTACTTTACTATTTATATTTTTGACAACTTTAACTTAAGAAAATAATGTACTTTTTTCTCCATACATTTTACCTGGCACCCAAATGTATTCTTTACATTTTGAATGCTTAGCAGGCCAGGAAAATGGACCAATTCACTCACTTATCAAGAAAACACATGGTAATTAATCCCTTCTGCCTCTGATCTGGCAGACTCGCTAAACACAAATGCATATTTTGTAAATTATGTCTGAGTGTTGGAGTGTGGCCCCTGGCTATCTGCTTTGCTTAAAATAAGGAATTTACATTTTTACATTTTAGTCATTTAGCAGACGCTCTTATCCAGAGCGACTTACAGTAGTGAACGCATACATTTCATTTCATGCATTTTTTTAAATTATTATTTATTTATTTATAAAAATAAAAATAAAATTCTACTTCTACTTTTGATACTTAAGTATATTTAGAACCAAATACTTTTAGACTTTTACTCCGTAGTATTTTACTGGGTGACTTTTATTTTTACTTGAGTATCTTTCAATTAAGGTATCTATACATTTACTCAAATATGACAATTGGGTACTTTTTCCACCACTGATCGTATGTGGTTCTTGCCCATTGGTCTCTGTCAACCTTGTTTGATTTGCTAGGGTAAAGCTATTTGATCGCTCATTTGGATTCATTTACATGCATGCACTGCCTAACTCATCTATCTTCTACACTCAGTTCCAATGAAGACTATTTGTAGGCTACACTGAGAACTCATCCAAAAACCTTGCTCGTGCACAGACAACTCCCAACCCCACTTTGCTCTGTAATTGAATATGACTCCAATCAAATTAAAGAGTCTACATTATAGAACACCTTTGTCTGGTCATTAATAAAAGTCCATCATTTACATAAGTTGCTACATAAGCAGTTGAATAAATGCATTGTATTACTCCATAACTCATACCTGAGATATAAACAGATTTCTACTAAAGTTCAAATCATGTGGATAATCTAATATGTGGTAAGAATATTCAATGTTATCCCTCCATACATGCTACTGTATATGATTTTTGGACAGTGTACTCTATCCCTACAGTTCATGTCTAATGAATTAGTCTCCATGATTCAGAAACAGGGAGGAATAGGGGGGCCAGCTACTGTAGGGCAGTAGCGGGACGCGTGTGTGTTCTTGAGAAATCGAACACTGGTCTGGAGTGAGATCTAGAGATCAGAGTTGTTGTTGTAATGAATCAACTTGGCAGTGGTCAAGGCTCAAGGGCTTGGGCATACATCCGGTGCCAGCTGCTGTGCTACACATCTGTCTTTGTGTGTGTGTGTGTGTGTGTGTGTGTGTGTGTGTGTGTGTGTGTGTGTGTGTGTGGAGCAAATGTGAGTACTAAGTATACGGTATGTTTTGCATATAACATACATGTACCAACATGTCAGCTTGTTTTCGTAAATTCATGTTTGTACATATAAGGTGCATATAAGCACATTCTGCTGTGGTATGGGACTGTTCCTTTTTTTGCTACATCACTCTATCGTGGGGAGCAGGAAAGATAGATCATCCCCACCACACACACCCTTACCCGACGCCCCCGGACCCACCCCCTCTCATCTAATGCTCAGTGTGCATAGCAAATCTCAGATGGGCCAGACGTCCTACTCCGACTGTAGAGCGAGCAGGCAGGTTGGTATGCAGGGATCTTTCTACAGTGGGCGTTCTGTGCTACAGAGAAAGACATTAAAGGGAAATGTCACCGCTGCTCGATTTCACTACATATGCCCATTAATATGTTATTAACTTATCATACACTACCGTTCAAAAGTTTGGGGTCAATTAGAAATGTCCTTGTTTTTGAAAGAAAAACACTTTTTTTTGTCCATTAAAATAACATGAAATTGATCAGAAATACAGTGTAAACATTATTCATGTGGTAAAGGACTATTGTAGCTGGAAACGGCTGATTTTTTATGTAATATCTACATAGGCGTACAGAGGCCAATTATCAGCAACCATCACTCCTGTGTTCCAGTGGCACATTGTGTTAGCTAATCCAAGTTTATCATTTTAAAAGTCTAATTGATCATTAGAAAACACTTTTGCAATTATGTTAGTAGAGCTGAAAACGGTTGTTCTGATTAAAGAAGCAATAAAACTGGCCTTCTTTAGACTAGTTAAGTATCTGGAGCATCAGCATTCGTGGGTTCGATTACAGGCTCAAAATATCCAGAAACAAAGTACTTTCTTCTGAAACTCGTCAGTCTATTCTTGTTCTGAGAAATGAAGGCTATTCCATGCGAGAAATTGCCAAGAAACTGAAGATCTCGTACAACGCTGTGGACAATTTTTTTTAATGTTCTTTCAAAAACAAGGACATTTCAAAGTGACCCCAAACTTTTGAACGATAGTGTATGTGTCATAAAAATCCATAATTTTCCAACCACACGCAAATACGAGTGTTTCTGCATCGCACCTTTAGAAACGGGCCGTCTACATTTCCACGGGACATCTACATTTACCACGATATCCAGGACGTAACGTTAGTACCACATCAGTTGATGTGGAGAAATATCAAAATGTCTGTGTTTTGTAGCCAGCACTTCCAGCCAGAGGATTTTGAAACTGGTTGCCAGGTCATCGAATGTTAAAGTGATGCTATTCCATACATTTCCCACTTCACTTCCAAGAGGAAGGCATCCAATCAGCCAACATCAGCACAGCAGAAAATAAATCAAGCTGAGGTAACGTAGCTAACGTTACCTAGCTAACTAGGTAGAGAACTACATTTGTTTGTCTAAATCAAAATCTTGCTAGCTAGCTTTCATAATACGCTGTCTAGACATTCGAATGCAAATCAATGTAATTAGCCAGCTGCTATTTGATTTGCAACTTTGCAAGCTAATGTTAGCTTTCAGGTTTTGTTATCTACAGCCTACCGGACTGTGTCTAAACACTAGCTAGCTAGCTAACTAACTACCACAGAGGCTAACGTGACTGTGTGTTCTATTTAGAGTCCGATCCCATCAACATCTGCAGCGGCATCGACATCAGGCTCAGCACCAGGAACTATACAGTAAGTCACCTTTGCGAAATATTTCCAGAACTCCACGGTGAGCAAATAAATATCCTGGAGCTAGGCATACATATGGTCTGTGTCTTGTTGTCATAGTTGGTGTGTTTACAAGTAACGTTACGCTTCAACTTCTACTGTAGTTTTCGCTGTATTATGGAGGCTTAGTTGAAGTCTACATTGGAGAAAAGGAGCTGTTAGGTATGGGTGGCTGACTGGTGTCTGTTAGGGATGGGTATTGTGTGTGTGTGTGAAGATTAGTATGCATGCTCTATTGACATGAGGCTGGGTGGATGTAGTACCTTGTTGAGTGTGTAGTAATGGTGACAAAGCAGTCAAATTTGGCTAATCACGGACTACTGTGTGTCCTACAGACTAATCTTGCTGCTGATAACAAGGACCTTGACACCAGCTTTGGTAGTACAGAGCCTGTACTATTTGGATGAAAGCTTTCAGCCGGGAACAAGCTCAAGCTCAACATCATCTGACTCTGAAACAAGCCAGGACAGCCAAAGGTATTTATAAAAGCGCAATACCCTCTTGAGAAAACAGAATCACAAATACACTAAACTGTCTACAAGCCAAGTGATCCTTGCAGTCAGTTCTTTGGCATTGGGAAAAGGGCCTGTTAGTATACTCTTCTAGCCTATTCACTCTATTGTTGGCAGTGCTTGTCTACTCAACAGCACAACTGTAGGTGCTCATACACAACGATACACGACTAGAAGTCTACAAGTCAAGCCCTCTCGAACTTTTCACATCTTTGTTAACAGTCCATCTCAATGACCCACATTGACTCTGAGTGTAACAAAACACTTACCAGTACACAGGACCCTTTTTTGTTTACGGATGATCAGTCTTTATGTTTTACACATCCTCATGATCAGTCTTCATGTCTTTCCAGGAGACTTACAGTACAAACAAATCTTCTGCAAGAGGTCAAAAACAGTGGGTGGTGAAGAAAGTGTACAAGCCTAGAATCCACCTCTTCATTCAGGGAGAGGCTTGTCCACCTGGTTGTGGAGTGCGGAAAGGACCAGACGGTTGTCTACAAGGAGCCAGAGTCACAGCTCCCTAAACCCAACATCTCTGCCAACATCACCACAGCGCCAAAGCCTGCTAAACCAGCTGCCATTATCCAACACAAGAAGAGGTGCACCAGCTGAAGAGCATTCTGGAACCTGCCTGGAACATTCAGTTAGAGTTGTTGTAGTATAATATAGAATACATAGTATGCTCACAACTGCATTGTGGTATAGACATGGCTAGTTCTAATGGTGTTTTATATATGTTTTATAAGTGTACTGACAAGTGACCAAATGATTCCAGCTGCATCAGAAACCAATAAAGTGTCGACTTCAGCCTCTGGATCATTTCATTGTGATATTCATGCCTTTGCATTTTAATAAACTAACTACAATCTTACTGCTAAAACAAATGATACAGGGAGTCGGTGTATCATTTAAACTTGAATTTGTTGGCAACTAAACATGTTTCAATAAAACAGTAGATTAGTCTGTCAATATAGCAACTAAGTAAACATGGCTTGTTTTCAAAACAACTTTTATTTGCTCTGGAGACCAAGGTGAGTTTACACAGCAGTATGCAGGAACAGTTATGGCAATGTATGACATATATACAGTAGAATACAAATATACCACTAACGCCTATGATAAATACTACAGTTCTAAAAAAAAAAAAAAAAAAAAAGGAAATACTTGCATATGGTGTGTTTGGGTGGTGCAGTGAGGTGTTCGCAGTCACGTTGATATAAGTGGAGATTGTTGTTATGGGACCCTTCACATCTATTGAGCGTCATCAACTTTTTTGTAACCAAGTAGTATTGTCTGAGAGAAAGACAAAAAATGCTATTAGACATTCATGGACAATCGTGTACTGTCTGTATTCCTACTGTAGCAGCATGATGTATAATATGAGACATCTGAAAGTCATGTTAGCTAGCTACACCACACAGGTATACTTACTCCCAAGACTAGTATGAGTCATAAAGCCAAAGTCATTCCTTTACTCTTTGTCATCATCATCTAAACATTTCAACAGTTTTGCTCCTGATGAGATGCACTTAGGTTAGCTAGGCTAGTTAGCTAGCTAGCTATAACGTTAAGACTACAGTACATTTTAGGTATAGCAAACATAGCTAGCTTAACAAAATTGTACTGTACTGAACAGTAAAAAGAGAGCTTATATTGCGAGCTAGCTAAACAGCTTACTTGTTTGTCATTTGCCTTCCTGAGTCCTGGTCTAGGATGCCACCGCAGCTTGCTGGTCCCGCAATTATTTTCCTTGAGGCATGCGTCCTCCGAATGACCTGCCAAACCACACTTCTTAACACCTGCCTGCCCTCTTAACCCGGAAGCCAGCCGCACCAATGGGTCAGAGGAAACACTGTTCAACTGATGACCGAGGTCAGCCTGCAGGTGGCCGGCCTGCGACAAGGAGTCGCTAGAGCACAATTAGCCAAGTAAAGCCCCCCCGGGCCAAACCCTCCCCTAACCCGGACGATGCTGGGCCAATTGTGCGCCGCCCTATGGGACTCTTAATCACAGCCAGTTGTGACACAGCCCGGGATCGAACCCGGGTCTGTAGTGATGCCTCTAGCACTGCGATGCAGTACCTTAGACTGTTGCGACACTCGGGAGGCCCACGCTGCAGTTACTCTACAATTACTGCATCCAAAATACCACAGTCCACTGTAGTTACTGCCCTTTTACAGCAAAAAAACACCCCAAATAGTGTCTTGCGCTGAAGTTTCCCTTTAAGTACAGCTGTAAAACTATCATGGCCCAGTCTGCACTAGGGGCCAGACTGTCCCAGTGTTAATAGACAAGAGACTCAGACTACTAAATTATACCAGAGTGTCAGATGTCAATCCCCCACAAGGGTGTGTGTGTGTGTGTGTGTGTGTGTGTGTGTGTGTGTGTGTGTGTGTGTGTGTGTGTGTGTGTGTGTGTGTGTGTGTGTGTGTGTGTGTCTGTGTGTGTGTGTGTGTGTGTGTGTGTGTGTGTGTGTGTGTGTGTGTGTGTGTGTGTGACCCACTATGCTCCCTCCGGGTTCATATTCCATGAACAATCCGTTTGTCACATAATGATGGGCTGATAGTGTTAAGTGCTGAATCAGATTAGCATCTATACCGCAGAGATCAGCATGATATAAGTGGTGATAATAACAAGGTGCTCAAAGGGAGGCCTTGGCTCAACCCTCCTCCATCTCCCTATTCACATTTATATTGAGCGTCTTTCCTCTGTACTTTGCATACCACTATGCATATTTCCCACTGTTCAATGTGATTGGATGTGTAAATGTGCATCTGTGGATTTGGATTTGATCAAATGTGTGTGAATTTACTTTGAACATGTTTGTGTACACATGCTTGTATGAAACTATAGAGTGCCTCTGAGAAACTGACGGCCATGTTGTTTTCTGCTCCACTGAGGCCGGAGAGCCAAGATGGCTCCACAGACCCCACGTTGGTGGGAGCCAACCCAGGTATCAATTACAGAATCTCATACAAAGGACCTTTGTCACTAAAGCCCCTAAAGGTTGTTTGGTTGCCAGGTACAGCACAACAAGACTGAGTAGAGACCGTAGTGATGACAATGTCTCAACTCCACCTGAATTCACCCTCGGAAAGACTTTGACAGCTTATCAATTTCCATGCCCTAAAGAAAGTAATTTGCTATTAGTTTAACAAATAGCACGCAATGCAGGTATTCTCACTGTCACCTTTTCCACCCTCTCTGTAGTACTGTTTACCCATTTGGCGGAATTTAGCCTCTCACATACTGACTGTTAGCCTTTCCCCAACTCCCAAAGTTAATCAGAGACGGATAGGAGCTAACTGCCCTACCTTCTGAGTGGGCCTCTGTTAAACATGGCAGCTTAATTAAAACAGAAGGAAGCGACATGCTCCCAGGCTACTTGACATGGCAGCCTCAACCACACTTCTTGAGGCCTCCTGATAGCCGAGACAGACAGCGTCCTCGGAGAGTTACGGATCTAGAGCTGAGAAGCCTTTTTAAAGTGAATGACGGAATTGGAAGGGAAGCCTAACGTCTGAGTGCCACGTTTACTTTGTTATGACAATGAGAGCAATTTGATACTATGCCGTCTGCGGTCCCACCAGTCTGCATGAATGCACGCTGCGCTTGTTCCCCTGCACTCCACCCATATGCGCGTAAAAAAAACCTAACCAACTGTAACATTCAATCTACTTTATCACACAGCAAAGAGGGTGTGTCACTGGCAGTGGTACCTTATGTGTTTGTTTCTGTGTATCCTTGTGTAGGAGTATGTGTACTGTATATGTGAGGGAGGAGAGCAAGGGGGAGGTCTAATCAATAGGGTCTGAAATGGGATGAGTGCAGTTTGTCTCGTCACTACTGTCTTTGAAGATAGAGCTCCTGGAGAGACAGGTGGCCCAATTTAACGGTAACAAATGGACCTACAGTATTAAGTACCGGTGTGCACGTTTTTTTTTTTTTACAGAGAATTACCAGGGTATTTTCCAGATTTTGAAATGCACATCTCTCATATGTAACTCTAGCTTCATGATATCAATGAGAAGAAAACAGGTGACTTTGACGCCATATTTCCCCTACTGTGCATATACACTACCGTACAACTCCAGTAGGTTTCTCCTCTGTGAATGTACACTACCGTAAAACTCCAGTAGGTTTCTCCTCTGTGCATGTACACTACCGTAAAACTCCAGTAGGTTTCTCCTCTGTGCATATACACTACCGTAAAACTCCAATAGGTTTCTTCTCTGTGAATGTACACTACCATACAACTCCAGTAGGTTTCTTCTCTGTGCATGTACACTACCGTAAAATTCCAGTAGGTTTCTCCTCTGCGTGTCCCTGTACAGGACTAGCCACCAGCCAACTCTAATCCCAGTTTATTGATCCAACATAATTTATCAAGCCTGATTTATCAGAGCACTGGCTGTACCATTGATTTAGGATGCTGTTCGCTATTAGTTGTGCATCAGTTTTCACACCCCTGTGCGTGACACAAATAACTTTTAACTGACCGACCTGATGTGGTTACAAAAAATATTTGTTGAGATGCATCAAAACCAAAAAGCCATTAGCCTCCTTCAGCATTAACTTATGTCTGACTGGTCATGTGAGTTGTTCCACTGAGATTGCATTTACCAAGCATCCACAGACCATAAACTTTCCTGAGAAGCCCTTGTCTGGGCGTACCTAGCAATTCGTTGTATCTAAACAAAACAAGTAGCAATTCTGAGAGAAAAATGTGTTGCTTTGGAGGCTTACCAAAAAGTGAACTGTGAGTGACCTTGTGAAGAACAATACCCCGCTACTGGTGGGCCAACGTTTGTACAGAGTTACAGAAACTTATAGAGACAACAGGAGGAGAAGAGGGGGAGGAAGAAGAGGGGAAGGAGGATGAGTGGGTTGGCGAGGTAAAAATATAAATATGTTTTGTCCTTGAGTGGCAGTCTCCTGTCGTCTAGCCCAGTTTTACCGGGTGGCAGGGCTGTGTTGGGCTATAATTAGTACAGAAGGATGTCCTGCATGTGTCTGTGTGTGTGTGTGTGTGTGTGTGTGTGTGTGTGTGTGTGTGTGTGTGTGTGTGTGTGTCTGTGTGTGTGTGTGTGTGTGTGTGTGTGTGTGTGTGTGTGTGTGTGTGTGTGTGTGTGTGTGTGTGTGTGTGTGTGTGTGTGTGTGTGAGGAGGGAGGTGTTTTGGTTGGGGCAGGGCAGGTAGCTGAAGCCGGAGGCCCAACAATAATATAGGACAGTGTGGGTGTGTTAATGAACATGAGGAATATGGGGTATGTGGGTTGCATGCATGTGTGTGTGTGTGTGTTACTTGGGCTGAAGGATCCCCTCTGCTGTGCCTCTCATTCATAACTCTCACTGTCACCAGAGGTAAAGTTGGGAGTTGGAAAGAGTCCGTGAGAGACTTTGGCCTGACAAGGACACCACTGTATATTCTGCTGACAGTCTGCAATTCATTACCATGCACATAACTTGACTTCTCATAGCAGATGCCAACCTCACCAACAACAATCGGTTGGCTCTGCTCAGGGAATGATAAAGTGATCCAGCCTGGTCCAAGATCTGTTTGTCCACTAGAATGGTCATTGTGACTAACAGCACAAACAGATCTGGGATCAGGCTAGAAGTCCTCAGGTAGTAGTGGTATTATTCCTGGTCACCTGCTGCTGTGACTTGCAAGGTAAAGGCTTAGTCTAGGTAGCATGAAATAGGATGTTTATGCAAGAGTAGAGTTTATGTGTTGGAGAACATGTTTACGGTAACAACTACTGTTTAAAAATACAAATAAATGAAAAAGTTGAGCACCTATGTTACCACAATGAACAATGATTCCTTTATGAATGGGTGCTGTACTGTAGGCAGTAAAAACATCAAAACAGTGAATCATATGAATGGCTTTTGAGGTTTAATATCAGTGAGATTGGGGACTGTTTCACATCTGACTTAATTCTAAAAGTCGGCTTTCAATCTGCTTATTAATGTATAAATATATAAAGTAAAAATGTTAAACATTATAATACACTATGTTCATATTTTAATAACATTACATACAGTAAACCATGAACAACAGGACTTATACAGAATACTTCATTATGGTGAACGATGTAATAGTGTTTACAGGCAGTCTGTCTCTGTATGCTGTCCCCACAGTGACTATTTACCTAGAGAGTTTTCATCTGTATTTTTCGTAGCTGTCTACATACCACCACAGAGCGAGGTTGGAACTAAAACCATACTAAATGAGCTGTATTCCGCCATAAGCAAACAGGGAAACGCTCATCCAGAGGCGGCGTTCCTAGTGGAAGGTGACTTTTATGCAGGAAAACTAAAATCAGCTTTACCAAATTTCTATCAACATGTTAAATGTGCAACCAGAGGGAAAACAATTCTAGACCACCTCTACTCCACACACAGAGACGTGTACAAAGCTCTCCCTCGCCCTCCATTTGGCAAATCTGACCATAACTCTATCCTCCTGATTCCTGCTTACAAGCAAAAATTAAAGCATGAAGCACCAGAGACTCGGTCTATGTAAAAGTGGTCAGATGAAGCAGATGCTAAACTACAGGACTGTTTTGCTAGCACAGACTGGAATATGTTCCCTGGATTCTTCTGATAGCATTGAGGAGTACACCACATCAGTCACTGGCTTTATCAAATACTGCATCAAGGACGTCCCCCCCACAGTGACTGTACGTACATACCCCAACCAGAAGCCACAGATTACAGGCAACATTCACACTGAGCTAAAGGGTAGAGCTGCCACTATCAAGGAGCGGGACTCTAACCCGGAAGCTTATAAGAAATCCCGCTATGCCCTCTGACGAATCATCAAACAGGCAAAGTGTCAAAACAGATCGAATCGTACTACACCGGCTCCGACGCTTGTCAGATGTGGCAGGGCATGCAAACTATTACAGACTACAAAGGGAAGCATAGCCGAGAGCTGCCCAGTGACACGAGCCAACCAGACGAGCTAAATAACTTCTATGCTCGCTTCGAGGCATGTAACACTGAAACATGCATGAGATCACCAACTGTTCCGGATGACTGTGTGATCACGCTCTCCGCAGCCGATGTGACTAAGACCTTTAAACAGGTCAACATTCACAAGGCTGCAGGGCCAGATGGATTACCAGGACGTGTACTCCGAGCATACGCTGACCAACTGGCAAATGTTTTCACTGACATTTTCAACCTCTCCCTGTCTGAGTCTGTAATACCAACATGTTTCAAGCAGACCACCATAGTCCCTGTGCCCAAGAACACTAAGGTAACCCGCCTAAATGACTACCAACCCGTAGCACTTAGTACGTCTGTAGCCATGAAATGCTTTGAAAGGCTGGTCATGGCTCACATCAACACCATTATCCCAGAAACCCTAGACCCACTCCAATTTGCATACCGCACCAACAGATCCACAGATGATGCAATCTCTATTGCACTCCACACTGCCCTTTCCCACCTGGACAAAAGGAGCACCTATGTGAGAATGCTATTCATTGACTACATTTCAGCGTTCAACACCATAGTGCCCTCAAAGCTCATCACAAAAATAAGGACACTGGGACTAAACAGCTCCCTCTGCAATTGGATCCTAGACTTCCTGGTGGGCTGCCCCCAGGTGGTAAGGGTAAGTAACAACACATTCACCACGCTGATCCTCAACACAGGGGCCCCTCAGGGGTGCGTGCTCAGTCCCCTCTTGTACTCCCTGTTCATTCAAGACTGCCCGGGCAGGCACAACTCCAACACAATCATTAAGTTTGCTGATGACACAACAATGGTAGGCCTGATCACCAACAATGATGAGACAGCCTATAGGGAGGAGGTCAGAGAACTGACCATGTGGTGCAAGAACAACAACCTCTCCCTCAACATGATCAAGACAAAGGAAATGATTGTGAACTACAGGAAAAAGAGGACCAAGCAAGCCCCCATTCTCATCGACGGGGCTGTAGTGGAGGTTGAGAGCTTCAAGTTACTTGGCGTCCATATCAACAACAAACTAACATGGTACAAGCACACCAAGACAGTCGTGAAGAGGACACGACAAAACCTATTCCCGATCAGGAGACTGAAAATATTTGGCATGGGTCCTCAGATCCACAAAAGATTTTACAGCTGCACCATCGAGAGCATCCTGACGGGTTGTATCACTGCCTGGTATGGCAACTGCTCGGCCTCCGACCGCAAGGCACTACAGAGGGTAATGCGTACAGTCCAGTACATCACCGGGGCCAAGCTTCCTGCCATCCAGGTCCTCTATACCAGGCGGTGTCAGAGAAAGGCCCTGAAAATCGTCAAAGACTCCGGCCACCCTAGTTATAGACTGTTCTCTCTGCTACCGCACGGCAAGCGGTACCGGAGTGCCAAGTCTAGGTCCAAGAGGCTTCTAAACAGCTTCTACCCCCAAGCCATAAGACTCCTGAACAGCTAATCAAATGGCTACCCAGACTATTTGCCCCCGCCCCTCCCCCCACTACGCTGCTGCAACTCTCTGTTATTATCTATGCATAGCCACTTTAACAACCCTACCTGCATGTACATAATTATCTCAAATACCTCGACACTGGTGCCCCCGCACATTGACACATATATAGCCCCGCTATTGTTATTTACTGCTGCTCTTTAATTATTTGTTTTTCTTATCTCTTACTTTCTTTTTACATATTTTTTTTTTAGGTATTTTCTTAAAACTGCATCGTTGGTTAAGTAAGCATTTCACTGTAAGGTCTACACCTGTTGTATTCGGCACATGTGACAAATGCAATTTGATTCGATTTGATTTGTAGCTCTCTACCAATCTTTCCAGCAACTGTTTTGAGCGCGTGTGAGTGAAAGAATTTACGAGATTATGTCAGAATGACGTAAACTATTGTATCAGGGTAGAACTGTGGAACTGTCTTGAACACACCCTCTTGGCCTGTTAGTTCCCAGGTGTGCCTCATTGTAATTAAGGCCGTGGCCCAAGGTTGAAATGTATTTCCTTTTCATTCATTTAGGGGATCCTCTTACTGAGTGCCAATACCAAACGTACAATGTGCAGGGATACTGGAGTATTTGAGGTAGATATGTACATATAGGTGGGGATTAGGAGTGGAATATTACATGAAGATGAACGCTTTAAATCTGTATTGAAATAACCATATTGTTCTGAGAGCGCATGATGTTGCTGAAACAAAGATGTGTCCAAGGACGAGTTGCTGAGTAAATACCAAAACAAATCACATAATTTCTGGCCCGATCATTCCATTGCTCCACTCCTTGGTGCAAAGAACCTGAGTATTTCAGATTAGTCCCCCTACGTTACACTATACTCTGTCTCTCTCTTCCTGTTCCCCCTTTCTTTCCCCTTCCCCTGTCTCTCCATACCTCCCTTTTGAAACATGCAGTCAGACCAATAACAACGTCTCTTTAGCAATACACTCTCTGGTGTTGTGGCAACAGCCCAAGGTGCCCAGGTGTAACAGGAATACTATCTGTCAGCAGTTAGGGTCGCCTGTCAGTTGTGAAATTGACCTCTGAGTCATGGGGGCCCTGAAGAAGGTGACTGTATAGGGACAGGATTGCTGTCGCTGAGCGACGCTTAATGACATCATTGAGGTACTGATGCATTATTGACGAGTTTGTCATAGCAACTGGCTGCACTGTGCATTCAAGGGACATTGTGTGCCTGTCTATTCACATGGCCTATTCATATGGTTAGGAGTTTCACTGAGTGTACAAAACATTAGGAACACCTGCTCTTTCCATGACATAGACTGACCAGGTGAATCCCAGTGAAAGCTATGATCGCTTATTCATGTTATATCCACTCCAATCAGTGTAGAGGAAGGGGAGCAGACAGGTTAAAGAAGGATTTTTAAGTCTTGAGACAAATGAGACACAGATTGTGTGTGTGTGTGCCATTCAAAGGGTGACAAAAGATTCAAGTGCCTTTGAACCGGATATGGTAGTAGGTGCCAGGCGCAGCGGTTTGAGTGTGTCAAGAACTGCAACGCTGCTGGGTTTTTCACACTCAACAGTTTTACCTTGTGTATCAAGAATGGTCCACCACCCAAAGGACATCCAGCAAACTTGGCAAAACTGTGGGAAGCATTGGAGTCAACATGGGCCAGCATCCCTGTGGAATGCTGTCGACACCTTGTAGAGTCCATGCCCGGACGAATTGAGGCTGTTCTGAGGGAAAAAAGGGGTGCAACTCAATATTAGGAAAATAATGTTTTGTACACACAGTGTACAGTATATCTGCAGGCTAAATGTCACCCAGCAATTTGTGTTTATAGTTTTCAGTTTCAGTAAGAAAAGGTTTTAAGATAAACTCATACATTATGTTTTGAAGTGGATCTAACGTTTGCTCATCAAGTCAACTCATTAAAATTGCTACAATGGAACCTGTTGCAACATAACATCATTTGCCAACATTGCTTATCCAACTCCAGTCAAATCATGACAATGTTCTCATCAACACCACATGGAATCAAACTGTTTTCAGACATATTGATAATGTATCTCTCTTTGTACCTATATCCTCCTTCCACCTCCTCTCTCTCTCTCTCTCTCTCTCTCTCTCTCTCTATCTATTTCTCCGTAGAACTCCATGAATCTGCCTCCAGACAAGGTGAAGATCCTGTGTCAATATGACAACGAGAAGAAGTGGGAACTGGTCTGTGATCAGGTGGGACTCCAACTCCACTGCACAATACAACAGTCTACTGTACCGTTAACGTTTCAATAACACCTAGTGGATAACGTTACAGTAACAGGATGTAATCACAGTTCTTAGGGGAACTTCAGGTAACACGATAACCATGTGAAACTTCTATCATAATGAATCAAGCCCTGGTGATATGCACTGCATCCTTTAAGCTTGACAGACCTTCGTATAGAGGCGTTGAGGTGTCCATTTTGTTGTTGTTGTTGTTGTTGTGTGTCCTGGTTTCTAGGAAAGCACACCATTGACACACCATTGCAGTGAGAGTGGTTGTTCTCACACACACACACTTGCGCACGCAAGAAACAACCACCCGCCACCACACGTGTGCACACACACGCACACTTTGCATCCTGCTGGGAACCTCATCAAAATTGTACGTTGCTGTGGCAACATTGACGAGGCAGATAACTTCCTGTGGCTCAGAGGGGAGTGACACACAGGACACCTGTCACTGTCACTGTACCACAGACCTGCAATGGTTCAATGTTGTCCCTTCCCTTATCTAGCACAGCTAAAGCCATTGTTATCAAAGGCTGTCTATCTCTACTCTGACCTTGCATTGAATGATAGATTGGCATCCCGACATGCAAGGCTCAGCCTCACCAACAGATATATCATTGGTTATACTTGTATAAATTAAGCAGCATAATCATCCCTAGCTTCCAATTGACTCATTCACCCCCCCCCCCCCCCCCCCCCTCCTGTAACTATTCCCCAGGTCGGTGCTGTAAATGAGAATGTGTTCTCAGTCAACTTACCTGGTAAAATAAGGGTTAAAATAAAAAATCATCAAGGCTGTGAAGTCCCTGCTGTGTTCTACCCTCTGGTCCCCTTCTCCCACAGTGCACCCATGTAATCAACATAATTAGATATGCTCTAACATCTGTCTGTCTGTCTGTCTGTCTGTCTGTCTGTCTGTCTGTCTGTCTGTCTGTCTGTCTGTCTGTCTGTCTGTCTGTCTGTCTGTCTGTCTGTCTGTCTGTCTGTCTGTCTGTCTGTCTGTCTGTCTGTCTGCTGTCATTCCTACAGGAACGATTCCAAGTGAAGAATCCTCCCTCTGCTTACTTACTGAAGCTCAAAAGTTATCTTGACCAGGGAGGGGTCAGTCGCAAGGTACTGTACCATTACAGTCCTGTAAGAGATCCAGTCTGGGCTATGGCCCTGCTCAGATACTTTCAAAAACATCATTTCTTGAAGTAATCACTTATATAACAGAATTTGCAAAAGCTATGTTTAAAAAAACACTGGTTTCGTCCATAACTAAGTTACCACTTGTTTTGTTTGCTGTACACCATCAAACATTTCTCCACAACGATAATGACCTTGCTGTGCGTGTTATGACAGTTCAAGAGGCGTGTCCAGGAGTCCACACAGGTCTTAAGAGAGCTGGAGATTTCCCTGAGGACCAATCATATCGGGTGAGACCCGCCCCTTACCCAACTTTTCTGCTTTCATCACCACTCCATCTATTGATCCTTACACAAGCTACATTCATTTTATTTATTTATACAGGTAGGTCAATTAAATGGCACTTCTGCCACTTTTCAACCTCATATTCATTATCTCTAGCCAGTGGCGGTTCTAGACCATTTCAACTGGGGGGGGGTGGCCAAGCTGGGGCCAGTTGTACTGTTAGAGGGGCCAGTTACATTAGACGTTATTGTTGTCATATCGTTTTCTTCACTTCATTGCAGGCATTAGCAGGCAAAAGACCATGTTCATAATCATCATCGTTGCCACTGTCTAATAACGGATGTAAAAAAAGAACGATAGCAAAAATTTGTTATGTAAAAATTATTTCATACTCCACATTTAGGGGGGCCACAAGGGGGTCCAAAATTGTTGTCACAGGGGCACTGGCCCCCTTTGGCCCCCCACCCCCCAGAACCGCTAGTGTCTCTAGCACCATACCAGTGTCTACATTTTATGATCTGTGTTTGAAAAGATAAGACGAAAGGTCCTAAAAATATGCATCATTATGATATCACAGGGAAGGATTAAAAGCAAGAAAAAAATATTTTCAAAACCTGCAATGAGTTTCTAGCCAAAGGGAGGATATTTTCTTGTTCCCCACATGTCAACGGGTAGAACTTTTGAACATAATTTTTTTTCTTCTACAAAACGTAGAAATGCACAGTTTTCACACTGGTATTGTGCTGTAGATAATGAAAATGAGGTTGAAAAGGGGTGGAATTGACCTTTAAGAACAAATTGTTATTTACAATGACCTGTCAGGGTGCAGCAAGTATAACACACAAATAGGTTAAAAAATATCATACAAACAACAATAAAAAAATACACAATAGACAGGCAGTAAAACCGTCAGTAAAGCATTCAGTAATAGACAGCATAAATAACTGATGATGATAAAACAGCTATGAACTCTACCAACAAAATACTAATACTGTAAAAGAAATACATTTTTTATTTATTTATTTTTTATTTAACATTTATTTTGACAGGGACGTCATGCTGAGACTAGGGTCTCTTTTACAGATAAATACAATCAAACACTATACAGAATGACTAAACATTAAAAAAAAAGACTTTTATCATCATAGAGGTCTGTGATCATTACACTGCATTCAAATTTCCATTGATCAAATGCAATTGTGGTCATTGTCCGTAGCTTATGCCTGCCCATACCATAACCCCACCATCACCATGGGGCTCTCTGTTCACAACGTTGACATCAGCAAACCGCTTGCTCACACGACGCCATACACATGGTCTGCGGTTGTGAGGACAGTTGGATGTACTGACAAATTCTCTAAAACGACATTGGAGATGGCTTATGGTAGAGAAATGAACATTCAATTCTCTGTCAACAGTTCTGGTGGACATTCCTGCATTCACCATGCCAGTTGCACGCTCCCTCAAAACTTGAGCCATCTATGACAAAACTGCACATTTTAGAGTGGCCTTTTATTGTCCCCAGTACAAGGTGCACCCGTGTTATGATCATGTTGTTTCATCAGCTTCTTGATATGCCACACCTATCCGGTAGATAGATTATCTTGGCAAAGAAGAAATGCTCACTAGCAGGGACGTAAACAAATTTGTGCATAACATTTGAGATAAAAAAAAATTGTGCATATGGAACATTCCTGGGATCTTTCATTTCATCTCATGAAACACGGGACCAACACTTTACACGTTGCTTTTATATTTTTGTTCAGTGTATATACAACATACAACATTACAAAGATATTAAGAAAAACAGACACATTTATCAACATATTGGTCTCTTTTCATTTCACTGAACTGACATAGGGGGACCAGAACATCTAATTTCAGAGATCTCGGTGAGTTGTTCCACATGAAGGGCGCAAAAAAACTAAAATCAGCTTCACCCAACTCTGTGGAGACCGAAGGGGCCTCCAGTGTTATCCAATCCTGTGGCCGGGTTTGATAATTTGTAAGTCTAAATAGAATTAATGATGCAGATACATATGAAGATTCTGTATGAGTAACTTGTACATCAACACAAGAAAATGCTCCTCTCTACTTACATACAAAGTGGCCCAACCCACTTTTTGATACAAAACGCAATGGTGAGTTCTATAACCATCACCAGTAATAAACCTAAGGGCACAATGGTGAGTTCTATAACCATCACCAGTAATAAACCTAAGGGCACAATGGTGAGTTCTATAACCATCACCAGTAATAAACCTAAGGGCACAATGGAAAAGAGCATCTAGGTGTTTAAGTGTAGATTCTGCTGCATGCATATAGATAATATCCCCATAATCTAAAATCGACATAAGTGGCCTGGACAATTTCCTTCCTATTATCAAAAGTCAGACATGCTTTGTTTCTGTAAAATAAACCAACTTTGAACTTCAACTTGTTCACCAGCTCAGTGACATGTTTTTTAAATAACAGTTTGTCATCAAGACAGATACCAACATATTTGTAGGAAGGAACTCACACAATTTCTGTACCGTTCAAACTAGTCATTACAAATTCATGCAAATCTGGGTTATGGGACCTAGAAAAAAACATGCCTTTTGTTTTGTTTGCATTTAGCACTACCTTTAGATCCAACAGTGACCTCTGTAGTGGTTGAAAATCAGGCTGTATGTGGGAAGAACAGTCAACTGACAGGCCAGGACCAGTATGACCACCAAGCTGAGATACAAGCATCAAATCTTAACCTTTTCAGTAATGATGCAGCGGTCTAAAACAACTTGCTTAGGCAGGGAAGTAGAGGAAAGGGAATTGCCCAGCTTCAGCGAATTATTGGTTTTCCAGAATTTAGAGGGATCGCTAACAGAGTCTGTCATATCGCTAAAGGAAGTCGTTTGATGTGGCCTGTTTATCAGAGGCAGTGCACCCATTTCTCAATTCCCTAAATAGCTGCTAATCAGCTAACAAGCCAGTGTGTCTAGCCTTGGCCTAGGCTTGATTTCTTATCAAGAGGAGGTTTGAGAGTACATGACAGTATTTAAGATGCCCTTTGAAGAGGTAGGGTTTCAGGTGCTTTTGGAAGATGGACGGGGACTCTGCTGCCCTAGCTTTAGTGAGAAGCTGGTTCCACCATTGGGGTGCTAGGACAGAGATGAGCTTTGACTGGGCTGAGTTGGAGCTGCCCTTCCGTAGGGGTGGGAGGGCCAAGAGACCAGAGGTGGCAGAACGGAGTGCTCAGGTTGTGGTGTAGGGTTTGAGCATAGCCTGAAGGTAGCGAGGGGCAGTTCCTTTTGCTGCTCTGTAGGCAAGTACCAGGTTCTTGTAGTGGATGCAAGCTTCGAATGGAAGCCAGTGGAGTGTGCGGAGGAGCGGGGGGAAATAGGAGAACTTGGGAAGGTTGAAAACCAGGCGGGCTGCAGCGTTCTGGATAAATTGCAGGGGTTTGATGGCACAAGCGGGTAGCCCAGCCAACAGCGAGTTGCAGTAGTCCAGACGGGAGATGACAAGTGCCTGGATTAGGACCTGCGCCGCTTCCTGTGTGAGGTAGGGTCGTACTCTACGGATGTTGTACTCTACGGAGTGAGTCACTGCTTTGATGTTTTCAGAAAACAACAGGGTGTTGTCCAGGGTCACTCCAATGTTCCTTGCACTCTGGGAGGGTGACTCTGGAGTTGTCAACCATGATGGAGATTTCTTTGAGCGGTCAGGCCTTCCCCGGGAGGAAGAGCAGCTCCGTCTTGTTGAGATTGAGGTGGTGGGCCGACATCCGTATCACCACCTCGGTGTCAGAAGGGGGTAAGGAGAAAAGTAGTCAAGTGTCATCCGCATAGCAATGATAGGGGAGACCATGTGAAGATATGACGGAGCCGAGTGACTTGGTGTATATAGAGAAGAGGAGAGGGCCTATAACCAAGCCCTGGGGGACACCAGTAGTGAGAGTATGTGGTGCAGACACAGATCCTCTCCATGTCACCTGGTAGGAGTGGCCTTCCGGGTACGATGCAATTCAAGAGTGTGCAGAGCCTGAGACGCCCAGCACAGAGAGGGTGGAGAAGAGGATCTATTTCACGGTGTCAAAGGCAGCGGATAGATCTAGGAGGATGAGAACAGAGGAGAGAGAGAGTCAGCTTTGGCAGTGTGGAGAGCCTCCATGACACAGAAAAGAGCAGTCTCGACCGAGTGACCCATCTTGAAGCCTGAATGGTTAGGGTCAAGAAGATCGTTCTGAGAGAGATAACGAGAGAGTTGATCAGAGACAGCACACTCAAGTGTTTTGGAAAGAACATAAAGAAGGGATACAGGTCTATAGTTTAACATAAGATGAGTCGAGTGCTGGTTTCTTGAGGAGGGGAGCGATTTGAGCCGTTTTGAAGTCAGAGAGGATGCAGCCAATGGTCAGGGATGAGTTTATGAGGGTAGTGAGGAATGGGAGATGGTCTCCAGAGATGGCCTGGAGAAGGGAGGAGGGGATGGGTTCGAGCGGGCAAGTTGTCAGGCGGCCAGACCTCACTAGTCACAGGATGTCGTCAATCTTCTTTTCAAAGTGGTTGACAAAGTCGTCCACAGAGAGGTAGGAGTGAGGGGGAGGGGTGGTGGATTAAGGAGGGAGGAGAAGGTGGAAAAGAGTTTCATAGGGTTAGAGGCAGAAGCTTGAAATGTAGATAGAAAGTTGCTTTAGCTGCGGATACAGAGGAAGAGAAGGTAAAGAGGTCGGAGTAGAAGGATGATAGGTCCTCAGCTGCCCACAGCCCTGTTCTGTAAGCTCGCATTGAGTCACTCAGTCACAGTGCAGGAGGGGAGGGCCGAGCCAGCCGGGAGGAAAGGGGACAATGCTAGTCATAGGATGCGGAAAGGGAGAGTAGGGTCGAAGAGGCAGAGTCAGGAGACAGGAGGGAGAAGGATTTAGCAGAAGGGAGTGATGGTAGGTTAGAAGAGGAGAGAGTAGTGGGAGACAGAGAGCGAAGATTTCGACGGCGCTTGACCATCTGGGTAGGGGCTGAGTGGCTAGGGTTGGAGGAAAGGGTGACAGAAAAGTAAACAAAGTAGTGATCAGAGGCCTGGGTTGCAGTGACATTAGCAGGGGAACAGCCTCTAGTAAAGATGAGATTAAGCCTACAGTATTTCCTGCCTTGTGAGCTGGGGGGGATTGGGAAAGGGTGAAGTCAAATGAGTCAAGGAGGGAAAAGAGAGAGTTGGAAAGAAATGAATCGAAGGCAGACTTCGGTTGGTTGAAGTTGCCAAGTACGAAGAGCGGTGAGCCATCGTCAGGAAATTAAGGTGTAAAGGTCATTGAGGAACTCCTTCCTCGAAGAACTCCACAGAACAACTCGGCAGAACCGTCTTTGTTTCGGCGACAGTCTTAGTTTTACCGACGAGATTGACACGACTGCTGCTTACAGCTGCTACTGAGAAACCAGGGGAGACTGAAATACTAACACTAATCGCTAATTGCGTAACAGAGGTGAAGAGCACACCTCCCTGTACTAATTGCTGATTGCCTAGGAGAGACATATTTTGGTTTATGGACACTTTTTTAACCGACAGCTCATATATTTTGGGGACAGGGATGCTAAGAGAGCATGATGCCACAAGACAAGATTTACATAAATGGCCACCCCTCCAACCTTTTTTGTCTATCACATCTGAAAGTACAAACCCTCTGTGAGATTTGAAAACAGCAGGAGTATCTATAGAGACAAAAGAGTCAATAGAACTGGATTAGCTAGCCACAATAGGCTTCCTGATTGGACTCAAAGTTGCAGAGCTATCAGTAGAATGAGGTAAATGTGCACAAGATTACTATTGACAATACCCATATGCTTATGAGCACATGTAGCCAAACGATAGCTTGATATGAAACTATAAATAGCATAGGTGGCACTAACAACAGTGGGTTCCTTTACGGTAGTTAACAGAGCTTTTGTGAGGACTGAAATACTGTACAATTATTGATATTAATTTGCAAACCATAAAATGCTGGATTTAGGGTTCCCACTAGTTAACACATCCACATAGTCAAAATTGTCTATATCGTAGAAATTCAGGAAAAAACAAACATTTAAGTTAGGAATAAGGTTAGGGTTAGGTTTAAAATCAGATCTTAATAAGAGAAATTGAAGAAATAGACGCGATTTAGCCATAATTCTGACTTTTTGGCTGCGTTATCTAGCGACGACCTGGATTTAGGCTTTCAGGATCTAACATCAGGGTTAGATGCTATTGTGTAGCTACAGTCAGATGTAAGTATTTTTGTTGTTGTGACGTATGCACCAATATTGTTTGTTGTTAAGTGTGTGAATGAAGGCGTCGTGCTTATGAGATTCTTTCACCGTTTGGTTGAGTGAGATTGTTGTTTTACCTGTGGTTACAAAATCTTAGATAGACCAACAATCCAGTTGTAACCTTATTAATACCGTTATGTTTGATTGTTGTAAATGTATGTTGTTTTAAAGTGTCACCGTATGTGTAGTTATTGTAATGTCTAGTCGTTGTTGTGGTCCAATCTGAGTATTGTTATGTCTGGATGTCTGTAATGTGTGTCTGATTGGGGTTGTAGTTACGTCTGACCGTTGTAAAATCTGGTTCTTGTAGTGTTGTTGTGTCTTATTATAATATTCACCTCCTGTTTCCCCTCCTCTCCAGCTGGGCTCAGGAGTTCCTCAGTGAGGAGAACAGAGGTCTGGACGTCCTGGTTGACTACCTGTCCTTCGCCCAATGTGCCGTCACGTAAGTACCAGCCCTTCACATCTACAGTGCCTTCAGAAAGGGTTCCTACCCCTTGACTTATTCCACATTTTGTTGTGTTACAGCCTGAATTCTAAATTGATTAAATCCGTTTTTTTCACTCATCTGCACACAATACCCCATAGTGACAAAGTGAAATCATGTTTTTAGATTTATTTTTTGTAGTAATTGAAAATAAAATACAGAAATCTCTAATTTACATAGGTATTCACATCCCTGAGTCAATACTTTGTAGAATCAAATTACATTTTATTTGTCATGTGCTGAATACAACAGGTATACTTACCGTGAAATGCTTTCTTACAAGCCCTTAACCAACAATGCAGATTTTTTGGAAAGTAAGTAACAAAATATTTGCAAAAAAATATATACTATCAAAATGTCAAATGAAAAAAAGTGACACAATAAAATAACAATAACGAGGCTATATGCAGGGGGTACCGGTACCGAGTTAATGTTCGGGGTACAGGTTAGTCAAGGTAATTGAGGTAATATGTACATGTAGGGGTAAAGTGACTGTGCATAGATGATAAACAGAGAGTAAAAGCAGAGTAAAAAAGAGATTAAATGAAAATAGTCCAGTTAGCCATTTGATTAAATGTTTAGCAGTCTTATGGCTTGGGGTAGAACCTGTTAAGCCTTTTTTAGGGCCTTCCTCTGAAACCGCCTGGTATATAGGTCCTGGATGGCAGGAAGCTTGGTCCCAGTGATGTACAGGGCCGAACGCACTACCCTCTGTAGTGCATTACGGTCAGATGCCGAGCAGTTGCCATAGCAAGCAGTGAGGCAACCAGTCAGGATGCTCTCGAGGGTGCAGCTGTATAACATTTTGAGGATCTGAGGACCCATGCTAAATGTTGTCAGTCTCTTGAGGGGGCAATAGGTGTTGTGGTGCCCTTCTCACAAATATCTTGGTGTGTTTGATCTGGACACCAAGGAACTTGATGCTCTTGACCCCCTCCACTACAGCCCCGTCCTTTTCCTCTGGTCAATGATCAGCTCCTTTGTGTTGCTCACGTTGAGGGAGAGGTTGTTGTCCTGGCACCACACTGCCAGGTCTCTGACCTCTTCCCTATAGGCTGTCTCATTGTTGTCGGTGATCAGGCCTACCACCGTTGGGTCGTCGGCAAACTTAATGATGGTGTTGGAGTCGTGCGTGAACAGGGAGTACAGAGTAAGCACGCACCCCTGAGTGGACCCTTTGTTGAGGATCAGCATGTCAGATGTGTTGTTGCCTACCATAACCACCTGGGGGCGGCCCATCAGGAATTACAGGATCCAGTTGCAGAGGGAGGTGTTTAGTCCCATTGTCCTTAGCTTAGTATTGAGCTTTGAGGGCACTAAGGTGTTGAACTCTGGTCTGTAGTCAACAAACAGCATTCTCACATAGGTGTTCCTTTTGTCCAGGTAGGAAAGGGCAGTGTGGAGTGCAATAGAGATTGCGTCTTCTGTGGATCTGTTGGGGTGGTATGCAAATAATAAGGGGTCTAGGGTTTCTGGGATGATGGTGTTGATGTGAGCCATGACCAGCCTTTCAAAGCACTTCATGGCTACAGACGTGAGTGCTACGGGGCGGTAGTTATTTAGGCAAGTTACCTTGGCATTCTTGGGCACAGGGACTATGGTGGTCTGCTTGAAATAGACTCGGTCAGGAAGAGGTTGAAAATGTCAATGAAGACCTTTGAAAGATGGTGAGTGCATGCTCTGAGTACACATTCTAGTAATCCATCTGGCCCTGCGGCCTTGTGAATATTGACCTGTTTAAAGGTATTACTCACATCGGCTACGGAGATCGTGATCACACAGTCATCCAGTACAACTGGTGCTCTCATTGTCTCGGAGTGAGCATAGATGTCATTAAGCTCATTTGGTAGGCTTGCATCACTGAGCAGCTCACAGCTGGGTTACCCTTTGTAATTCGTAATAGTTTGCAATACCTACCACATCTGACTAGCGTCAGAGCTGGTGTAGTAGGATTCAGTCTTAGACCGGTATTGATACTTTGCCTGTTTGATGGTTCGTCGAAGGATATAGCGGGATTTCTTATAAGCCTTCGGATTAGTGTCCTTGAAACTGGCAGCTTTATCTCAGTGTGGATGTTACCTGTAATCCATAGCTTCTTGTTGGGTTATGTACGTACGGTCACTGTGGGGGCGACATCGTCGATGCACTTATTGTTGAAGCCAGTGACTCCTTAATGCCATCCAATGAATCCCGGAACATATTCCTGGCTGTACAAGCGAAACAGTCCTGTGGCTTAGCATCTGCGTCATCTGACTACTTCCATATTGAGCAAGTCACTGGTACTTCCTGCTTGAGTTTTTGCTTGTAAGCAGGAATCAGGAGAATAGAATTATGGTTGTATTTGCCAAGCGGAGGGCGAGGGAGAGCTTTGTACGCATCTCTGTGTGTGGAGTAAAGGTGTTCTAGAGTTGTTTTTTTCTCTATGGATTTAAGTTTTCCTGCATTAAAGTCCCGGGCCACTAGAAGCGCCGCTTCTGGGTGATCATTCTCTTGTTTGCTTATGGCCTTATACAGCTCGTTGAGTGCGGTCTTAGTGCCTACATCGGTTTGTGGTGGTAAATAGACAGCTACAAAAATATAGATAAAAACTCTTGGTAAATAGTGTGATCTAAAGCTTATCATGAGGTACTCTACCTTAGACGAGCAAAACCTCGAGACTTCCTTAATGTTAGAGATTACGCCCCAGCTATTATTGACAAATAGACACCACCCCTCATCTTACCGGAGGTTGCTGTTCTGTCATGCCAATGCACGGAAAACCCAGCCAACTGTATATTATCCATGTCCTCGTTCAGCCACGACTCGGTGAAACATAATATAGAGTTTTTAATGTCCCGTTTGTAGGATAGTCTCAAACGGAGCTCATCCAGTTTATTCTACAGTGATTGCACATTCGCCAGTAGAACGGATGGTTAAGGCGGATTTTCCAATCACCGACAAATTCTCACCATACTTCCTTGCAGATTTCCTCAAGCTCTGTTAAGATAGTGTAACGTGGGTCGTATAAAGGGGACCAAGGCGCAGCGTGTATAGTGCTCATATTCACTTTTATTATGAAGACACTAGAACAAAACGACTGACAACAGTTCCGTCAGGTGAACATACACTAAACAGAAAACAACTACCCACAAAACCCAGGAATAAAAACCCCTACTTAAATATGATCTCTAATCAGAGGCAACGAGGATCAGCTGCCTCCAATTAGAGATCAACCCAAACAATCCCAACATAGAAAATAGAAAAACTAGAACTTAAACATAGAAATAGAAAAACAGACAAACACCCCCTGTCATGCCCTGACCTACTCTACCATAGAAAATAACAACTTACTATGGTCAGGACGTGACAGATATATGGGGAGCTGGGGTGAACAGCAATCTTCAAGTCTTTCCACAGATTTCCAATGGGATTCAAGTCTGGGCTTTGCCTGAGCCACTCAAGGACTTTCACATTCTTGTTCTGAAGCCATTCCAGCGTTGCTTTGGTTGTATGCTTGGGGTCATTGTCCTATTGGAACATAAATCTTTGCTCCAGTCTAAGGTTGTTAGCACTCTGAAGCAGGTTCTCATCAAGGATTTGGCTGTATTTGGCCCCATTCATTGTTCTCTTTATCCTTATCAGTCTCCCAGTCCCTGCCGCTAAAAAGCATCCCCATAGCATGATGCTGCCACCACCATGCTTCACAAAATGGATGGACAAAATGGATGGTGTTAGAAGGGTGTTGAAGTGCCTAGATTGGTGAAGTGCTGTAGAGACTGTTGTCCTTCATGCAGGTTCTCCCATCTCAGCCAAGGAACTCTGTAGTTCTGTCAGAGTGGTCATTGGGTGCTTTGTCACCCTCAGCAAGGTCCTTCTTGTCCGGTTGCTGAGTTTGGTGAGATGGCCAGCTCTAGGCAGAGTCAGGGTAGTTCCATATTTTTTCAATATATACGTACCAATGATGGAGACCATGTTGCTCTTGGAAACTTTCAACACTCTAGAAATTGATTCATTATAAGGGCACAAGGCGAGACCCAGATGCAGACACGAGAGGCAGATGGTTTGAGTCCCTGATATTTATTATAATCCAAAAGGGTAGGCAAGACAATGGTCGTGGACAGGCAGAAGATCAAAACCAGGTCAGAGTTCAGGAAGTACACAGTGGTCAGGGCAGGCAGAATGGTCAGGCAGGCGGGTTCAGAGTCCAGACAGGCAAGGGTCACAACCGGGAGGACTAGCAAAAACAGAGCGAAGGAAACAGCAGGAGACCGGTAAAAACATGCTGGTTGACTTGACAAAAAAAAGACGAGCTGGCAACAGACAAGCAGGGAATACAGGAATAAGTACCCAGGGACTAATGAGGAAAACAGGTGACACCTGGAGGTGGGTGGAGACAATCACAAAGACAGGTGAAACAGATCAGGGCGGTGACATTCATATCCATCCCCAGATATATGACTCATCATAATCTCTGAGATTTACAGACAGTTCCTTGGACTTCATGTTATAGTTTCTGCTCTGACATGCACTGTCAACTGTGGGACCTTATATAGACAAGTGTGTTTCTTTCTAAAACATGTCCAAACAATTAAATTAGCCACATGTGGACTCCAATGAAATTGTAGTGACATATCAAGGAGGATCAAAGGAAATTGGATGCACCTGAGCTCAATTTGGAGTGCCATAGAAAAGGGGTTTGAATACTTGTGTAAATGAGATATTGCTGTATTTTATTTCCAATAAATGTGCAAACATGTCAAAAAAAATTAACTTTGTCATTATGGGGTATTGTGTGTAGATGGGAGAGACAAAAACATAGATTTAATACATTTGCAATTCAGGCTGTAACACAACAAAATCTGGAATAAGTCAATGGCTATGAATACTTTCTGAAGGCACTTGTATGTGAATGGGACAATCTGAGAGGAAAATGTTTCGATTTTTACGTAGGTCTTTATGGTAGTTCTGGGTCTTTCCTTCATCTTTTTGGGACACTTTAGTAATGAAACATATCTGAGAGCTTTAGATTTAACATTTAACATAACTTTAATATTCCACATTGATAATATTGGGTCAACTCTCCCATTCATGTCCAAATTCCTGCTACTTTGGACTCTCAGCTATGACATGGAAAGTTTGGACAATGGGACTTCCACACCAGAAAAATCGGTGGAGGACTTGACGAGGAGTGCCAGTAACTCTCCAACCCATGGTGGTTCTAAAGCTGCTCGTGCCCTTACTGTGAGGTGAGTGTTAGCAGGAATTGGTAGAAGAATGGACATGAGCTTCTGTCTGTCAGATGGGACTGAGGTTGGACTACACTTGTACTTCTTGCATCCTAGATTCATGGGCATTAATTGTGAGGAAAGAACAATGTCTCCCACTCCTCTCCACACACATTGTGACATACACACACACCATTTCCCCTGCCATAAAACTAGAGTTGAAAAACAAATGGCCTAACAAATGTCGAAATTCTAATAAGGCCTACCAAATGTCGGAAATTAGAAGCAGAAACTTAATTTAAATGATAGTATATTAATTACAGTAAGCTAAATTATTATGGAATTATTATGGTGGATTGAATTTTGCAGGTAGCCTACTTTTTGAAGTGATTTTTTTGACAATCAGATATCATCACACAAGACCCATGGTATGCGAAACTGACCTTGCGCAGACCGCAAAAACAACGGTTAACGGGATAAAATGTTAATCCCATTTTAGCTCAGCATATCCCAGGCATCTTATCCGGGTTTCTCATAACCGGCATACAAGCTTTTTCGGGTTATTGTAAACGGGATATGATGTTGTGTCAACTCAAAAACAGAATACTTGAGTATCCCGAATAATAACGCGATGTTGGTGTGCATGTAAACGTGGTCAGTGTAACATTCCTTGCCATGGAACAAAGCTTATGCCATAAGCAAACCTTGGGCAATGTTTCTTCTTAAGTAACATAAATCCTTTGCACTGTGCTTCGAATTCCTGGAACAGTGTGATCTCAGTTTTGTCTGTGGTAAATGTTCTCAAAATGTCTTAGAACGTTTTTGATTGGTCATTAACATTATGAGAACCTTGGCGCAACTGGTACAGCTGAGACAGTGAGCACATACTGTAGATTAACCTGTGGCGTCAAGCCGTCCCAATCTGTCCCAAGCTGTCACACACACACACACACACATACCATGTCAACAGACAGGCGGACGGACGGACACACTCACACACACTCACACACCTCTATAATCCTTTTCATCTGGAGGAGCCACGTTCCTGTCACACTAACTGTTTTGTTGGGTAAATGTTGGATGCAGCGTGCCTCCCTCTCAACAATGTAGTCTGTCTAAATGTAAACATTGTGTACATGTGAGCAATATCTGACTAGGGCCAAACCATCAGACATTCCACCCATCGACAGACATCTTGACGTCCATTTTGGGGCACTGCCTGTCATTGATGCTTCCAAGAGGGGTGTGTAAGAACCATGTCTCATTCATCGCCTCCTCTCTCTCTCATGCTGGATTGTCTCTTTCTCTAACATCTCTCTCGCTCTTACTAACTCGGCTGTCATTTTGAAGGGACTATTAACATGCACACCGCCATTCTGCCTCTCGTTGTGGTGTTGAGAATGTGAATAAAGGCACATTTCTTAGTTCATCGTTAACAAGAATGACTCTAGCGCTGAAAATGTAGGCGAGGGAGTAACTCTTATCTATGAACAATTTTGAAGTGTGTAGACATTAGAAACACCCAGAGTTTACATTGTGTAGTTATTTAAACATACCGCAAGGGCTTTGAATGAAAATGGGCTACTGCGGCTTTGGTGTTATGTAACAACCCCACATTTGCACAATGCATAGCGCTATGCATTAGTAATAACATGTTAATAACAGCTACGTTTCTCACCTGGCAGATTCAACTCTCTCCACAACAGGAAAGCGCTGAGGAAGTCACGCCTTGTCAGTCAGAAAGACGACGTTCACCTCTGCATCATGTGTCTACGTGCCATCATGAACTACCAGGTACATACCGCCCCATGGAAACCTCATTTAACCTTTACTCAACCGGTAGGCCTATTCACCTTTATGTCTACTGTTAAAACAGCGTGACTCAATAGAGTTAGCTAGGAATAACGTTTATTTTAGCCTCACAGTTTGTGGTTTTTCACACCTTAACTTGATGCCTCTCTCCTGTGCTGGAAGACAGTGTCCATTGACAAAAGTGACAGTTGACAGGCTTTGTGTCAGTAGGAGTCAAGTCTACACTGCAGTATATGTCATATGACTGACAATGGTGATGACTGACAGCTGTGTGTATGTGTGTTCAGTCTGGGTTTAACCTGGTGATGACCCACCCATGCTGTGTGAACGAGATCACGCTCAGCCTCAACAACAGGAATCCCAGGTGAGGACCAGTATTATTAGTGTGTGTGTGTGTGTGTGTTGAGTCTGTATGTCTGTCTGTTGTGTAAAATAACATTGTTGTTGAGTGTGTGTGTATGTGTGTGCGTGCGTGTGTTTTTAATTTGACTATCTTTGTGGGGACCAGAGGTGGAGACATTTCGCCAGTCCACAGAGGGAAAAAGGTTATGTTAGACTTAGGGGTTAGGTTTAGTGTCAGGGTTACAATAAGGTTAGGGTTAGGGTTTGGGGTTAAGGGTTAGGGTTATGGAAAATAGGATTTTGAATGGGAACCAATTGTTTGGGCCCCACAAGGATAGTAAAACAAATGTGTGTGTGTGCGTGCGTGCGTGCGTGTTTGTGTGTGTATGAGGGTATTATAATGTACACTTTTACCCATCAGGACCAAGGCCCTGGTGCTGGAGCTGCTGGCTGCCGTGTGTCTAGTGAGGGGGGGTCATGACATCATCCTCTCCGCCTTCGACAACTTCAAAGAGGTTAGAGGGGTATCCAAGGCGACAGTCTCTTCGCCAACAAGTCCTGTCAAGCCCTACACCCTTCTCTCAATATCATATGACATGTCGTAGAGGCTCCCAGTTTCCCAAGTCTCCCATTGACGTCAGTGCACAATTTATGCGAAGCTTACATTAGTTACATGCAGAGATCTCTCCAAAAATTAGGATGTGGCCATCAGTCGTCTGCATGCTTTCCTTGACTCACACTAGTGTGAACACGGCACACTCCAAGTCAACCTCTCAACCCCCATCCAAAGACATCCTGTCTCAGTTTGAAACCCCACCACCCCCTTCACACATCAACCCCCATCGACCCCCATGGCAGCTGCCGGGGCAGTTGCCCCCTATAAGCAGACACAAAGTAAGGAAGGGGCGGGAGGGTGTGGGAGCACAAACATTCGTAACATTTGTTGGCAACGTGACAGTTGAACCTTTCTGTGGACCTTTCATCACTGTCTGTCAAGGGAGCAACTGTTGCCAACAGAAAAAGACCTCCATGAATAGGGTTACCCAGACATTGTGATGTAGACCTGGGTATTATTAGCAATGGGCAAGGTCGGGGAAGCTAGATCTTCGTACTTGAGGCCCCCCACTGCAACCTAGGGATAGTTGCCCCTAAGCACTGATCTGTGGTCAGTTTTGTCTTTGAAGTCGTGGTTTGCATAAGTAAGAATGGGGTGAGTGAAGCTGATCCTAGACAAGTAGTTATGTGAAACCTCTCCCTAGAGCGGATAATTACATGGACATTGACCAGAGCAGACAACTCTCTATCAAAAGGTCTCACATTCACTCGTTTCCTATGACGTATGTCTGGTGGCTTGAGGAAGTATCAGAACACATGATATATCAGTGTTGGTTACTTACAGTCCGTATTTTTCAAGACCTATAATATGACACTCAGAGATAGGCATCGGGTAAACAATGCACACAAAGTTGTGAAATATTTAAAGAGGGATTGAGTTTTTCTACCCTCTTTCAAATCAGCTCGATAAAAGTCATCAATAATTGCGGTATCCAGAGCTCTCGCCTTCTCATATCCAACCGCACACATTGTTTAAGCAATACCTTAGAGTAGTATCCTAGTATCAGTTACAGAGCTGGCATCAAAAGTGGCACAGTGAGTGGTCCTTGTTTTGGTACGGCGCAGCGGGACTGTGTGGGTGAGAGACTAATGGAGGGAGAGAGCGAGAGATGACAGATAGCACATTGTAGAGGAGTGAAGTAGCGGAGGCGGGAATGCGGCGTGCCAGGCTGGCTCCGGTTGCCCACAGTGGCAGAGCGTGGGCATTGTTGGGGTACAGGCTGGCAGGTTGAAGTGCAGGCCTGCATTATTTAGTGGACACGAGCGGGTAGGGGGGAGGCGGCGTTAGTCCTTAAAGACATATCACACATGTTCAGAGGGTGCCGATAATGGACATCACACAATCGAGTTGTCCAACTGATATATTTCCGTTTCAAACACACTACTTACTCCTAGAGTGCAGAGTGTTCTGAACCCACTTCTGTATGTATGAGCAATGCTGATGTTTTATCTTCCATTATTAAAGTCAGTTTACTTCTATTATTGAAGTCATTTGCGATAGCCTAGGGGTAGAGAGAGTGAGAGAGAGGAGAGGCATACCAAGTGAAAGATAGACTGCATGGGGTACAGATGGCTGTATTTAAGCATACCCTGCCCCCCCCTCCCCCCGTGCATATTTGTGGTGTTGCAGTGCAGAATTAAGTGCCCAATCGAAAACCTTTTCGCCTTCCATCCATGTCGTTCATAAGGTATGTGGAGAGAAGAGCCGCTTTGAGAAGCTCATGGAGTATTTCTGCAATGAAGAAAGCAACATTGACTTTATGGTGAGTCTGGCTCCAAAGTGCGCACTTCGTGTTCGTTAGGTGTTCATTATGTCCATCTCCATCTGTACACAGACGAGATCATGCTCAGACTTGATAATCAAGTTATACTATATGTCAACTCGACTTCATTGATGTAAACCATTGAAGTTACGCTAGCATAGTTTTGCCACAGTGTACCATGCCATCTCCTACTGTTTATGTCCACCAGGTGGCGTGCATGCAGTTCATCAACATTGTGGTCCACTCAGTGGAGAACATGAACTTTAGGGTCCATCTGCAGTATGAGTTTACCCACCATGGCCTGGATGACTATCTAGAGGTGAGTGATACAGAATCACAGAGAGAAGTTGCCCCCTAACCACTGACCCGTGGTCAGATTTTTTCAGAAAATATCCACATATACCCCCAGTTTTTTTTAAGAATATGACTTATAATACCTTATGAGATTACATTAGTACAGCTGTCTTTCCTTATCATTACCAAAAACCTAAGGACGCATAATTCCAATGAGTATGTTTTTGTTGTCATAGGAGACTTCATTTGAAGGTAAACCAGTTATGCATGTGTGGGCACATCATTAAATAGAACAATAGTAATGTATCTCTGTTTGCCTATATATACAGTGCATTCGGAAAGTATTCAGACCCATTCACTTTTTCCACATTTTGTTACATTACAGCCTTATTCTAAAATGGATTAAATAAATAAAAATCCTCATCAATCTACACACAATACCCCATAACGACAAAGCCGTAACAGCTTTTGGGAAATGTTTGCATATGTATAAAAAAAAAAAAATGAAATACCTTATTTACATAAGTATTCAGACCATTTGCTATGAGACTCTAAATTGAGCTCAGGTGCATCTGTTTTCCATTGATCATCCTTGAGATGTTTCTACAACTTGATTAGAGTCCACCTGTGGTAAATTCAATTGATTGGAAATTATTTGGAAAAGCACACACCTCACTATGTAAGGTCCCACATTTGACAGTGCATGTCAGAGCAAAAACCAAGCCATGAGGTCGAAGGAATTGTCCGTAGAGCTCCAAGACAGGATTGTGTCGAGGCACAGGTCTAGGGTAGTGTACAGAAAAATGTCTGCAGCATTGAAGGTCCCCAAGTACACAGTGACCTCCACCATTCTTAAATGGAAGACGTTTGTAACCACCAAGGCTCTTCCTAGAGCTGCCCGCCTGGCAAAACTGAGCAATCAGGGGAGAAGGGCTTTCGTCAGGGAGGTGACCAAGAACCCAATGGTCACTCTGACAGAGCTCCAGATTTCTTTTGTGGAGATGGGAGAACTTTCCAGAAGGACAACCATCTCTGCAGCACTCAGGCCTTTATGGTAGATGGAAGCCACTCCTCAGTAAGGCACATGACAGCCCACTTGGAGTTTGCCAAAAGGCACCTAAAGGACTCAGACCATGAGAAACAAGATTATCTGGTATGATGAGCAAAGTACAGAGCGATCCTTAATGAAAACCTGCTCCAGAGTGCTCAGGACCTCAGACTGGGGCAAAGATTCACCTTCCAACAGGACAATGACCCTAAGCGCACAGCCAAGACAATGCAGGAGTGGCTTCGGGACAAGTCTCGTAATGTTCTTGAATGGCCCAGGCAGAGCCTTGATTTCAACCCAATCGTACATCTTTGGAGAGAACTGAAAATAGCTGTGCAGCAATGCTCCCCATCCAACCTGATAGAGCTTGAGAGGATCTGCAGAGAAGAATGGGAGAAACTCCCCAAATACAGGTGTGCCAAGCTTGTAGCATCAAGACTCGAGGCTGTAATCGCTGCCAAAGGAGCTTCAACAAAGTACTGAGTAAAGGGTCTGAATACTTATGTAAATGTGATATTTCCGTTTCTTATTTAATCAAATTGAGAACAAGGCTATAACGTGACAACATTTTGAAAAAGTGAAAGGGTCTAAATACTTTCCAAATGCACTGTATGTGTGTATGTGTCCCTCTGTCATGTACAGAGGTTAAAGTTCACGGAGAGTGACCGGCTGCTGGTGCAGATCCAGGCCTACCTAGACAACGTGTTTGATGTGGGTGCTCTGCTGGAGGATGCAGAGACCAAGAACGCCCTGTTGGAACACATGGAGGAGCTGCAGGAGCACAATGCACAGGTGACCATACCATAAAAGAACACACGTCCTCTATGTAACCTTTATTCTGATGTGTTGCACCTGGGTGAACATGACGCTTTGCTTGTACGCACGTTGAAGGTTTAGAGTAAGTAGATGTGCTGTGCGTTTCTACACGTGTCTGTACGGCTACATAAGTGTGTGCATATGCGTGCGTTATAGATAAGCAGCAGACTGGAAGAGAGTGAGAGGGAGGCGTTGGAGAAAGTGTCTGAGCTGGAGAAACAACTCATCCAGACCACCAAGGAGGTGGAGCTCCTAAAGGTAGACTTATCATCGAACTACGGTCCATTACATTCACAAAGAAGACTTGCGTTAGATCCAGAGCTAATGCCTAGGCAAAAGCTCAGAGGGCTAACACACAGACATGTTTGTCTGTGTAACAGGAGAGTCTGCGTGAGTCCTGTGACCAGGTGACCATTCTACAACAGCGGGAGATAGAAAGAGAGATAGAACGAGAGAGGGAAAAAGAGCGAGCGAGGGATAGAGATCGTTCGGCCCAGGCCTTAGCGGAGCTGGAGGAGAAAGTTCAGGGGCTTGTGTGCCAGGGGCTGATTCGAATGGAGCGCACGTCCTCGGGACACCTGGACCTCCATGTGGTCCCTGTCATCTCTCCTGTTTCCATCCCTTCAAAAACAGGTGAGCTACAAGCCACACACATGGGCTCAGAAACCATGTCAGAAATCAAGAGTTTCATTGCAAAACGCTAGATATCAATTTTAATTTTTTTAAATTTTAATTTAAATGTTGGTAAATGAGCTTTTATTGTTTAAAGAAATGATGAAAGAGATTGGTGTGTTTTTTTCACTATCTAGTCATGGCATGGGGTTGTTTAATGACAGACAGGTATTTGTTTAAATCTATCACTGGTTATTTTCAGAGAGACAAATGATCATGTTATCAATGCTATGTACCCGGCTCACTCTCAGAGAAATAAGTAGTACTGCTAGGTTTTTCACAGTCAAAAGTAGCAAATAAGTACATTTTAGTCATTCAGCAGAATATCTGATCCAAGGCGACTTAAAGGTCCAATGCAGCTGTTTTTATCTAAATATCAAATCATTTCTTGGTAACAATTAAGTACCTCACTTTGATTGTTTTAAATTAAAATGGTAAGAAAATAAATAAAAAGAGCAATTTCTCAAGCAATAATTTAGCTAGGACTGTCTAGGAGTAGAGTGGGGAGGGGAAAACAGAAAACTAGCTATTATTGGCAGAGAGGTTTGGATTTTTTTTAAATCTACACACAAAACCCCATAATGACAAAGTGAAAATGTTTGCACATTTATTGAAACTGAAATACATAAATATCTCATTTACATAAGTATTCACACACCTGAGTCAATACTTTGTAGATGTCACGCCCTGACCATAGAGAGCCCTCTGGGTTTTCTTTGGTGTTTTAGGTCAGGTCGTGACTAGGCAGGTTTCTAGGTATTATATTTCTATGTTGGTGTGTGTGTATGGTTCCCAATTAGAGGCAGCTGATAATCGTTACCTCTAATTGGGGATCATACTTAGGTTGTCCTTTTTCCCACCTGCGATGTGGGATATTGTTTTGTTTTGTTTTGTAGGAGTGCCTATGTGCGCTACGTATTTCACAATCGTTATATCTTTGTTGTTTGGGAAATTTCACTATCATTAAAATGTGGAACTCTACTCACGCTGCGCCTTGGTCCAATTATTCATACGACGGTCGTGACAGAATATCCCACCATTACAGGACCAAGCAGCGTGCCCAGGAGGTGAAGGAGAGTTGGTCATGGGAAGAGATACTAGGTGGATGCGAGACCCTTCCTTGGCGGGAGTCGCCGAGGAGTAAAGGAGGACAGCAACGACGCCGTGGTCCGCGGCCACAAACAGCCCAAGGCTGGAGGGGGGGGGGGGGGGGGGTACAAGGGGCGGTCAGCCGAGGAGAGAGCCAGAGACTGTCTGGGAGTCGATGGAGCAGTTTGAGGAAGGATATCGGAGAGAGGTGTTGGCTAGGAGTATGCTGCAGCGCAGGCGTTTTAAGAGTGTGTCACCAGTCCGGTGCAACCCGTGCCGGCTCCACGCACCAGGCCTCCAGTGCGCCTTCCCAGCCCGGTACGTCCTGTGCCGGCTCCCCGCACTCGCCCTGAAGAGTGTGTCACCAGCCCGGTGCAACCTGTGCCGGCTACACGCACCAGGCCTCCAGTGCGCCTCCCCAGCCCGGTACGTCCTGTGCCGGCTCCCCGCACTCGCCCTGAGGAGCGTGTCATCAGTCCGGTGCAACCTGTGCCGGCTCCCCGCACTCGTCCACCAGTGTGTGTGTACAGTCCGGAGTCTCCAGCGACGGTCTACAGCCCGGAACCTCCAGCGACGGTTCACAGTCCAGAGCTTCCAGCGACGGTTCACAGTTCAGAGCCTCCAGCGATGGTCCACGGTCCTGGAGCCTCCAGCGGCGGTCCACGGCCTGGAGCTTCCTGTGCCGGTGCCATGGCAGTCCAGGCACGGTGTCCAGTCCCGCTCCATGGCCGGAGCTTTCCTCTGCACCGGTGCTCAGTCCAGGTACGGCGTCCAGTCCAGCTCCATAGCCGGAGCTTTCCTCTGCGCCGGTGCTCAGTCCAGGCACGGCGTCCAGTCCCGCTCCATGGCCGGAGCCTTCCTCTGCGCCAGTGCCTAGTCCAGCTGATGGACTAGGTGATAATCGTTACATCTAATTGGGGATCATACTTAGGTTGTCCTTTTTCCCAACTGCGATGTGGGATATTGTTTTGTAGGAGTGCCTATGTGCGCTACGTATTTCATGATCGTTATATCTTTGTTGTTTTGGAAATTTCACTATCATTTAAATGTGGACCTCTACTCACGCTGCGCCTTGGTCCAATTATTCATACGACAGTCGTGACAGTAGAAGCACAGCTGTGAGTTTTTCTGGGTCTTTAAGTCTCTAATAGCTTTCCACACCTGGATTGTGCAACATTTGCCCATTTATTCTTTAAAAAAATATTTAAGCTCTGTCAAATTGGTTGTTTATCATTGCTAGACAACCATTTTCAGGTCTTGCCATAGATTAAATTCAAATTCAAGTAAATTTCAAGTAAATTTAATTCAAAACTGTAACTCAACCACTCAGGAACATTCACTGTCTTCTTGGTAAGTAGCTACCTTGTGTTTTATGTTATTTTCCTTCTGAAAGGTAAATACATTTCCAAGTGTCTGGTAGAAAGCAGACTGAACCAGGTTTTCCTCTAGGATTTTGCATGTGATTAGCTCCATTCCATTTCTTCCATTTCCAAAACTCTCCAGTCCTTAACAATTACAAACATACCCATAACATAATGCAGCCACCACTATGCTTGAAAATATGGAGAGTGGTACTCGGCAGTGTGTTGTATTGGATTTGCCCCAAACATACTGTAACACTTTGTATTCAGGACAACAAGTTAGTTTCTTAAGCCACATTTTTTGCAGTACTACTTTAGTGCCTTGTTGCAAACAGGATGCATGTTTTGGAATATTTGTATTCTGTGAAGGCTTCCTTCATTTCACTCTGCCAATTAGGTTAGTATTGTGGAGTCACTACAATGTTGTTGATCCATCCTCAGTTTTCCACTATCACAGCCATTAAACACTGTAACTGTTTTAAAGTCACACACCATTGGCCTCATGTTGAAATCTCTGAGAGATTTCCTTCCTCTCCGGCAACTGAGTTAGGAAGGACGCCTGTATCTTTGTAATGACTGTGCATATTGATACACCATCCACAGTGTAATAAATAACTTCACCATGCTCAAAGGGATATTCAATGGCTGCTTTTTGAGTTGAACTGTACCAAAGGGGTTGAATACTTATTGACACGACATTTCAGCTTTTCATTTTTTATTAAAACCTGTTAAGGATAGGGGCAGTATTTTCACATTCGGATGAAAAACGTGCCCAAATTAAACTGCCTGCTTCTCAGACTCAGAAGGTAGGATATGCATATTATTAGTAGATTTGGATAGAAAACACTCTGAAGTTTCTAAAACTGTTTGAATGATGTCTGTGAGTATAATAGAACACATATGGCAGGCAAAAACGTGAGAAAAATCCAATCAGGAAGTGGGAAATCTGAGAATTGTAGTTTTTCTTTGGAATCCTTATCGAAACTACAGTGTCTGTGGGGTCACCTTGCACCTCCTAAGGCTTCCATTGGCTGTCAACAGCCTTTAGAAACTTGTTTCATCCTTCTCCTGTTACTGGGCAGAGAATAGGAGCTCAGTCTATCAGTGGACTGCCTGAGGACAAAGGACTTGATTATGCGCGAGCACACGAGCACGCCGTTCCTTCTTTTTCTTCTGGAATGAATACGCTATTGTCCGGTTGGAATATTATCGACGTTTTATGTTAAAAAGACCCTAAGGGCTGTTGTAAACAACGTTTGACATGTTTCTACGAACGGTAATGGAACATTTTGACGTTTTGTGTCTGGATTTACGCTCGCGCATTATGCCTTTGGATAGTGATCTGAACGCGCAAACAAAAGGAGGTATTTGGACATGGAGTATTTCGAACAAAACTAACATTTCTTGTGGAAGTAGGAGTCCTGGGAGTGCATTCTGACGAAGATCAGCAAAGGTAAGTAAATATTTATAATACTAATTCTGAGTTTAGTTGACTCCAGAACTTTGCTGGTAACTGTATAGCTTGCTTTGATGGTTGAGCTCTGTACTCTGAATATTGAAAAATGTGCTTTCGCCGAAAAGCTATTTTGAAATCTAACACAGCGGTTGCATTAAGGAGAAGTGTATCTATAATTCTTTTAATAACTGTTGTAAAGCTTATCAACGTTTATGATGAGTATTTTTGTAAATTGATGTGCTCATTCCCCGGAAGTTTTGGGTGGCAATACATTTTCTGAACATCACGCGCCAATGTAAAAGTTTTTTTTTAGATATAAATATGAACTTTATCTAACAAAACATACATGTATTGTCTAACATTGAGTCCTGGGAGTGTCATCTGATGAAGATCGTCAAAGGTTAGTGATTAATTTTAGCTGCATTTCTGGTTTTTGTAATGCCTCTCATTGCTTGGAAAATGGCTGTGTGGTTTTTCTTGTGAAGTTGATGTCCTAACATAATCTAATGTTTTGCTTTCGCCGTAAAGCCTTTTTGAAATCGGACAATGTGGTTGGATAAACGAGAAGATTATCTTTAAAATGGTGTATAATAGTTGTATGTTTGAGAAAATTGAATTATGAGATTTTTGCTCTTTTGTATTTCGCGCCCTGCTATTACATTGTCTATTGGCGAGGGGTTCCGCTAGCGGAACTCCTGTCCATAACCGGAAAACATAATTCCACTTCTACATTAAAGGGTGTTGTGTGTAGGCCAGTGACCCAAAAATATCTGAATGTAATACATTTTAAATTCAGGCTGTAATAATTATGTCAACAGGTAGGCCAAAACTCCATCCCACCAAAACAGGCTGTAATTTCAGTGGTCTTTTCAAACAACTCTTGCTCTAAAAGGGCATTATTATAATTTTGTCGCAATTTCACCGTATTATTCCGACCTCATAGTATGGAATATACAGGTAACTGACAAAATAAAGGAAACACCAACATAACGTTTCTTAATAGGGTGTTGGCCAGAACAGCTTCAATGCACCTTGGCATAGATTCTACAAGTGTCTGGAACTCTATTGGAAGGATGTGACACCATTCTTCCATGAGAAATTCCGTCATTTGGTGTTTTGTTGATGGTGGTGGAAAACGCTGTCTCAGGCGTTGGTCCAGAATACCCATAAGTGTTCTATTTGGTTGAGATCTGGTGACTGTGTAATATATGGAGCTATACACCTTTAATGATGAGTTACTCCACCTCAAGAATTACATTTGGAGAAAAGCTCAGCACACGCATACTCAGGCTGACTGGCTCTCATTCAAGCAAATGAGAAATAACTGCACTCAGGCTATCCGGAAGGCCAAAGTTAGTTATTTTAAGGAGCAGTTCTCTCTAAGTGGGTCTAACCCCAATAAGTTCTGGAAAATGATTAAAGACCTGGAGAATAAGCCCTTCTCCTCACAGCTGCCCATGTCCCTTAATGTTGATGATGTGGCTGTTAATGACTAGGAGCACATGTCTAAGCTCTTTAATCACCACTTCATTAAGTCAGGATTCCTATTTGACTCAGCCATGCCTCATTGCCCGTCCAACATTTCCTCATCTCCCACCCCTTCTAATCCCACTAGCCCCGATGCTCCTCCCTCTTTTTCCCCTGCCCCTTCTAATAAGTTTCTCCCTGCAGGCAGTCAATGATTCCGAGGTGCTAAAGGAGCTCCTTACACTTTACCCCCAAAAAACATCTGGGTCAGATGCTTTAGATCCTTTCTGCTTTAAAGTTACAGCCCCTATTATCGCCAAGCCTATCTCTGACCTTTTTAACCTCTCTCTCCTCTCTGGGGAGGTTCCCATTGCTTGGAAGGCAGCCACGGGGTGTCCTTTATTTAAAGGGGGAGATCAAGCTGATCCTAACTGTTTTAGGCCAATTTCTATTTTGCCTTGTTTGTCATAAGTGTTGGAAAAACTTGTCAATAATCAACTGACTGGCTTTCTTGATGTCTATAGTATTCTCTCTGGTATGCATTCTGGTTTCCGCTCAAGTTATGAATGTGTCACTGCAACCTTAAAGGTCCTAAATGATGTCACAATTGCCCTTGATTCTAAGCAATGTTGTGCTGCTATTTTTATTGACTTGGCCAAAGCTTTTGATACGGTAGGCCATTCCATTCTTGTGGGCCGGCTAAGGAGTATTGGTGTCTCTGAAGGGTCTTTGGCCTGGTTTGCTAACTACCTCTCTCAAAGAGTGCAGTGTATGAAGTGCAGTGTGCCTGTCACAAGGGAGTACCCCAAGGCTCGATCCTAGGCCCCACGCTCTTCTCAATTTACATCAACAACATTGCTCAGGCAGTAGGAAGCTCTTTCATTCATGTATATGCAGATGATACTGTCTTATACTCAGCTGGCCCTCCCTGGATTATGTGTTAAACACTCTACAACAAAGCTTTCTTGGTGTCCAACCAGCTTTCTCTGCCCTTAACCTTGTTCTGAACACCTCCAAAACAAAGGTCATGTGGTTTGGTAAGAAGAATGCCCCTCTCCCAACCGATGTGATTACTACCTCTGAGGGTTTAGAGCTAGAACTACTACTGCATTACTCCTCTGTAAACTGGTAATCTCTGTATACCTGTCTCAAGACCCACAGGTTGATGCCTATTTATAAAACCCTCTGAGGCCTCACTCCCCCTTATCTGAGATACCTACTGCAGCCCTTATCCTCCGCATACAACGCCCGTTCTGCTGGTCACATTCTGTTAAAGGTCCCCAAAGCACACACATCCCTGAGTCGCTCCTCTTTTCAGTTCGCTGCAGCTAGCGACTGGAACGAGCTGCAACAAACATCTCTTCATTCAAAGACTCAATCATGGACATTCCTACTGACAGTTGTGGCTGCTTTGCATGATGTATTGTTGTCTCTACCTTCTTGCCTTTGTGCTGTTGTCTGTGCCCAGTAATGTTTGTTACATGTGTTGTGCTGCTACCATGTTGTCCTGCTGCCATGTTGTTGCTATCATGTTGTTGACATGTTGTGTTGCTGCCATGCTGTGTTGTCATGTGTTGCTGCCATACTATGTTGTTGTCTTAGGTCTCTCTTTATGTAGTGTTGTGGTGTCTCTCTTTGCCGTGATGTGTGTTTTGTCCTATTTTTCTGTATTTTTAATCCCAGTCCCTGTCCCCGCAGGAGGCCATTTGCATTTTGGTAGACAGTCATTGTAAATAAGAATTTGTTCTTAACTAACTTGCCTAGTTAAATAAAGGTCCAATAATTATTTTTCAATGATAGGCCATAACTCTCTTGTGTTTAACAGCCAGTCAGTATCACTCTTAAGGTTGAAGGTCAAAGGGGATATGTAAATGAGCGGTCTTGCAGTTTGATGTGTGCCTGCATGCACAGAGTTAGTTCTTACCATGCTTCAGCTATAAAGGTAAAAGTTATAGTACTTCAGTTGCCATTGTCAATGTAATTATATCGTGCCATCTAGAGCACGATGTGGTGTCAGAAGTGGCAGTAGATTGAACTGCATGAGTGAGAATGATGACTTCACCAGCAGACTACTAAAACGAGTGTCTAGTTAGCAGGCTAACGCTAACGTGAGGGAAAAAACATACTTTGATATTGTTAGCTATCAAGTTTGAGATTAGCAGCAATGCAGTCAATTACACCACCATATCCGTTGTTGTTGACTGGAAACCTCGCAGAAAACTGGCAGAAATGGGAACAAATACTGAACTTGTACTACTTAGCCAGTGGTCTAAATGACAAGCCAGAGGCTAGGACAATAGCAGTTTTGCTACACTGCATCGGTGAAGACGCGCCGGAGATATACAATAAGCTGGAGGTCACATATGCCGACCCGGAAAACAAGAAACTGACCCAGGTGATGAAAGCGTTTGAAAACTACTCCACGCAGGAACACTGTGTTCCAGAGACATCCGTTTTGGGCACACAAGTTCAATGAACAGGCAGGTATTGACAAGTGTATAACCGAACTAAGACTAAGTGTCTGAACTCTGACGATCTAATGCTAAGGGACAAAATTGTGTTTAGTGTCACAGATAGTGGACTAAGAGAGAAGCTACTCTCCATTTCAGATTGAACCCTAGCTAAGGCCATAGATGTTTGCCGTGCAAAAGAAGTTACATCAGCTCAGGCTATAGCTCTGTCAGCTAGCAATAGCACAGAACAGTTTGCGCGTGCTATGGAAAAAAAGGGCCGCCATCTTAAGCAATCACGAGCACAGTCAGAACAAAGGCAGGCCGCGCACTTCACCAGCGAGCAGCAGACAAAGACTTGTAGCAAATGTGGAAAAACACACAAATCAAAGAGGTGTCCTGCATTTAACGTTGAGTGTAAAAAAATATGGCAAAAGAAATTACTTAGCAGCAGTGTGTACATCAGGGACAGATGTTGCTCCTGTTAAAACCGAGGTCAAGGAAGTAGACATGTTGTTCATAGGTGCAGTGACACAAGCATGCAAAAAAGGGGGACAGGCGGTCAACTTTAAGTTAGACACAGGAGCTAAAGCCAATGTGCTTCCGAAACACGCAATAGGAGACAAATTGCCCAAGCAATTCAAAGTGAAAGAGGCTTAGACTGTACTCATAGCGTATGGAGGCACCCGCATTAAACCAAAGGGCATAATGACATAGCAAGTGCACAAACAAGCCCATCTACAGTTCTGTGTTACAGATGCATCTGACACACCACTACTAGGCAGAGAGGCCTGAGGGTATGTGACACACCACTACTAGGCAGAGAGGCCTGAGTGCATTTCACACAACACCACTAGGCAGAGAGGACGGAGTGCATCTGACACACCTCTACCAGGCAGAGAGGCCTGTGTGCATCTGACACACCACTACTAGGCAGAGAGGCCTGAGGGTATCTGACACACCACTACTAGGGCAGAGAGGCCTGAGGGTATCTGACACACCACTACGAGGCAGAGAGGCCTGAGTACATCTGACATACCACTACTAGGCAGAGAGGCCTGAGTGCTTCTGACACACCACTACCGCCATGATCCAAGGAAGAGCTACTCAAGCACTATGCTTCTGTGTTTAAAGGACTCTGTGAGTTTCCAGGCCAGCACCACATCTACATTGATCCAAAAGTCCCTCCTGTTCAATCCCATATGCTGTGCTCGACAGGCTAAAAGAGACATTGGACATTGAAGAGCAGAGGGGTGTGGTCAGCAAAGTAACAAAACCATCAGCGTGGGCGAACACCCTGGTCATAACACAAAATAAAAATGTCTCTCTTAGTGTGTGTTTGGATCCTAAGGACCTGAACAAGGCCATACAGCGCCAACACTTCTCCGTTCCCACCTCAGAGGATGTGCAATGCCAACTAGCAGGCAAGATGAGCTTCACTATCCTAGATGAGAAGGAGGGATATTGGCAAAAATCAGCTGATCTTTGGACATTTTAATACCCCATGGGGGAGGTGCCGGTAAAATCGCTTACCTTTTGGCGTAAAAAGTGCCAGCGAAGGTATTTCAGCAGTTTAACTCGGAGAGTTTTGGTGACATTGATGGTGTCTGTGTAATTGCAGATGACCTGACAATCGCAGCAGCCACCGAAGAAGAGCATGACCGCGTTCTACAGCAGGTGATGGACAGAGCCATCCGTCTGAATGTGAGGTTCAATGCTGACAAGATACATTACATGGTGAGTGAAGTGAAGTGCATGGGGCCCGTCATCAAGGTGACAGCAGTCACACAGATGCCCCCACCAGAAGACAGAAAACGTCTACAGAGATTACTGGGTATGACACACGTTTCCTAACCCAGTATATCCAAGATGAAGCCACGCTCACTGCACCACTCAGAATGTTCCTCGGGAAGGACATGACATGACAGTGGCACCCAGAACAACAAGCAGCACTGGAGAGACTGAAGAAAGCCATCTCCCTTACGCCGCTGCTGAAACTCTTCAATCCACAGGAAGATATTGAAATACAAGCTGATGCACCCAAAGAGGGACTTAGAGCTGTTCTGATGCAAGGTTAACAGCCTATAGACTTTGCATCCAGAGCTCTGTCTGGGGCAGAACAAAATTATGCCCAGATAGAAAAAGAACTCCTGGTAATCTTGTTTGCACTGAAGACATTTCACCAGTATGTCTGTGGTTTCCCGGTCAGAGTTCAATCTGACCACAAACCACTTGAGGCTATAATCACCAAGCCTATTGGAAAGGCGCCTGCCAATCCTTGCTTTGAAGGATGCTGCTTCAAATACAGAAATATGACATTCAAATCGTCTACACCCCAGGTAAAAGACATGTTAATAGCAGACACGCTATCCAGGGCTGTACCCCAGACTGCCACACATGAAGAGTGCGACCTCAGTGACGAGAAAGTCATTAAGGAAGTCTCCACACATCAGCCACTGGAGGGTGCTGTCACAGATGCAGACAGTGAGATGCGGCTGCTGAGGAACCTACACGGACATGGATGGCCAGACAAGAAGAAAAGTGCATCACTGAAAGAGCAAACCTACTTGCACATCAGAGACTCTCTTTACATTGAAGATGGACTACTCCCAGGTAAACAAACGTATTATCATTCCCAAAGACTTTTAGAGCTGAGGTACTTAAGAGGCTCCACATTGCACATCGGGGCATTCGACGCTCCTTAGCGCATGCCAGAGCTCGCATGTATTGGTCAGGCCTCGCTGATGATGTCTGAATGATGGTCGAATCTTGCACTTCCTGTCAAGAGAAACCGCCTAGCAACCAAAAGGAACCACTCCTACCACACACAGTGCCTGACACTCCATGGCAAAAAAATCGCCGCTGATATGTTTAAGTTCCAAGGACGCTCATTGCTTCTGATAGTGGACTACTACTCCAAATATCTAGGGTTTCAAAATCACTCATTCTAGTCCATGGTTTTCCCCAGTCAAACGGAAACAGTCAGTGAAAAAACGTGCTAAAGTTGGCATCATAGACAGGTGTCGACCCTCACGCACCTCTCCCCAACCTGAGAAACACACCTGTCCCGGGGTCTGCAGTACTCCCCTGCTCAGCTACTCATGGGGCGTGTCCTATGCTCCAACCTAACTACAAGTAAAGCAGCCCTTCAGCCAGCGACTCCCAAAAATGTCCAGCATGGCTTGAAACGTAGACAGCTGCAGCAGAAGACGAGCTATGACAAAATGGCGTCACCGCTTCCTTCGTTTCGAGAGGGAGAGAGTGTGCACGGAGACGGCAAAAGGATGGCAGCCAGCAACAGTGGTGAGAATCAGAGATGAACCGAGATCATATGATATCATCACACCCGAAGGAGGTCGCTACCGCAGAAACAGAAAGCATCTCAGACCTGACAGAACAGCCAGGTACAGGGATAATGAAGAAGACACAATCACTGACTGAGGCGACACAAAGAGACACAAATGAACACAGACAGAACATGACAAATGACAGAGTACCAAAACCCTCTATCATAGAGACTCACACCAGTAAGTGCACCGGAACCCTCTGTCATAGAGACTCACACCAGTCAGTGCACCAGAACCATCTGTCATAGAGACTCACACCAGTCAGTGCACCAGAACCCTCTATAATAGAGACTCACACCAGTCAGTGCACCAGAACCCTCTGTCATAGAGACTCACACCAGTCAGTGCACCAGAACCCTCTGTCATAGAGACTCACACCAGTCAGTGCACCAGAACCCTCTGTCATAGAGACTCACACCAGTCAGTGCACCAGAACCCTCTGTCATAGAGACTCACACCAGTCAGTGCACCAGAACCCTCTGTCATAGAGACTCACACCAGTCAGTGCACCAGAACCCTCTATCATAGAGACTCACACCAGTCAGTGCACCAGAACCATCTGTCATAGAGACTCACACCACCAGAACCATCTGTCATAGAGACTCACACCAGTCAGTGCACCAGAACCATCTGTCATAGAGACTCACACCAGTCAGTGCACCAGAACCATCTGTCATAGAGACTCACACCAGTTAGTGCACCAGAACAATCTGTCATAGAGACTCACACCAGTCAGTGCACCAGAACCATCTGTCATAAAGACTCACACCAGTCAGTGCACCAGAGCAGCCAGGTGTACTAAACTACCAGCGAGGCTACAGGACTATGCGCTTGAGTGAGTCAGATGTAAAACCTGGCATTGTAAGTGGAACTAGACCACCATCTACCATTGACTCTACAGCAGTATTAAAAATACTATATTCTTGATTAAAAAAAAGTATTGTTAAAAAGGTATGTTTGCTTGTAAGCTCTATTCTCCATGTAATATATGGAGAATACACATTTTAATGATAGTCCATACCTCTCTTGTGTGTAACAGCCAATCAGTATCACTCTTGAGGTTGAAGGTCAAGGGGATATGTAAATGAGCGGTCTTGCAGTTTAATGTGTGCCTGCATGCACAGAGTTAGTTCTTACCATGCTTCAGCTATAAAGGTAAAAGTTATAGTACTTCAGTCTCCATTGTCAATTGAACTATACCGTGCCATCTAGAGCACGACAGACTGAGACGGCCATGGCATATGGTTTACATCGTTTTCATGCTCATCAAACCGTTCAGGGACCGCTCGTGCCCTGTGTATGGGGGCATTGTTTTCCTATGGGGGCAGAGCCATGGTAGCCAAAATAATGGCATGATGGGATGTCAATTGCTTAATTAAATCATGAACCGCACCTGGGTGGAAGCACCTACTTTCAATATACTTTGTATCTCTCATTTACTCAAGTGTTTCCATTATTTTGTATATAAAACACAGGAAATCATGTTTTTGACTGTACTCAGCCTATATGATGGATAGGTTAGACAACCACATATCACAGTCAAATATACAGGATACAAACATTCCAGCTAAACAATGAATATGTAGCGTTTTGTAAACCTTTTTTATACACATCTCAAATCTATGAATAAAAAATCTGAGAACAGTCATATTTACACACAAATGAAGGTACCCATCGGCAATAATTTCTGATGAAAAACCCAAATGTGAAAAATTGCTTTGGAAATAAACTCTTTAAATATTCCTTTAGTTTGGTTTATGGAATCAAATTCATCATAAAAAAATTGACATTGTTTCATTTTCCCTGCATCCACAGAACAAATCACGATTGTCGAGGGCCCTGTGGCCCCTCCCACGTCAGTAGTCCCTCCCCCTCCTCCACAATTACCTGGTACAACAGAGGCCACAGCACAAGCCCCTCCTCCTCCCCCTCCTCCTCCACCTCCTCCTCCTCCATGCTCGACTGCACCACCTCCTCCGCCCCCACCTCCTCCAGGGGGTGGTATGCCCCCACCACCTCCGGGTGGTGGAATGCCCCCACCATTTGGGGGTATGCCTGATGGACACACTGGTAAGCTAACACGCGATAGGCCAAGATAGTTCTGTCAGTCGTGTTTCTAATGACAAAACGTTCAGTTAATTGGATCCCGCTAACAAGGACTGGCCCATTAGAAATGGTTATACACAATGAAAAAAATGATGTGTTCCTCTTCTGGACAGGTAACAGAAACAAGAAGCCCATTCAGACTAAGTACCGTATGCCTTCACTCAACTGGCAGGCCCTTAAACCCAACCAGGTGTCTGGAACCGTCTTCAATGAGCTGGATGATGAGCACGTATTGGGGGTGAGACCACAGTAGTCTACTAGCTATCTGCTTACAATCTGTATTCTTGTCCATCTCAATCTGTCCTCGTCTGTATGTGACTGCTGATTCTCTCTCTTCTCCTTCCAGTCTTTCCATCCCTCTTTCTCTGTCTCAGCCGCTCTCTCGTTTCTCTTTCTTCTGTCATCCTGAAATCCTTGGTATTTCTCCCTCTATCTGATCTGTCTCCCGTCGTATGACAACGTTTCCTGCCGAATCAACGACTTGTTTCACTGTAAATCGCATAGTTTGGACGTTACCAACAGCTCCTGCATTAGTCATCCACCTCTCCACTCCATGTCCTAGGAGCTAAACATGGATGCCTTTGAGGAGCAGTTTAAGACCAAGTCCCAGACTGCCCCGGCTGACGTGGGGACCCTGAGAGCGAAGGTGGCTCAGAAGACCCCCAGCAAGGTGTCCCTACTGGAGCCCAACAGAGCCAAGAACCTCGCCATCACCCTGCGCAAGGGAGGCATGGCCGCCTCAGACATTTGTACTTCCATAGAGACGTATGTGTCTGTTATCAAGTTGTTATAAGAAAACTATACTACATGTAAATTGTGCGTAAGACTAGAAGTAGTACTACTATATATAGTTGAATGCATTGACTGTAAGTCGCTCTGGATAAGAGCGGTCAGATGGCCAAAATGTTAAATGTATACCTTTGTGTAGTGTCTATGCACAGCCAGAGAGAGGAATGTATAGGTAGCTATGGTTTTACTAAGCATGTGATAGTAACTGATAAACTTATAACCAGTGTGAAATGTGTGAAGGATCACGACACTCATAACGCACTTCTATTGTCAGTTTACAATAATCGAAGTGTATGAACAGCGGGGTAGTTGTACAAGTAGTATTAAGTAGTAGTTGTACATAACCCTTGCTCTCTCCACTTTCTCTTGCCCCTCCCTACAGGTACAACCAGGAAGCTCTGAGCCTGGACTTCCTGGAGCTACTGGAGCGTTTCATCCCCTCAGAGTACGAAGTCAAGCTCATCCAGAACTACGAGCGAGACGGGAGGCCCCTGGACGAGCTCCCCGAGGAGGACCGGTTTATGGTACGCTTTGGCAAGATCCCTCGCCTGCCCCAGCGCATCAGTACGCTCACCTTCATGGGCAACTTCCCAGAGAGCATCCAGCTCATCCAGCCGGTCAGTAGAAATACTGAAAACAATGTTACTTCAAGATTGTTTCCATTTTTTTATAATCTAGTCAGATGCGCAAAGCTTCCCCCATAACACCAGAATTCACCATAATATGTTCCCATCTCTCCAACAGCAACTCGATGCAATCATCGCTGCCTCAATGTCAATCAAGTCCTCTAGCAAGCTGAAGAAGATCCTTGAGGTACTGTTAGGGGACTGCTCTTTTGATAAACTGCGTGGATGGTATGCGGTTATATTGTTTCGTTTTGTATGATGACACAACGTTGGTATGCCTCTTCTGTTCCTAAGATCATCCTAGCCTTCGGAAACTACATGAACAGCAGTAAGAGAGGCTCAGCCTATGGGTTCCGCCTGCAGAGTCTCGACTTGGTGAGAAAGACTTCAAACATAAAGCATACTATATTTATCAACCAAATGTTAGAGGCTCATTTTGTGTTCCTTTTCCTACGATGAGGCACATGGGTTTTGTACTCCAACCCTAGTACGGAAGATTCACTTGGGTTAGCAGAATGTCATATTAGCACAGCGTCTAATTGATTATCTACAGTAATATACTCCAATGGGACTCCACCTCAGTGAGAGATCCGGAGATAACCGATTGTGACAGGCCTACTCTGAAATTAGCCACAGTGACTGAATGAGTTGGAGCTGTGGAGGATGTCTCAACTCACAATGATTGCTGATGATAATCAATGGCAGGCAGAGTTACCCAAAGCATCAATTAATGTCAAAATGGATTTCATTGGAGGCGAGTAACAACATGATCAGGATTGGACACATTCGCTCTTGATCTCACTGTATTTCTCATTTTGATGGGGTGCTGTATCACTTGATTATCTGATCTCAGATCTGTATGTGCTATCGCAGACCCCTCTGACTACCACTGTCCTAAAGCGAATAAAGATCTGAGATCAGGCTAACCTTTTGACTTTGTATCCTTTTTTATACCTTTATTCAACTAGGCAAGTCAGTTAAGAACAGATTTTTATTTTCAATGACGGCCTAGGAAGAGTGGGTTAACTGGGGCAGAACAACATATTTTTACCTTGTCAGCTCAGTGATTTGATCTTGCAACCTTTCGGTTATTTATCCAATGCTCTAACCGCTAGATACCTGCTGCCCCTCGATTGGTTCCCACTAATATGGCTCAAAAACGTGATTTTCCTGTGTTATATATATATATTTCCACACTATGAGGTTGGAATAATACTGTGAAGTTATGAAAATGACTATTATAAGATGATTATTTAAGTTTATAAGAGTGGTTTGAAAAGAGCACCTGAAATTTCAGCCTGTTTTGGTGGGATGGAGTTTTGGCCTGCCAATAACAGCTAGTTTTCAGTTTTCCCCCTCCCCACTCAGACCACTCCCAGGCAGTCCTAACTAAATTCTTGCTTGAGAAATTGCTCTTTGCTAAGAAGGTATTTTTGTTTCTTGTTGACCATTTTAATTGTAGACAAGCACAGTAAGGTACTTAACTGTTACCCAGAAAGTATTTGATATTTCAATAAAAACAGCTGCATTTGACCTTCAAAGTTTTGGCAACATGGTACCTTCTTGGTTATTAGGTTTACCCATGATGTAGTTTGGACCATATACTGTATAGCGTTTGCAACTTTCTTTCTTTCTTTTTATTCTATCTAGCTGTTAGACACTAAGTCCACAGACCGGAGACAGACTCTGCTTCACTTCATAGTGAACATCATCCAGGAGAAATACCCCGAGCTCCAAGCCTTCCACAGTGAGTTGTACTTCTTGGACAAGGCTGCTCTGGTGTCCCTGGACAGCATTCTGCAGGACGTGCGTGCCCTGGAGAGGGGCATGGAGGTGACCCGGAAGGAGTTTGCCATACACGAAGACAACTCTGTGTTGCAGGAGTTCCTCACCAGCAACAATGACCTGCTGGACTCTGTAGTAGGAGATGGCAAGACAGCCCAGGTCAAATCTCCCTACTAAATATATATAAAAAATTGACAATCAGTGTGGAAAAATGTACAGCCTAATACATCAATCAAATGTATTTATAAAGCCCTTTTTACATCAGCCGATGTCACAAAGTGCTATACAGAAACTCAGCCTAAAACCCCAAACAGCAAGCAATGCAGATGTAGAAGCACGGTGGCTAGGAAAACTCTTGAGAGAGGCAGGAACCTAGGAAGAAACCTAGAGAGGAACCAGTCTCTGAGGGGTGGCCAGTCCTCTTCTGACTGTGCTGGATGGAAATTATAACAGTACATGGCCAAGATGTTCAAACGTTCATAGATGACCAGCAGGGTCAAATAATAGTAATCACAGTGGCTAACAGTTTTATTGCACTATACTAAATTAATTTAGGAGGCTAATAATATTTGGAAAACAGTACTGCTACAGAAAGCAATGAGGTACGGTGTAATCGAGGTATGATCGTTTTTTTTTTCTTCTCTCATTTTAGGATGTGTATGAATCAGCGGTGGAGTACTTTGGAGAGAACCCTAAAACCACACCTCCCTCCATGTTCTTCCCCGTATTTGTTAGGTTCATCAAGGCCTATAAGGTTAGTCACCACATTGACTGATTACGTTTTTCATTGATTCAATTCATTCAATCATTCATACAGTACTTATACAGCCGACTATTAAAGCGTAAGCACGTTCATGTATCAACGTAGACAAACTGAGCTCTTTGCCACACATCAAACAGTTACTGTTGCATTAATGTGACAGTGTTCCATACATAAATGATTACAAATGTCTTTATAACCCCACCCCCCCTGGCAGCAAGCAGAGCAGGAGAATGAGCAGAGGAAAAAGCAGGATGTGTTGTCCAGAGAATGGAAAACTAGGCCACTGTCGACCTCGCCTAAGCCTGAAATATCCCAGAAGGTAGTCCGTGACACTTTACCAACCACGTAGGAGCGATAAGACACAGGGAGAGTTGACTCACTCCACTTACCTTCAACACGTGTATAATTTAGACCCCAACTCTTTTTGCCTGCCCTTTGACCCCCCCCCCCCCCTCCCACAGCAGGTACCCATGATGCCCCAGATGGATCTGATAGCGGAGCTGAAGAGGCGGCAGGTGACCCCCCTGGTTCGGGAGGGCAAGGATGGAGCCATCGAGGACATCATCACAGGTGGGGTCAGGGATAATGGGTCGAGGTCTCCAGTACACTCATTGTGTGTGTGTTTTTGAAAGAAAAGCACATTTTTTGTCTATTAAAATAACATCAAATTGATCAGAAATACAGTGTAGACATTGTTAATGTTGTAAATGACTATTGTAGCTGGAAACAGCAGATTTTTTTATGGAATATCTACATAGGCATCAGAGGCCCATTATCAGCAACCAACACTCCTGTGTTCCAAGGGCACGTTGTGTTAGCTAATCCAAGTTTATCACTTTAAAAGGCTAATTGATCATTAGAAAACCCTTTTTGCAATTATGTTAGCACAGCTGAACTAGCATAACTCAACACAGCAGAACTGTTGTTCTGATTAAAGAAGCAATAAAACTGGCCTTCTTTAGACTAGTTGAGTATCTGGAGCATCAGCACTTGTGGGTTCGATTACAGGCTCAAAATGGCCAGAAACAAATAACTTTCTTCTGAAACTCGTCAGTCTATTCGTGTTCTGAGAAATGAAGGCTATTCCATGCTAGAAATTGCCAAGAAACTGAAGATCTCATGCAACGCTGTGTACTACTCCCTTCACAGAACAGCACAAACTGGCTCTAACCAGAATAGAAAGAGGAGTGGGAGGCCACGATGCACAACTGAGCAACAGGACAAGTACATTAGAGTGTCTAGTTTGAGAAACAGACACCTTACAAGTCCTCAACTGGCAGCTTCATTAAATAGTACCCGCAAAACACCAGTTTCAACGTCAACAGTGAAGAGGTGACTCCGGGATGTTGGCCTTCTAGGCAGAGTTGCAAAGAAAAGCCATATCACAGACTGGCCAGTTAAAAATCAAAGATTAAGATGGGCAAAAGAACAGTCACTGGACAGAGAAATGGCTTTTTCTTTGCAACTCTGCCTAGAAGGCCAACCGTTTTCAGCTGTCCCAATCATTGCAAAATGGTTTTCTAATGATCAATTAGCCTTTTAAAATGATAAACTTGGATTAGCTAACACAACGTGCCACTGGAAAACAGGAGTGATGGTTGCTGATGATGCTTGATTTTCTGTAGCCTTTATCCATTTCCGCAAAAACATTATAACTAACTGTCGTCATGCAATATCCACCACCACCTACATTATCCTGTTGCATCTGTCACATCCACATTCATCTTCTCCCTTCACACCCTTTTTCACTCCTTTTTTCATGTCATTCCCAGTCATTCCCCTGTGCATATCTCTCCTCCCCCTTGGTTATGTCTTTACCGTCACCCTCTTCTCCCTTTGTCTCTCTCTTTCTCGCTCTCGCTCTCCCTCTCTGTGGTTTTCAGCTCTAAAGGCTGTGCCCTTCACGGCTCGCTCTGGCAAGCGCTCCTCTCGCCTCTTCTGCGACTCTGGCTTCAGTGATGACAGCCCTACATAGTCCCCTCAGAATTGTATAGGTCTGTCTTTTGCTTTCTCTCAGTCTCTGGAGATGCCTGTGTCTCCTATGCACACCACTAGAGTGTAGCACTATGTTTCTCTGTGGATCTCTCTGTCTCTTGATGCAGTTGTCTGTCTGTCTTTGTTTGCGTGGCGGTGTCACTACAAAAGCCTGTTTAGACCAGACTTGTTCCGTGTTGTGGTCTCACAGTGCTGTTGTTATCCATCACTATCCCTGCTAGACCTGAGGAACCAGCCGTACAGACGGACAGACGGGTCCCGAGTCAGCGCCAAGTGGAAGCCCAGACAGAAGCTCCAAGTCTCCTCCGACATCTTCCTGTGAAACACTACACACACACGCTTACACACACACACACACACACGCTTACACACACGCTTACACACACGCTTATACACACGCTTACACGCTTATACACACGCTTACCACACACACACACACACACACACACACACACACACACACACACACACACACACACACACACACACACACACACACACACACACACACACACACACACACACACACACCATTCAAAGCATCACCCTCATTTAAATTCATTGACATACAGCACACACAAACTTGAAATAGCTCCCCTAGGCTTAGCCCAGCATGGCAGGTGATTGGTTCTACCTGTGGTTCTACCCACAGCAAACCTCCACCCTCTAAGTAGAGCTTTAGGAATATTAAACTGTGAGGTGCTGTCTCCTAATACCCCTCCGATCCACAACAAACACCTACAGTAAATACACTCTATTCCTCATCATAAACTGGGTGATTCGAGCCCTGAATGCTGACTGGCTGAAAGGCGTGGTATATCAGACCGTATACGACGGGTATGGCAAAACATTTATTTGTACTGCTCTGATTACATTGGTAACCAGTTTCTAATAGCAATAAGGCACCTCGGGGGTTTGTGATATATGGCCAATATACCACGGGCTAAGGGCTGTGTTCTAGCACTTTGCGTTGCGTCGTGCATAAGAACAGCCCTTAGCCGTGGTATATTGGCCATATACCACACCCCCGCGGGCTTTATTACTGAAGTAAACACTTCCTATTTCTACATAATGTTAGTGGAGTAAGGGCTTGGCCATGGATGGACTTCATAGTTCAACGGAATGATTTAAATGAGAATCCCCCTCATTCTCTACAATCTTCATTAGAGCTTTAGGACCCGTGTATGGGAGGTTCAGCACTGGGACAGTGTACATACATTAACAATCAGTGAAAGCTAGGCAAGACTACATTTGTGTTTCATAATGAATAGTTTGTTCCATTTGTGGTACTTAGATGGCTGCAGATTGTCAAACCCAATAACTGCTGTATCTGGTGTAAAGGCATATTGACCTGTCTGTCTGTCTGTCTGTCTGTCTGTCTGTCTGTCTGTCTGTCCTAGGACTAGTTGGATTACAACAGCTCAGAACAGAGCTTAGAACAATATTTGTATTATGTTCAAAATATTTGAATGATTAACCCTTTCTTTGTTTCACTATTTTGAGTTTGACCTAATAAATATTTTATACTGTGATTTCTGCTACTTTATAACATCAGAAGTCATGAAACATGACATTGGTTTGGAGTTCATTTCAGACCCTGAATGAATTTGAATCAAATCCTTTCTTGTATAAGAGGTTTCATTTTTATTGTCACAAAAACACAACAGAAAGGTACAAAAGCAGCAGTCTTTGTTAAGTACCATAGTTGATCTCACAAAAAGCAGCAACAGTTCTTGCAATATGTAGAATTGGCGTAGCATTTGCACTGTTAGTTGGTCTTTAGCATACCGTATTGCTGTGTCATTCTTCTTCAGTACTCATAAACAACACTTATCTCACACGCACAGCAAGAATCACTCTCAGAATAACGGAAGAGTAGTTGCTCTACGATGTTTTCATCTATTTTTCTTTACATCAACGTTGACAGTAACATTTGTTTTGACTGACCCTGTTGCACATGATACAAAAATCTATTATCCTGTACAATGTTTAATCTAATATACACCAACAGTTATACACAGAGGAGAGGTATTGACAGAAGTAACAGAACCTTTTGTTGACCCAGCGTGCAAATTCCGGGAATGTACACTATGTGCATGCTGTTTGGATTACGTTTCTCTCAACAACAACACAAAAAGAAATTCACATAAAAATCCATATAAGTAACATCTTCTCGGTCTATTTACATGATGTATAACACCCACAGGCTACTTTAAACAACCACACATTCATCAAGAAACCATATTGTCCATACGATATTGTTGACTTTTGATTAGGATAGAGGAAGACGGTTGTGGGTAGTCACCAGTGAGTACTTGTCAAGAGGGATGAGGAAATGTGCTCTGGGTCTCTCTAATTCTTTCGTTCCCCTCTATCCGCGCAAGCTGAAGTGCAGTGCTGCTTTAAGTAGTTCACAACCCTTCATCATTGATTTCTATTGTTTCCCCGAGCAAGCCTCCCAAACGTTTCCGATTTTTCACAAATGTCACCGCATGTGTTCTTTGTCTCCTGCCATGAACCATATTAGTCTGTGACAAGAAATGATACTAACAATTTGCTCAATGGTGTAAGTAAGTAGTACGGAACCAAAACGATGGCAATAGAAAACAAAACGCACACAAATTCATTTACAGAATACATGTCTAAAATGTGGTTATGAATCCTCTGTTCAAGTATAAAAATACAGTCCTGATAATATAAAACATAGATGAAGATTGAATTATGTACATGATATCATCACTGCAAACAATAACTATCAGGCAGTATGCTATTTTCTCACAATACAGTATATCTCCGATAGGATTTAGATTATTCTGAGGTTAATTGCGTGGTCTTTATTTTCCTTTTCATATTAGCTCTTATTTCTATATTTAAGATGAATAATACATTATATTAATGTCTAGGATTTAACAAGGTGATGTTTTATCTCCAGTTATGTATATTTTTTTTGTGCCAGTGGTATATATTTGTACACAGAGAGCTTCCATGGCAATATTATTACACTTTCCTCCTGCAGGTCCAGACAGCACATAACCCTTCTGTGGGATTATCTGACTTGCATTTAGTGGAGTGGTAAAAAAAAAAAAAGTGAAATGTCACGCATAAAATGTTGGGATGGAAATCTTCATATTGCTGTGGCAATGATGACAACGGTGGCTAGTGTATAAAATGGTGGTAATGAGTCCAGAACCTTTCAGATTATGGATAGAGTACCGGTGTTTACTGTGGGATTTTAGGCTCATTATGTGTTCAATTTGCAACATTTGGTGTCAGAAGTGGGATCCTGTGCTGAATTCTGCTGTCCACCATTATACCTTCAGTGTTTATCCCAGTACTCATACTGACCATGATAGCAGAGGATATACAGCAGTTGCCCTCAGACCTGGAAGAAGAGAGAACATTGCTCACATGATCTCTATCTAACTCCTAACCTAACCTAATGCAATAGGGTGTCTGGGAAAAGCCTGCCGCTTTTTTTCTGTTGCATTCTCATCTTTTTTTTTAAGGGCTTTAATAGTGTTTGAAGATCACATTTGTTTTCCCTGTTCTTTGGTGACCCCTTCCAGATAGAGACAGACAAGGGTCAAGCTACTGTCTTGGTCATTGGCTATCTTACATCTACGTGGTCACATGGGGTGCTACTGTATGCTTCAGCCAGTGCAGTTCCCCTGACTGGCCACAGGGGTGTGCTGTGTTTGGTGTATCAGCCCGACAGTCGTCACGCTCCTGTCAAGATCTGAGCCATGTGGCTGTCGCTAAGCAGAGCATAGGCAAAACTGAGGAAGTGATGCTGTGATCAGTACTGCACTGCTGTCAGGACTTGAGGACGGGCTACCTGTCCCGATGCAGCTTCTCCACAGTGGATAAGAGAGGGAGGAGTTGGGAGAGGAGAGGAAAGGGAGGGGTGAAGCGAGAAGAGGAGAAGAAATACGGATTGAGATTTCAGAAGGAGAGAGGAAGAGAAGGATAGGAAAAGGAGTAGGTAATGGAGGAGCTATTGTATACTCTAGAGTACAGGATAATAGGTGTCCTCGAGTTATATGATCTTTATAAGTGAAGGCTGAACTCTGCTTTTACCCTGGTTAACCCTAGGCATACTTTCTTGCTCTGTGATTGGTCAATTATGTTTTTGTTTGTACTTTTGCCCTCGGCTGCTGGGTCGTTTGGACACATTCAGGGCTAAAACCCAAAGCTACTGTTGGCTGTTAGGATCAATCCAAACAATCCTCACCCCTGAAACAATACACATTTTCAATGAATTGGTAATGTCTGAAACAGTTAAGATGCTTTCTTTGTCCAAACAGTGGGCTGCCTCCCAGACTAAATGAATGGAAATGAATTATCCTCCCATCACGTTGCACCTACAGGGGCTTCTCCATAAGAGCCTTGGAGACCCAAACAAACAAACTCAAGGAGAGAAAAGCCAGCGCTGAGCCTCTCTCGCTGACACATTTGGACACAACATCAAGCTCAATTTGATGCCAATGCTAATGAATTGCCTTGGCCTTTAGCGAACAAGAGATTTCCTCCTCCGATTAGATGTCTAAGGGCCCCCACACCGCTGCCACATTGGTTTACACATCCAACCGTTCAACGGGGCAAAAGGGTTAAGGGGAGAAACAAGACAAAAGCCTAAGATTAACGACGCAGACTTCCTATTAAGCCAAGAGCATAGACAAAGGGAGGTAGGAGAGGAGAAGAGAGGAGAGGCGTGCCTTTAAGGATGCCAAGAGAGCTGGTTGCACTGATGTAGATTTAGATCAATGTCATCTATATTCTGGCTCTATTCTCCTCATGATAGATGGGGCTGGGGTGTGTCCTTGGGAGGCCCACTGCTCAAAGTGAGATAGACTGGGTGGGATGAAGAGCAGTAGAAGCCTACATTAGCTTTGGTCAACATGGGGCATGGAGGTTATAGATATGTACATTTAGGACATTCAATGTGGGGAGAGGAAGGAGCAATTGGTAATTATGGAAGGAGCACTAGGGGCAAACAGTGCAGCCTGGTCTCAGAACCGCAGAGCCACCCACAATAACATCTGCTAAATATGTGTATGCGACCAATAACATTTGATTTGATTTGAATATGCTATACACATTTCTGAGCACCTCTCAAGACATACGATCTGCACTAATGGTCTAGTTACTTTAGACAGAAACGGAAGTAGGGAGGTTGATCGGATAGGATGGGTGGGCGTATTCCGTGACAGTCAGGCAATCCAAAGGTTGCGTGTTCGAGTTGCACCCGGGGACAACTGTAGAATTTGAGCTAACCCTTCCCCTAAATCCTTCCCTAACCCTAATTCTAACCTTAACCCTTTTCACCTAACCCGGTCGTACAATTCGTATGCTATAGTACGACCGGGTAAGACGTACTACACGCCCTCTAATTTTGACTTGAGGGACACCGGTATATCTGTAGCTCTTGGAGCCTGTATCACAAAATATCCTTTACAAGGACATGAACAGACAGGTGCACCATCCCCCCCACAGAAGATTGAGGGATCGTCCCACTTTCTGCCATCCACGAGATCCTCCATTCCCCAGATAAATCGTATTCATATTAGATCATGAAAAAAGGATTCATGCCAAAATCATCCATTCAGGGGCCAAAGAAAAAGTCCACCGATTCAGGAGAGATATAAAGGACAGCACCTGGTCATGGCCTGTTGGCATTCCTTCTGGACAGGTATTGGAACAGTGAATGTAGCTATAGCACTGTGTTGGGACAATGTCCACACAATGTCCTCAGGCACTGGGCTAAGATATCAAATAGCAGAATACCAACTAAGCCTTTTTAAAATCAGATAACCCCAAGGCATTCACATGTTGTGCACACACAAACTTCACTTTTGTTGACGTTAACAATTTTTAAGCTCGTGCACATTTTCCCCTCAGGATAAAATAAAGGGGGGGGGACAAGGTTACTCTATGGTACGGTCTTGGTTAAATCCTATTGGTTCAAAAATGACCTCATTGGTTCATGTCTGAAGCAGTCCTGTATTGTTGAAAGAATTAACCTAACATGATGCATTACAGTACACAAAATAGCCTACCCATGGGGTTTTATTTTACCCACACTGTACATACAGGTCACACAGATGCATGTATGTCCAATATATTCAACTGACTCCAACATACAGTATATTCATTCATATTATTTGCATATGTTAAACATATAGTTTAAGTTGAACAGGTCTTTTGTTTGTTTGATCACAGACAGTTTACTACATTTTACTGACCCAATTGCCTAGATATATATTACTGTATTTACTGTATGTTACAAACATCAGATCAGACATTTAATAAAATACATCATCTGCATCATAAGAGGACTCACTCTTGCAATGAGCGTAATCTGCACCCAAAAAAAATCTGCACAGTGTAATGACCCTAATAAACAGCATCCGTAGACTCAGAGGGCATATTTGACATCATGACAAAATGGGGATAGGGAAGGAAGGTACACTTGGAGGCATACGCAATCTCACACAATTGAGTGGTTTCCAGCAAACTAGCATAAATAGCAGCCTGGTCTCATAGGCTAGATTTAACATAGTAAATATAAATTCGGGACCATTAAATTAGTATGTTACGTTTGGTATGGTTACATAAGACAGGAGGTTACATTTAAGGCAAAAACGAAAGGAGGGTGGTTGGTCGGGGTGGAAGGGTGAGCGTTTAACGCGGATGTCTGGCAACCCAAAGGTTGTGTGTTTGAATCTCATCACGGACAACTTTAGTATTTTAACTAATTAGCAACTTTGCAACTACTTACTACTTTTTAGCAGCTTTGAAACAACTTACCATGTTAGCTAACCCTTCCCCTAACCCTAACCTTAACCCTTTAACTTAACACCTAACCAGAACCCCAACCCTTAACCCTAGCTAACGTTAGCCAGCTAACTAATGTTAATGTTAGCCACCTAGCTAACATTAGCAACAACAAGTTGGAATTCGTAACATATCCTACATTTTGCAAAATCATAACATATTGTACATTTAGCAAATTCGTAAAATATCATACGAAATGGTTGAAGGACATCCACAAATAAATACATGCCAACTTTTTACTTTTTAGATTGGCATGTATTGTTTTGTATTGTTAGATATTACTGCACTGTTGGAGCTAGGAAAATAAGCATTTCGCTACACCCACAATAACATCTGCTAAAAATATGTATGCAACCAATTAAATTTGATTTGATTTGATTTACCATACGAAATCAGATTTATGTACAGAATAACACAAAATGCTCTGAGACCAGGTTGGAAATAGACATGAATACTAATGCTTGGTGTGTATTCCTCCAGTGTCAAATAAAGGTTAACATGTTAGCCATATGCTAACTACTGTATTCACTAATGGGCATTGTTGTGAAGCGCACTGACCTCCCTGGGAGGTCATCTTCTGCATTTGTATGATACTTTTATGTTTTTTACACGGATTCCAAGTATGGTTTTTGTTCTGGTGCAAAACCTTGTGCTTCACCAAAATGGATGTGGTTACAGCTTTGGTGGTGGATGAGATGAATTTGCCCCACACAAGGTAAAAACCTTTCAGATCTGATCAAGATGAATGTAGAAGTGCATCAATCCAGCCATCCGAAGCGAGTTGAACCATGGCAACATTTTGAACCATGGCAACAGTTTTTCAGTCCAACGGGTAGTCTTTTGAACTCTAATAGCCTGTGAATAGACCCCCTAAGCCTAAAGAGCACCACATGGGGCCTGTTTCTTAGAGTTCAGATGAAGTGGCCTCTATCTTAGTTAGCTAATGGAGTGTGGATTATCCCCGTTAGGGTAATGAGAGGATTGGGTTGACTGGCTCAGGACAGGTGCTAGCTGGAACGGAGTGGCTTTCTGTGTTATCTCTACCTGACTTTGAGAGCTGCCAGAAGGTCCTTTGAGGGGGACAGTTTGGGCTGAGGTGGGACAGGGCCGTTCAGATCAGCCTACTGGGTTGGAGTGCCTGCTGAACCATGTAAGACTGCTGCTTCGGAGAGGAGGGAGGAGGGCTTCAGTCTTAAGAGTCAAAAGTTTGGACACACCTACTCATTCAAGGGCTTTTCTTTATTTTGACTATTTTCTACATTGTAGAATAAAAGTGAAGACATCAAAGCTATGAAATAACACATAGGTAATCATGTAGTAACCCAAAAAGTGTTCAACAAATTCTTCAAAGTAGCCACCCTTTGCCTTGATGACAGCTTTGCACACTCTTGACATTCTCTCAACCAGATTCACCTGGAATGCTTTTCCAACAGTATTGAAGGAGTTCCTACATATGCTGAGCACTTGTTGGCTGCTTTACCTTCACTCTGGGGTTCAACTCATCCCAAACCATCTCAATTGGGTTGAGGTCGGGTGATTGTAGAGGACAGGTCATCTGATGCAGCACTCCATCACTCTCCTTCTTGGTCAAATAGCTCTTACACAGCCTGGAGGTGTGTTGGGTCATTGTCCTGTTGAAAAACAAATGATAGTCCCACTAAGCGCAAACCAGATGGGATGGCGTATTGCTGCAGAATGCTGTTTTAGCCATGCTGGTTAAGTGTGCCTTGAATTCTAAATAAATCACAGACAGTGTCACCAGCAAAACACCCCCACACCAACACACCTCCTCCTCCATGCTTCACAGTGGGAACCACACATGTGGAGATCATGTGGAGATCATCTGTTTACCTACTCTGTGTCTCACAACGACACGGCGGTTGGAACCAAAAATCAAACATTTGGATTCATCAAACCTAGAGGACAGATTTCCACCGGTCTAATGTCCATTGCTCATGTTTCTTGGCCCAAGCAAGTATCTTCTTCTTATTGGTGTCATTTAGTAGTGGTTCTTTGCAGCAATTTGACCATGATGGCCTGATTCATGAAGTCTCCTCTGTATAGTTGATGTTGAGATGTGTCTGTTACTTGAACTCTGTGAGGCATTTATTTGGGCTGCAATTTCTGAGGCTGGTAACTCTAATGAACTTATCCTCTGCAGCAGAGGTAACTCTGGGTCTTCCTTTCCTGTGGCGGTCCTCATGAGAGCCAGTTTCATCATAGCGCTTGATGGTTTTTGCGACTGCACTTGAAGAAACTTTCAAAGCTCTTGAAATGTTCCGCATTGACTGACCTTCATGTCTTAAAGTAATGATAGACTGTCGTTTCTCTTCGCTTATTTGAGCTGATCTTGCCATAATATGGACTTGGTCTTTAACCAAATAGGGCAATCTTCTATATACCACCCCTACCTTGTCACAACACAACTGATTGGATCAAACGCATTAAGAAGGAAAGAAATTCCACAAATTAACTTTTAACAAGGCACACCTGTTAATTGAAATGCATTCTAGGTGGCTACCTTGCCAAGAGTGTGCAAAGCTGTTATCAAGGCAAAGGGTGGCTACTTTGAAAAATCTCAAATATAAAATATTTATTTGTTTAACAATTTTTCGGTTACAACATGATTCCATGTGTTATTTCATGTAGAAAATAGTACAAATAAAGAAAAACCCTGGAATGAGTAGGTGTGTCCAAACTTTTGACTGGTACTGTATTTGCTCCAGAGAAACGTTGGAGGTGTGATGCACTTTGCTTTTTTGTTCTGCCTTTCGTTATTTCTGTCTGTCTTTTGTCGTTCCTATCGTCCTTCTTTCTCTTATCCTACCTTTTCCATATTCTCATCTCCGCCGAGGGGAAAAAAAGGGCAAATATTCAGAGAAGTATTACTTTTTCATCTCCTGACCCTCTCACTTTTAGACTGTGGTTTAAATGACTCAGCTGGAGACAGAATGATTCAGCGGTTCACATAAAGGAAGCAGAGTCAGACAACCGTGGTACTGTAGGATCATCATCTACTTGGTGAAAAGTCAGGGGTTCGGCATTGACATGTTAAACTATTCCATGGCATAATCGAGAAGTGCAGTTTAGGTGCCACTTAGCTTGTTAAGTGCACAATACCTCCATGACCTTTACCCTCCTCAGAAACATCAATGCCAGCCCAATGGGATAGAGCACGCTCAGTACACAATCCATTTTGGATCCAACCACAGCTCAAAGTCAAATAATATAACAACCAACATTGGTGATTTCCGATGAGCCCAACCCTTTTCTCGTCACCTGACATTGCCCACTGATAACATATTGTATCCCAGTATAGTCCTAAAAGAGCCCAGTAGTTGCCCAGACAGCTGTGAGATGGGGCAGTTGTCAATGTCAAAGGCCACCAGAGCTGTTCTGAAGAGGGCTACTCCCCCGAGGGGCATTCTAGAAGTGGAATACCTGCTGCTGGCCCTGGATCTTGGGGAAGTCCTCTCTCTGCTTCCTGGTCTTGGGCCTCTCGAGGCTGCCTTGCTGGAGGTTCTTCAGTCTAGCCGCTACAGTTGACTGGGGTCCCTTGGATCCCCCTGGTGAGTTGCTGGCATTCTACGGAAGGACAATGAGCATGAGGAAGGTTATGGTCATATCTGAGATGACATTTTTGGCTAGAGCCCTAAGTAGTGCACAATATAGGAAATAGGATTACATTTTGGGTGCAGACATTCTCACTGGTGCTGATCAGTTTTGCCTTGTAAGGGTTTGTGTTTTGAAAGGTGGTCCAAATAGAGCGGATCAATTCTGTTAATCTCAAAGTGGCTGTACCACCTCTGTTTTGATAGCTTCCCTAGTGAGATGTGTCTTTTTTTTTTTGATCTGGGAGCGATAAAACGAGACCTTTACAGAGATAAATGTGTCATTTGAGCAGTAAGAGAGTTCTGACACTTGCCTTAGTCTGTCAGCAAACCTTGAATTGAAATACGTTATTCCGCCTTAACACACTCCATGCAATATACATGTAATTCCAATATGCACGCCAGAAATGTAGGACTGTCATTCATCATAACAGTTAGTTTGTTAGAGAATTAGAGCACAGCTTAGTTAGAATACTGAATGCAGATCAGAATGTAGAATGCAGTCAGTGGAACTAGCAGGGGTGGGGGGGGGGATAGTCATTAGCGAAGTGAGACAGGGGAGTTAGATTGAATGGAATTAGACAGTATATGTTTGGTAGTCGAATCCGACAAGATAAGCACCATGTCGTGTTTTCAGCCCAGAGAACTTCTGTATCAAGCAGAATTAGAGGAGAATCTCCATGATCAACAGGCATGTTAGTGGCCCTTTAAGAAACAAGTGCAGTGGAACAGCAGTGACTGAAGCAGGGGAGAGAGGACAGGAGACAGTAGGGCCGCAGGCACTGCAAAAAAAGTGGGCATTTTTGGGGGGAGGGGCTTAAGGTTTACCTTTCTTCCCAGGAAGCCTGAGGCGCAAGGAAGGGTACGGGCTGCAGGAGTAGGCCTCGGTAGCGTGCTGGGCAGTGAGTGGGGAGGGGACACTTTGACAGTGGTTCGCTGAAATATCTGTCAGGTGGTGTGTGGCGGGTGGTGAGTGGTGTCGTGTGGGAAAGGGTCGCAGAGACAATTATCACATTGCTAAGGCACACCGAACATCGACTGCAATGAACAAAATACATACCGCATGTCATATTCTTATACATCTCGTATGCGGCTACTCGAGGTATACAATTTAGCACCAGTGTAACACGCTGTAAATTACATTAGGGAACAAAAGGACGCCTACCTCTAGTTCAGCAATGATCCTCTCTTCGTCGTCCTCATCTTTAATCGCTGAGGCGGCGATGACGGGGGGAGTGGAGGTGGGGCGGGGGGTATCAGACGGCGTCCTTCTCAGCTTGACCAGGGTCTTCGGAGCCACGACGTCTTCTGGCTCCAGCTTCTTATAAAAACAAAACCGGGTTGGCGACGTGTCTACAGTATGTGACAGAGGTTTAGAACACCCATACATCCAAATAGCCTATCTCGAAGTATCTTCAAAAACATTCATGCGTACTTTCGTGCTTTGCAGTTATTTCTTGCTCAGCCATCTCTCTCTCTTACTGTACCTTCTTGGTGGTGACGATCACTTCTCCAGTGCTATTGGTGGTGAGCCCATGGGCTGATGGGAAGCTGCGGCGAGGAGGGGGTGGAGGCGGAGACTTGGAGGGTTTCTCAGTGCGATACCTGGTAACGGTCAGCTCTGCTAAAACACACAATAATATATCTTTACAGGGCAGCTCAGTCATAACTAAAACACAAATGATATAATGTGCATGTGGTATTCAGTCTCACCAGATCCACAACGTGAGCCCCCCTCCAGCTTCTGGGCAGTGACCTGCACCATGTTGGGCTGGTGCTCAGTACTGGTAGTGGTGGTTGTGCTAGTGGTGGTGGAGGTGGTGGTGGAGGTAGTGATAGGGGTGGTAAACTGAGGTTTGGGGTGGGGTTTGGGGGGCACAGCAGGCTTGTTGATCTGCCTGGCAGCAAAGTCTAGGTCTGGGATGGCCTTCATCAGCTCAGCCTGGGTCTCCTCCAGCAGACGGTTGATGTCCTGGGCACTGAACTGGGTCAGACTAGCTCGCTTCTCCTCCCAGTCCCGCTCTGCAGCCTATACAAACACACATATTTGTCAACTCAAATACTGTATATTGGAAATATATTGCGGAAATGTACACGGATATACTGTACATGATAGGGAAAATTTGTCAAAATCAGAACATCTGTACATTTCCAGGGAAAACACTGGTAAATGTACCGATTCCCCAGTAGAAATGTACGTTTAGCATTGTGAGGGGGATTGTATAGAATGTAAAAATACAGGAGCGGTTTTCCGTACCAGTCTGACCTCCGCGGACACTGATTTGCCAGCACCGCGACGGCTCGGCAGCTCGTCCAGGACCCGGCTTCTGTAGCTGGCCGTAGGGTGGGGGTCCTGCTCAGGTCCCGAAGCGTCTGGGTCACTGCCTGATACGGGCATCCAGTTGGCAAGGCTGGCACTGCCACCCAGGTCATTGAGGCTGAGTGGTGGACTGGTCAGTATGTCGAGGTCCAAGCTCTTTCCTGTGTGCTCCGTTCGCTTGGCTGACTGGCTGGAGATGTCATCCTGGCCTTTCCACAGGCCCTCAGTCACTTTTCTGTACATACAGGTGGCATACAATACACTAACAACACACAGCAGTATCAGGGCCCTGTTGCATCTATTCTGGTGACCAGGTTTCCGGGATCAGTCAAAAAATATGAACATGCTTTCTCGTTGTATTGAAAGAGTATCATTTTTACTTATCTTGAAAACCAAGTCACCAGTTGAACGGGGCCCTCGTAACAACAGGTTATAGCAATTTAACAACAACGTGACAACAAGGTGCATACAGCGCATATTGGGTTGCGTTGTGTTAAACCATACCTGCGTAGTGTGGTCAGTGTGTCGGTCATGGTGTTACAGCGTTTCAGCAGGGCGTCCAGTCTGTGTGGCTCCTCCTTCAGGAACTTCACAGCCTCCACTTCCACCCTCAACACCACGCGCATCTTACTCTGCAGACTGGGGAACTGGTCTGGAGGGAGGGAGGGAGGGAGGGAGGCAGGGAGGGAGGGAGGGAGGGAGATAGATAGAGGAGGAAGAAATAAGCATAATTAAATCAACGAGAGAGGGAAGGAGGATATATCCAAGCTTGTTTGTAAAACAGTCCTGCAGTGTCTTTGTGTCTCCTGTCATGCTCTCTACCGGGGCTCGCTGTACTCTCTGCCCCCTGTGGTTCAGCTACCGCGTGGGGGAAATGATTTCAGGGTAATTTAGGTGCACAACAAATCTGGTATCAGATCAGTTGTTAAACAAGCATCTCGTTCCACTGTGTGGTTTTTAGCCATGATGCTACACGTGAACGTCTGCATGTGCGAGCACATCTTTCTTAATCAGACACTCCTATTATGGACGTTCACCTGCCTAATCACTGACACCATTAACACGATGTGACAGATTGCAATTATCTAGAAAGGTAATTACACGAGGGGTCAATTTTATTCCATCCAAACGGAGCAGACTTTCACACAGCTAATTGGCCCATTGTTGCATCTTCCTGTGTCGTTAGCCCCCATATACTACAGTAGCAGTCAAACGTTTGGGCACGTTCATTCAAGGGTTTTTCTTTATTTTTACTATTTTCTACATTGTAGAAAATACATCAAATCTATGAAATAACACATATGGAGTCATGTAGTAACCGAAAAAGTGTTAAACAAATCAAAACATAATTTATATTTCAGATTCTTTAAAGTAGCCACCCTTTGCCTTGATGACAGCTTTGCACAATCTTGGCGTTCTCTCAACCAGCTCCATGAGAAACGCTTTTCCAACATTCTTGAAGGAGTTCCCACATTTGCTGAGCACTTGTTGGCCGCTTTTTCTTCACTCTGCAGTCCAACTCATCCTAAACCATCTCAATTGGGTTGAGGTTGTGTGATTGTGGAGGCTAGGTCATCTGATGCAGCACTCCATCACTCTCATTTTTGGTCAAACAGCCCTTACACAGCCTGGAGGTGTGTTGGGTCATTGTTCTGTTTAAAAACAAATGATAGTCCCTCTAAGCGCAAACCAGATGGGATGGTGTATCGCTGCAGAATGCTGTGGTTGCCATGCTGGTTAAGTGTGCGTTGAATCCTAAATAAATCACTGACAGTGTCACCATCACACCTCCTCCTTCATGCTTCACGGTGGGAACCACACATGCAGAGATCATCCATTCACCTACTCTGTGTCTCACAAAGACACGGCGGTTGGAACCAAAAATCTCAAATTTGGACTCAGACCAAAGGACATATTTCCACTGATCAAATGTCCATTACTTGTGTTTCTTGGCCCAAGCAAGTCTCTTCTTTTTATTCATGTCCTTTTGTAGTGGTTTCTTTGCAGCAATTCAACCATGAAAGCCTGATTCACGCAGTCTCCTCTGTATCGTTGATGTTGAGATGTGTCTGTTACTTGAACTCTCTGAAGCATTTATTTGGGCTGCAATTTCTAAGGCTGGTAACTCTAATTAACTCTGGGTCTACCTTTTCTGTGGCGGTCCTCGTGAGAGCTAGTCTCATCATAGCTCTTGATGGTTTTTGCGACTGCACTTGAAAAAACTTTAAAAGTTCTTGAAATGTTCCAGATTGAATGACCTTCATGTCTTAAAGTAATGATAGACTGTCGTTTCTCTTTGCTTATTTGAGCTGTTCTTGCCATAATATGGACTTGGTCTTTATCCAAATAGGGCTATCTTCTGTATACCAACCCTACCATGTCACAACACAACTGATTGCTTTAAATGCATAAGGAAAGAAATTCCACAAATTAACTTTTAACTTTTAACTGAAATGCATTCCAGGTGACTACCTCATGAACCTGGTTGAGAGAATGCCAAGAGTGTGCAAAGCTGTCATCAATGCAAAGAGTGGCAACTTTGAAGAATCTCAAATACCAAATATGTTTTTATTTGTTTAACACTTTTGTGGTTACCACATGATTCCATATGTGCTATTTTATAGTTTTGATATCTTCAATTTTATTCTACAGTGTAGAAAATTGTAAAAATAAAGAAAGACATTGGAATGAGTATGTATCTCATTTTTTGACTGGTAGTGTATGCTTACTCTTGAGCTCTGTGAGGGTCTCTCCCAAAGACCTTAGCTCCATACTCTTCTGCTCCACTTCCTGCTCAGTCACCAGGCCGTGGTTGACTGACAAGTTCCTCTGCAGTTCCTCCACTGACTTCTCCAGATCACTGTGGACACCAAAAAAATGACATCAGTATAGCATAACAACAAAATGGCCACCAAGTATGCAGGCACTGCACGGTTCCAGCTCAAACACACCTTCATCTTTTTGTCTGTCTGAGCAGTTGGCACTATTTCTTCATTCACACTGACTCTATCTTGAGTTAGAGACCCTGAATTAAAGGCTAAACTCACTGCAGTTGCTGGATGAGCAGCTCTTCCTGGTTGAGGTACTTGAGTCTCTCCTCCTCCACTAGGAGGCGCTGCCTCTGCAAAGGGTCCTCCTGGGTCCGCATGGCGTCCAGCATCATAAGGCTCAGCTCCGATTCGGTCTGCCTCAGCAGGGACTGTACTGAGTCCTGGTTCTCTAACTGGGAGGGGAGACACCGACAGACCCAAATAGATGTTATTGGGACATACACACACTTAGACAATACATCAAACAAGCATAAGTCAAAACAAGCACAAAGTCCAGTCTACACACACAAAACTCTGACGAAGGCCTTGAGGCCGATACGTAAAGCTTACTAAAGAGCAGTGATACGGGCAAGAGAAGTGATTGATGCATAAACACATGTAAAAACAAACAGTGCCTTGAGAAATGTGTGTGTGTGTGTGTGTGTGTGTGTGTGTGTGTGTGTGTGTGTGTGTGTGTGTGTGTGTGTGTGTGTGTGTGTGTGTGTGTGTGCGTACGGCCACACTGTTCTCTGGTGCTCACCTGGATGTTGCGCAGCTGGGACAGTTGTTTGCGCAGCTCGCTGGTGTTCTGCTGCAGGCCATGCAGGTGGATCTGCATCTGCAGCCGCGACACCGTCAGTGGCTGGGAGGACCCTATGAGCGGTGGCGGCATCAGGGCCAACGGAGCCGACGGTGTCAGGGCTGGCCAATCAGAAAGTAGGATTAGGGTCTCATGCATTCTACTGTCACTGTAGCCAATTATATCATCCATCGTAAAGTGGGGAGGGACTACAGGATTGTTCGCAGGCGTAATGGTGATTGACAGAATGGGGAAGGTTTTTAGGACACACAGAGCCATATCCGAAGCTGTATTTCTTTACATACATTTCAATTCCAGGGGCAACAACAGAGCATCCACAACAAGCCCGAGCGAGCAAGTCTTCGATGCTTGGGGTTGAAATGACACAATGGTCCATTGAAATCACAATGAACATATAGCTTTGCTATATGGCAATTTCTCAGGCACGTTTTCTCATGCATAACAAAATAAAGGGAGTGGTTTGGTAAGACTAATTCACTCACAAACTTGGAGTTCAGCCGAACTACAAAATCACTTATTGCTTGACATGGAAAACAATTGAATTGTTTCGAAAATAGCCCATTAGCATTGATAGCTTTCCAGGCAAAGAAACGTAAAATTGGTTTTGTAATTTAGGTGAACTATTCTTTCAGAGGCGATGGATAAAACACAAGGTCGTAAAGAATGTTACAATTTGAACGGAGGAGCAGACGTACTGCAGTATACTGCTCAACTGACTTCCTGGAAGATGTCTAACCTCTACTGGGAGACAGGGAAATTGGAGCTTGGCACAACTCATTGTAGAAGAACACCTTGTTTTGGGGGAGGGCATGTGACAGTTACTGTGCATTTCTAGGTTCATTGTCTAACTAATAGCTGACCTTCTAATACCTGTCTGGAATGGGCGTAGATAAAGGGGTGAATAGCCTATTTTCATCTGACAGCACAAAATCCCCTTTCACACAGACGACTTCCTGCAATTAACCATTGTTTTGCAGGTCTGTGTGAACGGTATCAGGAATATAAATAAATCTTGATCTACCCAAAGAACCAAACATGCACACAAAGTAACCTAACCATACCATTACCGATGATAACAAGGCGAGCGAAATAACATTCCAGCATGAACAGTAGGGATTGGGAAACATATTCTGAGCCCAGTCCTGAATCCAGACACTGAACGCAGACTTAAAGAACAAGAGAATCAAAACAGAGTCCTCACAAAAACTCAAAGTGGATCAAACGAGAGACACCAACTATAAGGGAAGCAGTCTGTCATTGAGACACACAGGGGAAAGAGGATGAGGACTTCAGACAAGAAGATACCTTTCTTGTTTTTTAACCGTCCAGCTAAAATAAGGCACAAGAAGCATGGCACCCATTACTAGCATAAGCAAACACACACTTGATGGTTCTTCGTGTATATTGGTCACACGTGAGCAGTACACATATGGTAAGCAGCTCAGCTACAGAACATTTACAATGCTACGCAATGGATCATGTTATTTATATTGCAATGCTCTGCAACCCTAACCCTTACTCTGTATACTGCAATGCTCTGCAACCCTAACCCTTACTCTTTATACTGCAATGCTCTGCAACCCTAACCCTTACTCTTTATACTGCAATGCTCTGCAACCCTAACCCTTACTCTTTATATTGCAATGCTCTGCAACCCTAACCCTTACTCTTTATACTGCAATGCTCTGCAACCCAAACCCTTACTCTTTATATTGCAATGCTCTGCAACCCTAACCCTTACTCTTTATACTGCAATGCTCTGCAACCCTAACCCTTACTCTTTATACTGCAATGCTCTGCAACCCTAACCCTTACTCTTTATATTGCAATGCTCTGCGACCCTAACCCTTACTCTTTATACTGCAATGCTCTGCAACCCTAACCCTTACTCTTTATACTGCAATGCTCTGCAACCCAAACCCTTACTCTGTATATATTGCAATGCTCTGCAACCCTAACCCTTACTCTTTATACTGCCATGCTCTGCAACCCTAACCCTTACTCTTTATATTGCAATGCTCTGCGACCCTAACCCTTACTCTTTATACTGCAATGCTCTGCAACCCAAACCCTTACTCTGTATATATTGCAATGCTCTGCAACCCTAACCCTTACTCTTTATACTGCAATGCTCTGCAACCCAAACCCTTACTCTGTATATATTGCAATGCTCTGCAACCCTAACCCTTACTCTTTATACTGCAATGCTCTGCAACCCTAACCCTTACTCTTTATACTGCCATGCTCTGCAACCCTAACCCTTACTCTTTATATTGCCAAGTCAATGGGATACAGTGAAAGTCAATGTATATTTGTTTTCAGGTATCCCTGATTGATACTTACTGTCTGTCTCAGAGCAGTCATTGGCCGTCTCAATCTTGTCCCTGGAAAAGACAAAATAACTTTAGGTCCCCACTCCATGTGTACTGTATGTACTGAATGTGTGTGTGTGTGTGTGTGTGTGTGTGTGTGCATGCGTGCGTGCGTGCGTGCGTGCAACGGACGTCAGTGGGATGCTAACAGTATATCTTCCTCCACTGTCTGTGTCCCCATACCGGGCTTTAACCATTGATCCTCTGCTTCGCAACACACGACAGTCCTCCTTGCCAACGGACCAACCGTTTGAGCGGTTGAAAAATATCTAATTGGATAGCTCCATCGGCGACATTCCATCTAGCTGTGGAGTGAGCTTAAGGTACGTTCTTAACTGCGTTACACTCACCCCTTCTAAACTCGCTACACAGCAAGCGAGACCCGGCCGTTGAGCTGAGCCCAACTGCCAATCCAGGTCACGGCACCAGTGAAATGGACGTCAGTGTGCCGCTAACAGTTTAGCTTCCTCCACTGTCCCCCACCGTTACATGTGCGCCTGTGTGTGTTCATGCGTGCATGCTTGGGTGTGTGTCTCACGGGCTCTCGGCCTCTGGTCCCCTGGTCAGAACGGTCTGCAGTAGACCAGTCAGACTGGCTATCTGTTTCTCCATGGCCTCCATGCGCCCCCTTTGCAATGACAAACGTAGGGTGTGAGTCAGTTTAGATGCACACAAAATACCCATCACAGACACATAAAACGTACATGCACACACCACACGCGCCAGACACACACACACTGGCACTCTTACCTGGTCTCTGTCTCATTGCCTGGTAGCGGTGAACTGAAACCACCGCCCTCCCCTCCAGGTCCAGCCATTAAGCACAGCTGATCAGACCCCAACCCTGACCCCTGACCCCTAGCTTTGGGACTCTCCCCGAACACGGAGGAGGATACTGAGTCCCTCCGCAGGGTCTGCCTCCCAGGGGAGCCCCGGCCGGGCATGGTGCCTGAATACGAGTCCCTCATGTCGGGGATTTTCTGCGGAGACGAGGGGGGTGGCACCCGGAAGCCCATGGCCAACATGGACGCGGCGTAGGCTGCATCATTATACAGTGGGCCACCAGGCCTGTAGAGGACGCCACTGTCCATCAGCTCTCCTTGCAGAGCCGCCGCCGAGTAGGAAGTGAGGGACCGCACGGAGCCGGGTCCCAACCCTCCTCCGCCCCCTCCGCCTCCTCCACGCCGGTAGAGAGAGCCGTAGGCGTCCCCTCTCGGGGGTAGAGATGAGTGGGGGCCCGCCAGGCTGAGGCGGCCTCCTTCCTGGCCCAGGGAATAGGGGTCGGCATAGATCCCCCCTGCATCGCCCCGCAGGAGCACCATGCTCCTGGAGCCAGTGCCGTGGACCTCCTCATCGGGCTTAACATCCCTACGCTCCAGGATGGCACTGGGGGAGAAACCTGCCTGGGCGTGGTGCTGTAGCTGGGGCTGGTGGTGGAGCTGCTGGGGGTGATGCTGGTGGTGGGCCGCACTCTGGCCACCTGGCGAGGAGTGGTGGGGGTGGGGGAGGGAGTGGGTTTGGGGATGATGCTGGGGGTGAGGTTGCCCAGCGTAAGAGGATGGGCGGCCCCCACCGTAGAGGAGACGGATGCGGGACGGCGAGCCAGAGGGGGCAGAGGCGGAGGAGGCAGGGGCGTTGCTGAGGCGACGGTTGGGCGGGGAATCCTGCTGGGGCGTGTACACCATATCCCTCTGTCACCAGAGGAAGAGAGGAAGGATAGAAATAAACAGCAACATTCATGATAGAATAGAGTGGAATAGAAGGGAATATAACAGAATAGAGCAGAAGCAGAACAGAGTGCTTCTACACCTGCATTGCTTGCTGTTTGGGGTTTTAGGCTGGGTTTCTGTACAGCACTTTGAGATATCAGCTGATGTAAGAAGGGCTATATAAATACATTTGATTTGATTTGATGTAGAATAGAATAGAACAGGTTAAGGTACAACAGAATAGAATACAATAGAGCAGATACCACACAATATTACAGGTGATTGAAAGATTGCACATCAAAGACCGGCCTCCTGGGCTTTTCACACATGACAGTGTCTAGGGTTTATTGAGAATGATGCGACAAACAAAAAACATCCCGTCAGCGGCAGTCCTGTGGGCGAAAACAGCTCGTTGAGGAGCGCTCGAAGGAGAACGGCAAGAGCCGTGCAAGCTAACAGGCGGTCCACAAACAGGCAAATAACGGCGCAGTACAACAGCGGTGTGCAGAAAGGCATCTCGGAACGCACAACCCGTCGGACCTCGTCATGGACGGGCTGTTGCAGCAGACGACCACACCGGGTTCCACTACTATCAGCTAAAAACAAGAAGAAGTGGCTCCAGCGGGCACACGATCACCAACACTGGACAATTGAGGAGTGGAAAAACATTGCCTGGTCTAACGAATCCTGGTTCCTGTTGCGTCATGCTGATGGCAGAGTCAGGATTTGGAGTAAACCGCATGGGTCCATGGCCCCATCCTGCCTGGTGTTAACGGTACAGGCTGGTGGGTGTGGTGTATTGGAGTGGGGGATGTTTTCATGGCACACGTTAGGTAACTTAATACCAATTGGGAAACGTTTCCATGCCCGAAGAATTAAGGCTGTTCTGGAGGCAAAGGGGTGTCTGACTTGGTACTGGATGGGTGTACCTAATAAACTGGCAACTGAGTGTATATACCTGCTGTATAATAACCTCCCTGACAATACAACCCCCAATGGATTCTACACACACACTGGAGTAATGACTGGAGCGCCTTCATCTCCACCATCGCCATCCTGTATCTTAGCAACTGCCTCTATATCTACAGGAAAATAATCCCACTAGATGTGAGCGACTAGGCAGGGGCTGACCACCACCACATCTCACGCTAGATCCCCAAGCCCCACTGTCATACAGAATGTCCGTTATAGATCACAGCAGATCACATTGTCGCTGTATCTCTTCCCACTACTCTAGCCTGTCACCTCATAACCAACATGCCAATCAATCTCCACTAAGCCTTGTCGTCCATCCATTTGTTGTTCCATCCTTCCCTGTCTCAGTGCAGTGCTACTCGGTGGTCCTCAGTCATGGTTTACGGTCTGTAATCAGATAGTAATCTCTGCTCGGCTGGCTAATGTCAAGCCCCCTTTACTCGCCTCTGTTCGCAGCTCCTATCTCCCAGATTCCTCCTATCCTCCAGCACATAAAACCCAAGGTAAACCAAGTCGCTTGATAAAGCCATGAAACGCAAGGGAGAATTCAGAGCTGAGTGGAGGGAAAATTCGGAGCTGAGTTGTGGTGAGCTGTATTGTGCGCAAGGGTGGTTGCAAAGTAAAGCTCGGGGGAGATGGGATAGTTGACCTCCAAAACACACAGGGCAGCTGCAATTCACACACACACACACACACACACACACACACACACACACACACACACACACACACACACACACACACACACACACACACAGACACACACACACACACACACACACAGACACACACACACACACACACACAGACACACACACACAAGGGCCCCCTAGGGTGGTTGATTGACATGAGTGGAAGTGGCAGAAGTGGAAAAATCTCTCTCTTTCTCTCCCCTCTCTTCCCCCCTCTATTCTCACTTTCTATCATCTTATTTTCTCCTTCTTTTCATCTCTGGCTAGAGTAACACAATGCCAGTTCTACACTGTGTATGCCAACGTTTCCCAATCTACTGTATTTGAGTTGTCGTCCACCAAAGCCTAAAGCAAATCAAATGTTATTGGTCACATGCACCAAATACAACAGGTGTAAACTTCACACTGAAATGCTTACTAATAATCCCATTCCCAACAGTGCAGTTAAAGAGTAAGACAAATAATAGTACTTTTGCTAAATAAAAAAAGGAAATAGTAACACAATAAAAACAATAACGAGGCAATTTACAAGGAGCTCCAATACCTAGTCAGTGTGCAGTGGTTCGAGCTGGTTGTGTGGTTAGAGTCTAGTGAGTGTGCATAGAGTCAGTGCAAGGGAGTCAGTGCAAGGGAGTCAGTGCAAGGGAGTCAGCGCAAAACAACTAAGATAAAAAAAGAAACAATAAAGGGGGTCAAAGTAAATTGTCCGGGTATCCATTTGATTAACTGTTCAGCAGTCTTAGTAGAAGCTGTTCAGGTGCCTTTTGCTCACAGACTTGGTGCTCCGGTACCGCTTGCCATGCGGTAGCAGAGAGAACAGTCTATGACTTGGGTGCCTGGAGTCTTTGAAAAATGTTATGGCCTTCCTCTGACACCGCCTGGAGTTGAGGTCCTGGATGGCGGGGAGTTCAGCCCCAGTGATGTACTGGGCCGTACTCACCACCCTGTGTAGCGACTTGAGATCGGATGCCAAGCAGTTGCCGTACCAAGCGGTGATGCAGCCAGTCAAGATGCTCTCAACGGTGCAGCTGTAGAACTTTTTGAGGATCTGAGGGCCCCTGTCAAATCTGTTTAACCTCCTGAGATTGAAGAGGCGTTGTCGTACCCACGACTGTGTTGGTGTGTTTGGACCACGATAGGTCCTTAGTGATGTGGACACTGAGGAACTTGCGGTTCTCAAATCACACTTTGCAGTGTCCCATTAAATACACAGAGCCGTGCCTCTAACCGACCCACCATTTGAGAACAGCTGTGTATGTACAACATTACACAACATTATCAGTCAGCAAACAGACTTTTTTTTTGCCTTGGAGGGAAACAGGTTGGCATGGATTCAAAACAGCAACAGTGGTGCTACTATTGTACTAGCATATTGCTTGTTCGTGCGGACTCATTTAATAGAGACTGGCTGAGTTTAATTTGTGCTCTAGTAGGTTACATAATGACTATCCTTTTTTTCCATTTGTAAACAACATACTATCAATGTCAGAACAGCATGAGTAGCTACAAATATAATGGTATTTAGGGCGAAGGAGTACTTGGCTCAGTATTTGTACTCAATTCTGTAGAGAGCTTGTTGAGGTCCTTGTAACCCTTTAGTGACCACCGCTCCTGATGGCGAACAACGCCCACACATACAGATGGATAGACAGAGAGACAGAGAGACTGACTGACAGACAGACACAAATACCCCCCTTCTACTCTCACCCGGAGGTCCCCGTTGGCCAGGTGTGGGTTGTGGTGACCGGAGTAGGTGCCGTAGACAGGTTCCTTGCAGTAGATCTTGATGACACAGCGGTCCTGGACGTCTCGTGGGTCCTCCAGCTCATAGAAGACGTTACGGGCCTCATCCTTGATGAGCAGGGCCGTGCTGGGGCACCTGAACATGGGCATTGACACCTGAGCATTTGACCTCTACATTACCTTTCGTTTACAATTGAATTACATAATAAAAATAAAAAAAACTTTTTTGTTTCAATTCATATGGTTCATCTGCATCTTATCAGCTAATGAATCTGATATTATCTTAGCGAGAGTATTTTTTTTGTAAAGTCAATTGTTATGACAGTGTTATGTAGCCTTTATAACAGAGCATTCTAGTAGAGTGTGATAAATCCACCTGAGCATTGCCATGGTGAGCCTCTGGGGGAACATGTGGACGATGAGGGCCCTCAGGGTCTCCAGGCTGGTCAGCTCATGGGTCAGGTGCACCCTCCTCATCTCCTCCCCCAGCTGGAGGAAGAGAATGCCTAAGGGGGGGATGACAGGAGGCAGGAGGAGAGGGGAGGGGAGAGAAGTGTCATTTGACTGTAATGAATCAACACATGCACATGCTGTACAGTCAGGTCCAACATTTCTGGCTAAAATGTCCTTGTACTGGGTAAAGTTCATGATGCCGTTGACCGTAACAAGGGCCCTAGGACCAGTGGCGGCAAAATAACCCCATAACATCAAAGATCCACCACCATATTTTACAGTAGGAATTTGTTACAGTTTGTATCGGGTTCTTTTCTGCATATGCATCTTTCGTTCGAAGCAAAACCCATGGTATGTGAATGGCCAAAGAGCTACTGTATATTTTCCAGTCATCTGACCATAGCACCTTTTTCAAACCAAGTGCCAATGCCATTTACCAAACTCCAGGCGTTTACATTTGTTGGATGGCATGAAAATAGAACACTTTGGCCATGCACATCTGTAGAAAAAATATGCATATGCAGAAAATAATCAAATACAGTGCATTGGGAAAGTATTCAGACACCTTCACTTTTTCCACATTTTGTTACGTTACAGCTCATTCTAAAATGGATTAAATTAATATTTTTCACCATCGATCTACACACAATACTCCATAATGACAAAGCAAAAACAGGTTTTTAGAAATCTTAGCAAGGAACAGAAATACCCTATTTACATAAGTATTCAGACCCCTTGCTATGGAGACAAAAAGTGGAGCTCAGGTGCATCCTGTTTCCATTGATCGTCCTTGAGATGTTTCTACAACTTGATTGGAGTCCACCTGTGGTAAATTCAATTGATTGGACATGAGTTGGAAAGGCACACACCGGTTCATATAAGGTCCGACAGTTGACAGTGCATTTCAGAGCAAAAACCAAGCCATGAGGTCGAAGGAATTGTCCGTAGTGCACCAAGACAGAATTGTGTCAAGGCACAGAAAAATGTCTGCATCATTGAAGGTCCCCAAGAACGCAGTGGCCTCCATCATTCTTACATGGAAGAAGTTTGGAACCACCAAGACTCTTCCTAGAGCTGGCCAAACTGAGCAATCAGTAAAGGAGGGCCTTTTGGTCAAGGAGTTAACCAAGAACCCGATGGTCACTCTGACAAAGGTCCACAGTTCCTCTGTGAAGATGGGAGAACCTTCCAGAAGGACATCCATCTCTGCAGCACTCCACCAATCAGGCCTTTATGGTAGAGTGGGAGACAGAAGCCAGTCATCAGAAAAAGGCAAATGACAGCCCGCTTGGAGTTTGCCAAAAAGATTCTCTGGTCTGATATAACCAAGATTGAACTCTGGCCTGAATGCCAAGCGTCACGTCTGGAGGAAACAATACAATCCCTATGGTGAAGCATGTTGGTTGCAGCATCATGCTGTGGGAATGTTTTTCAGCAGCAGGGACTGGGAGACTAGTCAGGATCGAGGGAAAGTACAGAGAGATCCTTGATGTAAACCTGCTCCAGAGCGCTCAGTACCTCAGCCTGGGGCAAAAGTTCACCTTCAAACAAGACAACAAACCTAAGCACACAGCCAAGACAAAGCTGGAGTGGCTTCGGGACAAATCTCAATGTCCTTGAGTGGCTCAGCCAGAGCCCGGACGTGAATCCGATCGAACATCTCTGGAGAGACCTGAAAATAGCTGTGCAGCGTCACTCCTCATCCAACTTGACAGAGTTTGAAAGGATCTCTAGAGATGAATGGGAGAAACTCCCCAAATAGAGGTGTGCCAAGGTTATAGCGTCATACCCAAGAAGACTCGAGGCTGTAATCACTGTCAAAGGTGCGCGAACAAAGTACTGAGTAAAGAGTCTGAATACTTATGTAAATGTGATATTTGTTTTTATACATTTTTATAAATCTGCAAACATTTCTAAAAAACAGTTTTTGCTTTGTTATTATTGGGTATTGTTTGTAGATTGATTTAATCTATTTAGAATAAGGCATTAACGTAACAAAAGGTGGAAAAAGTGAAGGGGTCTTAATACTTTTCGAATGCACTGTACCTACATTTACTGTAAAACATTGTGGTGGTTCTTTGATGTTATGGGGCTATTTTGCTTCCACTGGTCCTGGTGCCCTTCTTAAGGTCATTGGCATCAAGAACTGTACCCAGTACAAGGACATTTTAGACAAAAACCTGGTTGCCTCTGCCAGGAGGCTGAAACTTTGCCGCAAGTGGATCTTCCAGCAAGACAATAACCACAAGCACACAACAAAATCCATAAATAAATGGCCAATTGACCGCAGAATCAACATTTTGCCATCTTGGTCTCCGGAATTGAATCACGTTGAAAACCTGTGGTTTGAATTGAAGAGGGCAGTCCATAAGAGCAGGCGAAGGATATCAAGGATCTGGAAAGATTCTGTATGTGTAACGGTTGTCGTCGGAAGTTGAAGGAGTGGACCAAAGCGCAGCGTGGTAAATGTTCATGATTTTTATTATACAATGAAGCACTCGAACAAAAATAACAAAAACGAAAAGTGCACAGTTCTGTCAGGTACAGAATACAAAACAACTACCCACAAACACAGGTGGAAAAAGGCTGCCTAAGTATGATTCCCAATCAGAGACAACGATAGACAGCTGCCTCTGATTGGGAACCCTACTCGGCCAAAACAAAGAAATATACAGCATAGAATGCCCACCCCACATCACACCCTGACCTAACCAAATAGAGAAATAAAACGGCTCTCTAAGGTCAGGGCGTGACAGTATGGATGAATGTTCTAATATCCCTCCCAGTGTGTTCTCCAATCAAGACATAATTTTTTTTTAAAGGCTCAGTGCAATTATCCTCGCAAAGTGAGGTATTGAAAGGTAGTGAAAAGAGGGGTGACAATAACTTTTACCCTTATCTTTTAGAGAAAAAACAATATTACTTGTTCAACAAAATATCTTTCTCTGAGCAATTATTATTAGTATCACATAATATAATTTCAGAATTTTTCTGAGCATACAATACATGCAATATATTTATACAAAATATACAATCTAATTTATTTTATGCAGTATATTTTGCTCATCTTTGTCAAGGGTGACAATAATTTGGGACCTGATTGTTCACGCAAACACTCACACACTGATCTTCTACACACAGGACAGAGGACAGAGATAATAATCTCACCTGTATGCCGGGGCTTTTTCAAAATGAATTTGTGACTCATTCGAAATAGAATCACGTACACACTTAGATCTGTAATTAGCCAAATATTGAGAATGTGATCCTAATACCTCTCGTGAATACGAATAGAACTACCTTGAGAGCTAGCGTATCTGCAACCACAAAGATGGCACAGATGATGGCTGCTACGACTGTGGTTAATATGACCGTGAAATGACCCTGATATGACCATGGTTGTTCTGACCTGGCGCGCGGAGCTTGGCCTGGCTGGATGAGCGCGCCAGGGGCAGGCTCTGGCGGAGGCGGTTCATGCGGTTGAACCCGAGGGGAACTTCAGCCTCAGACATGGTTTCCAGACTCTCAGCCGAGGCAAAGGATACTCTGCTGGCCTGGTCGGCTAGAGCCGGCTGGTTGGGGTTGGGCCGGATCACACGGGGGGTACGGGCCTATGGGATAGAGGGAGAGACAGATTGATACAATCAAAATGACAAAACGACAAAAACACAACAGCAAAGCCACACAGCTGCTGTCAAATCACCACACACAAAACAACACAACCACTGCAAAAAGGCAAGCACAAAAACACAGACAAGACAACACAACCACTGCAAGAAAGAAAACCAATAGCACGAGATAAAACCACCAGACACAACAAAACAATCCCAGACAGAGAGACAAAACAGGATAGCAGTTTCCTCAGGATGAGACAACTGCATAAAACACAACGACGCAGCAGCCACCAAAACGGTTGCAATAAACATATCTTACAAAGCTCCCAGAAAATCTATTGACGTGTATATAAATATCTATTATTAACGCCATGTAAATCATATGGTCTTGAGTGTTTAATGCCAGATTCACCAGTATCAACTCCACAGAGAATTAGAGGAACCAAAAGAACACTAACGAACAAAGCTAAGGCTTCAGACTTCAGAACTTGTTCTCAACTAGTTTACCTGGTTAAATTAAGGTGAACAAAAAAGACTTCACCTGCCCAATTTGAACCACAGAGGGAAGATGAATATGTGAGGAAATATGAGGAAATGGACCTCTCGTTACAGCAGCGCATTGCAGGAGTCGCTAGAGCAGGTTGTTTATAATGAATCCCTACGGACAGACATTTTCCAGCCCAAAGACTACACTAATGAGCTCTGACAGTTCTCTGTGAACACTGCTCACATTCACTTATGCATTTGTTTTTCTTCCCAACCGCCACAGTTGGGCTCGCTTTGATTTGTTGTGCCAGCAATAGGCACACCCAAGCTGTACATGGGGGTATACTCACACATACACACGCAAATACATACAAACACGCACACGCTAATGCACACACACACACACACACACACACACACACACACACACACACACACACACACACACACACACACACACACACACACACACACACACACACACACACACACACACACACACACACAAATACATGCACATACAGAAACACACACACAGTAGGTGAAGATGGACACACACGCACGCTTGCACACACAAACACACACTTCTGTCATGAATTGAGTGGGATGACAGGTTGCAAGTGGTGCCCCTCATTTGTGTTGAGATGTATGACACGTGTGTGAGCCAGAAGCGGTACACCTTCTGCTCCTAACATCCCACAAGCATCAAGCTGTTGAGCAAAGAAGTTGGTGGCACGAGGGAATTACAAAGTTTGTGGTTAGTCAGCTGTAGAGAGGAAGTGGGGAGCAGGGGAGGGAGAGGTAGAGCGAGAGAAAGAGAGGGAGAGAGAGAGAGAGAGAGAGAGAGAGAGAGAGAGAGAGAGAGAGAGAGAGAGAGAGAGAGAGAAGGGCCGAGGGAGGAAGCCTGAGACTGGAAACATACAGCAAGGGAGAAGTGTGAGGAGGGAAGGCGAGAGACAGAGCGGGAGTTTGTATGTGTAGCAAATAAGCATGTGCAAGTGTTTATGCAGGTGTTTGCGTGCAAGCCCGTAAGAGCGCAATAGCCACTTGATGTTGAGCCCAAGTGAGGGAGACCAACAAAAAACGAGAGGAAAAGGCGTAAAGTGCAATATGGTGGTTGACTTCCACTCCGCTTTCTCCTAATTAGTTCTCATTTCAGTGTGAAAGCAGCAGCTGCGGAGAGGCTCAGAGGGCAGGCCTTCTCTCCAGGTGTTCCTGGGAACCAGAGGACAAGCTCGGCTGCACTCTGTATGCCCACGTTTTATTCCCGCTGCGTCTGTCTACTTTAAGAGCTGCTATTTTCACTGGGATAACGGCCAATAAACCTCTACACAACCGTCCTCTTAAACAACACACTCCGAGGGAGGACAGGAGAGGAATCGGGGAGGAGCACCTGGGAATGTGGTTTCAAAACTGAAAATCTCAGGGGAAATTCAAAAAAAATGTTTGAAGGGGATGCCTGGAGATTTCACAGTAGTGAATTCCACCCTTGCCCTCGTCAATCATAAACAAGTTTCTACCTATGCAATCAAACTTTGATAGATACTGTAATAAAGGTCTCCTCTAATGAATAAATAACATCCGAGCCGGTCCGACCGTTATAAGTCAGTTTGGTTGTCGGAAAACTATTATGATCTGTTGTGACAGTGTTACGTCATTATGTCAACAGCCTTACGAAGCCATTACGACTGCTGGAGAAGAACTAGCTTGTCCTGTTACCCCATGACCTCATCTATGTCTTATAAAGACATTCTGTCTAATGCATTTGCCCTTGGTTTATGACAGTGCTTCTCTCTTCTGACTCCTGCTAAGGCGCTGTAATCTTTACTGGAGATCCCATGGGCTTTTATAAAGCCATTTCTTTTATTACTGAAAATACAAAGGCTATATTGCATCATATATCAGTCATGGAGCGGTCAGTGTTATCTGTGTCAATAAGAAGAACTATGCAGATGGATAACTCTTCCGTTATGAGGAGAAAATACCAAAACAATACAATGTATGACACTGGACAACCGTATAAGCAATATAACTGGAAATCAATAATTTGTCAAGTAACAGACAACACGTTTACTGATAAGTTTAGTAGCAGCGAGAAAGTGTCACTCATTTGCACAATCATTTCTTACCTCTATGTTCAGCATCTTGGTCCCTTATTGTGGGTCTCTGTATGACTATACTGTTTGTCTCAAACTGTCAACTGTCTAAAACAATTTCTTCACAATCCTAAGTCTCCATCATTCACTTTACTGTATCTCTACCAGAATGTCATCACGTTGGTATTATCTGTGCAGATGCTGCCTTAGTCATCTCTGTACCCTCCTCTCCCCTCTCTCTCTCTCTCTCTCTCTCTCTCTCTCTCTCTCTCCCTCTCTCTCTCTCTCTCTTTCTCTCCCCCCCTCTCTCTCTCTCTCTCTCTCTCTCTCTCTCTCTCTCTTTCTCTCTCTCTCTCTCTCTCTCTCTCTCTCTCTCTCTCTCTCTCTCTCTCTCTCTCTCGTTCTCTCGCTCTCTCTTTCTCGCTCTCTCCCTCTCTCTCTCTCGCTCTCTCACTCTCTCTCTCTCTCTCGCTCTCTCCCTCTCTCTCTCTCGCTCTCTCTCTCCAGTCATTCATGTACTGCTGTATAGTTACATTGCCCTTGGTCTGTTTGACCATCCTTAAACTCACTATATTACTGTTCCCCTAAGTCCTGTCTGTCCAAATGCCAATACCTCATCACAGATTTCTCACCACCGATTGGCTGGCTTTGTCAAACGTGGATTTTCTCAGATCAATAAGCAATGTATGTGATGATTGACACGGCAGCTGTGCACAGCTGTGCCACCCACGCCCCCTGAACCCCTTCCCCACCCCTGTCTCCGCCCCCCTGTGGAACTCGGGCAACCCCCTCCTATTTGATGGCCATTAGCACCATGCAGTCCTGGCATACCGTTCCAGTGAGCTCTGTAATTGGGGGATGAGGCCCGTCTATACAAATCCCTAAAAACGAATACCAAGGAGTCACTCAATGGACATCCTGATGGGGCAAATCCTAACCACAACCGAAGTCACATTTTCACTTAGCATTGATGTCAGTGGGAGACTAATTTAAAATTTGACTGAAGTGGGGATTCACCCCTAAGTTGCTTAACTGAACTGAATATAAAGCCTTGAAGAAGATGTTCATTGATAAGCCGTAGTAATAGTGTTGTAATGGACAATAAAGCAAAGTAGTGTATGCTTTGGAGTTAGGCTAGCCTTTGACCTCAGTGTCTTTGGGCTATGTGTATGAGCACAGGTTTGACCTGCACAATTGAATCATATGATGTACAATGCAGTGGTGTAATGTACTTAAGTAAAAATACGTTAAAGTACTACTGATGTTGTTTCGTTCATTATTTTACTATTTCGATTTTTGACAACTTTTACTTTTACTTAACTACATTCTTAAAGAAAATATTGTACTTTTTACTCCATACATTTTCCCTTACAACCACTCCTTGTGCAAAAATTGTATACATAAAGCCGATCTCGCCTCATATAACATTTATCTAATTACAGTTACTTAACAAAGCAGTTACTTTTCTGAGGATTTTTATTTTGCATCTCCAGTGTAAAAGAAGTCCTTAATAAGTTCTCATTAAATTATTAACTTAAGCACCAAACATTGTCTTTGTCTTGGCGAATCATAGTCAAGCACTTGATAAGTGATTCTGACCACGTGCCACAGCATAAGGCAGTCGCTAGGGGAAACATGGCAGCCGCTGGCATCCTACGCCTTTTAGGGCTGTAAAAAAACACCACGCAGGCCGTTCTCTGAGATATCAGGGAATAGTAATTTTCCACCCAATGTCATATCAACACACAAACAGCCAAAGACAACAATAGCAGCTGTCCAAATGGTTTAGCTACTGAGCTAGCCATAGGACCCCGAGTGTCATGGATGGTCCAGGGATTTCATCTACGTGAAACAGCGTTTTTGTTGTTGCTATTGTTGTTGGTGGTGTTGTGTGTGTGTGTGTGTGTGTGTGTGTGTGTGTGTGTGTGTGTGTGTGTGTGTGTGTGTGTGTGTGTGTGTGTGGGTGTGTGTGTGTGTGTGTGTGTGTGTGTTCAACTCTGCTTCTTTGTTAACCCAGCTATTACATAACGTCCTGAGAACGTTTCTTAGTGCTTGGTGAGAGCATGGTTGTCCTATGGTAATTTTGCATACAACCTTTCACAACTTTCTGTGAATAGTGCAGGATAGTTGCTTGGCATTGGAACATTCTCAGCACATTTACGGAACTTGTCAAAAAATCTTAAATGTGTTGGTATGTCTTTACTTTAACAGAACATTTCCTAAATGTTCAAACGTGGTTACATTTCATTTAAATGTTGGCAATGTTCTAGCAACATTCTCCAACTGTTTTGACATTTGGAATGTTCTCAAATTGTTCAAGAACGTTAGGAAATAATGTTCTTCTGTGGGAATTTCAGTACTTCAGCAAACCGCAAAGCTTTGTATGCGTAAAAAAAACATGGCATGCTAGCTCCATCCTGGTGGCGCAAAGCTTTGTATGCGTAAAAAAAACATGGCATGCTAGCTCCATCCTGGTGGCGCAGTGGACGAATTTCATGGATGGAGAACAGAAGATTATAGGTTTGAATCTCACTGATGCCGTTTCACAATAAAAAATGAATGCCTAAGGAAATTCATTTTCATGTGTCCTATTTGTGCTTGGAGTATTAAAAAAGTCTCCAAAATAAGCTAGCAATGTTATTAACAGTCCAGTCTTATTGAAACGTGGAGTGAAAGTTTAAGGAAGTTATTAAAAAACCTCCAAATAATCTATCATTTCCATTCTCAGAGCGTTAATAAAAACCTCCCAAGAAGGGACCAGAGTAAAACGTTCTCAGAACCTCCCCGCAACCTAAAAATACACTTACCCAGAACAGGCAACACTTTCATGTGTTCTCAGAACATTTAAAAATGTTCCGTTTTACCGGTCAGGGAATGTATAACTTTGTTCCCACAACCAATGTGAAACCAAAAACATATGTTCCCACAACTTCCAAGGAACCAAATGTGCTAGCTTGGAAGCCACTTACAGAATACCTAACAATAGCTCCTGCATTGAATCCATTTTCTTTGGTGAACAGCTCTGGATGAAAGGAGTCGAGCTCAAGGAATCCATGTACTTTAGGACACATGATTACTTCCCCTGGATCTGATGAATGACTCATTGTACATGTGAATACAGAGAGTGTCACTGAATAGGAGCCTTTACGTGGTTCTAAGCTTGTGTTATTCCCTTTGTAGTGCACTACTTTTGACCAGGGCCCATAGGACTCCGGTCAAAAAGGAATGCACTACGTCAGGAATAGGGTGCCATTTGGAATGCACCTTAACTATAGTATATAGACTTCCGAGCCTGATTCAGCAGTAAGGTTGGAGAGAGGAGACAATGGACTTGGATTATTTCCCCGCTCGAGACAGACAGAGGCCTATGAGGTGCAGACGACGGTACTAACGTTTCTATTAGTGGGGCTTAGATTTGCAAAGAGGGAGGGAATTATACAGTCCTCCGTTCCTCTGTTGCTGCCTAGCAGTCTTCGCAGTCAAGAGGTGGAGAGAGGGCACTGCAAGCATATGAATGCGCGGCAGGGCCTTCCCTATGGAGACTAGTTTAAACAGACGGACAGACAATCCCACCGTCTTGTTGGAGCATGTGAGAGAATTTGAGGAGGAGGGGAGTCCTTGGAACATTATTATCCACATTTTTTTCCAGGTGTTGATGTGTGCGTGTGTGTATTTACAGTATGGGTCCATCCACGCCCGTCCACGTGAATGTAGGCATGTTTGTATGATAATCTACAGGGTGTGTGTTTGCGTGTGTACATGCTCATGTGGAGTGTAAGCAAGCCAATGAAACATCAAAAGAGACCAGCATGGGAACGTTACAAACACACACATCAACACACATTGAGACACAAACACACGCACACACACAGAAACACGCAGCGAGCGAGGAGCACCGCTGCAGAATAGTGAGAGCAGAGCAGCAGACTACCCGACTCCCTGAGAGGAAGGGAAGACGGGTGATAACCAATCCCGTTAGAGCTGGGAGCCGACAGCAAACATGGGATTCAATAAAGCTAGTGTGTGTGACATTGACCGAGATAAGAGGGAAATGGACTTCTGGCATATGAGGAAACCACCAGTTATGTAATTGTGAGGGATGTACTGTATGACATGTAAGTTGATCAAACAGGGATTGTAAATCCAAATAGGAAATGCGCATTTGTGACTAAACTATGAAATATTCTGTACATTTACAATGGAAATGCAGTGGAGCGACTGTAACACTAAGGGAATGCCTCTGTGTGTAGAAGGCTTCTGTGTAGATGCTACACAGATACTTGACAGTACCATCCTACACTGTAAATGTTTGTTTGTCATCCATTCATTCTGATAGCATCAACTCTGCCCTTCATGCCAATGTAGAAACTTGTAGTAGGAAAAACATGGGCTTTAAACATCCTGCCATCCCTTGTTCTTTCCTCTCTCCTCTCCTGCTTTGTTCTTTTGTCAGCAACACACAGCAGTCAAATCTCTGTCATAGGGAATTATTCCCTATGTCACACGTCACTACTTCACAGGATAGGCATTTGAACGTAATTTGTTTTCATATATTTTTTCTATCAAAATGGGCAGAAATGCCTTCTGGAACATGTGAACTTTCATGTGCCTTAATAACGCATTTGCATGGCATCTGTAAATACTAATAAAATAGTTAAATTCCAAGCCTAGTTGGTTTAGCCACAGAAAAAGGCAGGAACCTTCCCGCTAGCCATGATTGGCTGAGATAATGGGTGGGCTGTACATGCCGATTTCGGATTGGTCTGCCATGTAGCACGCTTCTGTCTATAACATGAGCTGCTCAGTATGTGTAGATAATCCTTCCCACCGCTAGCACTCTTCGGTTCGGTTCGGCTAGCCGAGTTCGGCTAGGTGCCAGCCAAACTGAAGCATGCTGACGCCTTAAGAGTCTAGCTATATTTTCAGATATTATACATTTCTAATTTTGTCAGAAAGTTGTTTTCATTGCAAGTTAAAGCGTACTGTTAGCTAGCTAGCGAATGTTAGCTTGCTGGCTCGCTAGCTAATGTTACGTGTATGATCTGTGTAGTAATATTATTAGTATCTAGTATCTAGATTATTAGTAGCTAGATAGCTAACATTGAACCTAGTTGGCTAGCTTTAGCGACATGCAGATTCATACTACAGCATTTCATGCATGGTGGCTATCTATGACAATCTGTTTGTACTGTAGCTATGGGTTGGAATTATAGTTCATTGCTTAGCTAGCTAGCTAGTTGCATTTCTAAACAAAAGACTCCAGATGATCACATGACCCATCAAGTTAGCCAGGTGTGTCTGGGGGTGATTACGGCCATCTGTTGTATTTCAATAGAGACCCATCTATAGCATTTCCTTCACATGACCCATCAATTTAGACAAGTGTGTCTGGGTAAGCATCTAATAATTATTAAATATTTTATCTGAACACTTTCTATTTTTGATATTGCAACTATGCAACTTTGCAAATAACTATTTCACTGTACAGTTTACACCTTCTGTATCTTGTGCCACTTAGATTTCCTTTAAAATAGTGTGTGTTTACCAGAGATGGTAATGTGAAGAACAACATGACCTGCACCAAAGTTGGATTAGGATATAGGCCATGAACTAGATAAAGTGTATTTTTACCTGGATGTTTTCCTTATTGTAGGCTACTACTTCCACCACTTTTAGTCTTGACATTTTTGGTTGTTTACTACACTATTTTACTCACTCTGTTTAGCACATGGCCTCACATGTGAATCCTTAAAGAGATGGGTGTGGCTAAAGCTTAAGAGGGTGTGAACAATGCTGAATGGGTGTAGACAAAGAATAGTTATCCAGTAGGTGTACCAAAACATTCAAGGGCCATTTTCTCAAAAGTGGGGCTGCAAGTTTATCAACTTTCAAAGCAGAATTACTTTCCCATTGTTCATCAACTGCAGTGTATGATATACCATTTTGTAGCTCTTAGTCTATACTTTTATCCAATGTAAAAAACACAATTTCAAATTTTGCTACATAAGACCGAATTGAGGCGGTTGGTCACATATGTACTGTAGCGTCACTTGCCCCCTCCATATGATAGGGCCTTATCTGATGAGGCAACAGAATCAGTAGCCCTTCCATTCCACATGATCTGTATCAGCTTTACATAGTGACATTCCAGAATATGGGGGAATCGATATAAAGTGCCCACCTGGGTGATGCACGGCAGCCATATTGGGCCAGAATGCGATTTGTGTCCACTAAGAGTACCTCAACCTTGTAGACAGAACTGTTCTACAGCCATGGTGATTTATAAGCAATGGAATGTAACCCCAAACTTTTGCAAATCAGGCAAATTATTTACATATGCATATATTTTTATATAAAATATTACATATTCATTAGGGTTATTCAAGGATGCCTGCTTTTGTAATTCTCTTTGGCCCGAATCCTAACTTGAGTTCCAGGCACAAGTTACTTTTCGCACAAATCTCCCATTGACATCAATGCATGATTTTACGTGATGAGCAATTTCAGCACATGAATATCAAGTTAGGATTTGGCCCTTTATGAGGGACTCAAAACATAGCAGCAGATGTACTTCAACACCAGTGATACGTCTCAGTAGTGTGTTCCAACACTACAACACTCACATTGAGGTAAGAGAAGCACAAAGATGCACACACAGATTGTCCCATTCTAGACCAATCCACAGAGACAGAGACATAGATTCACACTAAAACACAAACTGACCTTGAAGCTCCAGTAGTTTGGCTGTTGCTAGGGGGAGAGAGAGAGAGAGAGAGAGAGAGAGAGAGAGAGAGAGAGAGTTAGATATGTTTCCATCCATTAGGCCAGACAACACTTTGTCAGAGAGAGAGAGAAGGATGGAGAGAAATGTGTGAGAGGGAGAAAAGGGGGGAGCGAGTGAGAAAGACCCGTCTATCCGCTGCCAGTCAGACGTTTCAGAGATAACGCAGCTGTGACAAATAAAGTTGGGAAGGTTTGAAAGTATACTTTATCGGTGTAGAGAGAGGGAGAAGTTTAAGTCTTTCTGAAGACTAAAAAAGGAGAGGTATAAAATATCATCATATTTCTCTCTCCATCAGATCCAGTCGGAAAGTGAGGGGCTAATTATTGTGATGATAGCTCAGATTAATTTCCAATGTCCTTCAGTGCCATCATAATAGTATTTTAATTGCTTGTAACTGCTTCCGAACAATTAATCAAATGTTTACCAGACACTACACCCATACCAATAATACACCCACACCGGCTGGCTAGCAATTCAACTGAATGCCTACCATTCACACAATTAGCTGGCTCAAATTCAGGAGCGGATTAAAGTAATACACAGACACTGGATTTAAGAAGCTTGGCTTTTTAATGGAATTTGGGCAGCCTCCAACACAGAGGGCAAAGTTCATTGAATCTATTAGGATGTATTTGGCTATTGTAACTGTGTGTAGAGTCCTTGAGTCACAGTGTCAATGGTAGGCTATAACCAAGACACTGTCACAACATTATGTAGGCCTGTCAAGTACACTATACTTTTTTGGTTTGTCTAAATTGGGGATGTTAGCGGACTAGTTTATCACTAATCTAAACAACTGGGTCGTTCTTGAATTGCAGTGGCATTTGGGCATGGCATTTTAGGAAAAAGTTAACTTTTATGGGGGGGGGGGTGTATTTTCATCAACTAATATGGCAGCTTAATGACTTTAAATAATTTTTACCATTATGATAACACTGTGCCACCAGTAGGATTAGTAACACCAATTACGCTAACACCAATGACACATTTTAGGTAATTTTGGATTTTCTAAAGTGACAATCATGGCCAAATACCAACCAAATCTCGCTTAGGGCCCCCAAAAGGCTAGAGCCGGCCCTGAATTAGCTAATACTTTTCTTAGTCAGGGTCTGAGTTTAAGTGAGGTCCGAAGGGAAGTCTTAAGAAAGTTGAAGCTCATTTACTGCATTTCTTTACAATGTTAAAACACTAGAATGCAATTTGGAGAACAGCGAAAACTAGCAAAAATTATCCCAGCCATTATCACATTGGTTGCTGTAGCTTCATTTACCTCAGTCGATCTACAAACACATAGCCTATTAGCTATACAATTAGCCACTACACATTAACTCACATTAACGCAGCGGTGGGATTAAAAAGTATTTTATTAACAAAAAATTAACAAATACGTTTGCGTAACATTAAACATATTTTTGTGCAGTTTTACAGCAAATTTCCTGCAATTCTACACATTTTGCCATGGGGTGGGGATACATTTTTGCAGTTTTAAAAGCTAATTTCCTGCAATTCTACACATGACTTAAGCCATGTTAATATGATATCTGAGTGAGAGTGACTAACAAAATCAAATGGGGCCCCCTAGAAGTCAGGGCCCCTGGGCACGTTCCCTGCGTGCCTGGGTGTAATTCGGACATGGTTACTACGTTTAGATACTGTAGCTGGCTAGACTAACTAACTACACTAATTTACCAAGTGACATACAGTATAATAACAGGAAAATTGCTGATGTAAAACCAAGTTTCGAAAATAGCATCTTGAGACCCCTCCCCCGATAACAGTTTGCCACTGGAAGGAATGGTCGAAGTCCTTCCATATCTTTGTAATAAGTTATTTTCAAGGTAGTAGCACAAATTACATAAAACATAGGGGCAAATATTACATTTTTTCAAATAGAAATGTATTTTAATAGCCTTTTTTGTTTTCATTGATCTATACAATATACAGTACTAAATACTATGTTTTCTTTCTAGCTTTCAAAATAATAGATAAATATCCCTAAATGCCAAAAACATGTCACTACAACTGTACTCATCACTACTCGGTTAAGCCAATATGCTTGCCCTAAACAATGCATATACTTAAAGTTTTGCAGTATAAAGGACTTGCATTATGATTTGTGATTAATAAACAGTTCAATATGAAAGGGATAAAGTGGTTCGAGCCCTGAATGCTGGTTGGCTGACAGCCGTGGTATATCAGACCATATACCACGGCTATGACAAAACATTTATTTTTACTGCTCTAATTACGTTGGTAACCAGTTTATAATAGCAATAAGGCACCTCGATGCTTTGTGCCTAAGAAGAGCCCTTAGCCATAGTATATTGGCCATATATCACCCCCCCCCCCCGAACCCCCCCCCCCCCCCCCCATATTGCTTAAATATACCACGGATTTCAGCCAATCAGCATTGAGGGCTCGAACCACCCAATTTATAAAGGGAAATAATGCATGCTCTAGAATGCTGTTCAACCCAATCAGAAACGAGTACTCAACAATGCCATGTATATGTAACTATTTGTCAAGTGTTTTTCAAGGCGAGGGACGCAAACACCACCGCAATTCAAGAATGACCCTGCTACATTCAAATATATCATACTCAGGATTGGGGAGTAACGGATTACATGTAGACTGTTACATGTAATGGATAACAAAAAAACGGATTTCTGTTTTCTCAACGACATTGAAATCATCATTGCAAGTTTAAGTTTGCTCCGCCTGAGCGAGTCTGACCACAAGTCAGAGACCACTATGACACCAAATGCGTTTGATGGATCGCGGGAAAAGGGCAGGAATAGGCTTTTGTACGCTACATTCCAAGCTACACTGAGTGTACAAAACATGCTTCCATGACGTAGACTGACCAGGTGAATCCATGTGAAAGCTATGGTCCCTTATTGATTTTACTTGTTAAATCCACTTCAATCACTGTAGATTTAGGAGGAAACAGGTTAAAGAAGGATTTTAAAGCCTTGAGACAATTGAGACATGGATTATGTCTGTGTGCCGTTCAGAGTGTGAGTGGGCCAGACAAAATATTTAAGTGCCTTTGAACGGGGTATGGTAGTAGGTGCCACGCACACCGGTTTGTGTCTTTCTTCATAATGCATTTGTGTACATTACACAAACTACAATTTGTTGGGGCTAATGTTAGCTAGGCTAGTTAGGTGTCTAACGTTAGCTAAGCTAGGGGTTAACATTAGGGTTAGGGGTTAAGGTTAGGGTATGGTTTAGGGGTTAAGGTTAGGGCTAGTTTACATGCTAGCTGTACTTAAAAGGTTAGGTTTAGGAGTTAGGTTAAAGGGTTAAGGTCAGGGTTAGCTAACATGCTAAGTAGTTGCAAAGTAACTAATCAGCGAAAATGCTAAAGTTATCCATGATGAGATTCAAACACACAACCTTTGGGTTGATAGACGTTCCCGTTATACGCCTACTCATCCTCCCCGACCAACCTCCCTTCTAAACTATTTTTGACATTATGGACCACAACACCACAGAAAGGAGGTACTCCCTTAAACATTTATTCCAAAGCCGGGGATCCTCACTGCAGCTTGTTGCAAGAGCACATTTTTCGCTAGCTAGCTGTCCTCTAGTCGCAAAAACAATGATTGATAGGCAGCTTAAACGTCTTCAATTCAATTTAAGTAACCTACTGTCTTCATCCGGGATTCCAATGCACTGTATACAAAATCATGTACAGCACACAAAAAATATATATTTTTCATGTGCCTGTCACAAATTTCCAATAAGCAATTTGTGTCTATTTCACAATAATCTGTAATACTGGGTTGGATATACATAGCGAATTGATGTGAATCACACTGCTGCTCTGTCATTTAGCTATCTGTGTCACGTCCTGACCAGGTAAAGAGGTAATTTGCCATAGTAATATGGCCAGGGCGTGGCAGGGGGTTGTTTTGTGTATTTTTATTTTTTTTTTTCCTATGTGGGAGTGTTCTAGTTTCCTATTTCTATGTGTTGTTTTCCATGTTTGGCCGGGTATGGTTTCCAATCAGAGGCAGGTGTCTTTTGTTGTCTCTGATTGGATGCCATACTTAGGCAGCCTGTTTTCCTTTGGGGTTTGTGGGTAGTTGTTTTCCGTTTTAGTCTCAGTACCTGACGGGACTGTTATCGTTCATTTGTTGTTTTTTTGTTGAGGTGTCTTCATTAAAGATTAAGAATGAGCACTATCCACGCTGCGTCTTGGTCTCCATTCCACGACTCCTGTGACAGAACTACCCACCATAAAAGGACCAAGCAGCGTGAGAGGAGGTACCTGGAGTCATGGACGTGGTAAGAGATCCTTGATGGAAAGGGACCATGGAGCCAGGCTGGGGAGTACCAGCGCCCGAAGGAGGAACTGGAAGAAGCTAAGAGGGAACGACGGTATTACGAGGCGTTGTATCCTCCAATTGAGGAGGTGAAGAGGCAGCCCCCCCAAATTTTTTGGGGGGGCTGCCTCTTCACCTCCGCATAAGGGGAGTTTGGCTAGGTCAGGGGGGGCCCTGACCTAACTTCCCGGGCATTTCGGAGAGAGCCATGGAGGAAACCAGAACCAGTCAGGGAATCAAGAGAGGAGTACGACGCTAGATTCCTGAGAGAGGGACTGGCGGAAAGGGCATGATGGAGCAGGCGCGCAGCGGGGCGAGCAATGCAGTATGAAGTAATGTGCACTAGGTTGCCCATACGCACTCATAGTCCGGTGCGGTCGATACAGGCTCCTCAACGTTGTCGTGCAACAGTTAGCCGGCAGCCAGGTAAAAATGCGCCGGCTCAACGTATATGGCCTCCAGTGCGGCTCTTCGGCCCAGGATATCCTACGCCTGCTCCACGTACGATAGCCTGCATTCCCCAGCACAACCCAGTTCGTCCTGTGCCAGCGCTTCGCCCTTGCCGGGCTAGAGTCAGCATTGAGCCAGGACGGGTTATGCTAGCTGTAAGCGTCAGACCTCCAGTGAGAATCCTTGGCCCAGTATATCCTACGCCTGCTCCACGTACGGTACCCCGCATTCCCCAGCACAGCCCAGTTCGTCCTGTGCCGGCACTCCGCCCTTGCCGGGCTAGTGTCAGCATCGAGCCAGGACGGGTTGTGCTAGCCGCAAGCACCAGACCTCCAGTAAGCCTCCATGGCCCAGTACGTCCGGTGCCGGCTCCGCGCACTCGTCCCCCAGTGCGCCCTCCGCTCCTCAGCCCGAAGCCTCCAGCGACACTCCTCAGCCCGGAGCCTCCAGCGATGGTCACCAGTCCAGAGCCTCCGGCGACGTTTCTCAGCCCGGAGCCTCTGGCGACGCTCATCAGTCCGGAGCCTCTGGCGACGCTCCTCAGCCCGGAGCCTCCGGCGACGCCCCTCAGCCCGGAGCCTCTGGAGACGCCTCTCAGTCCGGAGCCTTCGGCGACGCCTCTCAGTCCGGAGCCTTCGGCGGTGGTCTGCAGCCCAGAGCCTGCAGCGGTGGTCTGCAACTCAGAGCCTTCAGCGGTGGTCGGCAACGCAGAACCTCTGGTAATGATCCACAGGTCAGGGTTCCAGAAGCAGAGGGATCTGCGGGCAGAACGGGGGCTACGCCCGGAGCCGGAGCCATCACCGGAGCTGGAGGATTGGCGGAAGGTCTGGGTGTAGCATAGGAGCCGTCATTGACAGTGGCCACCCTCCCTGCCCTCCCTTTATGTTTAGGGTTGTTTTTGTGGGTTTTGGTGTGGAGTGCAGTCGGGGTCTGCACCTTCGGGGGGGGGCACCTGTCACGTCCTGACCAGGTAAAGAGGTCATTTGCCATAGTAATATGGTCAGGGCGTGGCAGGGGGTTGTTTTGTGTGGGTTTTTTATTTTATTTTTTCTATGTGGGAGTGTTCTAGTTTTCTATTTCTATGTGTTGTTTTCCATGTTTGGCCGGGTATGGTTTCCAATCAGAGGCAGGTGTCTTTCATTGTCTCTGATTGGAAGCCATACTTACTTAGGCAGCCTTTTTTCCTTTGGGGTTTGTGGGTAGTTGTTTTCCGTTTTAGTCTTAGTACCTGACGGGACTGTTATCGGTCGTTTGTTGTTGTTTTTTTGTTGAGGTGTCTTCATTAAAGATTAAGAATGAGCACTATCCACGCTGCGTCTTGGTCTCCATTCCACGACCCCTGTGACAATCTGCACCTTTCAGATTGCGGATGGCTGTTCCCAAATGTACATGCATATTTCAACCCAATAATGGTTGAATTGAAGACGTTTAAGCTGCCTATCAATCATTATATTTGCGACTAGAGGACACCTAGCTAGTGAGAAATGTGCTCTTGCAACAGCTGCAGTGCAGATCCCAGCCTATGGAATAACATTTTTAAGGGAGTTCCTCCTGTGTAAACCCCACGTGGTGTCGTGCTCCATACTGTCAAAAGTCGTTTATTTTAAGATGACCACAAGTAGAGCTTTTATTTCTCAATCTTATTTGTGCTGATTCCCTCCAAAAATACCCTTATGCTGAACGGACACAAACAGCTGCAAATGATCAAGATATCAACGTGTCACCAATAAAAACGTAAACAATAGGCCTACAGTATAGCAAATGCAGCATACGGCGCTCATTTTTCACACGCAAATAGCACTTTTCAACTCGAAGCAATGAGCCCAATCAGTCCTCCATGATAACACAATCATAAACAACAGAGTAGGCTAATAAGTCCTTTGTTTTTGGCTTACGCTCAGGTAAACAGTTTGGCTAATCTATGTTTCCATATTTCCAAGTCCTATTCTTGAAGATCAAGGGGTATAAAATTAATTGGAATGACTGGAAATCTGACAAACTCAGTTTTTTTGTTTTATACAAAGATATAGTCTAATCATATTATTATCTGTAGTAGAAGCCTACATAACCAACCCATAAAGTGAATTGTATCATCCATTTATGGCCAGCTATGTTTAATCTAACATGATTTATCCTGCAATAGATAGCTCTTGAGCAGGTTGACGTTTATTGGGATGAGTCATGCCCTTGAGGCAGAACTGACTCCGGCTAGATGGGCAAGCTGCAAAGTCAAAATTGTCCTACACTGGTTTGAGAGGAAATATTCAATGAGTTCCTACCCTCTGTTGAGAGAGGATGTGGAGGAGAAAAGCTGGATGAGGATAGACAGAGCAGAGCATAGGCAGGAGGGGAGGAAGATACGAATTGGGGATAAAAAACCAACAGAACAGAGGCCTGCGGGCTCCTGTGACCCAGATACATAGAGCATTGTGTGTCCTGCAGGCTTCTGTCCGAGTCGGAGCTAGCAATCATGTGTCTACCTGAACATTTGTCAGCCTGCACGGCCATACTACCACCAATCAGACCCCATTCTACAGGCCATGCCTCGACACACAGTCACAAGGCTCTTATTGATAAATGTCACTAGGACCCCTATTTTAGGATTCTATGTCCTCATCGTTCTTGTGTTTTTCTGTTTAAATTGTGTTTTATTGATTTGTATTACCCTATACCCATACTGTATATCAGTGTCTACTTTTTACATCTTTTACTTGAACTTGAAGTATGATGTTGAGAATAGTTGCTCACATTGTTTGTTTTGGATGTCATGTATGTGTCCGACTGTGTATATCTACTTGGAAGACTGGGACCCTGCTAGCATCTTGGAGCAGATCTCTCTTGAACACTCTACCCCTAACCATATGCTGAATTCCAAATCAATCCCTACCGTCTAGGGAGTAGGTGCTACGGTCAGATGTGGAACTCAGCATACACGTCTACCTGAACTCAACACGTACTCACTAGCACCTACCGCTAGACGTCCATACTGTACTCAACTCCACCCGCTAACAGACCAGTAGACTTATGCATATGCATCCTCTTGAAAACATTTTCCCACATCCCACTCTTTTTCTATTCATGTCTTCATCCACCTTTCTGTCTTCACTCCTCTTACCTCAGCCTCCCCCTGCCTACCTCTCCTCCAATATGCACTAACAAGAGGGCGTTTCAGAACATTAAATCTGCCCCTCACACAATAAACCCGAGCCCCTATGCACCGTGACACAATGCCCATATGAGCTGCCATATTTCTCAATCACACAAGCTGAATCCCACGATGGACATGTACTGAGAGAGAGAGAGAGAGACACATGCCTGACCTGCATGCCAAGTAGCTAATTTCTCTCTCTCTCTCACACACACACACACACACACACACAAAGCAAGCCCCCTCCTAGTCTTTCAGACACTGCGGCACCACATCCACACCTGGCCAACACCTGCACGCCAGTACCACCCCGACATGAGCCAGCCCAAACACACCACACACATATCATACACACACTCACACACCCGTCCTCTGATCCCTGCAGAAAGCAGGGAGTAGAGGAGAGGCATACCCATTACATCATGTCTTACCTGCACTGGTCTCCCCTACACACTCACAGACTCACACAGACACTTGCTGATCATGGTCACATGCACACACGCACGCAGTCAGGTACAGACACAGCTCTCTTGCACGCGCTCTCTTTCTCCCTCACCCCTTTCTGTCTATCCTTTTCTCCCTCTCTCTGCATCACATGAGGCAGCAGAAAGTCATCTCTCCCACAGTAACACCAGAACACACAGGATTCTGCACGTCTCCAATAAATAATGAAAGGGAGAACCGGTACCGTTGTCGTTACTTATCGAGCCTGCCGCTGCTGGCGACTGGTGGTGGTTCGTCGGTTCGCATGCTGCTCCACATGCCTCCCTCTCCTTCCTCCTCCCCCCTCTCCATTTTCTGACGGCATTCGCTCTGTTCTCCCACGAGCCCCCGAGGAATCAGTAAATCCCAGGCAGTGTTGGTCTGGTTATATACAAAGTAGAGCCAAGCAGAGTAGAGTGTCCTCTCTCTCTGTCTCTATACCACTACATCCCAATACCAGTTTCAGTCTTTCTCTCACAACTCATCCCTCTCTGTTTCTCTCTCTCTCTCTCTGCTGCTGCCATCCGTACTCTCTTCCACTCTCTTCATGCCTAGGCATTGCCAGCCATATGATATCATTGACTTCCTTATATGGGAATTGGGAGGGGGTGGGGGTTGCCATGGAAACCACGGACTCCACCTGTTTCTCTCTTTATTTGTCCTTCCATCTCTCCCTCTTTTTCTCCCTCTTTTTCTCTCTCTCTCGCTCGCTTGTGTGCAGAGATAAATGGCTGCGCCAGGGTAAATACACAGAGCAAATGAAAAGCAGGGGAGGAAAGGGAGAAGTGGATGGAGGGATACTTGGCCAATGGAGGAGAGAGTGTGGAGAGACGGCAGAATTCTCAGGGAGGTGATTGAGGTAGAGGGATGGAGGGATCAGGATAGAGGGATGGCGAGGGATAAGGGTATATACAGTATCTCTATTTGTCCTTCCTATCTCAAATCTCTGTTTCCATCTTCCTCTCCCCCTGACACCTTCTGATAACTCTACTAGCCAACGATGTCATGATGAACTGATGAATTGACATGTAACCTGGATACTCCTGTGGTTCTCAACTGTTTTTGTACCTGGGATGGGCAACGGCTACGGCCGAGGTAGATCTTAAAGAATTTGATAAGCAACATAGTTTGTCACCATATCCTTTACACCAATTATTTCAGATCTATACCAAGTGAAAAGAGATCAGGGTAGATGCTGGAGTTTGATTCTGGCCATGGTGTTGAGAGTATCGAGATGTTACCTGCTGTTGGCGGCCACAGTTAGGTGAGCCCTGGCCCTGAGACATACAGGGGCTGGCCGGGTACTTCTGCTTCTTTTGGAGGTCCATGAAGGCTTCGCGCTGGCGCTCTATGTCAGCCTTGTGAAGGTTCGTAAGGGCCTCCAGGCTCTTGGCAGCGACGTCGTTGTGGCGTTGGCGGTCCCCCGAGGTGGGCGCCTGCCCCCCGTTGTTGTTGTCAGGGAAACGACGCGTGCCACCGTGGCCCAGGGTGTGGTACTCCCGCGGGAACTCGGCATCCCCAGCGGAGGCCTTGTGACCCTTTCTTCTCTCCCGACCTGAAGGGGTCAAAAGTGAGGAAACATGGGATTGGAGAGAGGAAGTGAAAGGTGAGAAAATGTGCTGTGGTTATACGTAGATTTAATAACAAATGCTAAATATTTGATATCGTCATTCGTTTTCCATAAAGGTAAATACAGGATAGATAATGCTGGCATATGTTGGGTGTTATAGGAGGAGATCAGTGGAAGCTGCTGAGGGGAGAACGGCTCATTACAATGGCTGAAACGAAGCTAATGGAATGGCATCGAACACCTGGAAACCGTGTTTAATGTATTTGATACCATTCCACTGATTCCGCTCCGGTCATTACCATGAGCGCGTCCTCCCCAATTAAGGTGCCACCAACCTCCTGTGGAGGAGCTGTATGGAGAGATAGGAGTCTCTGAGCCATCTGACATGTACGTATGATCCAGTCATTGGCTACCGATAATCCCCGAGCCAAAGGAAATCTCATTCAGCTACACAACACACACACATATACATACACACACAAACAATGTATATCTATAGCCCCAACAGCTGAAGCATCTGCCAAAGCCCACAACAGTCAAGCCTATCTTGTTGGGGCCTCAAGGGGACACGACTGTCACAGGGTGAGGTCACAAATCTTGGCGATGACAGCAAGTTTGTCACCCATGCGTGTCAGGACCATTCTGTGTTAGAAGCCGTGATTGGTTGTGAGCTGTTCCTTCAGAGCGCCACCATGTGGCCGTGGAGATGTATAGCTTGAATAAATTGAGCGAGGACGGTCAGGAGCTAAATGAGCTGCCTAGGGAAACCCAGTCAATGCCCCTTTTCAGAACATCCATAGTAACTAGATCTGCTGGCTAGGCGGTACCAGACCGTAGAAAACAGCTTTTCCACTGTCTCCCGTGAACTGAATGGGCAGATCATGAGAGAGAGAGAGAGAGAGAGAGAGAGAGAGAGAGAGAGAGAGACACAGAGACAGACACAGAGAGAGACACAGAGAGAGACACAGAGAGAGACACAGAGAGAGACACAGAGAGAGACACAGAGACACAGAGAGAGACACAGAGACACAGAGACACAGAGAGAGACACAGAGACACAGAGAGAGACACAGAGACACAGAGAGAGACACAGAGAGACAGAGAGACAGAGAGACAGCGAGACAGAGAGACAGAGAGACAGAGAGACAGAGAAGGCACGTGAAGTCCCACACACACAGGCTCTTACGACACAAACTCTCCGTCTGCAAAAGCAGCTGGGCATCCAGAATTGGACGCAATACAGTCCACCAATTAACTCATAAATAAAGGAGAAAATGGTCAGCATCAGATAACGTGATCAGCCATAGCAGTGCATGCGTCAATGCATTATTTCAAAATGTTCCACAAGGTCCCTTCACCACGCCTCATGCAACACGAGCCGTTAACCATTCAGTGTTGCACTCCCCTCTGTTTTGGCACGTCGGCCTACAGTAGCTAAACAGCTGACAGTACTGAATCCATACAGTAAATCAAATGTCTTATGACCACGCTGATAGAGGGATCCATATTGATTTTCTGCAGTTTAGCCCCATTACTTAGTCTGTGGAGGGGCAGCTCTATGTGTGATTATCTCAAGGGTTAGAGAGCCACAGCCACACAGATGTTAAGGTTCTCCGAACGCCACCCGTGTTCTCAAGGTAATACAGTCAAGGGCTGGTGCCCTGCACCCAGTTTAAAGGGTTAGTTCACTCAAAAACACTCTTTAGTATTTCGTTCATTAGTCCACAATTCCCCAAAATCGTGCATGTCAGCAGTCTATTTTCTTTTTATGTAGAAGACGTTCAGTACATAGCAATAACTGTGATGATGCTTATGTGGTGGATTAGGGCAGGGGTCCAGGGATTCCATGATGCAGCCATGACAGCAAAAGATCTGTTAGAGGAGACAGGGAAAATCTATCGGCGACTGAAGGCTTTCTAATGGAACATGTGTGAAGCCAAAGGCATATTTTCACATCGATTGGACAAAATAGTATTTACAGTTCTATTGTATTCTAAAGTGATGTTAATAGATGACATATTCACTTTCATTTGATATTCAAATTATATTAATATAACAAATGACATTTGCAATGAAACCAGTTCAATCCATCTATATACAAGGAACCTTGTACCTCCCGGTGCTTTTCCACCCCCTGACATGGCAGTATAACTCACAGCAGTGGGATTCTTAATGACCCGTCACCTCCAACACAGGTCCCATCCTCACCTGTTATTAGAAATGTTACGGGAACGTTAATTACACCATTAATACCGGTGACGAACATCCTTTTAATTTCTCCTACTCACACTGCTGAATCTTTTATGTAAAACGTGTCAGTGTAGGGGGAGGCCATCTCTCTCCTTCACCCCTCCTACTCTCCCTTCACTCCTCTACCTACCTCGTCCATAAAGTGTCATCATCCCGTCACAGTTTGTGAGGCGGCCAGAGATTCATCATCGGAGCGAGTGTTCATTAGAGTTAAAGCGGGAACTTAAGACGCGGTGAGTGATAGTCATTGCCCCGGGCGCCGTCGTATTTCAGCCGACCTGGAGTCTGGACAAATTCCAAATGGCTTTGGCTCAAGGCTGTGGCCAAACATTTCTCATTATGGGGCAAACACAACAACCTTGGTCGCTGCTGACATGGGATGTGTGACAGAGGCCTTTTTTAAAAAAATTTTTATGATTTCATCACACTGACTCCTGATTATTTCTGCTCAGCTCTGGGAGTGGCAAGTTTGTGTTCTGGCCAAGTTCTATCAAAATGATTTCATAGCTCCTTCCCTCCTTAAAGTAATCACTTCTTTCCTTCCTTGCCTCCTTTGCACCTTCCTCCCTATCCCTCCAACCTTCCTTCCTTCATTTACTCCCTCCCTAAGTTGGTCGATGGTCACTGATGTCAGCCATATTACTTTCACAACTTGATATCACACAGCTATCTCTGCTTTCTTACTGAACCATGGACGCACTAGCCTGGTCCCAGATTTGTCTGTGCTGTCTTGTCAAACGTTTGCAAGGCAGCACAAACAGATCTGGGACCAGGCTTCGACACACTGCTTCCTTCCACCCAACAGCTGTACTGCAAACAGTTAGCATTCAGTTAGCTCTTCCTGTTTTTGAAGAGCTTGGTTACTGGAAGAGCACGACTGACCCCTCAGAATAACACTGGAACACATAGGGGATTAAACCCTACTGACTCCACTATTTAATTCTAGTCAATGTGAATGGAGGGTTTGACATGTTGACCATTGGTAATGCAAATAGGAAAATAATAGATTATCAATGTTTTGGGTGCTGGGTCCTGAGCACAGGATATTGAAACAAATCTGTCATCAAGTACAGACAGTCGTGTTTGTCTGCATGTATTATTCAGAATTATGAAGAGCACGAAAATTGTGTGCATCCATTCAGGGACAAAATATTGAAATATATTGGCGCTCCATGAAAATTATATTATTTGAGTGTGTCCCTGTGCTCCCAGCAGAGGGAATTGGTTCTGCCAGAGATAAACATCTCACGATGAAAACTCAATGTCCTCCACACACATATATATGAGTGCGCACGTCGAACGCGCGCACACACACACACACACACACACACACACACACACACACACACACACACACACACACACACACACACACACACACACAAACAAACAAACACCACTGCAGATTCTCATTATTGTGCTCTCTCCTCCTCTCATTCTATTCCAATGGCCTCTGGCCCAAACCGTACATTCATAGCGTATACCACATTCTTTACTAAAGATCCCACTCATATCTTACAGTACAGTACCACAGTTTACCGCAGTCCATCAGCCGACAGCCTGTCACAGAGCTAAGCACATGACACCCTGGAATTACAATCAAGAACAGATTGTTCAGTGAAGTGTCACTGGGAGGACCTGAGACAAAGTTGTGACAGTTTGTCAGAGGAAACTGTAGATCAGTGATCATCAACAAGATTCAGCCGCGGGCTGATATTTTCTTGAGCGGATGGTCGAGGGGGCCGGAACATAAGTCCAGATCAATTGTAGACTGCAAATGGACCACAATTCAAACAGTTTCATAATATTTGACTAAAACATAATTGTTTCAAACCTTGCTTACATTTGTACTCGATCACGTCTCTTTATTATGCATAGGAATACATGGGAACCGTTTTTCCTAATTAAAATCAGTTTGGGCAGATTTTTGGCTTTTTTTTTTTTTTTTTATGTTGAAATGGTAATTACATAACGATGACGATATTCCATTGGATATCGTATGGACCTCAATTCACTTTATGACTATACCTTGGAGTATGTTTTGGAATATGTTTTCTACAGTACCTGTGCATAACTACTATGACAGCTGGTGCATGTCATTTTTAAGTTTTGACAATGCACACTGTGTTAACCATGGCCACAGTCATTTGCTATTGCGAACGTTGTCCCCGGCCAGGATCTATGCTCGGAAGTGAGGAGACTTTCTCTCCCTCTGGGTTCAGACACAGGTTCTTGCTGAGTGATGTGTGTCATTGACTGAAGGGCTGGATGAGTCATAGTCTGTGAGCTATTAACGCAGACTAATTAAGACTGGGATTCAGCCAGGCAGCTAGCTCTGTGAATGAGGGGCAACCAAGCGGCATTAGGGTGGAGCGTGTACACAATGTCATGAAGAAGGGTTTACTACAGGTTCAATAAGACAAATACGAGGAGTAGGCGTGATGAGAGAGGCCTACTCAGGGCATACAATACCTTATGGTACACAAATAACATAATGTATCTATATTGCATCCTTGGAGTGAGGAAAGTGCATTATTATGGAGCAGATGGGCTATTTAATTACCAGCCCTGCAGGGTTGAAGTATTGCTGGCTTCTTCTCTGCTTGCCAGTTAATTGATAAATGGATGTCATTCGTTAGCTACAAAGTTCAGTCATGGTCTCTGATTGGATCGCGACCAGGAGTGTTTCAGTCCTGCGAGACCCTAATCGAATAGCCCTGTTTTGGAGTCATAACACAAGCATACTACATCAGTATTATACACTATGCCAACCAAGGGAAACATTTTCTATGGATAGCACGTGTACCGTAAAGATCACTGCATGACGGCACTTATTTGGTTAATCTTCAGCAATTTGCTGAATCCACTCATTTTGCTTAAGCATAATTGCTTTGACTGCAAACGGGATGCACTCTGAGGCAATTCACACGGCAGCAATTCATAACTGGCAACATTTTACATAAATATTCAACAATGGTCATAAGTCAACTGCTACATGGAAAGTGAAGTAGGCTAAGCAATTAAAAAGACTGATGCGCAGAAGGAAAAGGAAGGCTAATGTGAAATTGATTCAGTCTGGCAGACAATTAAACAGAAAGAAATGTGTGTGTGTGTGTGGTCCACTAGGTCAGCTCTTCTTGGCGTCAGAGTTTCGATCACAACCAACCTGCTGTAGCCTCACGGTCAGACCGACGAAAGACCACAACCAGACCACACGGTTAGACCATACAGCCAGACCACAGCTAGAACATAGTGAGACCGTAGCCAGACCACAACCAGACCACACGGTTAGACCATACAGCCAGACCACAGCTAGAACATAGTGAGACCGTAGCCAGACCACAACCAGACCACACGGTTAGACCATACAGCCAGACCACAGCTAGAACATAGTGAGACCGTAGCCAGACCACAACCAGACCACACGGTTAGACCATACAGCCAGACCACAGCTAGAACATAGTGAGACCGTAGCCAGACCACAACCAGACCACACGGTTAGACCATACAGCCAGACCACAGCTAGAACATAGTGAGACCGTAGCCAGACCACAACCAGACCACACGGTTAGACCATACAGCCAGACCACAGCTAGAACATAGTGAGACCGTAGCCAGACCACAACCAGACCACACGGTTAGACCATACAGCCAGACCACAGCTAGAACATAGTGAGACCGTAGCCAGACCACAACCAGACCACACGGTTAGACCATACAGCCAGACCACAGCTAGAACATAGTGAGACCGTAGCCAGACCACAACCAGACCACACGGTTAGACCATACAGCCAGACCACAGCTAGAACATAGTGAGACCGTAGCCAGACCACAACCAGACCACACGGTTAGACCATACAGCCAGACCACAGCTAGAACATAGTGAGACCGTAGCCAGACCACAACCATACCACATGGTTAGACCATACAGCCAGACCACAGCTAGAACATAGTGAGACCATAGCCAGACCACAGCTAGAACATAGTGAGACCGTAGCCAGACCACAACCAGACCACATGGTTAGACCATACAGCCAGACCACAGCTAGAACATAGTGAGACCATAGCCAGACCACAGCTAGAACATAGTGAGACCGTAGCCAGACCACAACCAGACCACACGGTTAGACCATACAGCCAGACCACAGCTAGAACATAGTGAGACCGTAGCCAGACCACAACCAGACCACATGGTTAGACCATACAGCCAGACCACAGCTAGAACATAGTGAGACCGTAGCCAGACCACAACCCTATCAAAACCAGTCCAGAGACCACAACCAGACCAAAGACAGACCTCAGTCAGACCACAGCCAGACGACAACCAGACCACAGACAGACCGCAGTCAGACCACAGCCAGATGAGACAGACAACAACAATCAGACCAGCCCTACCCCCCTCATGTCAGCTTTGAAAAAATGCAGCATCTTGTAACTGGGAAATGACAGCTTTGAGAGTGTATCAAAAGGGTGGTCTATGTCTGTCAAGTTGACCTTAACTGCGGTGTATATGAGTATTCTGATAGGAACCTGGCTATAAATTACTATATGATGAACACATGTACTGAGAAATTAAGCCATCATAGCGAAAACATAATTAAGTGCTCTGCGAGATGGGTGACATTTGATCAAAGATACACAATTCTTTAAAAAATTTAAAGCTGGATCAAAGTGACAACGAAACGCAAATTCCCCCTCAATTTGGAGCTGACATTCTCTGCTGCAATAGTACACAGCCACTTCATTGAAAGTTGTTTTCAAGAAAAGAAAGCTCTAGATATCTGGGGATTTACAAACTGATATCAAACTGACATCAAAAGGATTCGGAAGTCTTAGATTCTCTAAGTCGGGGAATTTGGAAAATACATAAACTTCAAAAGCATCCAATTGATTTTGAGTCAGCAATATTCTCTCTGGGCTGTATAGACAAGCCCTTATATATCACCAAAGCTGAGGCTCTTTCCGATATACGAAGCAAAACCTCGAAGTATGCTAAAAATAAAGTAAGATATTATCATAAGCCATCCGCGTAAAAAGCCAGAGGGGTGCACGGCATAGTCCAACATGCTCATCAGAATTTCCCCCTTCAAAAATGGTCTACACGGCTATTTCACAACCAAATACAAGATTAATATATCATGCAAACGACATGACCATTTGCGTCTTGCTCTGACATGTCTTTTAGTTTACAACCTCATCCATATTCGTGGCTGCCCCAGCCACTTGAGAAATGGACTGGTATGAAGGCTAACTGTGCCATTTAAGAAGGTGAGACTGGCTAGTGCTCCACATGGTGTCTAATAGTCCATTAACTTATCAAGGTCAATCCGGGTTAAGGCTGATGTGCCTTGCCTGGCTGCCGCATACTTCTCTCCCTGGGCAGCAGAGCGGAGCACTGGAGGATTTGGGCTCCACCACACTTCGAGCATCCAGCCCCTCTCCCTCTGCTTCTCTTCCTGGGTTATGCAAAAGCCAGATAATCTTGGTGCATGCAGCTTGCAAGGAGAAGGTCTGCTACTGTATGCAGCTGAGCTGACTGCCCTGCATGGCTCATTTCAGCACCACTCATCCAGTCCACTGATGCAGAATTTGTCAATTATAGAGCAGCAGGAATGGATGGATCGTACCTGGCTGGTCCTGTGCCGGTGTATTCTTTGCAGAGACTCTACATGGCAGTGGAGTGTGTGTGTGGTGTGTGTGTGTGTATCGAGCGCCAATGAAGAGCTAAGGAGGAGTGCAAAGTGCAGTGCTGGAGATTGGAGGTAGGCAGGGTTTGTGACTGTGCTGCTGAGACTGTGTGTGTGTGTGTGTGTGTGTGTGTGTGTGTGTGTGTGTGTGTGTGTGTGTGTGTGTGTGTGTGTGTGTGTGTGTGTGTGTGTGTGTGTGTGTATGTATGTGTCTCTCTCTCTCTCTCTGTGAGTATAATCCTTTCCCCGTCTTCAGGGACAAGCTGCAAATCAGCCTCTTTTTTTCTCCCCTCTCCCTCTCTTCTCTCACTGTATCTCAGACTCGCAGATGAGCCTCCAGTACAATGATCCTCCCATGCCTCCACCTTTCGCCAGATAAGACAGGATGCAGAGAGCTGTCTCTCTCTCTCGCTCTCTCTATTAATGACTATAACTGTATCTTTCTCTCTCTTCCACTTTTCTTTTTGCTTTTCAACGCGTCTCGGTGTCCTCCTCGCTGTCGGCGCCGCAACGTCTCGCGTAGCTCGTGTACTCGATTAGACATCCACTCTTTTGTTGGATTTATACATGCGTGTTGTTTACACATCCACTGGTCCACTCCAAGGTGAAACACACATGCCCGTTCAATTAGGGATGTTTATGTATTCAGAGATGGTTTGTGAGTCCACATTTACGAAAGGGATGTTTACTTTGTATATACACATCCAGTCACTGTTGATGAGAACATATTTTTGGGGATGTTGGTTTACCGTCAATATTGCGTTTGTTTGTCTTGGTCGTCGACTCAAATATAATGCTAATAGATTTAAGAATGGTATTTGCCCACCCACTATTGTAGTGCGGTTACACAGCTAAGTATTGGGACAAATTATTATAATTTTTTTTTTTTTACATAGTTTGTATTTATTCTGGATCCCCATTAGTTCCTGCCAAGGCGGCAGCTACTCTTCCTGAGGTCCAATCACAGTTACACACAATGAAACAATACATAACACAACACATTATGACACACTGATAATGTGTTGTGATGTTGATACACAAGCACATCTAATTTGTGGTTCATCATGATTATGGGGGAGCGATAGAGCCTTAAGGTTGTAACAGAATCAAACTGGTAGAAGGTTTTAGCACTGTGTCAAAGGTTACATTTTTACCTATGTAGATATAGACAATGGATAACGGTGCTGTATTTGGACTCACGTGGTGCTTGTTTAACAAAAGGGAGAAAGTGTGGGTAGTAATGATATCCCCAATTCTATATTCAAACCAGATTCCCACCGATGTAAGGAGCAGTGAGGAACAGCGCAACTGGGCTGATTAGTGCAGACTGGTTTGGGATTCAGGCTGAAACCTGTGTTGCAGAAATGTAGAGGGACAGACTCACTTGTAAAGAGTAAAGGCAGGGTAAGGAACAAGCTTTTGCAGTGTGTGTGTGCGTGTGTGTGCGCATATGCATGCGCGTGTGCGCGCGCAGGCGCACTTGCACATTCATTTGCGAATGTGTGAGCAAAAACCCAAGTAAGCGCGATCTAATCAGCAAGCGCTTTCTTGCTCTTCCTCTCCACTCCCTCTCTGCCTCTCTCTTTCTCTTCCATACTCTTTCTTACCTACCTTTCAGGGTTTTTTTTTTTATCTCGTCAAAGGATTGCTGATAAGAGATTGCCATTGCCAATCAGTTTTGATCCATGCCACCCAATAATGAACCGATGCCTAAAGACCAGAACAGAAAAGGAACAGAAATAACAAGTGCTACGTCTTCTTGTCATTCAGGACAAAACATGACGTTTCACTGTCAGATATCAGGATTTCAGACGGGCCGAGCGTATAATCAACAAATGGGTAGTTACACATCCACGCTGTAATTTAGTAATCAGACTTCAGTCTCGGGTTTGTTTGCTTTCAGTCAACACATGTCAAATCATCAAACCTGCTTAGGAGTAAAGATTGGGTGGGGAAATGCCACATCTGTCACATACAAAATGTCGGAGAGGGAACCCTGAAGACGGATGTCTATTTCTGAACTCAGACACCAATCATGGCTCAATTTCCTCCATGACAATCCACTGTCAGTAAGACCAGTGTGAAAATAACCCCTTTGCCCCCATGTCTTGGCAGTCAAGGCTCAACCTAGCCTTCCACTGGGCATATATTATGGGAGCTTCGGCCATAAAGCTTTCAACCCTATAGTTTACACCCTGGGAATGGATTTGGGCCAAATCGGTATGGGAATTCAATACTGTTGTATCCAAAGGCATTCAGCTAAGAACCCTTTTCACAAGTCCAAATGTATCAATTTTCCCTGAGAGTTTCACTTTGGGAACTCTCACTCTCTCCAGCGGTATTGGTTATTGTGGGTTATATGTTTGAAGGTATGTGGTATATGTGCATATGTAAGTACACTGTACCAGTCAAAAGTTTGGACACCTACTCATTCAAGTTTAAAAATATATATTTTTACTATTTTCTACATTGTAGATAATAGTGAAGACATCAAAACTATGAAATAACACATATCGAATCATGTAGTAACCCAAAAAAGTGTTAAACAAATCAAAATATATTTTATATTTGAGATTCTTCAAAGTAGCCACCCTTTGCCTTGATGACAGCTTTGCACACGCTGGGCATTCTCTCAACCAGCTTCACCTGGAATGTTTTTCCAAATGTCTTGAAGGAGTTCCCACATGAGCTGAGCACTTGCTGGCTGCTTTTCCTTCCCTCTGCAGTCCAACTCATCCCAAACCATCCCAATTGTGGAGGCCAGCACTCCATCACTCTCCTTCTTGGTCAAATAGCCCTTACACAGCCTGGAGGTGTGTTTTTTGGTTACTACATGATTCCATATGTGTTATTTCATAGATTTGATGTCTTCACTATTATTCTACAATGTAGAAAATAGTAAAAATAAAGAAAAACCCTGGAATGAGTATGTGTCCAAACTGATACTGTATATGAATATAAAGAACCCCATATCTCCCTTCAGGGCTACATATATGTTACTTTAACCCTGGACACAGGGAGTAACTGGCTTTCTCTCCTACAGTATTCAATCTCATCTCTCCTACAGTTGACTGGCCTGAGTAATCATGAGGACTCAAAGTCATCTCACCTGCTGTGTGTGCTTGGTGTGAATGAGCTCTTTCAGGTCTATGCTTCAATGCCCTTCCTAGTGTTCTCTGTATCTCTGTGTGTTTCCTTGCCTCTGCCATCTCTCCCACTGTCAACCAGCTAGATCAAATGACACACGAACAGCGGTGTAAAGTAGTACTTTTACTTCACGACATTCCAAAAGAAAATAATGTACTTTTTACTCTTTACATTCTCATGACACCCAAAATTATTTGTTACATTTCGAATGCTTAGCAGGACAGGATAATGGTCCAATTCACACACTTATCAAGAGAACATCCCTGGTCATTTCTATTGCCTCTGATCTGGCAGACTCACTAAACACCCAAGCTTCATTTGTAAATGATGTCTGAGTGTTGGAGTGTACCTCTGGCTCCGTAAACAAAAAAACAAGAAAATTGTGCCATCTGGTTTGCTTATTGTAAGGAATTTGAAAAGATTTATACTTTTACTTTTGATACTTAAGCATATTTTAGCAATTACATTTACTTTTGATACTTAAGTATATATAAAACCAGGACTTTGACTTTTACTTGAGTCATTTTCTACTTTTGGTATCTTTTACTCAAGTATGAGAATTGGGTACTTTTTCCACCACTGCACAGGAAAACCTTATTTTCCCCGTTTCCGTGAGACAGACTCTTTCCTGTATCCCTTTTCTTCCTCGGTCAGTCACTTCTACTTTCCATGTATCTGATATCATGTTTGTTTATTCCGCGAGGCTTTTTAAAGAGTGAGCTTGACTCATTCAGAAAAGAACTTGACTCATTGTCACTACACATGAAGAGGCCAATTTCAGGCATTCAAGTCTGAGAAAACGCAACAGTACCTAGAAAACCTCTGTACAGGTCAAAGAAATGCTCTAAATACAAACCCATAACGTATGACAGACATTTATGGAACAACACAGGGCAATCTCTTCATTCAGTAAAAAAATCTCAACTCATGTATAAGGCAAAACTTCTTCAAAGACAGGAAATACTTTTTTGCCCACAGTAATACACGACCCATATATTTAATCTTAAATTTACTCTGACGTCCTTTCCACTCAGGCCAGCATAAGACAGCTTCCTGTTTAAAAATCAATATCAATTGTATATAAACTTCCTGTTTATTAATCAATAGTAGATAAAGTGAGGGCTGCCTTGATGTACAGCCCAAGGCAACATCTTCACGTGGAGTTCAGTAATACCAATCGAATGTCAGAGTGGGGATAATATCAACATCTTGACCGTAGAGCACAGCATGTGCATCCCATACCCCTATCCTCTTATTTCATTCTCTCTCTCTCTCTCTCTCTCTCTCTCTCTCTCTCTCTCTCTCTCTCTCTCTCTCTCTCTCTCTCTCTCTCTCTCTCTCAGCAAGTACTGTATGACCATCAACACTAAATCAATATCATCAACATCAATACCTAATTTTATTCCCATTTTGCCTGTGAAATATCCTTTCAAACCGCTGTAACACTTTATACATAAACTGTCCCATTCTTAAAAAACACAATTCAACCAACTGATAGTCTAAGCCACTGACATCCCACCTGCAACAGTATTTAAAATACAGCACGTCAATACAATGCTGTACATTTTAAAACATTTATCAATAATCATCATCTCGAAGGCGATGAAACACATGCACAAATAAGACTTCGAACCAGGAAATGAAACATTAGCATATCAATGAGAACACGAAAATACTCCAAAGAAATTCCCAAATCAGCTTCCATCCCCCAGGTAAACAGATCAAAGAGAACTTCCAGCCCCATTTGAGAGAAAGGCACTCGAGTTAAAAAAAATACCTGCAGTAACTACAGTATGCACGGAGATAGAGTTGACATGCCTGGGGATGAAGAATTGCCCATTCTGCACCACGACAGTCACACTTCTACACTGTCCTGTGTCGTGTTGGTACGGGATCCCTTCTCTTCACAGCTCTCCTTTTTCTCCTTTCACCCTGGTTTCTGCTCCTGTCATAGTATTTCTTCTTCTATTACTATTAGCTCTTCTTTCTTTCAATCCTCTTCTGCTCTTATCTTCATTCTTCTGTTTTCTCTGCATCCATATTTTGTCTCCGTTCAGTTTTTCTGGTACGGCCACACTGCACGGGAGAGTGTGTTAGGTATGGTTGTGACTGTGTCTGTTTCGGGTGGGTTGGCAGGGGTGGGTGGGTGGGTGTGTATGTGAAAGCCAGCGTGCTACAGAGCAGGAGAGCCTCTCCCCATGTCTTTTGCATGTCCACTGAATAAACTCATGTTTTATAAATGTGGACCCCTCCCCCAACACATTCTGCTTAAAGGAACAGTGGCCTTAAAAATCAGGGACTGATATCTGGTCCAAATGACCAGGGATGCTAGATTCAATCTAGGCATGTTATTTAATCGGATACTCTTCAGGAAGTGCGACTTGTAAGGGAATTATGTTCTTATGAGAAATGATTTTCAACCAATGATAACGTCCCAACTATGTATTTATCACCGACCACTATGTTTACCATTGGTTGAAGGCGTGACATTTGGGACAGTGTGCGGAGTCATCTCATACCTTTCTTTCTAGAGATGTGTCTGACGCTTTCACCAAACTTACTGACGGTTGCGATAAATAATGAACGAAGATGACGTGTCTCGACAAGAGCACTAAAAAGAGTCCCATGTGTGGGTTAGCATCTAGTATTCTGTACGGGTGTTCCAGATACGAAGTGGACACAAAGGATCTATAAGTAGTGCTATATCTGTGTGTGCAAGCGCTAGTGTGGTAGTATGATAATGGACACAGGACAGACACAGTCAAAGTAAATCCTGGGTCACCTTAGGCTGTAATTCAATCCAGTATTAAAGGCCATGAATTAATGAGAAGGTAGCAGTGTGTTTTCAGGGTGAGGAGTCCAGGGCTGGTATGCATCATATGCTGTATGACACAAGATAACACACACAACATGAAGGCTACCGTCCGTTGACCACAAAGTCCCATTTAGTTTGTTTGTTGCACACAAATTGATGCGTATGGCTTTTTAAGAAATGCATGCTTGTGTGTGTGTGTGTGTGTGTGTGTGTCTAGGTTTATGCCTGGGTGTGTGTCATGCAAGAGCCCCACGCTCTTCTCAATTTACATCAACAACATAGCTCAGGCAGTAGGAAGCTCTCTCATCCATTTACATGCAGATGATACAGTCTTATACTCAGCTGGCTCCTCCCCAGATGTTGTGTTAAATGCTCTACAACAAAGCTTTCTTCATGTCCAACAAGCTTTCTCTGCCCTTAACCTTGTTCTGAACACCTCCAAAACAAAGGTCATGTGGTTTGGTAAGAAGAATGCCCCTCTCTCCACATGTGTATTTACTACCTCTGAAGGTTTAGAGCTTGAGGTAGTCACCTCATTCAAGTACTTGGGAGTATGGCTAGATTGTACACTGTCCTTCTCTCAGCACATATCAAAGCTGCAGGCTAAAGTTAAATCTAGACTTGGTTTCCTCTATCGTAATCGCTCCCCTTTCATCCCAGTTGCCAAACTAACCCTGATTCATATGACCATCCTACCCATGCTAGATTACAGAGATGTAATTTATAGATCGGCAGGTGCTCTCGAGCGGCTAGATGTCCTTTACCATTCGGCCATCAGATTTGCCCCCAATGCTCCTTATAGGACACATCACTGCACTCTATACTCCTCATCTCTGTATACCCGTCGCAAGACCCACTGGTTGATGCTTATTTATAAAACTATCTTAGGCCTCACTCCCCCCCTATCTGAGATATCTACTGCAGCCCTCATCCTCCGCATACAACACCCGTTCTGCCAGTCACATTCTGTTAAAGGTCCCCAAAGCACACACATCCCTGGGTCGCTCCTCTTTTCAGTTCGCTGCAGCTAGCGACTGGAACGAGCTGCAACAAACACTCAAACTGGACAGTTTTATCTCCATCTCTTCATTCAAAGACTGAATCATGGACACTCTTACTGACAGTTGTGGCTGCGTTGCGTGATGTATTGTTGTCTCTACGTTCTTGCCCTTTGTGCTGTTGTCTGTGCCCATTAATGTACCATGTTTTGTGCTGCTACCAAGTTTTTCTACCGTGTTGTCCTGTTGTGTTGCTACCATGCTGTGTTGTCATGTGTTGCTGCCTTTCTGTGTTGTCTTAGGTCTCTCTTTATGTAGTGTTGTTGTCTCTTTTGTCGTGATGTCCGTTTTGTCCTGTTGTTGTTTTTTTCTTTTAAATCCCAGCCCCCGTCCCCGCAGGAGGTCTTTTGCCTTTCGGTAGGCCGTCATTGTAAATAAGAATTTGTTCTTTACTGACTTGCCTAGTTAAAATAAAGGTTAAATAAAATAAATGAAAAAGAGAGAACATGTTTGTGTACTGTATATCCTGTGTGTGTGTGGAGTCATGTACCACAGTGCCCGTCTAGTGGTCCGTTTTGTTTGTTGGCTGGTTAATAAAACATCGCGATAAATTAAAGATGGACTGGCCCGGCCTTGAGTCCTGTGAGTGGGTGATGCTCTCGCTGGGCCAAGTTGGAGTGAGGCCTTCACTTTGCCCTTGGGCGAGCTACTGTATTCACTAGGCGCGCTTCTCTCTAACATCACGTCACTTTCAGAGACCCATCAGTAGAGGAAGAAAAGACAGGTCAAGATGGGAAGATACTGCAAGACTCATCTTAGTTTCCACTGAATTCCAGGCGGTTCAAAACACTTGAATTATTTCAGAGTATAATTAAGAAATGGAGACATGGAGAGTTAATCACACCTACAAAGAGTGAGAGGTTAATGAGGTCTGCAGAGAAGAGGGGAAGAGCAGGCAAAGAGTGAACAGAAGGAAAAAGGGAATGTAGAGGTGGAAGAAAAGTGAGAGGTGGGAGTTAAAAGGAAAAAGACAGAGTGGAGGGAGAGGGAGAAGAGGGAGGGTGACTGTGAGAGGAGAAGGGAGAGAGATAAGGGGAGGGAGGGAGAGAGACTAGTGACAGATTCATTGCTGCCCTTTGACAGCAAGTGCAGTTCCTCTTGCACTGTCTAGGCACAGCAACTGAATAATGAATCTGGTTCCAGGCAACGCTGCAGAATGATTCAGTAATGCTACATTCATTAGACTGACCCAGCAACAATCCCCACACAGGAGGGAGGGAGGGAGGGAAAAAGATGGGAGATGAGAAATTAAACAGGAACAGATGTATTTATTTATTGCCTCCCATGCAGGATATCAACACATTGTCTTTTACGATGACAATCTGTCAAATATATGTATAGGATATTTAACCCTTCTTATACTGCTGCAGTCTTGGTCCACTTCTCTCCATATCCGCCATTCATTAGAATCTAGCCTTTCACGATCTGACACATCCTCTTCTTTAAGTCATTAAAATTTACCTGCCCATCTAAAGGCCTATGGAAAAAAACCTGTTGCTGTGGCAACGCCTTGGTGTAGGGTTGGTGAAGCTTGCCCGAGTGGATCTGAAGGGTTAGCGAAGCTATTTATTTAACCACATACAGTTCTAGACCACCAGCGAAATCAAGTCTTGAGCTTTAATAACCTACAGAAAGCTATACAGCATGGTCTGCCTGTGCACTCTGCTTTCAAACCTCACAAGCAGTGCCTTCAGAAAGTATTCTCAGCCCTCGACTTTTCCACATTTTGTTGTGTTACAGCCTGAATTTAAAATGGATTGAATTGGAATTTTGTGTCACTGATCTACTGTGCAGCGACACTCCCCATCCAACCTGACAGACCTTGAGAGGATCTGCAGAGAAGGAAGGGAGAAACTCCCCAAATACAGGTGTGCCAAGCTTGTAGCGTCATACCAATAGAAGACTCAAGGCTGTAATCGCTGCCAAAAGTGCTTGAACAAAGTACTGAATAAAGGGTCTGAATACTTATGTAAATGTGATCTAATAAATTGGCAGAAATTTCTAAAAACTGTTTTTGCTTTCTCATTATGGGGTATCGTTTGTCGATTGATGAGGGGGAATTTATTTAATCCATTTTAGAATAAAGTGGTAACGTAACAAAATGTGGAAAAAGTCAAAGGGTCTGAATACTTTCCAAATGCACTGGAGTTACTTACCAAGACAGCGTTGAATGTTCCTAAGTTACCTAGTTAGAGTTTACTTAAAATGGCATGAAAATCATTGTCAACACTTGAACATGGCTGTTTAGCAATGATCAACAACCAACTTGACAGAGCTTGAAGAATTGTTTGGTTGAATATGTCAATTATTCTTAATCTAGGTGTGAAAAGCTCTTAGAGACTTACCCAGAAACACTCACAGCTGTAACCGATGCCAAAAGGTGATTCCAACATGTATTGACTTACGGTGTTGTATACTTAAATCAACTGTTTATTTTCCATTAATAAAAATTATTCCGCTGACTTCTGTAGACAAATCAATTTTAAAAATCACACTTTGTAACAACAAAATGTGAAGAAAGTAAAAGTGTAAATACTTTCTGAAGGAACTGTACATGTCAGTAGGCTGTATATTTAACAGTAACATTAAAAAGGTCCATTCTTGTTATTTTTTTAGTTGTAAAGTGCTTTGATGGGAAGATATTTACAGTATATGCAGATACTGTAGCCATAGTGATAAGACAAATCCATCTGATCCTGACCATGTTTACAGTGCAAAAATGTAAAAATCAGATCCAATTCAAACCATATAAGAAAATCAATTATTTATTAAACAGTTATGAAAGAGATAAATATTTGCCATGTTGCATATCACACAATACAATTGAATTCAATGCAAAAAAAAAAAAAAAAAACGTAAATCGTGGCACAAAAGTAAACTGGCCTTGGGCATTGAATAACTTGAGATGTGTTCGATGTGCAACGTATACCACTTAATTCAAATAAAAGCTATGAGCAATTGCAAGATTTCAAATAAGTCTCAGGATGTCATTGATAGAAAACCCATATGTGCAAGTATACACTATGAACATACAGGGTAGGAACGAACAGCTCGCATCTCTTTTTCAGCTAACGACAAAAACAAGACATCAGATTAGTTCTCCCTCAACCAACATTGTGCAAAAAAAATGCATTTAAGAGTGCTTAATGTTATATGAATTTACAAGGCACTTACTAGTAGTGTGTCCTAGTATGAAAACCATACGCAGTGAACTATAAAATAAGAATTAAAAACATACATGTACACATCATTGTAAAACATTCAGAAGGCATTCCGAGATAGCTACAGTATTTCACCAATCCTGGGGCTTATTCAAGATGGTGCAATTTTACAGAACATTCAGATAGAAATGTATTGTGCTGAAAAGGCTTGATAATTCCTGATGTGAAGAATATGGATTTTCAATAGCTCTATAGAGTTTATTTCTGATTCTAAACATTGCACCTCGCTGGGTAAGCCCCTGATCAATTCCTCAATGACAAATCAACTCTCACGTCTTTGGCTCTACTATCCGGTGTACGAAGAGTGCCCCCTTGTGGTACACTCAGGAACCTGCACATTGTATATCCCACACATTGAAAGGGGCTCTATTCCACATGTAAATCACCAAGCCCCTAAAGGATGTGCGTAAACAATGTTACTTTCTAAAATTGAAGAATCTACTCAGTGATATCAGTTATAGCCATCCAGCCAACTATCCACAGAGGTATTGCTTCACAAGGGAGTGAACAAGCCCTTTAGCAAGTCAAATTCTTTAGGTTACAGCACAAAATCCTACCACGAATGATGGCGCTCTAAGATCCTAAAGCTGTGCAAAATGCGTAATTAAACGTACCCTCACAGGGATTGCAAGTAATTAATTAAAACATAAAAAAATGGGGGGGGGGGATGTCTGAAACTACAAATGAGTTAGATTCAATTAAAAATACATGATTTAAAAGCTACTGCTAGGGGTGTATATAGCTGTGACCACCCATGTCTAGACCCCTACACACTAGTTACTGCATGTGACTTCAAGCTGCAATTTGTAACTTTTCAAAAGTGTGCAACTGCAGCTCACAATTAAGGGTGTTCCCACCTCGAGCATCCCATTGGTTCCTGCATGAATGCCCGACAGGCGGGGGCGAAGGACACTGTCTACCGGTCGTCCCCGCCTCCTGCTAGCATAGCAGACGGGCGGCTAGAGCAAATACTGTGTACTAGCTAACTTGACAGTTAACGACACAGCGTGCTAGCTAGCTTGTTAGTTAGCTAGCAAACAGTGTTGCTCCCGCCTCCCGTGTACCGGAGTCGTCCTCAGGATTAGCTGGCTAAGGTAGCACACAGTGTCGTTCGCTCCCGCCTGCCTAACATCTGCCCTCGCCATCTGGATAACAGTGCCCGAAACACAGGGGCGAAGGACACGGTCTACCAGCGTACGGCTAGCTAGCTACAGTGAAACTGACAGCGTTTGAACTACTTTGCATATATACCTAGCCCAGTGGTGATGTGAGGTGTCCCTGGGGTCATAATGAGGTGTCCCTGGGGTCATATGAGGTGTTCCTAACCAAGAGGTCAGAGGGCAACACAGACACAGGGGTGTTTGAGGCAGACAGGGAGGATGCCTTTGTTGATCTGGTGAAACTCCACCAGCTGCAGTAGGTCAATGAAGAGGGTGAGGCCATCGTCCATGGTGTAGTACTTCCTACCGCCCTCCTCACACTGCAGAGAAATAAGGGTTTCACAATAAAACAAATCATCTATATGCTCATCTGTCAGGATCAAACAATTAGCGCAAAAACATACGAGTTAGATAACTAGCTGTAATCTGCATACCTGTCTGTACAACAAAACTATCATATTTATTATTTTTATTTAACTAGGCAAATTATTATTTACAAATGGACAGCCTACCAAAAGGCCTCCTGCGGGGACGGGGACTGGGATTAAAAATGCAGGACAAAAACAAACATCACGACAAGAGACACCACAACACTACGTAAAGAGAGAACTAAGACAACAACATAGCACAGCAGCAACACAAAATGACAACATGGTAGCAGCACAAAACATGGTACAAACATTATTGGGCACAGACAACAGCACAAAGGGCAAGAAGGTAGAGACAACAATACATCACGGAAAGCAGCCAACTGTCAGTAGGAGTGTCCATGTTCGAGTCTGAATGAAGAGATGGAGATAAAACTATGCAGTTTTAATGTTTTTTTTCAGCTCGTTCCAGTCGCTAGCTGCAGCGAACTGAAAAGAGGAGCGACAAATGATGTGCACGCTTTGGGGACCTTTAACAGAATGTGACAGGCAGAATTGGTGTTGTATGCAGAGGATAAGGGCTGCAGTAGGTATCTCAAATAGGGGGGAGTGAGGCCTAAGAGGGTTTTATAAATAGGTATCAACCTGTGGGTCTTGAGACAGGTATACAGAGATGACCAGTTTACAGAGGAGTAGAGAGACTATTATAAGACTATCATCTGCATACAAAATGGAGGAGAGCGCTTCCTACTACCTGAGCTATGTTGTTGATGTAAATTGAGAAGAGCGTGGGGCCTAAGATCAAGCTTTGTGGCACTCCCTTGGTGACAGGCAGTGGCTGAGACAGCAGATGTTCTGACTTTATACACTGCACTCTGAGGTAGTTAGCAAACCAGGCCAAAGACCCCTCAGAGACACCAATACTCCTTAGCCGGCCCACAAGAATGGAATGGTCTGCCGTATCAAAAGCTTTGGCCAAGTCAATAAAAATAGCAGCACAACATTGCTTAAAATCAAGGGCAATGGTGACATCATTTAGGACCTTTAAGGTTGCAGTGACACATCCATAACCTGAGCAGAAACCAGATTACATACCAGAGAGAATACAATAGACATCAAGAAAGCCAGTCAGTTGATTATTGACATGTTTTTCCAACACTTTTGATAAACATGGCAAAATAGAAATTGGCCTATAACAGTTAGGATCAGCTTGATCTCCCCCTTAAATAAAGGATGCACCATGGCTGCCTTCCAAGCAATGGGAACCTCCCCAGAGGAGAAACAGGTTAAAAAAGGTCAGAGATGGGCTTGGCGATGATAGGGGCAGTACCCTTAAAAGAAGATAAGGTCTAAACCCTCTGACCCAGATGTTTTTTGGGGGTGAAGTTTAAGGAGCTCCTTTAGCACCTCGGACTCAGTGACCGCCTGCAGGGGAAAACTTGGTAGCAGGGCAGGTGGAAAAAGAGGGAGGAGCATCAGGGCTAGTCACATTAGACGAGGTGGGAGATGAGGAAAAGTTGGACGGGCAAGGAGTCAAATAGGAATCCTGACTTAATGAAGTGGTGATTAAAGAGCTCAGCCATGTGTTCCTTGTCAGTAACAACCATATCATCACAATTAAGGGATGTGAGAGCAAAATTTTGTTATAATGTTGTAATTGCATCAAAGGGTTATTTTATGCAACAGGATAAACGGTTCTTATAACTCTTTTGTGTCTGTGTGAAAGTGGGCCTCTGGGAGATTTTAACACTGACAGGAGATTTACGATGTCTTTGGGTGATACAGCATTCCAGAGCATGAGTTAATGTTTCTGCACTTGGGTACTGGGGGTGAGATGGCTCCAGTATGGAGTTGGGGGGGCAGACCCTGGTCTCTACACAATGAGGACATTTTTTACAGCAGATACTGTCTGCTGTGAATGATAAGTATATTTCATACAAATCTTAACCATGTGACCCATTCCATACATCTGTTGTAAAGTAGACTGAAGGAGGATGGACTTTGCTATAAAAATGCTGTGGCTCAAACCAGCTGGTTGAGTTCTCAGTGATCACCTCCAGGGGTGGTTACCGACCAGCTCCATTACTGCAGTAATCAAATAATAAAGTTTGATTGTTTTGAAGAAACCTAAAAGTCTCTCCTTTTGATTACAATAATTCCACCAGAGGGACATGGGCAGCTGTGAGGAGGAGGGTTCATTCCCCAGGTCTTTAACCGTTTTCCAGAACTTCTTGTGGTTAGACCCAGAGAGAGAGAGAACTGCTCCTTAAACTAACTAACTTTGGCCTTCCGGATAGTCTGAGTGCTATTATTTCTCATTTGCCTGAACGAGAGCCATTCAGCATGAGTATGCGTGTGCCGAGCCTGTCGCTAAATGAAATTCTTGAGGTGGAGTAACTCTGCCACATCGCGTTCAAACCTGGGGTGGAACCTGTTTGTAATTCTAATTTTCTTCTCGACAGAGGGGTTCAAGATGATTCTATACCAATTTACAGAGGTCAGGTCATGAAGGAAGGTTTGCTCATGAAAGTTTTTTAGCAAGCTTCTATGACAAATCTGGACATGTCGTTTCACTGAGCAGCCATTATGAACACAGGCTGTAAAACAGTGATGACTAAGGTCATTACAGAAAACACCAGACTGATACCTATCAGGATTCATTATGAGGATAACACTAAGGAGAGTAGCTTTTCTGGGTGTTTGGAGTCATACCTTGTGGGATTGGTAATAATCTGAGAAAGATTTAGAGAGTCCCATTGCTTTAGGACTTGGTCAGGTGGTTTAAGCATGTCCCAGTTTAGATCACCTAGCAGGACAAATTCAGACTTAGTGTAAGGGGCCAGGAGAGAGCTTAGGGCAGGTAGGGTGCAGGCCGGTGCTGATGGAGGACGATAACACCGAAGCAAAGAGCCATTTGAAAGTTTAACGCTTAAAACCAAATTTACTCGAACTTTTGATACTTAAGTATATTGCAGCAATTCCATTTACTTTTGATACTTAAGTATATTTAAAACCAAATACTTTTAGACTTCTACTTAAGTAGTATTTTACTGGGTGACTTTCACTTAAGTAAATTTCTATTAAGGGATCTTTATTTCTAGTCAAGTATGACAATTGGGTACTTTTTTCACCACTGGTTACAATAGGATAGGAGGCCAAGTGTCTGTGTAACCAATAGAGAGCCAGAGTCCCGAGTGTGGGAACAAACAGTCTGTCCCACGATCGGGTAAACATGTGAGTTCATAGTCAACAAAGCACGCAGGAGTTATGAGGCAATGGGCTAGCCATTGTAAGTTCAGAGTCACTCGCCCCAACTGTGCATGTGTGCTGGAGGTGAGCGAAAACTCGGGGGGGGGGGGGGGGGGGGGGGGGGTTAGGGGGAAACAGGCCAGTGCAGATGGTGAACAGATCTCCAGGTGGAATCCAAGCAGCAGTGAAGCAGGCAACGGGAGTAGGTGTCACACCCACTTGGGATACAGTTTTATTTCATGTCTACCTAGTACAATTATGACTAGACTGTCCTTATAGCCTTGCTATCTCATAATGAAAGGGCAAGGTTCACATGATGGGGGAGAGGAAAGTCCACTCACAGGGATGACGAGGTAGTGTTTGGTCTTCAGCTTGTAACACAACGAGAGGACAAAACACTGGGCATGCTGCTGGCTCTCACGAATCAGGAACATCCTACACACACACACACACACACACACACACACACAATGTGGTAGATGTCATCCAAGGTGAGCATGTTGTTTACAAACTAAGCTACATGCAAAGGAGCTACATTCAAAGGAGCTACATGCAAAGATGTGCCCACAACAAGCACACATACATACCCATCCACCAATCCCTGTTCCTCGATCAGCCTCTGGGCCTGCTTTCTCGACACACCACCATGGAACCAGAGCTGGGTCCGGTGTATGGCTGCGTAACACACAAACACACTCATTTACCATTTAGATCAATGATCTGAACAAATATATTCTGTTTGGGAAAAACTGTGAATGTGAACCAATTTGACACAGTATTTGTTTGACTGGACTCACAAGAGGGCCGAGATCCCGGGGTAAGGTTGGGTAGGCTGCACCTCAAGGCTTCTCTCCTCTGAGAGACAAGAGAGGTCATACGCACTAGTAACTCCAGACTGCTACACACAAATCCAACAACAACTTTGTTCCGTTTGGCTTGTCGTTATTCCTCCTGTGACCCTCTTAGCCCAATCCCTATTTTTCCTTCTCCTCGTCACCGCACCGCTCTTTTTCCATCTTGGAACGTCGCAGAATGACTTAAAATTCGATGATTGTATTCTGATTGAGGATTTTAAATCCCTGATTGGAGGGCTGCTGACCGCAGACTGTGCATGTTTTTAAACATGTTCTTTTATGCACTGTTTTAACTTCCATTCATTGTTACGTTTTATGTGGTGTTGTGTTTTATGTGGAATGTATGTATGCTGCACTCTTGGCCAGGGCTGACTTGAAAAAGAGATGTAAATCTAAATGTGACTGTTCAAGTTAAATAAAAGATAAAATAATTTTTACAAATAAAAATACTACAACACGTCACCTATCTGTATCCTTGTCCAGTTGCATTCTCCACCCCGCCATCCTACCCAGTTATCCTCACCCTCCATGCCTGTCCCTCCTCCTTCTCCGCGCTCTGGGCCTCCCAGGCATTCTGGATGACCCGGCCCCCCGCCTTCCCTGAAAAGTCCATGGCGACCAGGCTGGCCTCCGACTCACACCGCTGAGACACAACCTCCTGTAGACGAGGTGCTGACTGGGACAGCTGGTAGTTACAATGCAGCTGCCTCCCATACTGCTCCGGCAGACACAGGAGGAAAAAGTAAAGGGTAAGCATGTGCATCTGTCACATTTTTATTATGTATCCACCATCTTATCCAGTAAGGGTATGCCACATTTTGAATGTTTTTATTTGTGTTTGTTTTGGCATGAATCTGCTTCCATAATAAAGTTCAGGTCATGATGCATTGATATCCAAGTATTGGTTTCTCCTCACCTTAAATAGTCGAAATGCAGAGGTCCAGCAGGTGCGCGTTTGTTCGTTCTCCGCACACAGCAGCTTCAAGTCCTGCGCACGAATACGGTCTTTGCTGGGCTACACACAAAGAAACGTGTCAGCATCCTATTTCAGAACAATTTCGAAACATTGCTCTCTTGAATGAAGCCCTGGACGGTTGTAATGGTTACCTTGATGCAGAAGGTGAAGTCCACAGGGGCACCGTAGAGCTTGCGGCTGTTGGTGATACTGTAGACGTTCAGGTCTTCCAGGTCAGCCACGTACTGGAGGTGACGGGGCTCCTAGGACACACAGACCATCAGAGACAGACAATCAGACCGTCACACCGACCAGGCTATCCGTCGATGGGGCATATTGAAACAATATACTACAAATATCTTCATACCTGTACAGTAACTATGCCGCCCCAAGTCGCTTAACCATCGATTTGAAATGAAAAGCGTAAAACTAAATTAAATGGGCGTTAAATAGTGGAGGTTAATAAAAATGGTGGATCCCATACACTTACCACAAAGGCCTCGTGTGCTAAGTTTGACGTATTGTACATTACTCTCCGTCACCCTTTTTTGGTGTCGTCATTAGCACAGTATACATGATCCCAATTCTAGCTCCAAGACTTCACCAATTTGAAAAAACTAAAAAAAGTAGATTGTGCTTATTTGTTGAACCATGTCACACACCGTAGTTTAGAAACTGAGCATAGTGCTAAAACAATGAAGTCATTTCTGAAATCCACCATCTCATGTACCTTCGCCATTTCCTGTAAATTACTTTCAGTTCTGGATGTTCTATTTCTGTCAAAATCTGGTGCTCCATGGCTGACCTTTGATGAGCCTTTGGTGGAGCAGTAGAGGCCTGAACGTCGGAGGAAGAAGTAGACCTTCTTCCAGGCTTTGCGGCTGGGCTCTCTGACGTGGAGGAAGCCCTGGATCTCAGGACATGTCCCCGACTGCAGCAGATTCTGGATAGAGGCAAGGAAACAACATCTGCGTCAAATCCAATGCATCTTTGTCTAAACCGAAGAAAAGCATAGAAAATCAACAAGGTTAAAAATGGAATCACTTCAACTACTGAACTAAAAACTATTCCAAAAGACTGTTTCTGTACATCCTCTGACATAATGGAAATGTCATTCTCAATATCTGCCAATTCAATTTGTTTCCTGATACACTTCCCTGGCAACCTGATATAGGGGTTCACATCTAGTTTCTCCTCAGCTAGAGTGAAACCTAACACACACAACAAAGGAGAAGCTATACCAGAGCAGTAGGCCTTGCTCTATTTCCCTACAATAGGCTGCTTACCTGGATGAGTTCGGCTGAGGTCATTCCCTTGGTGACATCAGCACTGTCTGAGATCATGTGCTTGGGGAAGAACAGCTGTAACAGGAAGCTACAGTTGTAAACCAAAGGGCTATTTCGATAACATAAGGCCTCTCTCTAGAGCCTGTACGGAGGGTTATGAGCAATGGCTTGAGTCTTGATAGCAGTGTTTCAAGGGGGTTAAGGCAAGACGTCACGCAAACCAAATGTTTAAAACCTGACAAAAAAAGGTTTATTTTGCCCACGGTCTGTTAAGACACGCACACCTGTGCGAATCAACCTGCCTACCATGCTTATAAGTAAAGAAATCAAAAAAAATTTATAAAATATTGTGTGTGTGCGTGCGTGCGTGCGTGGGTGTATGAAGTCAGCCGTGTTAACGAACAGGATGAGCAACGTGAATGTGATAAGAACACAACGTTAACAACGATTCTACCAGGGCATCCAGATGCCGGTGATGATTAACATACTAACCCGTTGCTCACACGTCTGACTAACATCTGGCATAACATAAGATCCTAGCAGAATCCTTGTACAGAATGCATGTCAGAGCATCTTGTATGCTATACTATTCATCACCATTTCTTTCCAGCCATCTAAGCTGATCTCTGTGTGACCATGCATTTGGCTTGGAAATGGCTTCTCTTCCTAGACAAAATGGTGGAGGATGCAGAAGAGCTCAGCAGGCTTTACCACAGGTGTCCTGAAGAACTCATATTTGGCGTAGTTCTTGCGGAACAGAAGCTTGGTGTCGCTCTCGGAGGGCCAGGCAGCCTGCACCTCCACCACCACCTCGTGGTCCTCCAGAACTCGCTCTGGGGAGGGGGGGGGGGGGGGGAGAGAGAGAAATACTTCACAGTGTAGGACAGCTACACTGGAGAGCTACTTGGTATGCAGGCTCTCTCAAGTCAGAGTGAGTCTGAAACCAAACCAACTCTGAGGCTGTCCTAATATGGACACCGTACTCCAGTTGTCTCATCTCGTCCAAACTTTTTGATGTCGACTCGCCTTTAGACAAACCACGAGCATTCCAAAAACAATTGCAAATAATTGGAATGCCAATGGCATTTGCTGGGCAATGTTTGGACAGTGTGCAGTCCAGTCTTACCCAGGCCCAAGGCTGAATGCAGCTCGATCAGAGCCCAGTTCTCCTGGTCGCTACAGTGGGCTGTCTGCACCAACAAATGGCACACGTCCCTGGCTGTGGCCCTGGGTATCACCCACAGGGACCGGCTGTGACTGTCCTCGCCGAACACCTTGATCAGCTAGACCAGAGAAGCAGACAGAGAGACACTACATTGAGAAAACAGAGTACATTGCGTAATATTCAACGAACATACACATGCATACCAAGACAAACACAAAAGAAAACAAATCCAAAAATCAAGGCAAAAATTACATAATGAAAAGAAATTAGAAGGATTAAAAGAGATCATAGATGAACTATAGGAATGCACAGCAATAGGCCAATTCTGGAACTGTCACATAAAGCTTAACCAGGGTGAGAGACTGGGTTTTTGATGAATAAGTCAACAGCTTTCATAGAGACAGCCAATAATAATCCTTTATTTAACTCCCTTGACACTTCACCCTCCCCTTGAACTTGTCTTGTTCAATCTCTCCCGCTCCCTCTCTCTTATTTACAAGAACTCACACCTCCTCTGTCCCTCCTATCTTGTTCCAGAACCAGTCTGATGGGATTGGCACACGGCCGAGCCCCCAAGGCCTGAGAGGAGAGCCAGGTACAGGTTAAATTGAGGACTTGTGACACCCCCCGACGCAACCTCTAGCTCAGTCTCTCTCCTCAGCCAACTCCAAAACCAGTACAACCGGATTTAAACTTCACCTGTTATTTAGCAAAAGCAGACTCCTTCCCGCAAGAGACGAAGACAGGCCAGACAATGGACAAATGCTTGGAGTCTCATGGGCAGTGTTAAGTAACGCGTTAGAGTACTCAGATTACTTTTTGGTGGTAACGAGTAACTTAAAGCGTTAATTTTTTTATTTAAGTAATCAGTTACTTTTACAATATTTCTTTTTTTCTTTGTTGGCGCAATTTTTAAAAAATGGAATCCCTCTACCTAAGCTATGTTGATCACACTCTTCCTGTTTCTGCACAAACGTTGTGGTGGGTTTCTGGCATGGTAGCCGGCAGATAGATTGCCATCTCGCTAGCTGAGACAATAGCCGTTATCGTGGCAGTATTCACATTACTTTGAATTGGTAGAAGAAAAGGACAGACGTGACTCCTCGAATCTTGACTGACGCTACTTGCAGGATTCACACGCAAACACAGGATCATCGGGTTCAGGCGACTGACCCATTTATTGCCTGGTAATAAAGCAAACAGTGTAGCTAGATAATCAAGTTAGGCTCAGTTGATAAGAATTTAAATTTCTCCTGCTCCGTCTTCGCCATAAACAGAAAGGAAAGGGAACAACAATTACACAGTTCACAGACCAGTACATATCGGTGGGTAAAACAGCTTGGTAGCCAGTTGTTCTTGTATTTGAACTCTCATTTTACTTTGCCCAGTTGGTTTCATACAGTATATGCATTTACATATGTATAAATAATTCAACAAAATAATTTATTTAAAGTATTGTAAAGGAGAGATTGTGTCTCATTATTAGTTGAGCTGGTATAGTCCAGAGCTATAGATTAGGCTGCGGAGGGTTGAGGCCAGGGGGTCAACTTTGGTTTTAGAAGTGGGGGGGACGTAATTATTATATATTCTTTTGTTCAGTCAGATAAACACTCTGAACAGCCTACCCGACCACTCGAAGGCGGCCCCAGGGTCCTAAAGCACACAGTTGTCTCGTTAATATCATTGGAATGTGATACAATGGGAGACAAAAATGCAATTTCAGAATGTGGGGGGAGGACATGTCCCCGTTGAAAGTTGCACCCCTGGTTTAGGCTACGCAATCCATTCAAAGGTAGTGTGCACCTTTTACTGGCCATAGGAATGAATGACTAACACGCGTAAGGCATCTTCAGAGGGTTTTCTGTTTTTGGTAACGCAATAGTAATGTAACAAGTTACTTTTCATAGTCAGTAACGTTGTAGCATAAGTTCTTTTTTTAAATGATGTTCTCCAACACTGCTCGTGGGGGATGTTTGCACATTCTTTCCGAGCAAGGTATCAATATCCGCTGAATTCATCCTTTCAGCAAAATAGCTTAGTTAAATGTTGAACATTTTTGCTCTGATGTTTGCAATAGCCACGGGGCAAAACAAAACCAACCTGTACCTAGTAGCTAGGTACATACAGTACATTAAACACATAAGTATGGCATTTTAAACAAACGAATAAATCTATGTTAATCCAGACAATGATGGATGGTGTCACAACATGGTGGAATTTGTCTGTGCAACTATACCACAAGTAAAGATGCTGTGGCAGTAATTGGAGGAACAAGGTGTGTTTTTGTTTGTCTTTATGTGTGTGTATTAGAATGTGCTTGTGGCACGCTTGTATGTGGTGAGTGTCATGCCCAGGAGCATCTATGGCATTGTGACAGTCTGTCGCCTAGCGTTAAATACGCACAAGCATACCCAGGGGCCTCTGCCAATCAAATTAACCCCTGCGAACCACTCAGTCAATAACATGAATCCATACTATCCCCTCTGGAGGCCCCTCTGCCAGACCAGTCAAATTAACTTATACTGTATTCCAAAGAGGCAATGTTATCAATGTGACAGTTCTACCTACCCATTGCCAATCAATTTAATTCAGAACAACATCCCTGAAGATTGCATAGCCAATTACGAGCCCTTGATCTTACATGCGTGTCACTTCTCGGCGGTGAGAGAGAGCCAATCAGGACTGGGGATTGAGAGGGGCTGCACAGCTCTGGAAAGGGATTGGGTATAGAAGGAACAGAGAACCGTTCCACGGTATTCATTCTGGAAAAATGTGAAGGAAAAAAAAATAACTTTTTAAATGGAATAAGTCAATCGCAAATACAATACAAATGGATACAACAATGTATAAAAAGGATTATAACATTCACACAATATAACCAATACATTTCAATTAAAAAGGGTCTGTCTATTGTTAGGAGTCTTTTGTAACCTTCATAAACAACAGGATGTGACATATGACTCAATATCCGAACATGACTCATTGACTTCTGTGCCGGTTGCAAGTATAAGACGTGTCAAATGCTATTGAGTCAGTCACTGACAACCAATGGAGTCATGGCCATTGTGTAAGTTAAGTCAGGTAGCCCTACCTGCTTCTGTGGATGACGAGGGGCTGGGAGCGGCGAACGGGGGGAGGAGGAGGGTTGGCCACCAGAGGAGCCAAGGTGATTGTGGAGCTACCCAGCAGCTCACCCTCCCCACCAGAGTCCTCTTGTCTGTCAGAGCCCTCGAAGACCTCCGCCCATTGCCCTTGGACCTCCATTAAAAATGACCTGGCTCAGTAAGTGAGTGAGAAAGTATCTTAGTTATCACATGCAGTATTTTCAAGAGTTAAGCCAGAGTTTTGTGACCAAAAAAAAAACAAAAAAACATTTACAGCCAATGAGCCATGTGCCTAAGATAAACAAGGAAACCAGTATTTCTATAGTACGTGACAGATTTCACAACATGTATTAATGTCTAACACCTTGCTCGGTTTCAGTGTTATGACAACGTATTAGTCACAGAAGCAACAGTTGAGAATGAAAACGTCACACCTGCTCCCAAGTCCGTGGCATCCTCAGCCACAACGCCGGCCCGACAAGACATCAAAGCTCTCTCTCTCTCTCGTTCAAATTGACAAACTATATCCTTTGCTTAGTGTTGCTATGCAGAACATAGTGCTTATAATGATCAGAAGAATGCTGGCAGACATTCAGTTTTGAAAGGAACAAATTGCCTGAATCAGGCAGGCAGACTAGACTGGGTGAGGTGCGGTAATTGTTTCAGTGGAAGGCAGAGTTATGGGGCTCCCGCTGAGTGGACAAAGGGCCATTGTATGGAGAAGATGTACAATGTGTATCGGGTGAAGCCTGCTGCTTCTCTTTATTTGAGCGCCAATTACCAAATTACATTTTATTGGTCACATACACATGTTTATCAGACGTTATTGCGGGTGTAGCGAAATGCTTGTGTTTCTAACTCCAACAGTGCAGTAGTATCTAACAATACACCCAAATCTAAGCAAAGGAATGGAATTAAGAATATATAAATATATGGACGAGCAATGTCAGAGTGGCATAGACTACGATACAGTAGAATAGAATACAATATATTCATATGAGATGAGTAATGCAAAATATGTAAACATTAAAGTGACTAGTGTTCCATTTATTAAAGTGGCCCGGTGATTCCTAGTCTATGTATATAGGCAGCAGCCTCTAATAAGCTACTGATGGCTGTTTAACAGTCTGATGGCCTTGAGAAGTTGTTTTTCAGTCTTTCGGTCCCAGCGTTGATGCCTCTGTACTGACCTCGCCTTCTGGATGATAGCCGGGTGAACAGGCAGTGCCTCGGGTGGTTTTTGTCCTTAATAATCTTTTTGGCCTTCCTGTGATGTCAGGTGCCGTAGGTGTACTGGAGGGCAGATAGTTTGCCCCCGGTGATGCGTTGGGCAGACCGCACCACCCTCTGGAGAGCCCTGCGGTTGTGGGCGGAGCAGTTGCCGTACCAGGCGATGATACAGCCCGACAGGATGCTCTCAATTGTGCATCTGTAAAAGTTAGTGAGGGTTTTAGGTGACAAGCCAAATTTCTTCAGCCTCCTGAGGTTGAAGAGGCGCTGTTACGCCTTCTTCACCACACTGTCTGTGTGGGTGGACCATTTCAGTTTGTCAGTGATGTGTACACAGAGGAACTTGAAGCGTTTCACCGCCTCTCCACTACGGTCCCGTTGATGTGCATAGGGGGGTGCTCCCTCTGCTGTTTCCTGAAGTCCACGATCATCTCCTTTATTTTGTTGACGTTAAGTGAGAGGTTATTTTCCTGGCACCACACTCCCAGAGCCCTCACCTCCTGTAGGCCGTCTCGTCATTGTTGACAGCCCATCAGGAAGTACAGGACCCAGTTGCACAGGGCGTGCTTCAGACCCAGGGCCTCGAGCTTAATGATGAGAATGGAGGGTACTATGGGGCTGAATACTTAACTATAGTCAATGAACAGTATTCTTACATTGGTATTCTTCTTGTCCAGACGGGATAGGGCAGTGTGATGGTGTGTTTGTATGTTCTTAAAATACACCAGCAAATAGTATTACATAATTAGGTCACAAGACTTAATAAAAAAATAATCCTTCGAAAAACATACTGTTACTCCTGATACTGACTCAAGGGTGGACAAATACTTGGAAACTGATTAGTTGGCCATCAATCAACAAAGAGATAAGCAAACAGTGATGAGATCACCCACACAAGAGAGCAATAGAGTGAGCTGCCACTTCACCTGTGCACCCTGCCAGAAAGGTTCAGTACATAGAGTCCAGACAGACAGAAACTCCAGACAATTGTCTGTGGCACTGGCATGTCCTGACTGTGTCAACAACACATACTGATACTCAGACACATGTCCTCATCCTGTCTATGGTAAATAAAGGAAGAGAAAGAAAAAAAAAAGAAAGAAAATTGTTCTAGGCAAAATTTTGAAATGTAAAATCGGTAGGCAGGTAGGCTAGCCCAGCGATTCCTTTTGAGATAGCAAATTCATCAGAGGTGTCAAAATCAGAACACAACTATGACTTTAGAGTGCGATAAAAATAGCACACAGGTTATTTTACTATGACTGCTGCAGCGCATGGCTGGACTAACTACATCTCGGGCCCAGGGAAATTCCCCACATTTTGCCAGGGGACAGAGAGAACATTTTGCAATTTAAATCTTAAATGACAGTGTAAACTTTTTTTTTTTTAGGGAATACAAGTATTGAGTTGAATACTGGATCAGTGATCGAGTAATGTGGATCCCTGTGAGCCGCCCAGGCCCTATCGTGCATCAAGGGTAGCCTATTGTACTATTACGTTGGATTTTAATTGTACCACCTAAATTTGTTCGACATAAGTACTTTACACCACTGCCAAGAGTTAAGTAAAAATACTTTAAAGTACTACTTACGCTGTTTTTTTGGGGTATCTGTACTTTACTATTTATAATTTTTGCCAACTTTTACTTCACTAGATTCCTAAAGAAAATAATGTACTTTTTACTCCATACATTTTCCCTGACAAAAGTACTCCTTACATTTGGACAGGAAAATGGTCCAATTCACACACTTATCAAGAGAACATCCCTGGTCATCCCTACTGCGTCTGATCTGGCAGACTCACTAAACACAAATAATTAATTTGTAAATTATGTCTAAGTGTTGGAGTGTGCCATTTGGCTATTCGTCAATAAAAAATAAAATAAAAAGGAAAATTGTGCAGTTTCGTTTGCTTAATAAGGAATTTGAAATGGTTTATACTTTTACATTTGATACTTAAGTACATTTTCACAAATCCATTTAATTTTGATACTTAAGTATATTTAAAACCAAATACTTTTAGACTTCTACTGAAGTAGTATTTTACTGGGTGACTTTCACTTTTACTTTAGTCATTTTCTATTAAGGTATCTTTACTTTTACTCAAGTATGACAATTGAGTACATTTTCCACCACTACCCCTTGGCCAAATTCATTTAACATCCCACTGGGAACACCACGTCATTTCAACATGGAAATGTGGGTGATATTTGGTTGACGTTGATCAATGACATTTCCACCTTTATTCACCCGCTCAAAAAGTGCCAGAAGTTTGTTGAATTCCCAATGTAATATCACTATGCTTACAACCATCTACACTGAACAAAAGTATAAAACACAACATATAAAAGTGTTGGTCCCATGTTTCATGAGCTGAATTAAAAACTCCCAGAAATGTTCCATACACACAAAAAGTTTATTTCTCTCAAATTTTGGGCACAAATTTGTTTACAACCCTGTTACTGAGCATTTCTCTTTTGCCAAGATAACCCATCCAACTGACAGGTGTGGCATATCAAGAACCTGATTAAACAGCATGATCATTACACAAGTGCACCTTGTGCTGGGGACAATAAAATGCCACTAAAATGTGCAGTTGTGTCACACAACACAATGCCACAGATGTCTAAAGTTGAGGGAGCATGCAATTGGCATGCTGACTGCTGGAATGTCCAACAGAGATGTTTCCAGATAATTGAATGTTAATTTCTCTACCATAAGCTGCCTCCAATGCTGTTTTAGAGAATTTACAGTACGTCCAACCGGCCTCACAAACGCAGACCACGTGTAAGCACGCCAGCCCAGGATTTCCTGAGGAGTATTTCTGTCTGTAATACAGCCCTTTTGTGGGAATAGCTCATTCTGATTGTTTGGGCCTGGCTGCCCTCCCAGGCCCACCTCTAAGCCTATGCCCTCCCAGGCCCACCCATGGCTGCAGTCATGTTAAATCCATAGATTAGGACCTAAGAGTGTCTGCTAAATGATGTAAATGTAAAAATGTAAATGTAATGAATTTATTTATTTCAATTGACTGACTTACTTATATGAACCGTAACTCAGTAAAATCTTAGAAATTCTTGCGTTTATATTTTTGTTAAGTATAAAAGCACAACCAAATTCTAATGGAAAAACAATGTCAGATTTTTGGTTTAGTCGTCATCACTGCACGTTCAACCATTTAAAAAGGAGAATGTTAGACGTTAAATGTTTTGTATGTATGCAACAACTTCATGCGTTATCACTGTGCCTCATCTAATAGCACAACCAAATAGCCTGGATTGCAGTTGAGTTCACTTCTAAAATTACATACCGCAAGTGATCAATGCTGTTCGAGATTCTGGCAGATTTTTATAGTAATTGTTAAGACCTGCAACTTTTGCATCCGATCTTGAACATACACGCGTTTTATGATTACATAAGACATGTAGAGTTGCATTAGGCTAACCTCAAAATGTAGACACAGATGTTACTCATTTTAAGGTTGACTAAATACTGTTACATTCGTTTGCAAGATAACTTTACGCTATGGCTATTTACTGTATGACACAAGTCATATTTAAGTCATGTGCTTGGTTGACAACGCAACTAAATATCAACATTTAAAGCATATGTAGAATAACTTATGCTCACCCTCAAATGAAGCTGTACTGGGATACATTTTCCTATCCTACTAGGCATTTCATTGCACGGTGGAGAAAAACGGGTAGTTGTCTTTCATTTTGAGAACACTACTGTCAAACTATATATCATTTGCACCTCAGCCGTCAACAACAGGGCTATGTGTTACCAGTGCAACTTTAGATCACGCATCGCTCGCATATTCTAATATGAAGCGCTTCCTCGCAATATCTGGTCCAGATACTGCGCCATTTCAATCCAAGAAATTTACCTTATAATTGGGTTTGGCGAGATGTCAGCTGCCGGGCATATTGAACAACCACTACCAGCGAATTTCAGCCACCTCTTCCTTCGGACGTAGTAATGTTTTCAGCTTCCCCGCAACCGTAACTTCACTTGTGCCCTTACCACACACACACTTGGGAGGAGCGTGTCGTGCAAGGTGGTAGGTAAACTACACACACCCCTTTCTTCTAAGGTAAAGTAGGCTAAATGTCCTTCCTCGCCTATTGGGAACAGTTCCAGAAAGTAGGACATATTGTTCAAATAATGACAGATTCACAGATAGGATTGGTCACATTGAATATTTTTTTATCAAGGTGTGTAATGTAACCTTGTGTGTAACCCTTCACAATTATTTCAAATCAAATCAAATTTGATTGGTCACATACACGCGATTAGCAGATGTTATTGCGGTATAGCGAAAGGCTTGCGCTTCTAGCTCCAGCAGTGCAGTAATATCTAACAAGTAATATCTAACAAATTACACAACATATACCCAATACACACACATCTAGGTAGGAATTAATTAAGACTATATACATATGGATGAGCGGAACGGACTAAGATACAGTAGAATAGTATAGAATGCAGTATATACATATGAGATGAGTAATGCAAGATATGTAAACATTATTAAGTGAATGAGATACCGTAGAATAGTATAGAAAAAGTATATACATATGAGATGAGTAATGCCAGATATGTAAACATTATTAAAGTGACTAGTGTTCCATTCCTTAAAGTGGCCAGTGATTTCTAGTCTATGCCTATAGGCAGCAGCCTCTAATGTGCTAGTGATGGTTGTTTAACAGTCTGATGGCCTTGAGATAGAAGCTGTTTTTCAGTCTCTCGGTCCCAGCTTTGATGCACCTGTATTGACCTCGCCTTCTGGATGATAGCCAGGTGAACAGGCAGTGCCTCGGGTGGTGTCCTTGAAGATCATTTTGGCCATCCTGTGACATCGGGTGCTGTAGGTGGAACTTGAAGCTTTCCACCATCTCTACTGCGGTCCCGTCTATGTAGATAGGGGGGGGGGGGTGATCCCTCTGCTGTTTCCTGAAGTCCACAGTCATCTCCTTTGTTTTGTTGATGTTGAGTGAGAGGTTGTTTTCAGGCACCACACTCCCAGAGCCCTCACTTCCTTCCTGTAGGCTGTCTCGTCATCGTTGGTAATCAAGCCTACTACTGTTGTCGTCGGCAAACTTGATGATTGAGTTGGAGGCGTGCGTGGCCATGCCGTCATGGGTGAACAGGGAGTACAGGAGGGGGCTGAGCACGCACCCATGTGGGGCCCCAGTGTTGAGGATCAGCGGAGTGGAGGTGATGTTTCCTACCTTCACCACCTGGTGGCGGCCCCTCAGGAAGTCCAGGACCCAGTTTCACAGGACGGGGTTCAGACCCAGGGCCTTGAGCTTAATGATGAGCTTGGAGGGTACTATAGTGTTGAATGCTGAGCTATAGTCAATAAACAGCATTCTTACATAGGTATTCCTCTTCTCCAGATGGGATAGGACAGTATGCAGAGTGATGGCAATTGCATTGTCTGTGGATCTATTGGGGCGGTAAGCAAATTTAAGTGGGTCTAGGGAGGCAGGTAAGGTAGAGGTGATATGATCCTTGACTAGTCTGGCAGCAGGCAGCACACTGTTAGCCACCCTACCAGCTTAGTGGAGTCTGCCACTAGCATAGTCAGTGTAGTCAGCTCAGCTATCCCTATTGGGACCGTGTCTGTGCCTCGATCTAGGTTGGGCAAATCTAAACATGGCGGTGTTCGCTTTAGCAATCTCACTGGAATAAAGACCTCCTCCGTTCCTGTCATTATTGAAAGAGACTGTGATATCTCACATCTCAAAATATGGCTACTTAATGTTAGATCCCTCACTTCCAAGGCAGTTATAGTCAATGAACTAATCACTGATCATAATCTTGACATACGATGTGATTGGCCTGACTGAAACATGACTTAAGCCTGATTAATTTACTGTGTTAAATGAGGCCTCTCCTCCTTGTTACACTAGTGACCATATCCCCTGCGCATCCCGCAAAGGCGGAGGCGTTGCTAACATTTACGATAGCAAATTAAAATTTACACAAAAAAAATGACTGCTTTTTCATCTTTTGAGCTTCTAGTCATGAAATCTATGCAGCCTACTCAATCACTTTTCATAGCTACTGTTTACAGGCCTCCTGGGCCATATACAGCATTCTTCACTGAGTTCCCTGAATTCCTATCGGAGCTTGTCGTCATGGCAGATAATATTCAAATTTTTGGTGACTTTAATATTCACATGGAAAAGTCCACAGACCCACTCCAAAAGGCTTTTGGAGCCATCATCGACTCAGTGGGTTTTGTCCAACATGTCTCCGGACCTACTCACCGCCACAGTCATACTCTGGACCTAGTTTTGTCCTGTGGAATAAATATTTTGGATCTTAATGTTTTTCCTCATAATCCTGGACTATTGGACCACCATTTTATTACGTTTGCAATCGCAACAAATAATCTGCTCAGACCCCAACCAAGGATCATCAAAAGCCGTGCTATAAATTCTCGTACAACCCAAAGATTCCTAGATGCCTTCCAGACTCCCTCCACCTACCCAAGGATGTCAGAGTACAAAAATCGGTTAACCACCTAACTGAGGAACTAAATTTAACCTAGCAGAATACCCTAGATATTATAGCACCCCTAAAAACAAAAAACATTTGTCATAAGAAACTAGATTGCTGGTATAAAGATAATACCAGAGGCCTGAAGCAAGCTTACAGAAAATTGGAACGGAAATGGCGCTATACCAAACTCGAAGTCTTCCGACTAGCTTGGAAAGACAGTACTGTGCAGTATCGAAGAGCCTTCACTGCTGCTCGATCATCCTATTTTTCCAACTTAATTGAGGAGATTAAGAACAATCCCAGATGTATTTTTGATACTGTTGCAAAGCTAACTAAAAAGCAGCATTCCCCAAGAGAGGATGGCTTTCACTTCAGCAGCGATAAATTCATGAACTTCTTTGATGAAAATATCATGATCATTAGAAAGCAAATTACGGACTCCTCTTTAAATCTGCTTATTTCTCCAAAGCTCAGTTGTCCTGAGTCTGCACAACACTGCCAGGACCTAGGATCAAGAGAGACACTCAAGTTTTTTAATACTATATCTCTTTACACATTGATGAAAATAGTCTTGGCCTCTAAACCTTCAAGCTGCATACTGGACCCTATTCCAACTAAACTACTGAAATAGCTGCTTCCTGTGCTTGGCCCTCCTATGTTGAATATAATAAACGGCTCCCTATCCACCGGATGTGTACCAAACTCACTAAAAGTGGCAGTAATAAAGCCTCCCTTGAAAAAGCCAAACCTTGACCAAGAAAATATTTTAAAAACTATTGGCCTAAATCGAATCTCCCATTCCTTTCAAAAGATTTTGGAAAAAGCTGTTGAGCAGCAACTCACTGCCTTCCTGAAGACAAACAATGTATATGAATGCTTCAGTCTGGTTTTAGACCCCATCATAGCACTGAGACTGCACTCGTGAAGGTGGTAAATTACATTTTAATGGCGTCAGACCAAGGCACTGCATCTGTCCTCCTGCTCCTAGACCTTAGTGCTGCTTTTGATACCATCGGTCACCACATTCTTTTGGAGTTATTGGAAACCCAAATTGGTATACATGGACAAGTTCTGGCCTGGTTTAGATCTTATCTGTCAGAAAGATATCCGTTTGTCTCTGTGGATGGTTTGTCTTCTGACAAATCAACTTTAAATTTCAGTTTTCCTCAAGGTTCCGTTTTAGGACCACTATTGTTTTCACTATATATTTTACCTCTTGGTGATGTCATTCGGATACATAATGTTAAATTTCACTTTTATGTGGATGATACACAGCTGTACATTTCGATGAAACATGATGAAGCCCCAAAATTGCCCTCCCTTGGAAGCCTGTGTTTCAGACATAAGGAAGTGGATGGTGGCAAATGTTTTACTTTTAAACTCGGACAAAACTGAGATGCTAGTTCTAGGTCCCAAGAAACAAAGAGATCTTCTGTTGGATCTGATAATTAATCTTGATGGTTGTGCAGTCATCTCAAATAAAACTGTGAAGGACCTCAGCGTTACTCTCGACCCTGATCTGTTTTTTGACGAGCATATCAAGAATATTTCAAGGACAGCTTTTTTCCATCTATGTAACATTGCAAAAATCAGAAACTTTCTGTCAAAAATGATGCAGAAAAATGAATCCATGCTTTTGTCACTTCTAGATTAGACAACTGCAATGCTCTACTTTCCGGCTACCCGGAAAAAGCACTAAATAAACTTCAGTTAGTGCTAAACACGGCTGCTAGAATCTTGACTAGAACCCCCCAAAAATATCATATTACTCCAGTGCTAGCCTCTCGACACTGGCTTCCTGTTAAGGCTAGGGCTGATTTCAAGGTTTTACTGCTAACCTACAAAGCATTACATGGGTTTGCTCCTACCTACAGTGAGGGAAAAAAGTATTTGATCCCCTGATGATTTTGTACGTTTGCCCACTGACAAAGAAATGTATAAATTGATTTGCATTTTAATGAGGGAAATAAGTATTTGACCCCCTCTCAACCAGAAAGATTTCTGGCTCCCAGGTGTCTTTTATACAGGTAACCAGCTGAGATTAGGAGCACACTCTTAAAGGGAGTGCTCCTAATCTCAGCTTGTTACCTGTATAAAAGACACCTGTCCACAGAAGCAATCAATCAGATTCCAAACTCTCCACCATGGCCAAGACCAAAGAGCTCTCCAAGGATGTCAGGGACAAGATTGTAGACCTACACAAGGCTGGAATGGGCTACAAGACCATCGCCAAGCAGCTTGGTGAGAAGGTGACAACAGTTGGTGCGATTATTCGCAAAAGGAAGAAACACAAAAGAACTGTCAATCTCCCTCGGCCTGGGGCTCTCTGGCCTCAACTTAACTCGCCGTGTTTGGAGGAGGAGGAATGCTGCCTATGACCCCAAGAACACCATCCCCACCATCAAACATGGAGGTGGAAACATTATGCTTTGGGGGTGTTTTTCTGCTAAGGGGACAGGACAACTTCACCGCATCAAAGGGACGATGGACGGGGCCATGTACCGTCAAATCTTGGGTGAGAACCTCCTTCCCTCAGCCAGGGCATTGAAAATGGGTCGTGGATGGGTATTCCAGCATGACAATGACCCAAAACACACGGCCAAGGCAACAAAGGAGTGGCTCAAGAAGAAGCACATTAAGGTCCTGGAGTGGCCTAGCCAGGAGCTGAAGGTTTGAGTTGCTAAACGTCAGCCTCGAAACCTTAATGACTTGGAGAAGATCTGCAAAGAGGAGTGGGACAAAATCCCTCCTGAGATGTGTGCAAACCTGGTGGCCAACTACAAGAAACGTCTGACCTCTGTGAATGCCAACAAGGGTTTTGCCACCATGTACTAAGTCATGTTTTGCAGAGGGGTCAAATACTTATTTCCCTCATTAAAATGCAAATCATTTTATAACATTTTTGACATGCGTTTTTCTGGATTATTTTGTTGTTATTCTGTCTCTCACTGTTCAAATAAACCTACCATTAAAATGATAGACTGATAATTTCCTTGTCAGTGGGCAAACGTACAAAATCAGCAGGGGATCAAATATTTTTTTCCCTCACTGTATCTTTCCGATTTGGTCCTGCCGTACATACCTACGGTCACAAGACGCAGACCTCTTTACTGTCCCTATAATTTCTAAGCAAACAGCTGGAGGCAGGGCTTTCTCCTATAGAGCAAAATTTTTATGGAATGGTCTGCCTATCCATGTGAGAGACGCAGACTCGGTCTCGACCATTAAGTCTTTATTGAAGACTCATCTCTTCAGTAGGTCCTATGATTGAGTGTAGTCTGGCCCAGTGGTGTGAAGTTGAACGGAAAGGCTGGAGCAACGAACCGCCCTTGCTCTCTCTGCCTGGCCGGTTTCCCCTCTTTCCACTGGGGTTCTCTGCCTCACTGGCTTACTGGTGTTCTTCCATGCCGTCCCTGGGAGGGGTGCGTCACTTGAGTGGGTTGAGTCACTGACGTGGTCTTCCTGTCTGGGTTGGTGCCCCCCCTTGGGCTGTGCCGTGGCGGAAATCTTTGTGGGCTATACTCGGCCTTGTCCCGGGATGGTATGTTGGTGGTTGGAGATATCCCTCCAGTGGTGTGGAGGCTGTGCTTTGGCAAAGTGGGTGGGGTTATATCCTACCTGTTTGGCCCTGTCCGGGGGTTTCATCAGATGGGGCCACAGTGTCTCCTGACCCTTTCTGTCTCAGCCTCCAGTATTTATGCTGCAGTAGTTTATGTGTCGGGGGGCTAGGGTCAGTCTGTCACATCTGGAGTATTTCTCTTGTCTTTTCCGGTGTCCTGTGTGAATTTAAATATGCTCTCTCTAATTCTCTCTTTCTCTTTCTTTCTTTCTCTCTCTCGGAGGACCTGAGCCCTAGGACCATGCCTCAGGACTACCTGGCTTGATGACTCCTTGCTGTCCCCAGTTCACCTGGCCGTGCTGCTGCTCCAGCTCCAACTGTTCTGCCTGCAGCTATGGAACCCTGACCTGTTCACCGGACGTGCTACCTGTCCCAGACCTGTTGTCCCAGACCTGCTGGAACCCTGACCTATTCACCGGACGTGCCACCTGTCCCAGACCTGCTGTTTTCAACTCTCTAGAGACAGCAGGAGCGGTAGAGATACTCTCAAAGATCGGCTATGAAAAAGCCAACTGACACTTACTCTTGTGTTACTGACTTGTTGCACCCTCGACAACTACTATGATTATTATTATTTGACAATGCTGGTCATTTATGAACATTTGAACATCTAGGCCATGTGCTGTTATAATCTCCACCCGGCACAGCCAGAAGAGGACTGGCCACCCCTCATAGCCTGGTTCCTCTCTAGGTTTCTTCCTAGGTTTTGGCCTTTCTAGGGAGTTTTTCCTAGCCACCGTGCTTCTACACCTGCATTGCTTGCTGTTTGGGGTTTTAGGCTGGGTTTCTGAACAGCACTTTGAGATATCAGCTGATGTAAGAAGGGCTATATAAATAAATTTGATTTGAAATTTGATTTGGATAGGGAGAGATTGAATATGCCCGTAAACACACCAGCCAGCTGGTCTGCGCATGCTTTGAGGACGTGGCTAGGGATACCGTCTGGGCCGGCAGCCTTGCGAGGGTTAACACCTTTAAATGTTTTACTCACGTCGGCCACGGTGAAGGAGAGCCCACAGTCCTTGGTAGCGGGTCGCGTCGGTGGCACTGTGTTATCCTCAAAGTGTGCGAAAAATGTGTTTAGCCTGTCTGGAAGCAAGACGTTGGTCTCGGCGATGTGGCTGGGTTTCCTTTTGTAGTCCGTGATTGTCTATAGTCCCTGCCACAAACGTCTTGTGTCTGAGCCATTGAATTGCGACTCCACTTTATCTCTATACTGACGTTTAGCTTGTTTCATTGCCTTGTGGAGTGAATAACTACACTGTTTATATTCTGCCATATTACCAGTCACCTTGCCATGGTTTAATGCGGTGGTTTGCGCTTTCAGTTTGCGTGAATGCTACCATCTATCCACGGTTTCTGGTTAGGGTAGGTTTTAATAGTCACAGTGGGTACTACATCTCCTTTACACTTCCTTATAAACTCAGTCACCGTATCTGTGTATGCGTCTAGATTATTTTTTCGCAAGCTACCCAGAACATATCCCAGTCCATGTGATCAAAACAATACTGAAACGTGGATTCCGATTGGTCAGACCAGCATTGAATAGTACAAAGCATGGGCACTTCCTGTTTGAGTTTCTGCCTATAGGACGGGACGAGCAAGATGGAGTCGTGGTCAGATTTGCCGAAAGGAGGGCAGGCCTTGTAAGTATTCCGGAAGTATAAATAGCATTGGTCGAGTCTTAGCAGCACGAGTAGTACAGTTGATAAGTTGATATAACTTCGGCAGCTTAATCCTTAGACCTGCTTTGTTAAAATCCCCAGCTACAATAAATGCAGCCTCAGGATATGTTGTTTTCAGTTTGCATAAAGTCCAGTGAAGTTCTTTGAGGGCCGTCAAGGTTTCGGCTTGAAGTGGGAAATGGCCTTGGCGATGACGGAGGAGAATTCTCTTGGGAGATAATATAGTCGGTATTTAATTGTGAGGTATTCTAGGTCGGGTGAACAAAATGACTTGAGTTCCTGAATGTTCCTAGAATTTCACAATGAGTTGTTAATCATGAAACACACCCCAGTTGCAGCCTACTTGTAAAGCTGTGAAATGCTTCAAATGAAATTGTATTTATCACATGCGCCGAATACAACAGGTGTAGACCTTACAGTGAAATGCTTACTTACAAGCCCTTAAGTTTTTAGAAAAATAAGTGTCAAGAAAAAAATAGATAGGGAAAAAATGTAAATAACAAATAATTCAAGAGCAGCAGTAAAATAACAGTAGCGAGGCTATATACAGGGGGTACCGGTACAGAGTCAATGTGTGTGGGCACAGGTTAGTCGAGGTAATTGAGGTAATATGTACATATAGGTAGAGTTAAAGTGACTATGCATAGATAATAACCAGAAAGTAGCAGAGCTTAAAAGATGGTGGAGGGGAGGACAATGCAAATAGTCTGGGTAGCCATTTGATTAGCTGTTCAGGAGTCAATTTTTAGGGCCTTCCTCTGACACAGCCTGGTATAGAGGTCCTGGATGGCAGGAAGCTTGGCCGCGCACTACCCTCTGTAGTGCCTTGTGGTTGGAGGACGAGCAGTTGCCATACCAGGCAGTGATGCAACCCGTTAGGATATTCTCAAAGGTGCAGCTGTAGAACTTTTTGAGGATCCGAGGACCCGTGCCAAATCTTTTCAGTCTCCTGAGAGGGAATAGGCTTTGTAGTGTCCTCTTCACGACTGTCTTGGTGTGTTTGGACCATGATAGTTTGTTGGTGATGTGGACTTGAAGCTCTCAACATGCTCCACTACAGCCCCGTCGATGAGAATGGGGGCTTGCTTGGTCCTCTTTTTCCTGTAGTTCACAATCATCTCCTTTGTCTTGATCACGTTGAGGGAGAGGTTGTTGTTCTTGCACCACATGGTCAGGTCTCTGACCTCCTCCCTACAGGCTGTCTCATCGTTTTCGGTGATCAGGCATACCCACCGTTGTGTCGTCGGCAAACTTAATGATGGTGTTGGAGTCGTGCCTGGCCATGCAGTCATGTGTGAACAGGGCGTACAGGAGGGGACTGAGCACGCACCCCTGAGGGGCCCCCGTGTTGAGGATCAGTATGGCAGATGTGTTGTTGCCTACCCTTGCCACCTGGGGGTGGCCCGTCAGGAAGTCCAGGATCCAGTTGCAGTGGGAGGTGTTTAGTCCCAGTGTCCTTAGCTTAGTGATGAGCTTTGAGGGCACTATGGTGTTGAACGCTGAGCTGTAGTCAATGAATAGCATTCTCACGTAGGAGTTCCTTTTGTCAAGGTGGGAAAGGGCAGTGTGGAGTGCAATAGAGATTGCATCATCTGTGGATCTTTTGGGGCGTTATGCAAATTGGAGTGGGTCTAGGGTTTCTGGGATAATGCTGTTGATGTGAGCAATGACCAGCCTTTCAAAGCATTTCATGTCTACAGACGTGAGTGCTACGGGTCGGTAGTCATTTAGGCAGGTTACCTTAGTGTTCTTGGGCACAGGGACTATGGTGGTATTACAGACTCAGTCAGGGACAGGTTGAAAATGTCAGTAAAGACACTTGCAAGTTGGTCAGCGCATGTTCAGAGTACACGTCCTGGTAATCCGTCTGGCCCTGCGACCTTGTGAATGTTGACCTGTTTAAAGGTCTTACACACATCGGCTATGGAGAGTCTGATCACAAAGTCATCCGGGACAGCTGATTCAGTGTTGCTTGCCTCGAAGCGAGCATAAAAGTAATTTAGCTCATCTGGTAGGCTCGTGTCTCTGGGCAGCCCTCGGCTGTGCTTACCTTTGTAGTCTATAATAGTTTGCAAGCCCTGCCACTTCCAGCGAGTGTCAGAGCCGGTGTAGTACGATTCAACACTTTGCCTGTTTGATGGTTCGTCTGAGGGCATAACGGGATTTCTTATAAGCATCCGGAATAAGGTCCCGCCCCTTGAAACGTCTGCTCTACCCTTTACCCTTTAGCACAGTGCGGATGTTGCCCATAATCCATGGCTTCTGGTTGGGGTATGTACGTACGGTCCCTGTGGGGACGACGTCATCGATGTACTTATTGATGAAGCCAGTGACTGATGTGGTGTACTTCAAAGCCATTGGAAGAATCCCAGAACATATTCCAGTCTGTGCAAGCAAAACAGTCCTGTAGCTTAGCATCTGCGTCATCTGACCACTTAAAAAAAAATATATATATTTATTTTAAAGGATTTTCTTTTGCAATTTAGTACAAAACAAAAGAACAAAAAAAAACAAAAAAAGAACATAGCTGCCAGACATATGAAATGAAGTAGAGCAACAATGACAGTTACAACAACAGTAAGTGTTCCTAGTCAGTTTTCACAGTCAGTCTCTGTCCAGACGGTCCAGAAACAGACCCCAAACCTTGAGAAATCTGCTGGAGGAGTTGGTCCTAAAAAAATAAATATTTTCCAAGTTAATGGTGTTAATAATTTCTGCTAGCTATCTACTGAACAAAGGGGGTGGGTGACTTCCATTCTGTGAGGCAATTTTTTTTGCAGCCACCATTCCAAACATCAGAGCCTGTTCCTCATAGGTCTATCTTAGAACAGACTCTGAGCAGCCAAAGAGAGCGAGTTCTGCATCAGGATCAATGGCCCTCTCATATACAGTTGAAGTCGGAAGTTTACATACACCTTAGCCAAATACATTTAAACTCAGTTTTTCACAATTCCTGACATTTAATCCAAGTAAAAATTCCCTGTCTTAGGTCAGTTAGGATCACCACTTTATTTTAAGAATGTGAAATGTCAGAATAATAGTAGAGAGAATGATATATATTTCAGCTTTTATTTCTTTCGTCACATTCCCAGTGGGTCAGAAGTTTACATACACTCAGTTACTATTTGGTAGCATTGCCTTTAAATTGTTTAACTTGTGTCAAACGTTTCGGGAAGCCTTCCACAGGCTTCCCACAATAAGTTGAATTTTGTCCCATTCCTCCTGACAGAACTGGTGTAACGGAGTCAGGTTTGTAGGCCTCCTTGCTCGCACCCGCCTTTTCAGTTCTGCCCACAAATTTCTATGGGATTGAGGTCAGGGCTTTGTGATGGCCACTCCAATACCTTGACTTTGTTAAGCCATTTTTCCACAACTTTAGAAGTATGCTTGGGGTCATTGTCCATTTGGAAGGCCCATTTGCGACCAAGCTTTAACTTCCTGACTGATGTTTTGAGATGTTGCTTCAATATATCCACATGATTTTCCTACCTCATGATGCCATCTATTTTGTGAAGTGCACCAGTCCCTCCTGCAGCAAAGAACCGCCACAACATGATGCTGCCACCCCCATGCTGCACGATTGGGATGGTGTTCTTTGGCTTGCAAGCCTCCCCCTTTTTCCTCCAAACATAACGATGGTCATTATGGCCAAACAGTTCTATTTATATTTCATCCGACCAGAGGACATTTCTCCAAAAAGTACGATCTTTGTCCCCATGTGCAGTTGCAAACCGTTGTCTGGCTTTTGGGGCAGTGTCTTCTTCCTTGCTGAGTGGCCTTTCAGGTTATGTCGATATAGGACTCGTTTTACTGTGGATATAGATACTTTTGTACCTGTTTCCTCCAGCATCTTCACAAGGTCCTTTGCTGTTGTTCTGGGATTGATTTGCAATTTTCGGACCAAAGTACATTCATCTCTAGGAAACAGAACGTGTCTCCTTCCTGAGCGGTATGACAGCTGCGTGGTCTGATGGTGTTTATACTTATGTACTATTGATTGTACAGATGAACGTGGTACCTTCAGGCGTTTGGAAAATGCTCCCAAGGATGAACCAGTCTTTTTTTTCTGAGGTCTTGGCTGATTTCTTTTCATTTTCCCATGATGTCAAGCAAAAAGGCACTGAGTTTGAAGGTAGACCTTGAAATACATCCACAGGTACACCTCCAATTGACTCAAATGATGTCAATTAGCCTATCAGAAGCTTCTAAAGCCATGACAATTTTCTGGAATTTTCCAAGCTGTTTAAAGGCACAGTTAACTTAGTGTATGTAAACGTCTGACCCACTGGAATTGTGATACAGTGAATTATAAGTGAAATAATCTGTCTGTAAACAATTGTTGGAAAAATGTCTTGTGTCATGCACAAAGTAGATGTCCTAACCGACTTGCCAAAACTGTAGTTTGTTAACAAGAAATTTGTGGAGTGGTTGAAAACGAGTTTTAATGACTCCAACCTAAGTGTATGTAAACTTTTGATTTCAACTGTGTTATTGGTCCCATCTGTGACATGCACTTATGTCAAAAGCTTTAAAACGGGCAGCGAAGATGGTCAAAGTATTCCAACTGACAGAACAAAACAATTAACTTCAACTACAATAACATTCTCAGTAACGATTACAGATATTTTTCTTCTTCCTATGACTGTGATATGGGGTTGTTTATCTTATTTGGCTGCACTGACTAAGTCGCTCTTGATAAGAGCATTTGCTGAGTGACCAACATGTAAATGAAAAAATAAACACTTGAGCACGTACAAATTTGGTCGGTACAGATCAGACCCAAATCTGAACTAATCATAGACGTCTAGGCTGTTTCACTAGTTGAACATCACATTATAAACTGTGATGTTCGAGGCCTGAATGCTGATTGGTATGACAAAACACATTTTTACTGCTTAAATTATGTTGGTAACCAGTTTATAATAGCAATAAGGCACCTCTGGGGTTTGTGATATATGCCTTAGCCGTGGTATATTGGTCATATACCACACCTCCTCGGGCCTTATTGTTTATTATAGTGCGGCAGTTTAGTACAGAACAGTAGAGCTTTATTCAGTAAAGTAGTCAGTAAAGTAGGGTACAATAGTTTCATTGTACTTTACTGTATTGTACTATACTCTCTTTACTGTACTGTATTGTAATGTACTGTCCAAACTTGTGAAACAGATGTCTATGATTGGTTCAGATTTGGTCCGGTCCAGACCAAATCTGAACCAATTATAGACGACGTCTATGTTTGGGCAAAAAATGTCTGTGGATGTTGAAATCAAGGCCGGTCCAAATCTGAACCAAACATAGACATCTATGATTGGTTTGATCCAGACCAAAAATCAAACGTTCTCGTACGTTGAAATCAAGGCCGGTCCGGACTGCACCAAAAAAGATACGTTGCAGTTGGTAAATGCTTTGTGGGATCTATACATTTTTTTCTTTAAAGCTAAATTCTACTCTTCCCACTGTCACACAAATCATCTCATTGTCAACACAAGTTGTTCGGATCAAATCATATCGTTTAATGTGTTCAGGAAAACCCCACAGAAACAGTTGCAGGGGAAAACTTACAGATTTACAATCATTCTTAACAGAAGTGCCAGCATAACCTCCAGTCACACAATTTAAGAGGGCGGTTATCCCCCTGGCCCATGCCCTCTGTAGTCCTTCTTACAGCTCTTGGAATGGAGGTACTGGTACCAATACCGGTTGGTCTTAGTAACTCAAGTATGAAGCACAAAGTTGCTAAATGTAGCCAATGTTAGCACTCAGACCCTTGAGCTAGGCTTATTTTCTTCATTAGCCTAGCCCTAGCATATTTGGTGCTTTTCCTTCATCACAGCCACAAAATGAGCAAGAAGCTGGGTACAGCCAACCTCTGAGACAAGAATAATAATAATAATAATCTCTTGAACATTTCCAGGTAGAACACAAAATGTAGAGCGTTTACACCCTTGAGGGTACACTACGTTTAATATACAAGATTTGTCATACTGCATTTGGTTCAGCAGTTGAACAAACAGAAATGCTAGAACTAGAGACAACAGACATGGAACATTTCAAGGAATAAAGTTTGAAGCTTCTGAATGTCAACAGTCGACCAGCCCAATGCAGCCTATGAAAACAACCATGTGTCGAAATGCTCAGTTGAATAAATAGGTGACAAATTGAAAATGCAGGAACAACTTTTGCCATTAGGACAACCTTTGCTTTAAATTCAGTCAATAAATTTGGTCAAAATGTGTCAAGTTTTCACAATTCAAAAATGACCAAAAAGGAAGTCATGTAACATTTACCGTTTTAAAATTCAAAGCGAATTTTAACCTTAGAGGGAGAATATTTCCCTATGGTTGTTGGTTTGTGCTTCATGGTCTCTCCCTCTCTTGCAGGGAAAAGGGTAGTGTTCGCTAGAGAACCATTGCTAAGAGATGTTGGTAATATAATAATAAAAAAAGAAAAGCATGGTTTTCAAATGATGCAAAGAACGACCAAGAGTGGAAGGAGATCTTTTTGATTTGTTTCAACCTGATACAGGTCACGATGTGGTTTTATCACAGGTGGGGCTAGGTAAGGTTTCAAAACAAACACGTTAAAATGCAAGGCCTATTATTCAGTCTCAACACTGGTGGGACAAATAAAGTTAAATATCTACCAAGGAGAGAGAGGAGAACCGTTTGCACTCTTGCTCTTTCTTTGCCTTGTAAAAACCATGCTTGGTATGGGGAAGAGGGGATCGTGCAAGACAGAGTTGGCCTGGGTGGGATGTGGTGGGGTGGCGCTTGAGGAGCCAGACCACCATTTCCACCGGAGGTGTGTTAAAGGCACGCCAGGGTTACTCCCAATCCCAGCTAACAGACACAGGGACTCCTTCACACCCACACACGACTGCAAACACACAGTACACACACACAAGCAGCACAGGCTAGAGCCCCAGGAGTAAGGATTGATACAGAAAAAGAGATGGAGGATGTGGTTTTTGGAGAAAGATTGTGGAGAGAGGAGTTCCGAAGGTCCAGGGGCTTGGAACCGGTGCTGCCATCTTGTCAGACAGAAAGAAGGGGGGGGGGAAATGGTGGAATGGATCATTTCTGGTTCTTGAGCTGGTTGGAGAGCCAGTCGAGGCCCTCGTAGAGGCCGTCCCCGCTAGTAGCACAGGTGGCTTGGATGTACCAGCTGCGCTGGCGGAGAGCGTGGAGCCCCAGCTTGTCTGTGATCTCCGCAGCATTCATTGCATTGGGAAGGTCCTGAGAAAGGGGGTTCAAATGATTTATCCTCTACCACACTGTGCAATTATAATATCTTACTCAAGCCCAGTGATAGCGCAAGGGGTTGGCAATGCAAATAATGATTATGTGTGCATGATCAGTCCACTCACATAATGTTCAGCAGGAGAAAAGAGCACTACAAGGAGGTAGGGCAGTCAGAATTCAGATATGAACACCCTCCTTTGCACAAAGTAAACAAGCTCACCTGTTTGTTTGCAAAAACGAGCAGCACGGCATCTCTCAGCTCGTCCTCTGCGAGCATTCTCTGCAACTCCTCCCTCGCCTCGTTCACTCGCTCCCTGTCGTTGCTGTCCACCACAAAGATAAGCCCTGCAGAGGTACACAGTTAGATATTGAGAATGTGACACTGGTTCTCTGACTAGCGAGCCTTGTTCTTGTAATGATGGGGCCATCTATGGACCACCGTTGCCAACGCTCTTCAAAGCACCATTGGATCTTACCTTGAGTGTTCTGGAAGTAGTGGCGCCATAACGGCCTGATTTTGTCTTGACCGCCAACGTCCCACACTGTGAAGCTGATGTTCTTGTATTCTACCGTTTCAACATTAAAACCTGGACAAAGAACACAGAATGTTACAGAGGCATTAGTGAGGCACATATTCCATACGTAGCCGAATCTGGCAGTGGAATTCCTTTTGGTGATAGGCTAATGCATTCAAGGAAAATTGTCCTTACCAATTGTAGGAATGGTGGTGACAATCTCTCCTAGTTTGAGTTTGTACAGGATGGTTGTTTTTCCGGCAGCATCGAGTCCAACCATGAGAATCCTCATCTCCTTCTTGCCAAATAGGCCCTTGAACAGGCTTCCAAACATATTCCCCATGGTAACTTATATGAGGAGAAAGAGGAATGCAAGGTGAAATGAGGTAATCAGTAAACGGAATACTATTAGCTATGTAAATTCAAGGGGGCAGATAAGTCTGCAGAAATGAACTCCCAACCACCGACATATTCCCCAAACCCAACAGCCTATGTTATGTAGCCTACAGCTTTAGTTAGATGTATGACTGTGCATGCATTCAGTGCATTTAGCACGTCAGAGCTAATGCCGCGTTCACTGGCTAGTCGGAACTAGGAAACGTAGACATTTCCGACTTGGAAACTCATTGTAGAAAGATGAGTTTCCTCACTTGAAAGTACCAGAATCAACCAAATTAAATAAGATTCAGAGCACTCGGTGGTCCCGCTCTGTGAGCTCGTGTGGCCTACCACTTCGCGGCTGAGCAGTTGTTGCTCCTAGAGGTTTCCACTTCACAACAACAGCACTTACAGTTGACCGGGCCAGCTCTATAAGGGCAGAAGTTTGACAAACTGACTTGTTGGAAAGGTGGTATCCTATGACGGTGCCACGTTGAAAGACACTGAGCTCTTCAGTAAGGTCGTTCTACTGCCAATGTTGGGCTATGGAGATTGCATGGCGGTGTGCTCGATTTTGTACACCCGTCAGCAATGGGTGTGGCTGAAATAGCCGAATCCATTAGTTTTAAGGTGTGTCCACATACAGTACCAGTCAAAAGTTTGGACACACCTACTCATTAAAAGGGTTTTTCCTTTATTTGACTATTTTCTACATTGTAGAATAAGAGTGAAGGCATCAGAACTATAATATAACACATATGGAATCACGTAGTAACCAAAACAGTGTTAAACAAATCAAAATATATTATATATTTAAGATTCTTCAAAGTAGCCACCCTTTGCCTTGGTGACAGCTTTGCACACTCTTGGCATTCTCTTAACCAGCTTCATGAGGGACGCTTTTCCAGCAGTCTTGAAGGAGTTCCCACATATCCTGAGGACTTGTTGGCTGCATTTCCTTCACTTTGCGGTCCGACTCATTCCAAACCATCTCAATTGGGTTGAGGTCGGGTGATTGTGGAGGCCATGTAATCTGATGCAGCATGCCATCGCTCTCTTTCTTGTTCAAATAGCCCTTACACAGCCTGGAGGTGTGTTTTGGGTCATTGTCCTGTTGAAAAACAAATGATAGTCTCACTGAGCGCAAACCAGATGGGATGGTGTATCATTGCAGAATGCTGTGGTAGCCATGCTGGTTAAGTGTGCCTTGATTACTAAATAAATCACAGACAGTGTCACCAGCAAAGCACCCCCACACCATAACACCTCTTCCTCCATGCTTCACGGTGGGAAACACATGTGGCGATCATCCGTTCACCTACTCACAAAGACACGGCGGTTGAAACCAAAAATCTCAAATTTGGACAGGTTTCCACCGGTCTAATGTCCATTGCTCGCATTTCTTGGCCCAAGCAAGTCTTTTCTTCTTATTGGTGTCATTTAGTAGTGGTTTCTTTGCAGCAATTCGACCATGAAGGCCTGATTCGCTCAGTCTCCTCTGAACAGTTCATGTTGAGATGAGTCAGTTACTTGAAGTCTGAAGAATTTATTTGGGCTGCAATATCTGACGGTGCAGTTAACGCTAATGAACTTATCAGCTGCAGCAGAGGTAACTCTGGGTCTTCCTTTCCTGTGGCGGTCCTCATGAGAGCCAGTTTCATCATAGCGCTTGATGGTTTTTGCAACTGCACTTGAAGAAACTTTCAAAGTTCTAGAAATGTTTCAGATTGACTGACCTTCATGTCTTAAAGTAATGATGGACTGTCATTTCTCTTTGCTTATTTGAGATGTTCTTGCCATAATATAGACTTGGTCTTTTACCAAATAGGGCTAAACAGTGCCTTAGACTGCTGCACCACTCGGGAGTCCAATGAAGCTGGTTGAGAGAATGCCAAGAGTGTGCAAAGCTGTCATCAAGGCAAAGGGTGGCCACTTTGAAGAATATAAAATATGTTTTGATTTGTTTAAATACTTTGTTGGTTACTACATGATTCCACGTGTTTTATTTTAGGCTGGGTTTCTGCACAGCACTTTGTGACATCAGCTGATGTAAGAAGGGCTTTATAAATACATTTTATTGATTGATTTCATAGTTTTGATGTCTTCACTATTATTCTACAATGTAGAAAATAGTACAAATAAAGAAAAACTCTATAATGAGTAGGTGTGTCCATACTTTTGACTGGTATTGTACTTTTATGTATATATTTCAACAACAAAAAAATTGGGGTTGGGGGGTAAAAAAATAAAAATAAACTCCAGGCCACTCCTGAACTTCTAAAACTAGACAACGTATGTAGAAATTATAATGAACCTATACGTTTTCAAATAACTGCACTTTATCAGCCCGGCAAATTGCTTTTGACTAACAAATCAGTCCAGAAAAAAAATCAGTGTGGCTCTGCTGAATTTTTAAAACCCAATGTGGCCCACAAAATTAGTTCCCACCCACGTTAAGTGCACATAGCATAAACTACTGCCTTGTTTAACACAATTCGGAACCTACGAGTTAAAATTTGCGTACGCTTTTTTCCGTGGAGCTTCCTATTGGTTGATTCTGATACTTTCCAACTGGAAAAGTCGGACCTCCGTCTACGACTTTCCAAGTCGAAAATATCCCGTTTCCTTCATCGCTGCATACAACCTGCAGTACAATTGATGTCAGCTGACAGGCCACTGCAAGCTGCTTTGAGCCTATCAGGGGTATGAGCTCGATAGCTGGAGTTCTGGGACAATAATCATCACCATAATGTAGTCATTATTTTGCCAAGTTTGTGATTGCTCCTCCGTCCTAGTTTCAATACTCGATGCAATTATGAATGCACCTACGTTAGCCATGCTATCCAAACAGCACGATTAGTACTGGCCGAGGAAGGCCTCTCGCTTAGCTAAGCCTGAATGCTTCCCATCAGATCTAGAAAGCACCATACAATTGTGATTCAAATATAAACATTTACTTCGCAACAGTCGTACCCGGTAGACAGTGAACTGGACGGCCGACAATATTCTTATTCTAGCTAGCTAAAGCTAAACGAAGAAGCTTAGCTAGTTAGCCAGCATGGGCGGATGCTAGTTAAGACAACCATAACACAACAAACGGAGGATCTCAGGTATTTCATACGTTGACCGAACGTGTCGTTTTACACACATTTGGTACCAATCGTATGTCAAAACTATGGTCAGCAAATGGCCTGAAGGACGAGGCAATGTTAGTTAACTTAGCAATAGCATATGTAGCTAGCTAATGACGCGTCAGATGTAGAGGAAATGATGACGTCATTCGAGCAAGCGGAAACGGGACATTTTTGTCTGATTTTAGTTCACTCGAACATATACATTATTGTATGTTAACATAACGTCATGTACGCTGTTATGTAGGTATGATATATTCACCTTAGAACACGGCTTCTCGATCTTTCGTCTCTTTCAGTCACTCCAAAATGGCGTTTTGCGCAGCTCATGAGACACCGGTGTGTGGGCAATTCCTACTATTAATCTTATCCAATCATATCGCCCATTATATTTAAAGACCCCTCCTGTTATACCATGTTATCCAATCACGGGGCCGAAAGGATTTGTAGACAAGGAAGTGAAACTAGCTACACATTTTAGCCAACTACTTTTGATTCTCATTGGCAATGCAAGGTGTGCAGTGGCAGATAATAGATTCGGATCAATGCAGTAAGTAGTAGAATCTTCTGTCATTCAACTCAATGTGCACTGACTCTCCAGTGAGGTGATATATCAGGGTGTCTTCTTTCCCAAATCCACAAAGCTTGTTTTAAACACAAACTTTACTGAAGTATTCCAACTCAAAATAACAGATGTTAGTGGACTCGTGATGAATTATTCTCAACATGATGGATTGTCTTCAAAACATGAATGGTATGCACCATGCCTACATCACACAGATAAAAGGCAGAATTGTTGAGGGACACAGACCATCTATTGTTATGAGTAGCTATAGACTTATTATAGGCAAAATATTTGTCAGAGAAAAAAGTCCATGGATCTGTAACCGATGTGATCATACTTCATTACACTTTTGCATTGTGTTTTTAAAGAAAGGAGGTAGATATGTATAGGGATAAGGTGACTAGGCATCAGTATATGATAAACAGAGTAGTAGCAGCATACATTGTGTTTGTGCGTGTAGTAGAGTCAGTATAAATGTATGTGCATATTATGTGTGTGAGCAAATTATGGAGTGAGTGTTTTTATGTGTGTTGGTGTGTCAGTGTATGTAAGTGTGTAAGGTCCTGTGAGTGTGCATCGAGACAGTACAAAAATAATAATAAAATATAATGGTCAACTCAGATCGCTAACAAAATGGCTACATGGACTATGTAGTTCGCTATTTAGCAGTCTTATGGCATGGGGATGGATAGAAGCTGTTCAGGAGCCTGTTGGTGTCAGACTTGATGGAGCGGTATCGCTTGCCACGCGGAAGCAGAGAGAACGGTCTATGGCTTTGGTGGTTGGAGTCTAACGATTTTCCCGGGCCTTCCTTTCACACCGTCTTATATAGAGGTCCTGGATGGCAGGCAGCTCGGTCCCAGTGATGTACTGGGCCGTCTGCTAAACCTTTTCAACCTCCTGAGGGGGAAGACGCACTGTCGCGCCTTCTTCACAACTGTGCACAATTATATGGACCATTTTTCTATAAGTTCTTAGTGATTCGGAGACAGAGGAACTTGAAGCTCTCGACCCGCTCTACTGTTGTCCACGATCAGCTCCTTGGTCTTACTGACGTTGAGGGAGAGGTTGTTGTTCCGGCCCCACGCTGCCAGGTATCTGACCTCCTCCCAATATATTGATGGCTGTAGATTCATGATTCATCACTCGCTTGTCAATATCAGATTGGGTATTTTGTAATCAAAAATAACAATTACAAAAACAGTACAAAATACAATAAATGTAATTACCTGACGATACATACAAGGAAGCAAATTAGATGTGCAGGACAACAGTATGTTAGAGGCTGTAGATTCATGATTTGTCTGTTAGCATGGAAATAACTGTGAATTAGCAGGGAGCTAATGCCTTATTACAATTAAGCATGCTAGCTAACTCACTCTTACAGCAATAACATACAAAAGCATATCCCTGGAAGCCCCCAATATCTAACAGGTAACACACACACACATATATATATATACATACAGACATACATACATACATACATACATACCAGTCGAATGTTTGGACACACCTACTCATTGAAGGGTTTTAATTTATTTTTGCTATTTTCTACATTGTAGAATAATAGTAAAGACATCAAAAGTATGAAATAACACATGGAATCATGTAGAAACCCCCCAAAAAGTGTTAAACAAATCAAAATATATTTTATATTTGAGATTCTTCAAATAGCCACCCTTTGCCTTGATGACAGCTTTGCACACTCTTGGCATTCTCTCAAACAGATTCATGAGGTAGTCACCTGGAATGCATTTCAATTAACAGGTGTGCCTTGTTAAAAGTACATTTGTGGAATGTATTTTTTTAATGCATTTGAGCCAATCAGTTGTGTTGTGACACAATAGGGTATACAGAAGATAGCCCTATTTGGTAAAAGACCAAGTCTATATTATGGCAAGAACAGTTCAAAAAAGCAAAGAGAAATGACAGTCCATCATTACTTGAAGACATGAAGGTCAGTCGACATGGAAAATGTCAAGAACTTTGAAAGTTTCTTCAAGTGCAGTCACAAAAACCATCAAGCGCTATGATGAAACTGGCTCTCATGAGGAAAGGAAGACCCAGAGTTACCTCTGCTGCAGAGGATAAGTTCATTAGAGTTACCAGCCTCAGAAATTGCAGCCCAAATAAATGCTTCACAGAGTTCAAGTAACAGACACATCTCAACATCAACTGTTCAGAGGAGACTGTGTGAAACAGGCCTTCATGGTCGAATTGCTGCAAAGAAACCACTACTAAAGGACACCAATAAGAAGAAGAGACTTGCTTGAGCCAAGAAACATGAGCAATGGACATTAGACCGGTTTAAATTTGTCCTTTGGTCTGGAGTCGAAATTTGAGATTTTTGGTTCCAACCGCCATGTCTTTGTTTGACGTGATGTGGGTGAACGGATGATCTCCGCATGTATATTTCCCACCGTGAAGCATGGAGGAGGATGTGTTATGGTGTGGGGGTGCTTTGCTGGTGACACTGTCTGTGATTTATTTAGAATTCAAGGCACGCTTAACCAGCATGGCTACCACAGTATTCTGCAGCGATACGCTATCCCATCTGGTTTGGGCTTAAGGGGGACTATCATTTGTTTTTCAACAGGACAATGACCCAACACACCTCCAGGCTGTGTAAGGGCTATTTTACCAAGAATGAGAGTGATGGAGTGCTGCATCAGATGACCTGGCCTCCAGAATCCCCCAACCTCAACCAAATTGAGATGGTTTGGTATGAGTCGGACCGCAAAGTGAAGGAAAAGCAGCCAACAAGTGTTCAGCATATGTAGGAACTCCTTCAAGACTGTTGGAAGAGCATTCCAGGTGAAGCTGGTTTAGAGAATGCCAAGAGTGTATAAAGCTGTCATCAAGGCAAAGGGTGGCTATTTGAAGAATCTCAAATATAAAATATATTTTGATTTATTTAACACTTTTTGGGTTACTACATGGTTCCATATGTGTTCTTTCATAGTGTTGATGTCTTCACTATTATTCTACAATGTAGAAAATAGTAAAAATAAAGAAAAACCCTTGAATGAGTTGGTGTTTTAAACTTTTGACCGGTAGTATTTTTTAGATTCTTCTTGGCATTCGCTCAACCAGCTTCATGAGGTAGTTAACTCCACAGAGTTTCTCTGTGGAGATGGGAGAACCTTCCAGAAGGACTGCCATCACTGCAGCACTCCACCAATCAGCCTTTATGGTAGAGTGGCCAGACGGAAGCCACTCCTCAGTAAAAGGCACATGACAGCCCGCTTGGAGTTTGCCTGAAGGACCCTCAGACCATGAGAAATCAGATTCTCTGGTCTGATGAAACCAAGATTGAACTCTTTGGCCTGAATGCCAAGCTTCATGACTGGAGGAAACCAGGGACCGCTCATCACCTGGCCAATACCATCCCTACGGTGAAGCATGGTGGTGGCAGCATCATGCTGTGGGGATGTTTTTCAGGGACTGGGAGACTAGTCAGGATCGAGGGAAAGATGAACGGAGCAAAGTACAGAGAGCTCCTTGATGAAAACCTGGTAAAGGTTCACTTTCCAACATGCAGGAGTGGCTTCGGGACAAGTCTCTGAATGTCCTTGAGTGGCCAGCCAGATCCCAGACTTGAACCCGATCAAACAACTCTGGAGAGACCTCAAAATACCTGTGCAGCGACGCTCCCTATCCAACCTGACAGAGCTTGAGAGGATCTGCAAAAAAGAATGGGAGGAACTCCCCAAATACAGCTGTGCCATCGTCAATCTACACACAATACCCCATAATGACAAAGCGAAAACAGTTTTTTTAGACAATTCTGCACATTTATAAAAAAAAAAAGAAGGTAACCCTTAGTTGCATAAGTGTTTAAAAAATATATATATTTTTAAGCCTATGGTAGGCCTACGGTATATGGAAAAATCTTTTTTTCAATGACGTGACTCTCCGCCAATAATTACATTTAGAGGGTTGGAGGAATCTACATTAATATCTAAGGTGCATTTTCTGTTTGGATCTGTGAGAATATCTGAGAATATCTAAGGGGCTTTTATATAATTCAAAAATAATAATAATAATCGCTTTGTTTAAAAAGTAACAATAGAGATTTCGTTTTCATTTAAAATAGACAATTCTTGAACATGGGGTGAGACATTCTCACTAATTTGTAAATAAAGACAGTTTGTTATTTAGAATGATTTATTTCTGGAGAAACCTAACTTGATTATTTATCAGACATCACTTGCTTATATATTCAGTCAACACATTTTAAGAATATCATGGCATATTTGTTTCAGAGCAGCGTGAAACGGTCCACAGCAGGAAGGCTATGTATTCTGTGCCCACTCGTGGTATCTCTCTTCAGTTACACATCCTTGGAATAGCAGAACAGCGTAACGGTCCGGGCGGCCCTTGCTGTGCCTGGTGAGCAGTTGGTCAAGTTCTGTTGTCAGAAGAGGAATGGAAATGCCAGGGTGAACCGAAGACCTGATGAACCCGCCAGGTATGTCGGAGGTGGAGTTCCAGAGCTCACAGGTGTGCCTGGCATGGATTGTGACTTCATCTCGATCCTCGCCCTTTTCAACGCGTGAGTGAGTCAATGATTCGTCTGACAAACAAATAACTTTGCGTCCTGCAAGCCCAGGCATGGATCAAAGCTGGCGAGACATTCAATAACGTCATCTCCACAGACGAATCAACCGTGGCCCTTGAGCAATTTGCTCAAAATTGCTACATGAAAAAAAAGGAAGAAGATCAAGAAGATTAACGAAAGCATAAAGATGTTGATGAAGAAATGCTGTTTTGAGTTTGAAATGTAACACTTTAGAGTACTTAAGCATTGAATACATTGCAAGTTGAGGGATTTTCACAACAGTAGCCAGGCTATAAAAAGTCTATTGTCCTGCTAATAGGAAACATTTGCATGATGGGCTACATTCTTTATTGTAACCACAATGTCACACATAATTTGTATCTACATTTCCAATTACTTTTAGAGTTTGGGATTTACAAATGTGTGCTTTTAATTATTAGTTACATTGTTTTAGTTCGAATGTGCAGACTTTTTTTCTTTAAATGATTGTTTTATGTAGGATGCTACATTTTTGACCAGTTGCAATTGTACGTAGGCCTAATAAAAAAATCCTACTTCTATTAGGCTGTTAAGCCTCATAGTCTACCTTAGCCAGTTAAGCTATTTTATATACAGTTTGAAGTCGGAAGTTTACATACACCTTACATACATACACCATACACTCAGTTTTTCACAATTCCTGACATTTGATCCAAGTAAAAATTCCCTGTCTTAGGTCAGTAAGGATCACCACTTTATTTTAAGAATGTGAAATGTCAGAATAATAGTAGAGGGAATGATTTATTTCAGCTTTTATTTCTTTCATCACATTCCCAGTGGGTCAGAAGTTTACATACACTCAATTATTATTTGGTAGCATTGCCTTTAAATTGTTTAACTTGGGTCAAATGTTTCGGGTACCCTTCCACAAACTTCCCACAATAAGTTGGGTGATTTTTGGCCCATTCCTCCTGACAGAGCTGGTGTAACTGAGTCAGGTTTGTAGGCCTCCTTGCTCGCACACACTTTTTCAGTTCTGCCCACAAATGTTCTATGGGATTGAGGTCAGGGCCTTGACTTTGTTGTCCTTAAGCCATTTTGCCACAGCTTTGGAAGTATGCTTGGGGTCATTGTCCATTTGGAAGACCCATTTGCGACCAAGCTTTAACTTCCTGACTGATGTCTTGAGATGTTGCTTCAATATATCCACATAATTTTCCTGCCTCATGATGCCATTTATTTTGTGAAGTGCACCAGTCCCTCCTGCAGCAAAGCACCCCCACAACATGATGCTGCCACCCCCGTGCTTCACGGTTGGAATGGTGTTCTTCAGCTTGCAAGCGTCCCCCTTTTTCCTCCAAACACGATAGATTTGGTCGTGTTTCTTGTCACAAGCAAGTCTCTTCTTATTATTGGTGTCCTTTAGTAGGCCTATCTTCTGTATACCACCCCTACCTTGTCAAAACACAACTGATTGGCTCAAACGGATTAAGAAGGAAAGAAATTCTACAAATTAACTTTTAACAAGACACACCTGTTAATTGAAATCCATTCCAGGTGACTACCTCATGAAGCTGGTTGAGAGAATGCCAAGAGTGTGCAAAGCTGTCGTCATGGCAAAGGGTGGCTACTTTGAATAATCTCAAATATATAACATTTTTGTATTTGTTTAACACTTATTTGGTTTCTACATGATTTGTTTTCTACCAGTGAGTTATTTCATAGTTATATAAAAAAACTTTTTACCCCTTTTTCGTAAAATCCAAATCGTAGTTACAGTCTTGTCCCATTGCTGCAACTCCCGTACGGAGAGGCGAAGGTCGAGAGCCATGCGTCCTCCGAAACACGCCCTAACCCGGATGACACTGGGCCAATTGTGTGCCGCCTCTTGGGTCTCCCGGTCGCAGCTGGCTGTGACACAGCATGGGATCGAAACCACATCTGTAGTGACGTTTCTAGCACAATTTTATTTATGTATATAGAATGTACAAATTATCAAATGGATTATGATAATTTTCTGGTAAAATAAAGTTGAGGTGCAAAAACATTTAGATTTAAAAAAATATATATATTTGACCTTTATTTAACTAGGCAAGTCAGTTAAGAACAAATTCTTATTTACAATGACGGCCTAAGAACAGTGGGTTAACTGCCTTGTTCAGGGGCAGAAAGACAGATTTCTACCGTTACTGATAATGTTGGACAGGTAACTAGTAACTGTTATGGATTACATTTAGAAAGTAAACAACTCAACCCTGTAATGACAGGGAAGGCCGTGGATCTAAACAATCCTCACGCACAGACAACGCTTCACAGGTTATCTGTGTCTGTGTACTCTCATAACTGTATGAACCACTTGGACTAACTTAACCACAGGTACAGTATCTAAACTATGTTTCATAGGTTTACGGGTTTCCAATGTGTCTTAGTTCGTCAGTTTTGGAAAAGAATAAACCTTATCCCAAAGTATAACTTGTAAAGTTGTCCTTTTTCATATTTGTTCACTATTATGTGTGGTTCCAGTGCAAAGTTGTAGGAATTTCAGAAAGTAATCCTGATTCTTGTACATGCACCACTGTAAAGTTTCCGTTCCCTGTAAAGTTAGGCATTCAGATAAAACCCTCAACCTTCAAATCTATAATCTTACTGTGTGAGAACCTTGACATCTAAGCCCTCTGTACACCTAAGGTACAATAATGGCCAATCTACAATGTCTACTTCCTGTTATCTTCATTGTCGGCCAACACCAACACCCCCTCCCTAGCCCTAATAGAAATGAAACCTTTAACTAGGGCTATGGCTGTCATTCAATTTTGTCAGCCAGTGATTGTCAAGCAAATAACTGCCGGTCTCACGGTAATTGACCATTAATTAACAAACACATTTAGCATCTCCTGGCTTCCACCCATAGCCAATCAAGCCATCAATCAAGACCTTTGGAACATCTACATTTAAGAAAAAGTCTGGTCCTAAAGCACCCTATTGCATCGTTTTGTATCACATTCCAATGATTAAACTGGGGAGGTCAAAATGCAATTTCATAAATGTGGTGGGGACATGTCCCCCCCCCGTCCCCGGTGAAAGTTGCGGCCCTGCTAATAACCATTAGCAGCATCAGAGTTTGGAGATGCCTGTTTGTCTGTTGCCAGTTCGTCTTGTCTCATCAAGCCTACCAGCGTGTTTTTTTCCGTACTCCTGTTTTTCTAGTCCCTGTTTTCTAGTCCCGGTTCCAACCTTTTCTGTCTTCGCTGACCTCGAGCCTGCCTGCTGTCCTGTAGCCATCTGACTCTGACCTGGTTTACAAACGTCTCCCTGACCTCGAGCCTGCCTGCCGTCCTGTAGCCATCTGTCTCTGACCTGGTTTACAACGTCTGCCTGACCTCGAGCCTGCCTGCCGTCCTGTAGCCATCTGACTCTGACCTGGTTTACAAACGTCTGCCTGACCTCGAGCCTGCCTGCCGTCCTGTAGCCATCTGACTCTGACCTGGTTTACAAACGTCTGCCTGACCTCGAGCCTGCCTGTCGTCCTGTACCCATCTGAACTTCTGCCTGACCTCGAGCCTGCCTGTCGTCCTGTACCCATCTGAACTTCTGCCTGACCTCGAGCCTGCCTGTCGTCCTGTACCCATCTGAACGTCTGCCTGACCTCGAGCCTGCCTGCCGTCCTGTAGCCATCTGACTCTGACCTGGTTTACAAACGTCTGCCTGACCTCGAGCCTGCCTGCCGTCCTGTAGCCATCTGACTCAGACCTGGTTTACAAACGTCTGCCTGTCCTCGACCTGCCTCTTGCCTGCCCCTTGTCTATGAATACGTATCAGAGACTCGAACCATCTGCCTCCTGTGTCTGCATCTGGGTCTCGTCCTGTGTCGTTATAGGTTTTAATGACAATAAAACACATAGGTAGTAATCCAACCTGCCGGAAAGGCAAAGCAGCTGCTCCTTTTCTATTTTTGTATTTATTTTTTTAGTGGGTAGATCAGCTTTAATATTGCAGTTAGGTTGTAGCTTCCATCTATGTAGTTGACTGCATCATGTCCAATCCCCCATATTTTTTGGGGGTAAAATTCTGTGAGAAGTTCTCTTTGTATTAGTAGAGACCGACGGAGTACTTTGGCCAGTTGGACTTAGCTACTTGTGTCTGTTCTGTGAATGTGTGTGGGATTCTGTGTATGTTTGTGTGTGCTGTGTTCCAAGTGTAACCAACCAGCTTTCTGCTGACAGGCCATCTGTGAGAGTTATGAGAACTTCCACCCCCGGCCCGAACCCCAGAAACACACTACTGTTACTGTACTCCTCTAGGCTCGGTACTGTCTTGAGTCTAGCAGTTTTACTGTCATAATATTATTTTCTTCAATGTGTCTTTTGACTAAGCAGGTAGTCTGTTTTTTAATTTGGGGTTAAATACATAAACAAACACATACATACACCTCCCTATATCAAACTGGCCTCCAATCTCTGTCCTCATTTCATTCTGTTGTACAATCACCTTCGAAGATATGTTGTATTGATACCTATGGCATGAAATACATAGGTATAACATGAATATAACATCAATAAATAAACAACAAAGTAAGAATCACAATGGAGCGTGAAGGTAGAATAGTAGTATTGAGTCTGATTGATCAAAAAGTGGAATTTAGTCCAATAAAACATTTAAGCGGAGTAAGTGAAGCTGGTAAAAGTTATGGTAGAGTGAAGTTAAACTTTTCATACAAATCGGGTAGTTAGCACTGGTTCATTAAAGCTTCCCATCCCATCCAACAAATTCTGATCCTCAGAATTCCCATGGGAGTTAGCAACATGCCAGAGGGGGTGTCATGAAAAAGCACAGACCACCCATGAGACATTTTCTCTGGCAACATCTGAACGGAAACAAACCAATGAAGAGGCGCTCAGGAGGAGCACACATAAACAGGTCAACGAGTTTCATCCGAGTTCTGTTTGAGTGCCCTGGGATCTGTCTATGTACTTGCAAAAGGCTTTGTTTAGACTTGGAAAATGTCCGTTATCAGGAGTCCATCTCCGTGGCAGTCAAATTGAATTATGTTTCTAACCATTCAGGATAAGGTTGTACAGTTGTACTTCTCTCATTAAGGTACAAAATGTATCAATCATATTCTTCACTTTAAAAATCATGAACTGAAATGACTGGAAACCGTACAGACTGTGGCTCTTTACAATGGTGCCATGTGGCAGAATACAACAGAGGGTTGTAAAGCCAAAAGGCCAAAGGGCCCATGGTGGGTCATTGGAGTTAAAACCCCTAGAGTCGATGTCCGTGCCCTGTGGAAATCTAATTAGCGTAATACTAAAAGACCAACTGCCTTTCTAAAGCAACGAATCCCTTTGAAAATGGCCTATGTGGGATCGATATGAGTCAGAAACAGTTATTCTAGTGTCAAAATTTACTACAAAGTGAAAATAGGATGATTTTGGTCATAAAGTCAGTCTCGTCTAAAACGAAGTTTGGAACATCCGAGCGGGTTGGGTTTTTATTTGAGGATGCCTTCGGAAAGTATTCAGACCCCTTTTACTTTTTCCACATTGTTACATTACAGCTTTATTCTAAAATGGATTAAATACATAAACATCCTTAGCAATCTACACACAATACCCCATAATCAAAGTGAAAACAGGTTTTTAGACATTTTTGCAAATGTTTTAAAATAGAAATACAAAAATACCTTAAGTATTCAGACCCTTTGCTATGAGACTCTAAATTGAGCTCTTGTGCATCCGGTTTTCATTGATCATCCTTGCGACGTTTCTACAACTTCATTGGAGTCCACCTGTGGTAAATTCAATTGATTGAACATGATTTGGAAAGGCACACACCTGTCTATATAAGGTCCCATATTTGACAGTGCATGTCAGAGCAAAAACCAAGCCATGAGGTCGAAGGAATTGTCTGTAGAGCTCCGAGACAGGATTGTGTCGAGGCACAGATCTGGGGAAGGGTACCAAAAAAATGTCTACAGCATTGAAGTTCCCCAAGAACACAGTGGCTTCCACCATTCTTAAATGGAAGAAGTCTGGAATCACCAAGACTCTTCCTAGAGCTGGCTGCCCAGCCAAACTGAGCAATCGGGGGAGAAGGGCCTTGGTCAGGGAGGTGACCAAGAACCCGATGGTCACTCTGACAGAGCTGTAGGGTTCCTCTGTGGAGATGGGAGAACCTTCCAGAAAGACAACCATCTCTGCAGCACTCCATCAATCAGGCCTTTATGGTAGAGTGGCCAGACGGAAGCCACTCCTCAGTAAAATGCACATGAAAGTCCGTTTTGGAGTTTGCCAAAAGGCACCTAAAGACTCTCAGACCATGAGAAACAAGATTCTCTGGTCTGATGAAACCAAGATTGAACTATTTTTGGCCTGAATGCTAAGTGTCATGTCTGGAGGAAACCTGGCACCATCCCCATGGTGGTGGCAGCATCATGCTGTGGGGATGTTTTTCAGTGGCAGGGACTGGGAGACTAGTCAGGATTGAGGCAAAGATGAAAACCTGATCCAGAGTGCTCAGGACCTCAGACTGGGGCGAAGCTTCAGCTTCCAACAGGACAACGACCCTAAGCACACAGCCAAGACAATGCAGGAGTGGCTTCGGGACAAGTCTCTGAATATCCTTGAGTGGCCCAGCCAGAGCCCGGACTTGAACCCGATTGAACATCTCTGGCGAGACCTGAAAATAGCGGTGCAGCAACGCTCCCCATCCAACCTGACAGAGCTTGAGAGGATCTGCAGAGAATGGGAGACACTCCCCAAATACAGGTGTGCCAAGCTTGTAACGTCATACCCAAGAGGACTCGAGGCTGTAATTGCTGCCGAAGGTGCCACAAATTACTGAGTAAAGGGTGTGAATACTTATGTAAATATGTTTATTTTTAATAAATTAGCAAAAATATCAAAACTGTTTTTGCTTTGTCATTATGGGGTATTGTCTGTATATTGATGAGGAAAATAAACATTTTATTCCATTTTAGAATAAGGCTGCAACCAAACAAAATGTGGAAAAAGTCAATGGGTTTGAATACTTTCTGAAGGCACTGTACATATCCCCACTAACATGGGGTGAACAGCTGCGGTGATTGCACTCTATCCAATCGCATGGACTGTTAGACCTGCCCAGCAGCCTGTTTACATAAGACAACACTTTGCACATTTTTCACTTGCGAAATACTGCACCAAACCTGAGATTTAAAAAATGTTATTAGCAAAAGAAACATGCCAATCAGCGGGTTCAGTGGCTCTTTAATAAGCTAGATGGGTTTTTTGTTGTTGCATGGGCTGCGTCTCAATCCAGCGCATCCGCCGATTTCAGCCTTCCTCATTTGCGGTGAAGGATAGCAGAGCTAAAAGTGGTGTTTGGCAGACCAAAACATCCCAAAAATCAGTTTTGCTCTACAACTCCCATGGGACTCAGTACCACCGATCTGCCAACTTATGTCTGTAGCGTCCAAACAGTTTGGGATACACACTAATATTTCATTTAACTAGGCAAGTCAGTTAAGAACAAATTATTATTTACAATGATGGCCAAACCCTAACGATGCTGGGCCAATTGTGTGCCGCCCTATGGGACTCCCAATCACGTCCGGTTGTGATACAGCCTGGAATCGAACCAGGGTCTATAGTGATGCCTCTAGACCACTGCACCACTCAGGGGCCCTGAGTATGACCCCTCTATGATAAGGTGAGACTCACAGACAAGTACATAACTTCTGAGGGGTGAAAGGGCGAGGGCAGAAGTGCATAGGAAGTTCAGCATCCTTTCCTAGGGTATATCCATAAACCATAGGCTCCCAGGTTCAGACAAAAACATGACTCATCCATTGTTTATTATTGTACTATAGTGCAGCTCAACACAAAATGGTTTTCCCTACCGAAGAACAAAAACTGATCTCTAAAACAATTTTATTTCACCTCAGTGGCATACACTAACACAGAACTCCCCTTCAAAAGATAAAATATTTGATAAAGAAACTATAATTAACCAAGAAACATGACATTCATGTAAAAAAAAAAAAAAAAAAAAATATAGAGTACAGATACAAATTTGGGCCGTTAGTCGGGAATGGGATGAGAGATATGTGCTCACTGGTATTGTTTGCATTGACTTTCAAAGTATTATTACTGGTTAGCATTACTACGGCTGGTAGAACAGAGTGCTTAGTATCAATTTTGTTATCAACTAACATTGTACTAACCAAATCGTACAATTCCTATGTACTGGATTCACTTCCCCATCACCTGTTCAAGCACCACAAATTGCATGTAGAAATCATTAAACTGGGGTTTACCAATAATTCCTATACTGAAAATGAAAAGTTTATCAACAATTGGTATTATGACATCAAGAAAAAACAGCTATGACTTAAGGGGTGAGTGACAGTATTTTTTATTTTAATGACAGAAAACTGTCAGAGGCTGGACCATTTTGATGTTCACAGAAAGTGATGAACCCAGGCCAGAGGGCAAAACATACATTTTTTTTTTTTTTAATCGAGCAAAAAGTTCAATCAAAGTAACACTGTCAGCTGATCAATGGCTCTGTAGTGCTTCCAGAAAGAACGATATACTAACGCTCACTTACTAATGCTAGGTTGTGCCTGCAGCAACGAAACATGAAAAATCAGCTCTCTTATACTATGTAGCTGTGTTCTTGAAAGAGTTTGGAATAAAATACATTTTTGATACATCTTAAAGCAGGCTTATTCTGGAGAATGATAATTCTTGTTCCAAGAGACTAATACATTCATCTTTCTCATTTGCATAGAGAAAATGGCATATGGGGCAGTAGTAACAAGCGTAAAGACATTGGAGACAAACCTACAAGCTAGCTGCTTTAAAATAAAATTAAAAGTAAAATTAAAAAAAACTTTGGGATGGGCATTGGATGGAGATGCTGAATTCTCTACTTCTATTTCCTGTTCTACCCCAATTGAACCAAATCAAATCACTTACACAAAAAAACATACAAAATAAATCTCCTGTCCCTTGTCCAGTGTCCATAAGGTTGTTTGTTCCTCTTATGGAATGTTCTGCAGGTTAGGTTGTGTGCTGGAGTGAGGAACATCAGATCAGTGCTGCATCCTGATTGGCTCAGAGTCCAGATCAGTGCTTTCCGATTTAGCTCAATGTCAAAACGGAACAAAGTCTTTCTTTTTGTCATGGCTGTAGAACATGTCCCAGGTCAACTCAGCCTGCTGGGAGCAGCCTCCCCGCTCCAGGTCACATGTGTATCCCATGGGGCAGCAGTGCCTGGTGTCCGTGCAGCATATGGCCTGTGAAGAGAAAGCGAGTTTAAAGGATTAGTTCTGGATTTTACAACTCGATGTTAGATGATTCCTCACTCTGAAAGCAGTCTATGGGTCAGTAGAAAATAATCCATGGTTATGTTCTTTAAAACAGCCACCACAAACTTCAACTAACTTTAGCCACCACAACCTAACAATCAATGGAAGTAATGGGGGCATTTGAGTATATATATATATATATATTATTTTTTTTTTACAGCATCACCAAACTCTCAGACGCCTCTTCCTGATTGGCTAAACAACCGTGCGTGCATTTACTACTTTATGCACAATTGTTTTACATAGCTGCTGCAGCTTCCCCCTCCCTTCCTGTTCTCACTCACCCCGCCGTGATGATTGGACGTCTGTCTTGTGTAAGCAATGACTGTATACATGAGTGGACAAAGCCATTGATCAAGTGACATCAGTCATTCCTATGTGAAGATTCAATAGCGCATTAAAGCCAAATGAAGTTGGTTAAGACGATGTCTCATGGAAACCTAACATGCGCAGTTTGAGCTACTCCAGGAAGAGAAGTTGCAGGCTAGCTCAGTCCTGCCCCCTCATTGAGTAACTCAAGTTGAAGGCCGACTAGGGTACTGCAGGATGCCATGAGCAACTCAATTATCGGTATAACAGCCTTGTATTCAAAGTTGGGGGAACTGAAGAAAGAAAAAATTTTAACCCAAAAATTTAGAGTACAGATTGTATGGGACAAATTTTGTTTGAAAAATATGTGAAGAGTAAATGTATTTATTGGTTTCTTTCCATTTTGATAAGAGATGAATGTAATGAATTGAAGTATTTGTTGATGTAACAATAGAAATGTAATGATTTTAAGATTGTCATATTTGGTGTGGGGTCATGAAAAAAAAAAGAATTGGGTCCCGAGCAATTCTGACGGGGAAAAAAGTATCCCTGCTGAAAAAGTGTGAATGCCAAATGGTATAACCTTTTCTGTGTGCGATTTTAAAATAATCAGTTCATGCATATGGTGGATATTTTTTATTTATACAATTGACCACGAAGATTGACGTTTTTCCATTCACTATAAACGGGGGATCCTTTTTTCTGGCAACAATGTCTGCAGTACCGCAGTTGGCCTTGAACTTGTGTCTTATTCTCCCCCGCATGACTGCCCCCTCTCATTGAAACCGCGTTGTACAAACTTCGTCTGTTGTAACTATAACCACACACACATCTAATTTACTGCCCACACACACACACACAATGTACTCTGTGCGGCAGACTGATCACTTAAATGTTGTCAAACGCCGCCTACTTGCGCGGAAAGGTTCGCCCAAAGGCTACTCTGGTGAATTTCAAATGATGTGCTGGCCATCAAATCGGGCAGTGTTGCATGATCATTGAGAAGCGTAATAAGTTGCATGTTAGTTATGGTTGAAATGCAGATGGCTTTGCCTCAATGCAACGTGTAGACAGGGTAGGCTAAACGTTACATGTAGACTACGTACATTGTCACATAGGCAGGAGCACGGAACGGAACGACGCCATGCCACTTCTTCGAATGTTACTGGTTTAAATAAATTGGAGCAAAGTTGAATCAATATCTCACAAGATCACTTAATGACAAATGAATATAAAATACCAATATCACAGCGTGGCATAACTCTTATGTTAGACTAAAGACATCAGGCAATTCCTTATGAGATTTTAGGAGGAGTGTGCTCATGTGCTGATTTTCTCTCTCATGCAGCTAAAACTCATTGCACACCACTGTGGTTTGATTGAAACAAAATACAGACAGGCTAGCTTATTCACACCATCTGCTCTAAAAGTCACTCACGAAATAGTACTTCTACATTATGAAGGGAGGGGTAGCAGCTGCTATGTAAAAAAAAAAAAATGTGGGTAAAGTAACAAATGTACAGAACGTTTTAAGGTTGTTTATATATGGGGAAGAGGTGTCCCGGAGGACGGGGAAGAGGTGTCCCGGAGGACGGGGCAGTTCAATCTGGTCGCGCAGCCTCAGCCAAATGTTTTGTTTTTAAAGGCTACATTTCCTTTATGTACCAAATATGGAGTTGATTTAAGAACATCTCAACTTGTCAAATGTACACACATTTCCCATCTACATCAAAATTCCATATTTCAAGTTAGGATTTTCATTCCAAGTAGCAGTTTCACTACCTTTGGTGCAGGGCAGCAGGACCATTCTGTGGGTGAGGTCTTGCAGCAGGTTTCCAGTTTGGGACAGCTGTACTCTCCAGTGCTGTCACACTTCACATCTATACTCATCTCTGCTGCCCTCTGCTGGGACTCTGCTACCTTTGTCAGGGGCACCGTACTGAGGAGTATAGCCTCTACCAGTTTCTCACAGGTCCCAGTCTGCATGTTGCAGCTGTAGCCCTGGGGGCAGCAGTGCTCATGGTCTGTACAGCAAACAGCCTGTGGATTGGGGGCGAGAAGGAGAGAGTCAACAAGATGCGTCTGTGAGGCGAAACGGGGAATTCAGAAAGTAGTCAGACCCCTTTTTCCACATGTTGTTACATTACAGCCTTACTCCAAAATGGATTCAAATTTTCCTCATCAATCTACACACAATACCCCATAACGACAAAGCAATAACAGGTTTAGATTTTTTTGCAAAATTATATAAAAAAAAAAAAAAAAAAACATACCATATTTACAGTAAGTATTCCCTTTGCTATGAGACTCGAAATTGAGCTCAGGTGCATCCGGTTTCCATTGATCATCCTTGAGATGTTTCTACAACTTGGGAGTCCACCTGTGGTAAATTCAATTGATCGGACATGATTTGGAAAGGCACACACTTGTCTATATAAAAAGGTCCACAGTTGACAGTGCATGTCTGAGCAAAAACCAAGCCATGACGTCGTAGGAATTGTCCGTAGAGCTCCGAGACAGGATTGTGTCGAGGCACAGATCTGGGGAAGGGTACCAAAACATTTCTGTAGCATTGAAGTTCCCCAAGAACACAGTGGCCTCCATCATTCTTAAATTGACAAAGTTTGGAACCACCAAGACTCTTCTTAGAACTGGCCGCCCGGCCAAACTGAGCAATTGGGGAGAAGAGCTCTGTCAGAGTGACCATCAAGTTTTTGGTCACCTCCCTGACCAAGGCTCTTCTCCCCAATTGCTCAGTTTGGCCAGGCGGCCAGCTCTAAGAAGAGTCTTGGTGGTTCCAAACTTTATCCATTTAAGAATGATGGAGGCCACTGTGTTCTCTAGAGTTCCTCTGTAGAGATGGGAGAACCTTCCAAAAGGACAACCATCTCTGCAGCACTCCACCAATCAGGCCTTTATGGTAGAGTAGCCAGACAGAAGCCACTCCTCAATAAAAGGCACATGATAGTCTGAGAATCCAAGCGGCCTATGAGAAACAAGATTCTCTGGTCTGATGAAACCAAGATTCAACTCTTTGGCCTGAATGCCAAGCTTCACGTCTGGAGAAAACCTGGCACCATCCCTACGGTGAAGCATGGTGGCAGCAGCATCATGCTGTTGGGGATGTTTTTCAGCGGCAGGGACTGCGAGACTAGTCAGGATCGAGGCAAAGATGAACAGGGAGCAAAGTACAGAGAGATCCTTGATGAAAATCTGGTTCAGAGCACTCAGTACCTCAGACTGGGGCGAAGTTTCACCTTCCAACAGGACAATGACCCTAAGCACACAGCCAAGACAACACAGGAGTGGCTTCAGGACAAGTCTATGAATGTCCTTGAGTGGCCCAGCCAGAGCCTGGACTTGAACCTGATCTAACATCTCTGGAGAGACCTGAAAAATAGCTGTGCAGCGACACTCCCCATCCAACCTGACAGTGCTTGAGAGGATCTGCAAGGAAGAATGGGAGAAACTCCCCAAATACAGGTGTGCCAAGCTTGTAGCGTCACAACCAAAAAGACTCAAGGATTTAAATCGCTGCTTCAACAAAGTACTGAGTAAAGGGACTGAATACTTATGTCAATGTGATATTAAATGTTGTTATAAATTTGCTAAAAGTAAAATAAATAAAATTGTCTGTAGATTGAGGGGGGAAAAAAACAATTGAATCCATTTTAGAATAAGGCAGTAACGCAACAATGTGGAAAATCTCAACGGTTCTGAATACTGTACGAATGCACTGTATATAAATCCAATCCATTATCACAGAAAGTCAATGGCGACGCACCTTGACCAGGGGACAGCAGCCCCATTCGCCTGTGGGCAGCTTGCAGCAGGTGGCCCCCGAGGCACAGCTGCTCTTGTCGTCACACTTTACGTCTTTCAACATGGCTCCCTCAGTCAGGGCCTTCTCTTTGCGGTACCAGGGAATGGTCAGGGGGCCCTTAGTGCAGGAGGTCTTGTGGACATCACAGCTGTAGCCGCTGGGGCAGCAGTGGTCTCCGTTGGCACAGCACACCGCCTGGGGAGGAGCAGACCATTTACAGAGAGGTCATACAGAGATTACTAGTGTATAAATCACGACTTCACCATGTCATTTCAGCCAGCCTTATGCTCCACAAGGAGCAAAGAGGAGTAAGTAACAATTAACAATTTTTAGCATTTTCAGCTGCAAATTTTCTGTTACATTGCCATTGCTTTGTTCATCATAAATAATAATAATAATAATAATATCTTGAAAAGTTGCCACGGCCAAAGTCCCCAGAGTAGCCTTCTTACCTTTGGCAGGGGGCAGCAACCCCACTTGCCAGACTTGTTCATGAAGCAGCAGGTGGTATATTTGGGACAGCTGGTGTGGGGGTCACACATGTTCTTGGCTAGGGGGAAGGAGGGGGCACTGGCTTGAGGAAGCACTCTGTGCAGAAGCAGGGCTTGCACCTTGGGGACCCAGGGCAAGCTGAGGGTCCCAGCTTTGTCACAGGTCTGCTCGGCCACGTTACACGTGTAGCCTTTAGGGCAGCAGTGCTCGTGGTCGTCGCAGCACACCGCCTAAAGGGCAACAATAACATTATTTCAAATCCTAACTTAAGAGTTAAGAGCCCTTGTTTTGCAATCACCAAAAATCGAGGCCGGTATTCACAAAGAGGCGTGCTGAGCCCACAGGAGGTTTGTGGCACCTTAATTGGGGAGGACGGGCTTGTGGTAATGGCTAGAGCAGAACGGTATCAAATACATCAAACACATGGAAACCATGCGTTTGATGGCATTCCATTCACTCCGGCCATTATCAGGAGCCGTCCTCCCCTCAGCAGCCTCCTGTGGCTAAGAAGATTTATGAATATGGGCCCTGATCTACAGTATATGGTGTCCTAAATTGCAAAAACATAAGATATGCTTTCTGTAACACACACCAAGAGCCAGTCTCAAGCCGTAAAACAAACGTTCCTTCAGAATTATACACAACTCTTCAATTCATCTCAGTCTACGAATGGATTCATTAACCAGGTTTCCATCCAACCTTTTTATGAGAGTAAAGCACATAAAATGTCATGACAGGCCCGGTGGATAATGAATTTTTCAGTAAACTTCCCAAATGTCGACGTAACAAAATACGCTAGACAAGGTGGGATCTTTTTGTGTCCGTAAAATGAATTATACGAGAAATGAAATCTGTGGAAACGCATGTGCAAATATTGATGTAATAACCATCATGTCAGAGTAAACTTGGGAGTCAGGCGATGACGTGTGTGGTCCTCCCGCTTACGACTCGTCGAGAAAAGAATGCAGTTTATTAGGCTACAGATTAAATAAGTTATGAGAAACTTCACAGGGTGCTGAAAGTGCACGGTGATGAGCTTGATGCTCCTTTCCAATAAATATTGGAGGGTCTTATTCTGGTGACATGATCATCGATGCTTGGCTGCCGTTTGACAAACAAAAATGATTGCGCTCTTTCGTCCATAATAAATCTCACGTGGGCTATACGTGTATCTGGGCGCTGTTGACTGGAACGGACGTGCCATTACCAGAGTGGGCACACTCGCTATATAAAAACACTTTTTTTGTAAGAAAACCAAAATAGTTAAATGCAATGGAAACCCATTTAACATATACATACATCGTTTTTTTGGGGGGGGTAAATGGGAATTTAACCCCAAAAATGTATTTTATGCGTACTACGTCACCACACACAGCCTTTTATCTGCAACAAGTCCATTTGATGGAAACATCTCTGGTGGGAAAATGCTCATATTGTTTTTATGAGAATATTCACATGAAAATCTGTCGCCGATTGAATGGTAAGATCGTTATTGAAACCACCAGATGGGGGGAAAAGTTAACTCACATGAGGTAGAGGACAGCATGCCCACTGTCCTGAGTTCTGTCTGCAGCAGGTGGTGCCCCCGGGGCACATGGTCTGTTCGTCACACTTCTCAGTGGCCAGTTGTGCCTGGGTGGTGAGTGCTGGCACCTTGGTGACCCACGGCATGTTGAAGCCTGAGGGGTCATCGCAGCTACTGGCCTCCAGGTTACACACAGTGCCGTGGGGGCAGCAGTGGAGGTGGTCATCGCAACACACAGCCTGAGGGCCACAGAGAACGCACAGAGTTATTACATGATATAACAGCTAGGCTACCTTTAGGCTATGAACGTGATGGTTACTTGCCTCGGATTTAATTAAAATGACTCATGATTGGAAACAAGGACTATTCATAAGTGTATCAAATTAGCACTACTTGGAGTGACTGTACAGGGACAGTAGTGTTTTCCCAATTAATCAATTCAAGTCCAGTTACTTTAGGAATAGAATTTAACATGGACGTCATTTAATCAATTACAACCGGAGGTAAAGTTACCTAAAGTGAACTAAAAGGTTAGACCCTTAACAAGGACTGGACTTGGAAAATAAGTCAGTGGAGGGGTAAATGTGGAAATGTTCATACATTGGGCAGGGGGCAGCACGCCCAGTTTCCTGTGGTGGTCTTGCAGCACGTGGATTTGCCCGGGCACGACGTGGATTTGTCACATATGCTGTTGGGCAGCGGCTCCTCCTGCGACACATGGCTAAAGGCGGGCACCTTGTCCAGCATGGGTACCAGGGCAGAGCCCGAAGAGGGGTCATCACACGTACTCTCTGCCAGGTTACAGACGGTCCCGTGGGGGCAGCAGTGGAGGTGGTCATCACAACACACAGCCTAGGGGGAAGTCAGAGGAATTAGTGGTGGAGGGGGGGCTCAGGAGGCGTCTACAGTGTATACAGCGTTTCTGTTCTCATATCTGTAATGCTACAAGACAAATTTAACACCACTGACCGTAAAAAAAGAGCAGCACTTAACTCAGGTCAGGGTCTCAAGGGCTGAGCACTACTGTCAAGTGTGACAGGAATTATCACTGACACACACATATTGTTTACAGTACCTTGGGTAGGGGGCAGCAGGCCCATTCTCCATTTAGTAATTTACAGCACGTGGTTCCATCAGCGCAGGCCACAGATTCGTTGCAGGGTACAGCATTGACTGAAGGCCACAGAGCACACACACATTCACATGTTAATGTATGGACATCACACTTCTGTCACTATGCAACTTTTCATCTGGAATATTCCCACGGAGTCTGTTGCAAATCGATGTTAACATCATGCGCCAACGTTTGATGTGTAACGTTGTCTCTGACCTGTGCTCTGTAGGGACGTCGTGGTCAATGTGGCGGGGAATTTGACAGCCATGGAAGTTTGGCCGTGTTCAGAAACACAGGTGCTCTGTTCCAGGTCACAGGTGGTTCCCTCAGGACAACAGTGGATGTGGTCTGGACAACACACAGCCTGAGGAGAGCAAGAGGGGACTTGATACAGCTGAATCCTACAGGAGCTGATATTTCCTGGCAGCTGAATATGGATGTGTGGTAAGTTATTGGGTTGAGAGCAGATGACTCACACTTGGCATAGGGCAGCAGCCATAGCTCCTATCCCCCAGCAGGCAGCAAGTGGTCTCATCAGGACACGATGACACCTTGTCTGGGCAATCCACTAAAAAGAGATGCACATAAAAAATAAATCTCAACAGAATTCTTATTATTTTCTTAGAGGACTACAAGACTGCATAACCACCGATTCAGCTGGAAAATTACAGGTTTACACTACAAAATCAACTAGCAACATTCAGTAGCCAGGGGTTAGAAGCGGTTGGTGTTAAGTTCATGTTTTAATGCTGAATTGTAATTATTTCACCTCCATGGCCTATTTATTGCCTTACCTCCCTACATTTGCACACACTGTACATCGATTTTTCTATTGTGTTATTGACTGTACGTTTGTTTACCCCATGTGTAACTCTGTTGTTGTCACACTGCTTTGCTTTATCTTGGCCAAGTCACAGCTGTAAATGAGAACCTGTTCTCAACTGGCCTACCTGGTTAAATAAAAAAAAGAATCCATATATTTGTTATCAAGGTGGTATCACTCTTAATAGTACGCCTGCGCAGTAGTCTCACTGTAGATGGACCTGGCCTGAGTGCGATGGCAACTATGTACTGTGGAAATACGGTGAAGTAACCCTCGTTAAACTGGAACCTTGTCGTTGTGTCACCGAGTTAACATTGGTAGCAGAGGATGGTTAATAACTACAATCTGACACCTCTCTTCGACAAGAAGAGGTTGTATGCAAGTTGGAAAAAATGTCATTTGAATCCGGACACGGGTTACTAACCTGGACAACAAAAAGCAAGCACTTGCGGTGGTATTATCGCTCGTGGGAAGAGCGAGAGATACAGCACTGGAAATATCCCTGGAGATATCCCTGGAGGATTTGAACAAGGATGACGGTGTGTGAACTTTGATCAGAGCACTGGGTCTGTGCTTCTTAAAGAACATAGAATATTAAAAACGGGCAGTGTTACTGGAGACATTTCAGTTGCAATGACGGACTACATAATTGCTTTCGAACAGAGGTACAATAGGATGCGCAAGTAAGACATGGTTCTCCCGGATACAGTGTTCGTTTTCAAGTTGCTAAATACTACCTGGACGGTAGGGAGAAAGAGTTGGCTTTGACTGCTTGTACTGTGCTGACAGTTGCATCAATGAAGTCGGCACTAAAGATACTTTTGGGTGAAAAGACGTCTGCCGCGCAAATAACAGATGGAATGCAAGTGAGTGACGCGGCATATTACACTGAGCAGCAGAGAAAAAAAGGTGCCAACAAGTCACGTTCTCAAGACAACCGGTCGAGGGCGCCATTGCCCGGCGCAAATCCACTGGACAGGCATGGAAGGAGCTCAACATTTTCTATTTGTCAAAGCACTTACCATTGGGTTAAAGACTGTCCTCATAAAAATGAACAAGTTAAACTAACAGAGGACAATGTAAACAGATACAGCAGTGTAACATTACTGTTTTCAAACAAATCTGCTTCTAATACAGATTTCTTTATAGTTGAATCCTTAGGATCTGCTATGATTGATACTGCATGTACAAGCAGTGTGTGGTGCAAAATGCCTTGCTAGCTATGTCAGTGAACTAAATATGAAAGGAGTACAAAATATGATTGACACACCAAGCAACATAGCGTTCACATGTGGATATGGGAGAATCGTCCATTCTACCAACAGAGTCAAGATACCAGCAAAAATGGGTCAGACTAAGAGTCACATTGAAACATAGGTGGTCCCTGCAGATATCCCCTTACTATCCTGACTGGTTACATCACTGCCTGGTATGGCAATTGCTCGGCCTCTGACCGCAAGGCACTACAGAGGGTAGTGCGTACGGCCCAGTACATCACTGGGGCTAAGCTGCCTGCCATCCAGGACCTCTACACCAGGCAGTGTCAGAGGAAGGCCCTGAAAATTGTCAAAGACCCCAGCCACAGACTATTCTCTCTACTACCGCATGGTAAGCAGTACCGGAGTGCCAAGTCTAGGACAAAAAGGCTTCTCAACAGTTTTTACCCCCAAGCCATAAGACTCCTGAACAGGTAATCAAATGGCTACCCGGACTATTTACATTGTGTGCCCCCCCCCAACCCAATCCCTCTTTTACACTGCTTCTACTCTCTGTTTATCATATATGCATAGTCACTTTAACTATACATTCATGTACATACTACCTCAGTTGGCCCGACCAACCAGTGCGCCTGCACATTGGCTAACCGGTCTATCTGCATTGTGTCCCGCCACCCACCAACCCCTCTTTACGCTACTGCTACTCTCTGTTCATCATATATGCATAGTCACTTTAACCATATCTACATACTACCTCAATCAGCCTGACTAACCGGTGTCTGTACGTAGCCTCGCTACTGTATATAGCCTTGTTACTGTTATTTTTCACCCTTTATTTCTTTATTTATCTATTGTTCACCTAATACTTTTTTTGCACTGTTGGTTAGAGCCTGTAAGTAAGCATTTCACTGTAAGGTCCACACCGGTTGTATTCGGCGCACGTGACAAACTTTGAATTGATTTATTAAGCAAAGCTTCCCTCAAGAAGGCAGGGGCTGTACTAGACATAAAAAATGACAAGGAAGTGATGTTTAAACAACCAGTGACCCTTGAACTTACTACCTCAGGCTACTATTGTGTAAACATTTTAGACAAAGACATCGGAGTCCATGTAAAAATGAGATTCTGACAGACACAGAGCACATGGAGATTGACAGTCCCAGAGAACATGAACACAGAGGAACAACAAAGTATTAACTTCAAACAGTTTTGACATGCTACAGTTGAGACTTTAGAAATTACTCAGCAGTTCTGGGAATAATGAAGAGTGTATTTACATTCTATGGCAGATAGTTAAGTTGTGAGACATGCCAGAAATATACAGCAAACCTAAACTGTTGGTTTGCCACTGGCTTCCAAGTACAATGAAACAGTGGCTGTAGATCTACATGAGCTCGGACCAAGTGTGTGGCACCTTCACATAGTCGACCACTTCACACGCTTCAGTGTCGGAAGCATTGTGAATACAAAGAAACCCAGTGAAATCATCCAGCATTTCATTCATTCCTGGATAAGTGTGCCTGGCCCTTCCCATAAATTGTACAGTGACAATGGAGGAGAATTCAATAATAAGGAACTAAGAGAAATGGCAGAGAAATTCAACATGGAAGTAAAGACAACTGCTGCATACAGTCCATGGAGCAATGGACTTCTGGAGAGACAATCAAAACACTCGCAGATATCATGTTGAAAGTGCATGGGTGGGACTGCACCTTTCAGCACTACATGCAGCAAAAAAAAAGCGTTCACTGAAGCAGAGTGTTCAGAGAGAATTCGCAGGGCTCTGTGTAAACAGCTTCGACCAACCGATGAGAAGTACGACACTGGAAACAAAGTGTACTACAAACGAGTTGACTGTCATGAGTGGAAAGGACCAGGAGTAGTCATTGGCCAAGATAGTGTGGTGATATTTTTGAGTCACGGAGGCACCAATGTCAGGGTGCATCACTCAAGATTGCAGAAAGTAAATGATCAACAAGATGGAGGGGCTGTTGCAGAGAATCAGCCTCCTACTGAAAATGACATTAAAAAGACAAACCTACCTGATGTTGCATCCAATGATATGGACACAAACTGACACAGGAAATGGAGCAGAGACCTTCAACCATGGCAAAGGTAATACTGTTGAGGGTTCAAATTAGGAAAATGTTCAACAGCCACATGGTTGTTCCAATCTGAAAACTCGACAAACTTAAATACAGGGACAGAGAAAGTGTTATTCCACACACAGCAACCGTCATTGGACAAGCAGGAAAAGTCAAAAGGAAAACACCAGAACTGGTACAACTTGCAGTACTCTGAACCCCCCCCCCCCCCCCTTAAAAAAAGGGGATACCGAGTCAGTTGTACAACAATGCATTCAACTGAAATTAGTCTTCCGCATTTAAAACATCCCTTCTGAATCAGAGAGGTGTGGGGGGGCTGCCATAATATCGACATCATCGGTGCCCGGGGTACAGTGGGTTAACTGCCTTGCTCGGGAGCAGAACGACATATTGTTACCTTGTCAGCTCGGGGATTCAATCCAGCAACCTTTCCAGCTACACTTTCTGGGTCAACAGGGTCAGCTGACCTATCACTTGTAATCTCATTGAACCAATGGAAAATCGAGAAAAACAGAATGAGATTTAAAATGATGATGTTCTTGAAACAAAGGACTTGTCATTTGACTCAGTTAAACTACATAAGCTCAGTAATTGGAGGAAAATGTTAGTGTTTTAGGAAGTCAAAGATGGCGGAAAGATGGCGCCGAAGAGGATAGCGGATGTTTTACATGCCCGTAACCAATTGTGCTATTTTGTTCTTTTTTTTTTGCGTAGTTTGTAACTTATTTTGTACATAATGTTGCTGCTACCGTCACTTCTGGACATCAGAACTGGGATTACTCACCACGAACTAGAAGAAGCTTTTTCTTTAACGAGTCCGACGAGAAAGATATACTGCTATCCAGGGAACAGGCCCAGATCCCCGTAATTTGGGTGAAGAAAAGACGGAGGAAAAGAGGACGCAGATCGGGCTGCTTTTTGAGAATCCGTAGGCGAGCGAGTAAACTCCCACTGCCATCAATTCTACTTGCTAACATTGGAGAAAAAAATAAATAAAATCGACCTACGATTATTCTACCAACGGGACATTAAGAACTGTAATATCTTGTGTTTCACCAAGTCGTGGCTGAACGACGACACAGATAATGGAGCTGGAGGGATTTTCCATGCACCGGCAGAACAGAGAAGCTACGTCTGGTAAGACGAGGGGTGGGGGTGTGTGTCTTTTTGCCAATAACAGCTGGTGCCCGATGTCTAATATTAAAGGAGTCTCGAGGTATTGCTCGCCTGAGGTAGAGTACCTTATGATAAGCTGTAGACCACACTATCTACCAAGAGAGTTCTCATCTGTATTATTCATAGCCGTCTATTTACCACCACAAAATGAAGCTGGCACGAAGACAGCACTCAACCAACTCTATAAGGCCATAAGCAAAGAAGAAAATGCTCATCCAGAAGCAGCGCTTCTAGTGGATGGGGACTTTAATGCAGGCAAACTTAAATCAGTTTACCTCATTTTTACCAGCATGTCACACGTGTAACCAGAGGGGGAAAAAAGTATTACAAAAAAGAAATAAAACTAGACCACCTTTACACCACCCACAGAGATGCATTCAAAGCTATTCCTCGCCCTCCATTTGGCAAAACTGACCATAATTCTATCCTCCTGATTCCTGCTTACAAGCAAAAACGAAAGCAGGAAGTACCAGTGACTCGCTCAATACGGAAGAGGTCAGATGACGCGGATGCTACACTACTGTTTTGCTAGCACAGACTGGAATATGTTCCGGGATTCATCCAATGGCATTGGAGTATACCACCTTAGTCATAGTCCCCACAGTGACCGTACGTACATACCCCAACCAGAAGCCATGGATTACAGGCAACATCCGCATCGAGCTAAAGGCTAGAGCTGGCACTTTCAAAGAGCGGGACACTAATCCGGACGCCTATAAAAAAAATTAAAATAATTCTGCTATGCCCTCAGACAAACCATTAAACAAGCAAAGCGTCAATACAGGATTAAGATTGAATACTACTACACCGGCTCTGATGCTCATCAGATGTGGCAAGGCTTGAAGGCTATTACGGACTACAAAGGGAAACCCAGACGCGAGCTGCCCAGTGATGCAGGCCTACCAGACGAGCTAAATGCCTTTTATGCTCTCTTCGAGGCAAGCAAAACTGAAGCATGCACGAAAGCACCTGTGTGATAATGCTCTCGATAGCCGATGTGAGCAAAACAGGTCAACATTCACAAAGCCGCGGGGCCAGATGGATTACCAAGACATGTACTCAAAGCATGCACGGACCAACTGGCAAGTGTCTTCACTGACATTTTCAACCTCTACCTGACTGAGTCTGTAATACCAACATGTTTCAAGCAGACCACCATAGTCCCTGTACCCAAGGAAGCGAAGGTAACCTGCCTAAATTATTACCGCCCCGCAGCACTCACATCGGTAGCCATGAAATGCTTAGAAAGGCTGGTCATGGCTCACATCAACAGCATCCTCCAGGATTACCTAGACCCACTCCAATTCGCATACCGCCCCAACAGATCCACAGATGACGCAATCGCACTCCACACTGCCCTTTACCACCTGGACAAAAGGAACACCTATGTGAGAATGCTGTTCATTGACTACAGCTCAGCGTTCAACACCATAGTGCCCACGAAGCTCATCACTAAGCTAAGGACCCTGGGACTAAACACCTCCCTCTGCAACTGGATCCTGGACTTCCTGACGGGCCACCCCCAGGTGGCAAGGGTAGACAACAACACGTCTGCCACGCTGATCCTCAACACTGGGGCCCCTTGGGGGTGTGTACTTAGTCCCCTCCTGTACTCCCTGTTCACCCACGACTGCGAGGCCAAACACAACTCCAACACCATCATTAAGTTTGCTGACGACACAACAGTGTTATGCCTGATCTCCGACAATGATGAGACAGCCTATAGGGAGGAGGTCAGAGAACTGGCAGTGTGGTGCCAGGACAACAACCTCTCCCTCAATGTGAGCAAGACAAAGGAGCTGATCGTGGACTCCAGGAAAGGTGGGCCGAACAGGCCCCCCATTAACATCAATGGAGCTGTAGTGGAGCGGGTCGAGAGTTAAGTTCCTTGGTGTCCACATCACCAACGATCTATCATGGTCCAAACACACCAAGACAGTCGTGAAGAGGGCATGACAAAACATTTTCCCCCTCAGGAGACTGAAAAGATGTGGCATGGGTCAACATATCCTCAAAAAGTTCTACAGCTGCACCATCGAGAGCATCCTGACCGGTTGCATCACCGCCTGGTATGGCAACTGCTCGGCATCTGACCGTAACTCGCTACAGAGGGTAGTGCGTACAGCCCAGTACATCACTAAGGCCAAGCTTCCTGCCATCCAGGACCTATATAATAGGAGGTGTCAGAGGAAGGCCTATAAAATTGTCAGAGACTCCAGTCACCCAAGTCAGACTGTTTTCTCTGCTACCGCATGGCAAGCGGTACCGGAGCGCCAAGTCTAGGACCAAAAGGCTCCTTAACAGCTTCTACCCCTAAGACATAAGACTGCTGAGCAACTAAATCACATGGCCACCGGACTATTACATTGACCCCCCCCCCCCCCCCCCATTTCTTTTGTACACTAATGCCACTCGCTGTTTTATCTATGCATAGTCACTTCACCCCTACCTACATGTACAAATTACCTCTAACCTGTACCCCCTCACACGGACTTGGTACTGGTACCCCCTGTAAAGAACCTCATTATTGTGTTACTTTAGTTTATTTGGTAAATATTTTTTTAAACTCTTTCTTGAACTGCACTGTTGGTTAAGGGCTTGTAAGTAAGCATTTCACGGTAAGATCTACACTTGTTGTATTCGGCACGTGACAAATAGTTTGATTTGAGACATTGGCCAAAAATGTGTCTCAACAAAGCGGGTGTGTACTCTTAAAGAATCATTAACTTGAATAGTGCCAAAAGCACATCTAGTGGCTAGAGGTTGAGGAGCTGGCTGCTAAACAACTCCCAAAAGACTCACCGACATATACCTGAGTCACTCAGATTGCTGCTGACAGCGATCTGCCAGAAGAAAATGGAAACTTCATTCTGTAGACATAAAATCTGAATTTTTGCAGGGAACAGAGCTGTCAAGGGATATTCAGATCCGACCGCCGCCTGAAGCTAAGAGCGAAGGAACACTGAAAACAAAACAAAAAAGTGTGTGTGTATGACCTGGCAGGTGCATAGATGCATCACTCTACTGGTACAACAAAGTCAAGGCAACAATGCTGAATACAGGTGGAAAAATGTCACAAGTGGATCCTGCAGTCTTCTATAGGCTTGATCAAGACTGCAGTGTGACTGGAGTACTTCTCTGTCATGTTGATGACTTCATCTGGGGTGGCTCACAGACCTTTGCTGCAACTGTGATTCCACACCTCAGTTGTTTTTCAGGTCGGCCGTGAGGAGCATGATAGTTTTTGTTATGTTGGCATAGAGTTTATTATAGTTGATGGAAAAATACTGATGCAACAAAGTAGACCTGATTTAAAATGTTAGATGGCTACAACTTGGCATCCAACACAAAACACACCACTGTACAAATCATTCATGAGGCAAAGAAAGTAGTTTGTAAACTGAAATCACATCAAGTGACTAAAGTTTCAGCATGTTTCAAAAGATGACTCTGAAACTAGTTGTCTTCAGTGATGCTTCGCTAGGGAACCTTACAGATGGAGACACACAAGGTGGACATCTAAATCGTGTTAATAGGAGGAGGAGGAAGAAGATTCTCACCTTTCTGTTGGCAGTCAAAAAGGATCAGAAGGATTGTCCGAAGCAAACTTGCCTGAGAAACTCTTGCTCTTTTAGATGTAATTGACAATGCCATCTTTCTGGCAACTCTGTTCTCAGAGCTTACCACTGGTGAGACAATACAGCACATTCTACCTGTAGTTTGTGTCACTGACAACTACTTCTTAGTTGATGCTGTGAAGCCAACCAAGTCTGTCACAGAGAAAAGGCTTCGTCTCGAGATTAGTAGCATTAACAACGGTATTTGAAGCAGAGAATCCAGCGGATTCTGTGGTCGGCCACAAAAGGAACAGCTTGCTGACTGACTAAAAAGGGAGCATCCGGTATTGTGCTCCGTAATGGAAAGTTGCAGCTTGAGTAATACAAAATGGTTAACCGTCGCACACAAATTCTGGTCACAATTGTCAGCCGGTGACTGTCAAGCCAATAACTGTGTCTCACGGTAACTGACCGTTAATTAACATCAACACATTTAGCATCTCCAGGCTTCCACACACAGCCTACAAGCCACTAAAAGTCTAATAAATCCATGTAATATAGTCTACACCTTCACAATAAATATATTATTTATTTTAGACAGGTCTAAAGAAGCATGCAATGAAGAAAATGTAGTCTATTTCAGAAGAACATACTCGGAGTTGTCCTTATGTTAGGTCCTGATCTGGCTATGTCAAATCGCTGTGAGCTACACTAGTTCATTTAGCAGACAAGATATGCTTAGAATTCCGTGGCATTATTTTATTGTATGAAGAATGCAATTGAACAAAGCTGAATAAAATAGAAAGGATATTTTCGCCAAACGATTTGAGGGAGTGCGCACATACGGCTATTCTGTGTTGAGCGTTTAATTTAGAGTTATTCATGTAACTTTAGTTGTTCTACAAATGTTGGGCTATGTGTTTCGATTTTTTAATACATACATTGTAAGGCTGCATGATGCGACTAACGATGATTTGAAAAAAGTAGTTTTAAAAAAGGCATGAGCTCTGCTTTGTTTTTTTTGCGCAGGCTGTACACACACTACACCAGTCACTCATTCACGGCAGCATCCCCTTTGTGTGGCTGTAATGCATCCGGGGAAAAAAGCCATGCCTTTTGCTGCCAGTGGCCATTGTGCTGAGCGCTCCGAATCACCTCTCACTCACATGGCTCTCCATCACGTGATCGGGTCTTTCTCGCAGGCTACAAATCAAGAGACACGTCGGGGACACAACTGTGCACGTCCTTATCCAACTCTGAGGTGCATATTGAAGATATTGGAAGAACTGTCCACATTTACATGTCGTCAGCCTACAAAATGAGTAGGCCTAACGAACAACATAAGCACTAACCTATATCAATCTACTGTCCCCCATAGTATTCAAGTTGACCTATTCTATTCTGTGCAAGAAATAAATATTCCAAAAATAGTCTGGGACAGTTGTGCGATAGTTCCCAAATTAATACAACCACTAGCATCCCCAAAACGTTTTTACGCAATGTGGCAGACGCAATAGATAAGAACGTTTAGCTTAAAATGTTGATAAACTATTAGGCTATTTCTTCACATTATAAGCGCAGCAATGCACACTTGGTAGGAGGCTATAAGCGCGGGAAAAAACATAATTGACTGCAAATGCAATTATGCATGTAATGCTTTTATTATAAAGGTGCATTTTGTATGGTGAAAATTATCTTCCCAAACTTGAAGCTCACACTCTGCTTATGTATGCCAGTTAGGCTTTACACCCCTTGTAAAGCTGATTAATGTGCTTACATTTTAAAGAACTTATTTGGCCACTTTAGTTGTGATACAAACCTTATCAAAACATAGGCCTATGGGCTAGGTAACATGAGGTGTGCGACTCGAAAAAGTGGCGGGAAAAACAGGCTTTGTTTCTTATGCTGGGCATCATTCATTCAAGTAATGTTGTCACCCATCAGACTAGTCTTGATTTAAATCTTGTCTTTACATATACTAAATAATGTGTGAAATGTGTTGTGTAGGCAACAGCCCTACACACAACCCATTTGTAATGGGTAACTTCAATAAAACTTGGGACATTTCATTATTTTGTTGCTGTTTTATTTGTCTAAGCCTCTAAAGGATCGGACCCTTTTTTTAAATTTTCGCCTAAAATGACATGCCTGCCTGTAGCTCAGGACCTGACGCAAGGATATGCATATTCTTGATACCATTTGAAAGGAAACACTTTGAAGTATGTGGAAATGTGAAATTAATGTAGAGAATATAACACAGATCTGGTAAGATAAAAAAACCATGCATTGTCCAAAAAAAAAAATAATAATAATAAAACATCTTTGAAATGCAAGAGAAAGGCCATTATCATTTAGGAGTCTAGACACAATTTAGATTTTGGCCACTAGATGGCAGCAGTGTATGTGCAAAGTTTTAGACTGATCCAATGAACCGTTGTATTACTGTTGAAAATGTTGTATCAAGTCTGCCCAAATGTGCCAAATTGGTCAATTGATATATTTTAAAGTACATAACTATAGAGAACATACAAAAACTATATGATAATATTTTTTTTTATATAGTTTACACACACCCAGGAATGTCATACATGATGGATAATTAGCTGCCCTACAGAAAAAACACTAACCTTAACACATCTAGATATGGGGGGTGGGTGTGGGGCCAGAGACAGCAGGTGTTCAAACTATAGAACCCAGTTCCTACAATTGAATATAAAAATTGATTTTATCAAACAAAAGTATGCTACATTTTCTCTCTGGGACCCTCAGGATGACAAATCAGAGCAAGATTACTGAATGTAAGTACATTATTTACCGTCAGAGGTGAATGTATCAAGCCAGTTGCGGTGACAAAAGTTTTGTTGTTGTGCACTCTCTTCAAACAATAGCATGGTATTTTTTCACTGTAAATTGGACAGTGCAGTTAAATTAACAAGAATGTAAGCTTTCTGTCCATATAAGACATGTCTATATCCTGGGAAATGTTCTTGTTACTTACAACTTCATGCTAATCACATTAGCGCACGTTAGCTCAACCGTCCTGGGTGACACCGATCCCGTAGAAAAGTTGGAGATTGTTATGTTCATGTTTTAAGTATCTCTATATTTCTGTTATTACGGTGCCATCACTATTATTAGTACGCATGCACAGTAGTCTCACTGTAGATGGACCTGGCCTGAGTGCGATGGCAACTATGTACTGTGGAAATAGTGACGTAAACGTTGTTCAACTGGAACCTAGTCGCATCATTTTGCATTAACAGTTGGTGCCTCACCATCGTTGGGGACGGCAGGGGTCTTCTTAGCCAGTGGGGTCTGTGTGTTGGGGGAAGTGCATACATCATGCTCCAGGTCACAGGTTGTATTGCCCGGGCAACAGTGGAGTTTGTCGGTACAGCACACAGCCTGTACAGAACACACGTTGATTAAACACGTAGTTCATCAGTTTTGAAATGCTCAACCTCTTTATGTCCCCATTTCTCTTTAGCTACCCTTTCCTCATGTTGAAACACTCTTAGACTAAGAACTGTCCGTCACATGTATCTCACACAGACAGTGTGCAACACATATCGTGCAATACACAGCTGAATAAAATGCTTGAGATTTTGTGACCCAGGGTCTTCTGTACTGCCCCAGTTCCACTCACCTCCAGGTAGGGGCAGCAGCCATAGTCGCCAATGGTCAGCAGGCAACAGGTGGTTCCGTCTGGGCATCTGCTCATACCACCTGGGCAGGTCACTGCTTATCCAACCACCAGGAACAGACAGACACATGGGGAAAATAAATATTAATAAGAGAACGGTGTTGTGTTCATTAGGCACCAAACCGAAGGCAACAGACTGAAAAGGAATAAACTGTGGACTTTTCCAATATAAAATATATTTTTCATTTGTAGCATTAAATTATTTATTTTTTTAAATCCCATTGTTTGCCCTAAAGGAGACCAGCCTGGAACATAATTCAACAACAACTTCACGATGATCTTGTTGTTTATTTCTGTCTGTTCCTTCAGTACCCGTCTGCTTCTTCATTGCAGGCCCCTTTTTCCTCATGGCAAAGGTCTCCAGGGTGGGAGACACACACTTGGAGTGGGCTAGGTCACACTTGGTGCCCTCTGGACAGCAGTGCATCTTGTCCTCACAGCACACTGCCTTGAGAGAGAACAGAAAACAAAAGTTTAGAATGCTTCAGAATAGGGTTATTAAATAGCACACCAACTCTGCCATTCGTTTTTGTTGTGTATTATGCAGAGATGGCAAAGATACATTTTAATGCATCTCATTACAAAATAAAGTCTTCAGAGCTTTGTGGCCACCGATTACCCCCCCCCCCAAAAAAAAATTATTTGGGCAGAATTGGTGTTAGAAATTAGATATTGTGTGCATTACCATGACGTAATCAGAGGTGCGATGAAGGCGCAACAGTGTGTGTGAAAGAAAGTTCAGGCACAGGACTCACTTCTCGAGTTCACTTCCCCCTTTTGGAACAAATTCACTGAAATATCCTCACTCTGGAAGCGCATCCTTGTGCTTCAACTTTCTTTTCAAGGTCTTCCGCCAACACCTCTCATGTCTTCACACAATAGTGCCATAAGACTTCTGATCAGGGGTGGAAGTATTAATTTATTCCCAGTACGGTACCCCCTGTGTGTGCACTCTCGTGTGCAATACCAAACATAGATTTACATATAGAATCCCTCTTCATTTAATCGGATCTCTGTGGGCATAACAGTAAAAATGTGTTGTTTATTACCTTTTAAATAATCGCATTAACATAACCGGTTGTGTTGTCATCTGATTGTCAAACAAACACTTCAGCAGGCTCCTCCTGAAAGCCTGACTACCTGCGCACGTTTGCCCACTCTAAAATAAATGATTGAATCCATACAGTGCACCCGCCATTTGACGAATGAAAATAGACGTCTGTGACAAGACACCAGGAAGTCTTGTCATTCATTTGGCCTACATCTGAAACCAGGGTTGATGCGTCCACTGTCCGCGCACGCCTCCGTCACTCATCTCTGCCTTGTTATCGTCGAAACACACCGCATTATGGATCGTATTTCACACGTTTTCAAGTCCATTTTGGAAATGTTTCATGCGGGTGACATGCGGTAATGATAAATAGATTACAGTTCTTGGCATCTTTGTTTAATTGTCGTCATAGGCTCAACATAACGTTGATGATGTGGTTGTTGCAAGGAGCACATGAATGAGCTCTTTAAAATCACCACAGTCAGGATTCCTATTCGACTCAGCCATGCCTCATTGCCCGTCCAACATTTCCTCATCTCCCACACATTGTAATGCAACTAGCCCCGATGCGCCTCCCTCTTTTCCCCCTGCCCCGCTACAAAGTTCGTCCCTGCAGGTAGTCACCGAGGTGCTAAAGGAGCTCCTTACACTCGACCCCCCAAAAAATCTGGATGAGATGGTTTAGATCCTTTCTTCTTTAAGGTTGCTGACCCTATCCTCACCAAGCCTCTCTCTCCTCTCTGGCGAGGTTCCCATTGCTTGGAAGGCAGCCACGGTGGTCCTTTATTTAAAAACGGGGAGATCAAGCTGATCCTAACTGTTATAGGCCAATTTTATTTTGCCCTGCTTATTAAAAGTGTTGGAAAAACATGTCAATAATCAACTGACTGGCTTTCTTGATGTCTATTGTATTCTCTCTGGTATGCAATCTGGTCTCCGCTCACGTTTTGGATGTGTCACTGCAACCTTGATTCTAAGCAATGTGCTGTTATTTTTATTGACTTGGCCAAAGCTTTTGATACGGTAGACCATTCCATTCTTGCGGGCAGGCTAAGGAGTATTGGTGTCTCTGAGGGGTCTTTGCGCCTGGTTTGCTAACTACCACTCAGAGTCAGAGTGCAGTGTATAGTCAGTACCCCAAGGCTCGATCCTAGGCCCCACGCTCTTCTCAATTTACATCAACATAGCTCAGGCATTAGGAAGCTTTCATCCATTTATACGCAGATGATACAGTCTTATAATCAGCTGGCCCCTCCCCGGATTGTGTGTTAAACACTAATTGCTATATCTGAGGGTTTAGAGCTTGAGGTAGTCCTCATACAAGTACTTGGGAGTATGGCTAGACGGTACTGTCCTTCTCTCAGCACATATCAAAGCTGCAGGCTAAGGTTAAATCTAGACTTGGTTTCCTCTATAGTAATCGTTCCTCTTTCACCCCAGCTGCCAAACTAACCCTGATTCAGATGGCCGTCCTACCCATGCTAGATTACGGAGATGTAATTTATAGATCGGTAGGTGCTTTCGAGCGGCTAGATGTCCTTTACCATTTGGCTATCAGATTTGTCACCAATGTTCCTTATAGGACACATCACTGCACTTTATACTCCTCTGTAAACTGGCCATCTCTGTATACCTGTTGCAAGACCCACTGGTTGATGTTTATTTATAAAACCCTGTTAGGCCTCACTCCCCCATCTGAGATATCTACTGTAGCCCTCATCCTCCGCATACAACACCCGTTCTGCCAGTCACAATCTGTTAAAAGGTCTCCAAAGCACACACGTCCCTGTGTCTCCACTTTTCACTTCGCTGCAGCTAGCGACTGGAACGAGCTGCAAAAAAAACTCAAATGGACAGTTCTCTTCATTCAAAGACTCAATCATGGACACTTACTCAGTTTTTGCTGCTCGCGTGATGTATTGTTGGCTCTACTTCCTGTGTGGTTCTCTGTGCCCCATAATGTTTGTTCCAAGTTTTGTGCTGCTGCCATGTTGTGTTGTCGTCTTCGGTCTCGCTTTATGTAGTGTGTGGTGTCTCTTGTCGTGATGCGTGTTTTGTCCTATATTACATTTTTCAATCCCAGCCCCCATAGGAGGTCTTTTGGTAGGCAGTCATTATAAATAAGAATTTGTTCTTAATGGGCTTGCCTAGTAAAATAAATCGGTACGGCGTACCCCCACTATTATGTACCGGACGGTACCGGCTTACTTTCACCCCTCTTTCTGATACCAATGCAGAAAATGTGGGTGATATGGGACCACAAAACTGTGAATTGCTATAAAACGTAGAGTACTTCAAAAATACAAAGTACCATTCTCTGAAGTATCGTGTTACAAATTACATATTGACTTATTCCAACGCCTTCAAATACAAAATGTCCCAAAAAAATAGATCCTCAAAAAGGAATTGAAATACATGACAGAAATAGGCCTACCGCCCATCTGTTGTTGAGGAATATTTACTCTATGCTTATGGTAAATCATATATTCATGCTCATGTTCATTCTTAATCTGAACAATAACATTAACTTTTGCTGAATAGTAAAATGCCTATGATCGGTAACTTGAGGGTAACCAGCTTTGCAGAACTATCAGAAGAACCAAGCGATAACATGATGTAGGGAGGGTAATTGGCAGAAAGCCCAGAATAGTGTGTGTTTGAGAGCAGGTGCTGTGGGAACACAAACAGTTTCTGCAAGAGATACACTACAGTTCTAGGGAGTGTCTATGAACAAAGGTTTATGCAGTCCTACTTTAGATGTGTCTGGAGTGAGTCTCCCTTGCTGCAGCTTGTAATAAAGTAAATTAACAGTTCTTTCTGATATTTGCCACAACACTGTGTATCCATACCCAAGTCAACTACATATGCCACCTGGGACAGGGTAAGCAGTTTCAATACAGTAAGTAGCATTTTGCCCCTCGTGTTAAGCATTACAATCACATATTTACAATAACAATTCTGAGACAGAGCGAGAATTTCACAAAGTGAGCCCACTTTTGCAAGTACTGTAAAAAAAGTCAAACGTATTCTGTATTAACTGAATGTAGCTAACTCATTAAACCCTTGATTCCACTTAGTGAAAAACACCTCCAGCGGTCACGGTGACTCACTTCCTTAACTATGTTTAATCTGTTGCCTAGTAGTCAGGTCAGGTCACTTTCTACGCATATGTATGCTCTGTTAACAGCTGAAGCCAAGCATAAGGGGCATTGAAACTTAACATGTTATTTTATGACGCTCGAGAAGACTAGAGGGACTTGAGCGGATGAATCAATTCTCTCAAAAGGGTCGCTGGGGTATTTTAGCGTGCATTGTCGACAGTCGCAGAATCATGTGAAAGATCTTTGCAACACATTACAGTGGTGGTTCCGGGTGAACATTGTACAACCATTGGCGATGGATCCGAGGCAAGTTAAACGCAAAGATCCTCATTTTGACAAGAGCTAAAATATGCAAACCTCGACTGTATTATTCACGTCACCTACAGACGTCGCTGCAATTTAAGACTGTCAAAATTGCACTCAGAGGACTTCCAGATAAAGAATAAGGGACAAGTGTGTAACGTACCTTGGCCAGCGGACAGCAGCCCCAGGAGCCTTCTGGGAGTTGACAGCAGGTGGTGTCGTCCGGACACTCCGACTCGCCGTCGGGACAAATAACTGCCCTCACTCCCTCCACCATCTAAACGGAGAGACAGGCAATGCATACCAACGAGGGTTGGGTTGACACATACATCCCATTCACGCAACTACAGTTAAATAACATTGTTGAAAAGGCTTACAAGAATCATTAAGAAATATAATCTATATTAAACAAAACAGACACTATAGTTTATAATACACAGAGATACGGAGAATACATGTTGCATTCTCTTTACCAGAGGGCTGATGATGTGCTGTGCGGGGACTCTTCTGACCCACGGCAGAGAGACTGTTTTATTGAGGCACTTGGAGTGGACTAAGTCACACACTGTCCCCTCATAGCAGCAATGCAGGTGGTCGGAACAGCACTCAGCCTGGAGACGGGGTTTAAGACAGTGTGATCTTTGAAAAAGTCATGAGTGGGCAGTAAAACAGTCCATTTTATAGCAGTGTTACAACATTCGAATGACTAGAACCCCCACAGAATTAGCAATACCATCAAAACACTGTGTTGCTGATGATGGTGTTGCTGGGCTATGGCGATAAAATGATCTTTGTTCTTTCACACTATGGTGATGAATAAGCATTTTCACACTACCAGTTCAAAGCAGGGTCAGCTGGATCGACACCCTGTCCTGCAATACCTCATTTAACCAAGCAATCACTCACATACAAACTTCAGACGACCGGGGACTAATCTCTTACATTTGGTAATGGACAGCAGCCATATCCACCGCTGGGGGTCTTGCAGCAGGTGTTCTCGTCGTCACACATCCCACCATCGGGACAAATCAGGGCTGAGGTCAGGCCTAGGAGGGCCAGACACACCACCCCTATCTGCACAGTTTTGAGAAAAGGGGTTAAGAAAACCTAAGACCGTGTGCTCGCGTTGTTGAGTCTCCCCTGTGGCTCAGTTGGTAGAGCATGGTGTTTGCAACGCCAGAGTTGTGGGTTCGATTCCCACGGGGGGCCAGTACAAAAATAAAAAATAAAAAAATGCATGAAATGAAATGTATGCATTCACTACTGTAAGTCGCTCTGGATAAGAGCGTCTGCTAAATGACAAAAAAAAATGTAAAAAATGTTGACGAAGTTGGCTATTACCCCGTGCACATAAAAAGGTTTCTTGAAGCCCGGTACAGTTTAACTTCAAAAATGTTGAATTTATTTGAATAAATAGAAAAATACAAATGACGGGTTAAAAAAAAAAAATCAGGCTATGATCTAAAAGGCTAAAACAAGGATAAGTTCAAAAAATGTTAAGAGCATAAAAAGTAGCAAACAAATGCTCTCCATCATTGCTGGCCCTATAACAAATTAACAAACACAATGAGAAATGTCTTTAAGTCATCCTCACTCGGTTGTATATTTGACTTATTCTGCTACGTAAATAGGTGGTGGTGATGAATAACGTTGTGCACATGGTGAACCATTGTTTCAGCAGTAGGCCTAGACACGGTAGACGAGTTTGCCCAGCCTAGGAATGTAGAAATGTATTCATAACTCCATATATTTACTCTGTGGTTTGTGTACTTTCAAAGCAAATATTTATACATACTGCATCACACTGAAAATGTAATCTCCAATCTAGGTCTTTATATCTACATAGCACAAAACGTTCATATCTAGTTTGTTATCTGTGGATGTATTAACCTGAAAATGGCCTACTTCACTCTGATTCAGAGTGTTTAATAGTCACGTGTACAGCTGAAGTCGGAAGTTTACATACACCTTAGCCAAATACATTTAAACTCAGTTTTTCACAATTCCTGACATTTAATCCAAGTAAAAATTCCTTGTCTTAGGTCAGTTAGGATCACCACTTTATTTTAAGAATGTGAAATGTCAGAATAATAGTAGAGAGAATGATTTATTTCAGCTTTTATTTCTTTCACATGCCCAGTGGGTAAGAAGTTTACATACACTCAATTAGTATTTGGTAGAATTGCCTTTAAATTGTTTAACTTGGGTCAAACGTTTTGGGTACCCTTCCACAAGCTTCCCACAATAAGTTGGGTGATTTTTGGCCCATTCCTCCTGACAGAGCTGGTGTAACTGACTCAGGTTTGTAGGCCTCTTTGCTCACACACACTTTTTCAGTTCTGCCCACAAATGTTCTATGGGATTGAGGTCAGGGCTTTGTGATGGCCACTCCAATACCTTAACTTTGTTGTCCTTAAGGGATTTTGCCACAACTTTGGAAATATGCTTGGGGTCATTGTCCATTTGGAAGACCCATTTGCGACTAAGCTTTAATCTTCCTGACTGATGTCTTGAGATGTTGCTTCAATATATCCACACAATTTTCCTACCTCATGATGCCATCTATTTTGTGAAGTGCACCAGTCCCTCTTGCAGCAAAGCACCCCCACAACATGATACTGCCACCCCCGTGCTTCACGGTTGGGATGGTGTTCTTCGGCTTGCATGCCTCCCCCTTTTCCCTCCAAACATAACGATGGTCATTATGGCCAAACAATTCTATTTGTGTTTCATCAGACCAGAGGACATTTCTCCCAAAATTACAATCTTTGTCCCCATGTGCAGTTGCAAACAGTAGTCTGGCATTTTTATGGCGGGTTTGGAACAGTGGTTTCTTCCTTGCTGAGCGGCCTTTCAGGTTATGTTGATATAGGACTCGTTTTACTGTGGATATAGATACTTTTTTTTTACCTGTTTCCTCCAGCATCTTCACATGGTCCTTTGCTGTTGTTCTGGGATTGATTTGCACTTTTCGCACCAAAGTACATTCATCTCTAGGAGACAGAACCCGTCTCCTTCCTGAGTGGTATGACGGCTGTGTGGTCCCATGGTGTTTATACTTGCGTACTATTGTTTGTACAGATGTACTATTGTTTGCTCCCAAGGATGAACCAGACTTGTGGAGGTCTACAATTCTTTTTCTGAGGTCTTGGCTGATTTCTTTTGATTTTCCCATGATGTCAAGCAAAGAGGCACTGGGTTTGAAGGTAGGCCTTGAAATACATCCACAGGTACACCTCCAATTGACTCAAATGATGTCAATTAGCCTATCAGAAGCTTTTAAAGCCATGCCATAATTTTATGGAATATTCCAAGCTGTTTAAAGGCGCAGTTAACTTAGCGCATGTAAACTTCTGACCCACTGGAATTGTGATACAGTGAAATAATCTGTCTGTAAACAATTGTTGGAAAAATGTCTTGTGTCATGCACAAAGTAGATGTCCTAACCGACTTGCCAAAACCATAGTTTGTTATTAACAAGAAATTTGTGGAGTGGTTGAAAAACGAGTTAAGGACTCCAACCTAAGTGTATTTAAACTTCCGACTTCAACTGTACCAGGTTGCAGGTGTGATTGCAGGGTACAGTGAAAATCTCAGGCTTGGAGCTCCAACATGCAGGACTAAGGGATACACAATGAAGGACTAAGGGAAATACAATGAAAATAAAACAATATAAAATAGCACTGTATACATAACTGGCGATGGAGAATAAATAAATGGCTATTGGGGTGGAGGCAGAGTAAAGACTTGACGTATGGGGAATGACCATAGGGGAGCAACATGACCATTGAAGGGGTCTGGGGACCTACTATCACACACCAGAAAAATTATATAGCATGAATGTTATGTGGATTTTCATCACATTCATCTCATCTCAATGTAGCTAATTTAGTTAACTAGTAAACAAGTAAGCTAGTTACAATTGTTTTAATTTCGTCTAAACCAAACTTTAAAATCTATTGATTTAAAGAATCTCGTACCATTGTGTTCAGAGAATCTGAGAAGAGCAAGAGGGCAGATGAGAGAATATCTTCAGATGTGTTATTCAAGTTGGGAACTGCAATGCATAGTCTTCATATAGTCTAAAGATAGAGGCAAGAAAACAAGTCCATCATTATTAGCTGATCAAAACAATGAACGACAGAGCTGACAGTTGTCGCTAGCTAGCATAGCAAGTTAATAAGCATAAAATAAAATGGTTAAGGCGTAACGCCAGACAACATTAATTACATGTGTTATTTACCTTCGTTAGTGTGCGATGTAAAAGCTCAAACTAGTTAAATAATCTTTCATTCGAAGCGACGCTGGAGTATTTTGCAATCTGTAGTGATTTCTGTTTTTTTTTTTTCCAACAACGGTTATCACATGACATTCGCACCTTATGACCAAGGGCCTGTTCCAGGGTCGTGTTTACATCAGTCGCGCTGCACACAACGATCAGCTCTCTCAACTGTGGAGAATTGACTTCTCAGAAACATCAATCAAATAAAATGATTGCTAAATATCTTTGTCAATAGTGTAGCTCAGGGTTGCCCAAACTCGGTCCTGGGCCCCTCCCTGAGTGCAACTTTTGGTTTTTGCCCTAGCAATGCACAGCTGATTCCACCCTGGATGTGCCAGAGAAGATGGTTGATGTTTTACATGCTCCTAACCGATTGGGTTTTTATGTTCGTTTTTTTGCGTTGTTCGCAACTTTATTTTAAATTATTATTTTGTACATAATGTTGCTGCTACCGTCTCTTATGACAGAGAAGAACTTCTGGACATCAGAACAGTGATTACTCACCACGAACTGGCAGAAGCTTCTTTTCCTTTAACGAGTCCGACGTGAACGACATACTGCTTTCCCGGGGACAGGCCCAAATCCCTGTCATTTGTGTGAAGAGATGACGGAGGAAAAAGAGGACAGAGGTCGGCTGCCTTCTGAGAAGTTGTAGGCGATCGAATAAACTCCCACTGCCTTCAATTCTTCTAGCTAACGTGCAATCATTGGAAAATAAAATTCACGACCTACAAGGAAGATTAAACTACCAACAGGACATTAAACACGGTATGCTTCACGGAGTCGTGGCTGAACGAAGACATTATCAACATACAGCTGGCTGGTTATACGCTGTATCGGCAGGATAGAACAGCCGCATCTGGTAAGACAAGGGGTGGCAGAATATGCATATATGTAAACAACAGCTGGTGCACGATATCTAAGGAAGTCAAGGTTTTTCTCACCTGAGGTAGAGTATCTCATGATAAGCTGTAGATCACACTATCTACCTAGAGTTTTCATCTGTATTTTTCGTAGCTGTCTACATACCACCACAGACCGATGCTGGCACTAAGACTGCGCTCAATGAGCTTTATTTCGCCATAAGCAAACAGGAAAATACTCATCCAGAGGCGGTGCTCCTACTGGCCGGGGGACTGCAGGGAAACATATCTGTTTTACCAAATGTCTATCAGCATGTTAAATGTGCAACCAGAGGGGAAGAAATCTCAAGACTACCTTTACTCCACACACAGAGACACGTACATAGCTCTCCCTCGCCCTCCATTTGGCAAATCTGACCATAATTCTATCCTCCTGGTTCTTGCTTACAAGCAAAAATTAAAGCAGAAGCACCAATGACTCGGTCAATAAAAAAGTGGTCAGATGAAGCAGATGCCAAGATACAGGACTGTTTTGCTAGCACAGACTGGAATATGTTCCGGGATTCTTCCAATGGCATTGAGGAATACACCATTGGCTTCATCAATAAGTGCACCGGGGACGTCGATCCGTAGCATTCACGTCTGTAGCCATGAAGTGCTTTGAAAGGCTGGTCATGGCTCACATCAACACCATTATACCAGAAACCCTAGACCCACTTCAATCTGCATACCGCCCTAACAGATCCACAGATGATGCAATCTCTATTGCACTCCACACTGCCCTTTCCCACCTGGACAAAAGGAACACCTATGTGAGAATGCTGTTCATTGACTACAGCTCAGCGTTCAACACCACAGTGCCCTCAAAGATCATCAATAAGCTAAGGACCCTGGGACTAAACGCCTCCCTCTGCAACTGGATCCTGGACTTCCTGACGGGCTGCCCCCAGGTGGTAAGGGTAGGTAACAACACATCTGCCATGCTGATCCTCAACACGGGGCCCCTCAGGGGTGCGTGCTCAGTCTGTACTCCCTGTTCACTCATGACTGTACGGCCAGGCACGACTCCAACACCATCATTAAGTTTGCTGATGACACAATAGTTGTAGGCCTGATCACCGACAATGACGAGACAGCCTATAGCCTATAGGTCAGAGACCTGCCGCCGTGTGGTGCCAGGACAACAACATCTCCCTCAACGTTATCAAGACAAAGGAGATGATTGTGGACTACAGGAAAAGCAGGACCAGGCAAACCCCCATTCTCATCGATGGGGCTGTAGTGGAGGAGGTTGAGAGATTCAAGTTCCTTGGTGTCCACATCACCAACAAACTAACATAGTCCAAGCACACCAAGACAGTCGTGAAGAGGGCACGACAAAACCTATTCCCCCTCAGGAGACTGAAAAGATTTGGCATGGGTCCTCAGATTCTCAAAAGGTTCTACATCTGCACCATCGAGAGCATCCTGACTGGTTGCATCACTGCCTCGTATGGCAACTGCTCGGCCTCCGACCGCAAGGCACTACAGAGGGTAGTGCGTACGGCTCAATACATCATTGGGGCCAAGCCTCCTTGCCATCCAGGACCTCTATACCAGGCGGTGTCAGAGGAAGGCCCTAAAAATGGTCAGACTCCAGTCACCCTAGTCAGACTGTTCTCTCTGCTACAGCACGGCAAGCAGTACCGGAGCACCACGTCTAGGTCCAAGAGGCTTCTAAACAGCTTCTACCCCCAAGCCATAAGACTCCTGAACATCTAACGAAATGGCTACCCAGACTATTTGCATTGCTCCCCCCCCCCCCCTCTTTTACACCACTGCTACTCTCTTTTATTATCTATGCATAGTCACTTTAATAATTCTACCTACATGCACATATTACCTCGACCAACCGGTGCCCCTGCACATTGACTCTGTACCGGTACCCCCTGTATATAGTCTCGCTATTGTTATTTTACTGTTGCTCTTTAACTACTTGTTACTTTTATTTATTTTTGAATTTTTTTAAACTGCATTGTTGGTTAGTGACTTGTAAGTAAGCATTTCACTGTAAGGTCTACACCTGCTGTATTCGGCGCATGTGATTAATACAATTTGATTTGGTTTAAATAATCAAAGCTTGATGATGAGTTGGTTAATTGAAACAGCTGTGTAGTGCTAGGGTAAAAATTAAAACGTGTGAGGGGATGGTGGTTAAAATGAAGATAACCTGGAACGCGCCCAGTCGTTGCCTACAGCTGATTCCTGACCAATCACTGCGCTAGGTGTATGGCTCTGTAACTTCCGTTTACGCCCAGCTATTCGTTCTGTTTACCCCCCCAACTGTCATTGCTTCCCTCACTATCACGGCCCGAAAGAGAAGAGAACACCGGTAACGTCTGAGTGTGTTGTCGCGGGTGAAGTTTTGCAAGAATTTGCAACGAATTCTGGTGGTGAGTGAGTGAACGCACACATAGCCACCTGACCTGTATAGTAAGTAGCTAGCTAACGCTAGCTAGCTAACGGTAGCGGCTTATGCTGGAACAGCCATGTGGTGGTGCCGGAGCCTCTGCTGTCCGAGCATGATACAGATCAGTCTGCCTTGAGCTGCTCAGTGACAAGTTGTTGACAATGACAGCTTTGAGTGGGTGATAGTTCAAACAAAACATATCATCTGTCATTCTTGAGAAGAGACCGACATGAGTTGCTCTGCCTTTTTTTTCCCCAATAAGGGGGACATAATAAGTGATCCTGCAAGGGGCAGGGATAGTTTCATCAGCAACATAAAGCACATGAAAGGGAGGAGTTTCTGTGATTTAGACTGGCTTCAGCTCTCCTATTGGTTGAGGGCAGGCCATGTTTATACTGTATGGAACGTGGAATAGAAAGGTTGGAGAGTAGTCCTTTTTTAAACGAGATGGGCTTGATAGACGTGGCTGCATAACAGACAAACAGGACTTGGAGGATAAGCAAGTATTACTGTGAGTTTTTCTGTTCTTTATCCACATGCAAAAATACTGACCTTATGCCATTCTCTCTCTCTCTCTCTCTCTCTCTCTCTCTCTCTCTCTCTCTCTCTCTCTCTCTCTTATTCATTTATATATATATATATATATATATATATATATATATATATATATATATATATATATATATATATATATATATATATATATATATATATATATATATATAAAAACATTTTATTTAATTATGCAAGTCAGTTAAGAACAAATTCTTATTTACAATGACGGCCTACAATAAAATGTCATCCTTTTGTGACTTAAATGTTGAGTTGTGATTTGAATTCTTCAAGTTCAAGAAATGAGAACATGGAACATTGAAGATTTGATAGTGATTAAATGATTCTCTCTCCTCTCTAGCTGTTGGAAGTGCGGGTCAGTTGACCATGCTGCTACAGAGGCTGTCTCTGTGCGCTGGGCTCCCCTTGGGCCCTAGGATTAAAAGCACCATCATCTGCCCTCGTCTTGCTAAACCACTGACACAAGGCAAGTGGGACTGGCAAACATGCATACATTCACACACCCACACACATAATACAGGCCTACATGCATACATACAGTAGGCTACACCAGTCATTGAGGAGCGGTATAGATATCTATGTAGGATACATTTAGAAAATAGTAGGTTATTATTCCAGTGATTTTTTTTTTTTCAATTTCAATAGTTTCTGTAGATTGGGATTTTAGTAATGGCATGATAACTGCATAGCATATGTAAGCCTTAATATGGGACCACAAGCCAGTGATGTATTTGTTTGGTTTCTTCTCTCAAGCAAGAAGGATAGCCTAGTTCCCTAAATTGATCAAGTCCTAATCGTTTAATGCTATCATCTTGCATACATGTGCATGCTTGTTTATCCTCCTGGTGCAGGATAAACAAGATTGATTGCATCAAGATAATGGAGGCATATCCCTTTCTGGCCATCCTCTCTCTTTGTTTCTGTTACCCCAGACTTTGACTCTCACACTCACTCACACACGCGGTTGACTGCACTTTAGTGGAGAGATGTGTGCAGTCAGCGATGGCTTTGCCGGGTTGCCGTGCTGATGTGGCAGTTTGCACCCTGCGTTTTTCATCTCCGTGGATACCAGGGAATTTAGGGGGGGGGTGAGGGGGTCCTGGTTGCTCTGTTTGTCTAACTCTTTATATAATCAATGATGGAACAAAACCGAACCCGGCACACACACACTTACCACAGGATCTTACTGGTAGGAGATGTACTGATGTGTGTGTGCGCTAATGCTGGTTAGGCACAGTGTTTATGAACATTGCCATAAGTTAACCAAGGGAGGCAATAAGGATACATTTTAAAAAGCGCTCGACCAGTGCTTCAGATTGGCACCACCGTAAGGCAGGGTAGTAACTTGTATTCTTTCAGTGTCCCTGGCGCGTGCCAACGGTAACTCCTTTGCTCATCGTGGGGAGCTCCGCCAGGCCAAGAGGATTGTGGTCAAACTGGGAAGCGCCGTGGTAACCCGGGGTGACGAGTGTGGCCTGGCGCTGGGAAGGCTGGCCTCCGTCGTGGAGCAGGTGAGGAAGGTCAAAGGTAAAAAGGCTGACGGGGGAACAGGACCTTCACTCAAGACATGGCTTAAAGCTTGTATTTTAACAGTTGTCTGCTTACTGTAGTTTATTCGTTGTTGCAAGGCTACTTGAGAGGCTTTAAATGTGGGTCACTGAGATAGTTTGTGTTGCAGGTGGCCATGCTACAGAACCAGGGCAGAGAGATGATGATCGTCACCAGCGGGGCGGTGGCCTTCGGCAAGCAGAGACTGAGGCACGAGATCCTGCTGTCCCAAAGTGTCAGACAGGCCCTGCACTCTGGACAGAACCAGCTCAAAGACATGGTGAGACCAATGCCCATTATCCACAAAGCCTCTGAAAAGGAGTGCTGATCTAGGATCAGTTTTTGCCTTTTCGATCATAGTGAATAAGCTTACATGGAAAGATTAGCACTCCTTTCTGAGAGACTGTGGATACGGGCCCAAGTATTATACAAACTGCTCCAAAATATGGTGAAATCAACTTTATTATAAAAAAATCTATTCATATCATTCCTCTCTCTCTCTCAATCTATCTATCTGTCGGTTTCAGTCAGTACCAGTTCTGGAGGCGCGGGCCTGTGCGGCAGCCGGACAGAGTGGCCTGATGGCCCTGTATGAGGCCATGTTCACGCAGTACAGCACATGCACTGCACAGGTATGCACACTTTCTCTATGTATTTGAATTCGCACTGTTACCCGGCACAATTACCTCTCTATAAAGTTGTATTGAATCGAAACAGGATTTGCTCTGATTTAATCCCAGGTCCTGGTCACCAACTTGGACTTCCATGACGACCAGAAGCGGCAGAACCTAAACAGCACATTACAGGAGCTGCTCCGCATGAACATTGTGCCAATCATCAACACCAACGACGCCGTGGTGCCCCCGCCTGAGCCCAACAGCGACCTCCAGGGGGTAAACGTGGGTACAGAGCACAGGGGGGTCCGGAGGGGGCAGGACAGGGGCGAGGGGTGTGTATAGCGGTGTAGTGTTAGCAGCTAGCATACTACCATACGGCTGGTACTCTTCACCGGCTCGCTCTACCTGCCCGCTACACCTCCTTTCCCCCCCCAAAGGATGTGCGTGCAGGGAGGGCTGGGGAGATGGGAGAAGGTAATTCCTTTCTATATGGTAGCTGACTGGACCTAAAAGCATGGCTGTCTGGTCTCACTCCTGGAGGTAGACGCATGCTTCTTTTCTCCTTCCGCAAGCTTAGGCGGAACAAGCAAGTTCTTCCGGTGTAGAAAAACACACTAGTACTAAACTAAAGATTGTAGTGCCAGTAGCTTTGCTAACCCACACAGTAGGAAAGCCAATATCAACGATTGCCAATCTAGCGGTGCTTCACTTTATAATAAAATACATTTTCTTTTACGCTGACCGCAATTTCGACTGACACAACACTCAATTACTTTTACCCCGTCAATTTCGATGTCTTTCTGTGAGACTAAGTCGGTGTGTTTTCCTCCACGTCAGGTCATCAGTATAAAGGACAATGACAGTCTGGCTGCACGCCTGGCCGTGGAGATGAAGGCAGACCTGCTCATCGCTCTCTCTGACGTGGAAGGTAGATTGCTCACACAGCAACACATTAACACCCATTAGGTAACGCGCCATCTGCCTGCACTCTGGCTCAAAACAATACGCGGTAATTTAGGAGCATTACTGTAAGAGGGGGAACTACAGAGGGGTATACTGCAAAGTAGGATCAAGGAGTTAGCCAGCTAACTTGCCTAAATATTATGAAATAACTTAACTTTTTTTGTTGTTGAAAGATACAGTAAGCTTTGAAATGGGCATGGTCTTATTGACTCAACTAAAAACACGTATCCAAGTTTAGCTTTCTTAATGAACCAGAAATCAGTAGTTATTTCTGGTTGTTTATCCTACTTCGTGGGTATACCCCTCAGGTCTTTTTGGTTGTGTTCACTCGGCACTGAATGGAAGAAAACGGACTTAAACTGGCCGTGACTACCTGGACTTGTACAATAGGAAACACTCATTTTTGTTTTCTGTCAGAACCTTTTTTTAAATGTCTTCCGTTACGTACCATAATAAACACGACCCTGGTTGTATTTGGCATTCACTGATGGATTGGACAGGGAGGTAATCTTTGTGCAAGTTAGGCTAGCACCAAAGGAAACAATCATGTAACCATAGTTACCTCCTATCTCTTGTAGGACTGTACGACAGCCCTCCTGGATCGGATGACGCCAAACTCATTGACATCTTCTACCCTGGTGACCAGCAGTCGATCACCTATGGGACAAAATCCAGGGTGGGTTTAGGAGGCATGGAGGCAAAGGTAATTACAAAGACACGCGTAGATTAGAAAACTGTGTCGTTCAATACATGTAAGAGTTGAGGACTATATGTAAGAGTTGAGGACTACACATCTGTAATCAGGTTTTAAGAAAGTCTTCATAATTAGTTACAGACTTTGGAACTCTGTGTGTCAGAGTGATATTTGGCATCAACCCGCAGTGCAAGTCGTTCCATTGGGGGCCAAATCCTTACTCGAGAAACGAGTGGGGAATTCAAATAGCCTACGTGTATTCCCACCTCTACCCCCAGGTAAAGGCTGCCCTGTGGGCCTTACAGGGGGGCACGTCAGTAGTCATCGCCAACGGCACCCACCCCAAGGTGACAGGTCACGTGATCACTGACATTGTGGAGGGCAAGAAAGTGGGCACCTTCTTCTCCGAGGTCAAACCTGCCGGTGAGTTCTACCGGGGTCATCTCTTTGGGACGGACACCGACGATGAAGGTTATTAGAATGATGATGATTATGACAACAATGAGCATAATGGTGAGGATCATGGTGATTGTAGTTCTTCTAATGAAGACGATTAGGATTATGATCACGCGTGCTGATGTCCAATGGTCCCTTTTGCTGTTTTGTATCTGTCGTCTGTGCTCATCCGCGGTAACGTGACCATCTCCAGGCCCCACCGTGGAGCAGCAGACTGAGATGGCCCGGAACTCCGGCAGAACCCTGGCAGCCCTGCACCCGGACCAGGTCAGACACTCATACACAGTTATATAGTATACGTGATCCCATGTGTGTCTGCAGTTAGTTGAATCTTTAATGAATCGTTCCCACCCCAGAGAGGCGTGATCATCTGTCACCTGGCAGACCTGCTGGTTGAGAAGAAGGAGGAGATCCTTGCTGCCAACAAGACGGACATGGACCTAGCAGCCAATGCGGGTGACTATTCCCGTCACGTCCGTCTTATCTCTCTGATTGAATCGATGGTGTTTGTCAAAACAGGTCCTACTCGTAGGGACGTTTTACTTACCAACATCCCGTTGTGTGACTATGATAGGATGTTGAGCATTTGAGGGTGCTGTTGCATTTGAAGGTGTATAAGAGCAGCGCTTGAGTAGTTGAAGGGATAGTCAGGGGTTTTCAACTACATCTAATTTCTTTGTGTTCTCCATCCCCCTATCAGGCCAGTTGTCGTCAGCCCTGCTCAATCGTCTGAGCCTGTCCCCGGCCAAGCTAAATAGCCTGGCTATAGGGCTGAGACAGATAGCCGTGGCCTCTCAGGACAGCGTGGGCAGAGTGCTGCGTAGGACCAGAGTAGCCCACAACTTAGAGCTGGAGCAGATCACTGTGCCTATAGGAGTACTGCTGGTCATCTTCGAGGCCCGCCCCGACTGCTTACCACAGGTAATGGGTTTGTGTGTGCTTTTGGGCTCGTCTATCTTTTGGTAAGATGGTGTGGTGTTCATGCTGGTGGTTATGCAATTCTGTGGGTAAAAGGCTATTCTCATTTGTGTGTGTAGGTATCAGCTCTAGCCATAGCCAGCGGTAATGCTCTGCTGGCGAAGGGGGGTAAGGAAGCAGCCAACACCAACCGCGTCTTACATGAGCTGACCCAGGAAGCACTGGACATCCACGGGGTCAAAGAGGCTGTACAACTGGTAATCATAGCTGGGGAAAAAACAGCCCATTTAAGAAAAACATCATGGAAGATATTTAAATACCATAATTTATACTGAAATCGTAGAACACTAGGTATGGGCGAATTCTGTGTTATTCTGCCAGTAGTAAATATAGTCAGACACCATCCAAAAGAATCCTTTCATTCCTCCTTTCCTAAGGTGAGTGCTGTCCTGTACGTACTCAGCGGAGAATTGAAATCAACGTAGCACAGTGTATTCCCCCTAAAGAAAATGAAATCCCAGAATGCAGTAGGGTTTATTTTGCATGTCCCAGGTGAATACCCGTGAGGAGGTGGAGGACCTGTGCAGACTAGATAAGATGATAGACCTGATCATCCCGCGAGGCTCGTCTCAGCTGGTCAGGAACATTCAGAGAGCAGCCAAGAGCATCCCAGTGCTGGGCCACAGTGAGGGCATCTGCCACGTCTACGTTGACTCGGAGGCCACCATCGACAAGGTCATCAAGATCGGTCAGTGGGACAATACACGCAGACACACCTGTCACACACACACATTTTCATTTACTACCAATGAAGGAGAAGGTGTGATTGATTGACGTTTTCTCTCTCCAGTCAGAGACTCTAAATGTGACTACCCTGCGGCCTGCAATGCTATGGAAACGCTGTTGGTGCACAGGGATATCCTCAGGACCACTCTGTTTGACCAGATCATAGACATGCTCCGCACCGAACGGGTAAGACCACACACACTCAAATACGCAGTTACAGACACATTGACATAAACAAGTGATATTATCCTCCTCTTCATCTCCTCTTAAATACAGGTTCAAATCACTTGGCTAAATAAGACACAGTAATGACCGACTGGCTGCTTGTTTGGTGGAATGGTTGGTTACATTTGACTACAACTTCAAATCAAATATTTCTTTTCTTTCACTGAGGTGGATGGGTTTACACATGTTGATTAACTGCGTTTTTCATGTCTCATTGTTAACGGTTTATGCTAAAACCCAATTCACAAAAACGAACATTTTACAATCCAATTGATGATAATCATAACAAAATGACTTCCAAGTATCACTAAAACTTTTGTTGTGATTCGCTATGACAGATCTATCTATGGCAATCTATGGAAACTTTGGTAATTTATACTCTTAACTTTGAAAAAAAATCTATTCATATTTTTTCTTGATCTGTATAACTGTGTCCATATTGCCTAAGAGTCTCTCTAGCAGATAGCTCATATGGTTAAAGAGAAAATAGCCTGATTAATGACAAAATAATCTCATCAACAATGACATAATTTGCAATTATTTCTGCAACTCTTCCAACTACTGACTTTTCACAACTGCCAACGGTTTGGCGTCTAAACATTTACAACAGACATATTGACATCGTAAAATAAATGAAAGCATGTTAAAATATAAAGGATATTTCATGCTGAAACCCTCATATTAAACACCAATGGTATTCACTAAGTTGATGGGCTATATTTAGGATCATGTTTTACAGCTTTGTCATTCTATTTTTTTGTTAATTTAAAGTAATCTTATTCTTTGTCATGTTGTGAAAATTCTGTGTAGTTTACTGGTAAACTTTAAAAGTTACCGGTAATATACCCTCCCTTCGCAACCCTAGATCCACGCAAACTCCCCGATTTGATTAATTGACCGATCGCCGTATGTAATGATGACCCCCCCTTCCCAATGTGACCCTTTTAGGTGAAGATCCACGCTGGCCCCAGGTTCGCCTCCTACCTGACCTTTAGCCCATCGGAGGTCAAGTCTCTGAGGACAGAATACGGGGATCTGGAGTGCTGCATCGAGGTGGTGGACAGCATGCAGGAGGCTATAGACCATATCCACAGATATGGCAGCTCCCACACCGACGTCATTGTTACTGAAAACGGTAGCTATGACTGTCTGGTTATGTAATAGTTGTGAGAAGTTTCTCTCTTTCTCTTTTGTCTTCACCTTGATTCACCCAAGTTAGTCTGGGTGAGAGAGACAAAATCTCTCTTTCAAGAGAGACCTGTCCATCTCTCTTTTCCCCCCTTGTCCCTTTCTTCCTCTCTTTCTCTAATAAGTAATGACAGCATTTTTTGGCTTCGTGTAAAACCTCCCCATGAGACTACTTTGAAGAGGACAGAACTGATTTGAATGTAAAATAGGTTTTGCTAAGGGATCTTTGTTATTAATTTATATGTAGTGATATGATTGATATTCTTCTTGAATGTTATTTTCCCCTCAAGTTTTATAATACATTTTGATGGAGTACTTTACTGACAATATCTAAGATAGGTTGAATTATAGATGGATTTCTAGTTGGTTCCGTGCAGAGGACAGAGCATTTTCTGTCTTTGTTCTACCATCTAGTGGCCACAGATTGTATAATATGTCGATCTAAATTGAATGATCTGTTGTGTGTAATAGAGGAAATATAGCTGAGAGATGATGAGAGATGATGACTGATGGTAGCTGTGATGATGATTCTTACAGAGGACACAGCAGAGCAGTTCCTGCAGCAGCTGGACAGTGCTTGTGTGTTTTGGAACACCAGTTCACGATTCGCAGATGGATACCGCTTCGGACTGGGTATGCATAGTTTTTTAAATTTTTTATCACTGACTTCCTGTTCAACTATCTCACTCACTCCCTGTCTCACTCCCTCTAGGTGCTGAGGTGGGCATCAGTACAGCTCGTATCCATGCCCGGGGCCCTGTGGGCCTTGAGGGTCTCCTCACCACCAAGTGGGTTCTGAGAGGAGACGGTCACACTGCAGCGGACTTTTCTGAACACGGCACCTTGAAGTACCTCCACGAGAACCTGCCAGTCACACAGCCACAGCCCAGACAGATGGCTGCCCAGCGTGAGGACTGACAGAGGACCTCCGAACAAGAGACACGCTCAACCACTTCCCCGAGAGCAAAGCAATCCCCTGGTACCAAAAAAAACACTCTCATTGTCTTATTCATTCAGTCTGGATCAGAGTTTACATCGATTTTAAATCTACCTCTGCTCTCAAAAGTTTAATTGCGGGGTTTACCTCACTCAGTATTCCAGTCACTGCTTGTTCATGGGCCCTGCCTGTGACCAAGCAGTGAATCCACTCATTATAGGTAACATTGACCCTGTTGGACTGTAGAAGGTCTCACATCCTTGGTTCAGGCCTTAATTGGTCTAGAAAATATTATACACAATAGGGATGGGTTAGTTACGTATACGCTCTGCAGGACACACACCTAATGGGAATCGTTGCTTAAGCTATTTTACATCAGCGTTATTATCACTATCAAGAGGTTTCCCCTCTTGGTTTTAGTTCCTTTTGATTGGTCTGTTGTGCTGTACACTTACGAGTGGCTGCTCAATCAGGTCAGACCCTTACCCTGAAAGTATTGATTTGGTCTCACACAAGAGACTAACGTTTACATTTACTCTAATTAGAAGTGATACAATTGCACAACCAAACCAGTTTTTATGCTAGGTTTAAGACTAAACCTAATTTGGGAAAGGTACTGATGTGTCATTTTATATAGTGCTTGAAGTATAGGTCTTCATGGCCAAAAATTGTAGGAATTGCTGTTAACATTACTACTGCAATCCTTATTTATATGCGGTTAAATGACTAGTGATGAACCACTGGATAAACAATATTTAAGTCTTAAATGTCTTTTGTCATAAAAATATGAGATTGATGAATAAGAAATTGACCCGATCTGATTCGTAAGCCTTCAAGTTAGATTTTATGTATAAGACTTTATGTCCTTCTTTTGAATGCAGATGATTTATTCTCCTGCTTTTTTCATGCTGTCTATTAATGTGGAATTTACAGTGCCCAGAGCCTCTGTCAAACACAAGAGCAGTAATTGACAAGCTGCTTCCCATCTCATCCAAGGGACTACTGCCTTAAGATACAGTGCCGTTGTAACATTCCAGCCTATGAGCTTTATATCTGATGTCAAGTAACGCACTCCACAGATCAGTTCAGGTTTTTTGTAATTCATAGACCGTATTGTAGAATAAAAGTTTTTGTTGAATATGAATTGGATTTATTTTGTATGGGATTTTACATGCATACCACCACTCTTTCTACTTCCACAAATATCAAATTAGCACCAAAGAAGTCATACTGATCTGAAAACAAACGTCTAAAAATACTTTTTAATGGTTCTCATCTGGGAATAGGACTTTGCTGTAAGTGGGGCATGGAAGATTGAAGACAATACTATAGAGGTTTAATTATCCAGCTATCAGGAAAGAAAGCGGGAAAGAACTGAGACTAATAATGGAATCACAGAGTATATTCTTCTGTGATTTTTCTACTCGCAGATAAAGAATTCATCCTCCAAAACGCACTACTTACCCTTCAATCAGCCTCCCATCACAAATACAAAGGGTTCATAGACGAAGAATAGACAGGGTCTACTCAGATCTCACTGTTTTTGTACTCTTTCTTTGGAAGGAGCTTGATATTTGTAATGCGAAGAATGACTTGCAGAGGTAGAGAGTCTGATACATGGATGTTGAATATTAAGCCGGTCTAGAATGGCCAATTGAGGGATCATGCAGCTTTAGGCCTATTCGATGAGAGATCATGTAGCTTTTGGCCTAGTAGGTTCCTATACGTGTTTATTTCATTACCATATAGAGGTAAATATACTGGAACACATACAGTACATAATGTACATGGCTGATACTAGATTGAGATCACTGCATCATCATATCCTCCGACATGAACTTCCATTTACGACAGACGTCAAGCACCCTGTGAATCTCCTGTCATCTTTTCTCTGACGTTTCTCCGTTTAGGCAGAGCCAAATCCCATGTTGCACACTGTTGACACACTGATGACCGTGGGGATTGGAGTCCACGTATATCAGAGGACGCAGGGCAAATGACCGGACTTTTACAGCAAAGTCAACAGTCCTTTAATTGAACATTACTCAAGGCCAAAACTCATATTTCTTATTTTGCTTGATCTTAAGAGACTCTCAAAAGTGTTCCCTGCTGAGCTTCACATTTTTTTGGAATCAATAATTAACGGTCAAAGTTATTTATTCATGTGTATCTTTGCCAATTATGGGCGTCTAATTAACAATTTCAATAATTGATATTTATTTCTGAAAGGGTTTCGTATCTCTGGCTGATGAAAAATGCATGAGCAGGGATGCAAACGTGGTTTTGTTTTTTTGGTTCTGAGAGGGCTTGATGCTCGGGGCTAGTACCAGGACACTTTGACTCTTCCTCTTTGAGTTGGCGCTATCCCTGTGATGTGGGTCTAATACGGGCTTCTTTCATGAACCCCAAGCGCCTGCTCGGCACCATGTGATCTCATAAAAACTCCTACAAGACTATCCTCATATAGCCTTTTTTTTGTTCTTTAATAACCGGCTTCAAAGAATAATATCAGTTTCCATGATCATTTTGCTTTGTGTATGAGGGGGGGAAGATCTCATCAGTCTGCAGAAACTGGTCGAGTTGGACCTTGGTGCATTTCCCTCTGTGGCTATCCAACTCCATGGCTAATGTTTGAAACTCCAAAGAATTACCGCTAACAAAAGTATGCATAAAAGTGTGTTCCTGTAACCTCTTTTGATAATGAGGGTAGTTTAGAAGGATCGGACCCTTTTCTCAATTTTCGCCTAAAATGACATAACCAAATCTAACTGCCTGTAGCTCAGGACCTGAAGCAAGGATATGCATATTCTTGATACCATTTGAAAGGAAACACTTTGAAGTTTGTGGAAATGTGAAATTAATGTAAGAGAATAACACATTAGATCTGGTAAAAGATAATACAAACAAAAAAAACATGTTTTCTATATATTTGTTCCATCATCTTTGAAATGCAAAAGAAAGCCATACATTGAGATAGGATCCTAGGTGTCATTTAGAAAAGTTTCAGTGAACAATTACATCGCTACACAATATCTGCCAGGAGTTTGCCCAAATGTGCGGAATTGGGTGTGGAGCCAGAGACAGAGGTGGGGTCAAACTGTAGAACCCAGTTCCTACATTTGAATATAAAAATAGTTTTTTTTCAAACAAAACTACATTTTATCTCTGGGACCTTCAGAGGTGAATCTATCAAACCATTTGCATGTGTTTTGTTGTGTTTTGTTGTTGTGCACTATCCTCAAACAATAGCATGGTCTTTTTTGGCTGTAATAGCTACTGTAAATTGGACACTGCAGTTAGATTAATAAGAATTTAAGCTCTCTGCCCATATAAGGCATGTCTATGTCCCGGAAAGTTTGCTGTTGTTTACTCAGTTTTCTAGTCACATTATCGCATATTGAGCAACAACTGTCCCGGTTTAGGGACACCGATGTTGCAGAGGTTAATAACAAAAAAGGCCCTTTGGTTGACTTTGATCAAGTTTTCATTTATTTTGCTTCTAATAGAACAGGAGGTTGAGGGCTGGCAAAGCACATCATTCTGCTCTGTAACAACAAAAGCCAGAGAGTCCATCACTGTTACCATACGAGCATCGCCTGGGCCCCGAGGTCTACTTTCCCAGTCTAAGCAAAGCAGCAAAGACCCAACACCAACTGGTCCAAAACCCCCAATCACGTTAATGTGATTTCAGGGTCAGAAGACCACAGTAGATACACAACAGTCAAACAGTGCTAGCAATAAAGGGTAGGGGTACAGGATTTATAATAGGGTTGCATTAAGGGAGGATGAGGGGGTCTCAGTTGACCTTCAGGGGGTCTCGGTGACCCGTCTCAGGGAGCCGATGGTGGGGCTGGAGCTTCCCCACTCGCTGTGCCTCCTGTACTCGCCAGGACGAAGGAAGTACTGACGACCCCTGTAGTGGGGGTGTTCGTGGAGGATCCAGTAACCCTCCATGACGTTGGCGGAGGAGATGTCTCGGCTGTGGAAGCGCTCGTGAAGGTCGGGGCAGTCCTCCATCACCTCCATGTTCTGACCCCCGAAGTCAGAGCGCTCGTAGATCTTCATCCTGTAGTTTCCATGATACTGGGAAAGAAGAAGACAGACGAAATGGAGAATGGATATAGTAAATTATACTGTTGACTTGACAAACAATATATAGATGGTAATGTAAATGTTCCATAAAGAGAATGAAACATAACTTCAACCATGAAGTTTGTGAAGAAGAAATGTACCGTGTTTTAAAACAAGGTGTTCAAAATAGTGAATTTTTAACAAATTTGTGAATCTATTTGTCATAGCCTCAGCCAAATGTCGGTAAGATTCTCGAACAAGTAATGACAGTAAATGCTAAGATAGAAAAAAATCTGTAGATACTGCGGCCCTCAACTCAAGGGACTGAAAACTATGTGGGACTGAGGACACCTGATGTAGTACACTCACAGGGGGCACCATACGGCAGGAGCGGATGCAGTCGTTGAAGCCAGCCCATCGCTGGTAGTCGGGGTACTCGCCCTTGTTCAGCATGTATTGGTAGCCAGTGTAGTTGGGCTTCTCGTAGGCCACCCAACAGCCACTTTCCACCTTTATGGAGTTACAGCGGCTGAAGTGGTTGTGCATCTCAGCACAGTCGCTGCTGCACTCATAGTGCCGGCCCTGGAAGTTCTTATCCTCGTAGAAGATTATCTACAAGAGAGAGATGGAAACTTAAAATGATACACGCATGATAACACATATTGAGGAAATGTTTTACAACATATCACAGAATAAAAACAGAATTCCATTTTCATTCAAATTATTTTTATCATTAACTGCAATCCAATATACACAATTTATGATGTATGATTGAAATAAACCAAGCTTATCATCATAATATATATTTTTAGTACATGTGACTAAGAAGAGAGTGTTATTGGACCAGTAATAAATTATCCACTTCTCATTTTCATCTCCCAAAAACCACACATCCTTGAGGCCCCAAGCCCTGCCCACAGGTGATACTTCATTGTTGCACGCACTTCACCTGTCACAGGTGATGCTGCTCATCACCACGTGACCCATTTGATGTTCATTGTTTTGAAAGGCTAGAAAGTATGCAAGCAATTTAGTAAAATAATTTTTAAAAGTCAACAGAAAGCAAGCAAAACAACTCGACAAGAGGAGCAAATGACTTCCGTCTTCTGGTTTCGTTATATATCTGGAAAATTTGATCGCTGACAAGCAAAACATTTTGGGACTATGTCAACAATGGGCTAATGAAACAAATACCATGGAGTTTTCCTTTAAGTTTAACTGTAAGACTGAACAAGTGAAAAACGTTTGTAAAATGTAAAAAGACACGCTACTTACACAAGTAGGCGCCTAGCAATTATTGAAGTCCACATAGGTCTAAATGTGAATTAAATTAATCTGTTAATTTACAAAATGTGAACATACCAAAAGTGTTAATTTTAAAATACAAGAATAATCTACGTAATGTGTTGCAAAATGTAAATGTTTTGTCGGGCCACAGTTAACCCATTCATAGATGCTAACTGCTTAACCGCCTATTGAATATAGTATCTTCTGGTTGGGGGAGTTTTGTTAAGTTCCCCGACGCTCATTCTGAACGTTAAAACGCGTCACTTGTGGTACGGTTTTGGAAACATAAGGAATATATCTTTCATATCAGTTAGAAATAATGATACAAAAAATAATAAATTACTACACACCTTTAAAGGGCCATTAGGGTTAGTGTTCCCACACGGCCATATCTCCATGTCATATCACTTGTTTACGGAAAAGAGAGCTAATTAGCTATCTAGCGTGCTCCGAACACCTGTGTGTATGGGACACGCTCTTTTCGCGCCACTTTGATTCAAAGTCAGTCTCCTAACCTTCTACGTTAATTCTCCTACGTTAACCTGTTATGAAAAAGTCACTTCAGTATGGAAAAGTGTCTATTTCACGTAAGTGTAACTTGGGAGGAATTGTAGTTCATCAGCTGGAGGCGCACACAGCTTGTGGATCTGTGCTAAACTGCTACAGTGAGTGTATCTTTATTATTAGAAAAGAATTTCTCGCAGATGTGAAAGATAAGGGGCATGGCAGCATATATATTTCGAAAAGGTTTGAAAGCGATGATTATTGACGTTTCTGAACGCTAAACAACGTCGGAATTGAAGTTGACACGGTGCCAACGTTGGGCGAATGTAACCGCTGAAAACCCTACGGATGGAGAAGGGTTTTCGAGAGCTAGGCCGCAGTGTGCAATTAGCAGAAACAGAAATCAGGTGTGCCAACTCTCACCCCAGTAACGTTATGATTCAACCAAGTAAACAAACACTATTTTGCCCATATAGTTGATTATTATTAATAATGATTGATAATGATATTCTTAGGTCTTTTGTCCTGACTAAAAATGCATTATGTGGGGGATAGTGTGCCATTTGACATTGCTGCCTTTGAGGCATTTGTGCGGCCCTCCTTTGTCCTGTCCACTCATACTTGCACATGAGCTTTGAGCCTTTGAAACATTCTATTCAACATCTCCTAAAATCCCCATCCATTATCATTAATGGCCATTAATTTCTGCATGAATTGCAAGCTAATTAGTTATTTATAATAGTATCTGGCAAATCCAAATATGAAACATGTATTCTGATGGTGTTTATCATAGAAAATAGTTAAATGAGCCTCATTCCTGTATTTCCCTGTGAAACGCATAGTGTGTTCATACTTACCTTTCCCATTGTGACTGTGTTTAGTTCGGCCCGGACTGGGTAGTGAGCGTTACTGGACCTCTTTATAGACACTGCGGGGATCAGGGCTTTGAAAATGTGGCACAAAGCTTTGTCGTGTCAGCACAATGTGCTCTACAGACTACAGAAAACTATAGGACTGGCCCACAGCAGCAGCTCTTTGTCTCTGTCAAAAGCTCTCTCTCTCTCTCTCTCTCTCTCTCTCTGGAAAATACTATAACTGCACTTTCCCAAAGTCCCACAATAAGAGTTGCCACATCTGCCTTTATTGGCATGGAGGCTAGCAATGTATAGACAGACAGCCAGAGGGAGAAAATGACTATGGCCTCCTAAACAGCTTTTGAATAGATTTGAGCGTGTTGCAATGAGTTTCTGATTTGCAGTTAATTCAGTCAATCAGTTAGTTAATCAATAATATACTTAACAGTATATTTTGTATAGTAATTTGGTTGTGCTTATGGCATGCTTGTTCACAACTGATTTGTGCAGAAAACCTTTAATGAGGGTGCAGCCAACTTTTAGGGCATCTAATTTCCCTGTCTAATAACCATACAGTTTATCCAAAACTTGCCAATTGCTGACACTTAATTATTAACACACAAGGTAACATTGCTATTGGTTTTTCCAATGATTTGAGATAGAAAGAAAACCACACAGAGAAGCCATGTTTAAAAACCAGCACGTTTAATCACTTTGTTACAGTCCAGAGGTGAGAAGCTCACAGGCCACTCCTCATTCTCCTGAAGGAGCCCACCATGGGGTTGTGGCAGCCCCAATCGCTGCAAGCCCTGTACCCGCCGGGGCGGAGGAAGTACTGACGACCCCTGTAGTTGGGGTGCTCATAGAACACCCAGTAACCTTCCATGACATTGGAGGAGAAGATGTCACGGTGGCGGAAACGCTCGTACACATTGGGGCAGTCGTCCATGAACTCCATCATGTGACCAGACATCTCGGGCCTGTTGTAGATCCTCATCCTGTAGGCTCCTCTGTACTGTTGGCGGAAGAGACAGAACGGAGGGGATAGAGAGGACAAGGCGGAAGAGACAGAACGGAGGGGATAGAGAGGACAAGAAGGGAGTAGTAGAGTTTTGTACACTGGGTGATCTAAGCAGAGGTAAACATACATACATTTCTACAGATTTTCAGTCAAACTATTCAAAACAGCAGCATAATATATTTTTCTTAACTGCCAAAAACACTGAGCGATGATGAATGGAATGACAATGAATAAAAGTCTTTGGGGGGGGCCTCATTCCTTTAAAAAATGACTGGATCTCCTTGTGGACTTCGCCACGGAGACTTTCATGCTTTGACTCCTCTCCTTATCTATCAATGACATCAAGGGGCTGGTGATTGATGCTGATTTCTAAAGCACTGTTTGATGTGTGGCAGGGTTAACCCTATCAGTTTGATTGACTTACGGGGGGGAACATCTGGCAGGAACGGATGCAGTTGTTGAAGCCCATCCAGTGGTGGTAGTCTGGGTACTCGCCCTGGTTCAGGATGTACTGGTAGCCATTGAAGTTGGGCTTCTCGTAGGCCACCCAGTGACCGCCGGTCACCCTGATAGAGTTACAGGAGTTGAAGTGCCTGAAGGTGTCGGCACAATCGCTGTTGCACTCATAGTGGCGGCCCTGGAAGTTGTGGCCTTCGTAAAAAATAATCTATGGAGAACAGAAATGAATGAAATTGTTTATATAGAGAGTTATTTACCGTAATTTCCGGACTATTAAGCGCACCTGAATATAAGCCGCGCCCACTGAATTAAAAAATATATATTATTTTGAACATAAATAAGCCACACATGTCTATAAGCCGCAGGTGCCTACCGGTACATTGAACCAAATGAACTTTACACAGGCTTTAACGAAACACGGCTTGTAACAAAAATAAATAGGCTTTAACGTAACACGGCTTGTAACAAAAAAATTTAAATTAGCAGTAAGCTTTAGTTGTCTTCCTCACGCTGCTGTTTCCAACGTCTTATCATCGACTCATTAAGACCAAGCTCCCGTGCAGCAGCTCTATTTCCTTTTCCAACAGCCAGATCAATCGCCTTCAACTTGAAAGCTGCATCATATGCATTTCTCAGTGTCTTTGCCATGATGAGGGTGACAAAATGACTACCATAATCAGAATGATGGGAAGTTTGAGAGCGCTCGATTTAATCTAAACAGTAAACAAAAAAGCTGTTTGACCTTAACCCGTTCGGCAATTTCATTGGTCTAATGAAAGCTTCATGCCGCCAAAAAACTGAGCACGTCACAGAATGTGTATAAATATTTTTATTTATTATTTGAAAGCGGGAAAAATACATATATTAGCCGCGTCATTGTTTAAGCCACGAGGTTCAAAGCCTGGGAAGAAAGTTGCGGCTTATCATCCGGAATTTACGGTAGACTGAGTCAAGGATGATGATAGTAAAAGGCGAATGACTTGACTGAAAGCAGTATTCATGGATGTGGTGTTGATCGGCCAATAGGGAACGCATTTCACTGCACCTTTTATATATTCTGTAAACTATGTAAGTGGCGCAGACAACTTTATTTGAACTTTTGAGAAAGTTAATGCAAGGCACAACAGTTGAGTTTAAATTAGAAACCAACATTACTATACTAGTACTAGTATGGTCTCCATAGGTTAGTGCCCCAAATCAGAGATTTGAGAGCAGTTTTTTGTCCATTAATATTTTAAAGATGCACTCTCAAACTTTTGTATCATTTCAGCCAGTAGTTTTGAAAGTGGTGCTCTTGAGCCAAAAAAGGTAGGGTCCCTGCATCTAAGGATCTACGGGATCAGTGTCCCTATACTGGGACAGTTGTTTCTAACATGCGCTAATGTGACAAGAATGACGTTGTAAGTAACAGCAAACTTTCCAGAACATAGACATGTCTTATATGGGCAGAAAGCTTACATTCTTGTTAATCTAACTGCACTGTCCAATTTACAGTAGTTATTACAGTGACAAAATTGCCATGCTGTCGTTTGAGGAGAGTGCACAACAACCAAAACATTTTATCACGGCAACTGGTTTGATACATTCACCTCTGACGGTAAATGTACTTACATTCAGTAATCTTGCTCTGATTTGTCATCCTGAGGGTCCCAGAGATAAAAGGTAGCATAGTTTTGTTTGATAAAATCAATTTTTATATTCAAATGTAGGAACTGGGTTCTACAGTTTGAACCCCTGCTGTCTCTGGCCCCACACCCACCCCCCCATATCTAGATGTGTGAAGGTTAGTGTTTTTTCTGTAGGTAAGCTAATTATCCATCATGTAGGACATTCCTGGGAGTGTGTAAACTTAAACTTTGTACCATATCATTTTTGTATGACCATATCATTTTTGTATGTTCTCTATACTTGAAAATGAATCAATTGACCAATTTGGCACATTTGGGCAGATTTAGAAAATATTGTGCAGTACTGCAATGCTTCACTGGAACAGTCTAAAACTTTGCACACACACTGCTGCCATCTAGTGGCCGAAATCTAAATTGCACCTAAACCCCTAACACGGAACCCAAACCGGCTGCACGCGTGCGCCATCGTGCATACATTTATTTTGTCCCCCCACACTAAACGCGATCACGACACGCAGGTTAAAATATCAAAACAAACTCTGAACCAATTACATTAATTTGGGGACAGGTCGAAAAGCATTAAACCTTTATGCCAATTTAGCTAGTTAGCTTGCACTTGCTAGCTAATTTGTCCTATTTAGCTAGCTTGCTGTTGCTAGCTAATTTGTCCTGGGATATAAACATTGAGTTTTTATTTTACCTGAAATGCACAAGGTCCTCTACTCCGACAATTAATCCACACATAAAACGGTCAACCGAATCGTTTCTAGTCATCTCTCCTCCTAGGCTTTTTCTTCTCTTGACTTTATATTGCGATTGTCAACTTTCATTAATTAGGTGCATTACCGCCCCCGACCTCGTTCGTCTTTCAGTCACCCACGTGGGTATAACCAATGAGGAGATGGCACATGGGTACCTGCTTCTATAAACCAATGAGGAGATGGGAGAGGCAGGCCTTGCAGCGCAATCTGCGTCAGAAATAGAACTGACTTCTATTTTTGCCCTTGACAATGCAGACGCTCGTTGACACGCGCGAGCAGTGTGGGTGCAGTAATAAAATAATATAGATTTCAACATTTATTTTGCAACGCTCGCGCATGCGATGCGAGCGGTGTAGTCAGCCTGTAAGGGATATTATTGCATTTCTCTTGCATTTCAAAGCTGACAGAAAAATTATTTTTCTGAAAATGCATGTTTTTTTGTTTTGTATTATCTTTTACTAGATATAATGTGTTATATTCTCCTACATTAATTTCATATTTCCACAAACTTCAAAGTGTTTCCTTTCAAATGGTATCAATAATATGCATATCCTTGCTTCAGGTCCTGAGCTACAGGCAGTTAGATTTGGGTATGTCATTTTAGGCAAAAATTGAAAAAAAGGGTCCGATCCTTCTTAACTACCCTCATTATCAAAAGAGGTTACCTGTTCCCTTTTTCCCGATCCTTAAGATTAATTGACCATTTCTTTTCGTTCCTGGTTTATCCTATGGAGTATAGATGGGATTTCTTTTTATATAATCCAAGTAATACAATTTTGGGGGAAAAAGTCCCTCGCATCAAGTCCTTTCATGTACTGGTATTAGTTCCACAACTCAAATCTTTGACAAATCTTTGACAGCTTCATAAACTGTATGCGTAGCTTACTTGCCAAATCGCTTCACTATACGCCTTAATAGCATTTGTTGCTCTACATAATTTTATCAGCAGTCATCAAACAAGTAACCGAAATGTGTGTTCGCTCATACCTTTCCCATGGTTGGAGGGCTTGATGTTGGCACCGTAGCCTTCAACAGGGTCATAGGGCCTTTTATACTCTTCTACTGACAAGAGTGCTCTGTTGCGTCGTAGTGACTAGATGTTACCTTTTTAAACGTCACTGCCCATTCCCATTGTCTCTCAAACCATAGGCTAATCTTTTTCCCGCAAGTGCTAGTTTACCTATACAATATATAACATCCACCCCCTATGGCTGCCCCATTCTATGTTTTCTGTACACAGACCCTTGTTCAGCCATGGCCTAGTGATGCACCCATTGAAACATCACACAAAAGGCCTTTAGGTATGTAGTGTGAACAACAGAATTTTTAACGTTTACAGGAGGTGAGACGGTTCATGCACTCTCTAGTAAACAAAACAAAGCCATATCTTCCACAAATATGTGGGGTTGATATGAAAAAGATTATTGAACGTTGATAATAGAATGTTATGAAAATGCAAATGGTTTATCAGAGTTTATTTCAGTGTGGGTTCATGTTTTCCCTCTCCCTGATCGCAGGTCACAAAGTCTTGGTTGTGTTCTGTTCATAGACCTGTGTGTGTGTAAGTGATTCTGATGGTATTGATTGAATCAAGCTCTTGTGTTGATGTAATCTAGAGTGATATGTTCTCTTTTTGCTTCCATAGCCTGCAGACCTACTATGATGCCATGTACAGATAACAGTGTTCTGTGGTGTGTGTGTGTGTGTGTGTGTCAAAAGGAGGGCATAGTTGTGTGTCTGAGTCTATGTGAAAAGCAATAGTGCTTTGGACTTCTGTCTTTGGCTTGTAAAACATACCCCAGAGCGGAAGGGAAAAGGCCAGAAAGAGTTGCCCTTGTGTGTTCTGTTCCCAAAGCCCAGCTGATGCTAGAAAGGTCAGTCTCATCCTTTAACCTTTCATGAGGATAAAGAGCCCATGTCCTCTCTCTAAAATTGTATGCTTCTTTCTGCTTCAACTCTGCAGAAAGACAATGCTTTCTGAAACACAACAGCCATTCTGTTCCCGGGCAAAAACCTGCTACTCTGGTAGTTTCTCTAACCAAATGTGACTCATGTTGATAAGCTTTCTTTTTTTGATCAATCATTGCCTTGAAATTCCCATAGGCTTCAATAGATTTAATGTTTCAAGCAGCTCTCTTTTTCCACAACTTAAGTAGCTCATTGATATACTTTTATCACATCGTGCAGTGTAATTGTATCTGATTTATCAGATGGTTTGGCTTCTTTGTGGGTTTTTTTAAACATTTTTGGGCAACATAGAGTAGAAAATGTGACCAAATTGAGGTCTTGGGTGTATAATAGGACTGTCTTAAACCGACTCTTCATCATTCTCGTTACAATCATCTTCGTTTTTTTGATAAAGCTTTTGGACTGCATCTTCATCATTGTCGTTACCACCACTATCATCATCCAGTACTTTCCTGAAACCTAATAGGTCTGAATATTTATTATCATACCCATCATCATAGCAAGTCAACCACCACCATCTTTGTTGTTGTCAACATTTTTACCATCAGGGACTGTTTCCAACATTTCCACTCATTAGTTCTGATTTCAGCATCTGTGTGCCCCTGTGTTTTGCAAAGGGGAACCTAACTTCAGAGGTTCTCAAATGATCATCTTTAGCAGCACTACAAGACTTCTCCTCCCCAACCTGAAGGGAAAGCAACATCATATGCCACTGCCTGCTTTCTCTGGGAGGAGGAGGAGACGACTCCCCCAGAGAAGCCAGTAGAACAACCACCTCAGACCCAGGCCTCAACACCACAGAGTGGATAAACTCTGGTGCCCAAACAGTCGACACCCCTACAAACAAACCCTGGCCACACCTTATATAGCCTCCATCCCCCTCGTTAAGGTTTTTGTCTTACTATTTCCTTTTTATTTAGCAAATATTTGTTGTACTTTTTTTATTCTGCATTTTTGGGAATGGGCACGTATTCAGTGCTCATACTCGGTGCACCAATAAAATTTGATTTTTATTTATTTTATTTCACCTTTATTTAACCAGGTAGGCAAGTTGAGAACAAGTTCTCATTTACAATTGCGACCTGGCCAAGATAAAGCAAAGCAGTTTGACAACATACAAAAACACAGAGTTACACAAGGAGTAAAACAACATACAATCAATGATGCAGTAGAATAAAATAACACTATATACAATGTGAGCAAATGATGTGAGATAAGGGAGGTAAAGGCAAAAAAGGCCATGGTGGCAAAGTAAATAAAGTATAGCAAGTAAAACACTGGAATGGTAGATTTGTAGTTTGAAGAAAGTTCAAAGTTAAAATATAAATAATATGGTGCAAAGGAGCAAAATAAATAAAATAAATAAATACAGTAGGGGAAGAGGTAGTAGTTTGGGCTAAATTATAGATGGGCTATGTACAGGTGCAGTGATCTGGGAGCTGCTCTGATAGCTGGTGCTTAAAGCTAGTGAGGGAGATAAGTGTTTCCAGTTTCAGAGATTTTTGTAGTTCGTTCCAGTCATTGGCAGCAGAGAACTGGAAGGAGAGACGACCAAAGGAGGAGTTGGCTTTGGGGGTGAATAAGAGTGATTTAAGAGGCATCAAGGTGTACCTTACAGTGAAATGTTTACTTACAAGCCCTTAACCAACAATGCAGTTTTAAGAAAATACCTAAAAAAAAAAGTAAGAGATAAGAATAACAAATAATTAAAGAGCAGCATTAAATAACAATAGCGGGGCTATATACAGGGGGTACCGGTACAGAGTCAATGTGCGGGGGCACCGGTGTCAAGGTAATTATGTACATGTTGGTAGAGTTATTAAAGTGGCTATGCATAGATAATAACAGAGAGTAGCAGCAGCAGTGGGGAGGCAATGCAAATAGTCTGGGTAGCCATTTGATTAGCTGTTCAGGAGTCTTATGGCTTGGTGGTAGAAGCTGTTTAGAAGCCTCTTGGACCTAGACTTGGCGCACCAGTACCACTTGCTGTGCGGTAGCAGAGAACAGCATATGACTAGGGTGGCTGGAGTCTATGACAATTCTTCAGGCCTTCCTCTGACACCGCCTAGTATAGAGGTCCTGGATGGCAGGAAGATTGGCCCCGGTTATGTACTGGGCCGTACGCACTACCCTCTGTAGTGCCTTGCGTCCGGAGGCCGAGCAGTTGCCATACCAAATATTTTCCGTCTCCTGAGGGGGAATAGGTTTTGACTGTCTTGGTGTGCTTTGACCATGTTAGTTTGTTGGTGATGTGGACGCCAAGGAACTTGATGCTCTCAACCTGCTCCACTACTGCCCCGTCGATGAGAATGGGGGTGTGCCTGGTCCTCCTTTTCCTGTAGTCCACAATCATCTCCTTTGTCTTGATCACATTGAGGGAGAGGTTGTTGTCCTTGCACCACACAGTCAGGTCTCTGACCTCCTCCCTATAGGCCGTCTCATCGTTGTCGGTGATCAGGCCCACCACTGTTGTGTCATCAGCAAACTTAATGATGGTGTTGGAGTCGTGCCTGGCCGTGCAGTCATGAGTGAACAGGGAGTACAGGAAGAGACTGAGCATGCACCCCTGAGGGGCCCCCGTGTTGAGGATCAGCGTGGCGGATGTGTTGACAGCTTTGCACACTCTTGGCATTCTCTCAACCAGCTTCATGAGGAATGCTTTTCCAACAGTCTTGATATGCTGAGCACTTGTTGGCTGCTTTTCCTTCACTCTGCAGTCCGACTCATCCCAAACCTTCTGAATTGGGTTGAGGTCGGGTGATTGTGGAGGCCAGGCCAGGTCATCTGAAGAAGCACTCCATCACCCTCCTTCTTGGTCAAATAGCCATTACACAGCCTGGAGGTGTGTTGGGTCATTGTCCTGTTCAAAATTAAATGATAGTACCACTAAGTGCAAACCAGATGGGAGAGCGTATCGCAGCAGAATGCTGTGGTAGCCATGCTGGTTAAGTGTGCCTTGAATTCTAAATAAATCACTGACATTGTCAACAGCAAAGCACCATCACACCTCCTCCTCTTGCTTCACGGTGGGAACTACACATGCGGAGATCATCCGTTCACCTACTCTGCGTCTCACAAAGACACGGCGGCTGGAACCAAAAATCTCAAATTTGGACTCATCAGACCAAAGGACAGATTTCCACTGGTCTAATGTCCATTGGTTGTGTTTCTTGGCCCAAGCAAGTCTCTTCTTCTTGTTGGTGTCATTTAGTAGCAGGTGACTCTAATGAACTTATCATCTGCAGCAGAGGTAACTCTGGGTCTTCCTTTCCTGTGGCGGTCCTCATGAGAGCCAGTTTCATCATAGCCCTTGCTGGTTTTTGTGATTGCACTTGAAGAAACTTTCAAAGTTCTTGACATTTTCCGTATTGACTGACCTTCATTTAAATATATATTATTTTAAATGTAACCTTTATTTAACTAGGCTTGTCTTAAAGTAATGATGGACTGTCGTTTCTCTTTGCTTATTTGAGCTGTTCTTGCCATAATATGGACTTGGTCTTTTACCAAATAGGCCTATCTTCTGTATTCCACCCCTAGCTTGTCACAATACAACTGATTGGCTCAAACGCATTAAGAAGGAAAGAAATTCCACAAATAAAATTTTAACAAGGCACACCTGTTAATTGAAATGCATTCCAGGTAACTACCTCATGAATCTGGTTGAGAGAATGCCAAGAGTGTGCAAAGCTGTCATCAAGGCAAAGGGTGGCTACTTTGAAGAATCTAAAATATAACATATATTTTGATTTGTTTAACACTTATTTGGTTCCTACATGATTCCATATGTGTTATTTCATAGTTTCGACGTCTTCACAATTATTCTACAATGTAGAAAATAGTAAAAATAAAGAAAAACCCTTGAATGAGTAGGTGTGTTCAAACGTTTGACTGGCACTGTATCAACGAATTGGTGAGGGCAATAGAACCGTCTGCAGCACCTGGCCTCACCCTACTAGAATCTGAACTCAAATAACTACTGTTTGCTGATGATCTGGTGCTTCTGTGCCCATTCAAGGAGGGCTTACAGCAGCACCTACAGCAGATCTTCTGCACAGATTCTGTCAGACCTAGCCCCTGACAGTGAATCTCAGTAAGACAAAGTAATGGTGTTCCAAAAAAAGGTCCAGTTCCCAGGACCACAAATACAAATTCCATCTAGACACCATTGCACTAGAGCACACAAAAAAACTATACCTACCTTGGCCTAAACATCAGCACCACAGGTAACTTCAACAAAGCTGTGAATGATCTGAGAGACAAGGCAAGAATGGCCTTCAAAAGGAACGTAAAATTGGGATCTGGAAAAAGACTTCAATCAGTTATATAATTCATTACCCTCTATGGTTGTGAGGTCTGGGGTCCACTCACCAACCAAGAATTCACAAAATGGGACAAACACCAAATTGAGACTACATGCAGAATTCTGCAAAAACATTCTCTGTGTACATCGTAAAACACCAAATAATACACGCAGAGCAAAATTGGGAAGATACCCGCAATCCAGAAAAGAGCTGTTAAATTCTACAACCAGCGATTCCCAAACCTTCCATAACGAAGCCATAACCTATAGAGAGATATACCTAGAGAAGGGTCCCCTCAGCAAGATGGTTCTGGGAATCTGTTCTGGGAATCCACAGAGCCCCAGGACAACAACACAATTAGACCCAACCAAATCATGAGAAAACAAAAAGAGAATTACCTCACACATTAAAGAATTAATAAAAACTGTGTAAACTGGAATGCTATTTGGCCCTAAACAGAGAGAGACAGTGTCAAAATACCTGACCACTGTGACTGACCCAAAATTAAGGAAAGCTTTGACTATTTACAAACTCGTGAGCATAGCCTTGGTATTGAGAGAGGCAGCCGTAGGCAGACTTGGCTCTCGAGAGAAGACAGATTATGTGCCCAATGCCCGCAAAAATGAGCTGCACTTCCTAACCTCCTGACAAATATTTGACCATATTAGAGACACGTTTCCCTCCAATTACACAGTTCCACAAAGAATTCAAAAACAAATCAAATTTCAATAAATTCCCTTATATATTAGGTTAAATACATCCTACAGGGAGTAGGTGTGGGCCCTGGAAGTGTGGTCACTCAACATCAACAAAACAAAGGAGCTGATTGTGGACTTCAGGAAACAGCAGAGGTAGCACCCCCCTATCCACATTGACAGGACCGCAGTGGAGAAGGTGGAAAGCTTCAAGTTCCTCGGCATACACAACACTGACAAACTGAAATGGTCCACCCACACAGACAGTGTGGTGAATAAGGTGCGACAGTGCCTCTTCATCCTCAGGAGGCTAAAGAAATGTGGCTTGGCACCTAAAACCCTCACAAACGTTTACCGATGCACAATTGAGAGCATCCTGTCGGGCTGTATGACCACCTGGTACGGCAACTGCACCGGATGTCACTGGAAGGCCAAAAAGATAATCAAGGACAACAACCATCTGAACTAATGCCTGTTCACCCTGCTGTCATCCCGAAGGCGAGGTCAGTGCATCAACGCTGGGACTGAGAGACAGAAGCTGTTTTTCAATCTCAAGGCCATCAGACTGTTAAATAGCCATCACTAGCACATTAGAGACTGCTGCCCTATATACATAGACTTGAAATCACTGGCCACTTTAATAATGGAACACTAGTCACTTTAATAATGTTTACATATTTTGCATTACTCATGTCATATGTACAGTATATACTGTATTCTAAACTATTCTACTGTATCTTAGTCTATGCTGCTCATCCAAATATTAATTCCATTCATTTACTTAGATTTGGGTGTATTGTTGTGAAATGTTTTGATATTCTTGTTAGATATTACTGCACTGTTGGAGCTAGGAACACAAGCAATTCGCTATACCCGCAATAACATCTGCTAAACACGTGCATGTTATCAATCAAATGTTATTTCATTTTATTTGAAATATCACAGTGTGCCATCACAGCAGCAATATGTGTTACCTGTTGCCACAAGAAAAGGGCAACCAGTAAAGCACAAACACCATTGGGTATACCCAATCTTTATCTGTTTATTTATCTTCCCTTTTGTAGTTCAACTATTTGCACATTGTTACAACACTGTGCATAGCCAATAGTATCACATTTGAAGTTTTTCCATTGAGGAAAGGGGGGGGGGAAGGGTTGATCTGCATCTCTATCTTATCCAAGGATCACATATATATTTATTATTTAACCTTTATTTAACTAGGCAAGTCAGTTAAGAACAAATTCTTATTTACAATGACGGCCTACCTCGGCCAAACCCTCCCCTAACCCGGACGACGCCGGGCCAATTGTGCGCCGCCCGATGGGACTCCCAATCACGGCCGGTTGTGATACAGCCGTCTGTAGACCGCTGCGCCACTCGGGAGGCCCATGCATATAGTGCAATATGTTTAATCACAGAGGAGATGACAACACTATTAGTCCACTGACAGTCAGAAAGGGGCCTTGGAGATTGATTTGCACCCTGCAGTTCTGAGAAATCAAAATGTTGACAGACATCAGCCTAATGCTGGTTAACTCTTAATTTTTTTAATCTTACAGGCTTGGGAAAGAAAGAGCCTTACCACATAGTCGATACCTAATTAAAGTGAGCATATAACATCCTGCAAAACAGATTAGTAAAAACAAAGAGACATTGAATTGCACAAAAAAAATGAATTTGGCTTCAAATTACAAATCATGATGTATTTAACTCCCTGTCAAAAATCATCACAATAGCCTGTCCACAAAATATTGCAGGCAGAGATAGGACCACTTAAGTAGGCCTCCAATGTGGCCCTTTCTAAGCAGTAATTTAAAAAACAAAAAAACGCTACCGTGCTGACTCTGCTGAGGTGTAAACAAGGGGGCTGTATGAATTTGATGGAGTCTTCTCTTCAGAATTCGCTAATCTGGTGTTGAAAACGCAGCGTGATCAGACAGTGCTAGCCAAAGCCGCCCACGTCGGAAAGAGAGCGAAGACCTGTTTTGCTAAGAGATCATCCTCCCCATTCTTCCGTTAAAAAATCTCCAGGCTGCCTCTCTCTCTCTCTCTGTCACTGCCAGCGCGCGCTCTCTATCGGAATTGCCAGACGCGGACGCAGGAACTGCTATGAGCTCGTGCCAGAGCCGGGATTTACCGATGCGTCTGATGTGCTCCATCTTTTTGCTTGGGGATAATTAAAAGAGGAAATGGTACTGGAAGAACAGAACAGAGGAGGAGATGGAGAGGGGGCTGAGCAAATGTATGCAGCTGTCATTTAATTTAAAGTAGTTCACATGTTGTTTTTCCCCTCAGTGTGACTTTGCTTAACTTTTCTCACCTGAGGATTTCGTCCAAAACAACACATAGGTGGACATTTTAGCCAATGTGTTGTTTTTTTTGGGGGGGGGGGGGGGTAGACTTAGGCCTAAGCTTTATTATAGGCTTACAATGCAATTTTCCTGAAATAACCATGTAGACTACTTGGAAAGGCCTAGTCTACAATCCAAACACAGCCTAGTCCATGGTACAAGGTTCAGGCTAACTGAATAGTAAACCCACTTCTTCCTATCCAAACATTCACATCAATTTCACCTGTGGGAATAGATCCTAAATGGACTCTGAAAGTGTTTCCCCATCTCTAAACTCTATAGTTTTGATGTGACATGTCTCCCATGCCCCAAAGCTTTCAGTCGCCTATAAAGAACAACGTTTCGCCGTTTGATCCGTGCAACGTTTTTTAGGCCTAGCCTACACATGACCAAAAAGTTCAAATTCTCTTTATCTCTCCTCTTACAATACACCTCACATCTCTAACTTTCACCAATCCCTAAATGTATAATCACATGTGATGCCATTTCTTTCTTCCCCAAAGTTGTCTTCAAAGCAAATGTGTTCTGACAACAGTTAGTGACAAGTGCGCCAAAGGAGAGGCGGGAAATCAGCCGTTGCGCTCGCTATCAATTATTGATCGCGTCGCCCCTGACCAGCCAGCAGACTTCTTGTGATAATGAAATACATGAATAAAAAAATACAAAATTGACAAAGGTCAGCCCCATTGTTGTGTGAAGGCTTATGAGTCTGATTGACTGCCTGCACATTTTCCTAATTCGATAGTGCGGCAGAACAAAGGAGGGCCCTTCTTATTGCCCAAGGCCACTTGCAATTTATTTAGAGGGGCTGTGCCGCTGTCCCAGCAGGTAACAATACTGAACCAAGCCACTCAGGATAATCATAGCTTTGAGGTGTCGTCACCCCCCCCCCCCCCCCCCCCCCCCCCCATAGGCCACACACAAACACACACACACGCACGATTAAGGGGGACATCCATATTAGGCTGATTAGATTCAATTGGTACACAAGGGTGTATTTTGCACTCAAATTCTGAATAGCCTCTGAGGAATACCCACCTTACCTAGGCCGAATGTTTGTTTTATAGAATTTATTTATAGTTCATTTCGGACCCATGTTCTGATTTCCAATAGGCCCATATCTGCTGAAAATACCACGTCAATTCTTCCCCCTAATGAAATAAAAATGATAATTCGTTGTATACTTTGAATACAGTAGCCCTGGCCTGATCAATGATAGGCTGCCCGATACTAAGCAGTTGAATAGCATAACCTGCCGTTAGAAAAGAGGGACAAAACGTTCAGTGTCACAAGAAAAAAGATTATTGGATATTAGAAATGAAAGGGAAATGCTTTCTATTGAAAAAAAGTTATTCACAACGGAATTCTTGGAATAGGTTACATAATTTAATGGGGGTAAACATATTTGAGCAGGTGCGAGACATATCTGGGAGTGGAAAACAAGTTCCATTTTCGCAGGAGCATAGCGTTTTCTTTGTAGTAGGCTACATCTGCATGGCACCTTGATACGTTATTTTAGAAAGTGTGTTTGAAAACCCGTCCTGTGTACCGCATTAATAATACACGACAGATAGCATATTAAAAGGTGCTCATATGCTGCATCCGGATGCACTCCGGTGCTTACGAGCATGTGCCAAACACAATAGGGGTCTCAGATCTCTTCCCCATAGGAACCCGTCAAAAAACAAAAGGATGAAATACCACACCAGTTTTACTCGCCTGACGTATCTTTTATCTCTCAATTTCCAAATTACATTTAGGCAGTTATTTCAGAACTGTTTTTAATAATCAGAACCCAAGAGAGACAAATATTTGAACATTTTTGCAAGCACTGCTTTGAGTTCAGGTAGCCCCTACCTCTGTAATATAAGTATGTCGTTGAGTACAAGGTCTTATACTAATATTAGTACTGTAAACGTAGTCTGCCTACATTATAAGCATAGCCTAATTGGCTGCGTTTAAACATGCAGCTCAGTTATGATCTTTTTTTCCCCACTAATCGTTTTTTCACCGATCGCATCAGATCTTTTCAAAACAGATTTTTTGCAGAGCTGATCTGATGGGTCAAAAGACCAATTAGTGATAAAAAAAAAGATCATAATTGGGCTGCCTGTCTAAGCCATAGTGGTCAAAATTATATGTCTAGGCTTACTAGGTGTCATGTTTTGAGAAGAGGTACGAATTTAACAACATTGTAAACAGTCTTCCTTTTTGCTTGCATGGTAAAACATCTGTTTTTAATTCACTATTTATTATTTTATGCAAATAGGCTAATTTACTATAATTTATTGGGTAATATGTTTCATAGGCCATTTCAAAATAGGAGATTTAGGATTCAGTAATGTATCCTAGTATTGACTGATTGTACAGGTTATGACACATGTTTTGCTATTAAATAGGTATATTTGGATCAAGACTTTTCTTCTTAAAGCACCATAAAAATATAGAATGATTTTTTTTGTCTCATATTAAGAGGAAGATGGAATATGTAGGCTTGGCTACAATCAATTTATTTTAAATAGAGGTGAATTTCAAAATCATGGTTATCTTACCTTGCTGCTGTCCTCCCATAACTGTGAGCTATTCAATCTCTTTGTTTTAGAGATTGAATAGTCTCCAATTAATTCATTCAAAGTCTGTGATGTGGCATCACTTTCCTCTCACAGTTTATTATTTTTTTTGTCCTCTCATTTGTGGAGCAGAAACGCTTGATGTGGAGGGGTGAATAATATAATAATATTGCTTTTAGGGGTTTATCTTTTTGGTGAAAATGACAGATGAGCCAGACCATGTGTTTCACTCAGTACTCAGCGCTCAGTAAAACACTACCAACTGCATCTGTATGGAACCTCCTCTTTTATGAGATGAAAATTTAAAAAAGTACATTGGTCAACGTTTTATTGCTCATTGTAGAATTCAATGACATAATCCATTTGGGATCTATGTGTCATCAAAACTCCAATGCTGTGTTGCAAGTTTATGGTTCCAACTTGTTAGAATGAGCATTCTTTACCATTAGAGGGCACTAGAACCCAAAACATAGATTATCTGAGAAAGGCCTGTCTCCTGCCTTTATACCTGAGGCAGTTTATGGAGAGAGAGTGAGACTTTGGGCACTCAGTCACAGATGTATATTTGCTGAGTTAAACATGGAGTACATATATGTGTGTCCTCCAGGGTAGATGTAGGGACCACACAGCACAGATCTGTGTTTACTTGCGCTGTGGTCCTTCTCTTTGCACAAAATCCTATCAATGTGTGCAGACACGGTTTTGCTCAGTGGAGGTGGCACCAGATCGTTTTAACCAGCCACTGAGAGAGAGGTGACCTGTCACCCAGAATATAACAAGCAAACTTTTGCTGTCACACTGGCTGCCACAAGACTGTTTGTCTATGGTACAGTATATGCTCACCAGACTTGGTTCAAATGCTTTTTCAATTACTTGAAATACATTTGGAAGTAAGTACTTAGATATTTCTCATAAAAAAATTGTTGGATATTGGAATGTATTTGGAAATATAATTGGAAAGTATTTGAAAATACTGAAATACCCTGTCTCAAATACACTCCCATACATTTACCCTAGGTAAAAGTATTTGAAAATACTTTCAAAATAGTAGGCTATATATCGGAAATTATTAGAAAATACTTCCAATAGAGCCACATTATTTGAAAATTATAAAATACACAGAAAATAAGTATTTAATAATAAATACTCAAATACACATGTATTTGAAACCCGGTCTGATGCTCACATGATGTACAGTATATACAGTCACCTCCAAAATTATTGGCACCCTTGATAAAGATTAGCAAAAAAAGACAGTATAAAATAAATAATACAAATACTGAGCTATATTGTATGCTCAAAAATGTTGGAAAATGTTATTATTTTATTAAAATTAAAATGCACAGATAAAGAGATTGTTTAAGAATAAAAATAAATAAAAAGATAAGGGTCAACATTTTTGCCAACCCTAAAGTGTCTTAGCAATAAAATCTGACAAAATTTAATCTGCATTAAGTTTATTTCAGTTTAAGGAACAGTATTGAGGCCTTCCATTGCTTCCTGTTTCACTGGGGTATACAAATTAGGTAACACGTGTAAAATCTATTTGTCATCCATCAACATGGGGAAAGGCAAAGAACTCACAAATGAAAATAGATAAATGTTGGCATTGGCAATGGGTTCAAAAAATACCTAAAGCCTAAAAAATGAATATACCACTTACCACTATTAGGGAAATAATTAAGAAGTTGAAAACCACTGTGGTACACTTGCTTCCTCTAACAGGCAGGTTTATCTTGTCCCCACGTACAATGAGGAAGATCGTTCTGGAGGCAAAGAAAAATTCAGGGGCCACAGATGGAGAATTACAAATTTGGTCGCATCTTGGGGTCACCAAGTCTCTAAATCTACAATTAGATGCCACCTCCATGTCAATAGGCTCTTAGGAAGGTTTGCCAGAAAAAAAGGGCTTGTGAGAGCAACCAACAAATGTAAACGCCTGGAGTTTGCTAAACTGCATTGGCACTATGATTGAACCCGAGCTCTATGGTCAGATGAGACAAAAATAAAGGTCTTTGTCCACGCAAACCAGCAGTGGGTTTGGCGTTGAAAGGATGCATATGCAGAAAATAATACCATACCTACTGTAACATATGGTGGTGGTTCTCTAATATTGTGGGGCTGTTTTGCATGTTAAAGGTCCGATGCAGTGGTTTTTATCTCAATATAAAATAATTTCTGGGTAACAATTAAGTACCATACTGTGATTGAAATGATGAAAAGGTTTTTTTTTCTAAAGAAGAAAAATGAAACAAAAATAGCTTCTTGACAAAGAGCAATTTCTCAAGCAAAAATGTTGCTAGGACTGTCTGGGAGTGGTCTGAGTAGGGAGGGGGAAACTGAAAACTAGCTGTTATTGGCATCAGTCAAGTAACTAATTTAATGCCTAGTGATGTCGTCCCACTAAAACAGTCTGATAATTCAGTGGGCCTTTTCAAACAGCTCTTACAATAAAAGGGCATTATCATGATTTTCACAATTTCACAGTATTATTCCAACCTCAAAGTATGGATATATACAGTTGAAGTCAGAAGTTTACATACACCTTAGCCAAATACATTTAAACTCAGTTTTTCATAATTCCTGACATTTAATCATAGTAAAAATTCCCTGTCTTAGGTCAGTTAGGATCACCACTTAATTTTAAGAATGTGAAACGTCCGAATAATAGTAGAGAGACTGATTTATTTCTGCTTTAATTTCTTTCATCACATTCCCAGTGGGTCAGAAGATTACATACACCCAAATAGTATTTGGTAGCATTGCCTTTAAATTGTTTAACTTGGGTCAAACGTTTAGGGTAGCATTCCACAAGCTTCCCACAATAAATTGGGTAAATTTTGGCCCAGTCCTCCTGAAAGAGCTGGTGTAACTGAGTCAGGTTTGTAGGCCTCGTTGCTCGCACACGCTTTTTTAGTTCTGCCCACAAATTTTCTATGGGATTGAGGTCAGGGCTTTGTGATGACCACTCCAATACCTTGACTTTGTTGTCCTTAAGCCATTTTGCCACAACTTTGGAAGTATGCTTGGGGTCATTGTCCATTTGGAAGACCCATTTGCGACCAAGCTTTAACTTCCTGACTGATGTCTTGAGATGTTGCTTCAATATATCCACACAATTTTCCTACCTCATGATGCCATCTATTTTGTGAAGTGCACTAGTCCCTCCTGCAGCAAAGTACCCCCACAACATGATGCTGTCACCCAGGTTGGGATGGTGTTCTTTGGCTTGCAAGCTTCCCCCTTTTTCCTCCAAACATAACGATGGTCATTATGACCAAACACTTCTATTTTTGTTTCATCAGACCAGATAACATTTCTCCAAAAAGTACGATCTTTGTCCCCATGTGCAGTTGCAAACCGTAGTCTGGCATTTTTTATGCCGATTTTGGAGCAGTGGTTTCTTCCTTCCTGAGCGGCCTTTCAGGTTATGTTGATATAGGACTCATTTTACTATGGATATAGATACTTTTGTACCTGTTTCCTCCAGCATCTTCACAAGGTCCTTTGCTGTTGTTCTGGGATTGATTTGCACTTTTCGCACCAAAGTACGTTCATATCTAGGAGACCTGAGCGGTATGATGGCTGCGTGGTCCCATGGTGTTTATACTTGCAAAATATTGTTTGTACAGATGAACGTGGTACCTTCAGGTGTTTGGAAATTGCTCCCAAGGATGAACCAGACTTTGGGAGGTCTACAATTTTTCTTCTGGGGTCTTGGCTGATTTCTTTAGATTTTCCCATGATGTCAAGCAGAGGCACTGAGTTTGAAGGTAGGCCTTGAAATACATCCACAGGTACACCTTCAATTGACTCAAATTATGTCAATTAGCCTATCAGAAGCTTCTAAAGCCATGACATAATTTTCTGGAATTTTCCAAGCTGTTTAAAGGCACAGTCAACTTAGTGTATGTAAACGTCTGACCCACTGGAATTGTGATACAGTGAGTTATAAGTGAAATAATCTGTCTGTAAACAATTGTTGGAAAAATGACTTGTGTCATGCACAAAGTAGATGTCCTAACCGACTTGCCAAAACTATAGTTTGTTAACAAGAAATTTGTGGAGTGGTTAAAAAGCAAGTTTTAATGACTCCAATCTAAGTGTATGTAAACCTCCGAACTCAACTGTATATAAAACACAGGAAACCACGTTTTTGACTGCACTGGGCCTTTTAAGGTCAACCGTATCATTAACCTTTATTGTTTGTTGAGTCACAAGCTTGATGTAATCATTGCGTGCTAGGAATATGGGACAAATACTAAACTTTTGATTACTTTAACACACATACAGTGCTTACGGAAAATATTCAGACGCCTTTTTCCACATTTTGTTACGTTACAGCCTTATTCTAAAATTGATTACAATTTTTTCTCTCATCCAACTACACACAATAGCCCATAATGACAAAGCAAATATTTATTTTTTTGGTTCAAATTGATTAAAAATTAAACATTAACACAAGTATTCAGACCCTTTACTCAGTACTTTGTTGAAGCATGTTTGGCAACGATTACAGCCTTGAGTCTTCTTAGGTATGATGCTACAAGCTTGGCACATCTGTATTTGGGGACTTTCTTCCATTCTTCTCTGCAGATCCTTTCAAGCTCTGTCAAGTTGGGTGGGGACTGTCGCTGCACAGCTATTTTCAGGTCTCTCCAAAGATTTGATCAGGTTCAAGTCCGGGCTCTGGCTGGAACACTCAAGGACATTCAGAGACTTGTCCCGAAGCCACTCCTGCGTTGCCTTGGCTGTGTGCTTAGGGTCGTTGTCCTGTTGGAAGGTAAACCTTTGTCCCAGTCTGAGGTCCTAAACACTCTGGAGCAGGTTTTCATTAAGGATCTCTCTGTATTTTGCTTCATTCATCTTTCCCTCGATCCTGACTAGTTTCCCAGTCCCTGCCGCTGAAAAACATCCCCACAGCATGATGCTGCCACCACCATGCTTCCCCGTCGGGATGGTATTGGCCAGGTGATGAGCGGTGCCTGGTTCTCCAGACATGACGCTTGGCATTTAGACCAAAGAGTTTAAATATTGGTTTCATCAGACCAGATAACCTTGTTTCTCATGGTCTGAGAGTCCTTTAGGTGCCTTTTGGCAAACTCCAAGTGGGCTGTCATGTGCCTTTTACTGAGGAGGGTCTTCTGTCTGGCCACTCTACCATAAAGGCATGATTGGTGGAGTGCTGCAGAGATGGTTGTCCTTCTGGAAGGTTCTCTCATCTCCATAGAGGAACTCTGGAGCTCTGTCTTAGTCACCTCCCTGACCAAGGCCCTTCTCCCCGATTGCTCAGTTTGGCCGGGCGGCCAGCTCTAGGAAGAGTCTTGGTGGTTCCAAACTTCTTCCATTTATGAGGCCGCTGTGTTCTTGGGGACCTTCAATGCTACACTTTTTTTGGTACCCATCCTCAGATCTGTGCCTCGACACGATCCTATCTCTGAGCTCTACAGACAATTCGCTCAACCTCCTGGCACTGTCAACTGTGGGACCTTATATAGACAGGTGTGTGCCTTTCCAAATCATGTCCAATCAATTGAATTTACCACAGGTGGACTCCAATCAAGTTGTATAAACATCTCAAGGATTGTCAATGGAAACAGGATGCACCTGAGCTCAATTTAGAGTCTCATAGCAAAGGGTCTGAATACTTATGTAAATAAGGTATTTCTGTTTTTTATTTTGTATAAATTTGCTAGCATTTCAAAAAAACAGTTTTTACTTTATCATTATGGGGCATTGTGTGTAGATTGATGAATAAAAACATGTATTTAATCCATTTCAGAATAAGCCTATGACATAACAAAACGGGGAAAAAGGGAAGGGGTCTGAATACTTTTCCAATGCACTGTATAAGTGAATTTGTCCCAATACTTTTGGTCTTCTTAAATGAAGGGACTACGTACAAAAAGTGCTGTAATTTCTAAACGGTTCACCCAATATGGATGAAAATACCATCAAACTAAAGCTGAAATCCAAAGTGATTGAGTAGCGAGATAAAACAACGCAACATTTGTCACTGTCCCAATACTTTTGGAGCTCACCGTAGCTCAGTATTTGTGTCATTTATTTTATACAGTATTTTGTTTCTCGTCTTTATTAAGGGTGCCAATAAATTTGGAGGTGACATATATATATATATATACACACACACACACACACACACACACACACACACACACACACACACACACACACACACACACACACACACACACACACACACACACACACACACACACACACACACAGTCAACCCCACAACAATGGGCGGTTGGCTTTGTACCAGTATGCAGCTCAGTGTGTTTTTGAACTGTGAATGTGGATGCTGATTGAGAGATCTGTGGAAAACCTGCAGGACTGCAGAGATGGCAGTTCTCCCATGGAGAGGGGCTCTGTCCAGGCCTTTGTGCTGTTGACCGTTTACTCCATTCATTTAGCTTCGTTTTCTCACATGTGCAAAAGCACCAGTGTGGCCAATTCATCATTCAAAGTATGTCCTCAAGCCAGTTTATCTGTACTCATAGCATGCCATATGTACTGTGTGCCATATGCATTCAGTCAAAATTCTGGATATGGAATAGCTGGCTAGCAAGAATGCTCTTGTCGTACATCATTGAGGACCACATGATGTATCTGAATTAAGTCATCCATGTTCCCTCAGGATGCTCCCTGCATTGTTGGAAAATGACCCGTAAGTAAGCATTTGACTGTTTACATACGAAGCATGTGGCAAATAAAAATTTGATTTGATTCATTGAAAACTCACATACTCTCTTGTATAGTCTTTTCTGTAACAAAAAGGCAGATTAAATTGGTTGTTGTATGTGTTTGCCGGTGGGAATCAATTGTAGGCTAGTGCCTTAAGATGGGATAAAGCAGTTATCATTAACGTTAGTGTGTGCAGTTGTTTAGTGTCTGTGGATATGGTAGTGAGATGCACAGGATGCCTGACTACATGCGAGAGAGAGAGAGAGGTCTCAGAGGAGTTGAGAGTAGCGCTCCCCATCCCTGCACTACAGCTGATAGAGGTCTTCAACACAATCCCTGGAAAACCCACCGCCCCACTCACTCACTAGGGACTTTCAAACAAATTAAAAAAGCAATGGGACGACGAGGGAGAATCCAATGCCTATTCCCACCATCAAGACCCACGTTCCTCTTGTTGTGCTTTTAACTTTTGTTTTCTCTCACTATCTCTCTCTCTCTCTCTCTCTCTCCCTTTATCTCTTTTTCCCTCCGCAGTGTTGTTTTCTTAGTTTGCTTTCCACTCGTACTCCTCTGGCAGTCGCAGAGCGCTGCAGCCACTTTCAAAGGCTCGGCTGTCACGCCCCGGCTTTGAGTCGCGTTTGAATTTTTAACGTACATGTTGTCAGTGTGCCGTCAGGAGTGATTGACAGGTTCGTCCCAGAGCAGCACCGGGCTTGGCAGGCTGGCTGTCTTTTGTCAGAAGCAGCTGAGGAAAAGCAACAAAGGAAGGAGCATAGGAGGGAAAACACACATAGGCCTGAATAAAACACTGCTCTTACCCATTTCTCAATAAAGACCAAATTAGATTAAACCTAAGGCAGGCAGTCGTCAGGCAGACTTGGTATTTTCCGTCCTTTTGTTCTTCTAGTATTGTTTTGATGGTAGGCCTACTGCTCAATAGCTCTCTCAACAGGACACAAACGGAGCTCAGAAAGAGTTGCTTGTAGCACTGGATGATATTTACGCTGTTCGTTATAAGGAATGTGCCATATTGATTTACTTGACTGATTTCAGTTCAGCCTACACTCACCTCGTTTTGTAGATATGAGCTATAGCCTCAGAATGGCCTTGTTCTGAATAAGAGACTGCTTAATACTTTGATAAGGGCTGTGGATGTAAAGCTGTTACTAGAAAACAGAAATATAAGACTAGTTCCTAGGAACGTGATGGCTTTACCCATAGGCCTACTAAGAAATAATCAATGGTCAAAGAGTTTATTGAATCGAGGGCAACAACAGCAAGCATAACATGATTGCTCAATAGCGTATATACTTGGCATCAATAACATGGAGAAAGTCAACCAAAGACAGCCAGCCATACATTGTAATGCTGTCAGGGCAGAGATTCAGCAGGAGGCAGAAGGTTCAGGTGCATACGTGTCCATATTTATTTACAATGCTCAAGTACAGTAGGTGATAAAGATGGTGAGGAATACACTTAGACAAAATACTTACTTGCCTTCATTACAAAACAACAAAACTAGCTGAGCCTCAAGCAGGTGTACCCTGTAGCTTCCATAGGTATTACAGGTTGCATGTGTACCTGGCTCGATCCCCACTTGAATTCAAAACCAGAACTGAATTGTCACCTAAAACAGGCTCATGCCCGAGGACGCTCCCTGGAAGATACCAACAGGCATGGCAACATGTAACACCAAAACTGGCAAATTATACAAATGCAATTGGCATTCTCATAATAAGCACATTACTTAATATTGCATCTCAGTAGAAACACGTTCTCTGGAGTGATGAATCACGCTTCATCATCTGGATACCAGCAGAACGCTACCTGCCCCAATGCATAGTGCAAACTTTCAAGTTTTGGTCGAGGAGGAATAATGGTCTTGGGCTGTTTTTCATGGTTCGGGCAGCGAGGTCCATGCAGAAATGGTTTGTCGAGATCGGTGTGGAAGAACCTGACTGGCCTGCACAGAGCGCTGAATTCATCGAACAGAGCCCTGAACTCATCGAACACCTTTGGGATGAATTGGAACGCCGACTGCGAGCCAGGCCTTATCGCCCAACATCAGTTCCCAACCTTACTAATGCTCTTGTGGCTGAATGGACGCAAGTCCCCGCAGCAATGTCCCAACATCTAGAGGAAAGCCTTTTCAGAAGAGTGGAGGCTGTTATAGCAGCAAAGGGCGGACCAAGTCCATATTAATGCCCATGATTTTGGAATGAGACATTCGACAAGCAGGTGGTCCACACACTTTTGGTCATGTAGTGTATGATCCGTGAACCGTATATCATACAAAGACATAATCATACTCCTTATAGTGTGCTCTAAATTATGGAGTATGTCTAGATTCTGAAATACAAACTTTCCAATTAATTTCTTCAACATTAAACATATTGATATGAATATCTCAAAAGTACCCTTTTTAATTTAGCAATTTTTTTTCATATATCGTTTGTAACAATATACTCTTCAAAAATGTCAAATTTCCAGAGTGGGCTTTCTGGTACATTTGAAGGTATGACCCATTTTTATACATATAAATTGACATTATAAGTCATTAACCAATCACAGCTCTCCTTTAGGATTGCATATTCAGCAAATAACCAGCAGAGGGAGTTCCCTTTTTAAATATTTTTTTTATTAAGAGCCTAAGTTATCACCATTCAATCTACTCATAACATTAGGAATAGTAGGCTTGCATTTGTCTTCAAATGCGATGATAGAGGCATGCATACGTTTGGTATAAAGGTTCCTTTTCATGGTGAAAAATAGATTCCCCAAAACTTGAAACTCATGCTATACATGCTAGTTGCTAGACTACAAGCTATCTAGCTAGCAAAGTGTTGTTGTTAACACCTGGTTAGCATAACAGCTAAACTAGTCTTGAAATTGATCAGACTTGACTTACCCGTGATGAAATGATCCAGGCAGACCCGTTACTGACAGCTGTCTGGGTTCAGGTCTTGACGGGTAAAAAGGTTTCTTTGCTTTTCTGACAGTTATTGAGTCTTATCTTGGTGTCACCAATGGTGTTTCATGTTTGCGGAGAATCTGTAAACATCTTTTTCCCCGTTGTATTTCCTGCCTTGTAAGAGGAGCCAAATGCTCTACAGAAAATGACCATGGTGATGAATCAGTTTTAGGCACTGTTATCATGCAGTTTGGGGTAGCCACTTGGCTGTTGTTGTCAGAAGAATGAATGCGGTAGTCTTCCAACATGGCCGCCAGGAGGCATCGCACGTCAACTGCTATTCACTGTGTTGGTGGTGCACATAAAATGTATCATAACTTCAAAAGTAGCAGAAAGCCGGCTCTGGAAACGTGATGTACTTGTAAAGTATATTGTGTAAAATTTAACTAAATCAAAAAGGGTACTTTGGAGATATGAATATTTTTAATTTAGTATAAATTTATGTGACATTTTTTATTTCAGAATCTAGACATACTCCATATTTTAGAAGACACTATAAGAAGTATAATGACACCAAGATGTTGTCTGAATTATGTACGGTTCACGGATCATAGGGTCTTACAGGAAAAAAAAATTGGTCTAAAAAGGCCTGAAATGGCCACTTTCATCACGATAAAAAAAGAAAAACTGTGATACTAATGTTAACTTCAGGATCGGTGTCCCATCCACAGGACGGTTAAGCTAACGTAGGCTAATGCGATTAGCATGAGGTTGTAAGTGTAACAGTATACCTTCCGTCCCTCTCCTCGCCCCAACCTGGGCTTGAACCAGGGACCCTCTGCACACATTAACAACTGACACCCACGAAGCATCGTTACCCATCGCGCCCCTTGCAGAGCAAGGGGAACAACTACTTCAGGTCTCAGAGCGAGTGACGTCACCCGATTGAAACGCTATTAGCGCGCACCACCGCTAACTAACTAGCCACTTCACATCGGTTACACTCACCCCCCTTTTGACCTCCTCCTTTTCCGCAGCAACCAGTGATCCGGGTCAACAGCATCAATGTAACAGTTTAGCTTCCATCCCTCTCCTCGCCCCAACCTGGGCTTGAACCAGGTTCCACTGGCATGGAATCACCCCACGGTAGCTAAGGACTGTGTCATGATTGCTGCTGTTTCAAGTCTTGTCAGTGCTGCTGAGCCACATCATCACATTTCCCCATGCTTTACAAGCATTCTGTATGAGAGGAGTCCAAGCAACATCAGCCCTGAGAATTAGACCAGGCGTTTGCTGTGGATTTAGTTGTGAACAAGTTGTTCCTTTCAGCCAGTCAAGGCAGATGGGGTGATGTACATGTAAGCATAATGTGGGAGCTACTTAAGAGTGTCAGACATGTGACGGGGGGGCCTTGAGCCCCATCAGTGGTGAGGAGAGGAGGTGGGGCAGGGACAGCATAACTAAGACCCTTCTTTGCCAATTGTACAATGTACAGTATTTAGACTGCCGTTTTTGTATTTATTTCATGTTTTATTATTGGCCCATCCACCAACTCCCCTCTTTGTAGGACAAAAATAAATTTGTTTAAAATTTTAGTTTTTTACAGGTATGTTGATACGTATACAGTACGAGTCAAAAGTTTGGACACACCTACTCATTCAAGGGTTTTTCTTTATTTTTACTATTTTCTACATTATAGAATAATAGTGAAGACATCAAAACTATGAAATAACACACATGGAATCATCTAGTAACCAAAAAAGTGTTAAACAAATTGAAATACACTACTGTTCAAAATGTTGGGGTCACTTAGAGATTTCCTTGTTTTTGAAAGAAAAGCAAATTTTTTGTCCATTAAATTAATATCAAATTGATCAGAAATACAGTGGAGACATTGTTAATGTTGTAAATTACTATTGTAGCAGGAAACGGCTGATATTTTCATGAAATATCTACATAGGCGTAGAGGCCCATTATCAGCAACCATGACTCCTGTGTTTCAATGGCACGTTGTGTTAGCTAATCCAAGTTTATAATTTTAAAGGCTAATTGATCAATAGAAAACCCTTTTGCAATTATGTTAGCACAGCTGAAAACTGTCGTCCAGATTAAAGAAGAGCCTTCTTTAGACTAGTTGACTATCTGGAGCATCAGCATTTGTGGGTTCGATAATAGACTCAAAATGGCCAGAAACAAGACCTTTCTTTTGAAACTCGTCAGTCTATTCTTGTTCTGAGAAATGAAGGTTATTCCATGCGAGAAATTGGCAAGAAACTGAAGATCTCGTACAACGCAGTTTACTACTCCCTTCACAGAACAGCGCAAATTGGCTCTAACCAGAATAGAAGAGGAGTGGGAGGCCCCGGTGCACCACTGAGCAAGAGGACATGTACATTAGAGTGTCTAGTTTGAGAAACAGACGCCTCACAAGTCCTCAACTGGCAGCTTCATTAAATAGTACCCGCAAAACACCAGTCTCAATGTCAACAGTGACGAGGCAACTCCAGGATGCTGGCCTTCTAGGCAGAGTTGCAAAGAAAAAGCCATATCTCAGACTGGCCAATAAATTGAAAAGGTTAAGATGGGCAAAAGAACACAGACACTGGACAGAGGAACTCTGCCTAGAAGGCCAGCATCCAGGAGTCGCCTCTTCACTCTTGTCGTTGAGACTGGTGTTTTGCGGGTACTATTTAATGAAGCTACCAGTTCAGGACTTGAGGACACAACATGGCATTGGAACGCAGGAGTGATGGTTGCTGATAATGGGCCTCTGTATGCCTATGTAGATATTCCATAAAAAATCTGCCGTTTCCATCCACAATAGTAATTTACAACATTAACAATGTCGACACTGTATTTCTGATCAATTTAATGTTATTTTAATGGACCAAAAATGTGCTTTTCTTTTAAAAACAAGGACATTTCTAGATGGCCAAAAACTTTTGAACGGTAGTGTATATTTTATACTTGAGATTCTTCAAAGTGGCCACCCTTTGCCTTGATGACAGCTTTGCACACTTGGCGTGTGATGGCTTCGGGATTCTGTAAGGACCGACGCCGGACAGGAGAAGCAGGTACGGGGAGTCAAACATTCAATCAGGAACAGACATAGAACACGACAGGAACAGCGTCAGCACACGGGAAAACAAGGACATATGACAAACAATCCTGAAGCAGGGGAAAAGCAGGTGTGCGTACTGTAGGTGGCTTGAGTGCGTAATGTAGGGAAACTGGCGCCATCGAGCGCCAGAGGGAGGAAGAGCGGGAGCAGGCATGGCAGTCAGTCAATCCGGAAAATTTCTACCTTCAAATGTCAAAGTTTCTTCAAGTACAATCGTAAAAACCATCAATCACTATGATGAAACTGGCTCTCATGAGGGCCGCCACAGGAAAGGAAAATCCAGAGTTACCTCTGCTGCAGAGGATAAGTTCATTAGAGTTAACTGCACCTTAAATTGCAGCCCAAATTAATGCTTCACGGAGTTCAAGTAACAGACACATCTCAACATCAACTGTTCAGAGGAGACCGTGAATCAGGCCTTCATGGTTGCATTGCTGCAAAGAAACCACTACTAAAGGACACCAATGAGAAGAAGAGACTTGCTTGGGCTAAGAAACATGAGCAATGGACATTAGATTGGTGGAAATCTGTCCTTTGGTCTGATGAGTCCAAATTTGCAATTTTTGGTTCCAACCGCCGTGTCTTTGTGAGAAGCAGAGTAGGTGAACGGATGATCTCTGCATGTGTGGTTCCCACCGTGAAGCATGGAGGAGGAGCTGTGATGGTGTGGGGGTGCCTTGCTGGTGACACTGTCTGTGATTGATTTAGAATTCACACTTAACCAGCATGGCCACCACAGCATTCTGCAGCGATACGCCATCCCATCTGGTTTGTGCTTAGTGGGACAATCACTTGTTTTTCAACAGAACAATGACATAAAACACAACTCCACGCTGTGTAAGGGATATTTGACCAAGAAGGAGAGTAATGGAGTGCTGCATCAGATGACCTGGACTCCACAATCACCTGACCTCAGCATATGTCGGAACTCCTTCAAGACTGTTGGAAAATCATTCCAGGTGAAGCTGGTTGAGAGAATGCCAAGAGTGTGCAAAGCTGTCATCAAGGAAAAGGGTGGCTACTTTGATGAATCTACCATCTAAAATATATTTTGATTTGTTTAACACTTTTTTGGTTACTACTTGATTCCATATGTGTTATTTCATAGTTTTGATGTCTTCACTATTATTCTATAATGTAGACAATAGTAAAAATTGGTTGGTGTGTCCTAACTTTTGACTGATATTTATTTCATTTTTTCTCTTAACCCAGTCTTCTGAGGCTTCATCACGAACATCAGAACTGAACCCTGATGGAATGAAGTGCCCCACTTTCCAGTGTCAAATGGTGGCAGATTATTCTCGCCGCCCTAACCTTCTCCCAGTGTTGCCAGAACATTACAGTGACGTAGTTTTCACCAGAGGCCTCACGACTCAACTAAACTCTTCCATATTGGCGCTTACTGCTTTTATTCTGAGGATCATCTTCCCCATATATTTTCTATATAGTCATACATTTTACATACACATAGACTGCTGTTGTAACATTAAGAAAAGTCTGAGAACTTTCTGAGATCATACTCTGTAAGAACTTACTCTTACTTGGCAATTTAAGTAAAATGTCTGTTGTTGTATCCCTTCTTTTGCAAAATGAATGCGTTTCTTTTTTTGTGGTGAAATTCATGATTTACTCCCCAAACAGTCTTTTTTTTTTGTGGCCAGGCAGTGAATCCGACCAGTCAAGTGTCTTTATAATTTGGAAGCATTCCATGTTGTGGATTTTTGTCCAAATGGATTTAATCATCTCGGCTGAATCATCTCAACAGTCTACGTCAACAGCCGTAGATTTCAATTAGCGGTGAAAGTGTACGCCTGGTACAAAGGACATTTTTTTCCCTTATCTATTCTAGAGGGCCGCACATGATGGAGGAAGAGTGACTTCCACTCCCCCACTGAAAGGTTACGCTTTTCGTTCTCCCGGCATCTTTCTAAAATAACACATTTCTGCCCGTTTGATAACTCCTTGACATTTGACAGTCTTTTCAGACCAATCAGTCAGCGCTGACAGGTTTTTTTTTTAATGCTACCCATCTCGAGGAGTAGCACTTGGGGAAAAACCGTCCTACCACTTTTCTCAAGCCTATCAAAGGCAGCCCTTCGCCACGACGATCAACATCTGATACCACCAACACTGCCATCAAAGTTTTTGGACTTCTTTCATTTTTATTTATTTCATTTTTTCTCTTAACCCAGTCTTCTGAGGCTTCATCACGAACATCAGAATTGAACCCTGACGGAATGAAGTGCCCCACTTTCCAGTGTCAAATGGTGGCAGATTATTCTCGCCGCCCTAACCTTCTCCCAGTGTTGCCAGAACATTACAGTGACGTAGTTTTCACCAGAGGCCTCACGACTCAACTAAACTCTTCCATATTGGCGCTTACTGCTTTTATTCTGAGGATCATCTTCCCCATATATTTTCTATATAGTCATACAATTAGACCTGATGTGCATTATCTACTGTATGGCCTATTATCCCGGAGGAGAGCGAGAGCTATGGGAACGCAACAAAGCTGTCAGTCTTTGGTTACATAATTCATATCAGCCATATTCAAACAAAATTGAACATTGTCATTCATCTAGGCAGGCGTGTGTGTGAAAGCACAGATAACTCCAAAGTAATAAATTAATAACGCTCTACCATGGGAGCATGTGAATGAGCATGTTTAGTCATTCTGTTTGACAACAAAAGGAAACGGCCTTTTCCGGGGAGTGGAAATCAAATTCACGCTGATATTGTTGCCTCCTCCAAATGAGTCTGAGCCTGTACTGGCAGTAAAATGGCTCAAATTAACTGTATGAGAGCAATTTTTGTTTGCCCAGAAAGAGAGGAAGATATTCAAGGAAAACAGTATGCAGTCAGAGCATCCTTGTTCTTAGAAAGCATTGTTTGTTGAAAAAAACATGAGTTTATGATTGCTTATAAAACTTGATAAAGGATTGGGAACCTTGAATCTGGAGGTAGCAGGAAGTGCTTGTTTATTTGTTGTTGCCTAGCATTGTAAACAACCAGCGCAATTATTTGAGAAAAGTTGCTCTGATACACTCAGGTGCAACCTCAGTACGAGCAATTTTCGGTGGTAGAAATACAGTTGAAGTCGGAAGTTCACATACACCTTAGCCAAATACATTTAAACTCAGTTTTTCACAATTCCTGACATTAATCCAAGTAAAAAGTCCTTGTCATAGGTCAGTTAGGATCACCACCTTATTTTAAGAATGTGAAATGTCAGAATAATAGTAGAGAGATTTATTTCAGCTTTTATTTCGTTCATCACATTCCCAGTGTGTCAGACGTTTACATACTCTTAATTAGTATTTGGTAGCATTGCCTTTAAATTGTTTAACTTGGGTCAAATGTTTTGGGTAGCCAAAACACATGTTTCCCACAATAAGTTGGGTGAATTTTGGCCCAATCCTCTTGACAGAGCTGGTGTAACTAAGTCAGGTTTGTAGGCCTCCTTGCTCGCACATGCTTTTTCAGTTCTGCCCACACATTTTCTATGGGATTGAGGTCAGGGCTTTGTGATGGCCACTCCAATACCTTGACTTTGTTGTCCTTAAGCCATTTTGCCACAACTTTGGAAGTATGCTTGGGGTCATTGTCCATTTGGAAGACCCATTTGCGACCAAGCTTTAAATTCCTGACTGATGTCTTGAGATGTTGCTTCAATATATCCACATAATTTTCCTACCTCATGATGCCATATTTTTTGTGAAGTGCACCAGTCCCTCTTGCAGCAAAGCACCCCCACAACATGATACTGCCACCACCGTGCTTCACGGTTGGGATGGTGTTCTTTGGCTTGCATGCCTCCCCCTTTTTCCTCCAAACATAACGATGGTCATTATGGCCAAACAGTTCTATTTTTGTTTCATCAGACCAGAGGACATTTCTTCAAAAAGTACGATTTTTGTCCCCATGTGCAGTTGCAAACCGTAGTCTGGCATTTTTATGGCGGTTTTGGAGCAGTGGCTTCTTCCTTGCTGAGCGGCCTTTCAGGTTATGTCAATATAGGACTCGTTTTACTATATATATAGATACTTTTGTACCTGTTTCCTCCAGCATCTTCACAAGGTCCTTTGCTGTTGGTCTGGGATTGATTTGCACTTTTCGCACCAAAGTACGTTCATCTCTAGGAGACGGAACGTGTCTCCTTCCTGAGTGGTATGACGGCATAGGCTGTGTGGTACAATGGTGTTTATACTTGCGTACTATAGGATGAACCAGACTTGTGGAGGTCTATAATTTTTCTTCTGAGGTCTTGGCTGATTTCTTTTGATTTTCCCATGATGTCAAGCAAAGAGGCACTGAGTTTGAAGGTAGGCCTTGAAATACATCCACAGGTACACCTCCAATTGACTCAAATTATGTCAATTAGCCTATCAGAAGCTTCTAAAGCCATGACATATTTTCTGTAATTTTCCAAGCTGTTAAAGGCACAGTCAACTTAGTGTATGTAAACTTCTGACCAACTGGAATTGTGATACAGTGAATTAGAAGTGAAATAATCTGTCTGTGAACAATTGTTGGAAAAATTACTTGTTTCATGCACAAAGTAGATGTCCTAACCGACTTGCCAAAACTATAGTTTGTTAACAAGAAATTTGTGGAGGGGTTGAAAACGAGTTAAACTTCCGACTTCAACTGTATGTACTTACTGTTTTTTAAAGCCACATTTGTATCTAACCTAATTGAAGTGAACTGAATCAACTGTTTATTAGCACGGTAAATTCTCACGGAAACCACTTGACGTCACATATTTTTTTTTCGTAACTTTCCCTGGCTGACACTACCATTGCTCAAGTAAAAATGTTATCTCATCTAAATTGTTTAGGTCACTCTAACAAAACGATTCTGAGGTATGTTGATATAACATTTCTTCATTTTGAACAAGTTATATAGATAATCTAATTAAGTCAGATCTATTAACTTTTAATAGATCTACTATTGGGGGAGCCTAAAGATACATAGATCTATAATCCACTTGTTAAGAGATTTAAATTGTAATCAGTAAAATGAAGCAGTAAAATTTTAGTGTGTTGGGGGTACCTGCCCACCCCGGTACTTGGGAAAAACACCCCTTTTCTAAAAACAACATTTAATTAAATAACTAAAAAAGTGTCAACTGTAGCCACTTATTTCCCTACATAGTTTGTTCACCTAAACATGACCATCATCTACATACCAATTTTTACTGAACTTTGCTTTTTTTGTGTCAGTAAATGGACATTGTTCTTCGGGGGGGGGGGGGGTTACTCCACCCTATGCAAAAACGTTTACTCTATATATATATATATACACACACACACACACACACACACACACATCACACAGACACACACCAGACCTGGGTTCAAACACTATTTCAGGTATTTCAATTACCTGGGTTCAAACACTATTTCAGGTATTTCAATTACTTTTCAATACATTTCTAAACAAGTATTCAGATAACCTTTATTTGAAGAAACAAGTAGTTGAATATTGGAATGTATTTGGAAATACTCAAATACACTGACTCAAATACTCTCATGCATTTAACACAGGTATTTGAAAATAGTATAATACTTTCAAATACAATTTGGTTGACTATTTGGTTTCTACAAATAACCATTCAAATACTCAAATAAAAGTACTTGTTTTTGGCTGTGTATTTCAAAATATTCAAATACACAGAAAAAAGTATTTAAATAACATACTCAAATAGTCAGATACAGACACAGATACTGACAGAATTTGAATTTGTCTGAATGCTAGTTTGCACTTCATGTGAGGTGGGACTGAAGATTTGATTAAAAAGACAGAGAGAGAGACATGCCGACTTCCACTTGTCACAGACTCTGAAGTCAGCCAGGTGGCAAGTGTTTCTGAGAAGTCATATGAAATCCTTGTGAGAGGGAGTGGAAAAGGGAGACTGAGTGAGTGAAAGACTCTTATCCCTCCCAGATAGAACGGTTATGAGTAAGAACAATGCGCTACAGATAAACAAACCTTGCCATCTCAAACGGGAAGTCTCAGATGTGTACTGTACATCTGATATTTTATCATCAGCAGGGTTTTTGCTCTTATCGGCATGAAAGGCATCTTTCAGTGCGCTCCTCTACTATAGACAGCCTGCCACCACATGTTCTTACATACTTCATGTGCTCTTGTTTGGATGAGTGCACTGGATAATGGAGAGATTGCCTCTTTCTAAACGGAAGAAACTCTTCCTCTCTTTTTCTTTCTTTCCCTTTTGTCTGAGGCTGCTCTGACCCGTCTTGCACCAGGTGTAGATTTCCTTGATCCCTCTCTTACCTCCCCTGATCCCCAGCCCACCACCCGCAATGAATGATTCACTTGGAAGACCCCCACCATCACAACCAATCGTACACTACAGCCAAGCTTCTGCCTCTCTGATCTCATTGTGTTGTGTAACACTTGAAAAACCTTTTGCGTTCCTCGTACTCTCTCTTTCTCGCGTGCTCTCACTCTCACTCCGAGTTACATTCAGTATTGACTGTTTATGCTTTTTAATGTTGTGGAGAGGGCCCCGGGCCTGCGGATGGGGGGGGGAAAGCGTTCTTCTTGACACACTTACGCCCCCGTACTGAACTCTAGCTGCCAGCGCTCTCGCAAGTACAGAGACTCTCTCTCTCTCTCTCTCTCTCTTTCTCCCCCCCCGCCCCCTCCCCCCAACTGGGAGTTCTTCTCAACATCGGCACCCGGCGTTCCTCCTCTCCAAAGATCACCCAACGGAAGATTATGACGCACAAACACTAGCGCAAAATATTCACACAATAACCCCTTTTTGCTTCAAAGCGGAGGCAGTTGGGTTTTTCTGAATTTTCTCAGGGGGGCTTGTAAGGCTTGTAGTGTAGAGTCACCCAAGAAAAGGCCAGGCCTTGGTCAAACCTGACTGGGAACAACAAAAGTGGTCCTTCTTCTCCTTTTCTATCCATCTGTCCGTCCATCTTTGTATCAGTCTTTGAGGCATTTTCTCTTACTCTCCATACTTCATCTTATCGATCCACTGTGGTATCTTTGGACAAAGTCTAGTGAGAAATGCATCCGACCTAGGATTAGACATTTTAACCCACACAATCTTGAAATGTGTATTAGGCTATTTGCAAACACAATTTCATTTTTTTGGTCCGTCAACATGCATTATGCTGCATTAGAGAAAGCATCAACTTGCGTGGGTTTTCTAAGAAAATCTGAGTGTGGCGAAGTGAAATGTGTAAAGATGACTTCGTTAACTTCCAGTAAAGTATGACCGAGCCATACATACAGCACTGTGGGCTGCTTGACTCTGGTTCTCGAGACTGCACATTTTATAATAGCAAATTCATCCTAATTTGACCCCCAACTGTTATCATATTCCTCAGTGTAATATGCACAGACAGATGGTAACTCGCTTAACGCACAGCGTTTGCTCTTGGTGTAGAATCAGTCCACCATGGCCAACATGAAAGGCAGTCTGAATACACAGCCCATGGTTGTTGTATCGTTGGGTTGTCTTGTACTGTACCCGGGCGCTTTGATATCCAGTGATTGGCTCCTAACTGGCATTTCAGAAAGAAAACACTTTTCAAGCCCCGCACATATGCATAAAAAAAAATAGTACATTTGATAGTAAGAAACGGTGTGCGTCCTCTACGGTAGAACAGAGAACAGCCTGTAATGGAGTGGGTTTGAAGGCTATTTGGTGCGTGTTTTAATGAACGCTGGTACACAGTCAGATCCATCAGTGTGGCACTTTGCGGTGACAAGGAGATGCTGTAATGTCACTGTTTAGAGATTATGCTACAAATTAAACAAGCGCTTCTGTCCTGTCATGCCCACAAGGGAATATATGTTACAGCCCCCCCTAAAAAAATACATCTCCATCTATTATAGGACCAGATAGATTCTGTATGTTCTAACTAAATGGGATTCTAATGTGAAAATAGCCAGGGTCTGTTTTGCTCCTTCATCATCGAGTGTGATGACAGACGAAAGACGATGCTTTCACAGACAGACAAAGGAAAGAGGGGTCTTGTTCTGTGGTGGCCAGTGGGGGGCCACCAATGCTTCCCAACGGCCACCCCCTCTTAAATCAAAGGAAGACATCATTATGAGTCAATGACATGAGGCAGTTAATGCCCCTCCCTGCCTCCACCCCCAGGACTCCTTGCCCTCCCAGCCCTTGTTACTGCTGGCCACCGGCCGTCTAAGCCCAGGCCTAGACTGCGACTCAAAGGGATGGCCACTCACGCGTTATCGATCAGCCGCTCGATAAAAAGGTCACGGGAGCCCTCCTCTGCTGTGGGGTCCAGCTCTGGGAGTAAGCCCATTCTCCCTCTCTCTATACGCTCCTCCACACACACACACACACACACACACACACACACAATTGTCCCCCCCAGTCCCTGCCTCTGCCTCAGCCACCTGGGGGATAAGCAAACAAGCTAATCATCTTTCTCTCCACACAAACACACACACACCTCATGACTGGCTGACAAATGTCAGGGTGACTTGTATGGGATTTTAATGAAAATTATTTATTAATTGAACTGGTTAATTAGGTCCCTGAGGCCTGTACGCTAATTGCGAGCCACAGAGTGGGCAAGCCAAGAAAGCCCAAACAAAAGAGGATGGCTCAAACAGACAAGCGCTCAAGAGTTAACAGACACACACACACACACACAGACATATGCATAAACACATTCATCCACACATAAATTAGCACACAAATAAACACACACAACTTTTCATTTTCTACTCTTCTAGGGCTTCCCCTTCTCCTCGCATAATACTGTGACCTGCCAAATGTTCTCGCCTTCTTGATGTGCCGAGGAAGGAGAGAGACACGCAGCCACTGAAATCTGCCACATTGCACAAAGCATCTGTCTCCACACAACACCCTGCATTCATTAAGTTTGTACCAATTAGCGGCAATAACTTTGCACAAACATCAATTTGTGCTTCCCACTTTGAAAACCCTCCTAAAGTGAGAGTGTCCCTCAATGTTTCCCTTATGTCACCCAACTTTATCTTCCACAAAGTCACTTTTTAGCGCATAATTAGAGGAGAAATCTATTTCTTCTCCCATCTTCTCGCTGGCTCTGTCTTTGTCCTTTTTTGTGTAGAGCACAGGAGTGCACCTTGAGAAGCGGCGTGCTTTGTCAAAAAATCACACCAAGGTTGTCTGAAAGACTTGTGAGAAGGAGACAGAGGCGCAGGTTGATTTTAGGGACCAGAACACAGACCTGTTTCAACAATTATCCCACACTCTGATAAGGAGCTGAACTCCTTGGATCAGTGTTTGGTTGAGTTAACAGAAAAGTTTGAGTCTTTTTGCCAAAGTCTTCTTGTGTTTTCTCAACTTTCACACCTCAGTAGTACAACAGTAGCTGAAGGGTTGTTGATATTGTCGGAAAAGGGGGCTCCCGAGTGGCGCAGTTGTCTAAGGCACTGCATCTCAGTGCCAGAGGCTTCACTACAGACCCTGGTTCAATCCTGGGCTGTATCACACTCGGCCGTGATCGGGAGTCCCATAGGGCGGTGCACAATTGGCCCAGCGTCGTCCAGGTTTGGCCGGGGTAGGCCTTCTTTGTAAATAAGAATTTGTACTTAACTGACTTGCCTAGTTAAATAAAGGTAAAAAATATATATATTTAACAATTAAAAGCTGTTGAAGACACCACTGTGTGGCAGTAAGATTAGCGCTATCTGGGATCCTTGGGACGTGAGTGATTGGAGGTGCCGAATAGGCATTTTTTTTGGTATCTTGTACATTTTTATTTAGACCTTTCTTGGAAGTACATACCGGCTGTAACGGGAGTATATGTGCACTGTATGTATGGTGATTTAGTTTTCTTGTTCAAAAGTAAGTGAATATGTAGAGTAACTACATTGGTAGAACACTGGTTAAAAATGTCAAGCAGCACTCATCGCACATAATGTTAATCTCCTGAATATGATACAGTACCACAACAAGGTCAATGTTTGATTTCAGGGGTAATTTTTGGAGCCCTTTGTAACAACCCGTCCTTAACATTCATAAGCATGCATGATCCCAGAAACAAGCACTATCGCAGTGTGATAGCCTGGTGAACACTTCTGCGTTGTTCAAGTAACCCCCCCCCCCCCCCCCCCCCAGCGTTTCCACGGTGCCCTCTGCAAACTCTGTCTCTGACCCACAATCCTTTACTCTTGAGGGAGCGACCATGCTCTATTTCTGCAAGAAGAGAAGGCTGATGGAGCAAGGGTCAGGTGCCAGAGAGCCGGAGAAAGAATTTTCAAATAAACGGATGAATAAATAAATAGAAAAATTAACAGCTAAACAGAAGTCATCAGGGAAAACCAGAGATTGCATTGTAGTAAAGGAAAAGGGAATAAATTACACATTTAAATGTGATGTGAAAAAAGGCCTCTTCCGGTGTTTTCATGAAATTTCGAGATACTTTGATTCTCATAGTAACATGCCCCAGGGCACAAGAAACACACTCTTTTTTTTTTAAGTTGAGGATGAGAAAGCACAGAGAGAACCTGCGCTTAATTTCTTCTCAACGTCTGTTTCTGTTCATCACTCTTGGGAAAGGGCCTAGCTAGAACTTTTCTCGGAACGTAATGACACATAATCTTGAAGCAATAAAAAGCTAAAAGAAACTGCCGACGGTATGTGATTGACATTTTCAGTGGCGTAGTCCATCTGCAAAGCCCAGTTAATGATGTGATTTGGCTTTGAATGCGTGGCGCCTCCAGAATCTTCATGCAACAACAAAAAAAACAACACAAGTCCTTCTGTTCCAATCCCCCTCAGACTAGAGCATATCGATCAGGTTGTTATTGACATGACACCTGGCGAGCCAGGCTTTAGCTATTGATAATCAATGCTATTTCTGCTGCAGATCAAAAACGGCATGGCGGCTTTCATGTTTGTAAACAGTATTGATTTGCATAATGACCTCAAAAATTAGTAGCCCAGATTAGGCAAGGACAAACCTGTTCCAGCGTTTGTTGTGATGTATGCTGCACAGACCTAATAAAAGAAAACGAGCAGAGAACAAGACTGGGATTGGCATGACAAGTCAGAGCGTCGCAGTCGACACCTTTTTGGAATGACGCTGTTAATAAAAAGCCATTTTCAAAATGAAATAATAAAGTGACAACGTAAAACAAAAACACCCCCAGATCTTGGGAGGCAAAAGCGCTGACGCGTCACTTTTTACACAGATGCAAATTATCGCTGTGTGTCACAATCATTTATTCGTGAGAGGGCTGCCTTCCTCTTGGTGGGTTCACCTGTATGCACGGCATTGCTTTCTCTTTCTCTCCATCACGCTGCCGTGAACGAGATGTCAGCATCCAGAAGTGATGAAGAGACAGAGTTACTAAAGAAACGGCACGGCGGCGCCTTTCTCCGTTCACGAGACTGGTCCAGTTAAAACCACAGAATTATGCATCCTCTGCCTGTCAGAGTCACAATATTACACGTATCACTGCATATCTCCATTTTCTGTCCTAATAAACACATGACCTCGTTGGGCTCCTGTCACGGCGTAGTATAAAGTAGGCAGCTTGGGTATTGTGTCTGTGCCTCACAGTAGACGCCACTGTGTATGTTCAGCATGATCACTTTATTTTAAGGAATATCTACCAGGGTCTACTATACCTTAGTTTTTTCTTGGCATGTATTAAACGTGGATGAATTAAGACAATTACTCTAGTCACCTGTGATTGGAGGGATATCCTCTGGTTAATTTCAGTTTATCGTAATGCCTTTTGGACTCCATCTAGGCACCGCAACAACAACAAAAAAGCCTCACATAAAAGATGCTTCAACAAGGGTGAGATGGAGGCATATTCCGCACCAAGTCCCAGTTGTGGACCGTTATTTTATTATACACCTCAGCATTACAGCGTGAAGAATTCCCCAACGCAAGATACTAAATAAAAACCCTGGGTTTATGGAAAAAAATAGAGGGCTTGTGGTGTCTGACAAGCTCTTAAATCTAGGACAGCCATCCCAAAGAGGGGTGCACTATACTCATTGCAGAAACAGAAAAGCCCTTTTTTGTATGTTAGAGAGGGAGATGATGCGCTATCATTGGTCTGAGGTTCTTAACCACTAAAGCCTTCTTGTGCTCCCTGACACTTGTAAAGTGTAGCTCAGATGGATATTGTTGACTTTATAGGCAAGTGAACCATACATGTTTATTCATTGTTAACATGTCATGTGACAGAAAAGAATTTGGAGGGATGGGGCTGGATTTCACCTCTGGGTAAATTCAGATAAATTGTCTGATAGTATATATGGGAGAGTGGGGTAAGTTGAGCCAAAGGGTTAGTCACCTCTTCTAGGAAACAATACACAAAATGAATCATGTGACCAAATATTTAGGAAGAGGAAAGCAAGTTATTTTCACAAAGTTAAATGAATTCTATTGTGTTATAGTATTAATGATACTTGTATCTAAACCAAAGCAGATCATTTTAAGATTGTTTTATACATCAGTTGGGGTCTCTATACACTACAATATGAGATCCTAAACCTAGCATGAAAGTACATCCTGGTATCTGTGTGGGGTAATATAGTCATAATGTTTGCCTTGGGGTAAGTTGAGCCAATGGCCACCATATCCCATACAAAGTATTATTACATTTTGTTTGTTTGATGCATAATATGCATAGTCTTTTTGCAATGTGTCATGCATATGAACTCAATATGTTTTTATTATTACATCATCATACCCTGTGTATACAAACATAAAACAAGCAGGGGTCTAGGTTCTTGAGAGAGCAGCCTAAGAAGTCCATTCGAACGGCGGCGAGGGTTGAAACAATAGACTGAATGCACTGAAGGGGTACATTGACAAACCTGTGCGAAAGAGAGGCTATGATAGAGTAGCAGAGGCACACAAGGTTTTATCTGATGACATGGAGCCCGAGCTTGCTAAACAAGAATGTCAAGAACCACTTTCATGGGCTTAGTAGCCTCAAATGCAGAGAACTTGCCTCCGAATCGGCAAATCGAAGCAACATCCCCTTTCCCAGACAACTGGTCAAGAAATGGTAGGGTAAGTGATATTGAACAGAGAGATCTATATCTGAATGTAGGCATACATTTAAGATGCTGTATACAATATAACATACCCCCAGTCCATGAATTAAACGTTGATCTACCAGCACCATCATCCACTGTCACAGGACACCCACTTACCCTAAGGCGGCTCAATGTACCCTGTCCCCATGGTCAACTTACCCCATACCCAGGAGACCACTTTTTTGGGGGGACAAGCTTTGTTTCGGATTATTCCTAGGGATACGCAACACCATGAAATATATGTAGATATCTTTGTTAGAAAGAATACACTATTTCCCTTGACGTAGTGATGGTGAATGTAGAAAATGGCTCAACTTACCCCACTCTCCCCTTATGTCAAACCGTACCCGTATCTAATCAGGTCGTATTATTGTTTTGAATGACCCCATCAGGCTTGTCTTCACCATAATGCCAACAGTTTTGTAGCCAGGGGTAGGCATTTAGCAATGGTAAAACACTGTGTCTGGAAGCATGCCCCCTCCCCCACCCCCAAAATAATGTGAAGAAAAGGGGTACAATACTGAGGGCCAGACACAGGGACAGATGTTGAAGGAGGGCAGGGGCCTGGAATTGGGAAGCCTGAAGAGTTGATATAAAGACATGAGGGAGACAAGAGGAGATGGCGACACTGGAGGGAGAGACGGCAAGTGATTAAGGCTGGGGAGCGGGAGGAAAGAGTTGGAGAGGTTAGAGAGGGAGGCAGAAAAGGGAGACAGAGTGTCGTAACGTCACTCAAAAAGACCATGTGTCGATACAGCAGATTGCCACAGCGAAATGGCTCTCCCAGACCTGCCTTGAGAAAACAATACCATATGTGCCTGCTTATTTACGAAGTGCTGACACGGGGGCCTGAAAGAATTAGTATTCTGTTAGGTAAATGTTTTCCTCTGGGCTCCCCTCTCTGCAACAGCTTACAGATGTTTCAGCCATGCAGAGAGCATGAGCCTTTTCCCACTACGCTATGAATGAAAAAGCATGTAGAAAGTTCTCCCCTGGCCAAATTCTGACTGCGATCTATGACTTATAGCTGCATACACTTCTCTGTACTACCCCCAGCATCAGCATCAGAGTTTTGTCTGTCAGATACAATATTTAGTGCTGCTTCTACAGACCCCATTGCATATTTTTTTATGCCAGAAAGTTTTCAAGTATTATGTTTAGCTGGCGACTGTCCAACAGCAGATGTGTTGGCAGCGACGCAACAGAGGGAGAGAAAGCTTACACCCCACGGCCCTGTAAACAGAATCATGCTATCGCAGGTGACAATGGCGTCTTGAGCTTTGTAAGCAACGGAAAATGCTAGGAATGCACCCATCGTTCCTGCAGGCTTAGATGGATCTGAAGACGTCAGGCAACATGGCTGCTAAACTCTGTTGCGGGCCGAGGGGAATTATGGAGGCATAAAGCACTTTTACTATTTTTGCGTTTACACAACAAGGAATTTAGTTGATTGAGAATATTTGGCTTTTTTTTGTCTGTGATATTGGAGATGGAAGGTACTTTGTAAGTAACAGACACGGGCGCACGCTCACACACACACACACAGAGGAAACGGAAAAGCCAACAACCCAATCTTGTTTATGAGAGTAGCGTTGGTCTTGCCAGACTGCCGGTGAAGAGGCTTGACTCCCATTATTAATAATAACTGACGGAGTCAGGCAGGGAAAACATTCTTATCAGCAGGCCAGATAAAAACCCCTCCAGAGGTACCAGGGATAGAGAGCAGGTCTGCCGCTGGCCAAATAGAAAGATAATATCTCTTTGCACTGAGCTGAGCCAGTCGGCCAATCAGACCAGCAACACAAAAACGTTATACCAGGGAGATGTATAGAGAAAGAGGCAGAGACAGCTGACCTAGTCTGGTTTGGAATGTTTTTTGAGGGAAAGTGGATCTTGTCTGGCTTTTTGGAGACTGTCGAGAGGGGCTATACCAGGTCTGTTTTTTAGACGATATGGAGAGCACCTAGACCGGACCTTGTTTTGAGAAGGTTCTAGAGGTGATAGTACTGTAGACCAACTCTGGCTAAAGATGTCTACGAAGAGCATAATGTGGATTGAATAGTGTTAGCAGGTGGAAGGTATTGATTTAAGGGGAATATACATAGTAAATAGATGTTGATAGAGCAGCTAAAAGCCACCAGGCTATAGCCTATATGGATTGGCTGTAGCCGTTTAGTGAGAAGCCACCACAGAGCAAAATCATAAGCATATTGTAATGAGAATACGCTGTTCAGCCTACAGCATGTAACATAGTTGTACACTCTTGGGAAAAAAAGGGTTCCAGAAGGGTTCTTCAGCTGTCCCCATAGGATAACTCTTTTTGGTTCCAGGTAGAACACTTTTGGAAAAGGTTTCACATGGAACCCAAAAGGGTTTTACCTAGAACCAAAAGGGTTCTATCTGGAACCAAAAAGGGTTCTCCTACGGAGACCGCCGAAGAACCCTTGTCTGATAGGACAAGATGTGGCTTTCAATTTAAGCACCAACACACCCGATCCAGTCCATGCCTTTGGGTAGCTTGCTTGTCACCATGAGTCTCACAGTATTCTGCTGCTCCAGTAGTACTTTTCAAGGAGGACTTTTTGCTTCTTGGTTTTTAGAATTTGTAAAAACGCGTAAGGCTTGAATTTTACAACCGTCAAATTTGTGATCTCTCTCTCTCTCAGTAAACAGACGCTCTCTCTCTCTCTCTCTCTCTCTCTCTCTCCAATTGTAATTTACATATTTCTTTTGGTTGAAGGAATTTTTTACAATTTATTTTTCATTTCCGGGAAATGACTTTTTCGGATGTTCGAGTAGTCCCAGATTTTTTTTAATTTACCTTGTCTTTTTCACGGTCCATTCTGTAAATCGGCATCAGGGCTTGACGAAGTGTGATGAGTCAAATGCACACTGTATGAATGGAGATATAAAAAAAATAATACATTTTCCAATCTCTCCTCCTCCTCTCAGGGTTCCTGTTGTGTTGTCTAAGTCTATCGCTCTCTGTGCTATTCCTCTTTCTACTTTCCCTCTCCAGGTTATTGTGCTTTGCTGCGCTCTACCTGTCTTTGAGGGTTTGCCAGAGATGAGGGAGGCAAGATGTTCTCTCTCTCCTCATGAAACAATGGGCTTAGTCCTCAGGGTATACCAAGGGAGAGTCAACTGAACAACAGAAAAGACCATTCTACTGCACAGATATCTATGTGTCTGCCTATGTCTCCAACATGCACCGCACAGCGTGATTCATGCTGGTGGTGAGGGGCCAAAAGCCCTCTGACAGACAGGATGCAGGTTTATACGCTGATTTGAGCGATGTGGGGTGAAGAGGCTACACCTGTCATCACTAATCACAATGGCCTGGATTAAAGAGCAGGAAATGAGGAGGCTGAGCAGTACACACGATGAAAACGCACATACACATGAACGCACGCGAGTGCAACCCGAATACGTATACGCGCGCAAATAACGCACTCAGACGCACGCGCACACAGAGCATTGCCTGTGACAGATGTTGTCAGGAAGAAAGCACTTTCAATTCTTTTATTTTGAAATGTCTACAGCCGTGCACACCGTGGCCATGTCCCTGTATCTTCTTTTTACCTCCTGATGTTTTTTTTTAATGTTTTTTTTCTCGGGAAATTTAAATGGAATAATTTGTGCCAACCAAGATTAGAAGGGAACTGGGAAAATGGGGGGACATTAGTAAAGATATAATTTTTTTCAGTAATGAGCTTTATTCTGTGTATAGCGCGGGCGAGAGGGGGTCTAATGATAACGTTAGTACAGAGAGAAGAATGGACTCTCAGGAGTCCACAGCCAGAAAAACCGCCGCTTTAGTCATCAGCATAACTCTGTTGCTCTATTTAATTATGCAGATTATCCCATTGGGCTCCCATCGCCTTCACTTTAACGATGACGTGGTGCGTAAACAGACGTGCCGTTATTTTTCTTTAGGATTCTTTCTTTTTCTCCCATAGCCTTGTTTCCTGCTTGTGAGAAAGTTAATTATCTTAGTCATTAAAAAGAGGTTTCACTGTCATGCAACTGACAAAAGGAGAAAGGGAGGATATGAAGACACAAACAAGAAGGAGAAAGGTTTATTTTTGCCTTCTGGGCTGAATCTCTAAAATGCAATCATCACATTTGATGAAGGATAAGAACTCAACTTGCCAACCTCTCATGTGTGCTGTGCAACATGATATCATTGAAAAGCGTCCATCTGGTATGTTTGCGAAAAAACATACCTTAAGAAACATGAAGCTTACGTGGATACATTGCATTCATTAGTATCACAATTTTGAAGCCTAGAGATAAGCATCAGAGACATGATGCCTAAGTGAATACATTGCATTCAATGAGATTTACACATAGACATTCATAAAGTAGTTGATACATAAGTCAATTGCATTCTTGTCTGTCGGTTTTCTCTCTCACTGTCACTCTCCATTCTCTAATCCCACTCTCTCTCTTCTCTCTCCCTCCCTCCCTCCCTCCCTCCCTCCCTCCCTCCTTTTCTTTCCATCTCTTTGCCTCCCTCTGTCTCGCTCTTAACCTCCTCTTTATCCTATCTCCTTATCTTCTCTCTCCCGACCCTTCTTTCACCCCTCCACCCTCTCCTCCCCCTCTCTCTTCTTAACGTAAAGACTTGAAACTCAGGACATTGTTAAGGAGTGTCCCCAGGAGGCAGAACATTGTGATTACAGGAAGTGACTTAATTGGGGATTATAGGGACTGTTTTGAAGGGTTGAAAAAGTGAAATCTTCCCAAATTATACATATTTGTGACCAGGGGACTGTTATGACCCGACATGAAATTTAAAGTAAATCGGCCCCAATTTATTTTATTTATTATTAACAGTAAATCTGTCTCTCAATCTGTCTGTCTGTCTGTCTGTCTGTCTGTCTGTCTGTCTGTCTGTCTGTCTGTCTGTCTGTCTGTCTGTAAATGGATCTATGTCTGGGAGTCTGCCTGTCTGTCTGTCTGAGGTCTTTGTCCGATTTACCCATTTCCACTTTATCACCAACTTTCTTGCCTCGAATGCAATGTATTGACATACGCCTCCAATCAATTGATGCATATATTTTTGCATTGAATTCAATCTATGGACTTATATGCATAAATATCCAGTCTGTGGAGGTGGGAGAAAAGAGGGAGAGAGAAAAGAGACAGAGTCGACCCAATAAGGAAGGAGAGAAAAGGAATTAATAGGAGGGGGGCTGAAAGAAGTTAGAGAGAGAGAGAAACTGACAGACATGAATGCAATTGACTTGTGTCAACTGCTTGATGCATATCTATCTATGGGTCAATCTAATTGAATGCAATGTATTCACTTAAGGCATCATGTCTCTGATCCTTTATCTCTAGGCATCAATATTGTGACACTAATCTTGCCCCCATTGAATGGAATGTATTTACATTAGTACCATATTCCTTAAGGTAGAAAACCTACCGGATTGACGCTTTTCTGCTGATACCAGGCTATGCAACAACAGACTTGAGCTATTTAGAGAATAAGCGGTTTCTCCCTTGTGACCACCGGGTGGCGGTAGAGTACAAGGAACACGCACGCTTTGAAACGGCATCGGCACCAGCGCTCCATCACAAGAGACAATTTATTACTTTGTTTGCCTGGATCTAAGGAATTTACAAAAACTATGCCCGACAGGCACGGCGATTCATTGTTAACTTTTGAACGTAGGCTATAGTAATCTGGTGTGATTTAAGATCATATTTTTATGGTTGTAGGTAGTGCATTGCAAAGTAGGTCTGCACATTATTAGGCTATTGACCCTTTTGACAAGGACAGGAGCATACTTGGTTTTATAGGTTTATAATGACATGTTTTTTAATATGCTGGCTAACAGTAATACATATTATAGGTCATATATTCTACCTTGTTTCAGCTTCTTGCCCTATAGTAAAGTTTCTTAAGATTTATTAAGGACGCATTTGCAAATCATTGCAAACCATGCATCAGAAAATGGGTTCCTATACTACGGACCGTTTATAGCCTATAGGCCTACATCTATATGTTATAGTATACAAATATGTTAGAGTTTAGAGAGGATATTGGTTTGAGGACGATTGTGCCTTGTAGTCTATTTAGTGGGCACTGCATGGATGTTATGACTGTAGTCTGTTAAATCAAATAATATAAAATAAAAATGACAGCTTCTCATACTGAACGTTTCCATATCTTAACTAACACAATTGAATTCTTATTGGTGTCTTCTAACAAGTCAATATTATCATTGTGAATATTATTGTTATGGGCTTATTATTAGGCTATTGTGGTTTTCGGTAACCTATATTGGTTTTATTTTCTCATTTTATTTAAATCATGAGTGAATTTTGAGAGCATATAATAGGATAGCCAGTCTGTGTATTTGTCACTGAATTTGCCTAATCCCGACACTTCTGAAATAGCTGTCTGTAGGCCTAATTTCCGAACTGAATAGTTATTATAGTGTTTTAGCTCTGTGTGTTATAGAGTATTTTGTGTTGTAACTATTCACATTATTCAGAGAATACACTTTGTTGTGTGCCTTTTGTGCCTCTCTTCATGGTTCTTCTCCCTATATAATATCATTTTGCGCTCTTACTGATGCTCGCTATTGGTGAAATAACCCAGCTCTTATTTAGGATTCAAATGGAAGTGTAGGCCGATGTTTGCAGTAAAGGCAATAAGGACAGATCAGTAGCAGCGAGATGACTGCGTGACAGCCTAATTATTTAACTTAATGATGGAGAGAGAATTTAGGCACATTTAATTCAATGCAATGCATTAGTATCGCAGTGTGCCCATGACAGAGCATTGCAAAAATGATTAATATAGGCCTAAATAATTGCCCAGATCTTGTTTTGGCATCATGCATTATCTCAAAGGACATAATAACTTCCTTCCATAGCCTAATAATTGTAATTATTTGTGTAGGCTAATTGTCTGTTGCTGAATATAATGCAGGTAGGGCCTAACACCGAAGTAAGGCTATGCGGTTTTTACATTTTATCTTAAAGTTGAAAACCATTCCAAGTTGGCCTATAACATTGAAACATTCTACAACTGGCTTATTTCCATTGTTCAGTGTATGCTACATCAAATCTGCTTGTTTCTGACATGCTGGGGAAATGCGGCTATTTCATCCTTTGGTTGTAGGATTTGTTCAAAATCCAATGCTGTCCTTCAAGTAGCCTTTTACATTATGTTTATCCAGAATTGTTACAATGTCGGCATTGTCCCTTACTGTGTCCGGTTTCATAGACCATTAAAGCACAATATCATCCGTCAGTTTCCGCAACCCCTCGTTTCCCCATGTGCGCTGCAATGCGATGCGGGACATTGTCTCCATGGAGACTGTAGGACCTACTACTGCTAGACCTTCTGCTGCTAGGCCTACTCATGTTAACGAAATAAAATGACACAAAGTTGCCAACATTAAGGTGAGGGGACAGTGGCAAAGATAGATCAGGTGTCCAGTAAAGTTGCGAGAGGACGCCCTCCTTCCCTCCCTTTCTCAACTTGGATGAGATTGTTACTCCCTTGGCGTTGACGTGTGTTTATCGCGACCCATCTCTGAAAGTGACAGGGCCATAGCTCATTCATTCCGCGCGCAGCTCGGTGTACGCAGCGGGAAACGTGCTCTCCCTTCGCTCTCCCTTGCGCAATCGCTCGCCGTCTCTGCAGAGGTGGTGTGCTAATAATTTAAACAGCAAAATCAAAGGAAATAATGTTTCACACGAGGAGGAGAAGGGGAAAAAAAAGCTGAGGAAAGTGGTTATTAGTGTTTGTGAGCCGCAGCGAGAGTGATTGAGTTGAAGGGGACTTTGATTTCGGTCTTTCTGTTTTTACAATGCCAAAAGGTTCAGCTGCTAGTCTTCAGGAATCTATGGGTAGCTGTCGTCATGCAATTGGGATTTTTTTTTTTTTTTTACCCACATCAAAAATCCCTTTCACTCGTGGAGGCCTGCCTACCTGTTCAGTTCTTGAGTGGGCACGAAATTGGCTTTTTCAAACATGAGGCTTTGATGTGTGTGGTATTTTTATTTAGGAATATCATTGTCTTTATCTTCTGTAGTCTCTAGTTTTAGAAAAAGGAGAAAGAACATTTTAATACAAATTGTAATACAAATTCAAGTAAGGGAGAAAAGTCACGGGGAAAATATCACATCTAAGGATCACTGAGTTAAAAATAGTGAGGCCTTATTCACTTCAGTTTTGTTCTTAGAAGACATAAAAACACGATCTGAAACCCACATGAGCACACACTCAAACACAGCACTGACGATGAATCACCTTGGCTCTTGGAGAGGTTAGTTAATAGACACATTTTATGTCATGTGGCCCCACTTGTGTTGAAAGGGATTTGTTAGTGTGTTGGTATCACCTCCTGTGCATAAAGCCCCACTTTAAACAATAAACAGCAGAGAGCATATCCAAGCAGCCACAGTTTAACTGTTCCCTTTGATACCCGATACCTATTACTGTGGGGTTTATCTAATGGACTGGCTTCCCACACTATATTCTAGTGCCTTTTTAAAGCACAAACCATTAATATGACTAAGTTAATGTGATCAGTGCAATAACTAATAAAGACAGTTGAATGACAGCAATCAAATAGTGAGTTGTGACCTTTGACCTTTTGAGTGATGCCCATTGGGCCTTACAGTTTTTCCTATGGCTGTAGGGCTGGGATTGGACAGTGTAAATATAGCCATTGTAACTTCTAAATAGATTTTAAGTGGTTGAATTTTTTTGCCGTACAAAACAAAACATTTTGGTGTAAAAAAAAAAAAAAAAAAAAGGGAGTCTTTAACAATTTTCCGGGCTTTCCTTTTACACCGCCTGATATAGAGGTCCTGGACGGCAGGGAACTCGGTCCCAGTGATGTACTGGGCTGTCTGCACCACACTCTGTAGAGCCATGTGATTGAGGGGGTGCAGTTGCCATACCAAATAGTGACACAGACAGTCAAGATGCTCTCAGTGGTGCATCTGTACACTGTAGTAAACATTCTAGTTGTTTCAACTAATTATTATTAAGTAACTGGTTCCATAGCCTTTTTAAGTTTACTCAACTTTTCAGTCAACGTGTAACCTGAACTCAACATTTTTAGTTCGCCCAAACTTAGCTCCAACTTCGGAAAACATATGCAAAAATTCTGTCATATGTTCATTCAACTACACTGAATAAAAAATAAACGCAACATGTGAAATGTTGGGACCATGTCTCATGAGCTGTAATAAAAGATCCCAGAAATGTTCCATATACACAAAAAGTGGATTTCTCTCAAATGTTGTGCACAAATTTGTTTAAATCCCTGTTAGTGATAATTTCTCCTTTGCCAAGATAATCCATCCACCTGACAGGTGTGGCATATCAAGAAGCTGATTAAAAAGCATGATCATTACACAGGTGCACCTTGTGCTGGGGACAACAAATGCCCACTTTAAAATGTGCAGTTTTGTCACACAACACAATGCCACAGATGTCTCAAGTTTTGAGGGAGCATGCAATTGGCATTCTGACCACAGGAATGTCCACCAGAGCTGTTGCCAGAGAATTGAATGTTCATTTCTCTACCATAAGCCACGTCCAACGTCGTTTTACAGAATTTGGCAGTACGTCCAACCGGCCTCACAGCCGCAGACCACGTGTAACCATGCCAGCCAAGGACCTCCACATCCGGCTTCAGGTAATACTTTGATTTACAAGTTGAGTAAAATAAAAAACGCTGTGGAATCGTTACTTAATAATAATTAGTTAAAACAACTAGAATTTTTTACAGTGTAGAACTTTTTGAGGATTTGAAGTCCCATGCCAAATAAATTCAACCTCCTGAGGGGGAAGAGGCGTTGTCACACTTTCTTCACAACTGTGTGTGTGGGTGGACCATTTTTAATGCTTTGTGATTTGGACACAAACATGTTTTTGTTGAGGTGGCAACAATGCTCTATTGAACTCTGCTGAATTCCCTGATCATAGAGCACTCCTCTCTTTCTCCCTTCTCTTGTTCCCTCTGTTCTAAAACAGGAGTGGGACAAAACCTAACACACACCAAGTTTAGCACCGCTCAGTACCGTTGGTCAGCCTAGAGGCTCACTGACTCTACGTTTTGAAGTGCCCGATAAAATAAGAAGGGCAAATTGTTAGTTAGGTTGACAGATTGTGTATTTATTTCAGCATTTCTGCCCTTTTTAAAACAGGCCCCAACCAAAATAGCCATGTCATTCAGGTCTGTAAAATGTTTCCGTACTACTGAAATTATATGTAATAGAGTATGTCTGAGTCTACGCGTTTGTATGTTTATAATTATATTTTTAGGAGATATATCATTAGTATGTATGATAATAGCTATACTATACATGTACGGTGCCTTCAGAAAGTATTCATACCCCTTGACTTATTCCACATGTTGTGTTACAGCCTGAATTCAAAATGGATTACATAGATTCTCCATAATACTCCATAACGGCAAAGAAATAATATAACAGAAATATCTCATTTACATAAACATTCACACCCCTTTGCTATTACACTATTACAAATTGAGCACAGGTGCATCCAATTTTCTCTGATCATCCTTGAGATGTCACTACAGCTTGATAGGAGTCCACCTGTGGCCAATTCAAATCAATTAAATTCTGTCAGAGCAGAAACTATACCATGAAGTCCAAGGAACTGTCCATAAATCTCCGAGATAGAATTGTGATGAGGCATATATCTGGGGAAGGGTATAAAACAATTTAGAGTGTTGAAAGTTTCCAAGAGCACAGTGGTCAGAAAGAGCACAGAAGAAAAATGTGAATAACACGGACTGGCCATCCAACCAAACTAAGCAACCGGGCAAGACTAGGTCAGGGAGGTGACCAAGAACCCAATGACCACTCTGACGGAACTACAGAGTTCCTTGGCTGGGATGGGAGAACCTGCCAGAAGGACAACTGTCTCTACAGCACTTAACCAAGCTGGGATTTATGGGAGAGTGGCCAGACAGAAGCCACTCCTGAGAAAAAGGCACATGACAGCACGCCTGGAGTTTGTAAAAAGGCATGTGAAAGACTCTGCCATCATAAAGCAAAAGATTCTGTGGTCTGATGAGACAAACATTTAACTCTTTGGCCTGAATGGAAAGCGCCATGTCTGGAGAAAACCAGGCACAGCTCATCACCCGTCTAACACCATCCCTACCGTGAAGCATGGTGGTGGCAGCATCATGTTATGGGGATGCTTTTCAGCGGCAAGGACTGGGAGACTGGTAAGGACAGAGGGAACAATGAATCGAGCCAAATACAGGCAAATCCTTAATGAGAATCTGCTTCAGAGTGCAAACAACCTTAGATTGGGGTGAACATTTCCGTTCCAAAAGGACAATGACCCCAAGCATACAGCCAAGCAATGCTGGAATGACTTCAGAACAAGAATGTGAAAGTCCTTGAGTGGCTCAGCCAAAGCCCAGACTTGAATCCCATTGAAAATCTCTGGAGATACTTGAAGATTGCTGTTCATTGGGCTTCGGAAAATCTGCAAGGAAGAATGGGAGAAAATCCCCAAATCCAGATATGCAAAGCTGATACAGACACCCAAGATGACTCAAAGCTGGAATTACCGCCAAAGATGCTTCTACAAAGTATTGACTCAGGGTTGTGAATCCGTATGTAAATTTGATATTTCTGTATTTCATTTTCAATAAATTTGCAAACATTTCTAAAAACATGTTTTCGCTTTGTCATTATGGGTTATTGTGTGTAGATGGGTGAGAAAAAACATGTATTCAATCAATTTGAAATTCAGGCTGTAACACAACAAAATGTGGAAAAAGTCAAGGGGTATGAATACTTTCTGAAAGCACGGGAATGGATGTGAGCTGAGCGAGTGTGTTTACAGTGTGTTTGTGCTCGTATGCCTTCCAGAACTGTAGCAGCGGGCAGCAGAATACTCAGACAGCACAAACCAAATAGCTCCTGAAGGGGGCGGTCAGACTACAGCTGTTTGTTTATTTAACTCCAACTTGTAATTATGGCTCTGACAGACTGCACCATGGAGAAAGCCCATATCTGTCTCGAGTTTGAACAGGTAGGCATATAACGAAAATGTCTAGCAACCCAAAGGTTGCGTGTTTGAATCTCATCACAGACAACTTTAGCATTTTCTTGCAACTACTTACTACTTTTTAGCTACTTTGCAAATACTTAACATGTTAGCTAACCCTAACCCAACCAAGCTAACTTCTAACCTTAACCCTTCTAGCTAACTTCTAACCCTAACTCCTAGAGCTAACGTAGCAAGATAGCCACCTAGCTAACGTTAGCCACCTAGCTAACGTTAGCCACAACAAATTGAAAGTCGTAACATATCATACATTTTGCAAATTCGTAACATATTATATGTTTTGCACATTCATAATATAATGTACAAATTGAAATTTGTAACATACTGTACGAATTACAATTCGTAACATATCTTATTAATTGTAATTCGTACATATAATATGAAATGGATGATGGACATCCACAAATTAACACATACCGTACAAAACGTGACTTATCACACTAAATGACTATGTCAGATGTACGTATCAGAATGATACAAAATGCTCTGAGATCACCTTGGTTTGAAACCAATCCTCTGAGGCTGTGCTCAATTGCTCTTGATTGCACTTCATTGTTTAACCCATGCCTGCCATGTAACAGGGTCAAGTTGTGTGTTTAACCCATTCCTTCCATGTAACAGGGTCAAGTTGTGTTTTTAACCCATCCCTGCAATGTAAAAGGGTCAAGTTGTGAGGCAGCAGGTTTTTGTAATTTATCAGTTATCAGTTATGCATCCAACATGGCACCGGACTTTATTGATTAATTGTACACTATATACACAAAAGTATGTGGACACCCCTTCAAATTATTGTATTTGGCTATTTCAGCCATACCCGTTGCTAACAGCTGTATAAAATCAAGCACACCACTGTGCAATCTCCATAGACAAACATTGGCAGTAGAATGGCCTTACTGAAGGGCTCAGTGAATTTCAACGTGGCACCGTCATAGGATGCCACCCTTCGAACAAGTCAGTTCGTCAAATTTCTGCTCTGCTAGAGCTGCCCCGGATCAACTGTAAGTGCTATTATTGTGAAGTGGAAATGTCTAGGAGCAACAACGGCTCAGCTGCGAAGCTCACAGAATGGGACCGCCGAGTGCTGAAGCGTGTAGCGAGTAAAAATCATCTGTCCTTTGTTGCAACACTCACTACTGAGTTCCAAATTGCCTCTGGAAGCAATGTCTTCACAAGAACTGTTCGCAGGGAGCTTCATGAAATGGGTTTCCATGGCCGAGCAGCCGCACACAAGCCTAAGATCACCATGCGCAATGCCAAGCATCGGTTGAAGCGGTGTGAAGCTCACCGCCATAACACTCTGGAGCAGTGGAAACACTTATTCTGGAGTGATGAATCATCTGGCAGTCCGACGGACGAATCTGGGTTTGGCAGATGCCAGGAGAACGCTACCTGTCCCAATGCATAGTGCCAACTGTAAAGTTTGGTGGAGGAGGAATAATAGTCTGGGGCTGTTTTTCATGGCCCCTTAGTTCCAGTGAAGGGAAATCTTAATGCTACAGCATACAATGACATTCTAGACGATGCTGTGCTTCCAACTTTGTGGTAACAGTTTGGGAAAGGCCCTTTCCTGTTTTAGCATGATAATGCTCCCATGCACAAAGTGAGGTCAATACAGAAATGGTTTGTCGAGATTGGTGTGGAAGAACTCGACTGGCCTGTACAGAGCCCTGACCTCAACCACATCAAACACATTTGGGATGAATTGGGACGCCAACCTCGGGCCAGGCCTAATCGCCCCCATACTCCAGTGCCCCATCTCACTAATGCTCTTGTGGCTGAAGGAAGCAAGTCCCTGCAGCAATGCTCCAACATCTAGTGAAAAGTCTTCCCAGAAGAGTGGAGGCTGTTATAGCAGGAAAGGGGGGACCAACTCCATATTAATGCCCATGATTTTGGAATAAGATGTTGGACGAGCAGGTGTCTACATATTTTTGGTCACATCGTGTAGAATGTCTAAACTCTCAGTGTTATGAGATAGTATAATTGTATTGTGTTAAACTTGAAATGTATGAGAGAGAGAGAGAGAGAGAGAGAGAGAGAGAGAGAGAGAGAGAGAGAGAGAGAGAGAGAGAGAGAGAGAGAGATTTTATAAGTCATTATACAATCAATCCATACTCCATAGATGAAGGTCGATCAGGATTTTGCTTATGAGACAAACTGTGTGTAAATACCAGCTACAACTGCTGCCGTATACATTTCCTAATTTCCCTCCTTTTCATGAGTTGGCCAATCTGTTTTGCTTTCATTATTAGGCCTATCCATAAGGTGGAGTTGAGTCAGAGACGTATAGTCAACGAAACCACAGACCTCAAAAGGAGCAGGAAGAGAGGGACTCGACTTCAGAGCAACGACACAAATCCAACCCAATCGCTCTCTCCTTCCCTCACTTTCCCTTTCTTCATTCTCTGTTTTCCACTGGTTTAAAGTTGTCCTGGCTTTTATTTTCAGAAACATTAATTTGGTTGAGAGTGCGCCGCATCAGAACACACCAAGAAGAAGAAAAGAGATGGAGATGGAGAGCAGGGGAAAAAGGGGGGGAAAGAACTGCTGTGTGTCTCTCTCTTGACGTTTTGCTGAAGTTTGTACGCCACTTGAGCCTGCCGTATCCCTCGCTAATGATACCAGCGGAGCCTCTCTGGGGAATGGCGTCCGTCGCGCGCCTGGCTTTCACATTTCCAGCACTGGATATTTCGGGAGGCACGAGCGAGGCCTATGAGGTGCATCATTCCAAGAGCTCATCTCGCTCTTTCTATCTCTCTCTTTCTCTTTCTCCCTCTCCCTCTTCCCCCCTCCAATTCGTTCCCATCCTCTCCCTCTTTTTTGTTGTTGTTGTACTTCTGCACACGCACACATTCTCTTAGTCACTCTCTGTAGGTTTGTCCCCCTATTGCCCTCTCTCTCAATTTTTTGTTGTTGATTTTCCGATTGATGAGAATATATAGAGAAGAGGGATAAAAATATGTGCATGGTAAAAAGCCGTATTCATTGTATATAAAATCAATAGTTTTTTTCCCCTTCTCCCTCCTCTCTTCTTGGTTAAGGCAAATGAATGTTTAAAGAGGTAATTTACTAGGCCCTGGCAGGATCCACATTGTGTATCATAAAAACACACGGGAAACAAATGGAAATTCTAATCTAGACAGTAACACGACGGCACAGAGGATTCTCTGTGGGGGGCCGGATGAATTATACAACAATCTGTGTTCTCCCACATTTAATTTAAAGGTCTGTTTTCAAGGCTATTGCCGGTTCAACATCAGAGAGGAGGGTTGGCCCGTTGAGGTCATGCCCATATTGACAAATATGAAGAGGCAAAAAGAGCGGCCAAAACGAAGTTATGAATAAGTAAACGCAAAGATAAGCATAAATGAACTAGGGAGAGGAGGCAGACACACACAGCACACCATGTTTGTTGGCCATGAAAATGGGCTTGGGTGAGGTTTGTATGGATATAGAAAGAAAAGACATGAAAACAGTGTATGGTCTCTTCATAAATAAAAATAAGTGTTTGACTGTATTGCTTAGCTGTGATGGTTCTGTGCTTTTATCTGTGCCTGTACCTACAACTAGTATTTACCATTTAGGATTTGGAATTGGATAATGTGTACAATCAGAATTGAAAATTGATGATCCATAGCTACAGTTGAAGTCGGATGTTTACCTACATTTAGGTTGGAGTCATTAAAACTCGTTTTTCAACCACTCCACAAATCTCTTGTTAACAAACTATAGTTTTGGCAAGTCGGTTAGGACATCTACTTTGTGCATGACACAAGTAGTTTTTCCAACAATTGTTTACAGATGATTTCACTTATAACTCACTGTATCACAATTCCAGTGGGTCAGAAGTTTACATACACTAAGTTGACTGTGCCTTTAAACAGCTTGGAAAATTCCAGAAAATGATGTCATGGCTTTAGAAGTTGCTGATAGGCTAATTGACATCATTTGAGTCAATTGGAGGTGTACCTGTGGATGTATTTAAAGACCTACCTTCAAACTCAGTGCCTCTTTGCTTGACATCATGGGAAAATCAAAAGAAATCAGCCAAGACCTCAGAAGAAAAATTGTAGACCTCCACAAGTCTGGTTCATCCTTGGGAGCAATTTCCAAACGTCTGAAGGTACCACGTTCATCTGTACAAACAATAGTACGCAAGTATAAACACCATGGAATGAGACGCGTTCTGTCTCCTAGAGATGAACGTACTTTGGTGCGAAAAGTGCAAATCAATCCCAGAACAACAGCAAAGGACCTTGTGAAGATGCTGGAAGAAACAGGCACAAAAGTATCTATATTCACAGTAAAACGAGTCCTGTATCGACATAACCTGAAAGGCCGCTCAGCAAGGAAGAAGCCACTGTTCCAAATCCGCCATAAAAAAGCCAGACAACGGTTTGCATCTGCACATGGGGACAAAGATGTCCTCTGGTCTGATAAAACAAAAATAGAACTGTTTGGCCATAATGACCACCGTTATGTTTGGAGGAAAAAGGTGGAGGCTTGCAAGCCGAAGAACACCATCCCAACCGTGAAGCACGGGGGTTTCAGCATCATGTTGTGGGGGTGCTTTGCTGCAGGAGGGACTGGTGCACTTCACAAAATAGATGGCATCATGAGGTATGAAAACTATGTGTCTATATTGAAGCAACATCTCAAGACATCAGTCAGGAAGATTAAAGCTTGGTCACAAATGGGTCTTCCAAATGGACAATGACCCCAAGCATACTTCCAAAGTTGTGGCAAAATGCCTTAAGGACAACAAAGTCAAGGTATTGGACTGGCCAGAAGTGAAAAAGCGTGTGCGAGCAAGGAGGCCTACAAACCTGACTCAGTTACACCAGCTCTGTCAGGAAGAATGGGCCAAAATTCACCCAACTTATTGTGGGAAGCTTGTGGAAGTCTACCTGAAATGTTTGACCCAAGTCAAACAATTTAAAGGCAACGCTATCAAATACTAATTGAGTGTATGTGAACTTCTGACCCACTGGGAATGTGATGAAAGAAATTAAAGCTGAAATAAATCATTCTCTACTATCATTCTGACATTTCACATTCTTAAAATTAAGTGGTGATCCTAACTGACCTAAGACAGGGCATTTTTACTACAATTAAATGTCAGGAATTGTGAAAAACTGAGTTAAAATGTATTTGGCTAGGGTTTATGTGATACACTGTCATTACGAGGATTAGGATGGAACAATATCATAGACCTATATGTAAAACATTTTATATTGATCTATCATGAAAGCGTCCATGAAGGTATCCAGATATAATTCTCAAGGCCAAGAAGTCCTCCAGATAAACTCATAATTCCACAAACACGCGTATAAACACACAACGGTAGGAAATCACAAACGTCTTGGATCATTGGATAGAGCAAGACTCTTTTTGGCCACACGCCTCTCAGCTATTCACTCTCTCATCCTCCCACCACCTTGCTCGATTGTCTCGTACCTACTTCCGCTATCTGTCAGGTTGTCAGCTGGCGACAGAATTACGCGGCCACCCCGAGTCTCCTCGTGTCGCCGCTGATTTCCCTCATAGCTCAATGGAGCCGTCCTCCCGAGCGTCACACTCCATCAAACCATGGTGAATCAACAGGTCTCGCCCCCTGACCACACCCCGCTGCTCACCGCCTGTGTCATCTTGACAGAATGGGTTTGACCTCTGACCTCCCGGAGCAGACGGCTCAATTGACTCTTTTTGTGCCACTGGGAGGCTGTGGCAGAGAGCTTAGCAGGGTTTCATCACCGCGTCGGCTCTTTGACAGGAGAGAAGTGTGTCTATGTGCCTCTTCTTTTTTTTCTCTCGCTCTTTTTATATGCCTCTTTTTCACCGTTGACAATCCTTTGACCTTTGGGAAGGATCTGTGTTTTGAAACACTTACTCACAATTAGATAACAATGCTGCTTTATATGTTTTCATACCCTACAATACTCATCTCATATGTATATACTGTACTCCATACCGTCTATTACATCTTGCCTATGCCGTTCGGCCATCACTCATTTATATATTTTTTATGTACATATTCATATTCATTCCTTTACACTTGTGTATACAAGGTAGTTGTTGTGGAATTGGTAGATTACTTGTTAGATATTACTGCATGGTCGGAACTAGAAGCACAAGCATTTGCATTACACTTGCATTACACTTGCATTAACACCTGCTAACCATGTGTATGTGACAAATACATTTGATTTGAAATACTTAGAAAGGATGGATATCACATTGACATATATTCAAAGTAAATTATTATACTTTATTTCCTTCCATTGAAAAACTTGGGGCAGATTTTGCTTGTTAACTACTAAGTCCTAACCCTTGCCAATATCGTGTAATTGCCTGTGGAAAAAAAGCTACATTTGCCCCAAACCTAAAGCCGTGCAGCATGCTGGAGCTAAGTCGGTTGCTTATGTTCAGAGTTGTACTGTACCACTGATTTAACCTCCTGGGAGAGGAGCGATCATCACACACAGAGGAAGTTTAAGGCCTCTCTCTCTCCAGAGGACGGCGCTTCTCTTCCCTCTTCTCGATCTGTCAAAAAAGGAAGGTAAAGATAAAAAAGCACAGTGTGTGTGTGTGGGCTTCACACAAGTCTAAAACTGCGTCATCAGCACAAAGATTTAACTGTGTTTCTGTGTGTGAGTCATGTTGGGGGAAGGTGGCTGCCCCGGAGCTAGATTATGAGCAGGGAAGCAGATGGGAGATTTAACGCAGACCCAATGGGGTATTACTGTGGTAGAACTGGCACACAGAACCTGTCTCAGAACCGTTCCCAGCCCAAATGGATGCCAGCACTGAGGTTGAATGACAGCGTGTGCGTGTGTGCGTGCGTGCGTGTGTGTGTGTGTGTGTGTGTGTGTGTGTGTGTGTGTGTGTGTGTGTGTGTGTGTGTGTGTGTGTGTGTGTGTGTGTGTGTGTGTGTGTGTGTGTGTGCGCGCGTGCCTCTCATTACTTCCTTCCCCCTTTATTTCGCTCTTCTTTTTGTGTTTCACATGCTTCCCTTATCACACTTTCTAATCCTCTCATCCTGTTTGACTCCCCTCACTTCTGCTATCTCGTTCTGCTGTTTTTATTCTTCATAAATGTCAAATACACTCCGTGTGAAAATCAGGCACGCTCACCGGTTAAAATGTAAAAAAAAATATATATATATATATATATATTTATCGAAATCTAACTGTAATGTGTCCAAATTTAGCCTCTCAAATGCTGTCAAAATAAGTATTATGAGAAAAGTAGTACACTTAAAAGCAGCTGTTTATGACTGTCCTTTAACAATACATTACATTTTGTGTGTGTTTTTTGTATAAAGATGATTGACGTGGAAATGCTCAGTGGGACATCTTTGGAGAAGACAAGTGAGTTGTTTGTCAACCCACAACCCCCTGAAATCCTGATGAAATATACAGACAAATCATACTTATGTGTATGCACAACCACTCACTCAGCCTAGACAAGTATGAATGGTTTTACATCAACCACTATGCAAACCGACAAATGCACAGCACACTCAGAGTATAAAACGAGTATAGCCTGTACTTAGTTGCTCTATACAGTGATAGAAAACGTATTATTAGTCGTTATTTAGTCAAGAACACATTCCATTTGACAGTACGACCTGGAAAAAACACATGCTAATGTGAAAGATTATGTATACTTTGCAAACAGTTTTTTTTCTATGTAAACATGGTAGCACTGACTGCACTGAGTTTGCTGATAGCTGCTTTATCGAGGGGAAAATGTACTTGCTACAACTGCAATGTGTCTCACCCAGCTATCTTAAGACGAATGCGTTAATGGCAAGTCGTTCTGGATAAGTGTCTGCTAAATGACATTGTTTTATTTTTTTTAAATAAATCATTCAACAAAAAAACACAAATATTCCAAATATGTACCCAAACACTCATTAATCTACAGTACCAACGCTGAGTCGTAGTTCAGACTCTGCATCCAAATCACTGGGGGCCAATATCTGAGTTTAGTAAATCAAACTCTGCATCTCCCCGTTCTAAAACAGTTGGGGGTTTGAAGAAGCTCGCAGTGAATGAGCCCCACAATGAGAAGCACATGTTGCTGCTGGGTGGGTGAGGCTGGTGGAGGAGAGGAGGGGAGGGGAGGGTTAATAATGAGGTGAGGGAGAGCTTCTCCAGTCCTGACCTGATTTACTTTCCCCAGTTTCCCACATTATCACAGCAATGTAAAGGTCAGGACTGATGAGGGAGAGAGTGGGGGTTTGTTTTGTCAGTAGCAGTACAGATGGTATGTATGGTAGAGTACATAGCGTCCTTCAGAGAGCTATAGGCCTTGTAAGTGAGGCTACTAGTACCAAACTGACCCATAAGCCCAAGGTATACAGGTCTCCTTTCTAGCTGAGCGCATTGCTGCACTTTGTTGCTGAGGCCACCCTAATGTTCAGAAGTCTGGGAATTGCTGGTGTCTCTCCGTCCATCTCTGTCTCTCTCCCGTTCCCTCTCACACACACACACCCCTCCCCTCCATACAAACCCTCAAGTATGATTGATGAGGAAATAGCGGGCAAATTGCAGTGTCCGTTCTGATGGATGACATCATTTGGCCAATGTGCTTATCACGTATGACAAACAGACCCTGGCGCTCCTCCCTACCTCCCTCCCCCCCCTCCCTCCCCTCCCTACCTCCCTCCCTCTTTTTTTTTGTTGCTTACAATTGATCAGTTGGAGTTTGTTTTTGTGTGCACCCGTCTCCTTTGAATTAAATGCATGAGGAAGACCACACGACAGGGCTCTCTTCTGCCCATCTCTGGCTATCAGCCGCGGTCCGCACTATCCATCCTTATCTGGGTGGGGCGCTGGCCGTGACAGACAAACAGTGGCAGGCCGTTAGTTTGCTTACAATCACTGTTAGACACAAGACTTGCGGCGTCTGTTAAATTGGCATTCTACTCTGTTTTGGATTGATTTTAGTTTGCGGTATAGTTTATAGCTTTTACTAAGAGAGCTGATTTAATACAGCAGTACAGATAAACAAAGTGCTTATAAAGTGGTGGTTGATGTCCCTAGACATTTATTTGGAAATTTCTCTCAAGTAGCAGAGGTTCTCAAACTTTTCTTCAGACAGACATTTTTACAAGGACACACACTACAAATGGAGCAGATGCCTTCGAATCTGTGAAAAAAATATTTTTTCACAAAAACTTCCTAAATGCATCTCACTTCTTGATAGAAATATATGCTGTGGTATCAGTACGCTATAGAAATTGCGAGTCACTCTGAATAAGAGTTCTAGTTAAATGCCCAGCGCAGTCAAAAACGTGCTTTTCCTGTGTTTTATATACACTGAGTATACCAAACATTAAGAACACTTTCCTAAAATATTGAGATGCCCTCAGAACAGCCTCAATTCGTTGGGGTGTCGAAAGTGTTCCACAGGGATGCTGGCCCATGTTGACTCCAATGCTTTCCACAGTTATGTCAAGTTAGCTGGATGTCCGTTGGGTGGTGGACCATTCTTGACACACACGGGAAACAGTTGAGTGTGAAAAACCCAGCAGCATTGCCGTTCTTGACACAAACCGGTGCGCCTGGCACCTACTACCATATCCCATTCAAAGGCACTTAAATATTTTGTCTTGCGCATTCACCCTCTGAATGGCACACATACACAATCCATGTCTCAATTGTCTCAAGGCTTAAAAATCATTATTTAACCTGTCTCCTCCCCTTCATCTACACTGATTGAAGTGGATTTAAAAAGTGACATCAAAAAGGGATCATAGCTTTCACCTGGATTCACCTGGTCACTCTGTCATGGAAAGAGCAGGTGTTCTTGATGTTTTGTATTTTCAGTGTATATTTCCACACTATGACGTTGGAATAATACTGTGAAATTGTGAAAATTATGATAATGCCCTTTTAAACCCCCTTAAACGTCTAAGCCGTTTTGCATTATGTTAATTAAGGTGCTTCAATCTACTCTTAAGGATTAAAGAGCAGGAAGAGCTGTTGGAAAAGACTGGCTGAAATGTCAGTCTTTTTTGGTGGGATGGAGTTTTGGCCTTCCATGGTGACATCACCATGTGGTAAATAGACCAATAAGAAAGAGTTCCAAACCTTTCTGCCAATAACAGCACATTTTCAGTTTTCCTCCTCCCCGCTCAGACCACTCCCAGAGAGTCCTAGCTAAATTCTTGCTTGACATATTGCTCTTAGCTAACAAGCTATTTTTGTTTATCTTTGACCATTTTAATTGAATTTTTTTTTATCATAGTAAGCTACTTAATTGTTACCCAGAAATGATTTGATATTGAGATAAAAACGGTTGCATTGGCCCTTTAAGGGGAGAGAAAAAGCTGTCCCCATACTTTGAGGCAGGAGGTATGCAAACAATATTCCTCAATCAAAATTACAGCTCCTAACACATGTAACTGGTTTGCAAGACCTCATTCTCCCTCCGGCATATTTGCGGAAGCCATCCAAGCGCCACCTTATTTCAGATGGGTTGACAGATGAGGAGGGGGGAGACCAGTTGATTGATGGGCAGTGCTGTGCGGGTTTATGAGGCAGAGAAAATCTAAATATTGAGAGTGTGTCCGTCGAGTCACATTGCCATACTAATAATTATTTGACAATGCATTATCTTGGAGATCTGTCACACAAAAAGATGAGCAAGGCGTCCCCCTGTGGCTGAAATGATGGTTTGCGGTGTAGTGAGTAACACCCCTTTTCCAACCTCCCCTGTTTCCAATCCTCTGTGGACTATTCCGACACGAGCCCCATTGGTCGGCCACCCCCACTTTCTCAGAATTAGCAACTACCAAAAAGGACATTTTATCAACATGCATGGATTTCAATATTTTTATTTTTTTTAAAGGTGAGAAAATCGCTGTGCCATTTCCTGGTTGTTAAAATTCTAATAGTTTGCGTAATTTCAGTTTATATGACAAAACAAAGAATGTATAGTGTAGAGAATCATTGTACCATCTAAACCTCTGTGAAATATATTTTCAATAACCAAAAATATTTTATTTTCACCCGTTAGAAGCTGGTGTACAAAACCGGAAGTAAAAAAACTCAAAAATGTAACTTGGGAATGAAATAACAGATCTACCGCTTCTTAGACTTGCATTCAACGGGATCGACAGATCTATAACTCACATTTCCAAAAAGTTACATATTGCAGCTTTAAACCACTGCAGAGGTTTGTTTTAGGATATGAGGCAGCTTATTAGCTCTCATTAAAGAGATTGAAAGGGATCTTAAGCACTTCCAAATTTGTAACATATTGTACAAATTGGAATTCGTAACATATATATTTTTTTGCAGGATGTAACATATAATATGAAATGGATGACGTTGTACACAATTGTGCTGCACAAGTTTTGAGCGTTACTTTCAAAACTGCTGGCTGAAATTATACAAATTCATTTTATAACGCATTTAAATGGAATGAACTGAAATGTCCCCCAATTAGCACAGAGCTACAATACAGAACAACTCACGTAGCCTGGAAATGTCAAATGAATCTGAAATGTAATTGTAAAAAAATACTTTATGTGAGAAAAAAAAAAGTGAGTTAAATACAGAAGATTATGCAAAAAAAAGGTATTTTAAAACTAGATAAGAAGGGGGTGCTATGTCTGAATCATAGATGTGACAAAGTTTAATCTTACATCATCCTGTACAATATAACATTTGCAAGTGCAGCTATGCATAATATACAGTGTCTTCAGAAAATATTCATACCCCTTGACTTATTTCACATTTTGTTGTGTTACAGCCTGAATTCACAATGGATTAAATTGATTTCAACCATCTACACACAATATCCCAATATGACAAAGTGAAAATATGTTTTTTGTATTTTTTGCAAATGTATTGAAAATGAAATACAGAAATATCTCATTTACATAAGTATTCACACCCCTCAGTCAATATATGTTAGAATCACCTTGGGAAGCAATTACAGCTGGGAGTCTTTTTGGGTAAGTCTCTAAGAGCTTTGCACACCTGGATTGTACAACAATCAAGACGATATAAGTCAAAACTGTAACTAGGCCACTCAGGAACATTCAACGGGTGTCTTGGTAAGCTTGAGTTATTGTTTGCTGAAAGGTGAACGTGTCTCCCAGTGTCTGTTGGAAAGCAGCCTGAACCAGGTTTTCCTCTAGGATTTTGCCTGTGCTTAGCTCTATTGCATAAATGTTTTTATCCTAAAAAACTCCCTCGTCCTTGCAGATGACAAGCATACCCATAACATTATACAAGCTTCTGTCACGCTTGGGTGTAGTGGGTGAGGAATCAAATGCAGGAAGCTGCGATACAGGATAGCGGCTTTAATAAGCACAACGGCTAAAACACAAGCCTTCCCAAAACAGCGATCAAAGCGCACAACAAAACAAGGTGCCCCAAACACAGGGGACAAAACACTGTTGGTGCAAACACACGCACTACTGCAAAATACAAAATCAGAGTGTCACCAAGCAAAGCAAACAGAGAAACACAATCACGTACAAAAACCATACATCCTACGCTAACCTAAATAACCCCCCCTTTCTAATGACTAACCCAAAACAGGTGCGTGCCTACCTAGACCTAACCAAACGAAAGTGAAACAAACAGGGATCGATGGCAGCTAGTAGTTCGGCGACGACGACCGCCGAACCCCGCCCGGCCGAGGAGGGGCGCCACCATCCGTCACAGTCGTGACAGTACTCCCCCCCTGACGCGCGGCTCCCGCAGCGCGCCGTCGCCGACCTCGAGGACGCCCCGGAGGGCGAGGCGCAGGGCGATCCGGATGGAGGCTGTGGAACTCCCGGGTGAGCGCTGGGTCCAGTATGTCCTCCACCGGTACCCAGCACCTCTCCTCTGGGCCGTACCCCTCCCAGTCCACGAGGTACTGCAGGCCCCTCGCCCGGCGTCTGGAGTCCAAGATGGATCGGACTGTGTACGCCGGGGCCCCCCCGATGTCCAGGGGGGGTGGAGGGACCTCCCGTACCTCATTTTCCTGCAGCGGACCAGCTACCACCGGCCTGAGGAGAGACACATGAAACGAGGGGTTAATTCGATAATAAGAAGGAAGTTGTAATCTGTAACACACCTCGTTTATTCTCCTCAGGACTTTAAATGGCCCCACAAACCGCGGACCCAGCTTCCGGCAGGGCAGGCGGAGGGGCAGGTTCCGGGTCGAGAGCCAGACTCTCTCCCCTGGGGTGAACACGGGGGCCTCGCTGCGGTGCCGGTCAGCGCTCGCTTTCTGTCGCTCCCTGGCTCGTTCCAGGGATTCCTGCACAGCGTTCCAGGTCTCCCTTGAGCGCTGCACCCATTCCTCCACCGCAGGGGCCTCCGTCTGGCTCTGATGCCATGGCCCCAGGACCGGCTGATAACCCAACACACATTGGAATGGTGACATGTTGGTGGAGGAGTGGCGCAAAGAGTTCTGAGCCATTTCGGCCCATGGCACGAACCTTGCCCACTCCCCTGGCCGGTCCTGGCAATAGGACCGCAGGAACCTGCCCACCTCCTGGTTTACCCTTTCCACCTGCCCATTACTTTCGGGGTGAAACCCCGAGGTCAGACTGACCAAAACCCCCAGCCGCTCCATAAACGCCCGCAACACTCGGGACGTGAACTGGGGGCCTCGATCTGAGACGATATCCTCGGGCACCCCGTAGTGCCGGAAGACGTGGGTGAATAAGGCCTCCGCGGTCTGCAGGGCCGTAGGAAGACCGGGTAACGGAATCAGACGGCAGGACTTAGAAAACCGGTCCACAACGACCAGGATCGTAGTGTTGCCCTGAGACGGCGGGAGATCGGTCAAGAAATCCACCGCCAGGTGGGACCATGGTCGTTGTGGAACCGGGAGGGGTTGTAATTTCCCTCTAGGCAGGTGCCTGGGAGCCTTACTCTGAGCGCACACCGAACAGGAGGAGACATAGTGCCTCACGTCCTTCACCAAGGTGGGCCACCAGTATCTCCCACTAAGACCACGCACTGTCCGCTCAACCCCTGGGTGACCCGAGGAGGGAAGCGTGTGAGCCCACCGAATCAGCCGATCGCGAACACCGAGCGGAACGTACTTACGACCCACTGGACACTGCGGAGGAGTAGGCTCCGTCCGTAACGCCCGCTCGATGTCCGCGTCCACCTCCCAGACCACCGGTGCCACCAGGCAGGAGGCTGGAAGGATGGGCGTGGGCTCGGTGGACCGTTCCTCGGCGTCATGGAGACGAGACAGTGCGTCGGCCTTAGTGTTCCGGGAACCTGGGATATACGAGATGTTAAACCGAAATCTCGTAAAGAACATCGCCCACCTGGCTTGACGCGGGTTCAGTCTCCTCGCCGCCCGGATGTACTCCAGATTGCGGTGGTCAGTCCAGATGAGAAAAGGGTGGCGCGCCCCCTCAAGCCAATGTCTCCACACCTTCAGGGCTTTGACCACAGCCAACAGCTCCCTGTCCCCCACATCATAGTTACGCTCCGCCGGACTCAACTTCCTAGAGAAGAAGGCGCAGGGGCGGAGCTTGGGGGGGGCGCCCGAGCGCTGGGACAGCACGGCTCCTACCCCAGCCTCGGACGCGTCCACCTCCACTATGAAGGGCAAAGAGGGGTCCGGGTGCGCCAGCACCGGGGCGTCGGTGAACAAAACCTTCAGACGACTAAAGGCCCTGTCCGCCTCCGCGGACCACTGCAACCGCACCGGGCCCCCCTTCAACAGTGAGGTAATGGGAGCCGCCACCTGCCCAAAGCCCCGGATAAACCTCCGGTAGTAATTGGCAAATCCCAAAAACCGCTGCACCTCCTTCACCGTGGTGGGAGTCGGCCAATTACGCACGGCTGAGACGCGGTCACATTCCATCACTACCCCTGATGAGGAAATGCGATACCCCAAGAAAGAGACGGCTGGTTTGGAAAACTCACATTTCTCAGCCTTGACGTATAGGTCATGCTCCACCAGTCGCCCAAGCACTTTACGCACCAGAGACACATGCTCGGCGCGTGTAGCGGAGTAGACCAGAATGTCATCGATGTACACCACTACACCCTGACCGAGCAGGTCCCGGAGAATCTCGTCCACAAAGGATTGAAAGACTGCGGGAGCATTCTTTAACCCATACGGCATGACGAGGTATTCATAATGGCCAGATGTGGTACTAAATGCAGTTTTCCACTCGTCCCCTCCTCGGATACGCACCAGATTATATGCGCTCCTGAGATCCAATTTCGTGAAGAAGCGCGCCCCGTGAAATGACTCCATCGCCGAGGCGATGAGAGGTAGTGGGTAACTGAAACCCACTGTGATGGCATTTAGACCTCTATAGTCAATGCACGGGCGCAGACCTCCCTCCTTCTTCTTCACGAAAAAGAAGCTCGAGGAGACGGGTGAGTGAGATGGCCGAATGTATCCCTGCCTCAAGGATTCAGTGACGTATGTCTCCATAGCCGCTGTCTCCTCCTGAGACAGGGGATAAACGTGACTACGAGGAAGGGCAGCGCCCACCTGGAGGTTTATCGCACAGTCTCCTCGTCGATGAGGTGGTAATTGGGTCGCCTTCGTTTTACTGAAGGCGATAGCCAAATCGGCATATTCTGAGGGAATGTGCACGGTGGAGACTTGGTCTGGACTCTCCACCGTAGTCGCACCGATGGAAACTCCTATGCACCTGCCCGAGCACTCATTTGACCACCCCTTAAGAGCCCTCTGTCCCCACGAAATCTTAGGGTTGTGAGTGGCTAGCCAGGGAATCCCTAGAACCACTGGAAACGCTGGGGAATCGATGAGGAAAAGACTAATCCGCTCCTCATGACCCCCGCGCATTACCATGACCAGAGGTACAGTGACCTCCCTGACCAGCCCCGACCCTAGTGGTCGACTGTCTAGGGCGTGTACGGGGAAGGGTTGGTCCAACTGGACCAGGGGAATCCCTAACTTAGCCGCGACCCCACGGTCCATAAAACTCCCTGCTGCACCTGAATCGACTAGCGCCTTAAACCGGGAGTGAGGGGAGAAACAAGGGAAAGACACTGACACATACATGTGACGTACAGGGGGCTCTGGGTGAGGCTGGTGCTGACTCACCTGAGGTGTCAAAGGAGCGCTCTGCCTGCCGTCTGGACTCCTAGGGGAGTCTCCCCAGCACCGGTCCACAGTGTGCCCTCTGCGACCACATGAGGTGCAGGAGCGACCCCCACCTCCAGTCTTCCTGGCTGCTGCCCCCCCTATCTCCATAGGCGTGGGAGCAGGAGGGCTGGAGGGTGGAATGAGCAGGGCCCGGGTCGGACGTCCGCGGGCGGCCAGCAGATTGTCCAGTCGGATGGACAGATCCACCAGTTGGTCCAGTGTGTGAGTCGTGTCCCGACAGGCTAATTCCCGGCGGACGTCCTCCCTCAAACTACAACGGTAGTGGTCTATAAGGGCCCTCTCATTCCACCCTGCTCCCGCGGCCAGGGTCCGGAACTCGAGAGCGAAATCCTGCGCGCTCCTCGTCTCCTGCCTCAGGTGAAACAGCCGCTCACCCGCCGCTCTCCCCTCCGGGGGATGATCGAATACTGCCCGAAAGCGGCGGGTGAACTCTGGGTAGTTGTCCCTGGCTGAGTCCGGACTGTCCCACACGGCGTTTGCCCATTCCAGGGCCTTACCCGTGAGACAGGAGACGAGGACGCTGACGCTCTCCTCCCCCGAGGGAGGGGGACGAACGGTCGCCAGGTATAACTCCAACTGGAGTAAGAAGCCCTTACACCCAGCGGCCGTTCCATCGTACTCCCTGGGGGGGGGCGAGCTTCACCCCACTGGTACTGGGAGCTGTGGGTGCTGGGGGGGGCGCAGGCTGTTGGACTGCCGCGTTCGGGGGGCCGAGAGCGCGTCGGTCCCAGCTCTCCAGGCGTGCCAACACCTGATCCATGGCGTTACCCAGCCGGTGGAGCAGGGTAGAGTGTTGGTCCACGGTTTCCTCCATGGACATGGCTGGCGCTGAAGCTCCTGCTGACTCCATTACGTTAGGGTACGTGATTTCTGTCACGCTTGGGTGTAGTGGGTGAGGAATCAAATGCCGGAAGCTGCGATACAGGATAGCGGCTTTAATAAGCACAACGGCTAAAACACAAGCCTTTCCAAAACAGCGATCAAAGCGCACAACAAAACAAGGTGCCCCAAACACAGGGGACAAAACACTGTTGGTGCAAACACACGCACTACTGCAAAATACAAAATCAGAGTGTCACCAAGCAAAGCAAACAGAGAAACACAATCACGTACAAAAACCATACATCCTACGCTAACCTAAATAACCCCCCCTTTCTAATGACTAACCCAAAACAGGTGCGTGCCTACCTAGACCTAACCAAACGAAAGTGAAACAAACAGGGATCGATGGCAGCTAGTAGTTCGGCGACGACGACCGCCGAACCCCGCCCGGCCGAGGAGGGGCGCCACCATCCGTCACAGTCGTGACACCAACACCATGCTTGAAAATATGATGAGTGGTGCTCAGTGATGTGTTGGATTTGCCGCTAAACATAAGGCATTGTATTCAGGAAATAAAGTTAATTTCTTTACCACGTTTTTTGCAGTTTTACTTTAGTGCAGTGTTGCAAACAGGATTCGAGTTTTAGAATATTTTTATTCTGTACAGGCTTCCTTCTTTTCACTCTGTCAATTAGGTTAGTATTGTGCAGTAACTACAATGTTGTTGACCCATCCTCAGTTTTCTCCTATCACAGCCATTAAACATGGTAACTGTCCTAATTAGTCACCTTTGGTCTCATGGTGAAATCCCTGAGCGGGTTCCTTCCTCTCCATCAACTGAGTTAGGAAGAATGCTTGTATCGTTGTAGTGACTGTGTGTTTAGATACACCATCCTAAGTGTGATTAATTAACCATGCTCAAAGGGATATTCAATGTCTCCTTTTTTTATTTTTACCCATCTACCAATAGGTGCCCTTTGAAGTATTGGGAAACCTCTGAGGGACCTTACATATAATTCATTGTATGTGTGGGGTACAGAGATGAGGTAGTCATTCAAAGGTCATGTTAAACACTATTATTGCACACAGAGTGAGTCCATGCAACTTATTATGTGACTTGTTAAGCACATGTTTACTCCTGAACTTATTTGGGCTTGCAATAACAAAGGGGATGAATACTTAACTGATAACAACAGATAGCTCCAACAACCAGAGTGACATACTGTATGCTATTAACTGAAATTAAGAACACATTTTCTCCACGTGTAAACACTGATGTAGATGGGTCATTCTACAGAAGTGGTGTAAATTAGGGGATGCTGGTATAAATCTTGGCCTTGGCTCCTGGATATTGCCTTAGTCTTTGGTTTACAAACCATAGGCAACCCAATTTGAGGAAGACAATGCTCTCTGATCATTGGCTGATCCCTCCCAGCCCATAGGAATCCCCACCCAGTTGATTGCTTTTAAATGGTGGAAGCACTCAAAGGCAATGTCTATACTAAAATGAGTTATTTCCATCTAGAGTCCTTTATTACTGTATCTCTATGATTGACACTTGACACCGAAATGCCTGTTATTTTGTCAAAATAAAGTCATAATTTTAAACAGCGAACAACATCATTAATTATATGCATAAGTAATTCAATCAATCAACAAGTTTCAGGTTTATACAATCAACATTGAACCTTTTACAGAGACCAATAGAAATTATAGTTCTCTAAATTCAATTTAAAGGTTTTGAAAATCAGGTAAAAAAAATGTTTTCACTATTTTGTTAATTTGGTACGTAAAAAAATCTTCTAAAATGTATCTGTAGTAGAAGGTTAATCAAAAGGATCGCTACTGTTCATGGTTCTTCCTTTACTGCAACTTTTACACTATGTTTATGTAGAGACAAATGTAGTGGTGTTAAAGAATTCAGGTGTATATTTTAAATATGCAATAAAAACAAAGTGAGTGAGTAGTATATACAGTGCATTCGGAAAGTATTCAGACCCTTTGACCTTTCCCTAATCAATTTTCACACAATACCCCATAATGACAAAGCAAAAACAGGTTTCTAGATTTTCTGGCAAAAAAACTAAAATATCACATTTACATAAGTATTTAGACCCTTTACTCAGTACTTTGTTGAAAGACTTGGCAGCGATTACAGTCTCAAGTCTTCTTGGGTATGACGCTACAAGCTTGGCACACCTGTATTTGGGGAGTTTCTCCCATTCTTCTCTACAGATCCTCTCAAGCTCTGTCAGGTTGGATGAGGAGCGTTGCTGCACAGCTATTTTCAGGTCTCCAGATATGTTTGATCGGGTTCAAGTCCGGGCTCTGGCTGGGCCACTCAAGGACCTTCAGAGACTTGTCCCGAAGCCACTCCTGCGTTGCCTTGGCTGTTCGCTTAGGGTAATTGTCCTTTAGGAAGGTGAACCTTTGCCCCAGTCCGATCTCCTGAGCGCTCTGGAGCTGGTTTTCATCAAGCATTTGTCTGTACTTTGCTCCTCCAGATGTGACACTTGGCATATAGGCCAAAGAGTTCAATCTTGGTTTCATCAGACCAGAGAATCTTGTTTCTCATGGTCTGAGAGTCCTTTAGGTGCCTTTTGGCAAACTCCAAGTGGGCTGTCATGTGCCTGGCCACTCTACCATAAAGGCCTGATTTGGTAGAGTGCTGCAGAGATGGTTGTCCTCCTAGAAGGTTCTCCTATCTCCACAGAGGAACTCTAGAGCTCTGTCAGAGTGACCATTGGGTTCTTGGTCACCTTCTTGACCAAGGCCTTTTTCCCCCGATTGCTCAGTTTGGCCTGGCGGCCAAAAAAAAATCAATTAATTTCAAACATGAAGTTTAGGAGTCAAGGTTAGGGACAGCCACCTCTTAATAGAAATAGGTGTATAAAAAATGACTTTGTACTATATTCATTTAAAAAAGATGTTTGTTATTGCCTTGGATTGATTTAGAACGTATCGTGATGTAAATAAATGTCCTAAGTTTGGAGACGTATTCTTTTTTTTGGGGGGGGGACAGCAATTTACACCACTACTGTAGAATCACACAGATAAGATAAACAACAGCCTCTGATGGACGCATATCTCATATAACCTAACAGAATAACGCACAACTCAACCACAGCCATAGACTGATGTAGCCATCCACAGTTACGACTGATAGGTGGCACTAAAGACCAAATCATGGAGACATTTGTAACTAGCTTAACTAAACTAACTTCGCTGGTGGATGAGGTTACAGTCAAACAGACAAGCTAGCTGTTTAGCTCGCTAGCACACTCAATCTGATCACAAACCCATTGTAGCCCTTTCCTGCAGCCAAAAACACCCTCTTTGGCCTCATGGGTGGAATCTTCATAATTTTCATAATTAATAAAGATCATTTAAAAACACCCAACAAAAATCCGGTGTTTCTATGTAAAGCTGTTTTGTTATACTTCAGTCTTCTGTGATGTATATAAAGTGTAGTATTGTGATGCAAACTCATAACTGAATACATTTCAACTCTATATCTGACATGGTACAGGTGTCTTCTTTTCTTAAGCCCATAACCATGTGTGTGAGGTGTATACTTTTGTTTCAAAGTAGATTTGTTTAAGACTACCAAGAATCACTCTGTGTGACCCTGATTTAGCCCACTGCAGTAAAAGGCTAAACAAATGAACAAGCTAGCTAAGACATGATCTTGTTAAATTAGTAGCTAGAAAGCAAGTTTTTCCAAATAACAGACAGATAATGTCTTCTTCAGTGGCACTTGGTTGCGACGTGCAGAAAACGGCCAAAATTCGGGGATGATTTTCTCTACACACATGATCAGTGTTGTAACTAGCTCTGCTGCAATCAATTATGAGAGTTGATACCCAAACTTGATATTGTTACGAAGGCTATGTAGAGTTAAAAATGTATGTCACTGAGAACGATGACGGCGCAAGTCAAAACGTCCCTACAAAAAGGTACATGCATACCATTTCACATTTGTAAAAAAACAGTTATTCTCATGTTCATCCAACATTGATGAGCGATTTGCAAAGTAAAAATGCATTTAAGCCTACTACCGCTACTTGTAAATTAAGACATTTGTCTATCCTCATGGTGCATTATGTCCATGTTGCTAGCTAGCTAGGCACAGATTGACGATGCAAACCCTGGCGACTCCTACGCTTTTGATGTAGTTTTAGCAAATTTGGGGATTTTGAGCACAAAAAACACCAGAATCATTGCAAAAAAACAATTGAGAAAATAATGGAAAATATATATATAATTTTATTTTGTATTTGGCTTTTCATAACAGCTACTTTAATATGCTTATCACAGGTTAAGCACTGCCTGGTGCCTACCCTGCCTACCCTGACCACAAGTCATTATAACACAGTATACATAAATAGTTGCCAGGGTAGACATGATTTAAAAGCCCTCACTCTGCGTCTTGTGGTTTCTGCAGAAAGGTCGGTACACTGAGACGTCACAGGCCTAATAAAGTCATGGCGTTACGTAATGGGAACCAGAAGGACCCATGACGCTGCTCTCCCCCAGCCCCTCTCAGATGATTAGTCACACATGGGCACGGCAGTTGGGGTCGACTGGGGTGAGATGTGGGGATATTATCATACAGCCCCAGCTCATCTGTTTGTGTCGTGTCAGCACTTTGGTGATGATTAGCTCAGGTGCTGGGTGGGCCTGGCCTGGGTGATATGATCAGCGCACAGCCATCGTCTTTGATTAGGACTTGTGTGTCTCTGTGTCTGCGTGTGGGTGATCTTGGGGGGGGGGCAGGAACAGAGATGGACAAAGCCAGAAGTCAAACGCTTTCAAGCTGCTGAATGGAAAGATTTGTAGCTACTAGTGCACAATTTAGAGATGCCAACGCTCAAAAAAATGAGCCGCCTTGTTTTTCTTCAACGTATCGTCTCAGATACAAGAAAGGGTTTTCTGTGTTGATGTGACTCTTTACCACCACCAGGAGCATATGTTGATAGTGGAAACTATCAAGTCTCCTGCACGGAAAACGATATGCTTCGGGAAGGTATTGGCGCCACTCGAACGGGTTGGGGTACACAGCGTTTCCCATATTTTGTTGGTGCAAGCGGTGGAGATTTATGGTTAAGTTAAGACACTGGAGGAGAGGCGAGAGGGGCTTCCACAGAGAGAGTGGGGCTCAACCCCCCCCCCCCCCCCCACTTCAAAGCTTTGCCCACTGGCGGTGTCTTGTGATATTTATTTATTGAGATGATTTTGCCAGAAACCCACTGCCCTCCCCATGCCCTTCCACTCTTTGATATGCTGCTTCATTCTTAGCTCAGTGTCCTCCGAGAAAGAGGGGTCAGGGGTCGCCAAAGAGACCTCCTGAGTAAAACATGGCTCACGCACTTGCACACACACACACACACACACACACACACACACACACACACACACACACACCTCAGATGATGCACCGGGAGAGAGCAGGACAATGGGAAATTAGGAATTGATTGTTGTTAAAAGGCCAATCATCTGTTTCCTCCACCATGTTGAGGCCTGCACCTCACATCTTAATAAACACCAGATTAGCACCTTGAAATCATTACTGTGCAACCTCTATTACATCAGCACTGTGTGTGTGTGTGTGTGTCATACTTGAACTAGCTTAATGCTGCAACCCATAGTCTCTGGATGGGGCCTTTCCCATAGTGAAACTCAGTAGTGAAACTCAGTTTAACTTTGTGTGGTTAGGGGGACAAAAACACCCCGAGGCCTGATTACACTCATTTAAAACCTCCATAAAACAGATTGACACCAAAGTAATGAGGTGTCATGACACCCAGAAACACACACACACACACTCAAACAGGTTTGGTAGTGCATTGAAATCTAGGAACATTCACAGAATGAATTCCCCTGACTGATACCAACAATACCACACATATCATCTTGGATATGCAGTAAAACCCTCACTCTGCACTCTCTGCCCAGTAGCCTTGATTATGTGAAAGTGGTGCAAAGCAAAATTCTCCATCATGCATATGTGGTCTCTCCTCTAAGAGAATACAGTTGTGCAACACAATGTATGCATGTTTCGTTTCCAAGGCTGCGCTACGTAAACCAATGTTGATTTATGCCCCATATACTTTATCCACCTAAATCTGACTAATTCTATAATGATCCAGGCAATTAACTCTGTAATCTGCTATGAGAGTTAACAATATTGTTAGGGGAGCGCCATCGGGGAACAGTTTTGTTTTGACTTTGGAAAATAATTGCCAGTGAAAAACTGAGCAATTTAGTTTCTTCAAGGGAATTTTGTGGCTATTGCTGGCTGTTGCCTCACTCTGTCACAAGGAAGCGACTGTGTGTTTGTTGGTGACCCTGGGGGGATATGGAATGTATTTTTCAAGTGGAAGTACAATCACGCTGGAAACTGGATTTTGCTGAGACTGATTTGTAATGGATGATAATGGTAGTGGTGGCTTACTGTGTAACAGTGCCTCTTAGAGCAGAACATTTATTCTATACAGGGTATAGTAGTTAGAGTATAGTAGCTAGCATATACCTAATGGTGTGAATGAGTATTGTGTAATCTTACATGAATTAACATACAGGTATTGAATACATATCAAGAAGCTGATTAAACAGCATGATCATTACGCAGGTGCACCTTGTGCTGGGGACAATAAAAAGGCCAGAGTTGTTGCCAGATCATTTAATGTTAATTTCTCTACCATAAGCCACGTCCAACTCCGTTTTAGAGAATTTGGCAGTACGTCCAACCGCCGTCACAACCGAAGACCATGTGTAACCACACCAGCCCAGGACCTCCACATCCGGCTTCTTCACCTGCGGGATCATCTCGGACCAGCAACCCGAACAGCTGATGAAACTGAGGAGTATTTCTGTCTGTAATAAAGTCCTTTTGTGGGGAAGAACTCATTCTGATTGGTTGGGCCTGGCTCCCCAGTGGGTGGGCTAATCTCACAAGTGAGTGAGCCTATGCCCTCCCAGGCCCACCCATGGCCGCACCCCTGCCCAGTCATGTGAAATCCATAGATTAGGGCCTAATGCATTTATTTCAATTGACTGATTTCCTTATATGAACTGTAACTCAGTAAAACCGTTGAAATTGTTGCATGTTGTGTTTATATTTTTGTTCAGTGTATATATACTGTATGTCTATGGCCACAATGCATCAAGCTGTAGCCTATATTTGTGCGCATGCTGCCCAAACTGCGGATTTCCCGACTGTAGGCATACCAGTAACTGCCAAAATAAAGGAAACACTTGAGTAAACAAGGGATACAAAGTATATGTTATGTTGTGGGGTGCATTTTCCTGGCGTGGTTTAGGTCCACTTGTAGAATCTATGCCAAGGCGCATTGAAAGTGTTCTGGCAGCTCACGGTGGCGCAACACCCTTGACACTTTGTTGTTGTTTCCTTTATTTTGGCAGATACTGTACCTGTATATGCTTGTGATAAAACTTAATCCACACTTGTTTTTTTATAAACTATTTATCCTCTGTGGCTAAATTGTGCTCTCTGGTGTACTTAAACATATATATTTTTTGCCTCTTGGGTCCAGTCCCTGACTCACACAATTGACCAGTCGCATTTATTTATTATGCAGTTTATTTGAACCAGTTACCCAATCAAGGCAGGGCCACCCAGTTACCCACGTGGGCCCCCAACCTCCTCTTCTTCCCCTATCTGATGATTAGCAGAGCGGCAGCAGGTTGTCTACACTCATTGAGAGCGGGCTCCTGAGTCTTCCTGGGGTTGGCGGTTGCAGTGAATATAAAATATATATACTACATACAGTACCCGTCCTAAGTTTGGACACACCTACTCATTCCAGGGTTTTTCTTCATTGTAACAGTTGAGAGAAGACCAAGAGTGTGCAAAGCTGTCGTCAAGGCAAAGGGTGGCTACTTTGAAGAATACGAAATGTATTTTTTGGTTACCGCATGATTCCATGTGTTATTTCATAGTTTTGATGTCTTCACTATAATTCTACAATGTAAAAAATAAAGAAAAACCCTTGAATGAGTAGGTGTGTCCGAACTTTTGACTGGTACTGTATATAATATATAATTTATATGTAAAATATACAGTATATATATCTTTCCTTAATAGTTTTTATTTATTATTTATTTATTTAGAGCACAGTACAGTAAAGAAAAGTAGAGTAGAGTATATGTCAGTACTGTTCTGTACAGTAGAGTTTAGTACAGTACAGTAGAGAATACTCCAGTGGAGTACAGTATAATTTACTGTATTGTACTGTACTTATTAGAATAGTAACCAATATGAAGAATAATACCCAAACAATTAAAAGAGGATATTTCATTTTTCTACCTTTGTGTACCGATTCAGGATACATCACCATGAATAGAATGACATTCATAATTATGCATTTCTGTGTGGTGCAGATCAGGGACCCATGATGTCATTCTGTTACCTCCACTCTGTTACCAGTTGATAATCCAATTCACTTACTGCAGTTCAATAACCAAAATAGATATTTTTCAAACTCAAGGTGTCATACAGTGTCATTGCTGATACCCCATTCATTCTGCAGACATCTTTTGAAATCTTGGTTCAGAGTAGATATTTAACAGAGTTTTGGGGAAAACATTGACATATAAAAAACTGGAGATTTTACCATCTTTCTATTACCAAACTGTATATCTGCACTGTTCTTGGAATAATTTTTTGTTGTTGTAAAATGTTCAACAGAAATTGTTAGAGGTAGTCCACATATAGTTGCATGGTTTGTTTAACTTTGCAATCAGTGGTCTAAAGTGAAAAAACGGAGTCTCAGCACCATTCTGTTACCGTGGAGTTGGCCATAACTGTTGGTCTTGTGATTCTATGAAGAGCAAAAATGGCCAACCCCAGTGTCTATCTACAGTCATAGAAACAGCAAAGAATGGCATATCATTATATGTCTCCCTCCTAACTAATGAACATGACCATAGATATGACATCAAGTCATCACTGTACTGCAACAGCGTATGCTTTTAAACCAGTTACAAGCCAGTACTAAGCAAGCATCGGTCCTACAGTACATATGAATGATTTTAAAGGGAAGGTCGATTTGTAACCAACAGACTGTTATTTTCCTATCAGCAACAAGAAGCTCCCTTCTCCTATCCCTGTAATGTCGCTGTCAGACTGTAAGGTTGTCAAGCCGTCCTTTCCATCCTTTCTAATTTAAACACGGTCCCATCCACCGCACCATCACAACACCGCGGACACAGATAAAGCAGGAGGAGGAATAGCCCGGGGGGGACATTAAACTCGGTAAATAGTCAATAACGCTTAGTCCGTCACTAGCTGAGTAGCGGTGGGGGGGTGAGGAAACCGCAGGCCCCCAGGGAATATGTTATTGACTGTTGAACAACCCAAATTAATTTTCAACAGCACTCTACAGTTTGACAATAGCGCTGGATGATGGTTGTAAGGCGCCCTCGCATTGTTAACCCCAGGCCCTCCTCTCTAGATTGCGCTTTCTCGTCCCTGTGTGCTTTTCCCGTGAACGGAAACGGTTCTCTGTAGCGATAGCGCTCATATTGAAGCATAATATTTTGGGTGGTGATATTTTGTATGACTTACAACTGACTTACTGGGGTGTTGTTGACAGGAAGTGTCGTAAGTTGCTTTTTGTTTTCACTCCGCTACGTCCTTATTCAGAGGACACTGTAATTGCATTAGATGTATTCTACGCATGATATGGATATGAATGCGTCTGTTTAGATTGTGTAATGCAGATGCACCGGGAGGAAGTCAAGAAGCAGAGTTGAACAAGAAGCTGCATTGTTCATTTGAGCATCCTGGCTTATTAGTTTGGGTTTTGATCTGTTTCAAGTGGTTGGGTGTCATCGCAGCTCTTGTTCCCTCTCCCACTTTGAGTCGTACAAGTGACAAAGGCCCCCCCCACACACACGGCGGTGTCAGTGTGATCGCTCGCACAAAGAGACACGGGGAATGTCAGCACTAATCTCCTTTAAAATGGCTCTCTTGTCTGCTCCAACACTAACCGTAGCGTGAACACTGACTCTCTCTAATTATCTCCTCTCTCGTGTACTTTCTGTTGCCATCATAGATTCACGCTACGCCTCGGTGAAGTCACAGCAAAGCTACCGCTCCAAACTAAAGAGGAGAGCAACAAAGTGAGAGAGAAAAAAAACGTGTGGTTTGTAAGTAACGATAATACGTATCGGATTATGGTTAAGAATAAAAGGTATGGCTCTTGGTTAAAGTGACCTGAGCGGAGTGAAAGTGGAACTAGTCATATGACTGATAGCGGTAGATGACGGAATAACAGGGTAATAACTGTGTAATAACAGCAAAAATGATGTAATAACAGATTCATACTGCGTCTGCTTGTTTAATGACACTTATGTGAAGTATTGGTTTTGATGTGAACCAATACTATATTCCTGCAAAACCAGCCCAGATATAAACAACCTCCCTGAGTAAAACCAGAATCAAACAACTTTTGATGTCTGTCATCATTATTTCCCTGTTTGATCCGGAATATATTTGATTTTTAATCGTCTCCTTTCAGCATATATGATTTTTTTTTTTTTTAAACTTTGTCTAAATCTTGCTTTGTAATCTTCTCAGGCCCTTGCTCTATTGTACAATGTACTGTACGGTGCATGTTAAAGCCAGAACAGATGTGCCGAGGTGACAGTGACATGAATTTGTTATAACAACAGATCAGGTCAAAGTCGGTGGAATAGTACAACAGAGTAAGAGGGTTGGGGGGGGGTAGAGAACTCCACCAGTATCTTCTAAGATTAAAAGAACTCTGGCAGTGGAAAACCTTTGGAAATGTCTACTCACAGTCCCTAAATGGGGAACTTTTGTTGCTTAGTTCCCAGAGCAGTTGTGACAGATAGGAGAGGAGCCATGTCTGAGGTTTCTCAAGCTCACAGATCAGATGATGAGGAGCAGTACTGGCTCAATACATCTGGACACTATTATATCACGTTGGAATGTGTTCCTCTGTCTCCTCTACTATCTTTGGAGGGGGTGGGTGGGAGACAGACTGACTGTGTCCAGATACCCGTACTTGCGTCCTCAATAGTAGGCCATTTGGGTATGTGAAAATAGAACGTTTTATAATATGTGAAATTTCCGAAATTTGGTATGCTTGAAATTAGCCCGACGACTCACACTAAATTCTTCTGCTGCTCTCATACTTTAGTCTGAGACTGCCATCATTGAAGTCGTTTGTGATGGTGAGGGGCACAAGAGGCGTTGTACAAAACAAAGCAATCAGTGATTGGATCGTCTCGCAACAATCAGAGCATCAAAGCCAATGATGAACTGTCAAACCAACCGCTGCTTTACACACGTGTTCTGGCTCTGGCCCAATCAGACGGTTTCTGGCCCAATCAGACGGTTTCTGGCCCAACCCAACGGTTTCTGGCCCAATCAGACGGTTTCTGGCCCAATCAGACGGTTTCTTTCTGGCCCAATCAGACGGTTTCTGGCCCAACCCAACGGTTTCTGGCCCAATCAGACGGTTTCTGGCCCAATCAGACGGTTTCTGGCCCAATCAGATGGTTTCTGGCCCAACCCAACGGTTTCTGGCCCAATCAGACGGTTTCTGGCCCAATCAGACGGTTTCTTTCTGGCCCAATCAGACGGTTTCTGGCCCAACCCAACGGTTTCTGGCCCAATCAGACGGTTTCTGGCCCAACCCAACAGTTTCTGGCCCAATCAGACGGCCCTGAATGTGTTCGCATTCTGGAAAGTGTTGGAAAGGTACTCAGATCCACGTAACCCCCCCATACCCCCCCCCCCTTTACCCCACGCCCCTACCATCTTCCCCATATGCCCTCATCCACACACCACCACCCGCCTCACTCGTCTTCAATTTTGCAGATGAAATCAAAGAGACTAGTTTTCGCCTGTACGACTGAAGCTGTGCACTCGACCGTTGTGGCTAAGGGGGAAATCAATGTGTCCAAAAGTATAGGATCAAACTCAACATGTACGTTTGGATTGGGAGACAGCGTCTTCATTACAACCAAATAAATCCCTATGTATTTGAGCGGGGGTTGTTCAGGATTTATTTGTGCAGGTTTGTCTGAGATGTATCTGGACTACAACTTACAATAACAAGAAGCTATCTCTATTCATTCCAGTCTACATCGTGTTCTAGGAAACGTGGCATATTTCTTTGTGGTAAATGGCTGAGGTGATTATAGTTTGCGACACCTTATATTACGTAAAGGTTCACCGTGTCATCATTGCATCATCCACATCTGCAGGACATCGCTAGAAGTGATGGTGTCATGTGATTCTAATAACCTCCATTGACCTCAGCCTCATGCGTTTATCATTGTGGCCTTAAGACTACTTAACACATTTAGTACAAATCAAAGAGTGGTCATTGGTGAAGTGTAAACGAAACATGTGCAAACGAAGGTATGTAACGTATACAAAAGAAATTTGAAGTAAAAAAAATTGGGAGTGATTCCAGGTATTATATCTGGACCTTTTATAGAGATGCACGATTTATTTATTTATTTGTTAAAGTTGGATTTACCCTGAGAATTCTGAAGGTGACAAAACAACATATCCATTTTTATTTTTTTGGCGAGACGGCCATTCAAAACCACCGAGCCAAGGATTGTATTATACTGTCTCAGAATGTCACAGAGTTCCAACACCTGCTTAATGAGGTAGTGTGGCAAACTTTCAGGCAGCTATGAATTATTTGTCATTGAGAGTGTGTATGTGTTCCTGTCTTTTGAGTGGGCCGGTGTAACACAGGATGAAGGAAGGCCTTGACGGAGAGATGTGGCACTAGCCTGGGGGCTCGCTCCACTGTGAGGGTAGTTAGCTCACTATAGGCTACACACCGCCATCATTAGGGACTGTGGCAGGGAGAGGAAGGTGACACGCACACACATACACAGTCGTATGCGCACACACACAGGCGCAAGCGTACACATTCTGTTTGTGTATATGTTGTATATGCAGGTGTGTGTGCGCATGTTTGTGTGTCTGTTTGTCAGTTGAATACTTATCAAATAACACTTTATTGTTGTGCGTATTAACATGTCCTTGTAAAAGACAGACTGTAGGATACTCTGCAAGCATTGTGTACTATATTGTTCCAAATCTCCGATTGTATTGGGTGGTCAGTATTTTTTAGATTGAAAAATAGTTTTTCAAAATGTAAAAACCTTCTACCATATTCATCTTTTGTGTGCCTCGTGTTTCCCAAAGTTGTAAGACAGTTGCCTCCTTACAAAATACCATAGAATGATTTCCCTTGTCTGAATAGAAGTATCTTTGTGAGAGAGAAATCCTCAGAAAACATAGAAACCTCCCCACATCACCGTAACAAGAGCCAGGACAGTGGAGATACATGAATGAAAACAGATGAAATTCGCACCCAATCTAACATAAGAGAACACAAAACACTCCAGTAACCTTCCAATTCAAATAACTGTTCCAACGATGCTCTTCAATGACAGTTGCTCTCCCTTGCACTTTACAATGGAGTAGAATGTTGTTTTCACTTTTCAGAACTGTTTGAATGGCTATTTCTACCCTGTACGGCACCTGCAATTTACCACAGATCAGATCAATTACACGGTAATGAGAATCACCTGCCTCCAACCAAATTCATTTGAATTCTTCTGAATTCGAAATATTTTAGTCCAGGTTTTTTTATTTATTTTTTTTTACTTTAAAGTGAGAGGAAAAAAAGTGTGGCACTGTGCAGTTGTAAATCAAATGAAACAATTTTTTTTGAAAAAGGATAAATAGTTAATTATAAAAAAGAAAAATGTGAAGAAGTGGCAACAGACAGTATGTGAGTGCAAATGTACAGGCCAAGCAAAATAAAAGTAGTGAGAGAATTTGACATATTAAAATATCCAGAAATGATTATAGATTAGATTAAATATATGGAATTAAGATGGGACAGGCACTTCTAATGTTTGTACATTCTAAAGCCCTCACTACCAAACATTCACCCCACCATACACACCGCACACACTCCACTAGTGAAGCGTTCTACAGCTGTCACACGATTCCTCAATGGCACAGCAGTTGTCTCCAATCAAAGTCAAGTCGTCTAGGACTCTTGGGCTACCGGCGAAGGCATTGCTCAAATCATTAGAAAGCTACACAGCATCTCCATGGGATTTCTACCTTGTCTCGTCCTCTCTCTCTTCCACCCTCTTGAGATTCATATTCTCTCTCTCCCTCTCTCTCACACACGCACGCACGCACGCGCGCACACACACACAAAGTAGGATGCAGCCATGATCACACTGTACCGTCTGCCTTTTCCTTCCCCCTTTCGTTTCGCATCTTCTTCATTTCTGTTCCCTCTTCATGATCCAGTTGTCATTGATATGGACTAAGGTGTCACCTCAGCCACCTGTCCACCAGGAAAGCTAAGTGGGCGCAGACTAGGTGAGAAAGTTCCCTTTCCCTTTACAAGGGCCACAGAAACACACCGCTGTCTCTTCCAAGAGTCAGTCAACCTCGGTTCTACTGTAACTTTGGAATTCATTAACGGTTGTAGCAATGTCACAATATGCCACAACAGTTAATGACAAACAATCACATTTTTTTTGGGGGGGGGGGGAATATTCTGCATTGTCAGGGGTTCCAATTAGTTAGCATGAATATCAATATTTGAGACAATCTGTGGGGATAAAGTGTGATCCATTTCTCACTTTGCAGCCATAGAAACACGCACGGCTACAAGCTTCGCCGTCCCACTTGAATAGGGGTCACACAAGACCCTATTCAGCTCGTTTTAATAACTCAGGACAGACAACAATACATTTTTCAGTCCCTGTAGGTCAGGGGATAGATTTAAGCAGGCTCTATGCTATTTGTATATTTGCCTGCAGCATGGACCTACCCTACATCGTCAGCCAGTCCCCTCCACACCAGCTTACTTTAAAAGACACCATTTTCTTTACTCGGGTACACCAAGCTTTTTATCCTGTAAATCTAAGTAAACGTCTACACAGATGTGTTAAGTAACGCATTTCAACAAAAAAACAATTCTGTCCTGTGGTTTTTTGTAGTTAACTGCTATGTCGGCACCTGCAATTTACCACAGGCAAAATCAAAATGTATTTGATAATTAATTTAGTCCAGGCCATTTGACTTTGAAGTGAAACATTTTAATTTCAGTTATATATATATATATTGGCCCTGTGCAATTGTAAATCAAACAAATACATATGTGAACACAATTTTTTTTTTCTTTAATGTATTTTAAAGTGTGCAAGGATGCCAGCATATTTGAACACAACTGTAATCATCTTGATCCACTGAAGTTAGACTGATATTCATATACCAAAGCAGGACAAAAGCATGAAAATAAAATGCAGTTTGTTTACAATACCAATACCAAGAACTGCAATACTTCAAATAAGGCAAAATACCGATGAAATAGCAATGAAAGGAATTGGATAAAATAATAAGAATGAAATCAAAGGTCGAATCAATGGTCCCCTCAAGGTCAAGAGTGAGTTTCAGTCAAGAGAAATTCTGAATGAAATGTGAATAATATACACTGAGTGTACAGAACATTAAGAACACCTGCCCTTTCCATGACATGGACTGACCAGGTAAATCCAGGTGAAAGCTACGATCCCTTATCCATGTTACCGGTTAAATCCACTTCAATCAGTGGAGGCGAGGAGACAGTTTAAAAAATATATATTTTTAAGCCTTGAGACAATTGAGACATGGATTGTGTGTGTGCCATTCAAAGGGTGAATGGAAAAGACAAAATATTTAAGTGCCTTTGAACGGGGTATGGTAGTAGGTGACAGGCGCACCGGTTTGAGTGTGTCAAGAACTGCAACACTGCTGGGTTTTTCAAGCTTTTTCAGTTTCCCTTTTGTATCAAGAATGGTCCACCACCCAAAGGATATCCAGCCAACGGCAGGCCAGTAGTCGAAAATGGGTTATTAATGAAAGAGGACAAAGGAGGCTGACATAAATTCGGCAGAGCAACAGACGGGCTACAGATAGTCAACTGACAGTCCAGTACAACATTCGTGCCCAAAGACCATCGAATAATGCACAACTCGGCAGCAGACAACCTTACAGAGAGTTCCACTTTTTTCAGCAAAAAACAAGAAACTGAGGTTGCAGTGGGCTAAGGAATGAAAACACTGGACACTGGAGAATTGGAAATACATAGCCTGGTCTGATGAATCCCGGTTCATAGTGTTTCACGGTGATGGGAGGACAAGGGTATGGAGAGAACCACAGGAGTACATGTGCCCATCGTCAATCAGTTGCGTCCCTTCATGACAGTGCATCCGTCTGCGAATGGATTACCTAATGTTCCAAATGTTTTGTACACTCAGAGAGAGAGAGAGTGTGTGTGTGTGTGTGTGTGTGTGTGTGTGTGTGTGTGTGTGTGTGTGTGTGTGTGAAGTTACAGTAGTATAATGGCTAGCTAATTCAGGACATTGTAAATCATTTCAAGGGACAGACAGACTGACAACATAGACACAACTCACTAGGTTCTTTCACTTAACCCCCCCGCCGCCGCCCTCCATTCCATGCAGCCTTGAAATAGGAATGTTTATTGCAATGATAGAAGGACTGTGACTATGTTAAGTGGCCATGGATGAAGGGGCTTTGTTAACCGGCAAACAGACCACACTCCTCTGAGCCTTTACTTACTGATAAGATACACTCCCCTACGTATGTATTTGGACAGTGAAGCGAAAACTTAATTTGGCTCTATACTCCAGCATTTTGGGTTTAAGATCAAATGTTTCATATCAGGCAACAGTACAGAATGTCACCTTTTATTTGAGGGTATTTTCATACGTTGCCTCTTTTATCGTTTAGAAATGAAAAGCACTTCATGTGTCTAGTTCCCACATTTGAAGGTGTCAAGTATTTCGACAAATTCACTTATACAGTGCATTCGGAAAGTATTCAGACCCCTTAACTTCCTCCACATTTTGTTACGTTACAGCCTTATTCTAATATGGATGAAATAAAAAAAATATGGAATCACGTCGACAAATCTCCTGGCAAATCCTTTTCAGTCCTTGTCATAGGAAGAGAACTCATAGATAAAACTTATCGGTGCTCATCGCCCATCGCCCATTGTACTTAAACATTACACAACAAGTTGGAAATCGCAAATTCAACAATGAGTGGTTTGGAAGGAATCAGTGGCTAACCATCAATCCAGAGAATGACAGACTTTGATGGCAAAGTTTAATGACAAAATTTGCCCACAAGAAGGAACGTCACACCACCTTCCTGTCCAAAAATGTGTTGTATGCTGCTGCATGAATGATGTAACATGCCAGAGAGATATGTACACTGCGTGCACAATTATTAGGCAAATTGTATTCCTCGGGATTCATTTTATTGTTGAACAAACACAATGCTCTCAGTCAATCCAAAATCTTATTGAACCTCAAACCTGAATGTTTAACAAAGGAAAAGTGAGTTTTGTCTTTCTCAGGGAAATACATAAGTGAGCACAATTATTAGGCAACTATTAGGGTGCAGAATTATTAGGCAACTAAATTACAAAAATAATTTCTCTCAACTCACTTGTATATTCTCCATTTTTAGAGTAAGTGTAACAGATAAGTAACCCAAAACTACAATTATATAACATTTTTGGCCTTTCAAAAATATGCAGTGACCAATATAGCCACCCTTATTTTCAATAACTGCCATGAGCCTTCCATCCATGGAGTCTGTCAGTGTCTTGATCTGTTCACGGTCAATTTTCGCTGAAGCAGCAACCACAGCCTCCCAAATGCTGTTCAAAAAGGTGTATTGTCTTCCATCACTGTAAATCTCACGTTTGAGAAGGGCCCACAAATTCTCAATAGGATTTAAGCCAGGTGAGGAAGGGGGCCAGGTCATTATTCAGGCATCTTTGAGGCCCTTGCTGGCTAGCCAAGCAGTGGAGTACTTGGATGCATGTGATGGAGCATTGTCCTGCATAAAGATCATGGCCTTCTAGAATGCTGAGGACTTCTTCCTGTACCACTGTTTGACGAAAGAATCTACCAGAAACTGGCAGTAGGTTTGGGAGTTGAGTTTCAGTCCATCTTCAACCCGAAAAGGTCCAACTACCTCATCCTCAATGATAGCAGCCCATACCAGTACCCCTCCTTTACCTTGCTGGCACCTGACTCAAAGTGGTGCCCTGTGTCCATTACTGATCCAGCCACGGGCCCATCCATTTGGTCCATCAAGAGTCGCTTTCATTTCATCTGTCCATAAAACCTTAGAAAAATCTGTCTTCAGGTATTTCTTTGCCCAATCTTGACGCTTCAACTTGTGAATCTTATTCAGTGGTGGTCTTGTTTCAGTCTTCTTGACCTTGGCCATGTCTCTGAGCATTTGACACCTTGTACTTCTGAACACTCCAGGTAGGTTGCAGTTCTGGAATACGGTGGCACTGGAGGATAATGGGTTCCTGGTAGTTTGACGTTTAATTCTTCTCAAGTCTTTTGCAGTTAATTTGCGCCTTTTCTTCCCCATGCGTTTTTTGCACCCCAGTTGACTATTCGCAACAAAACATTTGAATGTCCGGTGGTCACACCTCAATAGTTTAGCTATTTAAAGAGTGTCGCATCCGTCTGAAAGGCATTTGACATTTTGGGCTTTACAGTGTCAGTTAAATTTCTTTTTTGGCCCATTTTACCTGAGGTAATGAGGCTGCCTAATAATTATGCACACCTTGATATAAGGTGTTTATCCACGTTCGCCACACCCTCCCTCATTACACAAATACATATCACCTGAAAATGATTAAATCCAATAAGCATTCAAGTTTATATGGTTTGGAGATCGAAAATGTAAATAGAAACAATGATAAGATCAGAATACTCACTTGCCTAATAATTGTGCACGCAGTGTATACTGTAGCTAAGAAAGTAATACTAAGTGTATATTGTGTAGTGAGCTGTTAGTAGCCCATGTGCCTCACCCTAAGTATCCCATGTGCCTCACCCTCCTTTTCCCCCTCATAACTTAGCCTACTGTTCTGACTTGGTGGTGCACATGTAGCCTATACTAGCCTGTCTTAATGTCATCATCAAATATTGTAAGAGCTTTCATTGTCTGCTTACATGGCCCCTTTATTTATCCTACGGTTCTGACTGGGTGTACAGGGAGAACACTGTAAGAACGGCCAATGTTCTGAATTCTGTCGCTGTACATTTCAAAAGTGCTGAACAAATAGTTATATTGACAAGTCCTTAATGTCTTAACCAAATTACGGATTGCCTCTTATCTGCTTGTCGTCCCCTTATGCCATAGTTTGTACATCTCAATTGTCAGTAGAAACCATATTTGTTTAAGCAAGTCAGCCATATCAGCTATGTTTTTAAAAAAGGCAGTAAACCAGGCTGAATGAACTGTTTCGCTGCCAGACAAGGCTCCGCTGATAGCCAGGTGTAGCAGTGGTAAGGATTCACTCCATGGTGCTGAAAAGAAAGCTCTGCTGTTGGGACAGCTTTATGTAGGCCCAAACAGTTTGTGGGCACCGTTTGTCATTGTAACAGTGCAATTAATGTATTATTTAGCGTTGTGCTGGCATGCATAAAAAAAAGTTACGTTCCCCCCCAAGATTTACATGCTAAAACTGCCACTGGGAAAGATGCCTGTATCTTTGTAGTGACTGGGTGTATTGATACACCATCCAAAGTGTAATTAATAACTTCACCATTCTAAAAGGGATAGTCAGTGTCTGCTTTTTTCTTTTCTTACCCATCTACCAATAGGTGCCCTCCTTTGTGAGGCATTGGAAAACCTTCCTGTTCTTTGTGGTTGAATCAGTGTTTGAAATTCACTGCTCGACTGAGGGACCTGACAGATAATTGTGTGGGGTAGTCCATGCAACGAGTCCATGCAACTTGTTAAGCACATTTCTACTCCTGAACTTATTTAGTCTTGCCATAACAAAGGGGTTGAATACTTATTGACTCAAGACATTTCAGCTTTTAATTTTTAATTCATTTGTACAAATTTTTTAAAAAACTTGGGAATACAGTACTATGATATATTCATTTTATTTTAACCTTTATTTAACTAGGCAAGTCAGTTAACTTAATTCCAGTTAAGAACAAATTCCTATTTACAATGACGGCCTACCCTGGCCAAACCCTCCCCTAACTCGGACTACGCTGGGTCAATTGTGCACCGCCCTATGGGACTCCTGATCACAGCTGGTTGTGATACAGCCTGGGATCGAACCAGGGTCTGTAGTGACGCCTCTAGTACTGAGATACAGTGACTCAGACCGCGGCACCACTTGGGAGGCTGTAGGCCTACACATAACCAAGTGTTACAAGTGGTTTTGGTACTGAAAGGAGGTGGTAGGTATAGAGGAAGAGTTGAATGAAAAGGTACTTCAGGCTAAAGATTTAAACAAGAGAAACATTACAATATACACCGCTCTTCCTGACATGGTGTGATGTATAATTATTACTGGTACATGGTTTGGGATATTGTTGTGTATGGGTACCTAACAAATAAGTACACATAAAAAATGGACCATCGGAGTAACAGTTCAAACTTGGCTTTGTGCACGTCTTTTTAGCCTCACTGAATAAAGCCACTTCTCGAGACTTGGAGGAGAGAATACTGTGAAAATGTTCTTTAATCAAACTGAGCTAATTCTTTCTTGTCATTTCAAACTGAGCTCAAGGAGTTATCGTCCTTGACCCAAGGTGTCATGGTAAGGGAAGGCAGGCATTGTGACATTTTAGGCGGTTTCATCCAATTCACAATCCATCTGTATCTCTTTAAGATGCCTTTATGTATTTAATTGTGTCTTTAAAAACATTTCCTCACTGATATATTGTTAAAAGCATTACAAATATACACTGCTCAAAAAAATAAAGGGAACACTTAAACAACACAATGTAACTCCAAGTCAATCACACTTCTGTGAAATCAAACTGTCCACTTAGGAAGCAACACTGATTGACAATACATTTCACATGCTGTTGTGCAAATGGAATAGACAACAGGTGGAAATTATAGGCAATTAGCAAGACACCCCCAATAAAGGAGTGGTTCTGCAGGTGGGGACCACAGACCACTTCTCAGTTCCTATGCTTCCTGGCTGATGTTTTGGTCACTGTTGAATGCTGGCGGTGCTTTCACTCTAGTGGTAGCATGAGACGGAGTCTACAACCCACACAAGTGGCTCAGGTAGTGCAGCTCATCCAGGATGGCACATCAATGCGAGCTGTGGCAAGAAGGTTTGCTGTGTCTGTCAGCGTAGTGTCCAGAGCATGGAGGCGCTACCAGGAGACAGGCCAGTACATCAGGAGACGTAGAGGAGGCCGTAGGAGGGCAACAACCCAGAAGCAGGACCGCTACCTCCGCCTTTGTGCAAGGAGGAGCAGGAGAAGCACTGCCAGAGCCCTGCAAAATGACCTCCAGCAGGCCACAAATGTGCATGTATCTGCTCAAATGGTCAGAAACAGACTCCATGAGGGTGGTATGAGGGCCCGACGTCCACAGGTGGGGGTTGTGCTTACAGCCCAACACCGTGCAGGACGTTTGGCATTTGCCAGAGAACACCAAGATTGGCAAATTCGCCACTGGCGCCCTGTGCTCTTCACAGATGAAAGCAGGATCACACTGAGCACATGACAGAGTCTGGAGATGCCGTGGAGAACGTTCTGCTGCCTGCAACATCCTCCAGCATGACCGGTTTGGCGGTGGGTCAGTCATGGTGTGGGGTGGCATTTCTTTGGGGGGCCGCACAGCCCTCCATGTGCTCGCCAGAGGGAGCCTGACTGCCATTAGGTACCGAGACGAGATCCTCAGACCTCTTGTGAGACCATATGCTGGTGCGGTTGGCCCTGGGTTCCTCCTAATGCAAGACAATGCTAGGCCTCATGTGGCTGGAGTGTGTCAGCAGTTCCTGCAAGAGGAAGGCATTGATGCTATGGACTGGCCCGCCCGTTCCCCAGACCTGAATCCAATTGAGCACATCTGGGACATCATGTCTCGCTCCATCCACCAATGCCACGTTGCACCACAGACTGTCCAGAAGTTGGTGGATGCTTTAGTCCAGGTCTGGGAGGAGATCCCTCAGGAAACCATCCGCCACCTCATCAGGAGCATGCCCAGGCGTTGTAGGGAGGTCATACAGGCACGTGGAGGCCACACACACTACTGAGCCTCATTTTGACTTGTTTTAAGGACATTACATCAAAGTTGGATCAGCCTGTAGTGTGGTTTTCCACTTTAATTTTGAGTGTGACTACAAATCCAGACCTCCATGGGTTGATAAATTGGATTTCCATTGATTATTTTTGTGTGATTTTGTTGTCAGCACATTCAACTATGTAAAGAAAAAAGTATTTAATAAGATTTATTTCTTTCATTCAGATCTAGGATATGTTGTTTAAGTGTTCCCTTTATTTTTTTGAGCAGTATATATGATGGGCTGTCGTTTCTCTTTGCTTATTTCAGCTGTTCCTGCCATAATATGGACTTGGTCTTTTACCAAATATGGCAATCGTCGGTATACCACCCCAAACATGTCACAACACAACTGATTGGCTCAAGTGCATTAAGAAGGAAAGAAATTCCACAAATTAACTTTTAACAAGGCACACCTGTTAATTGAAATGCTGGTTGAGAGAATGCCAAGAGTGTGCAAAGCTGTCATGAAGACAAAGGGGGCAACTTTGAAGAATCTCAAATATATATTTTTTTCGGTTACTGCATGATTCCATATGTGCTATTTCATAGTTTGATGTCTTCACTATTATTCTACAATGAAGAAAGTAGTAAAAATAAAGAAAAAACAAATATCCAAATATCTTCACAGATCTTCATTGTGAAGGGATTAAACACTGTTTCCCTTGCTTGTTCATTGAACCGTAAACAATTAATGAACTTTAAGACACAGTTTACAGATGGTAGGCAATTAAGGTCACAGTTATGAAAACTTAGGACACTAAAGAGGCCTTTCTACTGACTCTGAAAAACACCAAATGAAGGATGCCCAGGGTCCCTGCTCATCTGTGTGAACGTGCCTTAGGCATGCTGCAAGGAGGCATGAGGACTGCAGATGTGGCCAGGGCAATAAATTGCAATGTCCGTACTGTGAGACGCCTAAGACAGCGCTACAGGGAGACAGGACGGACAGCTGATCGTCCTCGCAGTGGCAGACCACGTGTAACAATACCTGCACAGGATCGATACATCCGAACATTATACCTGTGGGACAGGTACAGGATGGCAACAACAACTGCCCGAGTTACACCAGGAACGCACCATCCCTCCATCAGTGCTCAGACTGTAGGCTTAGAGAGGCTGGACTGAGGGCTTGTAGGCCTGTTGTAAGGCAGGTCCTCACCAGACATCACCGGCAACAGCGTTGCCTATGGGCACAAACCCACCGTCGCTAGACCAGACAGGAAAGGCAAAAAGTGCTCTTCACTGACGAGTCGCGGTTTTGTCTCGGATTCGCGTTTATCGTCAAAAGAATGAGCGTTACACCAAGGCCTGTACTCTGGAGCGGGATCGATTTGGAGGTGGAGGGTCCATCATGGTCTGGGGCGGTGGTCACAGTGCACACCAGAATGAGCTAGTTGTCATTGCAGGAAATCTCAACGCTGTGCGTTACAGGGAAGACATCCTCCTCCCTCATGTGGTACCCTTCCTGCAGGCTCATCCTGACATGACCGTCTAGCATGACAATGCCACCAGCCATACTGCTTGTTCTGTGTGTGATTTCCTGCAAGACAGGAATGTCAGTGTTCTGCCATGGCCAGCGAAGAGCCCGGATCTCAATCCCATTGAGCACATCTGGGACCTGTTGGATCGGAGGGTGAGGGCTAGGGCCATTCCCCCCAGAAATGTCTGGGAACTTGCAGGTGCCTTGGTGGAAGAGTGGGGTAACATCTCACAGCAAGAACTGGCAAATCTGGTGCAGTCCATGAGGAGGAAATGCACTGCAGTACTTAATGCAGCTGGTGGCCACACCAGATACTGACTGTTACTTTTGATTTTGACCCCCGCTTTGACACATTATTACATTTCTGTTAGTCACATGTCTGTGGAACTTGTTCAGTTTATGTCTAAGTTGTTGGATCTTGTTATGTTCATACAAATATTTACACAAGTTAAGTTTTCTGAAAATAAACGCAGTTGACAGTGAGAGGACGTTTCTTTTTTTGCTGAGTTTATATACACACTACCGTTCATAAGTTTGGGGTCACTTTGAAATTTCCTTGTTTTTTAAAGAAAAGCCAATTTTTTGTCCATTAAAAAAACATCAAATTGATCAGAAATACAGTGTACACATTGTTAATGTTGTAAATGACTAATGTAGCTGGAAATGGCAGATTTTTTATGGAATATCTACATAGGCGTACAGAGGCCCATTATCGGCAACCATCACTCCTGTGTTCCAATGGCACGTTGTGTTAGCATAAAAGGCTAATTGATCATTAGAAAACCCTTTTGCAATTATGTTAGCACAATTATGTTACAACTCTAGGCAGATTTCCTCTGTCCAGTGTCTGTTCTTTTGCCCATCTTAATCCTTTCTTTTTATTGGCCAGTCTGTGATATGGCTTTTTCTTTGCAACTCTGCCTAGAAGGCCAGCATCCCAGAGTCGCCTCTTCACTGTTGATGTTGAGACTGATGTTTTGCGGGTACTATTTAATGAAGCTGCCAGTTGAGGACTTGTGAGGTGTCTGTTTCTCAATCTAGACACTCTAATGTACTGCGGTTGTGAGGCCAGTTGGACGTACTGCCAAATTCTCTAAAACGACGTTGGAGGCAGATTGTGGTAGAGAAATGAAAATTAAATTCTCTGGCAAAAGCTCTGGTAGACATTCCTGCAGTCAGCATGCCAATTGCATGCTCCCTCAAAACTTGAGACATCTGTGGCATTGTGTTGTGACACAACTGCACATTTTAGAGTGGCCTTTTATTGTCCCCAGTGCAAGGTGCACCTGTGTAATGATCATGCTGTTTAATCAGCTTCTTGATATGCCACACCTGTCAGGTGGATGGATATCTTGGCAAAAGAGAAATGCTCACTAACAGGGATGTAAACAAATTTGTGCACAACATTTGAGAGAAATTAACTTTTTGTGCTCATGGAAAACGTCAGTGATTTTTTTGTTGTTCATGAAACATGCAACCAACACCCCGTGTTGAGTTTATATTTTTTATTCAGTGTAGTTTGGGGGTGGGGGTCCAGCGATTTTCTTTGCCAACAGGGGGATGCAGACAAAAATATTGCCCGTGCTTACAACATCTATATTGGTCCGTTTATATAAGACTACCACACTTTTGGCATTGAATGAGTAGATTTGTCCAAACTTTTGACTGGTACTGTATGTTTTCCAGCTTCTTGAAATACTTTGCAAATGCAACTTATTTCAATGTGAAAACTGAAATGGTCTATTCATTCCTTTTCCATTTTAGTAGACGCTCTTATCCAGAGCAACTTACAGTAGTGAGTGCATACATTTTCGTACTGGTCACCATGTGGTTATCGAACCCACAACCCTAGCATTGCAAGGACCATGCTTTACCAACTGAGCTACATCATCACAAACCACTTGATGTCTCAAAGTACCTTTCATGGTGATGGAAAGTCTACAGGCACAAACCTAGATGACCAGCCTATGTACAATACACAAATGTACTTTGACATTAAGTAGTTTGTAAGGATGGAAAATTAATACTGTACAAAAAGTGGTTGTTTTACATGTTATTTGATCAAGAAAAATATTTAATTTGATGTGGATGTTTTGTGTGTTTGCCCATAACTTTGCACCTTTTGATGTAAATGTTTGAGGACAGGGTTTAGTTTTTTCTGGATTCCATTAAAATGACCATCGCAGAGAAAGGGACAGGGCAACAACTCTTACAATTCCAACTATTGAATCCTGCAAGATACTGTACTTAATTATACTACCTTTTTTGCCATAACGGACATGCAAAACAAATAAAAATGGCCCAGCTACAGACGTCTATATTGGTCCGCTAATACTAACAAAGGCCCAGTGCACATTTTTTTGTTGTCATTTAAAAAAATATTTTATTAATATTTTTTTTATTCCGATTTTTCAGGGGGTGCTGCTGCACCCTCAGCACCCCTAATTCCTGCGGCTGTGCCTTTACACTACTGCGATCTCTTATTTTGTTGCTGCACTCACATATTCTATCACAAAAGTTAGACACAGATTTATCTGCACATACTAAGTCGCTTTTATTAATACAGAACTGCATGCTACAGAGACTGTACAGCATAAACATTTATTCATTACAAAAACATGGTTTTGGAACCATTTAAAATAACAGGGAAAAAAACAAAAAATTAAACAAAAGATAAGAGCATAAAATAGAACAGGAACATCACAGCCGTTAAGGAAACATTCAAACTATTCATCATTAGCATCTTAATAAACCAGAGAAGAAATCGACAGGTTACAGTCGCGTCATGTCAACTACAATGGTACCGAGTGGATGATTCTCTTGTAGCTTTTTTTACAGCCTCTTGCAACATCAACATGCCTATTTTTTCTATCTACCTATATGTAGCTGTGTACTTAAAAGTGGCAGTTTGTGTATTTTTTTGTAGTTATTTCATAGTTTTTTATGAACCTCCTAATATACATAATTTGGCCCTTGTGGGTTTATACAGTATGATGTCCGTCTTTTTAATCAGTTTAAATTGTAATATTTGACAATCTGCTACCAAACACATTTGTTATAGCAACATTTATACTACATACATAGCAATCTATGTAACGTCACAGCAAAGTATGGTTTTAAAAAACAAAAAACAATCAACAACAGAAAAACCCTACAGCGTGGTTAGAGGGGGGAGAGAAAATTATCACAAAATTTGGCACGGAAAATCTGTACACAAATCTACAGTCTGGTAGAGATGAGACTGTGCAATAAAAAAGAAGGGCTTTGACACTTTCCCAAACTACTGAAGACACGGTACCCACTGTCCCTTGTTGTTTCAAGTTTCTTTTCTTCTTTTGTAAAATGGCTTATAGACGCATTTCTTGAAATGAAGTTGTGCATACCTCTGTTCGTGAAATCTACACAGTACATTGGGTGGAATCCAGGTTGTCAACAACAACAAAAAGATTTACCTTTAAAACCTCCTTGTAAAAATGGATCATTTTATATATAAGTTGCTTACGTTAAGAAAAAATATTTATACAATGTATTAAGAAAAGAAAATATTTAAAAAGGGACAACATACAAGATACAACAAGCAATCTCTAAAGCAATAAATACTACTGGTCCTAGCGTTGTGACATTTTGTATTGAATACCGCAACCCCCCCACCCACCCCAATAGCCCTCCCCCTGTCTCCCCTCCAAGTCCAACCACCCCACCTGACTCCACCCCCAAAGGTAAACAACAACAAAAAAGACAATGTAATGGAACAATGCACATTAAAACAATACCCCCCCCCACACACACACCAATATTTCTGTACATTTAAAGAAGAACAAGTAACATCACAATTAAAGTTGTTCCTCAGTAAGAGAGGTGTCTCCACGATCCTCATGCCCTCCAGGGTTTGTACGGGTGTCAAATGATTGGTTCGCAAGCTCGTATTTAATACAAATAATGAAGGAGAACCAACTCTTTCAAGAAAAGGGCTCATTGAATAATCATCTAACCTAGCTTTTTATATCTGTCATTTAAACATGTTTAAGTGGAACTACATAACAATTTTCTGTTGCACTGTTTAACACTACAAAATAAAAAATAATTAAAAAAAAGTTAAGAAAATGTTGGCAGATTCCCAAAGCTATACTCTACAGCTCTTTGTATTATTCATTCATTATAATAATTATATATATTTTTTGATAATGATGGGTCAAATATTGACCAATGAACTTTGATAAAACAATAACTAATTTTCAAAGCCTTATGGCACAGAAATAGACAAAAAGATAGAAAAGAAAGAGGGCCCGAATAGAGGTGTGCAGAGCTAGAAAAATAGGAAGGAAGGACAGGAGTGAATAAGGAGGGGGGCTACTCTATAGACTTGGTCACGAGCGACAGAGGCTGAGGGGCCGTGGAGTTGGGGTGTAGCGAGTGGGAATGACACAGCGATGCTGCCAAGGGCCTGGCCAGGGAGGCGCCTGAGGAGCCCGGTTGCCGCGAGGACGAGACATTGCCGTGGTCATGGGCTCCGTTGTGGGCTGCGCCAGGCATTTTACCCGCTGCAGCAGCAGAGTTTTCCAGCAGAACCAAAGATGGCGGAGGAGGATGCCCAGCCAGGAGGTGCGGGTGGTGGAGAGGCTGGTGGGCCGGTTTCATAGTCAGTGAGAGAGGTTGCATTTGTTCAGTCTGAGGTTTGGACTCTTTCGAGGAGGGGGAGGGGGCCACCGAGGAGGGGGAGGATGGGGGGGAGTCTAGTAAGCTTCCGTCCGAAGAGGGAGGACTGGCACAGCTGCCTTCACCTTGGATGTAGCGAATGCACTTTTTTTTTCTCCTGGAGATGGGGGACAGAGAAAGATGCTTTTTAGCATGACATCCCAGAACTGACAGCAATCTGCTGGGCAATAGCTGAGCCTTAGCAGTCAACTTAAATGCACCATCTTGTTTTATTTGCATAATGCATACCATCAGTGTCTTAAAGATTCAATCTAAAACCTATTTCTGGGCCTTAAATGATTGTTGTTTTCTGGTGCATTTAAGTGGTTGCCACCACTACAGCCTGGCTGAGGATTAAGGCTACAAGTGGCCTTCTCAGATTCCCAGGACATATACAGTACAACACAGTACACCGAACAGACAGACAGGACAATGAAATAGGAGAGGCAGCAGGATGATGAAAATGATGGATGAGAAATGGATGAAGAATAAAGAAGGATGAAGAATGGTTTTTATGGCAAATCTATAACAGCTCCCTTTTCTTTCTTCTATTTTAAAAAGTATTTTAATCTTACAAAAGCTCTGATGAAGGCCTTAAGGCCGATAGGTAAAGCTTATTAAAGAGCAGTGATACAATCAAGAGCAGTGTGCGGGCTTCTTTTCTTCTCAAACGTTTCCTCACAGACTTCTGATCTTGACTGAAACAAAGAGCTGGCCCTGGTGAAGAGCTACCGCCGGGGATCACCCTGCTCTTCTGAAATACTAGTCCTCCCTCCCTCTCTCTCTCCTCCCATCCCTCCACTATCCTGACCTCGCTCTCTCTCCTTTCCTTAGAGGGGAGAGTTTGGATGCAGAGGTAAGAGTTCAGGGGGATCCACACTATGCTGCACCTGCCCCTAAGACATATGTGTGAGTATGAAGGGTAACGGCGTCATGTTTGCATTTCTGCTCGGGTTTGGACCCTCCCCTGTCTGGCATGCCTGCAGCATGTGTGTGTGTGTGTGTGTTTGTATCTGAGATGGCTGTGTGTGTGCTATGTTCAATTGGGGTGGAGGAAGGGAGGGAGGGAGAGGGAGCCTCTGCCCACCTCATCTTACCCTGACCTCTACAACAACTCCTTATCACAAGGACTGTGCTTGCCTGAAGGGCAAATACACTGTGGTTCAGACTGTGTTGCTAGCTCACAGGGACAATGAGCAAGAAGGAGAAAGAACATTTGAACAGTACGAATTGTAGGTGGGGAGGGAGGGAAGGAAGGAGAAGGGCAGAAGTGACTGAAAGAAATGATGCTTTGGTTCAGCTAGCCTTTGAGAAATGTCAGCATCTCTGTTCTATTGTTCAATCAAGGTATGGCCTGTTTGTCAAGTCATAACCTGCCTGTACAAACAGTGTGTGAGAGAGAAAGAGGTGGAAAAAAGAGGGGGAGATCGATCAGTGAGAACTGATAAAACAGAGGAATGAAGAGAAAGGGAGAATGGGGAAAGAAAAGCAGACATTTGGACAGCCACATATACCTTACACTGATAGCATGCTGAACAAAAAAGGCAAGCACTTCTGTGACTGAACAATTACACAAAGAGGACAGGCACACAACATGGACACACAAGAAAGAGTAAACCACAGGGAAATGTCAACTGAAAAGCAAGGAAAGGGAGTTGGGTTGAGTTGTCTGCTTGGCTGTCAAAGACCCTGTATGAGTATTGTGTGGTATTGACTGTTAGCTACCATCGTACTATGCTATTAGTCTGCCAGTGCTAGGCTGTGTCTCTTCCTCTGTCAAGGCTAAACTGATAACTGCCTGTCAAACTGCTACAAATGAGCTAATATCCATTTTTGAACAGACATATCGATTGATAGTATGTGCCTGTGTAACATATTGATTTCTCCGTCTCCAGGGGAATTACGCCAGATGCATCTTTCAGGAAATGGATCCCAGTGAGGTCTGTTAACCTCTCGGCTCCTTAAACGAAGCAGGAATTATCCCTGGCTATTCCCAAGCCTGGCCCTCTGGCACCCTGTTGCTGCCTGGCTCATCATTTACCCGTTACGTTCATGGACTAGATCAGGAAATACTGTGAGAATATCATCCCTTTCTCAATGTGATCAACGTATTAATTAAAATCTACAGTAAAGTACTTGTTACTGTTGAAACTGAGTGTGGAGCATTTCTAAAAGAGTTCAGCTGTATGAACGGCTTTGTGGATTACTTTAATTGGATGTTGACTTCAATTGAATGCCATATGAATTCAACGTTTATAACAGCTCATAAAATGTGAGGGGAAAAGTGACTCGGTAAAATCACTCAATATCCTGTTTTCTTTGAGGCAATGACAAAACGGCAGAAATCTTTCCGGTGTAATAACTCCAGATCAATATCGAAAACAAAATGACAAAAATGAAATGTGTTGATAGGTCGCATGCCTTGGGTTGACCAGTGATACACAGTACCAAACGGCATGTCACAATGGTCAGGGTAGAGGTGGGGACACAGTGCAAGCCAGACACAGAGAGGGGTATTACTTAGCAGAAACAAATACCTACCATGAAAATATTCCCAATTCAAAGACTGCTTGTGTCAGAACAGAAAGACAACATGTAGGGACTAAGTACGGGTTATCAGAGAGGAGTTTGGAGGAAGAAGAAGAGGAGGAGGAGGAAGAGGGCATAGAAGAAAGTCACTCTGGTGCCCTCTGAGAAGCAGGGCCAAGTCTTAGCATGACAAGGTTATCAAGAGGGCCAATTCAGACAGACACTTAAGACAGTTAGGATGTCAGGCACTTACATACAGCCTGGATAGAAAATGGATTTCAACCTTTCAACTTGGCACAAGAATGTATCAGAAACCATAAATGTGTTTTAAAAATTACATTACAACAAAAATACCCAATGGTCTCCTAAATTTGATTGTTTACAATGTTGCAACCGGGACCTTACTTTACAATGTTATTGTTATCGCCGAGGTAGTGTACAAATAACAACGCTAGTAAATCCATTTTCTGCCACTGGGCTTCAAGTTTTCAAAGAAAATAAGTAAAATGACTTGCTTAGAGAAGCTATAGCAAAAAAATCCGCAATCAGGAAAAGGAACAGATAAAAGAAGGCCATCAATTAACACATTGAAGAAAACATAATACATATATTTTCGAGGGATGTCTTGAGAAGACGTAAGAGAAGGAAGTGGTTGTCTATACGGTTGTCCTCCCATAGATACTACAGGGGTATACCTGCATGGTTTGCACCATAAACTCAGCTGGTCAAGCCCGAACAAGGCACGACACTTCTTTGGGGTATTTGCATCTGTTAGCCAAAGAGGTAGACACACAAACAATACAAAAACACAGAAAATGGACACGTCATTGACAGACAACACATGTAGGCAGGGCTTAGATTTGGGCTGTCAACACTGGGACTTCCTCCACACAGACCAGGCCATCACGTCTCCAACTCCCCTCAGACCCAGTCTACCATCTGATGAGTCCTGCCCCTCATTGTGGCTAATTCCTAAAGAGAATAAACCCTATAGGACCCGCCCAACCCCACATCTATATGTTGAGAATCTAGAGTTATATACAAACACCACTCAGACAAACACACGCACACACATTGACACATACCCTGTTAACCCTGTTCCCAAACACCAATAAAACTAGTGGATAGAGGCAGGCCAAACTGGCAGGGCTGGGTTGGAGGAAGAATTGGGAGGTGGCGAAAGCCTGGCGAAGGAAGGAGAGAGGGAGTCGGGGAGGGAAGGAGGAAGTCCCAGCTCAGAGAACAGCCGTCACCTGGCCCCGGCGTTCATGCCACACACACCATACACACCTGCACGGGCCACACCAGTTATTCTGCTGATCGAGCCCAAAGCGCGCTCGACACTTCTTAGGAGCGCTCAGGTCTGATGCCACAACAGGGAGGGAAGCCAGCAGAGAGGAAGAAAAACAAAAAAGGGGGGAAGAGAAAGAGGAGAAAAATAAAGGAGAAAAATCGTAAACCAGTGAGGCTGCGAGTCTCGAAATCGTGGCATATTTATCTTATTTCCCCCCCTAATTAAAAAGATGCAAGTAATTGTGCAGTATGCCTTTATAGAAAAGGACTGTCAGAAGACACGGTTAGTGTTTCAGACATTAGTCAAATCAAACCACAGGCAAAAAGTAAACAAATGCATAAATGTGCAAGGATCAAGTTAAAAAAAGCGAATAAAAAGATAATACGCATTTGTTTAAGGTGGAGAATACGATGGGGGAAATAATGCAGACCTGATTACATTTCTGCTAAGTGCCATTCATAGTTATCTTTTTATCAGCATATTCGAAAAGGAGAGGGTATAGGTGGTAGGTAGGAAGAGGCAGCAGTATCAGACTGTTAAAATAAGGGAAGGTTTGGGTTAGTCCCTGCCAGGGAAAGCATTAAAGGGTTGAACCCTATTGAATGCAGCAAGGGCACGTCTACTTAGACCTGAATTCAAACAACTGACACAAAGTTTTCCTTTACCTTGACCTGTCAACAAACAATTTGTTGTGTAATCTTCTAGAACTCTACCATAGGCTCTACACAGGCAGCCCAATTCAGATCCCCCCCACTAATTTGTCTTTTGACCAATCAGATCAGCTCTGAAAATGTGAAAAAATCTGATGTGGTCAAAAGACCAATTAGTGGAAAATAAAATATCAGAATTGGGCTACCTGTGTAAACGCAGCCATAATGGCTTAATAATCAAATGTAGAGCAAAGTTTACACTTGGGTCAAAGGAGGAATCCTGTGGTGAGTTGTTTGAATACAGGCCTTAGTTTGAGCAGAGACAGCATAGAAAGGGAATAGGCCCAACTCATGCTGGCCCAGGGAAAGGAACAGGTGCAGCTACTGAAGCAAATAGATTAAGGAGGTTTACCCTGACTGATATCAAATCTCTGGGTCATAACTCAACATTAAGATTCTTTAACTTTTACAGTCACTGCTAGAAATATATACTACATATTGATTTGGCCAAATGGGGAAGATTGTTCTGGAATGAATTACTTTAACATAGAAGCATCATTAAATAAATGTGTAAGTATATAAAATAAAACAGACTTTTGCTAGTATAATAAATAAAATGGTCAAATAAATAAACATAAGCAACATTTTAAGAAAGAAAGAAGCAAACAAAGCCAATAACATCCTTCAAAATATTGTATTTAGCTTAGTAAAATTACTTTAAATAGAATATAAATCACATACATAGATAAATAAATACATGATAAACAAAAAGAGAAAAAAAAACAAGTTAGTAATTTAAGACTCAAAATGACATTAGCACCTGTAATCGGAGGGAGTGAAAGGCAAGGGTTTGGAAAATATTCTCTGTGTTCTGAAAAAAAGAACAGATAGAGAGGCCTTCAAGAGGGGATCCGTCACGTAAACGAGCGTAAAATACAGTTTAATATGCCGCATTTCTCCTTCTCAACTCACAATATGGATTATCAGAAGAATGTGAATAATAAGAATATAAAATGAAGAAATAATAGAATTAGCAAACCTCCTTAATTTCAAGAAGTGGGTGATTTTTGTTTGTTTGTGTGCATGCATGCAGACAAGCAGGGGCAGCCCAAGTTACACACACACACACACACACACACATGCACCCACAAACGCGCACACACACAGACACACACACAAGCACAGTCTATCTGCAGGGCACAGGCATTATAACACACAGACACACACAACACTGGCAGTTAATGGCTCTCACAACGCTTAAATTTCACATTCTCAAAACACATATCACAGTATCATAAATGCTGGGGGGCAAAGTGGAGAGGGGTGATGTTGGCGGGGGTGAGGAGGAGGGATGAGGCTGGTGGGGGGGGGGGGGGTGTCATGCATATTCAATGTTATTAGCTGGGGAACGCTAGGGGAGGGGATGGGGAATGGAAGGAGGGGGCGAACAAGCAAGTCTACCATTTAAATATTGCATTGGGTAGCATAACTATGTACAAAAAAACGAGCCAGGCACAACAACACAAAAAGAAAAAAAAAACGGGCTAGACTTTTATCTTGTGAGATGTCACACAGTCCTGACACATGATGGGGCTCCTCTAATAGGAGGTAATTGGCGCTCACTTACCATTGCCCTCTCCTGGCTGCTTATCCCTTTTTCTCTTCTTCTTTTTGCCCTGTTGGTTACCCGCCAAAAGAAGAGAAATAGACAGGAACCTTAGTTATTATATTGCAGAAGACCCGAGACATGAAATAAAAACGGGGCCCATATTTCTGTTTATTTATTTATTCATTCATTCTCTCTCTCTCTCTCTTTCTCTGTCCGCTGGTTTTAACTGCCACTGCAGGCCATAACAGAATTTTCCCTTCTCACTTTTTGTACTTTTTCCCCCTTCTTTTATTTTGCTGCATTTTATATATAGGCTTTGTTGGTTTGTAGTGAGGGAGTCAGATTTGTGCACAATGCTTTGGGCAGGCTGAGAGGAGTCAGAGTTTCACTGGTCAACCTGTACTGCTGGACACACCAACGCTGGGAGAGAAACTTCCTTCAGCATCAGCATTTCCGGGCTTTTAGACCCTGTTTAAATAGCCCAACATATCTACTGTAAAGTATATTGGTGATTCCATCGACTAAGGTGCTTAGGGAAACAGACAGCAGGCATGGCTAGCGAGGTGAACTCTCAGCTCAGACAGAACAGTAAGAGCACTCATCCCAGGCACATGTCCTTGTGAGGGGAGAAGTACAGGATGTACATGTTGAAAACTTAAAAACTTACATAGTTATCTCGTGCTGACCAGCCGGGGTAGAGCTGCATGTGAAGCTGTCGCTCTTTCCGGGCCAGCTCGTAGTATTTCGCCTGCTCCTCTCGTGTTAGGGCGTGCCACTACAGACAGACACACAGAAAAAGAGAGAGGGAGGGGAAGAGAGAGGGACAGGACAAAATACAAAGAGATGAGTGCAAGGCGAGAAGACTATAATTGTCAACAGTAAATATGAACGTGTTCAGCCAAGAGCTGTGAGAGGTAGAGACAAAATAAGACAGGTTGCCTTTGTCTCCCAGACCCAGTAGCAGGCCTATAGTCAACTAAACCACACAGTGTGTGCGGTGGATGGATATCTTCCCTCATTCATAGTCCCTTGTACAGGGAGTTACCAAGCTGTATCTGTATAGTGAGTGAGCCTCTGTATAGTTGTGCTGTCTCTCTCTCACCCTTCGTCCCAGGATCTGGTTGATGGCGGCGCTCTCTTTCAACGTGCACTCGGCCACCACCTTGGCCCTCATCTCCTTCATGTAGAGCATAAAGGCGTTCAGCGGCTTCTTTATGTGGGGCTGCTTCTTCTTCTCATCCTCCTTTTTCGAGTCCTGGTGTTTCCTGTGGAGTGTGTACAGTATAGTACTGTATGGTTGGCAAATACCCAGAATTGGTATTAAACAGATTATTGTAATGGTAGAATTTTGAACAACAATACCAGTGCCAAGTTTGACTACACTGCTGTTTAGTTTACAATGGTGAAAACAACCAGGTGTGTGTACTCACGAGCTGTTGAGGCCTATGTCGCTGTGGGAGGACTCCTGCTTGACGTTGGGCGTGACGATGGCGGGGTGGGGGATGCCGGTCTGGTGCAAACTGTGGTGAGGGGGGACCATGTGGTGAGGGAACCTGGAGGACAGAAAACTGTGTAAATCGTCAGAGTGGACACGTGTGAAATGGAAGATGGACACATATTAGACACAAACAGAAACAGAATATGCTCACTCGACATTCATACAGATGTGCATATATACAGGGCCGAATCCTACCTTGAGGTCCGAGCATGAAAGTCCGATTTTCACGCAAATCTCTCATTGACGTCCAATGCATGACTTAACACAAACGCTTGAGTTTCGCACACGTCTATCAAGAAAGGATTCGGCCCATAAGTATCACAGAATGTAGATCTCACAATCACATCGAAACTGTTACACAGCAAACACACGCTACACATCATAATGAGTCATATTTCATATAGTATATTCATTTTAAAAAGAGAGCTGTTTTTGTGTCGGAGTGGGAAGAGTGTTAAATAGAAAGACAGGGCAGCCATTGCACTGAAGGTTTATCTTTGACAAGCCAAAATGGTCCATACAGACACTTCAACTACATGTGTCCTTGTAATGGATTCTATAAAATCCTTACTTGCTTCTATAACCGAGACAAAATAGTGACTTGGCTCCCCTTTCCTCCAAGGTGAATTCAGTGTTTAGTGCTGCCACCCCTCTCTCCGGACTGTGGATGACAAATACAGGTCCCAGGATGTCTTGCCCCACTTTACAATGTGACAAACTACAAGTCTATGGAGTCTTGTGCCAATCCGTTGTGTGAGCTGATGTCAAATCCCAGTCCCAGTGCACCACTTTATCTTTAACCATTGGCAAGGCACCTTTTTCTGTGCATCACTGTGTTAGGCCTAGGCCTATTCTATCTGTCCTCATGCTAGATCAGAATTATTAATAGTGTTATCATTCTTTATCTCCCCCCTCTACATCTTCATAATACTGGTAGAATCATTTCATCATCTCCCACAGCTACAGTGATTGAGGGCAATAACCCGCATCTATGGAGCTGTGTGTATGTGTGTGTGTGTGTGTGTGTGTGTGTGTGTGTGTGTGTGTGTGTGTGTGTGTGTGTGTGTGTGTGTGTGTAAGATTATTTGTATGAGTGTGTCTGTGTGTGCACAGTATATATCTCAGCTATGCATGACCGTTCACAAATCATAGAAAAAGAGTGGAGGATGAAGAAGGGCAAAAAAGGAGGAATATTCTATATATTTTTTTAAACAGCTCATTATCTGGCTATGTCTGGCTGCATGGCTCGGAGCCAGAATATAATGATGAGCATAAACTCGCCAGGAACAACTCGTTTCTGTTGCAGGCGATCTCTGGGGAGTGTTCCCTCCCTCCTCCCTCTCTCTTGCTCACTCCTCTCCTCCACTGCTCTTCTCTCTTCCCTTCATCATTGACACGTTTGTGTTTGCGCCATGTCATCTGCTGAGGCGACCGTGGCAGTGGCTGCGGATCACTCATCATTAGCCCGCCACACTTCCTCTACTCTCTCTCTTCCTCTTTCTCTCTTTTTCCTTCCTTCTCACTGTTTCTCTCTCTCTTGGTGCTCTTGTTAAGTTTCCTCTGTTCCAGCATCCAATTTTTTTCTCTTCTTCCTTCTCTACACTCCTCCTCCTCCTCCTCCTGCTCCCTGTCGCCTTACCACATCCACACTCCCCCTCCCTCGCCCCAGCTGCCACCGCGCGGCCCAGGTTATGGTTTAAACATGACGGCCATCCCTTTGATGTGCGGGGGCATCATCATCTTGCCTCATCAGCACAGAACAGAACATCGCCTTGGACCAATTTAGCCAACCCCCAGGCTCCTATGTCTCAATCTGAAAGGCAAGGATGGGGGGTGGGTCATTGGCTGCAACGCAGGCCCAGTGTCAGCCAGTGCCATTTAATTGCCAATGTGAGGAAGTACCCCTGTGCCTGGTTAATGTACAGGATAACGAACTCGGCCGGCGCGCTTTCCCTTCCGCAGGAAAAAAGAGGGGTAGCGAGGGAGGAAGGGAGAGATAGCGATGAGGGGGGAACATATCAAAGCGCAGGCATTGGGCAGGGGGGCGAGGGGTTTACACTTCTCCCCACCTGTCACATACAGGGCCCGCCAGAGATAATGGACCTGTACGGTTCCAATCCCATTATCAAAATAATGTCTCTCATTTGCTCCGTTCGACTGACTCTGCTCTCTCTCTGCCTTTTTTTCCCCCTTCCAGAGAATGTATTTTTTTAACAGGACCTAGGTGTAAGGTGCTCATTGAGTGGGTGCAAGGTACGAGAGCCAGACTTGCTCTCTGCATCCTAATTGGGCCGGTATGTGGCACTAGGGGCTAGTACTGAAGACCTAGTTCTCTTGTAAAGATCTGGCTAGCCAGTAAAATACAGGATCAGGACATCTAAATGTAGTTATTAGACATGGACTGGACTTTATAACTACTGGATGTCTTGTGCCATATTTAAGCAAGAAAAGCCCTTTTAAAGCCAAGAGACAATTCTCAACAAAAAAACTTTTTTTTGCTTCCGAAACCCTGTCATATACACAATTATCCAAACCTTTCTACTCTGTGCCATTTCTCTACGCCGTTGACAACCCAATCGGACATCATTTTTTTTGTCAATTCCCCAGTGGAAGTTATAACAAGGACATGCTAAAGTCCCTTTCTCCAGAGAGATGGAGACCTCCACCTATTCAGCTATGCTAATTCAATTAGGGCTCATCAGAACGCATTAGCTCTCCCCAGCCCCACAGCCCAGCCAATCCCCCATCCAGTAGATTCAATTAGCCTTGCTGGAAATAAGATGATCACAATGTAGAGGCCGTCATTAGGGGTGAATTAGCTGTCACTTAAAACACAGGTCCACTAGATGCTGCCAGGTCCTGGTTAGTCTGGCTGCCTGTGCTCTACCAGACACCAGACGCACCCTGCCTGTACCTGAGAGCAGGGCAACCAGGGCTAGGATGGGGAGAGGGGGGGGGGGGGGGGGGGCAAGGTCTGCTTCAGGGGGGTTGCTGGAATGGAAGAGGGACCCAATAGGGATAGAGAGGAGAAATTAGCCCCATCTTAACCCTGCTACACAGATGACACCCACATATGGAAAACAAGGCTGTGCTACATTGAACTGTGAAGGTGGTTGGGTCTGTTCCTAAAGCCACAAGGGAGTCTGGATCAAGGGGTGGCCATCAATGATAGAAACTATCAACCTAAGTATGTAGGTAATGTGCATTAATGAAGAATACACGTGAAGGTATATAGTTTCAATGTAAGGCTAACCAAGAAAAATAACAAACGAAGAGCTATTGGCTCACCTAGCCTCTCTTTTTAACAGAAAGTGTGAGATCAAACTGCTTTTCTCCTTTTAATTAAAAGGAGTGTTCCAAGAGGCCATGTCAGAGTGTGTGTGCATGTATGTGTGTGTGTGAGGGAGAGAGAGAGAGAGAGAGAGGGTGGGGATAAGTAACCCGAGTGCACACGTGTTCAATGTCAAAGTTCTGAGGGTGTGAGGTACTATTTCACAACATTAACCTTTCCATACCCTATTCGAGGCCTCCCTCTCTCTTCTTCCCTTCTTTTGCATTCTCTCTCCTTTCCTCCCTTGCTCACACTTATCCATCAACGTCACAGAGGTCTGAACAGTCGACTCTCAGGAGCTGCTTTTCCAATCAGCACGTAATTAAACTGAAGTTTGGCCTGTTCCCCATACTCCCTAGGCCTCTGCCTCTCCCCCCTCCCCTCAAAACTATAAACCATCACCGTTCCAAACCCTCCAGCTGCCTGCAATGAAATGCCTGTGAATACTGCTCTGGGCTCAGGGAGAGGGAGAGAGACAGGGGAAAAGGGAAAGGGAGGGGCGGCCATATGGAATTGTTTGTTTTTGTTGTTGTCGTTTTCGAAAAGACTCTGAACCTACAAATCATGGGGTACTTGTCATCCACAGTTAACTCTTCCCTCTTCCCACACAATGCAGAGAATTATAGCACAGCCCCCGGGGGAGCCATGCCAAGTTAAACACATAATACAACAACAACAAACATATGTGCCCCCCCTGGGTCCACTTGAGTCCACAGCTCTCCTCTTGAGCTGGACTCTAATGGACCCAACAAAGCATTAGCCAAGTGTCAAGCCCCAGTCTACATCATTCTCTCCATTTAAATGTCTATATGTTTATTTATCAATGTGTCTGGTGGCTAAAAACTAGGACATGCCCCGTTCATTACAGATGTGGCTGACATGCAGCTAGGGTAAATGTTCTTCAGGGGCCTCATTAGAAAGTGATAAATATAATTAATATTTCAACACATAGTGGGGGACACTGGAGGATTGGCCTTTTGAGCACGGAGACGAGAGTGTGCATTCTCCTTAAGGGAGAAGTTTACGCAGACTGTGTGTGACGCCTGTGTGTGCACCCGTGTCATGGCCTCCTCCTATGTGTGTGTGTGTGTGTGTGTGTGTGTGTGTGTGTATCTCCCAAGGCTCAACTCACCTTTGCATGGATGCATTGACAGTGAGTGCAGTCGGGTAGGGGTGTCTAAAACCCCCTGTTGTGATTGGGTAAACAGGTTGACCTTGCCTAGGAGAAGGAAAAAGAACAAAGGGAAGAGAGGGAGGTAAAGAAATGGTTGATGGAAGGAGAGGAGGTAAAGCCCTCTCCCCCCGATCGCAGGTCTCTTTATTCTCATTTGATCAGGACTAAAATCTAGGGGATTGCAGAGTGCGGATCAAAGGAGAGGCAAACTCCGAACAATTTGAATACCACAAATTTGATAGGAATGGCTAATTAAATTTCATAACCCTTCGCTCGGTGTCGACGGAGAGGGAGCCCCTTCCTCCCCGAGCTGGAACTAGGTGTTTTGTTGTGATAATTAAAGACGAAGCGCGGGACTCTTTAATGGAGCCATCACGCTAATTGAGGTCTACACATCCAAAGACAAACAATAATGAATGTAAATTTATACCAAAATAAAGTGCAGCAAATCAAAGGGTGCCGTGGCTGCGCTCGGGGCCTCTTCCGGTATTTACATCGCGGTGAGAAAACATTAAATTAACAGAGCTTAATTTGTAGCCTTTTGTCATATTAACAAGTGTTGACAAGAGTTACCAGGGGAGAGCCCCCGTGTGGAATTGTGGGTAAAATACGGGCAATCACGGTTCATTAATCTAATTGGACAATACAGAGAAATGCAAAAATGCATTTGCCACAAAGAAGCAAGTTGGGGCTGGAGCAAAGGGGAGGGGGGTTAGGAAGCCGCAGTGTGCTTCTGAGGCCCAGTAGTTGGTCCATTGCCAGAATGTATAAACTGGAGACAGTGGTCAGCCAGGAGTCAAATCAGTGCTTGATCAAAACTGAGAGGGCCGAGTTTGAGATAAGTGGATACCGAGCTTTCCCTATGTGCTCTTCTTATGATGTTACCAGTCAGGAAAATACAGAAATCAAGCTCTTAGAAAACCCAACAAAACCATTTGACATTGCCTCTGACGGAGAACCATTTGACATTATAAACTGGGTGGTTCTATCCCTGAATGCTGATTGGCTGATAGCCGTGGTATATATACCACGGGTATGACAGCATTTCTTTTTAATACTCTAATTACATTGGTAACCAGTTTATAATAGCAATAAGGCACCTCAGGGGTTTGTGATATATGGCCAATATATCACGGCTAAGGGCTGTGTCCAGGCACTCGGCGTTGCGTCATGAATAAGAACCGCTGTTAGCCGTGATATTTTGGCCATATACCACACCTCCTCGGGCCTTATTGCTAAATTACATCATCTACATTAGGGATGCTGATTTTATACCGTAACGATATACTTAATGATCCAAACCACTAAATAGATCTACATCTAGACATAGTTATAAACATTGTAGCTGTAGAGCAATAAAAAACATGCTTGATGACAGTGGAGAAAGAGGATAATAAAATGTTGCTTACTGTGGTACTAACCAGCCTAGCGGATGGGGGAGCTGCCCTACAGAGCCAGGCGATAGAGGGTAATAGGGAGATATGTCTGGGTGTTGTGGAGGCCTTGGAATTCCTGGAGAGAAAGAGAGAGAAAAGGTAGAGAGAGCAAGGGTAGAGGGACAAATAAAGAGGGAGAGAGGGATGGACCCCGAAACATCAGTCAGTGTTAAATTCCTCCTTTGTGAGTTTCATAATGAACAGAGTCGACATCACAGGAAGCTGGGTGGGTGGAGAGGAGGAGGAGGAAGAGCGGTTGCGCTCACATGTACACAGTGCTAAATCACACGTCCTGATCAAAGCTGTTTGAGTCTGGCGGTACGGTGTCATAACGTGTTGAGAGAAAGAGGGGGGGATAAACAGGGTTTGACTTCATATAAACCCAACAAGTTCTCTTACTGTCATAAGCATGAATGAAGGGATGTTATAAACAGTCTCTGCAAGTTATTAATGGCCAGCTTGTTTCATAGCTAATATACTGGGTGACACTACAGTGTTGTATTTGCCTAGCTGTCTTTATCTGACATAGGCTCTTACAAGCATTTCGCTACACCCGCAATAACATCGGCTAAATATGTGTATGTGACCAATAGAATGTGATTTGATTTATGACTTTCGATAACATCTATGACATGCTTATGACATTGTAAAGTAGGTCTTATAAATAGGGGCCCTTGGTTTCCAGCTTCTTTTAACCAGAATTAGTTCATCCTATTCCTCCTAACATTTTTAATAACAGAGACAGAAATTATGTAGTTTTCCCATCTGATGCACAGTGGCAGAGATGTCCTACAGAGGGCACTGCGAAACAATCACACATTTGCCAATGTCGCAATCACTTACTGTGGCAGCTGACAGGCAAATAAAACACGCAAATAAAACACGCAGACAAGCCACCCAAAACACTAGGCCTCCAAAGGTTTGTCATAAAAAAAAGGAGGAATGTCGAAAGCGAGGAAATTATGGCTTTTCCATTTTTCTGGTGTTGAGCGTTAAAACATGACAAGGAAGTGTTTGAGTTCCACTGGCAGACAGCACAGCGGAGGGACTTTTATTTGCTCTGGTGCATTCTTTCACAGTGGTCCTGCCTGGCCTGCATATCAGTGCAGCTGTGGAGCAGTTTTTGTTTGGCTGGTGCCAATATGGCCACAGTGGACCCAGATGAAGAGTACTGCAGAACTAACCCTGGCCCCATGAATCCGTCCACAGCCGGTGTGTTGCTGGTGTGTGTCATACCCAAAGCCACAGGGCCAAGCCAGGTATTTGAAAATCGGCCCCATGGGAAGGTTTTCATAGACATTGTTCAGTGACAGGTGCCTAAGGAACATTTTGTGCATCCAAGAAGTAGACACACCCTCACTGGGGTTTGTCTCTAAAAACCGATGCCGAACTAATTGAGAACAATTTTTATAAAAAGTTATAGATCGGTAAGGGTTCCAGAGTGGCGCAGTGGTCTAAGGCATTGCATCCAAGTGCTAGAGGTGTCACTACAGACCCTGGTTCGTTTTCAGGCTGTCTCACAACCGGCCGTGATTGGGAGTCCCATAGGGTGGCGCACAATTGGCACAGCGTCGTCCGGGTTAGGGTTTGGCCGGGGCAGGTCGTCATTGTACAGTGAGGGAAAAAAGTATTTGATCCCCTGCTGATTTTGTACGTTTGCCAACTGACAAAGAAATGATCAGTATATCATTTTAATGGTAGGTTTATTTGAACAGTGAGAGACAGAATTACAACAAAAAAATCCAGAAAAACACATGTCAAAAATGTTATAAATTGATTTGCATTTTAATGAGGGAAAGTATTTGACCCCTCTGCAAAACATGACTTAGTACTTGGTGGCAAAACCCTTGTTGGCATTCACAGAGGTCAGATGTTTCTTGTAGTTGGCCACCAGGTTTGCACACATCTCAGGAGGGATTTTGTCCCACTCCTCTTCGCAGATCTTCTCCAAGTCATTAAGGTTTCAAGGCTGACATTTGGCAACTCGAACCTTCAGCTCCCTCCACAGATTTTCTATGGGATTAAGGTCTGCCGTGTGTTTTGGGTCATTGTCATGCTGGAATACCCACCCACGATCCATTTTCAATGCCCTGGCTGAGGGAAGGAGGTTCTTACCCGAGATTTGACGGTACATGGCCCCGTCCATCGTCCCTTTGATGCGGTGAAGTTGTCCTGTGCCCTTAGCAGAAAAACACCCCCAAAGCATGTTTCCACCTCCATGTTTGACAGTGGGGATGGTGTTCTTGGGGTCATAGGCAGCATTCCTCCTCCTCCAAACATGGCGAGTTGAGTTGATGCCAAAGAGCTCCATTTTGGTCTCATCTGACCACAACACTTTCCCCCAGTTATCCTCTGAATCATTCAGATGTTCATTGGCAAACTTCAGACGGGCATGTATATGTGCTTTCTTGAGCAGGGGGACCTTGCGGATGCTGCAGGATTTCAGTCCTTCACGGCGTAGTGTGTTACCAATTGTTTTCTTGGTGACTATGGTCCCAGCTGCCTTGAGATCATTGACAAGATCCTCCCGTGTAGTTCTGGGCTGATTCCTCACCGTTCTCATGATCATTGCAACTCCACGAGGGAGATTGACAGTTCTTTTGTGTTTCTTCCATTTGCGAATAATCGCACCAACTGTTGTCACCTTCTCACCAAGCTGCTTGGCGATGGTCTTGTAGCCCATTCCAGCCTTGTGTAGGTCTACAATCTTGTCCCTGACATCCTTGGAGAGCTCTTTGGTCTTGGCCATGGTGGAGAGTTTGGAATCTGATTGATTGATTGCTTCTGTGGACAGGTGTCTTTTATACAGGTAACAAGCTGAGATTAGGAGCACTCCCTTTAAGAGTGTGCTCCTAATCTCAGCTCGTTACCTATATAAAAGACACCTGGGAGCCAGAAATCTTTCTGATTGAGAGGGGGTCAAATACTTATTTCCCTCATTAAAATGCAAATCAATTTATAACATTTTTGACATGCGTTTTCTGGATTTTTTTGTTGTTATTCTGTCTCTCACTGTTGAAATAAACCTACCATTAAAATTATAGACTGATCATTTCTTTGTCAGTGGGCAAACGTACAAAATCAGCATACTTTTTTCCCTCACCGTAAAGAAGAATTTGTTCTTAACCAACTTGTCTCGTTAAATAAATCAAATAAAAAATTACACATTTGTAGCTGAGGAGGGTAACGTCGCTCTCCATTGCCATCCAGTGCTGAAGTCTTAATATAGCTTGTTAATTAATTAAACACTAAGCTCAATTAAGCAGACCATTAACTGGCACATTAAACAGCAGCTGGGTCATTATCACCCTTTTCTGAGGAAAATCATAATAAGAGACCATTATTACCTCAAAACCCTAACAAAACAACCAGAGACCCTTCAAAGCTATTCAACATTACCTCAATATTATGTACAACATATTGAAAGTGAGTTGACCTACTACGTCAAAATGTTTATTGCTGATGGACATTTAACATGAAGGAATGCTACATTTAAATTCAGTCAGACGGATGGGGCACATGCTATGGTGTGTGTGTGTGTGTGTGTGTGTGTGTGTGTGTGTGTGTGTGTGTGTGTGTGTGTGTGTGGGAGAGAAGCATTCAGGCATGTGAAGTTACACACACCCACCTCCTCCTGTAGTGTCAGAGGAGAGAGGAAATAGTGACCCTCCCCTCCCTGCCAGAGCCAAATCAACAGGCTTACTTCTGCAGGACCAGAGACACAATAGCACAGCCATAAGGAGAGAGAAGCTTTCTGTCTGAGTAGCCCTGACTGTTGTCTGCCCTCAAATACCACACACCTGGTCAGAGAAAGAAGGCCCTGCAATGCTGTGCTTTGTAAGGGCTATATCTTCCATAAATAAAACTATATTTGTGTGTGTGTGGTTGCATAGGCAGCAGTGGTAGCCTTTGTATGTGGACAACAATGAGAATTCTTCTGTGTTCATTTCAGGAATTTAAAAGAAACATTTTTTTTTCTCTTTTGTTGACCTTGGGAGAAGATCTCGTGGCTATTGTATGTTAGTTGCTGGAATATCACTATTTGGATTTGAGGACTGTGTGTCTTTGGAACAGTGGCTGGAGTGTTAACCATTTCCCAACCATTTTTACCCTTCCCAAACGGGGCATCAATGTTGTGTAGTGTAGTGTAGTGTGTGTATGTTCTCTGTCTTACCTGTTTTGGGGTCCACGTCTCCCTGTAGGTGCGGAGGGGGGTTGCCTGGTGTGAAGTGCTCATTGCTGTAGGTGATCAGAGGCGTGAGCGGGTGCACGTGGTGAGGGTGCTGTACCACTGGGACTTTATTAGACTATAAAGAGAGGGAGAGAGAGGAGGAGGGGAGAGGGGGAGAAAATAAAACAAAAGGAGAGTGTATTAATATTTGGGTTAGGGGTAGAGATGGCAGGCGCCTGCAGTAGAGTTACAACATGGCTCAGAAAGCTCTAGAAAATTGAGAGCCATCAAATGATCAACCCCCTCGGAGCGCCAAACCACCAGAGCAGAGTGAACATAGTGTGCTTGGTAATTAAGAACGCTTTTGCGGCGACACTCCGCGACTCAGTAATGCTATCTCAGACGCAGGGCTGTCATTTTAGTTTTGGACTGGGGCTGCATGACAAGGGGGCCTCTTACTGGGGGTAGATCGATCATGTGCAAACCACCAAATGTGTAAAATCCACACCCATTATAACAACCGTCAGCAATCCTCTACCATCCAACCCCTCACTTACTGCTTCACCCTACTGATTCCCTCTCCTCACTCTGCTATACACCCCTCTACCCCTCCCCTCTCTGTCCCCCCAGGGTCTGGTTTTGGAGGGGGGTAGAGGAGGAGGGGAGGTAAAGAGGATAGGGGGGCATTGTAATAAAAGCGGGGAGAAAATCCATTTCTACATTTTTGCCAAATTAGTTTTAGCTATGTAATCTTCTCTTTGTGCTCCTAAGTGGCCCAGGCCCCTTTTTCAATTACCCAAAGATTACAGTTAAGCTGAGGGGTGCTCCGCCATGGGCCATGTTAACCAGAGCTCAGCCCCCTTCTCCAGGCGCACGCACGCACACGCACACGCGCACACACACACACACACACACACACACACACACACACACACACACACACACACACACACACACACACACACACACACTAACCAGATTAGTGTTCTGGTTTAAACCACTGGCGGTGAGCTGGTCTTGCTCTTCAACTCATATTCTGTCCCTCGGCAGTCAAAGAGGCATCACTAATCAGGCTTGTGGTAACATGGCTGATGTGTGCTGGGGAAAAGGAGAGTGAGCTAGCTGGTGTGTGTATGTGTGTGTGTAGAGAGAGGGGGGGAGTAGGAGCAATGGGGGTGTGGGTAATGTTCCCTTCACAAGTTCAATTTGCACTCTTGCAGTCCAAACACACTCATTAGCAGCCCTAACCATGGCGAGGCACCAACCCAAAACCTGGCTGTGGCAATTTTCCAATAGACTTTGAAATGCATTAAAGTGGGAGAGGGAGGGAGGGATAATGTATGGACTCTATTCTCATTTAACTATACAAATGCAAAGCTGAGGGCCCTAGGCAAGACACGTGTGCAGAGCTTAATGCTGAAAATCCATCATCTCCACAGGCTGAACCAACTGTGAGCAATTTATGAGATACATTTCTGTGTAACTGACAACCAGATTGGTCTGAACTGAACTGTACCAGGCTGGAGTGGGTAAAGTTCCCTTCCAGTGGAGCTGTGAGAGGGGTAGAGAGGAGAGGGGAGGGGGAAGGGTAGCGCCAGGCGAGAGAGAGAGAGGGGGGGAGAGGGGTGGCATTCCACACCGCATGGTCCCAATGAAAGATTAATGAACCCAGTAGAACTACTGGGAAACATGGAGAGACTCTGGGGACTCATTCACAGCCCTGAGCTCAAAAGACTGGAGAGCGAGAGGAGAGAGGGAGGAAAGAGAGTGAGAGAAGAAGGGGGGGGGTTGGTTGTGGTACACGACTCGTTAAAATGAATACAAGACACAAATCAACATGTATCTTCCCCACAGTCCCCATATCTAATCTAAAAATCTTGAACAGAGGGATAAAGAAAGATGGGGATATGACAGCTGCCAAACACAGCTGACGAGGTAGCCATTGAGCAAAACGCACTGGCTGCCCCAAACGGCCTTCTCTCCTCTACCCCCTTCAGTAATGATGTGAAAGAATGTTGTCAATTCTCCCTCTGCTGAAAGGCTTTAGAGGCCATTTAAATTAGTTATTTTGTCTCCATTGAGAGACTGTTTAAAATGCCCATCCACCAAGTCTGCATTAAGAGCGAGAGACAGCGAGAGAGACAGCAAGAGATGACAGAGAGAAGGACAGACAGCGAAAGGGGGAGAGAGACAGCAAGAGATGGCAGAGAGAGAAGGACAGACAGCGAAAGGGGGAGAGAGAGAGACTGTTTGAGCATGATAGAGAGAGCGAAGCTGTGAGAGAGAGAGAGAGAGAGAGAGAGAGAGATGTAGAGAGGGATTTACATGGGGCTAACAGGCCTCCATTTCAGAAGCCCCGAGCAGAGCCAGGCAAATAATAGACAATGCAAGTGCTCCAGTTTATATGGCTTCTGGGCCATGCGGACAATACTGCTGTTTGGCTACTGTAGCGGCCAGCCTCTCTCTGTGTGACTGAGGGGAGGATTAGAACCACCCCATGAAGGGGGGAGGAAAGAGGGAGGTGTAATGTCACCCATAGAGAGAAACACTCATCAGCAATGGAGGTTTGCTGCCTTACAGAGAAGGCTAGTCTGTATCAAGACGAAATAATAAATGTATTCTGAAGTATTTGTAATGATATTTTTTTTCAGTGCAGTTATTCTAAAACAACTCTGGAGAATGCCTCAATGCAGCGAGAGGGGTGTGAGAGTGAAACATTTTGTGCAGCTTCCATTTGGGTCAAGTTGACTCACACACACACCTCTACATGCCCTAGAGTCCAGACGTCACTGACAAGCCCATAAGTTAAGCTTTTGCACTTTCACAGAGAGAACAGGTGACTCATACCAGATTCCAACACCTACAGTGCAGAGCCCATATGGACTGTAACATATGCACAGAGCTTAAGTGGAACAGCCATGGAGAGAGGCGGGATGATTTTTTGTTTTACTGATATGAGCCCAATCACACCTGAAGTTCAGGCCTTGCAGAAAACACAGGCTAGGTTCACACCATATCAACAATACAGTTTAGTCCCAACCCCCCCAAAAAATAAGATATAGCCTACACTGCGTGCGCACACACACACACACACACACACACACACACACACACACACACACACACACACACACACACACACACACACACCTCTTCCATTAAAATGAAGCCTCGGTGCAGCACCTGCTTTTTTCCCCCATTAAAATGAATCTAGGCCTCGGTGCAGCACCTGCTTTTAACACCCTCGGACAACAGGCGCTGACGGAATCACACCACAGCTCCTCAAACAAGTGGAGCATTATACAAAGCACACATGCTAAACAAAGGAACTACGTGGGAGTATTTTCTGTTTCTCTACAAAGGAAGGAGCAAAGCCGACTTCCTGGCCCTGTTGCCATCACTCCCACCACTTTCAGTATTACTATAGACAGAAATATACCAGGAGACTAATCACGAGAGAGCTGTTCAAGAAAGTGCATACAGACACGCGCGTGTGCGCTCAAAACGGGTACTCAATCAACACACAATTGTATGAATTTGTATACACTACAGTTCCTTGACCTTGATTAACCATTTCAATGAAAGCGTCCCGCAGAAATTCCAACTGCTGAATGGCTAAACCCTTTACAGAAGATCTGTAGTACTAGGGCATGTGCATACACCTCTGCACAAACAAACACACACTGTAGCGTACTTTAGAAATATATACATAAAAAGACTCACACTGCCAAGAAAGACAACTGTTTTTCCTCGAGAGAGTGTGTCTGTGAGAGCGTACATGTTCACGTGAGTGTATGCGTGCGTACGCTGAACCCCCTTGGTGCGAGTGACAGTCGCAGTATCAGGGTCTTGACCCCTGGTGGTGACCTCACTAGTGTCTGGGCTGTGTGGATGGAGAGAGGGACTGTGTGTTTGTGTGCAGGCCCTCTGGTTGCCACGGAGAGGCCGTGTCACACTCACTCAGCATCATTGTCCGACCCCTGACCCCTAGGCATTCCCATCAGCCACTCATGCAATGGGGCTGATGTAGGGCGGACACAACTTGTCCGAGTTGGTTAGGTATCCTCTTTCTTTATGGTTCAACTGACCATGGTTTTGGATCTGAAAATAAAGCGTGACCTTTATCAAGTGGTATTTCACGTTCCAATGGTACATTTGAGTCAATAACTTGGTTTTTACAATATTGCTTATCATTTAGTCTACGAAACAAATCAAACTTTGTCAAATCACTTTTTGAGCTGCTTCACCACAGGCATGTGGTAATGACAGTTACAAGAGGATACTCTGTGAGAGACAGAAACAAAGAGGAGGAGGACAGAGAGCGAGAGAAAAGCAGGACAGGGAAAAGCTGTTGGCCTTGCATTTCTGCCTGGTGGCACCTTGCAGGGCAATTTCAAGACTAAATGTGAAGGTGGCGACCTTGTGGCCCCTGCACGTCTCTCCATGCTTTATCTCATGATATGATGAGTTGTCACAACGCCTTGCAGGCTCTAATGAGCTGTAGTGGAGTTGAGTGAGGGGGGCAGGGGGACCGGGGGGGGCTGACAGCGTAGTGATGGATAGGGGTCCTCGCAGGCCCACAAATTCCAGAGCAAGCATAAAAAGCTGCCAGGGCACTGATCCCCTCCCAAAACGTGCCAGTGGCCCGCATCCAAGCACACACACAGAGACACCATGCAGAAAACACACACTGTGCAGGAGGAGTGGGAGGGAGGGAGAGAAAGAGAGGGAATGATTGGAGCTTGTGTGTGTGTTTGTGTGTGTAGACTTTTACATTATCTGATAAGTGCAAAAACAAAACACATGGCAACATCAAAATTATTGTCCACTATCACAATAGGTTTTATTGGCGTGATAGGATTTATTTTCATAAAACATTCAAGTTTACCTCTAAGGCGTTAAGAGTGCCCGCTCCAGGCAAAATATTATCGTCTCCAAGCGACACCCATATCACATCTCTGTTGCCAGTAACTACATTTTCCATCTCACTGTTAGCAGTGATGGAGATCAAAGTGAACATTCCCAAAGATACAGATCGTAGGTTACACATCAAATCCTAGTAACGATGCTATATTTTCATTAATGCAAGACCTTGGGGTCAAACGAGCAGAGAAACACATTACATACCATTTTGTGTTGGTTTCTTTACCAATACAATATCTTAAAGCGTAATCTTCTATGAACATACTGTATATACACTCTTAGAAAAAAGTGTTCCAAAAGGGTTATTTGGCTGTACCCATAGGAGAACCTTTTTGGTTCCAGGTAGAACCTTTTTGGTTTCAGATGGAACCCAAACGGGTTCTACCTGGAACCAAAAAGGGTTCTTCAAAGGGTTCTCCTGTGGGGACAACCAAAGAACCCTTTAAGGTTCTAGATAGCACCTTTTTTTTCCTAAGAGTGTACAGTGTCAGAATAAAAATACACACACGAACTTAGATCACCATATTTGAGTTAAAACTGGACAATTTCTGCAGCATTAAATACATCAACATTTTCCATATTTAGACGTGGAACCAACCCTCACTGTTGTGTTTGCACTAAAATACAATCTCAGTAATATCTCAATGCTGTGTTGGGGAAAAAATTAAAGAATTTAGGAAAGCGCCAGGCGATCAGTATTGCTATTCCAGACAGGGAGAAAAAAAATCAGCCCACTCCAAGGGCATCTTGCTCTAGAGACCGAGTCAGTATATTTAAAAGTTAATCTATTCACTTTGCTTCTGTGACATGCTTGCTGCTGATCACAGGACCTAACAAAAAATGTATCTGGGCCAAAGCCTGTGCTCTCATTCTCCATCTCTCTCTCTTCATTCATTCATACATACTGAAGTCTGTCATTTGTCAAATTTACATTTTGCAATATATCTTCTATATAACTTTGTCAACGTGATTTTAATAAATAATTGTCTAAAATGTATTTCATATTGAGTTTTATACAAGAGCAATGTGCTGTGTGTTTACATTTCCCCATTAGAATGTAATCATCTCTTGAGCTTTCCTACCTGAGTTGAAGTGGTGTCTAGAAGCAGTGATACTACAGTGCAGGAGCTACACTGAGTTCTGTCATCAGCTTTTGAAATGCAATCAGCGTTTTACATTTTCAGTTGAAAGAGGAGGCAATTATAATTTTGAATTAGACGGCAAAATTAAGAGAGGAATATGTTAATTTGTGGGTTATTTCAATTATATTTTCCATTTCATGGTTAGACGCGAGCATGATCAAATAATGCTTTGTCTAGGAATTACTATTCAGTTGGATAATAAGGTATGATCTTTTGATAAATAATACAAAGTAATACTGAACTAACTATTTTCATTTTAATTCATTAGTAAATAACTGTTTATAGATTTGAATAGCAATTTAAAACAAAATGGCAAATGCTGCTTTCTGTCTTTGGCCTGTTTCTGTAAATGTACACTGCTCATTAGCATATCCCCACACACACCTCCCAAACACACGCCAAGATCAAGAACACCCCCTCCCCGCACATAAACATACACAGCCACCTAAAAAAAAAATTGAAGCAAAAAGGAATATTTGAAAGGAAAAAGCTTTAAAGCAGATGACCACCAGCCTGCACTTACAGGAGAGGGAATACCCATCTGGCTCCCCCTTAATCACAACAACCATCATCTGAACCTCAAAGTTCAACGGTAACATAATCAAAAAGTGATGGAGAACAGGAATTGAGAGAAAGGGAGATGAAGAGAGACAGAGAAAGGAGGTAGGGGAGTGTGGTTTACTCACCCAGCCACTGAGATTCAGATGCCAGCAGCCGATCTGCTGGAGGAGGGGGACCCCGGGGGCAAGGACTCCTCCTTTGGCTCCCCTCTCCTCCGGCCCCGCTAAAACGCCCTCACTCGGGTACATGACCCCCCGCTTACTTTTCACCTGCCCCCCACTTCTCCTCCCTCACTACAGCGTTCAAAACCACTGGCCTTCCCTTTCTTCTTCACACTCTTTTTCCTCCTCCACTTCTTCTTCTTTGTCTTTTCTTAGCCTTCACTTCTTCTTCTCCCAAAGTGCTGAAGTGTGTGCGGCTGGGCATGTGTGTGTCCCTCAAACCGAGGCATCCTCATTGCGACACGAGTGGCCCATTGTTCCCAGGATTTTATGATTGGAGGATCCACAGACATTTGTGTCTGAGATGTGGCTCAGATGTGGCTCAGATGTGGCTCAGGGTCTGGGGCCTAGCCTGCCCCCCTACCTCCCCCAAAACAGCATGAGGATCCCCCAGCTTCCTCCACCACTCTCAGCAGCTCCTCGCAGCTTCCTCTCTCAGGAAAGTTTGTGCCGGTCACAAGAAATGAAAGCGAAAACACGAACCGAGAAAAAAATTATAAAGTGCTGCTTCTCAATGCACAAGTAACAAACGAGAAAAAAATACACAACAATATAGACAACAAAAATATTGTTATTACAAAACTCCCAGATTGCACACTTGTATATGTGTGTGTATGTGTGTGTGTGGGCTCTGCAGTCCCTCCAGGATGCCCAGAGTCGAACTGGCAGCTTGAAAAGCTTTGGCTACAACAAGGTAAAGTGAGCAAGGAAAGAGACAAAGAGAGAGGGGGAGAAAAAAGAACAAGACACAACATCCACAAAGGGAGGGCAGGCTCAGCAAAGTGTAGCGAACAGTCACTTATCCATGTGATACTGACAGTCCCCTCTCCAACCCAACTTTTCAGGGGGGAAGGAGGATACGAGAAAGAAATGTATTTGTCTTCATTTTGACATGGACGTGACATCTACGTGGGGTCTTCTTTCTGTTTTCCTTTTCTGTTTTTTTTCTGTCCAATAATACTGAAGATGGGAGGGTGAAGGATTCCACTGTTAAATCCTCCTGACCTCTCTGTGTGAGAAGATCAACTACGCAAGGCCTAAAGCCTCCATACCCCCTACTGCTCTCTCTGTCCTCCGTCTCTGAAACATTATCATCTTGAGATCATTTCCTCTGAATATTTGGGCCCCACAAACATGCTCCTGTCCCTAGCGCTTTCCAGGCTCTTACCACTTCCAGGGCCTTAGAGCAGGGCAAGCAAATGCAGGACATGTGCCTTTCACCAATTAACAAGTAGGGCGATTAACTAATTGCACAAGAACTTGCTTCACCAAGGTTTAATTTGATATTTTGAATGTAAAGGAAATATACAATTGTGGTTTTTAATAAATCTATCATTTCAATATGATTTAGTGACAAAAAAGTAGGTAGAGTTCCAAACACATTGTCACCTACCTGGTGACAATGAATCAAAAATATATTTGCAATAAAGGGGTGGCAGGTAGCCTAGTGGTTAGAGCGTTGGACCAGTAACTGAAAGGTTGCTGGATCGAATCCCTGAGCTGACAAGGTAAAAATCTGTCGTTCTACCCCTGAACAAGGCAGTTAACCCACTGTTCCCTGGTAGGCCGTCATTGTAAATAATAATTTGTTCTTAACTGACTTGCCAGGTTAAATAAAAACAAATACATTAAAAAAAGGGGCAACTGAAAAAGCATATTTTAATATCTGAGCAACAATAAGATGTAGAAAAATGACAACAACGGAAGCAACAAAAACATGGCATGGCTTTTTTCCCCATATTTTATTTCAATTTTCTTTTTTTGCCCTGCTCTTCTCTGGCGTTCGCCAGAGGCCCTTAATGCCAAAACAAAGCCCCGGGAATGTCCTTTACATGGCTCCCACAAAAGCAACGAGGCACCGGCTTGACAAGTAAAAGAGCCCCAACAACGTGGCGGCTAATTGCCTTCCCTCCCTCCATTCAGCTCGGCCGCCACACTCCCGCGACCTCCTTTGTCCCACGTGCACTTTCTTAAGTAAACTGCCAGTTCACCCGCAAATGATGGACAGCTCCCAATCAGCCGGCCACAATGGCAACAGTGCGACCAACAGGAGAGACGACCCCTCTGAAAAAAGAGAGAAATAAAAGACCCTCTATCCCACTCCACTGTCTCCGGTGTACACACTAGACCAAAAAGTGTGCAAGAAAAGAAACGAAAGAGAGGAAACCGGAATGGACAACAATGGATGGCGACCGTTACAAATCCTGCTCATTTGGACTTAACTTTGAGGAATACAAGACTGGACACAAAATGAAAATGATTGGCACACACTCAAAGAGATGCCCCTAATCTAGGCACATTGTTTTGTGATAACATACCATGATAATTGATTTAATAGAATATTTACAGATAATACAAATTGAGTTTCATGATTTAAAATTAAATTAAAATATACATATTTCAAAATTATTTGAGAATAACAACAACTAAAATGTATAAAAAAAAATAATACATAAGAAACTGAATAAAAAAGACCTGATATTTAGTTATTAATAGTACAATGCACTTCACTATTTTCATTACCTTAATCATAATTTATATGATTTATGATCAATATATTAATACAAAATAATAAATATAATTTTAAATTAAAGTTGACCATGTCAGACTGTCAGACAAAGCAATCAAACACTGCCTTTCAACCTGTCACTTAGCAACTAAACTATTAGAAATTGCCAAATGGAAGACATACAATAATGTCAACAAACTCCAATAAAAAAAAAAATATTTACAGCCAGACAAGCCAACTTACATTAGTTGAACAATAAAGCACAGGAGATAATAAATAATGTTGAAGTCTTACCATTTAAAAGAGCTGTATTTGGGATGCTGCTCGGTTCCTGGTTAAAACAAGCATGCTGGCGCTCATGGTAGCGCACAGACTTCAACAAGACGCCCATCACCATGTCATCCACTAATCCACTGGGGGGCAGCACCTCATCTACGGCAGCCCCTCGCAAACCAAACGCCTGATCGGCTGAGTCGATAACACACCAGCCCAAAGAAGAGGGAAAAGGACCGGTCGAGCACCAGCCAGCGATGGCAAGCCCATCCAGGTCCGACAGAGGAGAGCGAGCGAGCGGCCAAACTGGGCTGTTCACACTCAGCCCCCTCATTCATTCACACACACACTCTCAGGCAGCGTTGCTCTCCTCCACGTCTGACCAGGAGTCCCTCTCTCTCCCCCTCGCCCATCTTCATATCCCCCCTAATAAGCTCCTTTGTGTCCATCTCTCTTTCTTTGATAAGTTGAAAGAACAACAAAAAGAATTGAGAGAAAGAAGTGAGGGAGAGGGAGAGAGAGGCTATCCTTCCGCGGCTTGGTAGACATAAAGGTACTCGAGTCTTCTATAGGAGTTTCCCTAACTTGGCTAAACTCAAGCAGTGGGGTGTCCCTCGTCATGTTATTAATCCTCAATGCTAGCTACGCTCCATTCACTAGGAGTAGGACGAAATAAAACGCAAAGTCAAAAAACACAACACAGGGCAAAAATAAATGTTTTTAAAAAGCCAAAGAAAGTAATCCGATCGGGCAGCGAGTGTGTGGTGTTATGGCCAAATTGCCCCCTGGTCCTGCCTGCCGGTAGCCACAGATTTTGATGAAGAGACCCAGTAAAATACGATACCAAAAAGACCAACCAGACATTTATTAACAAAAGAGCCAGTCGCACTGTTAAAGCTTTGCAACCTCCACTGTCTCCCTGTAATCTCTAAAGACAACAGAAAAGAAAAATCAGCCCCGGCTCCAAAGTCAAACAAAGCCAGAAGACAAGCCAACAACAGCAGTTAACAATAACAAAAACACTAAGAAATTGAAACAAGCCGGTATGGTTCCTAGCGAACTTGCAATAGGAAATTAAGCCCGGACAACTGGTGGCTTGAAGAGAGGAAGCCCACTCTTAAAGCCGTGATCCGACCATCCACCATACCACCGCTGTGAGCCTTTTAACCATAGCAGAAAAAAATTACTATTGATCTTCAAATGGCGATAATTTAAAAGATCAAAAAGATTAAACAAAATCAAGAATGTGCTGACTTACCATGTTACTCTTTTTTTTTGGTTGCAACTTTTATTTTAAAAAATATATATATTTGCTCAAAGATGAGGCATCGGAGGTGTCAAATTTTTGTAGCCGTCTCTTGATCGTATTACTTCTGCAGTCCTGGTTTCCAATGCGTGTGAACTTTTTCCGTTTCTCTTTTATTTTGTTTGTGGTACCTAGCTTTTTTTCCTTCCTTAAGACTTTAAAAGCCTTCAGCTCAGTAAACCAGCACAAATTATCTTGCCACCTTGCGCAGCTCTGATGCTTTGGCCGCTAACTTTGGAAGGCCCTTTACTACTGCATCAAAATTAGCATTGTCAAAGCAGTTAATGAATATTAATATTGTATTTGTCATTGGAGCTGGCCCATTGCTGAACTCCAAGTCATCCATCAGGGACAAGATTAAGCACACAATTATTTCTGACTGACAGGGACCAAATCTGGGAGATTTTTTTCCTCCAACAATTTAAAGAAAAAGACAAAACATCATCTTAAGGTGCCTCCCTGGAGACAAGAGACAAGATTAATACACTTTTAATGAAGCAAGATTTCATTGTGCGTGAGCTGGAGGAACGTCAGAAAAAAAGGATGTTAGAAATATTCTGACTCACGATTTTAACCGTTTTTACTGAAAGGACTGAAACCACAAATTACAAATATTTTCTGTGACAGCAGTCAAAAATTATGATTCAAGTACTATTATAATTTTTTTGATAGAATCTGAATTCTAATTAACATTTCTCCCTCCTTCTGGAATACTTTTTCCTCAGGGCTTTCTAACATGAGTTGGAATGAAGAGGAATGAGAGATATAAACACAGAATAGTAAATAATTCCTGCACAAATTTGACATGAAACATTAATCAAAAACCTGGACCTCCAGCGCTCTACGCGGAGCCCGACACAGTGCCGATCACCGTGGACCACACAGGCAGCCTTCCACTACCACCCGCTACCACCATTTCAACTAAAACCGGGAAACCCTTTCCCTACACCATCAGAACAACCCGCTTACACCATTACAGTTCAAACTAAGGAACCTTTTCCCAACAATCTGAAATACAGTACCTACAACCCGGGACGTATATCAAACAACATGTCTGAAGAATCACATATTTTCTAATCGAGACTGGCCAGAATAAATCCAACTCGTAATAACATATATATATATTTTTAAATACAGTGCCTTAATCAACAGCATTCTTACCTGCACCTGACTCGCTGAGAAATTAGCCAGGTAACATGCCATTTAGTTCAGTCCTACTCTTAATCCAATATCCATTGTAATTGCTTTTGCATGTTTTTGAAGAGCGAAAAAAGCACAGATCACACACAATTGTTTTTTTTTGTCTTCTCACGCTTGAGGCTTAAGATTTTGAACAAACAGAAAGTGAACTCTACAGTGCGATACCGGTTCTTTTCACCATTCTTTGAGGTGCTTTCGCCGCTTTCCCTGCTTTTCCTTTCCCGTTATCCGTCAGGGGTCGACCCAAATAGGAACCTTTTTTTAGGGCACGTTTGGAATTTCTTTCTATCTTTTCATGGAAAATACAACTTTGAAATATAGTAAAAAGGCGCCAAGGGGGGTGTACGAAAAATGACAGATGTGGGGCATTAATGCCACCGGCCCTGTGAATTGGTGCAGGTCGGGGGTCAAGCTATGGGCACACCTTGGGGTGTCGGGCCCCTGTCGACCACCCTGCAGGACCCCTAATACCATTAGCAACCCTTAGATGAACATAAAAAATTGGGCTTTTGTTCTCAAGGTGCTGATCCGACTCCAACAGCCCAGCGGCACTACCACCCCAAAATACAGATGGTAGTGTCTTCTATTGAACTGAAGAAAGCAGCACAGGACCGCTCAATATCAACATTTTACGGCGCCTCAAAAAGCCGCAGGCATTGGTGTGATTGTTTTCGGGTGTTTTTATTTTTAGATAACTTTGCAGTATATACCTTTAATTTTCATAAGAGCTTTATTATATCTGACCTCACAATGAGTTTAAAATATCATATTTTGATATTGTAAGCTTTAAAAATGTATGATCATGGTCAATAAAAAAAAAAAGACCAAATGCTATATTTAGAGTTTTAATTTACCTTGGGTTGTAATTGAGCTGTAAAATATAACCAATTTAGCAATATTAAATGAAGATATGGTTAATATTACAAATACAATTGTGTGTTCCTTACAATGCATTTGGCAATTTGAGATTGACAAATGCTGGTCTATATGTCTACTTGAGCATACATTCATAATAATAATAATAGTAATAATAATATCAATTATAATTTTAGCATACAATAACACATTGCAATTGCATGAACACAGACACACAGCCCAATTAATTAGGTGTTCACTGGGGCCTGTCTTTAAGATTAAACAGCAAGTAGAAAACCACTCCATGTCTTAATGCATGTTGAGAGTTTCTAACAGGTCCAATCTAGGTGAGTAGAAGGAAAGAGGAAAGGAGAGGGGAGCAGGCAGCTCTGTGGCCCAGCGTGATCACATCAGCACTAGTATCGAATTAACTCTCCGACTTTGAAACTTATTGATCTGCTATTAAGACACTAGTGAACTTGATGAAGTGAGTGCTGTAGGTGACTCGGGGACTTCAAAGTCTCGCGCGAGCCACATAAAACAAGCCACTTTGATCCCCCTTGCCTCGGATCTGGAGAGGGGCTTCTGAGGAACCCCCCAATTCGTCTCCTCTCTCTTCTACTCTCCTCTCTCCCACTCACCCGAGGCCCGGGCTTCAGTACCGGCTCTCTCTTTCTCTCCATCTCTCTCTGGCAGCCTGGAGAACTGGCACAGCACTACTGTACAACCACACACTGTTAATTGCGCATATTCAAGGGAATGATTAACATGGAGAATACAGTAGCTTTTACAGTGGTGCAGATCTCCTGTCTGATTCACACAAACACTTACATGAAAACACACACACACACTGTTTGACTGCATGCTACGATGCATCAAAAAAATACACATTCATGTCGGCTACACTGCCGGTTCTAAAGATGTCACCATTAAAATTCACTGCTGATAAGGAAGGGAATCTCATGACCGAATTTACAGTATTTAATATTGTAAGGATAAGATATAGCATTGCTATTGTGTGGCGAAACCCCCCCCCCTCCCAAGGAAAATCTTCACACCCATATTAGAAACTGCAGAACGCCAATCGTACCTGGGATTTTCTTTTCTCCTTTTGTGCCACTGGGTGGAGGTAGTAGTTAATGTTTTCAGTTCATGCTAAATCACAATTACATTTTGAGATATAAACAAATCCAGACATGCCCACGGAACACCATATTTTCCGGGCAAACCCTCTATAGAGCCTACTTTAAATAACATAACACAAAAAGCAGTGTCTAACTCACTCACTAGAAGCTCTATCTGCTGTCTCTCTCCATTCCACTATTAGAACGGCTGGAAAATGGTTTTAAAAAACCCCACTGGTTCTGCCTCCAATCCTCCACTAACCCACAAGGGCCGAGTAAAGTAAATATGAATGGCTAAATGAAGGACCGGACAGTGTTTGCGCTTAGGCTCCAGTGCTCAAAAGGTGTGTGTGTGTGTGTGTGTGTATAAGTGTGTGTGTGGCTGCACTTGGAGTGCCAGGGCTAAGCTGTGTCTGTTTAATTAAGAGGTGTAAACAGATGACAAATATGAGACAGTTAAACATTTCATGTGTGTTTATCTCTCCCCTCTCGCACTCATTTATTTAGTTCAGAGAAGATTCTAGAGTGGGTGGTGTTAAAGACTGATGGGAGAGACGGCGTCGGATTAAAACGCAGCCGCCACGCTACCGTGACAGTCAGCAGGCAACAGAGAGAAATTTCCTGACAATTGTTTTGACATTTTTTACTGTTCAACTAAATTCTGTTTGATAAAAAAAAAGAGAGGGATTATACAATGAATTGAATAAATTCAAATACTTATGCTGCTATGCAGCTGTTGTTATAGGCAATAATTACATTGGTTTCAATTTTGATGACATTATGACATTGAATGACAAAACATTGGAATTAGATTTTCTATTTCAAACAGTATCAAGTGAATTGACAATATAAAAGTGCAATTAATATTGCTAGAACGTTCATGACCGCATTCTCCTTGCAAGTAAGATCACCTGACAATGTTTTTATGCTTCCTATCTCGCATTGATGTATATTGCCAAGAGTCAATGTCAAATCGGAGCTGTGCAACACCCGCAGTAAATGCAGAACGAACAACGCCTGCGGCACACGCATCCTTTTCTTAACCCACTTGCAATATATAGCTCAAAGTTATCATTTCCATTGTGACAATGTTAAAGTCAAAAAAAAGATGTTTGGGGGGTGGATAGGGGAAGGAGAGGCATGAGAGGCAGGAGAGAAAAAGCAAAAGAAGAAGGAGAGGGAGAAAAAGAAGAAGAGGAGCAGGAGGAGGAGGGGAAAAAAGAGCCCTGTGCCACGAGCATATATAAGAGAACTTTCACCAATTAGTGGGGAGAAACGGGAGAGGGAGCTGCCGCAGAGCCGGCACTCAAAGAGCCAGGCCTCGCGGCGGAGCTGTCATGTCGGCAGGATTGATCAACAGGCCTGCTATTTCTAATGGCATGTTGTCATGAAGCCGCAGCCATGGGGAGCCACCTGCCTCAGTCCTCCTAGACAGCAAAGTGTATGTGTGTGTGTGTGTGTGTGTGTGTGTGTGTGTGTGTGTGTGTGTGAGAGTGTGTGTGTGTGTGTGTGTGTGTGGATTTGAGATTGGGTTGGGGGGTATTGCAGCAACCATATATACCTATTCCGTGCCAGTATATCTTTAACTAACAATTTGAGAAGGGCCTCAATTCCTCCTCCCCTCTCTTCCTTCCTACCTTACCCATCCCTGAAGTGTTCAAATGTGACAGGTGCACCTGTACTGTTGTAATCTCACCTAGTCCAGCCAGACAAAGCTTGTGTCAGTGCAATGACTTGCAAACATGAAAATGTATAATATTGTTTTAATTTCTATTTCCATTTGATAATAATAATACATTAAATCAATTTAAACCTCTCAGCTGTTCAACTTGTATTGTTAATAGGAGTAGGAGTTAATAGGAGTGAAATTAAAATACAATAAATAGAAGATGAGTTTCTGCTAAGAAGCAATTTTTTTTCCATTTTCATAACAAATCGGAAGTACCCATTTCATTGAGCTATAAATTATTGTCTCAATCAAGAGGCTATGATAAGCTGCATTAAGTATGCAAAAAAATTATATACTATAAAGCATCTTATTTGATTAAAGCTCATTTACTGAAAATCTAGCCAATTTTAAAACATTTTTGTATAATTTAAAACGGTTCTGGGAGAAACGACGCAATCAAACAAAGGAAATCGCTCAATAAAGAATTAGTCACGTTGCTCCGTTTTTCAGTAATGTGGCAACAGTAACTAGAAGCCTTGCTTAATTTCTAGCCTCCACTGCAACACAAGTGTGGCCTCACTAACGATATAAAGTCAAATAAAAGTTACAGAACTTTCGAGTTCAAGGTAGCGCTAGCTACTTGGAGTGTATGTCACGTACAGGTAACCTTTTTATCGGGCCTGCCTCTGGTCTCATCAGTCGATTAAATTCTCTGCCCGCGGCAGTGGCTTAGCCGAGGGACACGGACCAATAGAAAAATATTTCATTGTGTTAGCATTTCAAATGGCGAGTTGAGGGTGGGGGGGTTGGAGAGGTGGGGGGAAGAAGCGCAAACCGATCATTGCCAGTGGAATTAATTGGCTATTCCGAGAATAATGTCCCTTACCCATGATCCTCGGAGGGCCGAACGCTAGCGGAGGCCACTTTTTTTGTTCGGTGTCTTCAAAAAGAGGACTGCTTGGGGGTACTGACCGTATTAGGGTTTTAGCTCAGTCCCCTAAAGGCCGGGTGAAATAATCAGAGGCGCTGAACCAAACTCGGCTAATCCGCACCCTAATTAAAAACTCAGAACCCCATTACACCTCACCGTAATGCCAATCGAAAAATAAATACTTTTAAAGAAATAAAATGGAGTGAAAAAAAAGTCGGAACATAAAGAGAAAGAATAAAACAACGATATATGCAGAGAGAATTTTAGAACAATGGACTGCACTAGGCTTTCAGCCAACACTCGATAAATGGCTCAAGATGGAGCTACCATGGTGGTGCTTCTATCCTTTTATTCAAGGGGATTTGGGTTTGAGCTCTGTTACACATCGCCCAAGCATATGCAATGACCCTAACTGATATCGGTGCATCTTTTAACCATATCTTAATCTAACCTTTTTAAAGCTCTGTGGCTTTTCAGACTCAAAACAGCATTAGGAATGAGCATTGTTTGGAGCAGGGGGGAGGCCGCCCTGGGAGACGATTCCACAGAATTGTTGGGCCTGGTCCGGGGCAGAAGCCCTCTGGATAAACAGCTGCTTATGCGCACGAATCAGCAACTCTATAGAGCAAAGTGGGAAAACAAAACACCCCCCCCCCCAAAAAAACAAGATCCAGATTAGGGGGGAGAACCATCCCAAATGCTCTATCTCTCCATATCGACCACTTTGGGTCTATAGTATGCAGTTTGTCGATTTTATCCCCCCCAAAGACGGACGGGCGAATTCGCAGTGGTCCCCATTACACGCCTCTCCTTCGCTCATTGTGAATTCAGTCAACGAAGTCAATCTTATTAACTTCCGCACTGGTTCACACATGACATTTTCTTCAATTTTCTCGGCAACATCAAAAACATCAATTAGCAGCTGGAAAATGGGAAGGAGCGAATGACAGAGTCCGATAACAGACTTATTTGAAGCTGAGGGTAAATCTATTCTCCGGTTTCTGAATGTGTTCATTACAATTGCATTTTCAAAGAAGACCTCCAAATAGCAAAGAAATTAAACGTATCTTCTAGAAATGTCCAGAAATTGTTTTTTGTGTGTTTTTTTAATCCTGTGTCTATCTCTCGGCCTCAGCGGGCAACACAAAGCATAGTGGTGCCGCATTTTCCCTCTCTCATTATAACAGCTCACAACTTCCTCCATAGAACTTGAAACCCTGTAATGCCAAATCCAACCCGGAAAATAACAATTTTAAAGAAATGTAACATTTTCCTATGATGGATGGAGTCTCAGATAAAAATAACCCTTTAACTGACCTATTGTCAAATACAAATATAGACCGACTGTATAATGATTTAACAACTACTTTTATTTTAAAATAGTGATTAAATACACCAGATATCATATCACATGGCAAATCTGAGGGAAAAATATGTTTATTGAGTTTTATTGAGTTGGTTTTTACCCTAATCCTATCTTAAATTAAAGTCTAAATAAGTGAAGACTTCAATAACCAAAATTCACTGTACTGAGAAGTAGTCTTGCAATGTATGTGGCATGGTATCACACCCCCTCATAGTTTAACCTTGCTTTTAAATGCAATATATCCTTCCCCTTACTGGATCCTGGATACTTGAAATGCTATAAAAAAAAATATTACCATATTAAATATCATACATCAACTCATTTCAATTGATAATTTCCTGCTTTTTTACATCACGTCACAAAGTGTGTCGAAATATGAACCTGCACATTAAAAAAACATTTCTTAGCTCAACTTTTCCCCTTTCGCAACATTGATGAACATGTAACCCAATAAACTAAGTAAAAGGCAATTTTTTGCTGATATCCAAAAATCGTCAGACGGCTTCCTCATGCTTGAGTTACATCTCCGAGGGGGTGAACAAAAGCAACTTTAGTGGCTGCGGAAAGACACCCGTAATGCTATGGGGGAGAGGGCCGATCACATACAGAGATGCGCGGATCATGTTCCTCCGGCCCATTGATTTATGATCTTTTGACATTATTTAGTTGCTTTTTATTTTCTTGCCCGTCTTTCTTCCACGTCACAAAAGACAGGGATGTCCAAACAAGCGACGGTGGGGATATCTACTATCTGTCAAAAGAGCAGGCTTTTCCCGGCACTGAAGCAGTGGAGTGCTCTGACAGTGCCGAGAATCATCGGGATGAAAATATCACTCTTTATAATGGGGCTAATCAGATTTCGGATGCTATTTGCCTTCTAGCCATGGGGAGACGAGTGGCGTAGAGCAAAAGGGCTGTAACCAATACACTTCCCCTAGTCCATCAGAGTCCACTATCTGTCCGCACCTCAAAAAGAAGGCCTTTAATGAGGTTAGATCCATTCGAGGTGTAGCTATAGGCTATAAATCACACTGATACGGAAGAACACAACTTTAAATGTATGGTGACACATCTACCTGAATTTCTATGTACAACATTGTAAATATGGCTAAAACAAACAAGCTGGCTAAATGCAGAATGAAATGAGTAGAGGTGCATTTGTAATACCTCTGCTAGATGAATGCTGAACATACAGAAGTGATCATTTCCATTAAGCAGGGATTTGATCATCTTTCCCATGTGCTTTCACAGGCCTGTTGCAGATTAGATCACTGTGAAAATGGTCAAATGGTTCTGTTTATCTCCCTGTAATTATTTTGATGCAGATGACAGAGATTGTTTGTGCGGCTGTGTGTAAGGCTTGATGACGCGCACAACCACACACACACATACACAGACAGTGAGATAAAGACCTCTGCATGGACAAAGCTGAGTGGCGCCTCTAAATACCATTAACCCATTAGATTGTTTTAATAAAAACCTTACAAAAGGACTCATAGTAAGTGATTTGTAATACTGTTTTAGGTGAAGGAGCAGGTCCAAGCACACACAATTACTATAATCAAGTCAAGTAATGACTGACAGTAATGTTCTTGTGACGTGACACAAATTGACTTTCAATGAGGTAGAAAAACAGACAAACTGGGCGACCACGGCATGGCGTTTGCTATGCTAGCAGAGAGTGCTTCAATCAGGGCCACCCGCACATCTCCCACGGCATCAATTGTAAGGGAGAATTCACATTGGTTGTTCTTCACAAAACATAACTATCAACCACTATCAAGTCAAACTATTTTTTGAAGAGATCTCCATCATATTTTTCCCATTACCTGTACATTGACAGATGTAAATAATGCTGTCTTTTTATACTAACATCTTTTATTAGCCTAAGGAGTTATTAAAACATGTTGCAATAATAGAGGACCATGGCATTCTGTTCAATTCATTCAATTCCATGCATTTTACAAGCAAGCAATTCAGCTTTCTTTTGTGTGGCGCAATTGGTGATACAGTACACTTCCATGATGTGAATTGCTTTGTAAGTAAGGATGTATTATGAAAGGAAAATGACATGGGCAAGAGACGGTGGTAATATTTTTCCTTTTCGAGACTATAATACATGGCATCCAGGTCAGGATAACCAATAACATACACAAAGCACTAACCCTGACTCTCGTTTTTTAAGTGTTCATAGGTCTAGGTCTATATATTCCTGGTGTTTTTTAACAAACATTGCTTATTTTAGTTAAATGCTCTTCACAGACCGTGCTTATTTGAGACCAAAACTAGCGATCAATTGTAGAGTCGTGACTCTTTATAATCACTTCTATATCCAGTCCATTAAAGTTTGGCCGTGTCACTTGATTACTACCTTTTGTATCTACCTTTCCAATTACTTTTAGAGTTTGGGATTTACAAATGTGCGCTTTCATGTCCCGTGTTAGCAGATAAGTTGCTGCTCCTTGCCATGAAAGCAGCATTTTAATGAGCTGCACTAGGGTTAATTGGTTCGCTAAGATCCCAGAGTCATGTGTCTCAATATGAAATTAAGCCAATTCTTGGAGTTTCCACAACTTATTTAATTACAAACACTTCAGCCCAATTTCTATTTCCCACAGAGTTGAAAAAACGGCTGTGTTGATCTGACCCTGTCTGCTTGTTTGTTTATGCTGGTTGGTCTTACCCTGCCTTCCCATGATTCCTGACACCGTCATATGTTCTTCATTGATAGCCCATGGTGTACTTTCAGATAGGCAAATAAACATGATCCAGTGTAATGCGTAGGTGCATAAGTGTGGGGGTCAGAAAATGGCACGAGACACCAATATGATTGGTCGATTTAGTATTCGTCCTAGAATTTGGTAGCTACTGTTTATAATTATGTTAAATATTTGGAAGAAAAAAATAACATCTCTCACACCTTTCCACACTCTCCATCTTACCACACACACACAGTCCCCCCCCACACACAACAGCTAATCCCCCCTAAAAGACTGTTCCAGTCACTTGCTATTAGGAACTACATGAGGTGAATCTGCCCGTATAAAATGCCTTGTAATTAACACTGGTGCAAACGTGTTAAGGTTACCCTCTGGTAGAAGGGGTTCAGTACTCTTGGCATTGTAATTACGGGTTCCCCACAACGCACCAACCATCTCACTTAACATCGCTAATTCAATCCATCTTCATTTCCCCAGCACCACCCATCTCATTGATGGATAGCTATCATTAGAGGGTGACAAAGCACTGAAATGACTGAGGCGTGTGTGTGTGTGTGTGTGTGTGTGTGTGTGTGTGTGTTGTGCCTAATGCCGGGGTGCCGTGCAGGAGGACGCATCCTCTCAGACACACACTATTGCCTTCTAACAGTGGACCTACACATTACCAAGGGGTGTGGAGAGATGGGACAGAGCGAATGCTTTTGGGTCAGAGAGCAGGATGCATACTGGAAACACATACATAAAAAGCACACATATATTTGAGCATACACACACCACTAGACTTTATGGGCTCTGTCATACCCACTGCATCATTACACAACTCACAACCAGTCGGCCCGAAAGCCTCACTAAACAGTGTGTCGCACTCAAACGGGCACATGCGCACACACTGTACAAGGCCAACAGCTCCACACGAAGCGACGCTTGTTTGTAAAATCTTTAAAATAATAATTAATGTGAACATAATTAAGATCCTACATACTTGTTTAATGACCCGCAATAGGCCTATCTCTTATTACACGTGGGCATCTGAAAATCAACAACCCATTCGGCCTACAATGTGGGATAAAAGAGAATAAACAACTGAGAAGGAGGTGAAAAGGAACAAATGCCCAGAAGAGCGAGCCCCGCTGACGTGTGGCTATAGCAGCCAGGCAGCCCTGCGCTCAGCTCAATGTGATTATCTCCTTTCTGGCTGCAGGTTTCGGGGTCAGCGGTGCCACACACACAAGCCTGGCCTTGCCATTTCAATGATTGAATTGAATCCGGAGCTCTCAATCAATTGTGTTCAGTGACCCCAGAGACGCCACTGTGGAGAATGTCCACCACCGTCTCACCGTCCTGGGGGGGAGCCTAGGCCTACATCAAGCCCCTATCCATTAACCAGGATCCGGTGCCACCGGGTTGAGTAGCTCAAAATGGCTGCCACACCAGGCAGCGGCGCTTCATGTTTTTACCCGGAGACATGGGGCCTACTGTGGGAGGTTTGTTTTGTTTTTTCTATTAGCAGGGATTTAAAAGGCATTTTGACACCTGGAGTTGTAGGCACTTCCACAAAAGTCACAGACACTCGGTTTTACTGTCAAACTCGACACAGAGGTTCACATTCAGGTGATGCTGCCTGACTGAATGTGGGAGATTCTCAGGCTTGTGCTCTCTTGTTTTGTTGGCTTGTTGTGAGGGAGGAATGTGTTGCTACAGCCTCCAAACTCAGCATTCACACAAATACAGCACACACACACACACAACCTATTGCTCACACTTACATACGCACTCAGACACACCTTGCATCCATACACTCCCACTATTAAATCACCCTCAGACAACTCTGCAATCATGCAAATACACACTAGTACATCAACGAAACCCATGCATGTACTCATATACTCACAGCAACACACTTACAGTCACACACACACACACACACACACACACACACACACACACACACACACACACACACGTAGGCCTAGGCCTATGTACTGTATTCCAGTGGAGGCTGCTAAGAGGAGGATGACTCATAATAATGACTGGAATGGAGTGAATGGAATGGTATCACATGGTTTTCATGTGTTTGATACCATTCCATTCAGTCTATTCCAGCCATTATACTCCATTCCAGACATTATTATGAGCCGTCCTCCCCTCAGCAGCCTCCACTGCTGTATTCCCTGATACACTCCCATAGACTTCAGTGCTGGCCTGCCTGCAGATCCTGCAGTTTGTTTAGCAACACTCCATTTGACGACACCCGAAGGGTGCAATTAAGTCCAATTAGAGCCTGTCGGTTTTATTAAGAGGCAAAAGCTGGCCAGGCTTGGGGGCAGTGAGGGGAGCAGGGGGAGCTACAACAGCACCAAACTGCTGCACTGCACACAGCCAGGCTGGCTGAGGAGAATAGAGCCATTACTCCGAGGAGAAGGGCAAATGCCAGTAGACGTCAGGAAAAAAAAACAGACAACTGAAAGACAACTAGACGACTCGGCTGCCAATGTAAACAGTGGAGGTGTGGAATAACAAAAAAGGTTCATGTTCACCAGGTTCAAAGATATTTGCTGTCAGTCCAAGACTCGTCTTTAACCAGCCCGGGGTCAGCAGGTGAGCTGACCTCAGATGCTCTGGTGATTACATCATCAGGGTAAGACCCCGTTTGGCACATTGAGAGAGATAGTACTGTAAACAGCTGCTCTATCCTTGAGGTGAGATAGGTCGTACTAGCAGTCAGACAGTACTGTGCGCCAGGCTAAGCTATACTGTAATGCTGAGTGATCAAACTATAAATAACTTAAAATTGAATAATTAAACTGTATTTTTACGACAGATGATTTATCAAATCGATCAATATATGATAAAAGTAGTAGTCTATAAATGCTGAAATCTGACAGCAAAAACGCCTGAAATGCAGATGTCACAAACCAATTTGGGAGGGGGTCCATACAGGAGTTATGTGACCATTCCCTGGGATACTTATGTTTAAATAGCTAAATACTACAGCTGTGATGAAACAAAACACTGGCGCTGCTTTCATCGGATCAAAAACATTTTCCACGTTTTCGTCCGACCCCATGTTTACAGATCGCTATCGTTCCGTCTTCGTCATGTTTTGCGCTTGGACATGTTTCAAAAGACGAGGGCTTTTTATCTCGCCTCTTGCTGTGAGGCAATTTGCTCTTAATGGCTTTCAAAACAGGAAGCCCAACAACAAAAACTGGAAAGTGAGCATGCTTCTCTACCAGCCCCTTCAGTAGGCATCCTTCCCAGTGTTGGGGTATAGTATTCTAATAGTGCACCACAGTGTTGCCAACTGTGTCAGTCACAATGACAGTACAACTTAATATTCCAGCTCGATATCAAATTAAAGTCTGTACTATACTGTTTATGGCATTCTTAGGCATTTACTGTTGTGTATCCACAACCTAATCCCCTGCCTCCTCTATGGAATCCATGCCCACTGAGTGCCCTGGACATGCCATGAGTAGATTTTCTGTGGCCCAACAAAAAGAGCCCTTAAAGACAGCTAGCTACACACGCTTCCTCACAGTTGGATAAAACAAACCTTAACCGCACAACTCAACCTCACAAAATAACTGATTTTGATATCCTGAAGTTGTTTTTACTACTCTCCTCTCTCTCTCTGGGTAAAAAAAGTATATAATTTTCTGAAAAAAAGAAGAAAAAAAAGAATATATCCTTTCTCACTCCCTGTGTGCTGTTTCCGTGTGTGGAAGTGTTCCCTTCCATTGATTTTTCCCAGCCGGGGCCCTTCCCAACACTAGGCGCTTCCTTGACGGTGTCATCTTCAGCGCCATTCTTCCTTTTAACTGTGCTTTACTCAAGTGGTGTAGTGTACTAAACCGCCAGAGAGGAGGGGGGAAGAAAGGAGGAGAAAAACTGATACATGCGCTTCAAAGTTTCATCTATTGATTTCTGTTTGATGCAGATTGGGGGGGGAAGAAAGAAAGAACAGTTCACAGCTGAGGAGATTCTTTTTTGATCACCGCTACAGTGGTGGTGTTTGGTAGTAGGGGTAGTAGTTATAGTAGACAGAGATGTGCGTCTGTCTGGGAATTCCTTTGTTCTGCGCTGTGTAGAGTTCATACCCAGATTCCACACGGACAGTGGGCTCATTAAACGTAGTGACCAACGGCAAGTAGCGTAATTACACGCTGATAGGAGATCATCAGAATGTGCCAGCACGTGACCTATCCCTATGGAGTTTAATGGTAGACAAAGGTAAATACATTCACACGCTGGATGATACAAAACTGCAGACACACGGAAAAGCATAAAAGAAGAGCACAACTATTCAACAAATGATGAGTGCAGGGAGCTGGAGATGATAAGATATGGAGAGACAGGGAGAGAAAGATTGACAGCAGAGGGAGAAAGAGAGGAACGGAGGGAGTCTTTGCAGCGTCCATTTATTTTCCCCCATCATGAAGCAAGATACAGAGAGCCAGGGAAACAGAGAAAAAAGACAGCATGGGCAGAACGATGGGTAAGGTAGAGACTAGAGAGAGAGAGAGAGGGAAAGAGAGATGGTGGGTGTCTGCCGTCTCCATTCATTCCCATGATTAGCAGAGCTGTAGACTCTTATCCAGTGCTCTCCACTCTGCCAGTCCTCTCTGTGATGTACATCTGTGTCCACTGGGGGCTACAATTAGCCCATCAAACTCATTCCAGCCGGGACTCGGTGCCGCCTCTCAAACCCCCTCACTCTCTGGAGCCTACTCCTCCAAAGAGACGGGCAACTTGTAAGACTGGGGGAGGTAGCCTTTGAAGTCCCAGGCGTTGCCGAGGCCTCCCTTTTTGCTCATATCAAGGGTGAGGAGATATAACAATTAAAACAGCAAGAGAGGCAGGCCCACACCACGGCGTGCATGCATGCACAGCACACAGGCTTGTGCAGATGCAGGAGAGCTCGTGGGCATCAAGCACGTTCTCTCAGAAGAAGGTGGGCCACAATAGAGGAGAGACAAGCGAGCCGTTGGCATTGCGGCTAATGGATCACCACCGAGCGTGGTACAAGTGATGGAGGAATTTGACACACATTTCCTAGCGTCTTTTTCAACCTTCTATCCATCCCAATTTTCTCTCCGTTGCTTCTCTGTCATTATCTCCCTTTCTTCAACTGGTACAAAACAGAAGTTATCGGTCTTACTGCTAGTTACTCAAGCTCAGATGGGCATTAGTGTAAGTGACCCCACGTTGCATAAGACACAGCTTTACTCCTCTCTGCTCCAGTGGGGCTCAGTGGCAACCTTCCAGGTAATTACACAGCACTGACTACCAGCCCAGATAGATAGCCCACACACACTTGCAAACAGGCACGAACACACACACCGGCAGAATCAGTCTCACACACAGCCAGACACAAACCCACATCATTTTAAGGAGGATTACAATGACTTCAATCTGAGCCTGTTCTTCAAGCCCCCTATACACGGCGATACTCCCCTGTCAACTCCTTCGCCTTTAGCGTATTGTACTATATGTATAGTAGGACTGGCTCTGTACGGTGCAGGGTCATCTGTAGTTAAAACATGTGTGCTTATGCAGATGCAACGGAGCATGTGGTCCGCATTAGCTACAGCAAGGAGCAGTAGCCAAAAAGAGCTAAACCAGCGTTTTAGCAGCCGTCTAGTCTAGCATGTCAAAAGGGTCACTTATTATTTATTCCGAGTCTGCCCTTTTAGCAGTTTATCAACAAACTGTATCATAGTGATATAGCAAAAAAAATAGCTAATGCATACTTTTTGCATTTAATTGCAAACATAAATTGGATACCAGTTTTGAGTACATTGCACTGCAAAACAAAAGAAAGAGTCATGCTTCATAAAACTAAGAAGCGTTCTTTCTTTTGTCTGTTATTTTAGACTCTTCTCTAAAGACAGAATCCCATTTTAAAAAAAACAAAACGGCTATGGTCTCAATGAATACCAGTGAGAATCAACTGAGCTATTCAGGCTGCCAGTTGATTTATCCATGCCTCGCTACACACCAATCAGCTCGCCCGCCGGCCACACCAACAGCCAGTCACTTGTCTGCCATTTCAACGCAAGATGGAGACAGTGCCAAAAGTTCCAATTAAAATCTCCGTTCACCATGACGTGTGAGGGGAAAAAGCCCAAACGCTGGGCTTTCCAACAAAGTCGAGGAAAACACAACAAAAGCTGCCGAATGCTACGGACAAGCCGCATCTTCTCGGTTTCTGCCGAGCACAAAATAAATAAGCATGAAGAGGAGGAGGAAGAGGGGGGGACGTCTTGTTACGAAGGAACAGAGCATGTAACAGATAACAGAGCGACAGTGTTCAAAGAAGAAGGCAGGCCCGTAAAACTTGCGCAGATTCGACATCATCGCCTCACTGTCCCTTAATGAGCCTGTAAAGAAGAGCCTGTCGCGTGTCCGCAAAACCACGCCTGTCTCACTCCAATCACAATGCCTCACAGGTTTTTATTCAAATCTCTCTCTCTCTCACACACACACACACACACACACACACACACACACACACACACACACACACCTGTCACACAGCCACTCTACATCTGTGCTGTTTATTTTGCTCACAAAGGATGTTAACAAGACAAATGAATGAATAAATGCACAAATAATGCATTTAGATCATGTTAATAATGTATGAAAAGTAAACTGCTTTTTTTGCTTTTTGACAGCTATCCCAATGCTGAGGACTTTGCAGACTTTGGTGGTGGGTTCATTATTTTGTCCTATTTCCCAGGTTGCAACTCTTGTGCTCTTGCGCTTTTATTGACAGTCTGGCCAGTGCCTGGTGCACATGGCAGATCTGTTGATCCATCACCAGATATAATAGTGTATCCACTAACTATATTATCTAACAGATTTTTCATAACAACGTGCCCATATTTCAATGAAATTGGGCAATGTTTCCCAGACATGTATGGCAATTATGACGTAAAATGTAAAATGTTTCTCCTTCACCTTGATTGATTTAAATGGTATGTTAATAAGCCATTTAAATCAGAGATGATTTTTAGAGGGCTGGAAAAACAACTAAATAAAAAAGCATGTGCACACCTGCAGAGGCATGCAAATACAAATCACCTGCCTCGGTCTGAGCCGTTCCAAATTTTCACAACTATTCAACAACAAAAAACACCTAAGAGAGAAACTGACTTGGAAGAAAAATAGTCTCAAGTCAAATTTCATAGCTTTTTTTGAGGATTCAGACGAGACAAAAGAAGAGCCCGGCACTCAGTCATCATCGACTACACTGACTGCGGAAGAAAACATCAAAAACACAGCCAAACAAATAAAGAAAGTTCAGAGATGTCTTCACTGAAACCGCTGAGAAGAACAAAATAAAATAAATTGGGGGTTAGTCTCGCTCAGGTTGAGCTGACACACGTGAAAACAATATAAAAGAGGTTTGAGGAAAGAGAAGGAGGAGGACAATGCAAAACTATTCAGGAATTAGATACCGAGTGTTCTTAACTAATCCCCCGACCCGCTCTCCTGCCGTACGAGCAGGGAAACTAAACCTAATTCAGGGCAGCTTAAGGGCTCCCTGGAAACAGTCAGCATTCCACCGGCCAACACACACAAACACACACACACACACACACACACACACACACACACACACACACACACACACACACACACACACACACACACACACACACACACACACACACACACACACACACAGAGAGAGAGAGAAAGAGGTGTTAAACTTTAACTGCCACAGTGCATTCAACTGTAGCAATAAATTGCTCTTTGGGGATGTGGGGTTCATCGCCTCTCCGTACACCCCCAGTGCGCCCTACCCCTCTCCAAAATCCACCCAAAAATCTCTCACCCCAAAGTGTGGCTACCGCAGTCAGGCAAACAACCAGCCAGGGGATGGGTGCTCCAACACAAGGGGCGCTGTGCCAGTCCAAACAGTGGATTAGCAGGCGAGAGCGTGCTGAGCGTCTGACGGTGATTCAAGAGGACAGCAGACTGTAGCACTATATACGTAGGTATATGTGATGGGCTTTGCAGTAGAATGTTAGAGTTGTGCAGCCAGGGGCTCCACTGCTATTTGACCCTAACCTACGGACATCTTTCAGCCAGATACAGCAATAAATAGTCCTTAAAGGGATAGTTCAGCATATTGGTTTCCTTGGCCTGTAAGCAGTATATGGACAAGGTGTGACAGCAATCCATGCTTTGGTTTAGTTTCCCTGGCCCGGTTTCCAAATGCTAAGGTTTTAGCATTTGTGACACATTTCTCCTGCAAGTCATCGGACCAATGTCAGCGTTCTTCACGCATTATGTTCAAATCATCTATAAGTGACTTTGTTGAGCTTCACAATCAATTTTAGATACCTTCGGATGACTTGGATATGATGAACGAAATATGCTAATATCAGTCCCATGACTCGAATGGGATTTGTGACACAAATGCTAATATGGAAACAGTGCCAGGGAAGCTAAACCAAAACATGGATTGCAGTCATACCTTGTCCATCGATTGCTTACAGGGTAAGGAAACCAATATGTGATTTTGTAATTTGGGTGAACTGTCCCTTCAATGAGTGCGGTTACATGCACACAATAAAGCGATTATTGTGGATAGTCAGATTGATATAATCGATTAAAACTTTTGTATGCTTTGCAAAAATAACAATTTCCCTAATAATCATGTTTAAATGGACACATCTGAAATCAGGCTACCTGATGGCACTCTGATAAATGTAGAAAATCGCCAATCAATATAAACGTTCTACTTCAGCGAACATGTTATTTTTGGGAAGCATATTTGATTCTGAGTTCGGACATAAAGTGTGAAAATTACTTCTAAGACACATACATTCAGTTGTTCCGAACACACTTCACTCGGCTGGTGCTAGCACATGAGCAGATCAAATACACCGCTGGACGCCGATTAAGGTGTTTACATGTCCTAATAGTATGAAAGATTGCTCAGAAAACCAGATGTTTTAATTAGAATATGCTTACTTAGATTTTGACCTTACGCCAATTAAGACAAACAAAGTAAGGTGTTCACGGTACTTTTGCATAATCTGTCCACTGCCATAATCAGTTTAATATAGAAGTATTAGCGTGCATGTCAAAGTACTCAATGAGAAATCTTTACGACCTTATTTCTAGAGGGTTCATCACTTTAGTCTTTATTTACATTTTTTCCTTTAACTTTCTGACCAAGTAAGCTCCTGCAGTGATTTCATAGAGCGCTAACACCAGAGTCATGATGGACACTCAAACACATACTGTACTCTGGAGCCAAACAGTGCTCTAAATTCTACAGGCGACTCTAGGGATATTCTCTAAATCACTTCACCCTACTCTCCAAAGTTCATATAAAAACTTCCTGGAAAAGGGGCAGGCTGTTCTGAAGGAAAAACAAAGAGTTTCAGAAAGTTACACCTCTGTCTATAATCCCACACAATTTAGCCTAGTAAGAATGTGAGAACAGAGGAGGTTTCTATAAAAACAAATCATTGGTTTGGGAACGGATGTGTGTAAAAACTCTCTCCAAAGATTGGGATCTGCTGAGTCAATACATTGTGTACTGAGGCCCACTTGAGTTAGCGTAAATCAAATCATCTCAATTTTGCAGTACACTGACAAAAACTAACTGACAGAGCAAAAGAAGAAAACATGCCATCCTTTGTTGGGGGTATCAGGCTGGACTATAGGCCACTTGTTAAGTTAAAGCCTAAGCCTCCTTTTCCTCCTCCTCATCATTTGCCTCCTTCACACCGCCCATCCTATTTCTTCTCCTCTTTGTCACTCAGCTGAAACCAGTCATTCCATTCCTCCGCTGGGAAAAGGAGGTCACGTATCGACTTGCTCAGTGTCCCTCTCTCTCTCCAGCCACAAGACCCTCCAAAAGACCCCCCTTTCTTCTTCCTCCTCCTCCCCCCATCTCAGTCCATCACTCTATCCAACCCGGAACATCCCATCCCACCTCCCCATTTCAATTCTTCCATACTTACCCTTCCCTCTGCCCCCAGTCCCCCCTTCCCACCCCAACCATGCCCTCAGCCCAATACTAATTGGTAAATCTGTTGAACCATAGCAGTTCCAACAATGAGACACCTGGAGTTCTGTCAAAACAAATTTCCCTGTGAAACGGCCTCAAGTACTAATACAGTACACACTCACAACCCAGCCAAAGAATCAGATGTGGGACTTGGGAAGTGGAGGAGGGAGAGAGGATTGGTCAAGCAGGGGGATATAGAAATTATAGTAAATTATCATTATTTGGAAAATAAGTAGTGGGATGAGGTGGGATATTTTCTAAGTTTCTTAAAGACCAATATGACAAATGAACTTTGTCTGCACATTGTACCATGATTTAGGGACAACTGCAAACCTAAGCTGCTATTTTAAAAAGATCAGTGCCACCATCACTGTCTTTCCTTTTCTGCTCTCAAGTACACGCACACACACACTTGTTTAACTATCCTTATGGGGACCAAACAATAGATTCCCATTCAAAATCATATTTTCCCTAACCTTAACCCTAAAGACTCGCACACATCGCACCGGATGTGGGTCTAGCGTTCGCCTGCCTATCGTTCAGTGCGCTGAACGGGACCACCCGCTGTAGACGTCTAACTGACTAAATGTTTTACTCGATACTACATGTAAAATCAGTGTGCATTCGGTTCGCAAATTATGTTCAGAGGTGCTAAGTACTCTTGGCCAGCAAACGCTATTGGTGTGACTGAGCCCTAACCCTATCCTTAACCCTAATTGTAACCCTAAACGTAACCCCTAAGCCTAAAATAGCCTTTTTCCTTGTGGGGACCTGCGAAATGTCCCCACTTGTCCAAATGTACCTTGTTTTACTATCCTTGTGAGGACTGCTGGTCCCCACAAGGATAGTAAAACCAAAAACACACACACGCACAATTGTGCTTGACAACCTTACTTGACCTGACTGAGACTGCTTATCTAGCACACAAACATACACACACACCTACATTGGATTTGGCACACATACATCTAAACCTTGAGAGACACGGACACTAAAGAATATGCAGACAAACACATATTTAAGACGCACTCACACAGAAACACAGACATAGACACACCCAACAGAGCTCCTGCCCTACCTAGTCAAACAGGTTCTAGCAGACACTTTTAAGAGGAGGGAGGGAGGGAAAACTAGAAGGAGGAAAATCTCTCTCCACTTGACATTTAAGGTTGTTGTTTCCAAAAGTGTTTTTCCAAGTGCAATGACTTTATTACCAAAACGGTCTTGATGGAGCATGGAAAATCAACAAGCAATTGATAAGCTGGAGGAATTCAAGCAGGCAACTCAAGAGTCCGGGGTCCTTTCAAAGGATACAAAAATGTGTTTTCTTCTTGGCTCCTCAATGACAACCCATGTCCCGCCGTTCCTGTCACTCCCTTCATCAGGCTAACCATGCAACCATGAGCTATAATCTAGCCTAACCCACTGATCTGGCAGCAGTCAGCTCTGCAGACCAAGGCTAACCATTATGTCCCCATCCATTCAAACCCTGACTGTTTGGGTCCGTCAAGGAGGACACCATAGTTAAATGAGACACTGGGTAGTAATATAAAAATGTGAAACAAACCATTCATGGTCCTTGGATGGCTCTAAGCACCTTCTGACAACAGCAGAACAATTCAGAAAAGCTAGACAGCCTTGTCTCGTCCGAGTCCCTTGTCTTCAACATCGACCTCCCCCCCGCCAACATAAATACATAGGCAGACACACACAGTCACTTAGACCACACACACACACACACACACACACACACACACACACACACACGCACACGCACACACGCACAGCATTTTCTAGTTAACTTCTTGCTGGCTCACATTCAACCACAGATGCTGATAAAATAGAGAATCCTCTTCAAGACAACTGTAGATTAAAATAGAACAGAAAGATTCTCTCTCCTGGATGGTAATTCAAACACAAAAACAAATTTGTATTTATACAGAGTACAGTCCTCCAGCAAAAGACTGGAAAAATGTGTGACAAATGTTTACCAAAATCCTCAGAACTGATGGAGATTCAGATCAACATATACATTATCCATTTGATTTCAATCACTTTTTCAAAGCACTCCTTTTGATTTGAACCAAACCTTCAATACATGTTTGCCCATTGAAGAAGTGCTCAGAAAGTGATGTTTTGGACCTGAATGCCAAGACAAAGGTCCTCAAAGTTGACCTATTTTGCATACCATGAGACAATGTCCATCATTGGAAAAGATATTGATATTTATTGATAATTATTGATACAATTTAATTGTCAAAACATTTCAGAATTTATTTTTTATAACATTTTTTTTGTACTTTTTTTGTCAATTATCTAAAAATGTGTAGATGCCAATTTTTTTCATATTCACATGTTGTAGCTTAGACCCTATTTTACATTATCTGAGGTTTTTGTGATGTGCCGCCATCGGTTGAGACACAACATGCTCTTGGATGCAGGGTAGGCGTCATGTTTTGGCTGAAAAATATACTAAAATGGGAATAAATCTGAAATGTCAACTTTCTAACGTTACCACAAAGATGGTTGGATTCAGCCACAATGTTGACTTAAACGGGAATATCTGTTGTTTTAAATTATACTGTCAATCCTCCATAGGAAACCTATTGAAATCATATAAATATAGATAATAGAATAGACATGACCATTAAAGTTAACATTCGATGGTGGGTAGACCGGTGGCCATCTTTGTGATAGCAATTAGAAGCTAAATTGTCAACTAAATGGAAATGGAAATGGTGTACCAGCTAAATTGCAGTGGTCTGAAGGGATAAGTCCATTCTATGAATTCTAGTTCTGTGTTTGAAATGACGCCCACCCTGTATTCAAGAGCATTTAGTGTCTCAACCGATTATGTAAAGTAGGGTCTAAGCTACAACATATGCCAGGGATAGGATGATTTTTTTGTACACTGCAAATTGACCACAAAGCCCAAAAAGAGATTGGATTTGAAAATAATAATAATTTCGTACTTTCATTACATTGAGACACGATCACGTCTCTTTTTTAATTTGTGGGACAACTTGGTGAACAGATTTCCTAAATAAAATTCATTTTTAGCTGAATTCCTGGTGATGTTTATCTCGCTTGCGGGCCGGTTTTGGCGACTGTTGCCGACCCCTGACATACAGCACCAGTCAAACGTTTGGACACACCTACTCATTCAAGAGTTTTCCTTATTTTACTACGAAGACATCAAAGGAGCTCCCACATATGCTGAACACTTGTTGGCTGCTTTTCCTTCACTCTGCGGTCCAACTCATCCCAAACTATTTCAATTGGGTTGAGGTAGGGTGATTGTGGAGGCCAGGTCATCTGATGCAGCACTCCATCACGCTCCTTCTTGGTCAAACAGCCCTTACACAGCCTGGAGGTGTGTTGGGTCATTGTCCTGTTGGAAAACAAATGATAGTCCCACTAAGCGCAAACCAGATGGGATGGCGTATTGCTGCAGAATGCTGTTTTAGCCATGCTGGTTAAGTGTGCCTTGAATTCTAAATATATCACAGACAGTGTCACCAGCAAAACACCCCCACACCAACACACCTCCTCCATGCTTCACAGTGGGAACCACACATGCGGAGATAATCTGTTCACCTACTCTGCGTCTCACAAAGACACATTGGAACCAAAAATCTCAAATTTGGACTCATCAAACCGAAGGACAGATTTCCACCGGTCTAATGTCAATTGCTTGTGTTTCTTGGCCCAAGCAAGTCTCTTCTTCTGATTGGTGTCCTTCAGTTTCTTTACAGCAAGTCGACCATGAAGGCCTGACTCACGCAGTCTCCTCTGAACAGTTGATGTTGAGATGTGTCTGTTACTTGAACTCTGTGATGCATTCATTTGGTCTGCAATCTGAGGTGCAGTTAACTGTAATGAACTTATCCTCTGCAGCAGAGGTAACTCTGGGTCTTCCTTTCTTGTGGCGGTCCTCATGAGACAGTTTCATCATTGCGTTTGATGATTTTTGCGACTGCAATTGAAGAAACTTTTAAAGTTCTTGACATTTTCCGTATTGAATGATTTTCATGTCTTAAAGTAATGATGGACTCTCGTTTCTCTTTGCTTATTTGAGCTGTTCTTGCCATTATATGGACTTGGTCTTTAACCAAATAGGGCTTTCTTCTGTATACCACCCCTACCTTGTCACAACACAATTGATTGGCTCAAATGCATTAAGGAAATAAATTCCACAAATTACATTTTAACAAGGCAACCTGTTAATTTAATTGCATTCCAGGTGACTACCTCATGAAGCTAGTTGAGAGAATGCCAAGAGTGTGCAAAGCTGTCATCAAGTCAAAGGGTAGCTACTTTGAAGAATAAAAAAAAGATATTGTTTTGTTTAAGACTTTTTTGGTTACTACATGAATGCATATATGTTATTATTCTACAATGTAGAAAATAGTACAAATAAAGAAAAACCCTTGAATGAGTAGGTGTGTCCATACTTTTGACTGGTACTGTATGTGAAAATGATTTTTTTCTCGTTTATGCGTTTTTAGATAATCGACCTTAAGGTAAAAAAGTATTACATTTTAATTCCCCCAAGACATTGTTAAATAGTTTGACAACCTTGTTTGCAAGCTTTTAAATTACATCAAATTCAACCGTTTATCTTTTCCAATGATGAAGACATGGATGTCTCATGGCCATACCATGAGACATCCATGTCTTCATCACTGGAAAAGATAAACAATTGAGTTGGGGTATGCGAAATGGGTCACCTTGAAACACCTTTATCTCCTAAATGTTTTGGCATTCAGGTCCAAAAAGTCCCTTTCTGACCACTTCTTCCATGGGCAAAATGTAAGCAAAGTTTTATTTAAATCAAAAAGGATGCTGTCAAAAGTGATTGAATTCAAATGGATTTAACCTATACTGTTTGACAGAAACCTTTATGGACCTGAAAGCATCATTATATACCATGTTCAAACAGCAGAGACTTAAATCAATAGACACTTTGGCACTGTTGTAAAGCCAAAGGGCACAATCCCTGTCGATGGAGACCGTAATGCTACCTTAAGAATAAACATTCTAAACCATCTGATGTTAGCTACACCAGAGACAAAGCACAGTCAGCAACCTGAGCTGGGCTACATCAAGTATCACAACACTAGTGGGTTACAAGCCAGTTACTTACAGAACACAGTTCACAGTCTTTTAGAAGCATCTCAGGAAATCAGGATTGTCAGAGAACTAGGAATGTATGTGTTGCACAAGACATGAGTACATATTTAGTGTGAAAACCATGGCTAAAAGGTCAGTAGGTTAAGGCTGTCAAAAGTATCCAAGACATATCTGCACCAGCTGCCATTTCAGAGCAACAAAGCAAGTCAACAACACAGCAGTAGCAGCACTGAATCAGTAGCAAACACAACAACATAGCATGATTAGGCTATCATTTGGATTATGGTTGTTATTATTACTTTTTTTTATTTTATCAACATCATCATAATTTGTCAGTTGTTATTTTGGCATCATCAACCAGCTAACAAGATACTTGGAATTCAAAGTTCTCACCAACTGAAATTGGTGAAGGCTCAGATCTGACTGTCCGGGGAATTCCAAGCAGAAGGGCCCCTGAAAGGCAAAGACGGACGTTCCCGAGTCACACAATTATATCAGCTCACACACACATCATCCTAGCCTACCAGGAACATGAATGTAAAGCAGTGTGTTTTCACTTTCCAAAAGAAATAGGCCTAATGCTTTTTTTCACTAGCTAGGCTATTCATTTATTTAACCTTCTATTTCCTTTCCTTATGGCTACCTCAGCTTTCTCCAGGGTGCCATGCCTATCCGTATACACACACATTACACAGAGAATATGAGAATATGGGTTGGCTTTGGGTTGGTTACATGGCTGTTATACTGTTATACACTGGAGTTTCTCAGCTGTTCTCGCTGCTGGTTCAAAGACATCGCCTTCTTTGGCTCTTAAGTAAATGCAGCTTGCACTAGGGTGAACATGGGGAGATGTATTCCTGTGCATTAGGGAGGTGTGCAGCTAACAGCCAAATCATGTTTTACATCACTCTAAAATCAGGAGAGGAATGCATGGAAAGAAAGAGGGAGGAAAAAAGAGGAAAAGGGAAAAGAAACAGGGAAGGAGATGAAGAGTTCATGTATCATTTTACAAAAAAACTCACACACAATCATTCAGGCACAAACACACAGACCCCAAAAAACTACTGAACCACCTAAGTTAGTTATGACAAAGTGTTTTCACCATATACAGTACTGAAACCTCACACATAATGTTACTGTACAGGTTAGCCTACTCTGCACAAAAGTCAATAAGTCTTGTGTGCTTGACCCTATGACTGCTTGACCCCGTTGGAGACAGATTCCTCTCAACAGGATTACAGTATATACAGTGGTTATCGTTGTGACTGCTTGCACGCACACAAACACAGTCTAGATCAGCCCATTACCCAGGGTGGCCTAAGTTTACAGGGGTTAGCCTACATAAATGCTAAATACCACCCAGAGGTAAAAAGGACAAATGATCTCTCAACCATTCATGTGCGTATAAAAGCCGCTATTCACATTTCTTCCTGCAATCAGATGAGGCCTAGAGTGCATTCCCGAGGAAAAAATATTGAACAATAAAGGAAAAGGTACAACAAACTAGGCTACGCACTATTACAGGTCAGAATCTGGACGGAATTTTTCCTCTATAAATCCCTATAAATTCCACTGTCGCTTGCTCAGTCATTCCTTTGTTGGCTGCTCAGCAGACACTGACTGTCATTGGGAAGTCTGTAAACAACTGGACATTCAGTGTTGTAGAGAAACAATGACTTTGTCTAGATTGGTTTTCACTGAGTGAAACAGAAAACCCCTATTACCCACTCTTGTCACAGTTCCCATGATTGACACACGTCTCAGCTGGTCTCACATTTGGCCCCCAAGATGGTTATGATGTCAGCATGACAGTGCAACGTCTGGTTTGAGACAATGGACAGGGCCAAGGCCTGTTGGGTGGCCAGAAGAGGCACAAAGCCCCCTGTCTAAGGGTGAGGCCATGTCTCCCACCAACAGAAGAGCCGAAGGGGCTCTGGTCTAGAGCACTACTGCCATAACAATAGACAGCATTGCATTCTTCTGTGATAATGCTACCACTGACTTTGCTCAGTCTACCCAGAGCTTGCAGACTAAAGTAAGGATGATTATCTGAGCAAGGTAGAGGAAGAGAGAGAGCGAGAGAGAGGGGGGGGGGGAGAGAGACAGAGGGAGAGAGAGAGGTCTCCCCTCATAAACAGTGAGGGTAGTGTGTCTCCAGTCTGTGACCCTGGGGGCGCTCATTAACAGTGAGGCCAGGCTCTCCCACCAGGGCTTCCAACCCACAGAGTTATTGTCTGTACAGCCCAGGTGGACTGCAATTCATAGGGAGGAGACTTGTCTTTATTTAACGTTTCTCAACATACAAAGATGGACGTGGAGTGGACAAGAGACCACTGGCCATGTCTTTTCTAAGGATGACCGGCCAAGCTGTTTAGCCACAGTGGGGGACTGAGAAGTCATTGTGGGCATTTCCTGAACAAATCTATTCTTTTTTGAAAAATTGGGAAGGAGACTTAATTTCAAGCCAACTCCCACTCCCATTCTGTAGCTCTTGTTCTAGTGCACTTTTCTATGGAGAGACAAATTGGCCTAAAACGTGAAAGCCAAGTGTTCATTGGTTCAGGTGGGAGGTCTTGCCACACATAGATGTAATGGTCAGATTCCATCACTTACTCAACACTCATTATCATACACTTGGGAGTAGGCACACAACAGGACACTATACTCCCTCAAGTTCCATTCTTCACTGCTCCTGACACACAAACACGGACACACACTACACTGAGGCCTGGTTAGGAAATGGTTAACACTCCAGCCGTCCCCTGCTGCCAGTGAAAGCCTAGAAAACAATGGAGACATTGTCCAGCCTGAACAGACTCTGAGGAAAGGACTAGTGTGGTGTGGAGTGTGTGTGTATGTGTGCGCATACTCTCTTGCTCGCAAACATATGCATATTTCTGCCCCAGTTCCCAGCATGTCAATTTAAGAAACATTGTCAAAAATGTTTGACTTGCACCACAATAGTAACTCTAAAGTGGCCTCTAATTTAGGTTATTCATCACTTAACCTAGGGGTGGGCAGAAATTATGGCTCGAGGGCCACATTGGGATTTCAAAATTCTGAACTGATTTGTTCATCAAAAGTTATTTGAAGGCCAGAAGGAGGACAGTTATTTGAAAATGTAAAGGTCCATTATAATTTCTACATACTTTCTATCTAGTTTTAGACCTCAAGAGTGGCCTGGAGTGTTATTTTACCCCCCCCCCCCAAACCCCCCTAAAAAAACTGACAGCCTATCATTTACGTTGTCCGATGACTGAGTTAGAAGATGACTCAATATTTTAAAGCCAACAACAAGTGACGTACCCTTTCTTACATTCCCTTACACAATTCTTGCCTTACAGAGTTGAAATGTAAAGTACTTTCTCAACTTGAATGTGTAAAGAAATGGCATGACCAGAACACCACCATGTTATGCTACTGGGACACAGCAATGTCCTGCTTGAGTAGCAGCAGTTGCCAGCTGTGATGTGGGGGCACACACACACACGAAACAGATCCCGTAACAAATCAAAAATCTGTCACGTGGCTCAAAACAAATCCTATTTCGAGTACCTCTAAGCTACTAGGAAAATGGCATAATACATCAGCCGATGTAGGCCTACTGTATTTGGTGCACCAACAATTTAACAAGAAAGGATAACCTTCAGTTTTTTTATAGATGACTGTCAACTCATTGAGTTTTGAGAATTGACTGTGTTTATGTGTGTATGAAAATGAGTCAAATGAAGATACTGTAGCATACGACTCTACGAACTGAGGGCTATTTTATACAAGATTCTCTCAGACTGTTGACTATGTGAAGCACAAGACAAAAATGTCTCTCCCTGGGTTTCTTTTTGAAAAAAATACACATCAATAGACATAAATAAATAATAACTTTCTGCCAATGGTCTAAAAGTTCAGCGGCAGCGGTTTGGAGGCTGCCCCGCGGGGCGGTCAGACACATCAAAGGGCCAGGCATGCCTCCTTAGCAGGCATGGAGGAGAGGGGCACGCCCTCGTAACGACAAGCCCCTGTGAGGTCACTTCCTCCTTTCCCTTCATGGCTGACCCTCAAGAGTTCCACCTACTTCTACCCCAGAAACGGACCTATCCATAGATTCTACACAAGACCGTATGTTTTTGTTTGATTCTATGTGTATCTGCCCCTATGTCTATTTCCATCTCTTTGTCTATCTGTCCATCAGTCTTTGTCCTTCTCCATCTCTCATTGCTCAATTTAGCATTTGTATGTATATCTCAAACTTTATATTTTTGTCTTATTTACTATTTCACTCTCTCTGACTTTCTGAAGTTGTTGAAGGGTCACTTGAACTTCGGATCGCTCTCTCCTTATCGCTGGTGCCTATCGGCTGGCTTTTATCGCTACGGTGCAGATGGCACATTTCAAGCCAAAGATCGGTCAAGGTGCCCAGGTGTTTTTCCCACTTGAAAGCAAAAAGAAACGACTGTTTACGGCCACATTTTTTTATAAGGGGATTACGTAAAGCAGGGATCATTGACTACATTCAGCCATGGGTCGATTTGTAGAATGAAAATTGACCGCAAGAAGCCCAAACAGATATAATATTTGACTAAAACATACTAATTTCAAACCTTGCTTACATTTGTATACGATCATATATACAGGTAACTGCCAAAATAATGGAAACACTTGAGTAAATGAGGGATACAAAGTACTGTATATTGAAAGCAGGTGCTTCCACACAGGTGTAATTCCTGAGTTTATTAAGCAATTAACATCCCATCATGCTTAGGGTCATGTATAAAAATGCTGGGCAGGTTATTATTTTGGTCATTATTTTGGCTACCATGGCTATGCCACCATAGGATAACTATGCCCCCATCCATAGGGCACGAATGGTCACTGAATGGTTTGATGAGCATGAGAACGATGTAAACCATATGCCATGGTCATTTCAGTCAACAGATCTCAATCTTAACACTTCTGGAAGATTCTGGAGCAGCACCTGAAACAGCGTTTTCCACCACCATCAACAAAACACCAAATTATGGAATTTCCAGTGGAAGAATGGTGTCGCATCCCTCCAGTAGAGTTCCAGACACTTGTAGAATCTATGCCACGGTGCATTGAAGTCGTTCTGGCTCGAGGTGGCCCAACACCCTATTAAGACACTTTATGTTGGTGTTTCCTTTATTTTGGATTTGGCAGTTACCTGTATCTCTAGTATGCTTGAGAATACTTTGGAACAGATTTCCATAATTCAAATCACTTGGAGTTGATTTGCTGGTGGTTTTACAGTATTTTATGTCCAACAATAATATATATATATATATATATATATATTATTCTTTTTACTTGGGAGGGCTGATGTAAAGGAACATATAAACCAGTGGCATTGAAACCTTTTCACCTGGGACCCCATTTTGTCACACCCTGACCATAGAGAGCCCTTGGTTCTCTATGGTGTAGTAGGTCAGGGCGTGACTAGGGGGTGATCTAGTATGTCTATTTCTATGTTGGTGCTAATATGGTTCCCAATTAGAGGCAGCTGTTTATCGTTGCCTCTGATTGGGGATCATATTTAGGTAGCAATTTCCCCACCTGTGTTTTGTGGGATATTGATTGTTAGTGTGTTTGGGCATACGTCCTCATGGTCTTTGTAAGTTTTATTTTGTTTTGTTAGTTTCACTTAAATATGTGGAACTATACTCACGCTGCGCCTTGGTCCGATCATTTTCAAGAACGTGACATTTTTTCCCGCAAGAATTTCTGGGGACAATTTTATTTTTTTGCAAGAATTTCTCACGACCCCACCCAAATCTAATGACAACCATAAAATACATTTTTACATCAACAAATAACCTTGAATTCATTACATTTTCATCTATTATAAAAGAAACCAATGAAAGCACTTACTCAATAAAGTGTAATTTTTCTAATTTATATTTCTCAAAAAAAGTTTGTATTGTCCCATAAAATAATCTGTATACATTTTTTGCCCCCCCCCCAAAAAAAATAGGTAAACATTTGCTCAATAAAATTGTATTTTCAAAGGTATCTTTCTCAAACGTATATTGTCCCCTAAAATAATCTGTACAAACTTAATTTGTTTGGGAGTTTCCCTACAAACCCACTAGGAGTTGCACCCCCCGACTATGAATACCACTGATATAGACCATGTTGGTTGGGGGGGATTGGGGTTTGATTGAGATACGAAGGGCCAAAGTGTTATGTCTGGCATTGCCAGAGTCGCCAAAACCGATCTGTCAATCTGTCTATCCGTTAACACTGGTACGATGCAAATCAGGGAAACTTCTAATAAAACTCCCCTCAGTTGGAGATAAATGGAGGGCAGGAGGGAGAAGACAATAAAAGCTTCATCTCACATTCAATTTGATCACTTACACTAACAGTAAGTGCATTCAGGTGCAGCAACACCTCTGATCTTACCAACTCCCACGTTTTTTATCAAACAAATAAATAAACAATGAAGATAAACGCTTTTGCTGGAGTAACAAGATGCTAATGCATTCTGACTGCGAAGCATTTTAACTGTAACCATGTTTTGGACGTCATCTTACGAAACTCTTAAAACCCTCGGTACGAAGGAGCAATGGAAGATGTGAGGTGATAAGTATTTAAAGCCATATGACTCATGGAGGAATAAAAACTGAAGCATTTACCTGCAGCTTAACTGCCTCCTACCAGCTTAATGATTTCAGAGGAAATGGTGTCTTAAAATAACCAGGCAAGTTGGGCCTCCTGAACTTTACGGTATAAAAATAACACTGGCGTCTCTCTGAGAATAAGGAGGGCCTGTCCTACTGAGTTTGCTTGTTGTGTTCGTTAGAGCACTGTCATCGCCATCTCTTTGTCTTAAGCAAAACTTTTGACAGGGTTTCTGCTTTAAAAAACGGACTATTTTAAGCTTTACTTAGCAAAAATAGGCAAAAGACCAAGAGGGCTGGCTTTCCAACTTTCTCTTACTGTTGAACTGGAAACCATTGATGATAGTATTTTTTATTGTGGCTCATAAAAACTAGCTCTACTTATCAAATACCAACAGTGACTCATGTGGAGACAGTTCCTTAACATCATTTAAGCCACTAAATATTCACATCCTTGTGTAAAACTCATGACCTAAACAAATGTTGACTACACATATTCGCTCCATGGGTCAACACGGGGTCAGCTATGTGGTTAAGTCTAAATCAATCAGACACTCATATGCACAATGGGTCTATAGTGTAGCCTTAACTAAGTGTATGTCCGATATTATTGTATAGAGACCATGTATGAACTTTAACGTTGGCGTTATCTCAACTATCCTAATTACAACTCTAGAAACAATGCTACCCACCATGCCAATACTGGCTCACTTTTAGTCACCTTACTAACACCAACTTTTATTCCACACCTTTTTATATTCTTCATTATATACCACCTTTACATTGGCCAAACATGGACAAATCTGTTAATAATAGAGAACTAGCTTTTTAAATATTGACATGGACCCTATTAGACTATCACTGTCCAGTCACGTAGCCAGCCCGGGCTCAGGGCGGTCATGCTCTTTGGAAAGTGAACAGCGTGGGTTAGTTAACAATGTGGCTATAGCTCCTCCTTCACTATGCTCATAAAGTCAGAAGAGTAAACATTCCTGCTCTGAGGTTGTGGGTCATCTCCATAGTTTTCCTATTAGGTTAAGCTAATTATCCATCTGCAAACTCTACTGTACAGTAAGCACTGGGTTGGGCCTTGTGTCGCCACACACACTGCGTCGGAAGCGGCGTGGCCGTCCAAAGAGCAATGGCCATCTGCCACTTTGGCAACTCCACTACAGCTGCCAGCTTATCCCTTTCACAGAGTGAGCTTTCCCTTACAATTGGCTTTACGCAATCAATACAGTCAATATAATGCATATAATAGGGTTGGGCTCAATTCAGGCTCAATAAGGCAGTCAACTCAGGAAGTGATTCGAATTTAACATTCAGACATTTTTTCAGTTTATTGAAGTCATTGAAAATAAATAAAAAAACATTTTGATTATTGAATTGTACTTTTTGTTTACTTCCTGATTTGACTGCCTTCAATTCGAATTGATCCCAACCCTGGTCTCTAGGTATTTCAGTTAGTCACTGACATCCATTCAACAGATTTTGTGTTGGAAAAAGAGGGTATACAGAGGTATACAATACAGGATACAGGAGAAGGGTAGTATTTCTGTTTTAGGGGCAAAAGGAGATAGAGAAATGTAAAGGAATAAAGAGGAGGTTACTTACAACAATGTGTGCTGGTGACGGGGACCGGGCATCTTTAAGTGCTTGTCTACTTTGAAGACTTCCGTGGTTAACATCTAGCAAGGGCCATTTCATCTGTAGGTACTGTATGGTGAGAAAGAAACAAAATGGACAAAGAAAGAAAAACATGTTACCAATGCAGAAAGTTAAAAGCCAAAACATTAACACAAAGGAATCAACATTCTAAATGTGATCACATGATTTAGAAAGTAAAAACAAACTCAAAAGCAAGCAGATGGGGATCCCATAGCGGGTGACACACATGGTGGGTTTTGCCTCATAACATGTTTTCGGTGTCATATTAGTCAGAAAAAACTACTATAGTAGATTGAAACCATTTATTACAGATATCATACATAAACATTAAAAAAGAGAACTACATGTCCTTGCAGTTTGAACGGGATACAGTAGTTGTGTTGTAGGGCATGCATTCGAGAATTTGAACCGTTCCAAATCTTAGGTAAGCTAAATCACTGCTTCTATGCCTGAGAAGGCTACTGTATGTGGATTATGGGTTTAGAATGATTTGATGTCATAAATGTGACCACTCTGAGATTCCAGGTGACTTGAATGACTTTTATTGCTCAGCCTCATAAAACGGTGCACTGTGGATCCACTGGCCCTTATTATGGGTCTGAATCCACCTAGTGACTTTCCCAGTGAATGATTGATTTGGCTTTATTAGGCCTGAGTGACACATACACAGAGAGCGAGATTGCGAGAGAGAGAGAGAGAGAGCGAGAGAGAGAGAGAGAGAAGGGAAGGAGGGGGAGAGAGAGAGAGAGAGCGGGAAGGGAAGGAGGGGGAGCGAGAGAGCAGGAGATTGAGAGAGAGAGAGACAGAGAGAGAGAGAGAGAGAGAGAGAGAGAGAGAGAGAGAGGGAAGGAGGGGGAGCGAGAGAGCAGGAGATTGAGAGCGAAAGAGAGAGAGAGAGAGAGAGAGAGAGAGAGAGAGAGAGAGAGGGAAGGAGGGGGAGTGAGAGAGCAGGAGATTGAGAGAGAGAGAGAGAGAGAGAGAGAGAGAGAGAGAGAGAGAGAAAGAGCGAGAGACTTACACGAGACATAGACCATTTTCTCATAAATTTGGTAGAGCCCTTTAAATCAGATGATATGCCAATTGCTTTGGCGACATAGTCTACCATATTTCGTTTACTGACGAGGAAGGAAGGAGGAGGAAGAACAGTTGCTCTGAATTATGAGCTAAGCCATCAGGGAGAGCAAAGTCTAAACCACTGTAAGACAAACCTTACAGGGGCAAGACCATCATAAAGAAGAAGCCTAGCATCTTAAGTATTGTGACCAATATCTTCCTTGTCAACAGGTCATATTGACAAAATGTACCTTCAAAGGATTCAAGGATACTCATAATGCAATAACATTATAATGCAAAGCATAATATCCCCCCCACTCATTCCACAACCCACAGCTGAATGCTTTCCCTTCTAGACATCTATTTGCTGTGCCTGCCCTTTGCTATAGCTAATGCTCCCACTCCATTCTGGCCCAGTGATCCTAGGGGATGACCCTGCTATCAGCTGTGACATAGTCTCCCTTACGAATGTCAAGGCCACCTAATCGGAGGGGGTACAGACTGAGGTCACCTCAGCTGCCTGCGCTCAGAGAAGGCCCCCAACATTAGTTAAGTTACTGGGGGGTCAACCGGGTGAAACAGGCACTTATTGTACAGTGTGAAAAATAGAACTACTAAATATCATGGCAGGGCACACTGTGTAAGACCTTTCCATACCGCTTACTGCAAGAGAGTACATTCAAATAGGTAAGCAAACAATATGTCCAACAGTGACAGGAGTTCCCTGAATTTGCAGGTGGGGCTGTGCACAAACTGATGGGAATGCAGACAGTCCAAATATTGAGGGCAAAATACACTGTCATAAAGAACTATAAAACCCTGTACAGTTGATGTACATGTAACATGAACAACAACTAAATATACACAGGGAGAGCAACAGAAAACGAGCGCAACAAGGTCAGGTAGGAAAACAGACACCAAGCCAATAAGACAAAATTAAGAGATGAAAGAGAAAAAGGAGAGTGAAAGAAATAGGGGTTCATTAGTAGGGCCGGAACGATCATTAGTATCGTGGCAAGGAAACAAAACACAAAACAGATTGAACTTCTTAAGGAAAACAGCCCTAATGTTGGAAACAAACATCATTATGTTGTCATCCAGAGTCACATTTATTTATTTATTTATTTATAGCACATACATACAACAGGTTTTTAAAGTACCAAAGAGTTTGGTCTGCTTCGTATTTTCACTTTTGCCATGGAAACAAATATTACAATACTGGTATCGTCACAGCCCTAGTCATTAGAGTTGGCTAGTAGAAACACAAGATGCCGCCTCATACCACACTGGGTCCCCCCCCAAAGGAAAATTCTGACAAGTCAAGTTGGCCTTGTATCTTGGCCTCTGATGCAATCGGAACATCAACCGCTGGGCTAGCTAGGATTCTGGCCAAAGAACTCGTCCAGAGCAAGTCTCTGTCCTCTAAGTATGGGCCTGTGCTAGAATAAATCTGTACACTTCTACACTGTGTTGCTGTGTGCATCTGCCTGTCTGTGGTTGTTACTACATCAGCAAGAGTTTGTGTTTGCGAGCATGTGGCATGTGTGTATTTGTGTGTGTGCTTGTGTGTGTGTCACGACCTTTCCTGAGACCGTGGCTAAATCAGTGGTAATTAGCAGAGAGTTCACCACAGGGTGCATTGCTGTGGCTTGTGCTTGAGGGAGTTATTGACTCCCGTCCTCTGGCTGGCTCCACAACCACTCATTTATGACCCCCACAAGGCTTTTACTGCAACTGTCTTTGTTTGCGTTTGTTTGTGCGTCGAAGGGTAGAAAGTATGACTTGTAAAGCTCCAGTGTTGTGGTCTTTTGGTTTTTACAGACCACCCATATTGGGTATTAATTGCCATGAAGGGGGGTGGAGTGTTGAGAGTGATGGTACCACTGTTATCTATGAGGTAGCTCAAGACAGCCTATACTGGTGCAAGAGGGGCTGGTGGATGGCAGGTTACAAATTCTGATTCCAGTCATGGGAAGGTTTTATCATAGACTAGACTTGCCAAATGATTGTCCAAGCTGAGCACACAGATGCACACAAATATTCAGACACAACCGCAGGGAGGCCTTCAGTGAGGGGACATCCCTTAAGCCTCTGTCTTGAGGTGGTGGGTGGGGGGTGAAAGGTGACACTCCAGAGTGTGGCGCTGGAGCAGAGAGAGGAAGAGTGCACATGCCCTAACAGGCGGCTCCACTTCAGCCTGCTATTGCAAATGTTCTCACACGCTAATCCCTCCTGGAGGTTTTACAAGCATGCCAAGGAGAACGGAGCCCAGGCGAGTGCCAAGCTTTCCGACCCCACCTCCTCCCCATTTCCCCTCCAACGCCTACTGACGGATGCGTCGCCTGGGCTTGAGTAGGCCGTGACCCCTGACCCCTCTCTGCCGCCCGGCTCCTCCTCCTCCCACCCAAAAAACTCTCCCACTATTAGGGCCCCCTTGGTAACTCAAGAGCCATTCCAATGTGACAAATTGCTCCGGCGTTCCAGGATAACTCTCTCGCCCCCCACCTCTTCTTCCTCCCTTTACCCCCATCCCCCCATCTCTCGCCCCTAAGAGCCACCCAGAGTACACACTGTGCATCAGGGGCTTCCCCCTCTCCTCCCTCTCGCTCCCCCTCTGCCCCTCCTCGCCTCGCCGGGCCCCACAATGGGAGCTGAATGACTCAATTGTCTCTGATGAAGTAAAAGACAAGGGAGTCCTCTAAATCCTTACAGAGGGATGAACTCTCCCTCTCTCGCCTGGAGATTTCCCATAGTGACAAGCAAACTGGTTAGAAAGGGGGTGAGAGTGAGTGATAGAGGGAAAGAGGGTGGTCTTAAAAAATAGCCCCAAGCCCCCACATTTCACTACCAAGGTCCAACTGCTGGACTGTCTGCTCGCCATATTTGAGTGACTGATGCAAAAGTTCAGCTTGACATGGTATGAGCTGCTGAATGTGACCCAGACACACTAACTTTCATCACAATGCAAAGAAGCTGAGGCTAACCCAGTGCCATCCGTTATACAGAAGGACACAGCGGGAGACAACAGAGTGCATTGTGAGTGCTCACACATCATCCTCACATGTCCACACCATAAGTTGGGTGATAGTACTGAATATTTGATTTGGAATATGAGAGGACTCTTATTTCAAATATAGAACAAATAGACTACTAGAACATTTTAACCTGAAATACTTTGATACATATGTCATTAACACTAGTCTAACGCATAATGTTACTAAAGCACTCCCAAAATGTATTTATTGAAAAATAAGCTAAGCAAATCAAATCCATTAAAATATTCTCATGCACTTTTATTAGCTATAAACTATGTACACTGAGTCAGCTACCCTGAATTCTAGAGGTGGTCAATGCTGTGAAACCTGTTCTTGTTGAAACCCCATCTGATGTGTTTATTACAAGCAACCCGAGCCTCGGCACATACCGGCTTGTTCATATTTGTTTGGATTAACAGCAGAGGCTTTTCCCCAATCAGACAAATAGGTCTCCTAACGTGCCAAAGTGGCTTGGAACACCGGGAATATTCCCAGCAGGCCTGCGAGAGAGGATGAAGTGAATCTCGGTCTCAGGCCGAACGGGGTCCAGAGGCATTCCTGCCACGTAAACAATGTTAGGGGGAGATCGACGGAAGAGAGAGAGAGCGGGAAAGAGGGGAGAGCAGCTCGGATTTACAGCCAACATATGGAGCCTGGGTCTTGCTCCGGAGACCTCGGCAGATCCCCGGCCCATCTGTGGCCGTGTGGGCTGCTGCCTCATAGTGCAGCCATGACACAGCCACCGCCATCCAGACATACAGTAGGAGCAGTGGGCGTGTACCACACACATACATAAACACACACTTTGACATGTAGGCTACAAGGAGCAACACATGTGCATTCACACAGTGACACATGCATGTACGCATATACTCAAATAAAAAATACATAAAAAATGGTTCATGCTTTGTAAACAACAGGTTTAGACTAACAGTGAAATGCTTACTTACGGGTTATTTTCCAACAATGCAGAGTTAAAGATAATGATAAAGCTACTTGCATGCACAAAGAGACATGCATGTTCACCCCACACACACACACACACACACACACACACACACACACACACACACACACACACACACACACACACACACACACACACACACACACACACACACACACACACACACACACACACACACACACATTACTGAACACATGCTCACACACAAGAACACACTGTGGTTAACTGTTCATCATGTCCAATAACACCCTCGGGACAGGGGCCCGGGATCAGAATGACAGCTTGCAGATTACACCAAATCAAACAACAAATTTAAAAGAGCTTTATTTGTGTTTGCTGTGCCCAAAACAAGTGAGAGACCCATTCGAAACAGAGTCAATCCCACTATCCCAGTGCCCCAGTGTCATGTCCTATTGGGGTTGAGTTCGACTATGGTCTGAGGAAGAGTATTGTTTAGTTAACTTCATGTTCTTCTAAGGACAGCTGCTACATTCAAATAATACTTGAAAATGATGGGCGACTGTGTTTCCTTCTTGACATTTGTGGGTTCCTTTGTCTAGGCCACAGGTGCAGGGGTTAAACATACACCCAATTGTTCGGGCGGGAACAGTAATTTTCTGTAATTGGGGGGGATAATGCAATCCAGATCCTTTGAAATCCCCCAGGTCAAAAGAGAGACCTTTTCCCAATCTATAGGATACACCACACATTTGAGAAGGAAGAAGAGCGATATAAGCAGGCAGAAAGTGAGGGGAGTAGAGGGAAGAAAGTCCAACCAAAACTGAGAGAAGGTTAGTCGACGAGAGAGGGCTCTTCATGACTGATTTAGTTCTTCTAATACACATTTTATGAGTAAATAAAAAAAGTCCCACCAGCTCTGATAGCCAGAGGCGTTTTGCAAGCAGGAAAATAAAAGTGGAATGTGGGAAGGCCTGGGGTTTGTGTGCCCCGGGGCGGGAAAAGGGGTCCGCTGGGCCTGTATTTACTCCAAAGCCAGAACCGTTAGGGGATTCCACAAGGCCCTGACAGCGCTGGGCCGTCGACCCACTCCAACCCCCCCACTCCCCCTTCTCGCGCAAGATAAACTCAACCTGACACTTTTATATGGACGTTTTTTTAGGCCCCCGGTCCCGCCTCCTGCATCCTCTAAACATATTCTACGAACTGTCTGAAAACAACGTGGCCAAAGCCAAGCTGGTTTCAAAAGAGTTTGAGACATTGTACTCTTCAATAAAAAAATTTTTATTTTGGAATAGATTATTTTCTTTGTTTTCTCAAAATGTGTCCCTGAACCCTTTCGTTATCTGTCCTGTTCTGGACGTTAACTCTGGTCTCAAACACAGGTTCATGAGATATGTGCAGTCTTGCTCCTACACTGTTTACTTAACAGGTGTGGACAAAATGCGCTATTCAAACACCAGCTGATTTGCCGGAAAGTTTCTAAAGATTGTGCAACACATATTAACTAAACTAAGGAATGAACAAAAATCAATAACAGCAGTAAAATGCTCCATTTGAAAGACAAAAAGCATCTGAACCAATGGGAAACAAAACTGATTGGCTATTGGAGCTGCAGTAATCCAATCCCACTTGGAAGAAGAAAGACCAGTCACAGACATACTGGGGCACTCACATCTTCTCCAAGGATGTGACATCACCCCAGACTCCAAATTCTTGGTGGATTTACGGCATACAGACTCAGAAAGTAAACAGTGTTGTACTTCTCTGACTCCCCTGTCTCTGCCTCCCTGTCATTAAGGGCATCGCTGGGCCTGTCTATAAATAGTGCTGGGAGGCTAAGGACTGCAGGGCCTGCTGTTCCTCCGACAGAACCGGGAGACTAATGAACAGCACAGGCATCTTTAACATCAGGCCTTCCTGGCTGGCTCTGCTCTCAGGTACTGCTTCGATCTCAGCTTCTGTCTCCAGTTCTCTGACTGTTACTTCTCACGTTTCTCCACCGCCCATCTCTCAATGTCAATGTCTATGTATGGGCCTCTTCCCAGACATATTCCAGCAAATAGTAAATACACATCATTTGTAAACTATGTCGCTTTGGATGAAAGCATCTGCTTGATGACTGTACTATTATTGTTGCAACACTAGTCTACAGAAGCCCAGAGCAACACAGTGAGTGTGGGCAGTGAGAGAGAGTGAGATCAGGGCTGAGATGAGAAGTTCAGGTCAGATCCAAGTCCTGCTGCCCGGTGGATTCTCGTACACACTGACCTACTTAGCGACTACGTGAGCTCAGCAAGCTAGCACAGCAGGTGTGTCTGAGCCCCTTACGCAAGGAGCTCGCTCTGTGGTAGGAAAAGTTTGGGTAATAGGTGCACATTGTGTGTACATGCATGACTTTGTTTAGGAGAAGTGGTCATATTAAAAGTATAACATAAGAAGTTGAAGGTTGAGCTAGAGCCCTGGAGCCTCTACTTGCAGCCACCTTGAGTAGGTTGATGATGATTGGCTTTGTGATGTTGGATGGATATCACCCTGACACAACAAGAAGGTTACCTGTCAATTTAGGTAACTATTTAGGTAACTATATAGTTCCATGGCCATCGGGTTGGAGAATAATTATATTTAAATTTTAAGGGAAGAAAGCAGGTTCCTTTAGAAGAAGCATACACTCACCTTGTGAAGCAATAACATTCTTCAGATAGAGAACATGCGTACACACACACACACACACACACACACACACACACACACACTCAACCTTCACATATATACAGTACAGTCGTGGCCAAAAGTTTTGAGAATCACACAAATATTAATTATCACAAAGTTTGCTGCTTCAGTGTCTTTAGATATTTTTGTCAAATGTTACTATGGAATACTGAAGTATAACTACAAGCATTTCATAAGTGTCAAAGGCTTTTATTGACAATTACATGAAGTTGATGCAAAGCGTCAATATTTGCAGTGTTGACCCTTCTTTTTCAAGACCTCTGCAATCCGCCCTGGCACGCTGTCAATTAACTTCTGGGCCACATCCTGACTGATGGCAGCCCATTCTTGCATAATCAATGCTTGGAGTTGGTCAGAATTTGTGGGGTTTTGTTTGTCCACCCGCCTCTTGAGGATTGACCACAAGTACTCAATGGAATTAAGGTCTGGGGAGTTTCCTGGCCATGGACCCAAAATATCGATGTTTTGTTCCCCGAGCCACTTAGTTATCACTTTTGGCTTGCTCTATCATGCTGGAAAAGGCATTGTTCGTCACCAAACTGTTCCTGAATGGTTGGGAGAAGTTGCTCTCGGAGGATGTGTTGGTACCATTCTTTATTCATGGCTGTGTTCTTAGGCAAAATTGTGAGTGAGCCCACTCCCTTGGCTGAGAAGCAACCCCACACATGAACGGTCTCAGGATGCTTTACTGTTGGCATGACACAGGACTGATGGTAGTGCTCACCTTCTCTTCTCCGGACAAGTTTTTTTCCGGATGCAACCAAACAATCGAAAAGGGGATTCAGAGAAAATGACTTTACCCCAGTCCTCAGCAGTCCAACCCCTGTACCTTTTGCAGAATATCAGTCTGTCCCTGATGTTTTTCCTAGAGAGAAGTGGCTTCTTTGCTGCCCTTCTTGACACCAGGCCATCCTCCAAAAGTTTTTGCCTCACTGTGCGTGCAGATGTACTCACACCTGCCTGGTGCCATTCCTGAGCAAGCTCTGTACTGGTGGTGCCCCGATCCCGCAGCTGAATCAACTTTAGGAGACGGTCCTGGCGCTTGCTGGACTTTCTTGGGCACCCTGAAGCCTTCTTCACAACAATTGAACCGCTCTCCTTGAAGTTCTTGATGATCCGATAAATGGTTGATTTAGGTGCAATCTTACTGACGGCAATATCCTTGCCTGTGAAGCCCTTTTTGTGCAAAGCAATGATGATGGCACGTGTTTCCTTGCAGGTAACCATGTTTGACAGAGGAAGAACAATGATTCTAAGCACCACCCTCCTTTTGAAGCTTCCAGTCTGTTATTCGAACTCAATCAGCATGACAGAGTGATCTCCAGCCTTGTCCTCGTCAACACTCACACCTGTGTTAACGAGAGAATCACTGACATGATGTCAGCTGGTCCTTTTGTTGCAGGGCTACAATGCAGTGGAAATGTTTTTTGGGTGATTCAGTTCATATGCATGGCAACAAGGGACTTTGTAATTAATTACTTCATTAATTAATTCATCTGATCACTCTTCATAACATTCTGGAGTATATGCAAATTGCCATCATACAAACTGAGGCAGCAAACTTTGTGAAAATTAATATTTGTGTCATTCTCAAAACGTTTGGCCACGACTGTACATACACACACACACTCAACCCTCACAAAGGCTTCAACATACATACAGTACACACACACACACACACACACACACACACATTAAAACACTCAACCATCACACATCTACACCCTCAACCAACACAAAGGAATCACATACACACACCGTTTCAACACACAACCTACAGAAATGCGGTTTACACATTTGCACACACACATTTGCACACACACACACATTTGCACACACACACACATTTGCACACACACACACACACACACACACACACACACACACACACACACACACACACACACACAACACACACACACACACACACACACACACACACACACACACACACACACACCTTGGAGCAGTTTAGACTCCATATTCATGAGGCCCATTCCCTGTGCAGGCCAGAGACCCATTACCAGGGCTCCAGCTCAAAATTCAGAATGGTTCCAGGACACATGAATGGTTTCAGGACACAGGCATGGAGCCCTACACCTCCAAAACTGTGAAGACAGTTTGCGCTACAGCAGCTGCAATACTCAGTACTAATACAGTATCCTACAGAAAACATCCTCCTACCTCCATTGAGTCAGATTAAGCCTAGTTTAAACACATCAACTAATCTGCCGTTCCTGAGGGCCATATTATCTTATTGACTGTGATACAGGAATAATTATTTTTCATCCATTAAACACACACAATATAGCAGTAGGAAACTAGCTCTTCACTGTCGCGGCTTAATAAATAAATAAGTCATAAGGATGTGGTTATTGGAGCTCATTAAAATGGAGGACGCTGCCGTGACAATAGGACCCCGGGAGGGTCAGGAAGGCTGCTACTTGGGCCGGGCTGTGTCTGCGTGGGTGTTTCTCCTTCCCGTCTCCTGTCCCTCGGTACCCCACCCAGGCGCCCCCGCCCCTCACCTCCAAATCAACTGCCAATGACTCCCCCCTTGCACACACACCCCTCTCTGTCTTGTGCACACACACGGCAAATTACAGCCTTGCTTAATCACTGGGTGATCTGTCTGACTCTGAAGACCTTCTCCTTCACCACCGACACACAAACATGGGCACAAAAGCCAATTATTGATGAATCTTTAATAAGGTATTTTACCAACTCCCTGTTTGGCTTTGCTACAAATGTCCCTGTTTGGTTTTCCTAGGTGTTGTCTCCCCCAGCCAAGGGAAATGTTGTGGAAAGGGAGAAAGATACAGAGGAAAGTGTGAGAAAGCCTGCTGTTTGTGACCTCTGCCCTGTATACTTTAAAATAAATAAAATCATCTTAAAAATAAAAAATGATTTATTTTTGTCACCAATGAGCTGATATACTGTACATCTGAAAACACTTTGTTACTCCCTTCTTCATAGCTCTCCTACGAGCCCCTTAAAAACAGACAGAAATCCCACACCATGATAATACGTCGATAACGAGCTGAGGCCATCTATTGATCAGTTTCATTTTGCATCTATTAGCTGGGGAGGTGCGGCTCGGGGCCAAAGCGGGCGTTACACACACTGACAGCCAGGCTGGATGGAGATCCTTACACTGATGTTCACACGCTGTGATTGACATGGAGATAAGGTAGAGCTCAGCACAACCGCCCGCGTTACAGCAGGCGGGCTAATGACACGTGTGAGTGTGTGTGTGTGCATGTGTGAGAGAGAGAGGAGAGAGAGCAGTCCACAAGTCTTTACTAATTGGTGCAATGAGACAGAGATAAAAAAGAGAGAGAGGAAAAAATACTTTACCGTAGCGCCAGAGTCTCACTATATTATACCATTTAGCCCTTATATATCCTATATTCTCACTAGTTTTGTGGTATTTCACATGGCCACATTCAGAATAAGCTAAATTCTGAAATAGTTTTCTCCCTCGAAGGGATCATTTTTGAGATACTGATGCTGATAATAAGCTAAGCGTTCATCATTAAATCAGTTATGTGTTGTTTACCAGTGAGTGAACACAATAGTGTGCCTCGCACGCCAAAGTCAACACGGGACCTGAAAGGCTGGATGTTCTCCTCCCCTCAACACATTCTGACAGTTCTCAGATAAAAAAAACAACAGGCAGATGAATACATCTGAACATGCGTGTAGCAAACAATATGGAGTATTATCCTCTCTTCTGAACCCATCCGCCAACGAGGCCCAGCATTGACGCAACCCACTGCAATATTGGGAGCTGCATGTCATCCAAGCATTAAGAAAATGATTGGTCCTGGCATGGGCAATAATTTACACTGCACACCTTAATACAGGGGTTATGAATAAACCTATATATAAACCAAAAAAAGATGTAGATACAGATTCATGAGGTGCTTTTTGGTTCTTGTTGTGTTCCAGATAGGTTCCATAAAGGTTAACATGGACTAGAAAAAACCTTGACTACAAACTGTGTGTTTTTGTCAGCTGAGGGAAGCAGTGCAGCGGCAGGAGGAGGAGAGAAAAAAAGCCCTCAGCCAAGCCATCAAGTTGAACATTGAACTTCACAGTAGTAGCTGCCTTTCTATGCCTCTCCTTTTGATGTTACCTCCAAAGCAAAGGATCAAAGGCTTGGAGTGTGGCGTGGGGAAGTCCCAGGCTCTTAGTCTGCCAGCCTGTGATATATGCAAAAGTCTACGCCAAAAAAAGAGAGAGCAAGCTAGGAAGAGACAGGGGAGAGAGAGAGAGAGAGAGAGAGAGAGAGAGAGAGAGAAAGAGAGAGAGAGAGAGAAAGAGACGGACAGAGAAAGGGGGAGAGGGAGAGACAAAGAGTGGTGTGAGTGAGAGAGCAAAAGAGAGCAAGCTTGCAAGGAATGTGGCTAAATAGTATTTTTCGCTTTTAATGAACGGCGGGAGATGATGCAATCGGCTGCTTTCTCTTATGTTGTTTTAGCTACAATGAGAGGTGAAAATAATGTGTGTATGAATCAGAGAATAGACATTTGTTTGATACTGGGGGAGGGGGGGGTACTGGCAGTGTTTGTTACCCTGCCCCCAATCCCCCAACCAGCCGTGCAGTACCTACCCCCAACCCCCATCGCCTTTCGAACATCAAGGGGGTGAGGCTGTGTCGTCTCTACATAAATATACAGTGTGCTGTTAAAGTGAGGACTACAGCAAACACAGTGGAGATTAAATGCACAGACACACACACAATACGGGACATGGACAAACACACACACACAAAATGTGGGCTCAGCTGGGCCAAATACTGTAGCAGGTGTGCTGAAATTGTCAAACCTTTACTAGACACATACACACACCCTTTCCCCAAGGCTATAGGATTAAGAGGTCCAGCTGGCTGACAGCAAACCCTTCGTTCCCACGTATCCCGTCGATCTCCCCCCACAGCCCCTCCACCCCTGGTCTGCCAGCTAGCCAAGTCTGCGAGGAGGACACACCTGAACTTGACATCGATCGGCCCCAAGCTTTTGCTGCACACAGACACACACTTGCGTGCACAGACACACACACAAAACCTAACCAAAGAAAAAGAGTGGCGAAAGGCAGAGGACACCTCAGGGAGGTGTATGGTTGAGGATGGATGAAAAGCAGGGCTCGGAATCGCCAGGGACATCATGATACAATATTATTATGATACTTTGGTGCCGATACGATATGTATTGCAATACCCACGATTCTCACAATTCTATATGTATTACGATTCGATACTCAATTTTTGTTGTGATTCGATGTTGGAAACATCTTTCTCACCATATGTCTTCCGCAGAGGGACAAGAGACAGCCATGAGAAAACTCGTTTTGATCAGTCATGGAAATAAAAGTGCTGAAAACAAATTGTCTCCCTATTTAAAAATAAGTTTTTGTGCAGGTACAGCCAACTAGCGCAAAAATGATATTGCGATATTGCCAAAACGATATGATACGATATATCTTCCAATATAATATCCTGATCCTTTAGTAAATATTTTCTTAACTCTATTTCTTGAACTGCACTGTTGGTTAAGGGCTTGTAAGTAAGCATTTCACGGTAAGGTCTACACCTGTTGTATTTGGCACGTGACTAATAAAATGTGATTTGATTTTTGATCTGATTTGATATGTAACTGTATCAATCTTTCCCCCATCACTTTTCCCCCCTTGATTGGGAGAACAAGGAACCATCCTTGAGAGAACTCTGAGAAACTACTCTCCCTGCCATCCATGAACCAACTAGAACACTGCATAGCATACAAACAAACACATCAACTCACAAGCAGTCTTACGCCCAACACACACATCTAAATGCCCAGCCAATATCAATGTCAGTTGTGTTTGTCCATCTACCCTTGGGTCACCGCCACAGCCCTATTCTTCAAGTTACAGATTCCTTAAGAGTCATGGCCTTGAGAGAGGGAGTGGGGAAAAAAGACTGGAGGTACAACATAATGAGCCTGTTGTTGGAGGAATAGGAGAACGTGAGACTGGAAAGAAAGTGAGAGAGAGAGTGAGAGAGAGAGAAGGGGAGAGAGAAGGGGAGAGGGAGGAATATATAACATGGCTGGATCTTGTTTCGCAACAGCTGCCAGGTCAATCTGGACTTTTTGCATTTCCATGTCTTTGTGTGTGTCTGAATACGAGTAGGCCTAGGCAATGTGAGTGGCTGAACGTATAGGTTATGATAGAACTACAAATTATTCCCTCGCATCAAGTGCTAAGGTATTGTATGTAAACACAAAACAGATGGGGCACTTCCCATTGAAAATGAATAGTTGAAGGATAAGGCCTTTGTTGCTATTCATTCACATGCAGAACCATTACGTCCAATCTACAGTATAAGACATTCAGGCTTTCATTGACCTTTTAAAAAAATAGTTAGGTTACGTCATTGAATTTCTTTGGGAAATAGTGCATACAGCAAGAGAGAAATTAAGCACACAAAAGTTAGGCTAGTGCTCAGGCTCTGTAGCCATACTAGAGCATATCTGAGTGATGGCTGAACTGTGGAGAAAATACAGAAATGGGTGAATGCACTAAAATGTTTAAAAAAATAAATAAATAAATAAGGTGACACGTTTGGGGTGTGATCAGGGCTTGTGTTGCTAAAGCTCGGCTTCAGTCTGCCTCGCCGTGATGGATAGCTAATGAGCGAGAGAAAAATCCATCCGGTGATACAACAGAATACCATCGACAGGGCAGATCGCTAGCTCCCTCCTTATCAACGATGGGTTAGAGGGAAGAAAAGACAGGAGGATAGATGAGGACAGAGGGGGAGGGAGAGAATAAGAAAGAGAGAGTGTGAGAGAAAAAAAATCCCAATGATGACATTAAGGATTTACTTTCAAAAGGACTCCCATTGATCTTTTTTGATAGACCTGCAATAAATCAAACCAGATTGACTCACATGAGGACGAAGCCTAATCCTTTAGTCAGATCCAGAAGAACTCAAACCAAACCAGCTGTTAATTTAGGCTTTACAAGATAAAGCAGGAGAAATCCAACCTGATGTACCCTAGGGCATGGGCTTACATCATCTCTGTAAAGCAATCAACTTATTGCCAGTTTCGAGAGGTAATCAGAGCACATACTGTGTGAGATAGGAGGGGGAGAGGGAGGAGAGAGGAAGAGGGAGAGAGTGAAGCAGAAAGAAAGAGAGAGCAGAGAGAAAGAGAAACAGATAGCCTGAGAGGCTAGAATAAATAAGCACAGAGTACAACAAAACACTGAAAGGGGAAAAAAAACAAAAAAACGAGGACCTCAAATCTAGAAACATAGCCCAAATATTGCTACTCTAGAAAGTATGGAGGGTTTTTTCCACATTGTGAATGTCTAGGCCTCTTGCTACACAGGTCTATTGACTGAAACGCTGACTACGTGAAACAAAGTAACTTTGAAAAGATACCTTGAAGGAAGACGCTGTGTATGTGGGAGTACCTTTCTCCAATTATCTCTGGAGCAGCAATATGAAACAGTGAGCGGAAAGTGGTAGGAGATGGCAACAGTAGCACTTGGGGATGATAGCTGAAGTGGAGCAGGCGGACTGCTGAAGGGGTAGCAGGCAGTGGAGGCCGCCGGCTCTATTTCTTGCCCTGAGCACCCTGTAATTTCCCTGGAGCCTCGCCCAGTCTCGGTCATGGTCCCCTATGGCTGGTGCCACCTCACCCGGGCCTTGCCAGCCACACTGTGGCTGCGCCATAGCAATTAAAACGGTTATTTTTGTTTGGGCCTTATTTTTCTCTCTCCCCCCTGACCGCTCCCAGCGGAAGTATTGCAAGACGCCATCCAGCCCACACTGGTAACATCGTCTAATGTCTTTTTCAGCCATGCATCCTGTGTTTGTACGTGAATGTGTGTGTATATGTGTAATCATGATATAGTTGTTAAGTTCCTTTTCTGATCTAGGCGTGTTACCACAATGGGGATGCAAAGAATATGCATACCATACACACACACACACACACGCAGAGTTCACCCCTTGTCTCCTTGTCCTGTTTACTACATGCAACAAGATAAAATCTCAAATCCAATTCCGGGCCTTACAGGACCCTTCACTCTGGGATTTCAGAGGAGGGTGAAAAAAAGCAGGCTCTGTAGTCTCTGGACACTGTCCAAGGGAAACTGATCCTCAGGAGTCAAAACAAAACCAGACGTGAAATCAGAGTTAAAACAGCTCCACCCTCGGCCCACCTCAGCCCCCCTCACCTCCCTTATCTCTCCGCCCTCTCGTGGTTACACTGGATGCACACAGGGATCACCATGACTTTGTGGGGCTCCTCTCGTCCCTCCAAATTGAAGGAGGTTTTGGGGCTTTGACATGGACCAGTACTTGTGTGTATTAGTGGTGCGCGGGTCAGCTGTTTGTTCACCCGCACCCGCCCGCAATTGCTAATAACCCATCCGCAACCACCTGACTATATGTGATAAATTGAAAATCTGAGGCCCGCACCCGACCCTAACCCGCAAATATAGACAATGTCCTGTAGGCTAAAGTCAGAGACGGCAGAATGTTATTTTGACAGGAGGTGCAGGATTTTTTATATATTTTTCTGCTTATAATTTCAGACATTTTGGAAGGCTATTTGTTAGTCAACTTGTCAATAAATATATACATGCAGCTTCTCTTCTGTCCTTATATGTTGCCCTAGAAGACTAAATAAACCCTTACTCACCAGAATAATGTCATATTGATAGAATGAACGCGTCATTCTAGTTGACAACAGTAAAGTTCTCTGTGATCTCTGCTACTTTCGTGGAGCAAAGATGTTTAGGGACCAGAGAGAAAATGCAATAAACATTTTTTTTTTTTTTATTATCTTAGAAAAGCTGAATTAGAAAGCTGAGAAACCGACCAAACATGTTTCTGGTAAGATTTTAGTTTGGCTTGGATACATATTTTTGTGGACTAAATACTATCAGCTGATAAAGACAGCAGCTCTTCAGACGGTATCTAACTGCGCATTCGCATAAGATGCTGAAAGAAATAAATAATATTTCTCCACTCCTGATCACAAGTCCAAATTTTGCCTAAATTTGGTGTATCATTTTACTGCAAGATATGCTTAATTCTGCATGAGTAAATATTAAGGCTGAGGTGAAAGGTTATAGACCTACAGTCAGTGTCCAGATTTCAGTTTCCATTTAACCCATCTGAACAGCAGGCTACAGTTCCCATGACGTGCCCTTGGCCTATTTGAAGACCCCGTCTTGTGACTGTCGAATTGGTATAGTGGCTCAAAATCGTCACACATAACATAGCCTGCACTGCTATCATCCTCTTTTATCATTTCACCAAATCTTTCCCCAAAATTACTTCTCTGGCCCATGTCTTTATTTTCATCTCTCCATGTCACAGTTTTTCTCTTATTGAATTAAACTCTGACATTGGCCTTTTTGCCTCGGTGGATCGACATTAACTTTTTCTGCCCATTCCCAAAAGCATTTGGCGATTGGCGTGTAGGCCATTTGGCGCTCGTACAGTTAGGCCCTAAAGCTTAGGCTTATGCACTAATGCCGGATAGCCTAAAATAATGAAAGAAAACCACAGTGTATAGATAAAAATTGCACAAGAATGATACATGTATGGATTTTTTAAGGTATTGTTTTCTCTTTATTCAACCAGCCTGCACGCCCACCCGCCCTTCATCCACACAATATTTCATGACCCTAAACCCGCAGATATAACTGCAGGGACTGCGGATTATGAGTAAACCCGCGCATCACTAGTGTGTATACAGGACACATCCGCCCCCCCAGCCTGGGCCTGTGGGCCTGTGGTTCTGACAGCCCACTGGCCCATCCTACCACGGCCTCAAGGTCACACTTTTAATTACACAGAAACAGTAATCTCACGAGACAGATGGCAAGCAGGCCGCCTCTCAATTACTTTATGCCCAATTGAATCATTACTGATGTTATTTGCTAAATTATGGCACACAAAAACACCACAAAACAGGATTTGTGCTACAAGTGTGGGGTGGGGGGGAGAAAGCAGATGTGCCTCTTGCCAAACATCTGTGACGGAGATCAAAAAGGAATGAAGAATACAAGTGCAGGACAGTGTTAGTTTAAAAAAACTATAATACTATAATCAGTGCCAGTGAAAATAGACCCTTATTTTTCATGAAGAAAAAAAACATGGGCCTATGCAAAACAAGTCGGCTCCCAACAGCCTAGTTTGGTAAACCACATAACAAGGGCAATTTAAAAGTGAGGAAAAGTGTTTGTCTCTTAAAAGGAGAGAGGGAAGAGAGTTTGGTTTACGGGTTCTCTCTGGGCCCGGCAGTTTGTCTTTGGGGAGCATCCCAGGACTCGGCTCCTTTCCTGAAAACCCAGCAGTGAGAGAGCTCCGCTCAGTGTCCGCCCTGCAGATGCTTCGCTCTTCCTGCCAATGGCTTCTGTGAACAATTAGAGGTCGGCTTTCCCAGCATCTCTGACCACAGCTCCCCAAGCATCTCAATCTCTAGCCCATCATTTCGAAGTGTTGGCTACTCAGACGTGCTTCAAACCAACACTGATGCCGACCGATATTGATTCGATATTGATACTATTACAAATGCCAAAGCCAAAACCAATGAAGAAAAACACATCCTGGTTAGTTTAGGCAAGAACTTAATAGCACAAATATTGCTGCACCGATGCTCATAAATACTTGAACTTGAGAGATAAATGCTTGGGTCTGACTGGTTGTAAATCCCCAGGCTGATTGGCTGCTCGTTTGGTCGTTGGGTATATATCTTGTCCTGATTGGTTGCACCCTGGTGTGTCATGTTCTACGACATTTATTTGGAGCCTCGTGCTAGTGGGGGGTGCAGCCCAACAGGCCGGAGGAGGGCTATAAATCTGCCCTAACCATCGGAGGGACAAGGAGGACATCAATGCAACAGAACATTTCCCATCCCAACAAGAACACTATGGCGACTCCCACCTCTTCTCCTCGATTAGAACCGAGCACCATGGGCTAAATCAGCTCAGGAACTTTCAGGGGGATATATGAGACTGACTCGCCAAGTTGAGTCATTTAGACTGGGCCAAGTCTGAATCCATATACAGTATAATGGCTGTGAAAAATATCTGTCCCTCTAATGACCCTAATAAGACTGGCAGCTCCCCACTAAATGACAACAGTTGCGTCTAGTGGCACGTCCTATGTTGTAAAACGATACTCAGCACATATAGAAAACTTCCAAGCTGTGTTTTTTTTTAGTCGGGGTAAGGAATTCCGTTGGCCTACAGAGCGCGGCCAGCAGTTGTTCTCCCAAGAGAGTGGTGAGCAACTAGGAAGTAGGGAGGAGGGGGTAGGAGGGAGGATTCTGGAAGATGGCTAGATGTTACCAACCACATGGCATGTTGAGAAATTGAGGGATTCTTCCAGAGGGATTCGTAAAATGTGGGGGTCCGCAAAGCGATGCCACAGGCCAAGTTACAGGATGAGGAGGTGTGGGGGTGGTGGGCGGAGGAAAATACAGACAGCATCCCAGGCAAACGTAAGGCTGAGAGGAAGTAGTGCGTATGGTCCAGTACATCACTGGGGCCAAGCTTCCTGCCATCCAGGACCTATATACTAGGCGGTTGTCAGAGACCCGAGTCACCCAAGTCATAGACTGTACTGGAGCGCCAAGTCTAGGACCAAACAGCTTCTACCCTCAAGCCATAAGACTGCTGAACAATTAATCAAATGGCCACCGGACTATTTACATTGACACCCCCCCCAATTTGTTTTTTACACTGCTGCTACGCTGTTAATTATCTATGCATAGTGACTTCAGCAAAACCTACATGTACAAATTACCTCGACTAACTTGTACCCCTGCACAGTGACTCGGTACCGGTACCCCCTAGATATATAGCCTCGTTATTGTATTGTGTTACTTTTTATTATTTTTTCCCTTTCTGTTGGTTAAGGGCTTGTAAGTAAGCATTTCACGGTAAGGTCTATAATGCAAACTAACCCACATCCTTGGATTAAATAATGAAATGCCAATATTGGTCCACAGTAGTAGCATCTAGCGGCCTGCTAACAACACTAATCCCCGCTGAGATTAGGGTGAAGAATTCCACCCCATACCTTCTCCTAACCCCACACCACAGCCATGGACTCCTGCCCTCCCAGCTGCTGTGTGTGTAGCAGGGTGGGCGCCATGGCAGGCAGCTCTGACACCTGTCTCGAACAAGTGCCAGCATTCACACAGTGACTCTGGTTTCCTGAAGCTCGCTGCCTGGCAGTCAGGTGACAAACACTAACCCACAACTCCTCTGACAGTGCACACACACAGTAGGCACACACACAGCAACATCTTAACCAAGAGGCACTTAAGTGTGATCAAGACCACTTACAAAGCCTCAATACCATGGCTAGAGAGGCCATACCCTCTCATGTCTCTCAGATATCAAACCCCTGATTCAATCTGTGGCTTGGAGCTATAAACCAACGCTTCCCCCAGTCTCTCGCCCACCCCGCTGTAACCACCATTTTTGCATACCGCTCGACTTGCGTAACTGTTGAGTGGTTTCTCTCCCGGGAGACAATGACTGTGTACAGAGAAGGCCAAATCTTTCAACTTTAAATAGGCTACAGATTGTGAGAGAGACAAAAAGAAGTTCGGTCCACTGTATAAAAATAAACATTTCTATGAGTGTTGAGTAATGTTGCTTCTTTAAAGGGGTGCTGAACTTCCTGATTTGGCCTTGGAACTTCCTGATTTCGCCAATTAGCATCAGCCGAATGGTGCGCGACTGTGGCAAAGTTGGTTTGACATTGGATAGCCTACCTCTGGGGCTAGATAGGGACTGTCAATAAATTACACAATGTAAATGGGACAATATGTTCATGTTGCACATTTTTTAATTGTCTCATTAAATTCTTTCAATATACAATATACACTACCGTTCAAAAGTTTGGGGTCACAGAAATGTCCTTGTTTTTGAAAGAAAAGCACATTTTTGGTCCATTAAAATAACATCACAATGATCAGAAATACAGTGTAGACATTGTTAATGTTGGAAATGACTATTGTAGGTTGAAACGGCTGATTTTTTAATGGAATATCTACATAGGCGTACAGAGACCAATTATCTGCAACCATCACTCCTGTGTTCCAATGGCACGTTGTGTTAGCTAATCCAAGTTTCTCATTTTAAAAGGCTAATTGATCATTAGAAAACCATTTTGCACAGCTGAAAACTATTGTCCTGGTTAAAGAAGCAATAAAACTGTCCTTCTTTAGACTAGTTGAGTATCTGGAGCATCAGCATTTGTGGGTTCGATTACAGGCTCAAAATGGCCAGAAACAAAGAACTTTCTTCTGAAACTCATCAGTCTATTCTTGTTTTGAGAAATGAAGGCTATTCCATGTGAGAAATTGCCAAGAAACTGAAGATCTCGCACAACGCTGTGTACTTCTCCCTTCACAGAACAGCGCAAACTGGCTCTAACCAGAATAGAAAGAAGAGTGGGAAGCCACGGTGCACACCTGAACAAGAGGACAAGTACATTAGAGTGTCTAGTTTGAGAAACAGATGCCTCACAAGTCCTCAACTGGTAGCTTCATTAAATAGTACCCACAAAACACAAGTCTCAACGTCAACAGTACTTGTCCTCTTGCTCAGTTGTGCACCGGGGCCTCCCACTCCTACTCCAGACTGATGAGTTTCAGAAGAAAGTTATTTGTTTCTGGCCATTTTGAGCCTGTAATCAAACCCACAAATGCTGATGCTCCAGATACTCAACTAGTCTAAAGAAGGCCAGTTGTATTGCTTCTTTAATCAGGACAACAGTTTTCAGCTGCGCTAACATAATTGCAAAAGGGTTTTCTAATGATCAGCCTTTAAAAACGATAAACTTGGATTAGCTAACACAACGTGCCGTTGGAATACAGGAGTGATGGTTGCTGATAATGGGCCTCTGTACGCCTATGTAGATATTACATAAAAAATCAGCCGTTTCCAGCTACAATAGTCCTTTACAACATGAATAATGTCTACACTGTATTTCTGATCAATTTGATGTTATTTTAATGGACAAAAAATTTGCTTTTCTTTTAAAAACAAGGACATTTCTAAGTGACCCCAAACTTTTGAACAGTAGTGTATAGTTGGTTTGAGGGTTTTTAGTCATTGAAATATTAAGCTATTATCGTTTAAAAATAATGCCCCATGTACATTGTGTAATTTACTGCTGGTCCCTAACTAGCCCCATAGGGATATCGATTATCAAACCAAATTGACCATGGGCATTATGATCGCTTCACGTGCAGCTGAGCTCCGAATTGATGATTACTTGGGTGCTGCCAGCTGTGGTCATGATTGAAATAAACCCAACCCAAGGAAAACTCTTACGGTACCCTTCATTCCGCAATATACAATTTTTTCCTTTCATCTCGCAAATCCCTGTTGGTTGGACTAGACTGACTTTATGACCAAAATTATCAATGATTAAATTAAAAACGAGAAGTTGGTTTTGAAGGGCAATCGCTCTTGAAGAGAACAGTGAGAAGGAGATAGCGTGCCTGGAGTAAACATCGGAATCCATGCTGTAATTGTAACTTAATTGTAAACTCCCCTGAGTTCACTGAGAGTATCAGAGTCAAGCTGGGTCGGGGGGTGTAATTGAGTTGTTGTCCAACAACAGCTAGGCCTACAACTGACACCACTGTAGCCACTTTGAAACATTCTACTATTACTACTACTAGTGCTAGCACTTCTTTAGCCATAATATATTTACGCTATATAGTGAGCTTGTCACCACTGTTGCTTGAATGAAAAGTAATCCAGCAGTATACCACTAGTAATGGGGGGGGGTGCTGGGGCAGTGGACTGGACCTGATTGAGCGCTGCAGTCTCTGGTATGGAGATGCTGCCGGTGCTCACTCTACCGCCCAGCGGACCACAGCCCCTTTCCCCGCCTCATTTGCACAGCAATCCTGCTTTTCTGCACTCAGTGTATCTTTTTGTCATTTCCCTGCTGAGGGTCAATTTGTATTATCTGCTGAAATGGCAGGCAGAGGGAGAGGAGGTAGGGAGGAGAAAGGGGGGTCTGGTCCCAAGGAGACTGTTTCTTTACAGCAGTGAATCTCAACGGCAACCTCCCCCTGAACACACACACAGACTGACACTCAGGCCCAACTCCCCTCCATGACTAATGTGCCCCGACACTCATACATCACCCGTAAATTGGCCAAATGAATTAACCACGGTCCCTGTGTAGTGTTACAGACTTTAAATGGATTTTCCCCTCTCCAGGTCTGCCCAATAATTGCATTTATCCATCTTGTTGAAGCGCAGTTTACACACTTGCTAACATCATGCCAATCCCGGCTACATTTTCCGCTCCAATGGCAGGAGATTTGTCATCGGATCATAACAGGTAATTCAAACAACAATTAGTTTGATGACTCAACCATATGTCAATGTCTGGCTGCCCAGTAGGCAAGGCCTTGGTGGAGCAAAGGGCCCTTCTATCTGTCTGTCTGTCTGTCTCAACCCCACCCTTTCTCAACTCTCCCATTTGCTGAGATAAATAGAGCCTTGTAATTATTTAATATCAATCATGCAAACCTCCAGACTGAAGCAACCCATGGCTGTGGTACCTAGGAAGTAAATGAGGCCTGTAGGCAACCATGCAAACACACAGAGACAGACAGACGAGGCTATGGCTGTGAACACTGGTGTGGGTGGGGGTCATCTCTACACTTGTGTAGTGTTTGAACAGTAGTGCATTAGACACTCTGGGGCCCACAGGACAATTCAGCTATGTAAACACAGAGGAACTTCCTTCCCTCCGGTCCTTCAGGCCTGCACTAAGACGACCCACTGTTTAAACAGCAGAGAATTCCTCCGCCCGCCTGGCCCTACCAGAGCAGCTGCTCTCCACTGAGGCCTCAGTGCAGGACGGACCAGAGACAGGCTCAGTGTTTAGTCAAAGTCCTCAGGGTAATCCTCCAAAGACAAATAAATATGTACAGACAGACAGAATCTGGACTGAATTGACAATAAAGACTTAGCATGGCCATAAAAGGTGTATTATATTTTTACCTCGACTGTAATGTCTGAATGGGTTTTATTTGTTCACAGAAATTATAGGCTAGTCACCTGGGCAAAGGCAGATGAGCTAACCAGAAGATCAAGAGTTAACACTGGGAAAATTTTCCATCCTGAAATCTTGCCACTCAATGTCACCTGTTATGACAACGCCAGCAATATATCTTTATTGATATTTGAAGAATGCTCAACGGATAAAGATACCGGGGCAGTAAATGGGACGATTAACAATAAGATGGGGGGGGTAAAGAAACTCGTCGTTCTAAAGGGCACCGTGGCAGACGTCACAGAAGCTGGTCACATGATCTTCACCTGCCACTCCCGCAAGAGGACAGGATGACAATCCAGACCCCTTAGTATACTTTCAATACTACATTAATCACTTAAGTTCAAAGATCTTCATATTTGTCTTCTATCATTATTACGTATAAATCCTTTCAATTGACTGTCAATCAAGCCTGTTATAATAGGCCTAATCTAGAAAATCATCTTTTACTTTCATCCTTTTCCCTGTAGATATTTATCTTAGTACTATATGACTTGCTAACACCGTGAACAACAGGTCATTATTTCAACCCATACCTTGGGATGCTGAATTCAATTGTTTTCTACTTCAACAGTGCTACATTTCTTCTGCTTGTCAGTTGATTTGGTCCTCATTCCACATCAGTCCCCTCTGGCTGACAGCGAAGGCCACTCATCCCACCTCAGGCCAGTTGTCCAAACAGACACTCAATTCACTTTGACCCCTTGGGGAGCCAATTGACAATTCATTCAGTGCTGGGAGTCAATTTCTTCATTTTTGGAATTGACCCCAAACACTGCTGACACCATTCCTCAGTGGAGAGTAGAATGCATTAGGGGCATTTAAACCTATGGTTTTCATACAAACAGCCCCCCAACCACTCACACACACAGACCACAACATACAATATCCCACAACAGTGTCAGATGTGGTATTCAATCTACTCTTCTGCCTACTAAGAACACAACATAGCATGTGCCCATGTGACCAGCAATTTTCATGAAATGTTATCTACTGTACACAAATTGACAGCTGTCTATTTTAAGAGGGGTAGGCTAATATTATTTTATGTAAATAGATTTCTAACGGGCAGCTAAAGAGCTGACACTGGAAATGTTCTCTTAATCTATTTTTTCCGGACATTGTTGCACAGACCCGGAAAATCTCTCACTATTCCACAGTGTGTGCAAAGGGCTTACATTTCATTAGCCTTGTGCATTTTTACATACAGTAATCTCTGAAACATTTTGTTCTAAATCCTACAATAATCTGGAGATTAGTAGATACATTTCTTCTGCTCTGACTCTAAAGCTCCCTCACCTTTTCAAGCAGTTATAAATCCAGCACCTTTAACGGCAAACAAGCAGACAATCACCTCATTAGTGCGCTCCCACACACACACAAACCACTCCGCAGAGCTTATCCTCCTGCAATTAAAAGTTGAATTAGAAGATAAAAAAAGACATGGACTTGAGTTATCACCTTTCACTTCTCCATGATGTGACACATTACAAAATGGTCCCTCGCATCTGAAAGTTTTTTGTCCAGATTATTTGAACAATGTGAAAGTTCCAGAATCCAAATGTGCAATCACAAACTATACCAAATTATCTATGCTCCTTACAAATCCAGAAATCCTTGACATTTGTGAATATCTGAAATACAGCAGATAATCACCATAACAGGACACTCGTCAGAGTGCTGCATCTTTTTATGCAGGATTTAATATTGTAATGACAATGTCCTAATATATGCCATGTATTTTCCCTTTGAAGTTAAAAATAGACGGGTAGGTTTGTTGTAGCTTATAACAATGGTGAGATGGTATAGGGAAGATTAAGTGCTAAAGGGTGGTGGTGGTGGTTCACATATTTTCACCAGACATTGCAGGTGATGATTCATAATCACTTCTCCCAAAAACACCAAGCTCTCCTGAGTAAGATTTCCACACAGTGGAACAATCTAGAGCAATCTGACACATCCATACAAGCCTGGCCTACTACAGGTGTTCGCTGCACATTGGCATGGCTAGTCATTATACAGTCCAACATGATCATTAAGAGGAGCTATGATGACGTTACACCCCCCCCCCATGGAAAACTCAAGCACTTCTATCTCTCATCATAAAAGGGTTAGAGAAGCAGCTCCTTTCCCAACAGAAAGCATGTCAGCCTCCCTGCACTTTGACCCTCCCCAAACACACTCCAATCCAAACAAGCCCAGCACCACCAAATTCCTCCACCATCAAATAATCCTCTCACTCGATGACGCTTTTGGGGCCGACATTTTGATAATGAGGCAATGAAACAGGTGGAGAGAAGTGGCCAGAATCATTAAGAGGAAAAGCCACACACATGGCCTGTCCACATCAACTGTGGCAATAAACTCGTCCCAACACCCCCTTCTCTTAGTCTTGCTGTTTTTGGGGGGGGAGATAGATGTGAGGCCTGAGGGCACTATTGTTTAGAGATCGAACCAGGAACTGTCGCTGCTCTCATTGCGCTGGCATTAACAGCAATTATGCGCCCTATTCAGACAGCCTGTGTGAACCACACACACGTCGCTGGACGCATTTCCCGCTTTTCTTAAACCCCACATTCTCTCCCAGTCCGCTGTTAAACTCCTTTCGCTGCTGGAGACTCACGGCATAATGAATGAATGGGCTTACAGAAATATGCACACTCAGACGAAAAATAAATATACCTAGTCTTAAATTGAACAAATAAAAGTATCAATAATTATTTACCTAAAAAACAGACAGTAAATTATCTTACATATGCATTTAAAAAATGCTACATAAACAGTTTTTCACTATAAAAGGTCATTGGTCTAATTATCCTTAAACAGGCACTCAATACTACAGAGCTACATCTTATCTTTGTACTGGTTGCAGTGCAAAAGCACAGCTCTATTGTAAAGGAATACAAACCCCTGCTAGCACCTGCTCTAAACTATATTGATCCCATAATTGATGGAAAGAGAAAACAACTTTGAGCTTCAGTCGAATTATAGAATAAAAGGATGAGATTGTCTATCAGTATCATCTAAGGAGTCATTGCCTGCAAGGTAAACCTTGACATCTCTACTAGCAGTCCAGGGCTAACGCAACCAACACTCCCAACACGTGCGTTTGTATCGGAACACTTGACAGATATAAGGACAATAGAGCAAAGAATCCTAAGACCTGCCCCTTGAAATTCAAGGAACATCCATGCATCTTACATACTTCGGATCTAGGGAGCATAGTACATAGAACATAAAACATGTGAGTGCACACTGCATGCACATACTGTGCCGCACACATATGGTACATAGATGCAAATGCAAACACACAAATAGGATATAATTTGATTTCCATGTTTCAGGGAGCCCCAAGCCCTGTGGGCCGGCAGTAAGACTATATTTAACAGATGACAAAAGTTGCATTCCAGATGTACAGTGAGATCTTTGTGTTGAGCTTTATGGAAATGCATGGGAGAGAGGGGGTGAGTGGAGGGGAAGGAGAAGAGGGGGGCACCAGTGCACAGCTGCTAAGCCAATGCTGTTTTTTGAGACAGAAAAGCATAAAGCAGTGTGGCCCAGTGATAGGGAATTGGAAGGTTGGGGGGGGGGGGGGGGTTGTTGTTGCAGTATGGGGGAAAGTGTATTTGTCAGTAGTCTATGCAATGTGCCTTCCCATCCACAGTTCTATTGAGGAAGAAAAGTTAGATATTTCAGTTAGAGGCCTATTTTTATAAAAAATGTGCATTCAGCACAACACGCATTTGAAATTGTACATCAGATTAGTAGTTCTATTACACAAAGCTCAATTGCATAGGTCTGATAAATAAATAAAAACAAAACCAGGGTTGATTGTGCAGTTGGGCATAAACTACACTCAAACTCTGTTCACTACCACCAGGGAACTACTCCCATCACAGTATTTAAAAAACCTAATTAAAAACACACCCATAAACATGTTGGACTGACTGATTTTGTTGTGTGTCGTTTCAAACGAACTGACCGAGAGCCATTTTTGTATGGTTTCACAGCTTAGCCTGCCAACATCATCAGCATAAGACAATTAAGTCCTGCCAGTGAAAGAAAAAAATATCAGTAAATATTTACATCGCAAATCTTTACTAGTCATTCACTAGGCACTAACAAAACCTTACTGTACTCTCCCTCTCTCTCTCTTTCTCTACATCTGCGATTCATTGACTTTACAATTTACCACATGTCGAGATGGGAGAGGTCGAGCCTCCATCTGAATCACGACACAAATATGCAAGTGATTTATTGTTTTAAAAACTGTGGGCCGATTTAGTGCAACTCCACTTTTCCTGAGCATTACTCCTATTGGCAGACCATGAACAATTACAGTTCGGACTAATTAAGCTTGGAGAATGTGCAGTGCGCCGCTAATGTCTAGCAGGCCTCGATTTTAGTTTAATGGTGCCAAACTTTACTTCCCAACTTTACTCCCTCAAATCCAAAACAGATTGCACTTTTTATGGGTGTTTATCAAGCTCAAGAAAAATAAGTACCTTTTATTTTCCTTGCATGGGATGAGAAAAATAAAGAAGTGGAAGGGGGGTGAGAAAGAAGGGAAAAGAAAGAGAGCGTGTCCTTCACAGCCTTCTAAAAAAATGTGGAGTGCATTTTGCGAGGAAAGACTAAATGTGGACGCGTAGTGCCATGAACCCCCTGCGGATTGCAATTAAGCCCTATTAACATGTAAAGCCTATTTGATAAGGTGTGGGTCTATCCCCCAAATCCGCATTAAGATATCTTTCCTCCCCTCGCCGGGACAAGCCATTCAGAGCTGTACCAGAAGACACATAATCCATATGATATACTATTGTTATGCATATTCTGCTAACATGTTTAAAAAGATACTGTATGTGTCAATTATACAATTTTGGCCATACCAGAACATCTACATACACACAAAGGATTACACTATGTATTACATTTGGGCTAATGTACAAATACCACTGCTGATCTGATCTAATCTAATCTTGCCACAAATCCACCATTCCCTCCCAAAAATGTAAAAATTGTGTAAGTCATTAATTGTGTAGGCAAGCGCCATTCATTTTTAAATAGGTGGGTCTACCACAATAGAAGAGATACTGCTGCAACAATACAAGTGAAACAAAGAAAATAGGAAAAAGGCTATTGTTTCAATCATACGTGTCCTCTTGCCAAGCTTGCTGTGGAATCGCCACGGGTTTCGAGAGCGTCTTTTTTTCACTCGAAATAGACCAGGGGATGCAGGGTGTTGCATTCTCGCTCCCTCTCTCTTTTTTGCTTCTTTTTAAAACTACTCATAATTAGATGTTGAAACCCAAAACCAAAAACCCCAGCCAAAAGTCTGCAGGCCCCAGGAATGATGGGGCCAGGGGTGGCGTCAAATATCTTAACATTCATAAGTCCGAGGCAGTAAATAAACCCGGCGGATTTACGGCCCTGCAGCCCTATGCCAGAGTGCTGGCCGCCCAGCCCCCGCTCCCTCTCTTTCCTCTCTGCATACCTGTTGAGGTGTGATGTTAGCCAGCAGCACTGGAGTTAACCCGTCGCCTTTTCAGAAAGCCCCATGTTAGCATGAGCATCTGCACAAACGCAAAGAGAGAGAGAGGTGCAAGGAGCAGCATGGCACCCGGAGTTAGCTGGCCAGGCCACTTCACCAATTCAACCTGTTCCCACTGAACCAGCAGGCCTTTGTGTGAGGTTGAGAAAGGAGGGAGAAGAAGGAATGGAGGGATGAGGGGAAAAGGGGGGGAAGAGGGCAGGAGGCCTAACACCCTGGGCATAACGTCATGTCAAATTGCTAAATTATCCCAAATTGTACAGCTTTTTAGACTTAGGTGGTTGGAAAAAACAAACTATCGCTCGTTATAGCTGTCTGAGGTCAGACAGATTAACCTCCACACATTCAAACACACACACACACACACACACACACACAAAAAAGACATGCAGTAACGGAATCACAGGAAGCATAGAAAGGCATGCCCAAAATGTCAAGATCATGGCCAGTTGACAAAAAAAAGAGAAATCAAGTGGCAAGGCTGTAACATCACTAACATCACAATCATATCACATTGGGCCATTATATGTCTAAAAGTATGGAAACAACAAAAAAAGATTGCACACACATGCCAAATCATGAATTCCAAAATAATAGTACTGAACCGTCTGCACCAATGAGACCCAAACTTGATCAAATGAGAAAATTGGATTGAGGAGAAAAAGCAACCGACAAAGCCTGCTATATCAAAGAACCATACAACAATGGAGTGAGCTAGCCATTTCTAATCACAGACACAGTACCAGTTATATTCTGTAGCCTTCCTTACTAGTTAGGGGGGAAGACAGATAATCAATGCCCAGGTGAATTATTGATGCTATACATTTATGAATACAACAGCCACACAAAAAAAACACTAATGGGTGGACACACACGGTGCTAAATGTAACCGACCTGAGAGGAGGGTTTGGTTAGTGCACTAGGTAAACCATCATAAGCCAAAAAGGTATGACGTGATCTTGAATAAAGCTGTACTGAACATTTATAGTGCAGGTTTAATTGTGCAATAAATTTGATCACATTTGCAACGTCTCCTTGCATTGTAAACCAATTAAACACGGATCACTGGGTTTTTCTAAAATGTTATTTTTGCAGATGATCTTATCTTACATACAGGGAGGTGGTGGAGTAGACAGAATGACAGAATGACAGTGTGTAACAAAACTGATCAAATAGGCTACTATGAAAAGCTTCCAGATTTTGAATTACCTCTGACAACCACTGAACTAATGGGCACAAGGAGGTAGACTGTACACAGACCTGATATCAGATTTGAGACAAGTACAGCAGCATCTTCTTACACTGCAAGGGCATTCCATGACTTTGTTTTTATCAGTTTGGTATATAAGCACATTCTAATGTGGAAGTTATGTGCACAAGCACTGGACCTGGCACTATAGTGAACATGTGCAAAAAGAAACTAACCCATTGAAACAAATAGCCAGCTTAAACCCAGTGTGGGTGTGTGCCCTGATGGGAATAAAGGATGACTAGTCCTGCAAATGCACCAGTATTGTGAACATGAGGGACACACTACTGTGTAATAATGGTAAAGAATGTCAAACGGTCTCAAATACGGACAAGACACACATTTAATAAAAACACCAAATCATAAAATATACAAATAGCAAGATAATTCGGTAAGATATAAATAAAGTGTCATATATGTGCAATTATTTTGTAGACATGTTATAAGACATGCTTAAAATACTTAAAAAGTAAACATGTGTCAGACACAAAAGGGTGCATTACATTGTCTATCACATGTGTGTTCATTTTCAAGGTGTGTGTGGTGCACTAAATTGAGGAAACAAATATCAGTTTCATTACCCAGAGGTATATGTGGGGGTAAGATCATATTTCCTAATGCCTGGTCTTTGCCTTAACCTTGTAAGATGAGATGACAGGTCCTAAAGCAATGACTTGTAATTGCAACCATTTAAAAAATAAAAAAATAAAAAAAAGGTTTATAAAATTATCCCGCCTAAGCATTGCTATTGCCCAGTGGGACTAGGAGGTGGCGAGTAAATGAGTAAGTATGCATAATTATAGCTGAGCTGATTGCCTCTAATAAATAACATGAATTTATTTATAAATAACGTTTTACATGGCACATGCTTTTAAGAGCGATGGTTTACCCATTACAGGCTAGAGTGGTATACATGGGCTACAACATGTAAAAATCAAACAATTTCCAGCCTATAAATAAATGATTTCAAATTTATTTAAATGTTTGAGGTAAAAATATGAATGTCTGCATATTCAAAGTAACTGTCAATGACAGGCCTCTTTCAGCTAATGTCAATGCAGTTTGACCAATGCAAATTACATAAATAAACTAATTAACACATTGGCTTTGTTTTTATAAGGTCCTTTCTCAATGCTTTTTTGAGTTTCCTGTATGTTGATATATTTATAGACACTTGTGTTAGGTGTTATTATACTGCCTTAGGATAAAAAGGTTTAAATGGGTCATGTGTTTTAAGCGTTAAAGAAAAAAACGTTTTCAATGAGGTTGTGAAAACAACGTAGCGAAGGCTCAGTACAACATTATATTAGGGGGCGGTATGAAATCAGAGCCAGAGGTAGCCTAACAAACACATAATAATACAGTAATAATAATAATAACAATAACATGATAATAATAACATGAATAATACATTCAAGAAGAAGCAGCATAATAATAATAATTTTTAATTGTCCACTATAAACTGCTATGTTATTATTGAAATTAATGTTCATATTTTGTACTATAATTTGATCACAGGTGTACAAAAAATGGAATATTCATCATGTGCGCATGACCTTGCATACCATTTTTTTATTTGAGGTGATGAAATGAATTGATTATCCCTATTGCTAGAATTCTACTTACTGTAGGCTACAGAGGAACATGCAGGCACACTGTTGCAAGCGACATGCATGCCATTGTACAGTTCATGAAAAGTTGCGAAACTTCTGTCTACATTTAAACAGCTAAACACACCTCGCTGGGTGTCAATGTGCGTTTGTTCAAGGCTGCGTGAATTGTGTGTGTCCATTAATGTACGCACATCGGTGTAAATAAATGAACTTACTGTGCGAGCTGTTGGAGAAAGTGATCCATTCGGAAGGTACGGGCTTGTAAGATCGGGGATCATTATAAATGGATAGCCCGGGTACGGTGGGCTCTTGAACAGCCCTCCATCTTGCCTTTTCGCAGCTAACATGGCGGGGGGAAAGAAGAAAAACTTTTATAAGTGCCTTGACAACTTTTATACATCTGAGATTCTACTAGAAACCCACTCGGTACGCTCATATGCAATTGTGTACAAATCTAAGAGACAGACAAGCAGAAACTCACCCTCCTCTAAACTTTCTCTTGTTTTGTCTCTGAAAGTTTCAGACCTAGGCGGAGGCCGTCTTTCCGCCTTGAAAAACAACGAAACACAGGGGTTGCATTAAAGAAAAACATAGGGAAAGCATTACTTTTATATACCGTGGTTGCACATTTCGCGCACAATAAGTAAATGTTTGTAAACTACCGAATGCCCAATCGATTCCGATTATTTCACTTACCTCCGAATCTGACGAGCTGTTTTGATTTGTTTCTGATTCATTTACAAGAGAAGATTTGACATCTGCTAAATCCCTTTCTGCCGATAAGTTCTCCGAAATTTTTTCCTCCTGCTCCCCTTCGTCTTTGAAGGAAATCATTTCATCGTTCGCACCCAAATCGTCCCCTCCACCGCCGTTGAGCTGCGGCATTTTCCCGAGCAATTTTGGGGGGCAAAAACACAAAGTTTTAAACCCTTGATCTTGGTGATCTAGAATCCGAGTTAAAGTTTAGAGTCTGTATTGGCGTTTTCCAAGCACTGGCGGTTTATACAAACTAAAAAGAGGGGAACCTTGGCAGAAAAAGAAGCCGGAGATGGAGCTGAGCCGCTCGGATTGAGTGAGTTGAAGTTGGTCGGAGTGGTTTTCAGTTCAAAGGCGGCGCTGATTGACAGATAGAGAGGGATGGAAATAGAGAGAGTCTGGATTCAGGATTATTGACAGGGAGAAACACACAAGAAACTAATGAGATTCAAAAAGGGAGGGACTTGAAGTGACGTTTTCATAAATAGGGAGAGAGAAAAAAGGCTGGAGGAAGACGGTGGACGAGTGTGCAGTTAGAAAAGCGAGTGAGGAAAAGGCAGTTTTGGTGAGGAGCGCGGGACAGTGAAGCGCCCCTGTTTGCTTTTGTGCTGTTGTAGCAAAATAAGCGAAAGACAGGAGTTACTTGTAAATACGGATTCAATATATGGGCGGTCTCCCGCTGAAAATGAGTAGAGAGCACTTCCTTATTTTCTCCAGTTTCAGTGTAGCAATTTTGATAAATTACGACACAGGGGCCAAAAGTTGACCGCGCATGCTTTCCAGAATGAACTTGAATAAGCCTATATCTATCAACATTTGCTTCGGGTAGGCTATGAAGCAGTATGAATACCATTTTGATCACTGACAGCTTGAAGCATTTCCTTCTTTTTTCTTTAGCCCTTTTAAAGCAAGCTATAATATATTTCAATTATATTAGACATTTTTGTTGTACATTTTTCATATCCTATTGCATAATCTGCTATTCTAGACTATATCCTCAATTAGGTTGCATCCATAGCCTATGCATTTTCATTAAAAAATGTTGTTCTACTTAATAAGATAGGCCTATATTTGCATGGAGTGTGAAATATAAAGGACGCGACGATGAAGGTACAGACGTGCTCTAACAGTCTGCACACCGTTGGGAAGACTACAGGCAGAGGGGTCTAATGAGGCCGGAGATTTAGGACTAACCTGTAGCCTATTCATTATAAAAGAACAGACAGGGGCTTGGTAAATTTGTGCTAGTTACTTTTCTCCAATCTGACAGATTTCTAAAGCACAGTAAAAAAATAATTTAAAAAATGCCACCAAAAAACCGTACAGCTCATTTGTGTCATGGGTGCAAATTCTTAACGGCACTCGAAAGAAATGTTTCATTACATTATGGAGCAGGTTTATTTATAATGGTCATCCAGTGGTTTTAATTATAAGTTTGGCTAGACATTTTTAGTACAACAATTTAATGAATGCCACGCTAAACATCTACCGTTTGTGTAAAAACAAATGATGTACCCTGTCAAAAGATTAGTCTGCTTAACTCCTTGACAGCTCTAGGCCCACACCAGGTCACAGTCAGTTGACCGTAGTTTACTACGGTGTAGTGTAGGAATTGCCTGTCGTAGTCTTCTTTGGACTTAAATGATATTGAATATAAAATAGCCTACCGGAATATGTGACTGCAGTCCTCAATGTTTATCGCTGCTTGTTTTCACACCTTCCTCTCCCAAATGTGGTTCAAAAACAGCAACCTCTGGAGCTCAAAAACTAGTCATTATTCTATCAACCTCTTTGGGTTTCGCGCCACAAATTCTATTCCAATCAGGGTCACGCGGACATCAAACGGCAGATGAATATCATTAATGCGATCAAGTGTTTGAATAAATTAAGGGGAGAAACAAAACGACCGCTTTCGATTTGATCTTCTGCACTATTTTCTTTATTTAGGCTTCTCTTAATTCTGAAATTGAATTATTCAATTGTATATCTCTACTTAAGCCCAGGGTTCCTATTTTGATGACCCCCCCAAACAAGCTGTCGGTGGTAGCCTATGAAAAAGCATTGTGAAATATATAAGCAGTTTAATGAACAGGCTATAGCTGACCCTCACCTCTCACTTGGCTGCTCCAGAAAGACCACTCTAGTGTGTGTGTGTGTGTGTGTGTGTGTGAGTAGTCCACTGGGGCTCCAAAGGCCTGGGAAATCTATATTTTATTTAATAATCATAAAAGTGATGTTTAATAAATCATAAAATGTTTTTTTCCAGAAAAACAAAATATATAGCTATAGTAACACAATGTTTTTTTTTAATGGCATAATACACTTGTTTTGAGTCTGTCTTCTGCTCAGTTGTCAAAATACTGTGTTGACAAACATTTATTTCACATAGACCTACTGCATGACAGAGATAAGGGCTATATAATGAACCTGTAGCCTATATTGACTCGCTTAGAACAGGCTTCTTTAAAAGCACATCCTTCTGCAATATGATCACTGATCTGGCATGACTGGATCAGCTGAAAGCAATATGGTGGAAACCTACACAATATTATCAAATTATTGAGTTCCTGTAGCAAAGGAAGGAAGGAAGGAAGGATGCATTGTAGGGGCTGGAGGGATTATAAGGATGCTTTTCTTAGGTAATCATGTATGTCTGTGTAGCAGCAGAGAAGAGGCACCCCACCCCTCCCCAGCTCTACAAACCTGGAGCCCACACAGACCAGACCAAAGCAGTGGAGTTCCAAGCTCGCCCTTTCCTGGATTGCCTCAGCAGGTGCCTGAGGGTTCATTGGGGTGTGTGGAGTGTTATCGTAATTTTTCTATGGAGGAGTGTTATCAAATCTATAGGATTTATACATTTTCTCACATTTTCACCACTGCATACAGCAATACACGCTGCTGTATTAGATCACCCACTCTTCTTTCCTAGATATTACAGTGAAAATAGTCCTAGTGGTCCTTACAGCCAACATCGGGCAAGATAGTTCTGCATACATGCTAAACTCTTTGTGCAAACGGTTAATTACCCACAATGCCTCTATATTCTCAACCATGCAGGCTGAAATGGCTCTGGTCTCAATTAGCATATTATAGGGTCTGTCTACCGCTTGTTTTCATAGTAACAATATGTGCATTTTAAAGCCCTGTTTAATAGTAACTACAGCTTGATTCATGCCATATCCCCTCTGAGCTAGATGAATAAAGCAATATAAAGATGTCTGTCTTTAACAAGTGGAACTTGGCATTTAACCTTTTTTTTGCATTTAGTCAATTGCAAATTCCCCCCATTGTATGGGGAGGCGCTGCTAACCATTTTAGCGTTTTTTCCAGTACAGTTCAGATGAATTATATCATATGAATAATGACATGGTTAACCACAATTATGTGTTTCTAATGGCTCTCCACATTGTGTAAAGGACAATAATGGGGAAATTGATTTAAAAATGTATTTGATTATGCAAAGATCCTTTTATGATGTATATTCATCATTATTGTAAAAGCAAATCGGACCACAGAAATATAACTTGTTTCAAAAGCTGGTTTAGTGAATGTGGTTATTTAATGTTTCCTGCCAGTGTACAGTACAAACATACAATACAACCCATAAAGCTGAAAAAATACAGAAAGTATTAGGCCTACAGAAAAGTACAGAAAAGAAAACATAAGTATAACGTCGGAGAGTAAGTAGCATAAATGAGTACAGATGTCTTATGCAATCAATACTATCGCCATGCCACAATTTCTTTAACAATCTGTTTAACCAAGCATTTGTAGATTGATTAGATTATTGAACACTATAAATTCATTCCCCAACCTATATACGCACTCTGTACAAAGGATAACATTATATTGGCATTAGAATGTTTCTAAGTAAAAAGCACAATATGAAGAAGAGTTGCCGTGTGCAAGTAACAGGTCAGACTAACATGATGAAATGGCAACATTCTGGTTTATTAGCTCTACTTCTACCTCGGTAGGTATTGGTTGCTGGCAACACCTGCCTGTCTCCAACCCGTCCACCGTTACAAAACAGCGCATCGTGGGAACCATATTAGAGGAACTAAGTGAACTGCCTCCTTCATCCAAAACAAACAGCAGGCTTTTCAAAAATGAATGTGATAGTCATTAATCAGTGGAAGAAGCAGACCTGGAGCTCTCTAAACATAGAACCCACCTGAGACAGGACTGCAGGGCCTGGAGCTACAGTACACAGTCAGGGCATGTGTTTGCTGTCCTCAAGCCCTGTGGTCACCTCCGATATGTCAGCCAAGGCACAGCAGCATACTCCTGTCCGTCAGAGAAATCGTCTCGTTGGACGGCGAGCCAAGCTCTGGCTTGTAAACATTAGGTTAATGGTCAATAGTAGGTCAACAACACAGAAGTTTTGTGTTGGGTGTTATTGTATTTTTATGGTACTGAATGAGAAGTGAAAACCTATGGAGGCCTACATCATAGATTTATATATGGGTTAGTGCGAAATTTGACGATTCAAACCACCGCATTCTGGTGGTCTTATTGTCAGCATTCAGAATATGAGAGTATCGTCTTAGCGGGAGAGTGACTCAAGTTTATTGTTAAGTTCCTTTTTCTTTTTCTGGTCTTATAAGAAACATGTGCAGTCGTTATAAAGATGCTGACACGGCTTGTAGCATTAGGCTTCTACTGACAGCAGGTCAGGTGTGGGTCTAGACATTACCACAAAGAAAACTGATGGAGAACCAGCCTTTTTGTCTCTTCTAATCTTTTCACAAATCTCACAAACAACCACGTCCAAAGAGAAGCACAAGAGGCATGTGGAAAAAAACAGTTATCCTGACTCCCACTTTGTGTTTCGGACAAAAAAGGAAATCCCTCTTGTAATAATGGGCTTGTGTTTTGGGCCACACTACCTCTATGGTTTTCTGAGATGAGGACCTAATCTCAGGAGCTTCCTTAGCAAGCAACAGCAGGTCTTTGACCAGGAGGAGAAAACCAGGAACAATGTTTCAATGACATTCAGAAGAATGGCCCATAATTACAACCATACTGAGAGCAATTTCCCCTGTTTGTTGATGACTTAAGGGTGTATGTGTGTGGTGATGGTGGAGGGGGGGTCAGATAATGAGATTTCCATACAGAGGGGCTTATTGAAGATATTTATTCATTGTCCAAATCATGTGTTTCCATTCTCCCTCTTTCGATCTATCCCTTTCTCTCTGTCTCTCTCTCGTACTTTGTGGAATTGTTTTCCAATCATATTTGTATATATAAACATATGATGTACAGTAATGGTGCTCTCACATGGGTAGAGGCTGTATAGCTCCCCAGTTGATTGCGTACAGCTGCTCTTTGAATAGGACATTGCATGTACCAAGAAAAAACAAACGCCGTATTATGGATAGGGACAGTTATTTATTACATTTTATTTTGTTGTTTTTATTTTGACCGGTATTTCCAGCATTTTCCACTAGGTTTGCTGCAGGTAGGAAATCCTAGAAAATGTTCTGTAATTGACACAACCTGTCTCCAATCAATCAATCAATCAATCATTTTGCGTGAGTGTTGACCCTTTTCACACTAACTCTTTTAACTCATCACATATGCTGCTGCTACTGTTTATTATCTCTCCTGTTGCCTAGTCACTTTATCCTCACCTATATGTACATACACTACATGACCGAAAGTATCTGGACACCTGCTTGTCGAACATCTCATTCCAAAATCATTAATATGGAGAAGGCTGGGAACGCTTTCCACTAGATGTTGGAACATTGCTGCGGGGACTTGCTTCCGTTCAGCCACAAGAGCATTAGTGAGGTTGGGCACTGATGTTGGGCGATTAGGCCTGGCTCGCAGTCGGCATTCCAATTCATCCCAAAGGCGTTCAATGGGTTGAGGTCAGGGCTCTGTGCAGGCCAGTCAAGTTCTTCCACACCAATCTTGACAAACCATTTCTGTATGGATCTTGCTTTGTGCACAGGGGCATTGTCATGCTGAAACAGGAAAGGGCCTTCCCCATACTGTTGCCAGAAAGTTGGAAGCACAGAATCGTCTAGAATGTCATTGTATGCTGTAGCATCAAGATTTCCCTTCACTGGAACTAAGGGGCCTAGCCCGAACCATGAAAAACAGCCCTAGACCATTATTTCTCCTCCACCAAACTTTACAGTTGGTACTATGCATTCAGGCAGGTAGCGTTCTCCTGGCATCCGCCAAACCCAGATTCGTCATTTGGATAACAGCAATTACAGATGACCGGGGCAGCTCTAGCAGGGCAGAAATTTGACAAACTTGTTGGAAAGGTGAGATCCTATGATGGTGCCACATTGAATGTCACTGAGCTCTTCAGTAAGGCCATTCTACTGCCAATGTTTGTCTATGGAGATTGCATGCCTGTGTGCTTGATTTTATACACGTCAGCTGAAATAGCACAATCAACTAATCTGAATGGGTGTCCACATCATTTTGTATACATAGTGTATCTACCTCAATTACCTTGTACCGCTGCACATCGACTCAGTACTGGTACCCCGTGTATATAGCGAAGTTATTTTTACTCATTGTGTATTTACTCCTTGAGTTATTATTTGTATATTATTTGTATTTTTTCCTCCGCATTGTTGGGAAGGGCCCGTAACTAAGCATTTCACTGTTAGTCTACACCTGTTGTTTACGAACCATGTGACAAATTTGATTTGATTTGAGTCCCGGTTGGGGATACTCCATGAGTTCACTACAATATACTTCCTTGGTTGGTTTCATTGACTCTTCCCTTAAACTGCCCGAAATTGACACATTTTTAGCTACAATGTCCGAGTCTGTTGGGAAGGATCAGCTTCAGCAAAATGAGATGTAGAATCACTGATTTACAAATGGTATTCCCTGCCTAATAATGTGCTTTGTGCAATTAAGATCCGTAGAGCTTTGCCTCCCCTTTGCTTAGGTGATCCCCCCACCAAACATTCACTCACAACCAGACATTGAGTGATTCATTGGAGACAGCTTGTGTAAATTAAAGAACATTTCCTAGGATTTTCTACCTGGAGCAAACCTAGTGGATAATGCTGGAAATACAGGTAAAAAACAAAACAGAAGTCCATTACTATGGAATCCCATTACTATGGAAACCCATTTCCGCCATCCCAAATTTTCTGGGGGGATACTATCAAAAAATGTCATGTTACTATCTCAAAACTTTGAGATACTACGTCAACATTTGGTGATACGTACAGTAAGTACAAATTTAGAGATACTATTACATTTTTTTTAAATACTAAGTAAAACATCTGAGATATGAAAGTCAAAATTTCGACATAATAACTCGAAATGTTTGGATAGTAGACAGTAGTTAGAGGATATGTTTCTTCATTTGTAACATTATGTGGTGATTTCATAGGTGACACCACAGGAGTGTTTTCCTGGGGCCCAGAGTTTTCCCTGATCTGGTAGGCTACCTAACCAGGGAAACTCCAGACCCTAGTTATAGGGTATGAAATAGAAATACATAAGCTGTAAAACAGTTTTATGGGCTATGATGGGACCAGATTTCTTCTAATCAGGTCATATGGTTTTAAAAAACTAGACAACTACAATTTGAGTTTGCTTTATGAAGCACTGCAACGTGGATATATGGAAATAAATCGCCACATAATGCTACAAATTAAGAAACATATCTTACATTAATGTTCTACTCTTAAAAAATGTCGAGTTAGTACCTTGAAATTTAAAGTTGGTATAACTTTATTTTACTTACACTATTGTTCAAAAGTTTTGGGTCACTTAGAAATGTCCTTGTTTTTGAAAGAAAAGCACATTTTTGGTCCATTAAAATAACATCAAATTGATCAAAAATACAGTGTAGACATTGTTAATGTTGTAAATGACTATTGTAGCTGGAAACGGCGGATTTTTAATGGAATATCTACATAGGCGTACAGAGGTCCATTATCAGCAACCATCACTCCTGTGTTCCAATGGCACGTTGTGTTAGCTAATCCAAGTTTCTCATTAGAAAACTCTTTTGAAATTATGCTAGCACAGCTGAAAACTGTTGTCCTAATTAAAGAAGCAATAAACCTGGCCTTCATAAGACTAGTTGAGTATCTGGAGCATCAGCATTTGTGGGTTCGATTACAGGCTCAAAATGGCCAGAAACAAATAATTTTCTTCTGAAACTCGTCAGTCTATTCCTGTTCTGAGAAATTAAGGCTATTCCATGTGAGAAATTGCCAAGAAACTGAAGATCTCGTACAACGCAGTGTACTACTCCCTTCACAGAACAACCAGAATAACCAGAACAACCAGAATAGAAAGAGGAGTGGGAGGCCCCGGTGCACAACTGAGCAAGAGGACAAGTACATTAGAGTGTCTAATTTGAGAAACAGATGCCTCACAAGTCGTCAACTGGCAGCTTCATTAAATAGTCCCTGCAAAACGCCAGTCTCAAAGTCAACAGTGAAGAAGCGACCCCCGGGATGCTGGCCTTCTAGGCAGAGTTGCAAAGTAAAAGCCATATCTCACGGAGCCGGCCGCGACCGGGAGGCGCACAATTGGCCTAGCGTCGTCCGGGTTAGGGAGGGTTTGGCCAGCAGGGATATCCTTGTCTCATCGCACACTAGCGACTCCTGTGACGGGCCGGGCGCAGTGCGCGCTGACCAGGTCGCTAGGTGTTCGGTGTTTCCTCCGACACATTGGTGCTGCTGGCTTCCGGGTTGGATGCGCACTGTGTTAAGAAGCAGTGCGGCTTGGTTGGGTTGTGTTTCGGAGGACGCATGGCTCTCGACCTTCACCTCTCCCGAGTCCGTGCGGGAGTTGTAGCGATGAGACAAGACTGTAACTACTACCAATTGGATACCACGAAATTGGGAAGAAAAAGGGAAAAAAAATTTTTTCTCAGACTGGCCAAAAAAAAGAAAAGATTAAGATGGGCAAAAGAACACAGACAATGGACAGAGGAAATCTGCCTAGAAGGCCAGCATCCCGGAGTAGCCTCTTCACTGTTGATGTTGAGACTGGTCTTTTGCGGGTCGACTTAGTATCTCGACATTTTTCAATAGTATCTCAAAACGTTGACTTATGTTTCTCAACATTTTTAGATAGTATTAACATGTAAAAAAAATCATTTGTGTCGGCAATGTGCTTCCATACTACTTTGAAGCACAAAATGTTTTAATAGACTTAGGAATGTTCCCTAGAATGTTCAAGGCACCGTATAGAATGAACCTGAAAAAGGTTAAGTAATAAGCCTGTATTCTCTTGACCTTTTTTTATATAACGAACTCAAATGTAGAGGCAACAATTAAAACCCCAGCAACAGGACTCAGCACTGAGGCCATGGCATTATGATTGTTGCTCTACATTTCAATTACTGCTATAGAAATGGCAAGATAATAAAGGCTTTTTAATTAACCTAAAACTTTCTATCGCCATAACACAATATTTTTGTTTTACAAAGTGATGGCTGTAGCCATCAAAAAAACATGTTTTTCTCTCTATGTTTTTTAATATCGGTAATTGCTTTGGCAGAGGGCACGATTGTGCATTATGCTGTACATTCACTTGGCATTCAATACCACCACAATGGCATAGCGACTTTGGGTCAAATAAGATGCTTCACAATGCAAATGAAATCATTTTCTCATCAATTACTTGTGACTATCACCGGTTTGTGTTTGTTCAGTGTGTGTTTTCATAAACAGCAGGTGGGTGAAGAGATACAGATGAATGCAAGATCAGAGCCTATACACTGGCGGAGGCAGAGAATGGTTTCGAGGTTAAGGGTGCAGGGTTATGGTTGATGCCTGGCAAACCACAAGATGAATGCAGCAGACACATTAGCTAGTCTTTATCTACACAGTGACAGTTTGGCATAGGGATCTGATAGGTGAAATGAGGTAGCCCTCACCACCTGGGACCATTGGATCATTACCATTAGAATCACTCGCAATGGGTGAGGTGATGTATTTTTGAAATACAAATCGTGAAATACAAAATACACGGCTTTACATTTACAGTAAATTTACTCTTTAGTCATTATACAGGCTCTCCTATCCAGATTGACTCACAGTGCATACAGTCAGGGAGCTAAAAATAAGCACAAATACAGTACAGGTAAACAAAAGAACATAACTCTTCAAAATGATGGATTATATGACGTAATCGGAGAGTTTAGAGAGTTCTGGCGGGATGTAAATTATTATCATGGGAATTAGTTTAAGGGCATGATGATTTGCAATATTGATTACTTCTGCCCTAGGTCAAAATCTTTTATTTTCCTGAAAGTATATCAAAATGATCCATATCAAAATGGCCGTATATATCTATTTTAACCAGGCCTGTGTATTGTATCCTGGTTTACTGTTTTGAATTGCTCCCCCATCCTCCAAATGCCCTCTTTTCCAAGTGTTTAAACTCCACCAGTGATATTATCAGCATCCCTCATGGTTGCCATACCAGGACTCTAATTAAGAAATTAATGCAGGAAAATCAATTGGCCTCAAGTTTATGTCCAATATATTCATGATGGCTTCAAGCTCACACCAATCAATGCTTTTCACAAGGGTGGATGAAACTGCCTCTCTTTTGTTTTGAAAGCTATAGCTGAAGGATTTTTATATGAATTAAATAAACGCCTAATTAATTCTACACGTTCATGATGTTTTAAGGTGTATTGCATATGTTCAAGGGCGTCAAGTCTTTTTTGGTCACTACTTATCTATATCGCTTATCCCGATTAAAATTGCCAGTAAGGTTTCTCCTGTGTTTCGCTGTATGTTTGATAACTGTTTTGCTTACTGTCTACTTACACGTTCGAACATGCCCCTAGCGATTTACAGTTCAAATGTGCATTCAGTGATTTGTGATATTCTCCCTGTATTGTGTCAGTGGATGAATCGTGCTCAAGCCTATAGAGGACAAAAGCTAATTTGGGTGGTTCGGCAAAAGCTAATTTGGGTGGGTTGAGTTGTGCACTCCATCAAAATGGTTTCAATTGACAACAACCTTGAATTTCCTTTGATGCAATTGACTTTAGCATATAGCAATTTGTTACCTGAACCAAAACAGGGCAAAAAGACAGAACAAAATCCCCACACAATCATGTCTTTTAAAGCCATTGAAGCCACAGGTTAATGTTTTGCCCGGTGCTCACCAACTACAATCAGGCCTCATAAACCACAGCACAGATAGTGTTATATTTTGGCCAATGTAGTTAATGATAATGAAATGGAGACCCTTGTTCCATCAGGGTCTGTGCTTTTTATCCACTTCAGGGAAATGAGTCCCATGTTCTATTTCTGTTCATTAACCAAACTCCCAAATGCATCATAAGCCCAGAGATCAGATCCCAGTATATTTGATCAATATTAATAAGGATAGGCAAACTCCTCTGGTAATTAAGAGAGTCCCTGGGCTTTGATTTAGACCATTACCAACGCCTCTGCATCTTTAGATTAAAAAACCGACCTCTTTTATTTAATAACATTAAATCCCGACATGTATCTTCTAAAAGCTTTAATAAAGACAAAGATAAGATTTGCATCCCCATACAAGTGTCTTTTTCAATTGATTATGAAGCCGCCATTGATGTGTGAGAAATGGATGTTTTCCTCTGTTCTTAAGGGGTTCTAATAGAAGAGGAGGAGACTTTGCCACTTTGATCTTCAATCAGTAAAAATTCCCACTTCTTCTTTGTCAGACTATATCTGGTAAATAACGGTGACAATCCATGTGCTTTATTAATAAGATGAAATAGAGGGGGGGGGGGGTGGATGGCGAGAGAAAGGGGTAAAAGAAAAAGAGAGAGAGTGCACAATGGCGAGATGGCGAGGGTGAGAGGGAGACGAGAAGAGAGGGATGAAGAGAAAGAGAGATGGAGAGACGGGGTGGTAATTCACACGTTTGTATTTCAGATGCTCTATATCTGCTCTCCATGGCATGGGCACCTTATGTGGCACAGTGCCCTCTGACGTACACGCACACACACACACACACACACACACACACACACACACACACATATATACACAGCTACCCTTTCAATGGCAATCTGGACGCTAAAAAATAGGACAACTCTGGACTGATCACTGGCACTGGTGTCAGAAAAAATATTCTGGGTTATTTGTTTATGGGTGAATGATATTTCACAGTACTGTCCCCATGCTTGTGTGAATTACGCGTTGCTGTGACACATTACTTTGTTTATTCCAAACAACAATCCACATCATCACAGTCTGTCCAGTCCCTCTTTTAACGCTGTCACGCCTGGCCCACACCACTCATGTTGTCTGGGTCACTCAACCCATAAAGTGAAGCTTTCTGGTAACTATGGGAGGAATACAAACCACAGGCACCACCAATGCCAATTGTAGAGCCATGTATTTGGAGTTTAGATTCAGGCAATGTCCATTGCTGTGCCGTGTATTCTGAAGATTTTATTCCCTTAGAAGATTCACTAGAAACAAAGATTCACAAAGCCAGTCTGCACAGCATCAGGTGGATTTGACTCACAGATTAAAAACAAGGATATTTTAAACAAACAAGGATGCCACAAGTCATGTATATTGGAACACTTCTAAAACATCGGGGCAGCTTTTATGCTCTAACATCTTCAGCTGGGCATCCCAACCTCTCTCCACATAAAAGGGACCATAGAAAGTGTGCTTTATTAGAGCATGGCGGAGGCTAGGGCGCCTTAGAGGACTCATTAGCATGCTATTTAGTCCCCCCATAAAAAAGGGGAAAGTGCAAGTGAAAATGTTGAAATACAGGAAGTAATGTCATAGAAGAGGCCTGAGTGGAGTAAAGGAAGGTTTTCTTTCCATTTTGTCCTGTCAACAATTCACCATCTGCCACATAGGGACACATAGAGAGACTGAGAGAAAACAAAAAAGAGGTGTAGAAATATTAAGAGATAAACAAATAGGTATAGGTCAGTGCGATAGACTGAGGAGTAAGGTCAAAGGAAGAGATGGACAGGTGGCTAGAAAGATAGAAGGATAGGTAGATGGAGCGAGAATAGGTTAAATGGAAAGAGGACAATAAAGGGAATAGGAGGAGAGACGAAAAGGTATTAAAAGAGATGGCAAGAGGTAGAGGGAGATGGAGAGAGCACAGCATGGAGCTCAGAGAAGCTCCAGCCAGGGAGAGGGCATGGGAGGATTTAGAGAGCAGATCAACCATAGACACACTCGATAAACCCCCACGGACAGGAGGAAACCTGATACCGCTCGACACATGTGAGCATTCATTTACAAATGTTTACATCCTTTAAGGAACAGAAAAAGACTTGTCAATGCCGTTCGATATCTGCAAGTCCAAATACTGTAGCATTGGGATAGCACAGAATGCAGAGGGGCTGTTGGGTTGGTTTGTTTGTTTTGACTCAAGCCTCCGTTTTACAGAGGGTCTCGTGAAGTTCTAAACAGCGGGAAAGGAGATAACTATAGAAATATATAAAGAGTATCCAGATCCATAGAAAAAGATAAACAGCAATTGTTTTACACAACTTTATAGTGTACTTGCAATGTGAGGCACAAAGAAATGATATTATTTATGGGCTACATTAAAACATAACACAGAACCTAAACACGCATGTAACAATTAACCGGTCTGAAATGTAATCACTGAACCCTGTAGGCAAGATTTATAAACAGAAAGCAGACAGCAATATTTTTTTAAATGATCAGTATTTTTAAGTGAGCAAATATTAAATATATATATAAGGGGAAATATGAACCTCAGTATTGTGCTGTTTAAACAGAGGAGGTACAGTTGTGTGAGGTTAGTGGTTCCGGAGATGGGTTTTTGACCAGATACATATATTCAGGTACCAGGTCGATCCCCGGTGCATTTCTCAGGCCTAAAATAACGGCCCTAAATCTAATACAGCTTAAGTACAGTATATAACTACACATACAAACAGTATAGCAGCATGACAAAAAAAGATACATTGCTACAGTACAGTATATTGTGTTACTGGAATCGGCTAAGTACAATTATAGTGTTTTTGAAATTCATCATGTACCTTACGGGAAAAAAAGAATAAAAAATGTATGAAATGTATGCATTCACTACTGTAAGTCGCTCTGGATAAGAGCGTCTGCTAAATGACAAAAATGTAAATGTAAAAATGTTATATTTTTAAGTGAAATAATTGTCATTAAAACATTTCATTCAATTTGGCTCTGTTTTTCAAACCAATCCAGGAGAGCAAAATGTGTTTTTCTAGACAACTCAGAGCTAAGTGGGTCAGAACAGAGTCATAGTTGCTCCTAAATAGCCTATGTGAGGACTGAGGGCTCGTGTAGTGGTTACCGGCTCAGTGAAGAATCAGCCCAGTGACCGCCAGGCTCTCAAAAGTAACTCAACCCAAAAGTGAACATAAGAGGTCCTTTCTTTCACCCTTGTTAGAGACGGCCACAGCCATAAAAAGATCCTCTGGTCAACTGGTCTAAAGATGGCCACCTACTCCAAACACCTCAAACCAAACCAGTAAAACCTCCTAAGAAAAACCTGTTTGACTGAGTTGGTTTAAATATATTCAAAGTCTTAGGGGGACACAGGGGCGTAGGAGCAACTCTGACATGGGGTGGGGGGCATATTGCTACTGAGAGAGCATATGTTGCTAATATTTTTTGAAACACAGGTTTTAAATACTCATTTCTAATGACTTTTCAGAAAAGGATACAGACAAATCTTAACTTACAAATGGGTAAATTTACAAGGCTAAGGGGGGCCTTGCCTTGACCATTCATACTGTACTGAATACCAGTGTGACTGTTAATGTGGTTATATTCAACCATTTTGTACTCTTTCTATGCTACTGTATGATTGATGTCCTTGTATTTTCCTCACTTCCCCTATGCTATGTGGTTACTTCTGCTGCTCTACATACTATATGGTTTGAAACATAACGTTATATTTTCTACTTATAATATAGTTTTTATACTGTAATAATAACCAGCAACATACACAGTTCAAAACTGATTTAATAAAAAAAAGGTAAAACTGAAATTAATCAAACTCCACTACACAATTACCAAAAGTGAAATCATGGCTGCCTCTCTACTGCATGAAGTTAACACATGCAATACACCCTCTAGACTTAAGCTGATATCATTTCATCAGATCAACACATAGGGTGTTATTTAATGTAAGCCTCTCCAACATAATCCAGGTAGAATCAGGAATTCCCCAGGACAGCTGTCTAGGCCACTTACTTTTTTCAATCTTTACTAAGGACATGCCACTGTCTTTGAGTAAAGTCAGTGTGTCTATGTATGCGAATGCCTCAACACAATACACATTAGCTACTACAGTGACTGAAATGAATGCAAAACTTAACAAAATGCTGCAGTTAGTTTCAGAATGGGTGTCAAGGAATAAGTTAGTCCTAAATATTTAAAAAACTAAAAGCATTGTATTTGGGACAAATCATTTACTAAACCCTAAACCTCAACTAAATCTTGTAAGGAATAATATGGAAATTTAGCAAGTTGAGGTGACTAAACTGCTTAGAGTAACCATGGAATGTAAACTGTCATCAAAACATATTGATCAGTGGAGGCTCCTCAGCGAATTTCATTTAAAAAAAAATGAAAAAATTGGAAAGGTAACCCTTTTAGATAAAACTATACTAAATATATTAATGTCACCAAATAATTGATTACAGCACACAGTTTTGCAATGAAGGTCTACAGTAGCCTCAACAGCACTCTGTAGGGTAGCACCATGATGTAGCCGGAGGACAGCTAGCTTCCGTCCTCCTCTTGGTACATTGACTTAGGAGGCCTAGGAGGCTCTTGGTTCTCACCTCCTTCCATAGACTTACACAGTAAATTTCTCTCTCGACCTGTATGCACCTACGTTGTAAACTTTCATTCATAGGCTAGGTTGTAGCAACCTCATGATGGGTATAGGGAAAATTTGAGCATCATGTAGTAGCCTAAGCCTATCGATGTTATATTGAACTGGGTGAATGGAATATGAATGACAGTCATCCAATATTCTGCAATAGAAATAAGGGCATGCTTATGGAAAAAAAACATTTCCTCCCTCATCATAAACGGCACTGACCACCACTGATATTGATACAACTGTAGCTAAGATGGAAGTCTGTCTATAATAAAGAAGTCCGTCTATAATAAAGCGCTGCTCTGCCTTCTTAACAACTCTATGAACAAGGCAGGTTCTACAGGCCCTAGTTTTGTCGCACCTGGACTACTGTTCAGTCAGAACGGCTGGCCCTTTAATGTACACAGGGAGCTAACAATAATGATAAGCATGTCAATCTCTCATGGCTCAAAATGGAGGACAGATTGACTTCATCACTACTTGTTTTTGTAAGTGTTGACAAGCGGAATGCACCGAGCAGTCTGTTTAAACTACTAGCACACAGCTCAGATGCATACCCCACAAGACATGCCACCAGAGGTCTCTTCACAATCCCCAAGTCCAGGTCAGACTATGGGAGGCGCACAGTACTACATAGAGCCATGAGTACATGGAACTCTATTCCACATCAGGTTACTGATGCAAGCAAAAAAACATCTTATGGAACAGCGGGGACTGTGAAGAGACACATACAAACAGGTACAGACGCATACGCACACACACTCTACACACAGGTACATTGTAATATTGTTGTTTGGTGGTATACAGCTAATGGGGATCCCTAATAAATACACACAGAATTTTTTTTTTTAATCAAATTTTCCAGCTAGTTTGCCAGGGGTGGTGTTTGGGCAGTTTCCAAGAATCCTACTTTGAAAAAGTAGTATTTTCGCTCTTCTTGACTGGTGGTACATCCATTGCTAACTTGCTGAACCTATGATGAAGACTAAGACAGTAATTATGTAACATTCACTATCAGTTTTTCACACAGCCAGAACTACCCAGTGTTAGATAAAACCTGACACAGCTAAAAATGACTCAATTGCAAATGTAAATCTGACTACTGTAGCTACTAGCCAGGAGAAAGCATGTAGTTGCTAAAAAATGAACTTTGTTGTTGCCAACAATGACTTTCCTCGGTTCGGTGAGTAATGATGGTGGTGGTGCACAGTGCTTTTTCTCTGACTCACACACTGCCACACTGCTTGTAACAACCAAGAGTGAGAACAAAGCAGTCAGTGGGGGCGGGGGAAGGGACACACGTTGCAGCAGAGGAGGCCTTTTCAAAACAACATCTCTCAACGAATCTGGGGACACATTTAAAATATATATATTTTTGAAATTATACTTAAAAAAAAAAATGTATTGGGGGGGGACCATTTCAAGTCTAGTTCTAATGTCACGTGTACAAGTACAGTGAAATGCCTTTCTTGCAAGCTCCAAACCCAATAATGCAGTAATCAATATCAACGTACAGTAGCACTAAAAATAACATAAGGTACAACAAAACACACAAGAAATAAAAATAAGAAATAGGAAGAGCACGAGAAAGTAAGAAACTACACTGGACAAAAATGCAACATGCAACATTTTCAAAGATTTTACTGAGTTACAGTTCATATAAGGAAATCAGTCAATTGAAAATTCTTTAGGCCCTAATCTATTGATTTCACATGTCTGAGAATACAGATATGCATCTGTTGGTCACATATACCTTTAAAAAAAAGGTAGGGGCATGGATCAGAAAACCAGTCAGTATCTGGTGTGACCACCATTTGCCTCATGCAGCATAACACATCATCAGGCTGTTGATTGTGGACGGTGGAATGTTGTCCCAGACTGTAAGTTGCTGGATATTGGCGGGAACTGGAACATGCTGTTGTACACGTCGATCCAGAGTATCCCAAACATTCTCAATGGGTGACTGTAGGCTGTCTCATCGTTGCCGGTGATCAGGCCTACCAACGTCGTGTCGTCAGCCAACTTGATGATGTTGGAGTGGTGCGTAGCCATGCAGTCATGGGTGACTAGCGAGTACAGAAGGGAACTAAGCACACACCCCTATGGGGCCCCTGTGTTGAGGGTCAGCATGTGGAGGTGATGTTGCCTACCCTCACCACTTGGTGTCGCCCATCAGGAAGTCCAGGATCCAGTTGCAGGGTCCTAAGCTTAGTGATGAGCTTGTAGTGGACAAAGGTGTTGGGCAGTGTTGAGGGCAGTGTTCAGGGCAGTGTTGAGTGCATTTGAGATTGCGTCGTCTATGGATCTGTTGGGGATGTATGGAAATTGGAGTGGATCTAGGTTGTCTGGGATGATGGAGTTGATGTGTGACATAACAAGCCTTTTAAAGCACTTCATGATTACATAAATGAGTGCAACAGGGTGGTAAAAATTGTGGCAGGAAGCCTTAGAGTTCTTAGGAAAAGGAATGATGCTAGTCATCTTAAGACATGTAAGGATTACCAACAAGGATAAGGAGAGATTGAAAATTACAATGAATATGCCTGAAAGCTGATCTGCGCATGCTCTGAGAATGTGCCCTGGAATACCATCTGGCCCCACGTTCTTGCGAGTGTTGACCTGATTAAAGACCTTACTCATGTCGGCCTCGGAGAGCAAGATCACCCAGTCCTCTAGGCGGGTGGGGGCCCTCACACATGGTACGGTGTTGTTATTGTCGAAGCGTGCATAAAATGCATTGAGTTTGTCTGGAAGAGAGGCATCGTTGGGCAGATCATGGCTTGGTCTTTCTTTGTAATCCGTAATGGACTGTAGCACCTGCCACAGGCAGCAGGCATCAGAGCCTGTGTAGTATCATTCCACTTTATTCCTATATTGTCCTTTTGCTCGTTTGATGACTCTGCGGAGATCGTAGCGGGACTTCTTGTACTTGTTCCTGTCCTCAACTGTAGCCTCAGGGTTGTCTTGATAGCCCTGTGTGCTGTAACCCTGTCCTTTATTTTAGTGCCAACCTCTGTGTTAATCCAGGGCTTTTGACTGGGGAAGAGCCCATTCCAAGACCGGGGAGCATCTGGGACAAACATCCGGTTAGCCGCCCCCCCCATCGGGTCCGGCTGGGATTGCTGCGCCTCACGGACCCGATACCCCCCCAGATGAGGGTAGCCGCCAGGCACGAGGTAGGAAGAATGGACTCGGGGTCCGAGGGTGTAGAAGTGGGGCAATAGTGGCGTGAAAGCGCGTCCGGCTTAACATTCTTAGACCCCGGGTGGTAGGAGATGGTGAAGATGAACCGGATGAACAATAGGGACCATCGAACTTGCCTGGAATTGAGACACTTGGCAGTGCGGAGAAATTCCAGGTTCTTGTGATCCATCCACACTATGAATGGAAGCTCTGCCCCCTCTAACCAGTGTTTCCACTCCTCCAAGGCCATCTTCACCGCGAGTAGTTCTCGGTTCCCATATATCATAATTCCTCTCAGTGGCGTTAAAGTGATGGGAGAAGGCGGCACAGGGATGCAGCTTAAGGTCCAGGGCAAAACGCAGGGACAGGACGGCCCCCACTCTGACATCCGAAGCGTCTACCTCCACCACGAACTGACGGGACGGGTCCAGATGGATCAAAATGGGAGTGCTGACGGGGGAAGCCAGGGTGCTGTAACTCCGGATAAAACGACAATAGAAATTGGAAAATCCTAAGAAATGTTGCAGCTGCACTCCGGCCGTAGGTTGGGGCCAATCCATCACCGCTCTCACCAATTGGGCAGTGATCGCTGATAGAGTATCATTTGCAAAAACACCACTAGCCAAATACTTATGGGTACAGTTAGTCAGGATAAGGTTAATCAATGAGGAGTTTGCTAGGTTTTTTGCACTAATTAGAGTGGGTTTCATTATCAGTTGAGTCAAGTTGAACTCAAGACAGATACTCTTAAACTGATCTGATGCATGTTGGATAGCCATGGGGGGTATTAGTCCGAAAGCAATGTTTCAGAAAAGCAGAGAATATTACAGCTACGAGAGTAACGTTGGTAGCAAATCCGCAAAATTGGGTTGGAATTACAGAAAGAGCCCAGGGCAGATGTGTCGAAGTTGAAGCCAGCATTGAGGTAAGTAACCGATCTGATGTTCAAAAGTTCCTGTCGGTTATAAGAAATTATAGCGGATGCATTGTGAAAATAAAGCCAAAAGAATCACAAAATAGCAAAGTTGGGTCGGAGATTGCAAAACGGCGGCCATCGATTACGCCGCCATCTTTAAAGACCCCTTCAGGTAAGTACCCCATTTACCTGCTTCCTCTCTGTCTTGCCCGTCTCCTACGCCCTTGGGGGACAGGTGTGTGTCATTGAACTGAAAATCACATTTGATCGTTAGAGGCGCCTTATTTAAATTCTCTGAACTCTCTTGCATTTTAAACACACCCAAAGTGAGGTAAGAGAAAGACAAAGAAGGAAAAGGGGGGGAAAAAAGTTTGTTATTGTCATTTGCAGAGAACGAACATTTCAGAAGTGCTGTTGCTCCCACGCCTCACTCTGTGCACTAATATCCAGAGTCCCCGTGATCGGAGAAACCTGTGTCAAAAAGTCTGTTTTCTAACGGTGTCTCATTTGCATGTTTGAATAATACATGCCGCTTATAAGCATATTAAATGGCATATAGCTGCACGTCATTTGAAGGATGATATTAGACCTTCCGAGTTAATTATAAAGATGTCAAATGTCAGCCGGTGAACCCGAGCCCCCGAGGTCTCACCCTTTAGTTTAGTGATTATATGCCCAAACTACAGATAAAGTGTCATCATACAGGCTATTAGGGCTCTCAGTGGTGAAGAGACACTTCCCAGGCTTTATTACTATGCTGCATCAGTAAGGAACCTGGGCCACACTCTCTCAGTGCTTCAACTAACTCTTATCTCCCTCCTGTATCTCCCACACTTACAGACAGAGATGAATAACAACTAAAGAAAGATCGTTAAAAAAGATTACAGTGATATGCATTTCAGTTAAGTTTAGCCCCACTTCTGTTTTTCAAGCTTATAGTCTCTATACATACCGTAAAACTTAAAATAATAGCCTGGGTGTTTATTTGCTTAAATCACTGAACAAAACAGGCAATTATTAGAGACAGACTTCTATTTCTTAATGCACATAGCTTTTTTTTACATTAGCATAGTGAATTGCATTCACTGCAAGCATTTTAATCAATTTCTTCATTTCCTGCACTAAAGTGTTATCATTTACATACTGTGTCACATTTATTTTGTGTTAGTATGCATCTATAAAGAAAATTATAAAAAACTTTTCCTTGACAGAATAATTATTCTCCTCTTTGACTGTGCATTTTCGGCAGTTCTTTCTTTCGCCTTTATCAAATCAAATCAAATGTTATTTGTCACATGCGCCGAATACAACAGGTGTAGTTAGACCTTACAGTGAAATGCTTACTTACAAGCACTTAACACTTATTTTTCTTAACTGCATTGTTGGTTAAGAAAGTATTTACTACAATAAACTGAAGTAATAAATACATTAAAAAATAAAAAATTAGTATTAAAAAAAAAATTATTAAGGAGAAACAATAAAATAACAGTAGCGAGGCTATATACATGGGATACCGGTACAGAGTCAATGTGTGGGGGCACAGGTTAGTCGAGGTAACTGTGATAATATGTACATGTAGGTAGAGGTAAAGTGACTATGCATGGGTAATAAACAGAGAGTAGCAGCAGCGTAAAAATGGGGGTGGGACAATGCAAATAGTACGAGTATCCATTTGATTAGCTGTTCAGGAGTCTTATGGCTTGGGGGTAGAAGCTGTTTTGAAGCCTTTTGGATCTAGATTTGGTGCTCCGGTACCGCTTGCTGTGCGGTAGCAGAGAGAACAGACTATGACAAGGGTGGCTGGAGTCTTTGTACATTTTCAGGACCTTCCTCTGACACCGCCAGGTATAGAGGTCCTGGATGGCAGGAAGCTTGGACCCAGTGATGTACTGGGCTGTACGCACTACCCTCTGTAGTGCCTTGCGGTCGGAAACCGATCAGTTGCAACCAGTCAGGATGCTCTTGATGGTGCAGCTGTAGAAGTTTTTGAGGATCTGAGAACCCCTGCCAAATCTTTTCAGTCTCCTGAGGGGGAATAGGTGTTGTCGTGCCCTCTTCACGACTGTCTTAGTGGGTTTGGACCATGATAGTTTGTTGGTGATGTGGACACCAAGGAATTTGAAGCTCTCAACCTGCTCCACTACAGCCTCGTCGATGAGAATTGGGGTGTACTTGGTCCTCCTTTTCCTTCATGTGACCACTTCCTTATTGAGCGAGTCACTGGTACTTCCTGCTTTGGTTTTTGCTTGTAAGCAGGTATCAGGAGGATAGAGTTATGGTCAGATTTGCCAAATGGAGGGCGAGGGAGAGTTTTGTACGTGTCTCTGTGTGTGGAGAAAGGGTGGTCCAATTTTTTTTTTCAACGGGTGTAAGTTTCCCTGCATTAAAGTCCCTGGCCACTAGGAGCGCCGCCTCTGGATGAGCATTTTCTTGTTTGCTGCTGGCCTTATACAGCTCGTTGAATGCCGTCTTAGTGCCTACATCAGTTCGTGGTAGTAAATAGACAGCTACAAAAAATATAGATGAAAACTCTCTTGGTTTAAAAGTGTGGTCTACAGCTTATCATGAGATACTCTACCTCAGGCGAGCAAAACCTCGAGACTTCCTTAATATTAGATTTCGTGCCCCAGCTGTTATTTACTAATAGACACAGACCACCTCCCCTTCTCTTACCGGAGGCAGCTGTTCTATCTTTCCGATGGACCAAAAACCCAGCCAGCTATGTTATCCATGTCGTCGTTCAGCTACGACTCGGTGAAACATAAATTATTACAGTTTTTAATTTCACGTTAGTAGGATAGAGGATGATCGGACGATTTCTGGGGGTCTGTACTCCCAAAGTTGTTGACTGTTTTTGTGCTTGCCAGTTAGTTCTCAGCTGTTACCAGCCAATGGCAAGCAGTTTCTTATTGGCAATAAAAACTGATTATTGCCATAATTTTTTTGAGTCATTGCTGGATTATTCAATGCAACAAATCAAACAAACAATTCATGGTAACCTCGTAAACAATTCATTTAGACTGCATTTAATTTATGTTTTACGGTATGTGCTTGTGGGGGGGTGGGGGACCAAGGACTGTTTGCTTCGGTCTGGTCATTATTGTACCATTAAGACCAAATCAACTCAGGGAGGCAGGGAGTGGAACGGAGTGTAGGGGAGCGCCTCTGGGTGCACTTTGACAGGGCCGCCAGTCAAACGGGCCGGCTCTCTCTGTGTTTCTGTCAATCTCCCCCCTCTGAAGTTCATTTAAAGGGAGGAGGGACGCCTCACTAGCTCCTAACAGGTAAGAGAACCCATATTATCAGCCCTCAGAGAAAGCAGTAGAAATCTGATGTGTTCTTTCAACTGTACTAAACTAAGCCAGGCTCACTGACTACAGGCAGGCTACTGTCAGCTGATTAAGAACGAGGGAGAGACCGAGGGATAGACAGAGAGAGGAGGTGAGAAAGGAGATAAAGGGAGGGATATACATATGATATGAGAGTTGGAAAAGCGTAAAGAAATGTATAGTTTAAGGGGGTGGGAATGAGAAGAGCACAATTAAATCTATGGGAGCTAAATATGTAAGTGTATGAGAGAGGGTGTCGAGGACAAAAAGAGAAAAGGGGGAAGAGAGGGGAAGAGAGAGAGTAATTCTGTAGAGAGCATGCTAATCCATATCAATAGGTTTACAGTGATGGAAGATATGGCCATCCATTCTTCTGCTCTTAAGAGCGTGCAGGGGCCTAAACAGTCTGCCCTCACATAATACAAACAAACACACACAGCTTTGTTTCGTGAACATGGAGTGTAAAAAAATGTGACTTTTAAAAATCCTATTTTCCCTAACCTAACTAAAATAGCAAATGCAGGACCTGAAAAAAGTTATCCTACCTTTTCAGGACATTTGGGTGAATTCTTTGGACATTGGGGTCCTGATAATGTAGGAAAACACCCACACAAACACACACACACACACACACACACACACACACACACTCTTGTACAACTAACCTTGTGGGGACACAAAATTCAGTCCCATTCAAAATCCTATTTACCCTTATCCTAACCTTAACCCAAAAACTAACCCTAGCTCTAACCCTAAACCCATATCATTTGATCTTGTGGGGATTAACAAAATGTCCCCAGTTCGTCCAATTTTTGTTTGTTTCCTATAAGTATAGTTAAACAAGTCCACAGCTTTCTCAATATTTCATACAGCCCCAACGGAGCTTCTCAAAGCCAACCAAACCAAGAGCACAAACCTGGAACACAGGCTCCATGGTACCCCATAAACAACTAGGAAAAAAACAACACAGTTACCTCCAATTTGCAACAATCTGACAGACTGTGTTTTCACCCAAAACACAATATAATGACTTACGCTTAACCAACCATTGAGGCTTCAGGCTCACACAACTTCAATAGCAACTTCAACAGAATTTGAGTATAATTGTACACCATGGTATGCATTGATAACTTTCCATATTATTAGGTGTTTAGAGCAATTAAACAGTTCAATATTCTGAGTGTTGTTGTGTTTGACTGTGCTTGAGCAGATGGCTTTGATTTAGTAAACCAACAGGGAACTACATTATTACAGTAGCCTACTGTGTTGTGATATTTTCTGTCTACTGGGATAAATAGTGACTGACCTCATCAATATGAGACGTGCGGATTGAGGATGAAGATGATTGTAAGTACCTTTACTGTACGTTTCATGAAAAAGAGAACATGGCAACCATCTGTTTTGGCCCAATTTCTCGCTTTGAGCCGCCTCTCAAACCGAATATCGAATCAAACACACAATTCTCGCCACTCTGTTTTGTTTTGTCTGGTATTTTCTTCAAGTTGGGTGTCATCGGAGAGTAAACTATGTGTACGTTTTCAGCTCTTTGAGTTTTTTTTCCCCTCTCTCTCTCTCCACATGTGTGTGTGAGTGAGTGTGTGTGTGTTTGCGAACAAACGTGTGCTGGCTTTGTTTTTCTTTTAGAAAATCCCTTTGATGTGCCCTGTTTATTTATTTATTTAGTTGCCGCGAAGGCCTTTTTGCCGGTTAGGGCTACGGTGGGTACGGCGGTGCTCGGAGTGCCATCCATCAACGAGGAGCCTCTTTGACGGATGATCCGCTGACCTCGCCTTCCCAGCATTCTCTGGTTTTGCTACAGTACAGATAAAGTAGGGCCTTTTTTTTAATGAGACGCAATGCACTCAGGAAGGTTTCATCCCTTCCTCATCTGTCTGAGTATCAATGTGTGTCAGAGTGTGCATATACTCATACTGTATCCCATTTCTAAATATGAACAAATTATTGTGACTTGGTTTAAAATAGAATCTTTCCATCCCTTGGTAAAGATAACCTTGGTAACTAAGGGCTTCCTACTGTGTGGATGACACGTGATTTCATGCTGTTGATATGAATATTGCAGCAATGATTCATGATATGAACAAGGTTTGATTATAAAAAACAGTTTCATATAAGTTTCACTAAGTTCTTTATACATATTATTACATGTTAGTAATACCTTCCTGTATTTGAATGTACAGTGCATTCAGAAAGTATTCATACCCGTTGACATATTCAACATCTTCTTGTGTTACAGCCTGAATGAAATATTTTCTAACCCATCTACACACAATACCCCATAATGAAAGTGAAAACATGTTTTTGGAATTACTTGCTAATTTATTGAAAATGAAATACAGAAATCTCACTTACACAAGTATTCACACCCCTGAGTTAATACTTTGTAGAAACACCTTGGGCAGTGATTACAGCTGTGAGTCTTTGTGAGTAAGTCTGTAAGAGCTTCCACACTTGGATTGTGCAACATTTACCCATTATTATTTTCAAAATTCTTCAAGCTCTGTCGAATTGGTCGTTGATCATTGCTAGACAACCATTTTCATGTGTTGCCATAGATTTAAGTAAAAACTGTAACTTGGCCACTCAGGAAAAATCATTGTCTTCTTGGTAAGCAACTCCAGAGTAGATTTGGCCTTGTGTTTTAGGTTATTGTCCTGCTTAAAAGTGAATTCATCTCCCAGTGTCTGGTGGAAAGCAGACTGAACAAGGTTTTCCTAGGATTTGGCTGTGCTTCGCTCCATTCCATTTCTTTTTTATCCTGAAAAACTCCCCAGTCCTTAACGGTTACAAGCATACCCATAACATGATGTAGCCACCACTATTCTTGAAAATGGAGAGTGATACTCAGTAATGTGTTGTATTGGATTTGCCCCAAACATAACACTTTGCGTTCAGGACAAAAAGTTAATTGCTTTGTCACATTTTTTGCAGTTGTACTTTAGTGCCTTGTTGCAAACAGAATACATGTTCTGGAATATTTGTATTATATAGAGTTTAAATGTATTTCATTTTAAGTTTCCATCACAATATTACACTTTATATGTCAAAGAAACGCCAGATAGAAAAATGAAAAAAAAGGTATTAATTATGAAATATATTCATAACATTCCATCCATGAGGTCACTAGAGGGTGATTTGTTCATTTGATTGCAGGAAAGGGCTACACACTCTGTTAAAGTCACCTTTTTCCTCATGGTGAAATCCATGAGCGATTTTCTTCCTCTCCGGCAACTGAGTTAGGAAGGAAGCCTGGAAGCCTCCCAAAGTTATATATACTATAACTTTACCATGCTTAAAGGGATATTCAATGTCTGCTTTTTGAATTTTACCCATATAATAATAAGTACCCTTTGCGAGTCATTGGAAAACCTCCCTGGTCTTTGTGGTTGAATCAGTGTTTCAAATTCACTGCTGCTCAACTGAAGGACCTTTCAGATAATTGTACGTGTGGCGTACAGAGATGAGGTAGTCATTCAAATATCATGTTAAACACTATTATTGCACACAGAGTGAGTCTATACAATTTATTATGTTACTTGTTAAGCACATTTTTACTCCTGAACTTATTTAGGCTTGCCATAACAAATGGGTTGAATACTTATTGACCCAAGACATTTCCCAAGACTTTTCAACTTTTTATTTGTAATTCATTTGAAATATATGTCTGTGTCTATTTGTGTGTAGCTTAAATTCATAGACAGAGATACGGAGCTATGGATACAAGCACTGACCATCCATGATATCAAAATGATAGTTTTAACCATGTTTTGAGACTATACAGTGTTTGTTCAGAAAAAAAAGCTTATATTTTGGGTTCTGATGGGGTAAGACAGTTGAACTAAGCTCATAAGTTATATTCATAAAGAATCAATGAGTACATACATGTAACATGAATTTAAAAGTCCAAAAATGGATGTAGCAACCGCAGATTGCCCATTTAAACACAATGAGAGCCGGATGCATACTATAGGCTATTTACTCATAACCACCATACAAGTGAATGAGGACTCAAGGCTATAGCAGAATTGTTCAACCACAAATACTGAAGGCTCTAGGCATCCCCAGGCATTTCCATTGTTTTTATTAGTACCGTTCAAGAGGGAATTCATTTAGAATGAAAATGTTGTATTCATGGTGAGGGTACAATAGTAAGAGTACTAGTTTGTTTAAACAAATGCTCTTTTCTTTCCTTCATGACCTATTGTTGCCTACTGCCTAAGGAGAGGCATTTCTCACTCTTAGTGAACTTTCTGATTCATTCTTACTGAAGAAAATGTGTATCACCGCCATTAAACTAGTTGCATGAAGCTCTAAAAACATTTTCTCGCTTGACCTTCAACCACAAGAAGTACTTCAGCATTTGTGGAGAATTTAATGGCCTCATTTATACCTGGTTCTAACATGCATCCAGTGTCTTGTATCTTGATGTTGTCCACATTCTGACTGTGTCCGCATTTTCAGACGTGTCTACATGTAACAGTGTAGCTTCCGTCCCTCTCTTTGCCCCAACCTGGGCTCGAACCAGGGACCCTTGCACACATCAACAACTGACACCCCACGAAGCATCGTTACCCATCGTGCCACAAAAGCCGCGGCCCTTGCAACGCAAGGGGAACAACCACTTCAGGTCTCAGAGCGAGTGACATCACTGATTGAAACGCTATTAGCGCGCACCACCGCTAACTAACTAGCCATTTCACATCGGTTACATACACATGGTGTTAAAATGTGAATTTTATCCATCCACTGTCTGCATTGTGACCAGATTTCCTTGTCCCTCCCCGTATGCAAATTATAAGACAGATATTCTTTCAAAATAATATACATTTACTTTAATACTCATATTGACGCCATTAAGTCAATGGTGCCAGTTGTCAATGATTTTAGAGGGCGGGATGATGATGATTTGAATGGTTTCACTGTCCAGATCCACATACACTAGCTCCGGAGGTGGGCAGGAAGATCTGATCACATTTAGATCACAATGTATCTTTAGATCACAATGCGTCTTTCAATCGTCGACACCGGTCTTAAAATGTGGACACAATCAGAATGTGGATAAGATTAGGACAAAGGACGCATGTTAGCACCAGGTATAAACACGGCTAATGGTTCTCCATTCCCAGTTACAAAGAAAACGATGAATAAATATTCATGAAATAGATATTCAATTAAAAAAAATTAAAATCGATATCCTTTACAAGTTCATATGGCACATGATATTCAGAGGTGAGTGCTATAGAGGATACATTGACTGTTTCACAATGTAATGCATCCCTGTAGGCTGTATCCCTGTTTCTTCCTCTCACTATCCATATATCTCTTCCTCTTTCATCGCGCTGGCTTGTCCGCTGGGGCCCCCCCCCCACAGAAACCCCCAGATGGAAACCATGGGGATTAATGATTCATAAGCTGCTATATACACACAATTATTATTATTCTAATGTGTATTAATGGCTCATGAGAATCTGATGCACACATGGCATGAATGGATGAATCTCCTTCCAACCAAAACAGAAATAAACAACTAAATATTATTTGGTCATTTTGTGAAATTCTATATCTCGTGCCCTTTTGGTAACGAGAACCTGTGTTCGACTTACTGAAGTGTTTTGCTGTCGATGGCAAATCTCTAGTTGATGCTGTTGTTTGGAGTTTGGCGGTTGGCTAAAGGTCACCGGTATTTCTCAGAGGGAGTCAGTCTGTGAATTCAGCATTTTAATCCGAGAGTGTAATTGAGCGTCTCGTAGTCTTCTGAACACACTGAGGGATAGAGCTCCGGTCAATCACCCTCTATGGACAGTCCATAAAGTCAAGCTCAACTACATGTTGGTAGTATGGGCTCAGCCTTCACACCTGTGCAATATGTTCAACTAATAAGGTTTTATTTTGTTTCTCTTTTTCCCTGTGAGGGGCTCAACGTTTCTTTTGATTGAGAATGAACACTAGGGTCATTCAATTCTGGACAACTTCTGGACAATTCCGGAGACCTAGCAAAGCCAGTAAAACTCCCCCAAATATCTTTGTTTGGGGGAGTTAAAGTATGTGTTTTCAATGAAATGCAAACACATGTACAGTACGTACAGTACCAGTCAAAAGTTTTGTCACACCTACTCATTCAAGGGTTTTTCTTTATTTTTACTATTTTCTACATTGTAGAATAATAGTGAAGACATCAAAACTACGAATTAACACATATGTAATCATGTAGTAACCAAAAAAGTGTTAAACAAATCAAAACATATTTTATATTCTTCAAAGTAGCCACCTTTGCCTTGATGAAAGCTTTGCACACTCTTCGCCTTCTCTCAACCAGCTTCATGAGGTTGTCAGCTGGGATGCATTTTTTTTTTTAACAGGTGTGCCTTGTTAAAAGTTAATTTGTGGAATTTCATTCCTTCTTAATGCTTTTGAGCCAATCAGTTGTGTTGTGACAAGGTAGGGGTGGTATACAGAAGACAGCCCTATTTGGTAAAAGACCAAGTCCATATTATGGCAAGAACAGCTCAAATAAGCAAAGAGAAACGACAGTCCATCATTACTTTAAGACATGGTCGGTCAAGCCGGAAAGTTTCAGGAACTTTGAAAGTTTCTTCAAGTGCAGTCACAAAAACCATCAAGCCTACGATGAAACTCTCTCATGAGGATCGCAACAGGAAAGGAAGACCCAGAGTTACCTCTGCTGCAGAGGAAAATTTCATTAGAGGCTAATTGCACCTCAGATTGCAGCCCAAATAAATGCTTCAGAGTTCAAGTAACAGACACATCTCAACAACAACTGTTCAGAGGAGACTGAGTGAAATCAGGCCTCCATGGTCGACTTGCTGCAAAGAAACCACTACTAAAGGACACCAATAATAAGAAGAGACTTGCTTGGGCCAAGAAACACGAGCAATGGACATTAGACCGGTCCAAATTTGAGATTTTTGGTTCCAACCGCCTTGTCTTTGTGAGACACAGAGTAGGTGAACAAATAATCTCTTCATGTGTGGTTCCCACCGTGAAGCCTGGAGGAGGAGGTGTGATGGTGCTTTGCTGCTGACACTCAGTGATTTATTTAGAATTCAAGGCACACTTAACCAGCATGGCAACCACAGCATTCTGCAGCGATACGCCATCCCATCTGGTTTGCGCTTAGTGGGACTATCATTTGTTTTTCAACAGGACAATGACCCAACACACCTCCAGGCTGTGTAAGGGCTGTTTGACCAAGAAGGAGAGTGATGGAGTGCTGCATCAGATGACCTGGCCTCCACAATCACACGAACTCAACCCAATTGAAATAGTTTGGGATGAGTTGGACCGCAGAGTGAAGGAAAAGCAGCCAACAAGTGTTCAGCATATGTGGGAACTCTGTTGGAAAAGCATTCCTCATGTAGCTGGTTGAGAGAATGCGAAGAGTGTGCAAAGCTGTCATCAAGGCAAAGGGTGGCTACTTTGAAGAATCTAAAATCTATTTTTATTTGTTTAACACTTTTTTGGTTACTACATGATTCCCATATGTGTTATTTCATAGTGTTGATGTCTTCACTATTATTCTACAATGTAGAAAATAGTAAAAATAAAGAAAAACTCTTAAATGAGTAGGTGTGTCCACACTTTCGACTAGCACTGTATATAAAACAATGCAGAATCGCCCACTGAGAGGTTTTCTTGGCCAGCCATGGTTCTAACTTCCATGTTGAAATATGGCATAATTAATATATCCTGACCCCCACATCAACTGGTCAAGTGAAGGCATCCCGCGGCCAGAAGGTTTGTCTTGTTTACCATTAATGAGTGCATTTTTTTATACCTGGAGACACAATTATTTGTCTGTGTGTTTGGTTGACATGACAGGTTAAGACAGCGTTGGCCCGTTGAAGACCTTTAGCTAAAAGGGACCATCATATTGGCAGCATCAACATGGGTAGTAAGTTTGTGATTATATGTGTGTGTGTGTGCTAGTGGTGTACTAGAGCTATGCGGGGCCCTCCCACAAGATCTGGGAAACCCTCTATGGAAAGTCCATAAGGTCAAGCTCAACTACAGTTCTACATGTTGGTTGTATGGGCTCAGCCTTCACATCTGTGCAATAACCATAAAAAAAACACTCACTTCCTACAATTCTACACATTTTGCCATGAGTCTGAGAGAACAAGTTGCTGTTCTAATGCTAATTTCCTGCAATTGTACACATTTTGCCATGGGGCAGAGAAGAAAATGTGCATTATTACAGCTAATTTCATACTATCCTACACATTCTGCAATGAGGCTGAGAATTTAGCATTTTAAAGCTAATTTCCTGCTATTCTACACATTTTGCCATGAGACAGAGAACATTTGGCAGTTTTACAGCTAATTTCCTGTAATTCAAATATTTTTTGTCATGGCTTATGAAGTGTTCATATCCTATCTGGGGAGAGGGGCTACCATCGAGATCCTATTAAATTACTAGAGGGGCTATGTCATAACCCCTTGAAGTTCCAGAATGGGTTGAAAATGGCAGCCATATTGGTCAGGGAGAAATCCAAACCAGTCTAATTGGAATGAATGGCAGTAGAGCCATAATCCTGATTTTACATATGGAGGAAAATAAAAGAAAGGCATTTGATATAGCAGAAATTGTGTAACAGAATTATTGTTAACCTAAAATATTGTCATATATCATAAATACAATTTATTGTTGAATAACAAGACAGCATTGAATGTTCCTGAATGGCCTAGTTACAGTTTGAGTGAAATCGACTTGGAAATCTACAGCAAGACTTGAAGATGGCTGTCTATCAATGATCAACAACCAATTTGATACAGCTTGAATATTTTTTTTTAAGAATAATGCAAATATTGTACAATCCTGGAGTGCAAATCTCTTAATTAAGAGTTACCTAAAAATACCAATATAGTGGGCATTCCTGGTCCTTCATGAACACCCACCCACTCGAGCATCCCATTGGTTCCTGCAGGAACCCCACCCCCCGAACACAACATCGTCATGCCTGTTTAAGATTTTTGAATGTGGTTGCTAGCTAGCGTCGGTGACACCAGTAGACAGTGTTCTTCGCTCCTGCCTGCCCTCACCGTCGTTAACAGAACTGCGGGAAAACAGTGCCAGAAAGGCAGGGGTGACCGACGCTGTCTACCGGTCACCCCTGCTAGCACAGCAGGCGGGAGGCTGGGACAACACCATGCGCTAGCTTACTATTTAGCGATACAATGTGCTTGCTTGCTAGTTAGCTAGCTAGCACGCAGTGTTGCCCCCCCCCCCCGCTGTGTACCGGAGAAAACCGTGCCCGACAGGCGGGGGCGAAGTTAACTGTCTACCTGTCGTCCCTGCCTCCCGATAGCACAGCAGACGGGAGGCTATGGCGACTAGTTTGTTAGTTAGCTAGTACAGTGTCTCCCGCCTACTGTGTACTGGAGTCCTCCGTAGGGCTAACTAACTAGCACGCCGTGTCATTCGCTCCCACCTGCCCTCGCCGTCGTTAACAGAACCCCGCCCCTTCTTCTGTGGGGTTGTTCGTTGGCTGGCATCCAACGTTATTTTGCATTAACACCACCTACTGTACTGGAGCGTCCCCGCCTCCAGCCCGTCCTAAATAAAAAAATGGGCCAATAGAAGTATAAAGAGAGTTTCCTGCAGATGCAGGAATGCCCACATTCAGGAAAGCCCCGAATTGCGGGCCACAATTACACTTCTCAAAATGGCTCACAGCTGTAATCGCTGCCAACAGGTGATTCTAGCATGTATTGACTTAGTGGGGTTGGATACTTATTTAATCAAGTTACATTTTTTATTTGACATTAGAGTATTTTGTGTAGATCGTTGGCAAAAGAAAGTACAATTCAATCAATTTTAATCCCACTTTGTAACACAACAAAATGTGAAAAAAGTCAAGGGGTGTCAATACTTTCTGAAGGCACTCAATATCATTATTCTTTCGAAAAACCCTCAATATCCTTATTCTTTCGAAAAAAAAGCTTTAACCCACCACCACCCGCTGTTATCTAGAATCTTCCAGTGTATTGTTGATGAGTGAGATTAAGGTTTGGTCCTCTCTCTTTCTTTCTCAGACTCGGCCAGTAAAATTCCAAAAGATACCCTTTATTCATAATCCCCACTGACTCCTTTCCCTTTCCCTCACCTGATTAGAATTTCTGCCGTGGCCTCTGGGATTGGACAATTTGAACATATTTTATTTAACCGCTTTTGTAAGGCCTAATATTCAACAGCTGTGATCTATAGAATAATTTAATTCTCAGGGTCAAGGAGGGATTTTGCCATGGAAAGGGGGAGTGCACAATCACTCTTTAGAAAATGGGAGTGATAGAGAGATGAGAAAAGAGAGAAAAGGGGAAGAATCACATGAGTTGTCTTTAAAAATGAATGAGAAAATGGGTAATCACAGTCACTGTGTGGCAAGGAGAAAAATCAATATGGGCTCTGTTCATCTGGGCAGTCCGAAAATCCTTGAGATGAACAAAAGTTGTGCATTTTGTTGCCTTCGCCGTACAACTCAATAAAGGTGGGTATGTATGTGCCTGTGTGTTTAATAAAAGCATGTGTGTTTCTGTGTGTGCGTGCGTGTGTGTGAGTGACTGACAGAATGTGTGGGTCTGTGTGTTCAGTGAAAGTGCATTGAATGTTGTCTGTTTGAGTTAGTAACTGGAAAAATGCCCGCAGTTTGAAACCAAATATTGTTCTGCATTCTACAACACTGATAAACGAGCATGATATCCATATAAAAGCAAGCAGGCTCGTATTCCTTACTGTGTTAGATGTATCCTATTGTATGAATGAGGGAAGGGTGGTTGGGGACATAAGAGGACATCAAATAGATTCTGGTACTGTTGAACTCCCCATTCAATTGACCCCTCATGCCAACCTGCAGGGTCCCCCCTCGCTAGAATCCAATTCCACTTCCTGCCCTGTGTAGAAAGACCGTCAGACGAGCTCTCTGATTGGACACAACATGAATATTTAATCACCACCCCCATCTAAGGCGGAGGTAGCGTGGAGGGGGATAGAGGACAGGGAGAGGAGGGTTCGATTGCCCTTTTCAAGGGTTGCGCGTAACAGTCAGACAATACCTTTCTCTCATCCCACCATCCTATCGTCCTCATCTCCATCCATCCATAGTATATTTATGAGCTTATGTTTATGTTTGGACAATCATGCATATGAAATGCCTCACTGCTTCAATTCGACCCCCATCGCCATCCCCGCATCCCTAATCCCCCCCCCCCATCCCTTCTTTCGCCATGCTGCCATGCTAAGCGATGCCCCCCCCAGTTCATTAGCGAGCTCTTCAGTAGCCTGTCATAGAGGATGTGCTCCATCAAAGCTGATCGACTCCCCGTTTCCCAGAAAGATGTCGCGGGTTATCACCGTTTGCTCAGATCTCCGGCTACGGGGAACATGAATGGCAGGCCGTTGTTTGAAGACAGTGATTTCTCCACTGATGCCTCCCAGTTGGAAATTTAGAATCTTGTCTGGTAAGACACCATATGCAAAGTAAAGTACTGTACAGCATGGAACTAGCTCAACAGTCAGGGCCTGCCTTCCAGGCTTCCAGCAACCTAGTCTGATCCATCCATCCATCCCTCTATTTTTACCTCTCTGTCAGTCTCTCTCTAGCTCAACCCATCTCTACATTACACTCTGTCTCAGGGTTGACCAGAAGAAGAATATTAGTCTCTGAAAAGTGAACAGACAATGTTCCCGTTGACCACCGATTTCAATTTGTCAACATTCTTCTGGGAAATGACATTCACTGTACCACTGAACACATATTTAAATCAATGCACCATAACAAATTACTACATTTAAATATGTTGCAAAAGTATCTAACGTTTACTGCATTACATTATATATTCATATAATAGCTATTAGGATCCTAATTAAATTATAAGCATTGCTTAACGAAACGAGAGGCTAATAGTAAGCAAATATTTAAGAGACCTAATACTGTGTCTACTGGGCCCATTATATTAAGTCTCCATTATCATGCAAATGAAAGCGCTGGTTACAACTGTATTCCTTTGTAGTGGTAAAGCGTTAATTTTAGCTCAAAGGATATGCCAGTATACTACAGGGAAAGTGATGAGAGAGAAAGAGAACGAGGGAGAGGAGGAGAACGTGCAGTAGTTTTAGTCTGCTTCAGTCTGACCTGGTCTGTGTGTTTCAATGTTCATATTGTATGACTAGTCCATCTGTGTTGGGACTTTCTCTGTGCAAGTCGAGGTGTGCCTCTGCCACACGTAATAGCCAAAATGGACGGTAATACAGACATGGGATTTGACTGTGGTTTTAGCGGTGGGTGAAATGTAAACTTGCAGGCTCTGTCTTTTCTCCTTGCCGAAGTGTCAGGTTGAATGACAGAAAGAGAGGGTGGCGTAGGGAAGAAGACAGGAACTTATGACAGGGCATCTTTGTTGTCCCAATACAATACTGCTTTAATGACGACAAAAGCATTCTTCACATCTACAGAAATCAGAAAATGTTTCGGGGAAAAACTAAACAGCCCAAAAAAGGGATGAAAAGCAGCATGGTGCGTACAGTTCAGCTACGGATGAAGGGTTAAATGGACCTGATCGTCAAGGCTTACGCTACGGGTGGACATTTTGGACAGACAGAGACACGTGCACACAATGCACACACACGCCGACAACTGCACTCAACAGGACTTCTCGACCATTGCGCTGACATCTCTTCACTGAATCAATGAACACGTGTACATACGTACTCGCACACGCAAGGGGAGGCCAGTGATTTCCACAGAGAATAGGGTCATTGTCATGTCCTTGTGAGCATAAACACCATGAAAATGAACAACAGCGTTCATGGTGGTAAAGAAAGAAAGCCATTCTACTTGGACTGGTGGCGTGTACAAAGGGGGGACATATCTCTCCCTCTACTGCTTAACAATAAAAAGAGGGGGGGGTGTTAGTCCAGCACGTGTGATAGTGGAGATGGCTGTGTGTGTGTGTGTAATGTGTCTATGGATGTGTGTGGACAGTCGAAACAGAGGCAGATTCATTCGTATTGTCAAACGGTGTCATTGTGGATTTCTACTCCGTGGTCTGCGGGTGGGCAGGCGTCCATTGTAGCGGGACACTGAGACTCACAGAAACTCTCTGGGAGATAAACCCGTCTGCCTCCCATCGCGATCCCACTGTTGGAGCTGTTTATCCCGTTTAAGGCCCACCCTTCAGAGGAAGAACGGCTCAAACGCTCCTTGTCACATTCCCTGTCCGCCCTAAACGGCTGACAAAACGGCAGGATTTTGTACTGGAAGGGAACGCCGCCGAGAGGTTGGCTTGCCTGGGGAACAATTTTCCCCCTTTCACCGGTTTTAGAAGCACATCTTACACATCTTCAGAAGAATAGCCCTGGTTTGCGCATCAAACACCAGGAGTTGTAAGCTTAACCTGCATTGTGGTTTAGAGGGTCCTTGGTAAGCACATGCGCCTATATGGTATTGTGCTACAATCAACGATGCACATGGCCAAGAACATACATCTCCAAAACAAGGACACGACGACTCACCAGCCACTCAGACAATGTTCATATAACCATGGCCAAGGACACCCAAAGACTAGCCTGTCTAGCGAACCAGAGGCGTAGAAGCTTTGAAAAAGCTTTAGACATCAAATGCCTAATCACTCACCCCCCCCCCCCTCTGTATGGAGCTCCCACACCTCCAGTCACTTAAGGAGGGTTAACACTGGGCTTAATGAAATATTAAAAGGTGTCTGTACCTGCTGCTATTGTTGCCCCTTGGAATAAGATATAACCTATTTTTTGACAAGTTTTCATCCACCTCTCCGTGGCGAGACGCTCGTCAAAAACCAAAATCAGTCACAAAGAGGAGAAGGGGGGTAATGAATAATCTATTTCATATTCCAAAGGCGCCCGCTGCTCTGAGGGAAAGAGGGAGGGAAGGAAGGAAAGAGAGAGGGATGGATGGATAGAGAGAGAGACGTGGGAGATGATGAGAGAGAGAAGTAGGGAGGCATGTAGAGATACTGTATTAGAGGGATGGGGGGAAAAAAGGAAAGACTAGGATGGGCAGAGAAAACGGAGAATGAGAGAAAGAACGAGAGGAGAAGGAGAACGCTGGCAGATGATACCAGGCGTCTGCCAAGCCATTGAACCACGACAGGCTTCCTGTTTAAATACCCCCCCCAAATAAATTGTTAACCCCCCATATCTAAAGTTGTTTAATGCAATTTCTTAATGAACATAATAGCCAGAAATAATAATGAAAGAAAATAAAAACATCTAAACGGAACCCAGGCAGAATTGTCGCCGGCGCTCAATTATTTCCTTGTCAAGTGGGTCTGTTTTTAATGAGGCCCTGTGGGACTGACGGCTGTCAGTCAGCCCTGACTTTTTGACACCATTACAACTTCAAATAGAGCCGCGCTCGCTGCCTGCCGCAGCCACGCTCGCACGGCGGAAGGGAGGCTGCAGCAGCGCTACAACTCAGCTCATACTGACAGGCTGGGAGAGAGACGGAGGAAGAGACAGAGGGAGGAGTGGTGGGGTGAGGGGGGGGGGGGGGGGAGAGGGGAGGGAGGGACAGGGGAGAGGACGGGCACACGCAGGCACACACATAGGTGAATAGCAGACACATACACACAATATTACGTTCTTTTGCTCATATACACCAACCTCCATGTATAGACTCTCACACAGACCTCCACACAGACCAGTTTCTCCTTTTGATGGAAAAACCAATTGCACAGGTGCTTATCCAATGAGGTTTGTCAAACTGGCAGGGATTTCTCCTCCCTCCCTCAACCTCCTTATTTCCACTTCTGCTTCTTCTCCTCTTTGTTCGTTATTCCTCAACTTAATGATAACTCTCCACGGGCTGGCCCCACATGGGACGGACAGAGACAAACTATTTTGTTGCCCATTAATATGAACCTTTGAAGCCGCCGGGCGGCTGGGAGGGGGTGGCGGAGAAAGCCCCCCCCCCCACCAAGCATGCTTCCAGAATAAGACAATCCGCTCGCCCTGAAACAGAATAGCAAATGGCCTCTCTCTCGTGCGCGAGGGCGTTCTGCCACACGGAGGCAGGCGGCCGTCTGGTCTGAGCTGTCTGTCTGTGAGTCTGTCTGTGTGTTCAAAGTGGACGTGGGGGTACCGGTGTAGGTTTTAGAGAGAGTATGTTTCTGTGTGAGTGTAATGTGCGTGACATTATAAGAGCATAATTCAGCCCTCAGGACTGGACACTGGAATCCACCCTCAACAGTCCAACATTTTCCTTGTCTCTGATTATACACATAAAATACAACAATATTAACCTGTCCACAAACAGTAGAATGGCTTTTAACTACAAAACAAGGACTAAAACACACACCGTATTGTGAGTTGGTAAAAAGAGCATGGAACATCATTGTCAGCTTGAAGACTTTCGGGTAAAAGGCTCTATGTAAAAGTACTGCATTATTACAACTTGACAAAAAAAAGAAATACAATAATATAGATAGGACAACAGAGCAATTTCACTCATATTAAAAATGACAAGTCTGAATTCACACACAATCAAAGCAATCCATGTTTCAATTGGTCCTGGACTATACAATACTATACAAGTCATGTGATTCGCCGGCCAAGGACGATTAGTCTGCGTCAGTTTACGTTTATAATAGACTTCATAAAATATACACTTAGTATCACAATCTTTAACGCTAATCCCAAAAATCTATCATCAATTCTAAAACAATGTTTATAAATAAATAAACAGAATTGCTGTTGAACCCCCCCCCCCCAAAAAAATGATTTTTCTACGTACAGTATGTACATTTACCTGTTAGTACAGTATGTTGCCTACTATTATCAATTCTCTATTAATGTCTTGCGTAAAAACAAAATGGAGTCTGGACACTATTAAGATCCCTTACAGTCAGATAACAGTGATAGGAGTCAGTAATGTGAGGAGGGTGGATAAAAGGGGGATTTTCCCAGCAAATCCTGGCTCTCCTTCCTTGAGCTAAAACAGAAGCAAACTTGTTCATGCATTTTCTATAGGTTGAATATATCTTCCATTTACAAATGCATCTCTCATATTTGGGCCCAACCGTGCTGAAAAAAAGGTGACTCTGAATACCGCCACTTATTTGAAGGCACCGTCCTTTGTGCTGTGCTGTATGTTCAGTTCATAAAGAGGATAGCTAGGAGCTACATGCCAGTAGGCTGGGTACATTCATATAGTAGGCCCCCCATCTTAATCTTGCACACAAAGAGTTGAGTCGAGCGCTTAATAGACTAGACGTGTTGAAAGTTGGTCTGACAGAGGGAGAGAAAAGCTCCACGTACAGATACACACACACACACACACACACACACACACACACACACACACACACACACACACACACACACACACAAAATTGGGACCCGCAAACACCTTAGGCCAGACCATGGAAGTGGCGAATGAACAACAGTAGGAAGTTGTACATATTTGAACCCGTCTGGACTTTTTGAATCCCCTACAGGCCCTCTCCACCCAGGGAAAAGATAGATCTCCAATGCTAAACACAGTCCAGTGACGACGACACCATGAATATTATCAATAGCAATAAAAGAAACTGAGGGGGCTGTCTCAGAGAGAAAGCGAGTGAGAGAGAGACCCCTGTCAGGGTCCAGAAAGAGTGATTCATGGGCACCATTTGTTCTAATTACTCCAGAGCAAACACTTTTGTCGCTATTAATCATGCGTGTGCGTGTTTTGTGTGTCTGTGTGTGACGGAGTGCGTGTGTGTGTGTGTGTGTGTGTGTGAGAGCATTGGGGAAGATCAGTGCCCTCGCACATTGAAATAGATGGCCAGAATGATGGTGAGGAGGATGGTGGCGCCGAGGACGAAGACCAGGACTCGGTTCTGGATGATTCTGCAGAGAGAGAGAGAGAGAGTGAGAGGTAGAGAGAGAGTGAGAGGTAGAGAGAGAAGGAAAAATAGGTAAAGACAGGGTTAGCCAGGGGTTACAGTAGTCTGTCTGAATCCACAGAGACATTTGAAACACGCCCAAACTTTTATGCATTTATGTGTAACAAAATGACCGGCCCTTAACTCCGAGGTTATCATGTTTAATGGGTACCATGAGGGCCTCATACAAGGGTATTTACTGTTCACAGTGTTCCTACTGTCAAGACTGCTATCCAAAAGCGACAACACACACACACACACACACACACACACACCACACACACACACACAGAGAAGCACAAATACGCACGCACACACACAATTGCTTGTTCCAGCATCTCCCAAACACAGACTCGTAAACACACATCCAATCACACATACACAAAACTGCAGACAGGCTTTAAAAACATTATTTTCATAATAAAGTGGAAAATGTGGCTCACAAGTTTCCTGGCGGTAATAAAATCAGTGAATTACTGATGGAATGTGCCATAAAACGCCTCGCTCTTTTTGCGAGGCGTCAATTTTCCCACTGTTGCCTAAGTAGACTTGACAAAAAATGTACTTTGAACAAAAAAATTATACAAAGAGAGGTAGTGAGGAGAAGGAGACAAAATGGATGTGTTAGTTTGTGTGTGTGTGTTCACGTGTATCTATCTGTGCGTGTGTGTGTCCGTCCGTAGTCTCCAGTGCCTCTCCCCACACACTTCCCCACCCTCCGTCACTCCTGACAAATGACAGAATTATCACATTTGCTGACATGTGGAGGGGGAGTGGAAAGGGAATGGAGGGGGAGGTGGGCCAGTGTCCACTGCTCTAAGCAGGAGATGAATGGCCCATGCTCCAGCCATTCATCACTGGGGCCGTGGAGCTGCAACTCAGGCCTGCTCACTCACCCCCTACCTACCCCTTCCCCAGCCCCAGCATCTATCCTGGCCTGAGGATAGTGGCAGTGTGCTCTTAACTCCAGCCGTAGAGCTGCTCTTGCCTCTATCCTGTGTCCTGATCTTCTATAGTCAGACACTTATCCCAGCCTGAGTTTCAGCTTCTTACACCGTCTTCTATGGCCCCTTCTTGTACATTCCCCTGTCCACTTCCCCTTTTCCCCCTGTCCACTTCCCCTTTTCCCCCCTGTCCACTTCCCCTTGCCCCCTGTCCACTTCCCCTTTTCCCCCTGTCCACTTCCCCTTGCCCCCTGTCCACTTCCCCTTGCCCCCTGTCCACTTCCCCTTTTCCCCCTGTCCACTTCCCCTTTTCCCCCTGTCCACTTCCCCTTTTCCCCCTGTCCACTTCCCCTTGCCCCCTGTCCACTTCCCCTTTTCCCCCTGTCCACTTCCCCTTGCCCCCTGTCCACTTCCCCTTGCCCCCTGTCCACTTCCCCTTGCCCCCTGTCCACTTCCCCTTTTCCCCCTGTCCACTTCCCCTTTTCCCCCTGTCCACTTCCCCTTTTCCCCCTGTCCACTTCCCCTTGCCCCCTGTCCACTTCCCCTTTTCCCCCTGTCCACTTCCCCTTTTCCCCCTGTCCACTTCCCCTTGCCCCCTGTCCACTTCCCCTTGCCCCCTGTCCACTTCCCCTTTGCCCCCTGTCCACTTCCCCTTTGCCCCCTGTCCACTTCCCCTTGCCCCCTGTCCACTTCCCCTTGCCCCCTGTCCACCCCCCTTCGCCCCCTGTCCACTTCCCTTCGCCCCCTGTCCACCCCCCTTCGCCCCCTGTCCACCCCCCTTCGCCCCCTGTCCACCCCCCTTCGCCCCCTGTCCACTTCCCTTCGCCCCCTGTCCACCCCCCTTCGCCCCCTGTCCACCCCCCTTCGCCCCCTGTCCACCCCCCTTCGCCCCCTGTCCACTTCCCTTCGCCCCCTGTCCACCCCCCTTCGCCCCCTGTCCACCCCCCTTCGCCCCCTGTCCACTTCCCTTTGCCCACCTTTCAGCCCCACCCTCTAAACTCCTCCCCATGTCTCAGTCCTTGCTGTCTATACTCCATCCCCAGCCTCCAGAATGAACCCCTTCCCCCATGTTCACAATCCCCCTCAGTTATGACTCCCATTTCCAATCCCTAGCCCACAGCCTGGACCTACGCGACCCGTGCTCCAGTCCCAGCCTGACATCGAGAGTGTCTCCAGGGCCCCGAGTCATCAGCCTGGAAACAGCTCGGCAGCCCGGAGAGCCCCAGCCTACACAACACTTGTCTCTACAGGCACACGTGCCGGCGTGAGCCTTTGCCTGTACGCGTGCCTGTGTCTGTATAGAGTTTAAGTGTGTCGGAGCGTGTGCCGTGAGTGATTTTAAGAGCGCCTGCCTATGAGCAAAAGTGCGCAAACATGTTTGTACAGTACACACGTCACTGGCTGTGTTTGTGTGCGCACGCAGGCTACGCATGTAAGGGCGAGAAAAGACGTTTGCAATGAGAGTGAAGTAAGCTGTGACATAACACTCCCCCTGACGCTCTGAGTATACCCATTCGCAATGTTTATCAGAGATTGATTTGAATAAATGGGCCTCGTCTCCGTGGCTCTAGCCTCTCCTGATAGGGCCCTGGCGCTGCAGCATTTGCATAATGCCGAGCCGATTGCGGGGAAAAGCGGGGGAAACATTAATCAGTGCGTGTTTAGCTAGGCCACATCTCCCCCATGTCTCGCTTTAATTGCCATTCATTATTTAGCATGATTATTTACCCGCAAACGCCCCAACAGAGACGCTAGCATGTTACTGTATGTGATGCGTTTTGGGGATCCTGCAGCAAGTTCATTTTACAGCTGTGGAGGAGGGGTTGAGATGAAAGAGGAGGGGGGTTTTGGGGGAAGTTAGTTTTGGGCTGGCGAAAGCTTGGTTAGGGGGATAGGGAAGTACCACCTTAAAATAAGTTGTATTTAATAAGCTTAATAAACTATAAGTAGTGTAGCTATCGGCCTATACTGCTGATAAATGAGTCTTCTAGCGTACCTAACCATTTATTAACAAGGCATGCATTATACAATGACTAAATTAGCATTTATTATCATTTAGAAAGCATTTATAAGTATAATGGGGTATCCTATAGTGATTTAATTTTTTTATTTTTTTTTACAATACACCAAAAAAAGATTTACTCTCCTTAAAAATGAGACCCGTCATTTAGTGTCAGAAGCTACCGCACCTGTAGACTCCCAGTCATTGGGCTAACGCTAGTCAGCATTGGCTTGCGAAACTAACTTCCCTCAAACTGCACGCAGAGACATAATAACGGTGTCCACGAGTTCATTGGACTCCGGGTAAGTAGAAAAAAGGGCTCGATTGCGTGAATCTCGCCGTATCCCTTTACCACTTAGCCTAGGGAAGATTCGGTCCATTTCTCTGAAGCCCTATTGCTCGTCATATTTTAGACTTTATATCCGCTTTTACATAAGAACACAATATGCATATATTGAAATCCCTAACTAGGGGGTGTCTAGTTCATTGGATATGGGAAATGCCTCCTTAATAACAGGATTGGAGAGGAGGAGAGGACCAAGGGCTGGTCATTTGAATGAATGAGTAAAATGCATGGGACAGGGGGAGCCCTCTCCTGCCTACAGTAATGTAGATGAATATACCGGTGGCTAGGGGCCTCTGAAAACACCCTCCGAGGGGGAGGAATAGGCCCCCAGGCCACCCCTTCAACCCCCTCACGCCCAGGCTGCCAGACGGGGAGGAGAGGAGAGTCCAGGGCGGAGGAGAGGAGCGAGGGATTAGAACGGAGTCATAATTCACTTAAGCCATGTTTAAATCCATTTACTAAACAGTGTCTGTGACACTTTAAAGAGCGTAAGCCCTGCCCTCTGACAGCCAGTGAAATTAACCCCCGGAACCCCCCACGACAGAGAGAGAGAGAAGCTAGAGGTGTGAAAGGAGGAATATTCAGTTGGTTTGGCTAGTTCGAGGCTGTCTCTCTGTGAATTAAAAAGAGCATTCAAACGTATATCCGACTGTGCCCAACGGCATGATGACCTCAGTAATCTACGCGTAAGTCACTCTTAAACAAGAGTCATGTGTTCATTTGAATTGTTCACTACAATCCATCATAAAGTGGATGAATGAAATCAAATCACAGTTTATTTGTCACGTGCGCCGAATACAACCGGTGTAGACCTTACAGTGCGATCTTTAAGTAAAAAAATAGGTATTAGGTGAACAATAGATAAGCAAAGAAATAAAAACAACAGTAAAAAGACTGAAAAATAATAGTAGCGAGGCTATATACAGACACCGGTTAGTCGGGCTGATTGAGGTAGTAAGTACATGTAAATATGGTTAAAGTGACATATATGATATACAGAGAGTAACAGTAGCGTAAAAGAAGGGTTGGCGGGTGGCAGGAACCAATGCAGATAGACCGGTTAGCCAATATGCGGGGGCACCGGTTAGTCAGGCTAATTGAGGTAGTATGTACATGAATGTATAGTTAAAGTGACTATGCATATATGATAAACAGAGAGTAGCAGCAGCGTAAAAGAGGGGTGGGGGGGGGCAATGCAAATCGTCTGGATAGTCATTTGATTACTTGTTCAGGAGTCTTATGGCTTGGGGGTAAAAGCTGTTAAGTAGCCTTTTGGTCACAGAATTGGTGCTCTGGTAATGCTTGCCATGCGGTAGCAGACAATTGTTAGGGCCTTCCTCTGACACCGCCTGGTATAGAGGTCCTGGATGGCAGGGAGCTTAGCCCCAGTGATGTACTGGGCCGTACGCACTACCCTCTGTAGAGCCTTGCGGTCGGAGGCCGAGAAGGTGGCCGAGTAATTGCCGTACCAGGCAGTGATGCAACCAGTCAGGATGCTCTTGATGTTGCAGCTGTAGAACCTTTTGAGGATCTGAGGACCCATGCTAAATCTTTTTAGTTTCCCGAGGGGGAATAGGCTTTGTCGTGCCCTCTTCACGACTGTCTTGGTGTGTTTGGACCATTCTAGTTTGTTGGTGATGTGGACACCAAGGAACTTGAAGCTCTCAACCTGCTCCCACTACAGTCCCATCGATGAGAATGGGGGCGAGCTCGGTCCTCCTTTTCCTGTAGTCCACAATCAAAAACCAGATCAGTCAGCGATAGTATTGGTAACAGTCCCCAATTTTATAATCCACTGGACCTAATTTGCAATGATACCTTTTGCTACAAAGATATCTACACTGCAAAGATGATATATCACACAAATAGATCCATTTCAGTCTACCAGCCACATACGATTACAAGCCTTATTTATTCAAATGAAGTCACATAATGCCATCGTAAAATTCTCCAAACATATCTTTGACCAGAGAGTTTCAGTGTGAAAAACATGGTTTATTCTACCTTAGAGCAGATCCAGCTCTGAGACATCACATCTCCAGACAGAACAGAACTTATCAAACCGGATCCATCCTCTGTGTTTGACACTTGACATAAGAGAAAAGAATGGGAGGGGTGGAGAGGTGACTTGGGATAAGCCTTATACACCCACCCCCCCCCGCACCTTCTCATGAGGCCCTTCTGTGATCCCCCAACATTCTCTCTCTCTCTCTCTCTCTCTCTCTCGCTCTCCTCTCTCTTCTTTCTCCTCTCTCTCTCCTCTTTCTTCTCTCTCTCTCCAACAAGCAACCAAGCAGTTCACTAGAGAGCAAAGCAGCTGTGGCACTGCCCAAAGACGGGTGATGCTGTACATGCATGCAAGTGAGGGAGAGAGGGGCAAGAGGAGGGAGAAGTATAAGAGAGACGGGGGATGAGGGGGGCGAGGATTGGAGAATGAAAACGAGAGAGAAGCAGCAGAGAGCGCAGAAACCCTAGAAGAGTCCGTTTACCCGGAGAAGGAGGCTGGAAGAGAGCCTCAGAGACAGATGAAAATAATGAGGACTTTTCTGTCAGGAAAGATTTACAAAATCTTACCCATGTTATTAAAATTTAAAATCTCTTATTTTTTTCTCTTTTCCCTCTCCCTTAGTGTATTTTCTTCACAGCACACCCTTATTACCAGTCCTAATGAGGCCAGGGATACACCTCTATGGTGTGAGAGTCAGTGAGACTGTGGGTGCGCGCGTGTGTGTGTGTGCCCTAAAGCCCCACACACACACACACACCCTCTCTGCTGGCTCTCTGAGGTGGACTTGTGGACATACAGACACACATTCAGACAGACAGACGGCCACAGCACATCACTACTACCCTAGTAAACAAACTTAACACCCAGAGATTCTCCCCCCCCCCCCCCTTTCCACTACTAGGCCAATAAAACTAAAATCAATGTCTGTCTGACCAATTCTGGTTCTTTCTCTCTAAATCCTGGGAATATGCAGCATGGGACAGGAGTGGAGGAGAGGAGAGAAAAGAAGGGAGGGAACGAGGGAGGGAAAAAAGAGGGAGGGGTGCCGGAAGGCTCAATGTGTTCACAAATAGTGAGAGTAATGGAAATGGTGCAGAAAGCAGGGGGGGGGAGCCCTGACTAACGCGTTTGCTTGTGATCATGAACTAATACAAATAAATATTTCATTCTATTGCCCATCTTCATACCCCTCCTCCTCACTCGCACTCATGTCAAAGTACTCTGTTTAAATTGATCGATTCAATGGAAAGAGCTGTAAGAACTTGCCTTGTTTCAATCTAATGAATGACTCCGATCTAGTGAAAGGAGTCAAATCAGCATCAACAGCATACTGTACAAAATACATGTGTTAAGACGTAAATTGTGTGCGAAGAACCACATAAAATTTTTAAAAAAACAGCTGCTGAGCTAACAGCTTGGATAATAGGCTGACCTGAAGTAGAGCGATTTTATCCCTCTGTATGCATGTTCTGCCCATTGTCCCAAGGGTGTATTCAAGCTAAATAAGATTTCTTAAACACACACAAACACACACACGCACGCACACATACAGCTGGAAAAAATAGAGCTCCTTAATTGCATGTTATTTACTTTAAAAAGTCCCCGACATCATGTAATTCCCGAAAGAAAAACAGTACTTATGCACACATACATACTATCACACTCTAGCCAGTACTGAATGTTATTATACACACTATCACACTCTAGCCAGTACTGAATGTTATTATACACACTATCACACTCTAGCCAGTACTGAATGTTATTATACACACTATCACACTCTAGCCAGTACTGAATGCTGTATCTCAATATGAACCTGAATGTTATTATACACACTATCACACTCTAGCCAGTACTGAATGCTGTATCTCAATATGAACCTGAATGTTATTATACACACTATCACACTCTAGCCAGTACTGAATGCTGTATCTCAATATGAACCTGAATGTTATTATACACACTATCACACTCTAGCCAGTACTGAATGCTGTATCTCAATAGGTATCTGAATGTTATTATACATCATTTTCACAAGAGCTTATTAGTCAAATTCCAGTGTAATTACCCAGAAAGTAGGAGTGATTGTTTTGGGGGGTACTAGTACATGCTCATATACACCACAGTGAGGGCTCTCTTTTCCTTCCCACACGCGTCCTCCGACAGGCTTGTTCAATCTCTAGCTCTATTTGCTGTATTCTACATTCTGTGCCACGGTTGGGAGGGAGTCTGTCTCCGTTTGGAGTCCGTGGTCTGAGCGAGGTGCACAGCCGCTCCATGGTGGGAGGGAGTCTGTCTCCGTTTGGAGTCCGTGGTCTGAGCGAGGTGCACAGCCGCTCCATGGCGGAGCAGCCTTTCCTTTTCTTTTAACGAGCTTCGCACCGACGCATGAGAGCAGCACCGGGGCTCTACAAGTTCATCCATTTTTTATTTGGCGGCTAACAACCCGGCCAGCAGCCGAGGCTGGGACTTGGACCTCTACCTGGAAATGTGTTGGAGGGTGGAGGGAGGGGAGGAGGGAGATGGAAAGTGTGGTATGGCGGGAGGATGAGATGCAGAAAGGGAGAGAATGAGAGAGAGGAGATATATAGAGAGGAGTTGGGCACTGAGTGTGTGTGTGTGTGCGTGCGTGCGTGTAAAAGAGAGCCAGGCAAAGAAAGTGAGAGAGGAGAGCGAATGAGGGAAAACAAAATAAGGGGAGAGAAAATACCTTGTTTGCAACTGTTTCTGGAATTTTCAAGACCTTTTGCCTGTAGTGGTTTCAGGCAGCTGCAGCCTCCTGTCCCGGTGAAATGTACAGGTGGCTTTTTGAGGCTCTCTCTTATTTTGATAGGTACACAGATCACTTCCCGAGCTGGCAGCCTGACAGAAAAGTAGCTCCCTTTCCTTACCTCCCTTTCTCTACAATCTCCCCCCCCCCCCACCCGATCCCCGGCTCCCTTTCCTCGCTTCCTGTTCCCCTTTTCTACTTACCTTCCTCTCCATTTTTTAGTTGAACCACTTTCTCCTTCTCCTCACCTTCACATGATCTCTCCCACCCTATTTGCCTTTCGCTCCCCCTTTGTCTTTTCTTGCATCCCTTATTCCACCCGTTCCCCTATCCTCTTTACACTCCCCCTCCTTTTAATATGGGGATAATATGTGCATTGTGTGTCCTGCATACTTCACTTATCTCCCATAGGCATCTCGGAACAAACAAATAGCTGGAGAAAGGACAGAGGACATTTTTTGACTATGTCCACAATGGGGCTTCTTCTTCTAATGTAGTGGCATTTAATTAGGCATATTGCAGAGGAAGGCCCCAATAAATTGTTGAAGACTCCAGCCACAGACTGTTCTCTCTGCTACCGCACGGCAAGCGGTACCAGTGCACCAAGTCTGGAACCAACAGGACCCTGAACAGCTTCTACCGCCAAGCCATAAAACTAAACAAGACTGCTAAACAGCTAATCAAATGGCTACTCTAAATACCCGGAATAACTTTTATGCACATATGCTGCTGCTGTCTATCTATCCTGTTGTCTAGTCACTTTATCCCTACCTATATGTACCGTACATAGCTACCTCAATTACCTGGTACCCCTGCACATCGACTCTGTACTGGTACTCCCTGTATATAGCCATGTTATTTTTACTCGTTATTCACTGTGTATTTATTCCTTGTGTCACTATTTAATGTTTTATTATGTTTTATCTTACCTTTAACTCCGCATTGTTGGAAAAGGACTCGTAAGTAAGGATTTCACTGTTAGTCTACACTGGTTGTCTACGAACCATGTGACAAATGAAATGTGATTTTGACCCCTACGATGCTCAAGTGTGCCGACACAGGATTCTTAGAGGAGCCTTGACTTGGAGGGCAAGGTTATACTGCTGTGCAAATTCCACACGACTGAGTATGTAGGCCATACATGGATGTTGCATGTAAAGAAAAAAAAAGACTTCTATACCTTAATCTTTACAGTACAATGTATTATTACAAAAGCATACTGTATGCAAGGATAGATGGGGTTGAATTAAGTGGTTGGCAAAGCAATAGGGTAGACTTAACCTAACTTGCTGTTCAAGCATTAACCCCTGACGGGTCCCACCGCTGCCACCAACTGCTGTTGTGACTGACGAAATGAATTCTGGGAAGGTGGCTGGGCAGTGCGGGACATTGAGACGAGAATCCCTCCAGCCTGGAGGTTGATAGTGAATAGTACAGCGTTTATACAGCGCCCGATAAATTACTTTTCTCACCATTTCGTCTCGCTTGCTAAGATTTCCGAACACAAAACCTCTCGGCCGCATTCCACGGGAGGGCCAGCTGCGCATCGGATTAACGGGGCCTGTTGTAAGGGCGTGACATTAGCCATGGAACCACAGGCCTCTAAAACTATGATGCACATACATTTTTATTGTTTGTTCAGTATTGAAATCTCATTAGGCCACATAAATCATCCGTATGGGCTGTCCATTCGCTTTCACCGAGACGGTGAGGAAGAAAAGGAGAAAAAAGGGAGGAGGAGAAGGGGGGGGTTGAGAAGTTGAGCAGGGATGCGCTGAACGTTCTAGGGCAGACCCGGGGCAATGGTTTATGATGTCTGCATGCTGCGTTGCAGTCACACAATACCCGCCACAGACAGAGTGAAAAGAGAAAGATAGATGGGGTTTTAGTGGATTCGTTCACATGGCTGTCTCGTTAAAGACTTTAAGGAAAGTTACGACGCCAGCTCTATAGGTGCATGTTGTGCTGCTTTTCTATGTAGAAGTATTGGGTCTGACAATGGTAGTAGGAATACAACCAGGATTGACATTTGACACCAATTCCTTCTTTCATGGAATTTGGCAACTTGAAGCCATTGGATCAGGAATAGATAAGAGTTTTAAAAAGCTGTTTGGGATCGCAGCATTACAGAAAAGGATGGGGGAAAAACAAACAGAAATGACTAAGACAAATGATGTTTATGGAAGCATCGCCAAGAGTTTTTTGCCATGCTTGTTGTATCTTAAAACGTTCAATAACTTGACGACATGGTACCACGTGACATTGTTTGCTTAAGCAAGCAGCCAGAGTACTGTCTCCGCTCCAAACAATGCCTTAAACTAATTACGTCGTAAAATAGGGCTGTCTAGGATTCCACGGAGGAGAAGTAATGAGGAAATGTGTGTTTATGTCTGCGTCTTTTTTATTAAATAGTGTGGAGACTCCTTTTGTGTTTGTTTGCCATTTCGAATAAAGTCTCCAAATATTTGCTTAAAACCCCCCTGTGGCTTCATTCAGCATCCTGTGTCTCCAGATATGGGTAATGTTTACATAGTGATCTCAACCCCAACACACACACACACACACAAGACAGAGTATTGCCTCCTCAGTTAGAGCACAAGGAAGTACACATTTCTTCTGAAATGAAAGGCATTTCTTCTGTAAAGAAATATAGCTTTTACAAAAGCTATTTTGAAATAAGTATAGTAATTAAACACAACGTGAGCATTTAACGTTTATCTTGACACGGAGTCACGCAGAGACCAAGGTCTCTTTAACAGATGAGCCATCAAATACCATTGACCATTGTGTGCGCTTAACCACAAAACACACTCAAGCAGGACCTTGGTTGCACAAAGCGGAATAACTGAAAACAAATGGCAAGACTGAATCAACATTTTACATTTCATTCATTTAGCAGATGCTCTTATCCAGAGGGACTTACAGTTAGAACATTCATCTTAAGATAGCTAGGTGGGACAACCACATATCTCAGTCATAGTAAGTCAAATTTCCCTCAAAGTAGCTATTAGCAAAGTCAGTGCTAGTAGGGGGGAGGGGCGAGTGCTGTGGGATTATTTAACATACTCTTTGAAGAGGTAGGGTTTCAGATGTTTTTGGAAGATGGGCATGGACTCTGTCTGAGCCAGCGACGGTGGGTTTGTGCCCATAGGCGATGTTGTTGCCGGTGATGTCTGGTGAGGACCTGCCTTACAATAGGCCTAGAAGCCCTCAGTCCAGCCTTTCTCAGCCTATTGCGGACAGTCTGAGCACTGATGGAGGGATTGTGCGTTCCTGGTGTAACTTGTTGTTGTTGCCATCCTGTACCTGTCCCGCAGTTGTGATGTTCGGATGTACAGAGACTGTGCAGGTGTTGTTACACGTGGTCTGCCACTGCGAGGACGATCAGCTGTCCATACTGTCTCCCTGTAGCGCTGTCTTAGGCGTCTCACAGTACGGACATTGTAATTTATTGCCCTGGTCACAACTGCAGTCCTCATGCCTCCTTGCAGCATGCCTAAGGCACGTTCACGCAGATGAGCAGGGACCCTGGGCATCTATCTTTTGGTGTTTTTCAGAGTCAGTAGAAAAGCCTCTTTAGTGTCCTACGTTTTCATAACTGTGACCTTAACTGCCCGTCTGTAACCTGTTAGTGTCTTAACGACCGTTCCATAGGTGCATGTTCATTAATTGTTTATGGTTCATTGAACAAGCATGGGAAACAGTGTTTAAACCCTTTACAATGAAGATCTGTAAAGTTTTTTGGATTTTTACAAATTAACTTTGAAAGACAGGGTCCTGAAAAAGGGAATTTTTTTTGTTGTTGCCGAGTTTACATACAGTGGGGGAAAAAAGTATTTGATCACTTGCTGATTTTGTAGGTTTCCCACTTACAAAGAAATGATCAGTCTATAATTTTAATGGTAGGTTTATATGAACAGTGAGAGACAGAATAACAACAAAAAAATCCAGAAAAACGCACGTCAAAAATGTTATAAAATGATTTCCATTTTAATGAGGGAAATAAGTATTTGACCCCTCTGCAAAACATGACTTAGTACTTGGTGGCAAAACCCTTGTAGGCAATCACAGAGGTCAGACGTTTCTTGTAGTTGGCCACCAGGTTTGCACACATCTCAGGAGGGATTTTGTCCCACTCCTCTTTGCAGATCTTCTCCAAGTCATTAAGATTTCGAGGCTGACGTTTGGCAACTCGAACCTTCAGCTCCCCCCACAGATTTTCTATGGGATTAAGGTCTGGAGACTGGCTAGGCCACTCCAGGACCTTAATGTGCTTCTTCTTGAGCTACTCCTTTGTTGCCTTGGCCGTGTGTTTTGGGTCATTGTCATGCTGGAATACCCATCCACGACCCATTTTCAATGCCCTGGCTGAGGGAAGGAGGTTCTCACCCAAGATTTGACAGTACATGGTCACGTCAAATGATGCGGTGAAGTTGTCCTGTCCCCTTAGCAAAAAAACACCCCCAAAACATAATGTTTCCACCTCCATGTTTGACGGTGGAGATGGTGTTCTTGGGGTCATAGGCAGCATTCCTCCTCCTCCAAACACGGCAAGTTGAGTTGATGCCAAAGAGCTCCATTTTGGTCTCATCTAACCACAACACTTTCACCAGTTGTCTTCGTAATCATTCAGATGTTCATTGGCAAACTTCAGACGGGCATGTATATGTATTCTTGAGCAGGGGGACCTTGCGGGCGCTGCAGGATTTCAGTAATTCACGGCGTAGTGTGTTACCAATTGTTTTCTTGGTGACAATGGTCCCAGCTGCCTTGATATCATTGACAAGATCCTCCCGTGTAGTTCTGGGCTGATTCCTCACTGTTCTCATGATCATTGCAACCCCACGAGGTGAGATCTTGCATGGAGCCCCAGGCCGAGGGATATTGACAGTTCTTTTGTGTTTCTTCCATTTGCGAATAATTGCACCAACTGTTGTCACCTTCTCACCAAGCTGCTTGACGATGGTCTTGTAGCCCATTCCAGCCTTGTGTAGGTCTACAATCTTGTCCCTGACATCCTTGGAGAGCTCTTTGGTCTTTGCCATGGTGGAGAGTTTGGAATCTGATTGATTGATTGCTTCTGTGGACATGTATCTTTTTTACAGGTAACAAGCTGCGGTTAGGAGCACTCCCTTTAAGAGTGTGCTCCTAATCTCAGCTCGTTACCTGTATAAACGACACCTAGGAGCCAGAAATCTTTCTGATTGAGAGGGGGTCAAATACTTATTTCCCTCATTAAAATGCTAATCAATTTATAACATTTTTGACATGCGTTTTTCTGGATATTTTTGTTGTTATTCTGTCTCTCACTGTTGAAATAAACCTACCATTAAAATTATAGACTGATAATTTCTTTGTCAGTGGGCAAACGTACAAAATCAGCAGGGGATCAAATACTTTTTCCCCCCACTGTATGAGATGAGTAATGAAAGATATGTAAACATTATAAAAGTGATTGGTGTTCCATTTAATAAAGTGGCCAGTGATTTCAAGTCTATGTATACAGGCAGCAGCCTCTAATGTGTTAGTGATGGCTATTTAACAGTCTAAAGGCCTTGAGATTGAAAAATAGCTTCTGTCTCTCAGTCCCAGCTTTGATGCACCTGTACTGATCTCACCTTCTGGATGATAGCGGGGTGAACAGGCAGTGGCTCGGGTGGTTGGTGTCCTTGATGATCTTTTTGGCCTTCCTTTGACATCGGGTGCTGTAGGTGTCCTGGAGGGCAGGTAGTTTGCCCCTGGCGATGCGTTGGGCAGACCGCACCACCCTTGGAGAGCCTTGCGGTTGTGGGCGGTGCAGCCCGGCAGGATGCTCTCAATTGTGCTTCTTTAAAATTGTGTGAGGGTTTTAGGTACCAAGCCAAATTTATTTATCCTCCTGAGGTTGAAGAGGCGCTGTTGTGCCTTCTTCGCCACACTGTCTGTGTGGGTGGACCATTTCAGCTTGTCAGTGATGTGTATGCAGAGGAACTTGAAGCTTTCCACCTTCTCCACTGTGGTCCCACCGATGTGGATAGAGGGGTGTTCCCTCTGCTGTTCCCTGAAATCCATGATCATCTCCTTTGTTTTGTTGATGTTGAGTGAAAGGTTATTTTCCCGGCACCACACTCGCAGAGCCCTCACCTCCTTCCTTAAGCCTTAAGGTAGGGAGGGGCAGTTCCACTCGCTGCTCCATAGACAAGTACACCATGGAGAGGCGGGGGTTGACACGTGTTTGGCGCACGCAAACCACTCGACAGAACACTCCTCTGTGGCACACAGCCTTAGCAACCTATGGAAACAATGGCTGTGACAGTTAGTAGCCTAGCACTTCAAAACTAGCGCTTAGGAAAAAACAAAGAGCTCTTTCCTTCTACCTCAGGCCATTCACCTGGTTTGAATAGTCTGTCATATACTAGCAGTACAGCTACAGTTCTATGGACAGGCCAACACACAGGGTGATGGTGACTGACTGGAAACTAGCAAGAAAAAAAACGGCCTCTGACTCACCATGTCTTGATTTCTATAGTTTCATTGTTTGGGCCAGTCTGAACAGACTGTGTTTACAGGTTAAAGGTGAGCCAGGTTATTTAGTGGTGTGGATAAAAATTTGCTCTAGCAAGAGAGGTCAGAGGTCAAGCCCACAGGCTTCAGGGCAGCAGGCCCGTCTTAGAGTTAACCCTGCGACCTCCGGGGTTATGGACACACTACGCTAGTGTGGCCAGGAGGCAGGAGCACAGGAGATGAACTGAGGTCCACCGTGTGTGTCAGTGTGTGAGAGAGTTTGTGTACGTGCATGTTCGCATTAAGAGGGCGTAGTGCAAAAGTGGAAAACTACAGGAGTGCAATTGACGCGTCCGTGTGAAATAACCATCGGATTACACACAGAATCTCGGTTTGTGATTCATCGGTTGTTGGAGAACCACTTGTTTGGGCCTTGTGTTTCTTCTCTAAGCCAACCAGCTCCATTCTGTGAAAAAACGGGCGAAGCTCCAAGCTGGTTGGTCAGTCCAGTAAGAGAAAGGATAATGTCATCTACCGTTTGACACTACAAGGGAGGTTTTAGTCAGTCTAAATAATCCATGCCGATGCATTAAATTTGCAGACCAACTTCCTTCTCTTTCTCCAGTACAATCCCTGTCTCAGCTGTGAGAGGGGGGGGGGGGCAGTGGAGAGTGAGAGGGGGATAGTGGGGATGATGAGAGAGAGAGAGAGACCTAAGATGTGAGCGAGTGGAGAGAAACAATGTGCTAGAGGAAGAGGAAAGAGAGCGAAAAGGGGGGGGGGCAATCCAGCAAGAGAGGAGGGGAGAAAGAGAAAGTGAGAAAAAGGAGAGGTGAGGGGATAGGAGGGGTAGAAGCCCCGAGTGACACTGATTCCCTCCATGATTGCCCCCCCCCAATTAAAAAAAGAACAATTTGAGGATGGGGCCAGCAGTGAGGAGGGTTTGTTGCATTAACTGGGTTATTGACATGATGCTCTGGCTCCATTTGCTTAGTGCCCTGGAGGCTGGAATCCATAGACTCCGCTCCAAACTAATCAAGGCCCGCAGCCACACAGGATCAGGCTGAAGAAAACTCGGGAAAAAAATCTATAGGAAACTTTGCGATGGAACGACAGGGAGGAAAGCGGGAGAGAGAGAGAGGAGGGGTTCAGAAAGTTCTCTCTAAGCACACTGACAGCTGCACAAATTCATTTACTACACTTTCCTTCTTTCTTGCCATCTCTGAATGTACGGAGCGGTGGAGTGAGCGTGAGAGACGCAGATTGCTGGTTCACCTCTCCATCCCGCCGAGTCAGGGTTGAAAGGTCAGGGGTTGTCAGGGCTGGTTGGGGACTCCCTCTTGGAAACGGAAGTCAAGAGACGAAGTCCCAATAATAATCTGCTATGAGTTTAGTTCCAGCTGGAGACTTTCTTGTGGACACGCACCTCACACGGCATAATGCTCCGCCCACTCTTTACCCCTTCTCTCTCCTTAACAAACCCTCAAAACCTGTGAGCTAATCGTAAAAGAGATTTCTTTCCAAATCGGAAAAAAGTTTTGAGCGCAAAGTGACGCGGTGCACATCTTGAATGCGAGCTCAATTGATCAAAACCAGTGATAAATGGTAACGGACTCAATTTCTGAGAGTTGAAAGACATCTTCGGCAGTATTATAAAACCTTCAAATATCTGGTGTCTAGTTGGCAACAGAAGCAGAGAAAGGACCTATTCTTTCTCTGAATCGCCCCAATCTTGAAGGATACAAATGTCCCGTCGATGCCTCTCCATATACAGTATCGCAGTCAGTGTAGACACACGTGACATGTCCAAAACATCCCTTACACAGGCCTTTACGCTTAAATGTTACCCGACACAATCACTACAAGCCTCACAAACATCCCATGTTGATGTTTACAATTTCTCCACTTGGTCATCTACATACAGTAAGGTTTGACCCTGTCAGAAACTCTCCATTTCCATCACCATACATTCAAAACATCATAGGCTGACCAAGGAGTCACCCGATGGAAAATTCATGGGGAACGATCATCCATTATTAATACTGAAGACTTCGATTTTTCACACACACAGAGACACAGAGAGAGAGAGAGAGAGAGAGAGAGAGAGAGAGGAGAGAGAGAGAGAGAGAGAGAGAGAGAGAGAGAGAGAGAGAGAGAGAGAGAGAGAGAGAGAGAGAGAGAGAGAGAGAGAGAGAGAGAGTGCGAGAGAGAGAGAGTGCGAGAGAGGAGAGATGGTTCTGTCCTGGTAGAAAACTCTGTTTGGATTTGTCCCTTCAGTGCCACTGCTGAAGGAGAAGTAGGTTTATGCTAACAAAAGGGATTTTTCTTCACTTGTTGGTCTATTAATCCACAGCCGATTAGAGGCTGGGGAAGGGGGGCTGGGATAAGACAGATGATTGGCTATAGGCAGAGAGCTGAGAATTGTGGGTAAAACCTCACACAGGCAGATCAGGGAGAGGCAGATGAACTAAAGTAAAGCGTGGTTTTATTTTGAAGACAGAAAGATAGGTGTGGTGAAGATCTATTTCGAGTACGCAAATTACATAGTAGCAAATAAGAGAAACCACACACACAATGGCAAACAAATAAACATGCAGCCATGTTTAAAAAATAATACCTGGGAACAATTATTAGATCTAGAAATCCATATATTACCAATTGGATCATTTTATAGTACATCTTCTTTGAATAACAAAGGCCGATTCTCCTTCGCTCCACTAATAGACGTTAACTTGTGTCTTTGCGGCTAACCTCCAACGGCTGACGCCCACCCTCCAACGGCTGACGCCCACCCTCCAACGGCTGACGCCCACCCTCCAACGGCTGACGCCCACCCTCCAACGGCTAACGCCCACCCTCCAACGGCTGACGCCCACCCTCCAACGGCTGACGCCCACCCTCCAACGGCTGACGCCCACCCTCCAACGGCTGACGCCCACCCTCCAACGGCTAACGCCCACCTTCCCCAGTTAGGAGGAAGTGCAGATCAGCAGCCCCCCCCACCGCCATCGTGGCGTCCCTGACAAATAGATATTCTTATAATCTGCCCTTGTGAACCCCATAGGATCCTCCTGCCTTCATCCTCTGTCTATCCCATTCTGGTCGCTGTGGAACAATGATGCTTGGATACATTAAAACACCTGCCCTGTGATCAAACGAACAAATACCTCCCGGGTCAGCGGAGGGCTACCCAACGTCAGTTAACAATGAAGCTTTTAAAACATCAGTCGTATGCAAAGCGGCTGGTACACAGGAGAGACAGGGGCGGCAGAGCAGAGCCAGAGAGCTAGAGCCTGGCCTTCTCTATCATTTACATTTTACATTGTAGCCATTTAGCATATGCGCTCTTATCCAGAGCGACTTACAGTAGTGAGTGCATACATTTTTATACTTTCATTCGTACTGGTCCCCCGTGGGAATCGAACCCACAACCCCGGCGTTGCAAGCGCAAGGCTCGACCAACTGAGCCACACGGGAGCTATCAGAGCGTGGGGGAGCCTTTCCTATAGAAATCAAGCTATTTAACCCACAACAATGTCAGTTGATTCCCCCAAACAGCATGACTATGGGAAAGAGGGTTCTGAGACTGTATCAGCTACAGCATTGGATTTACTACAGGAGAGTTAACGCGCAAAGGCGGGCTTGTGTTAGTCATGTGGTCCAACACAGGCACACATCCGCAACATACACCAGGGGTCAAGTTTACCCTTGAACTGTGAACTTCCGTCCATACAAAAGCCCAGATCCTTGTTTGCGGACGAGCAGCAGACACATTTCAAACATGTGTAAAGGCCTAGAGTCGTAACTCATCTTTACCTCCCTTTTGACAAAAACACAACAAACCAAAAATACCAAAATGACCCAGATACCCAAAATTACACTTTTCGATTTGTTTGACAAACACGAACGTGCCTTTTTTTTTGGCAATAGTGTGTGTTTGCAGCCCGCAATTCGGGGTTTTCCTGCATGTGGGCATTCCTAGCTAGCTAGCTACCTATCCCGCTGCTCACCTGTTGTGTACTGGAGTCCTAGCTAGCACACAGTGTCCTTTCCTCACGCCTGCCGAACACCTTCCCCTGCCTCGTTAACAGAACTGCAGGACAGCAGTGCCCGACAGGCGGGGGCGAAGGACACTGTCTACCTGTGTCCTAGCGAGGTAGCTACCCTTGTCATCCAACGTTATGTTACTGTACTGAAGCGCCCACTGCCTCCCGCCTGTGTACCGGAGTCCAACTTAAAAATGGACCAATAGAAGTATATAGAGGGGTTCCTGCAGATGCAGGAATGCCCACACGCAGGGACTCCCCGAATTGCGGGCCACAATTACACCCTTCTCCTTTTTGGTGGAGAGGTTGTTTTTTTAAGCCAAGGGGGTGAGGTGGCGGCGAAAAGGTTTTTTTCTCTTCTCCCCCTGACTCTCAACTGCTTGGTTAACCAACTGACCTGCTGTCAAAGGAGCCTTTGTGAGCGCTCTGGCAGCGGGCCAATCAGATCCTCCGGCTTGTCTGTCTCCGGGTGGAAAATGGTGCCCCTGGTATGTGATCTGCGGCAAAATGCGCAGACAGGCTGACTGCAGACAGGAGCGGGCAGGCTCTGGCTCTAGGCCTTCCAAAATATGCCACGGGGGGAGAAAATGACCTGTTTTGGCACTCCGCCAAAGTGACACTGCACTATGGGGTACTGTGGTTATTTCTCTAGTTATTCCCTTATTCTTCATCACTCTTCCATCCTCTTCCATTCTTCAGGGCCTGAGTGAGCTCCATGCCAGGTAAAACAGGGGCATGGTAGAATAGGGACACCAACGCGATGTAATGACAAAGTCCCTGGTCTCATTACTTACAGTATAAACATCTCATGATGTAACTGCAGTCTTTCTGAAACGTCTAGTCGGAGGAAGAAACACAACAGACTGAGCCACTAGGCTCACGTGGTTTAACGTAGAGGTGGTGCAAGTACGGATGTGTGTCAAATCAAATTAGATTCCTCGCATGGTTCCTAAACAACAGGTTTAGACTAACAGTCAAATGCGGGTCCTTTTTCAATGCAGAGTTAGAAAATGTATAATATTAGAAATAGTGACACGAGGAATACATACGCAGGGAATAACGAATAACAATAATGAGCAGAAATAACATGGCTAAATACAGGGAGTACCAGTACTGAGTCGATGTGCAGGGGAGAGGTAGATATGCACATATAGGCAGGGCTAAAGTGACTAGGCAACAGGATAGATAATAGACAGAAGCAGCAGCGTATGTGGCGAGTGTGAAAGTGTGTGTGGCGTCAGGATGCATGTGTGCGTATGTCATGTACAGTTTTTCCACAATTCCTGACATTTAATCCTAGTAAAAATTCCCGGTCTTAGGTCAGTTAGGATCATCACTTCATTTTAAGAATGTGAAATGTCAGAACAATAGTAGAGGGAATGATTTATTTCAGCTTTTATTTATTTCATCACATTCCCAGTGGGTCAGAAGTTCATATATACTCAATTAGTATTTGGTAGCATTGCCTTTAAATTGTTTAACTTGGGTCAAACGTTTCGGGTAGCCTTCCACAAGCTTCCCATAATAAGTTGGGTGGATTTTGGCCCATTCCTCCTGACAGAGCTGGTGTAACTGAGTCAGGTTTGTAGGCCTCCTTGCTCGCACACACTTTTTCAGTTCTGCCCACACATTTTCTATAGGATTGAGGTCAGGGCTTTGTGATGGTCACTCCAATACCTTGACTTTGTTGTCCTTAAGCCATTTTGCCACAACTTTGGAAGTACGCTTGGGGTCATTGTCCATTTGGAAGATATATTTGTGACCAAGCTTTAACTTCCTGACATGTCTTCAGATGTTGCTTCAATATATCCACATGATTTTCCTACCTCATGATGCCATCTATTTTGTGAAGTGCACCAGTCCCTCCTGCAGCAAAGCACCCCCACAACATGATGCTGCCACCCCCGTGCTTCACGGTTGGGATGGTGTTCTTCGGCTTGCAAGCCTCCCCCCTTTTCCTCCAAACATAACGATGGTCATTATGACCAAACAGTTCTATTTTTGTTTCATCAGACCAGAGGACATTTCTCCAAAAAGTACGATCTTTGTCCCCATGTGCAGTTACAAACCGTAGTCTGACTTTTTTATGGCGGTTTTGGAGCAGTGGCTTCTTCCTTGCTGAGCGACTTTTCAGGTTATATCGATATAGGCCACGTTTTACTGTCGATATATACTTTTGTACCCGTTTCCTCCAGCATCTTCACAAAGTCCTTTGCTGCTGTTCTGGGATTGATTTGCACTTTTCGCACCAAAGTACATTCATCTCTAGGAGACAGAACGCGTCTCCTTCCTGAGCGGTATGATAGCTGCGTGGTCCCATGTTCTATTGAATGTACAGATGAACGTGGTACCTTCAGGCGTTTGGAAATTGCTCCCAAGGATGAACCAGACTTGTGGAGATCTTGGCTGATTTCTTTAGATTTTCCCATGATGTCAAGCAAAGAGGCACTGAGTTTGAAGGTAGGCCTTGAAATACAGTGGGGGAAAAAAGTATTTGCTCCCCTGCTGATTTTGTACGTTTGCCCACTGACAAAGAAATGACAACAAGGGTTTTGCCACCAAGCACTAAGTCATGTTTTGCAGAGGGGTCGAATACTTATTTCCCTCATTAAAATGCAAATCAATTTATAACATTTTTGACATGTGTTTTTCTGGATGTTGTTATTCTGTCTCTCACTGTTCAAATAAACCTACCATGAAAATTATAGACGGATAATTTCTTTGTCAGTGGGCAAATGTACAAAATCAGCAGGGGATCAAATACTTTTCTCCCTCACTGTACATCCACACAGGTACACCTCTAATTGACTCAAATGATGTCAATTAGCCTATCGGAAGCTTCTAAAGCCATGACATCATTTTCTGGAATTTTTCAAGCTGTTTAAAGGCGCAGTCAACTTAGTGTATGTAAACTTCTGACCCACTGGAATTGTGATACAGTGAAATAATCTGTCTGTAAACAATTGTTGGAAAAATTACTTGTGTCATGCACAAAGCAGATGTCCTAACCAACTTGCCAAAAACTTAGTTAACAAGAAATTTGTGGAGTGGTGGAAAAATTAGTTTTAATGACTCCAATCTAAGTGTATGTAAACTTCTGACTTCAACTGTATGTGTGGGTGTATGTAGTGTGTGTGTATGTGTTGGGGTGTCAGTGTAAGTATATGTGAGTGTGTGGGTAGAGTCCAGTGTGTGTGTGTGTGTGTGTGTGTGTGTGTGTGTGTGTGTGTGTGTGTATAGAGTCCGTGCAAGAGAGTTAGTGCAACAAAGAAAAGGGTCAACGCAGACAGTTGATTAGCCAATGTAGACAACGCGGACATTTGATTAGCCATTTGTGACCCGATTCAGGAAACTAGCCATATGTCGCAAGTTGTGTCCTGTTGGTTCCAGACTTGGTGCATCGGTACCGGTTGTCGTGCGGTTTCAAAGAGAACAGTGTATGGCTTGGGTGGCTGGAGTCTGACAATTTTTACAGCCTTCTTCTGATACCGCCTGGTGTAGAGGTCCTGGATGGCAGGGAGCTCGGCCTCAGTGATGTACTGGGCCGTACGCACTACCCTGTGTAGCGACTTGAGATCGGATGCCAAGCAGTTGCCATACCAAGCGGTGATGCAGCCAGTCAAGATGCTCTCAATGGTGCAGCTGTAGAACGTTTTGAGGATCTGAGGGCCCATGCCTAATCTTTTCAGCCTCCTGAGGGGTAACAGGTGCTGTCGTGCCCTCTTCACAACTGTATGGGTGTGTGTGTGTAGATCATGTTAATTCCTTAGTGATGTGGACACTGAGGAAATTTAAGCTCTCGACCCGCTCCACTACAGCCCCATCGATGATGATGGGGGCGAGCTTGTCCCTCCGTTTCCTGCAGTCCACGATCAGCTCCTTTGTGTGTGTGTGTGTGTGAAAATATGAGGGGGGGTATCTTGAAAGATAATAGGGACTATACCCTGAAACGAACAAAACAAAGATAGAAAATATGGCAATGTGCCCTTGAGCAAGGCACTTAACCCTAATTGGTTCCGTAAGTCGTTCTGGATAAGAGTGTCTGCTAAATAATTCAAATGTAAATCATTTAAACACGGTTTACACACAAAAAGAGCCCAAGTTCTCACAAAAACGTATTGAACAATTACAGGAAAGACAACACTTCTATTTGTCACACTTGATATTCACAATTTAGAATGGTACAACCGAAAACGAAAAAACTCCTGCTTTGACACCTCCCTTCGTGATACAAGTATTTATGCTTTTAACTTCAGAACCAACTTGTGAACGCAGGAAATGATGAAACGTGAGGGAGCCAAATATCTCTCTGAGAACCAGTTGAACCAGCCTAAAGCATGCCCTCTCTCCTCCCAAAAGAAAGAGATGAGAGAGGGAGAGACAGAGAAAGAGAGACAGCGGGGAGAAAGAGAAGGGTGCTGAAATGTGTTCATACTTGCAGTGTCAAATGCCACCGAGCAAACATCAGCCCCTCCTATCGTTTACCTGCTATTGACAGACAGGATGAGAGGGAGACTGTGTGTGTGTGTGTGTGTGTGTGTGTGTGTGTGTGTGTGTGTGTGTGTGTGTGTGTGTGTGTGCGCGCGCACACAGGGCTGAAATACACATATTCACACAGACGAATGCTGGCACTTATGCACAGACAACCTCACGCACGCACGCGCAAACACGCACTCACACACCTTCCATTGTTTGTAGAGTGAGAGTCAGGAAAGTTGGGACATGCTCATTTCACACCACAGGGCGAGCCGAGGAGGAGTAACAGAATCCAGTCGTAAAACATGGGGTGGGGTGGTATAATATGGCTCCCCTTCTCTGCCTTTCTCACAGTTATCAATTATCATAATCCCCTTCTCTCTCTGCACGCCTGTCACACTAAGCCTGCAGTTGGCTTTTCTTCATTACAGAAGCACTCGGGTCAACCTCTGTTGACATAAACAAACTTTGCAAGCCATGGTTGCAAATGGAGCAGAATTCATACCGTTTGTTAAAAACTATCATGGAATGGAAAAGGAAGAAAATATTGCACTTTAAAATAAAACATGAAATACAAATGCATGGACAAACAGCGAAATGTATGTTTTAGGATCATCCGGGTACAGTGTATTTCATGTTAGAGCTCTCCTACTATGCTTCCTCAGAACCGCCACACAGTTTACGAGTTAACCCCGTCAGCTCCGGAGATAAATCAAAGTCTCCTGCTCTCAGGAGGGGGTCTGCAACCTCAAACGGCAACATTGTCGACTGGAATAACCCTCATCCTCGTCTCCACCTTCATTTGGGTTAAGTGTCTCCGCTCCACACTGCCCACGCACCCAGAGATAGACGGAGAGAGCGAGCAGGGCGAAGGAGGGAGAGAGAAGGGGGAGGTGGGAAAAGATGGATAAGGTTTGCGATACCAGACGCAACCTTCTCGTCAACAGCCGAATGTCAAAATTAGTCAGGAAGTCTCATAAAATGCACATAGGCAGAAAAATTTTAAAGTAAGCAAGATTGATATTTTAGCACTGTCAGCGTTTGCTAAACTTATTTTTTGGGGAAAAATGTTTGATTTGTTAGCATACTGTATTTGCAGCGAGCGTATGGCTTCTAGGAATGACCGTGCCGTTCCACATCAGAGCGGATTTCTCGGGAAGTTCTATTTCGGGATTCGGGCCGCAGTGGTGTGTCAAATGAGAGGGAATGTTGTGTTTTGGGAAATCTAATTTGAGTCTGTCCTTTGTTTCACTGGTCTCATTTTGCAACGGGGAGGCGGGAGGCGAACCTCCAAGCTCTAACGTCTCTCTGCCATCCATCGCAAACAAGAAGAATGTCCAACATTCCACTTCCAACAACAACCTCACCAAGAAAAGGTTGTGGAGAGTTGACTGAAACGAGCCCCGCTGTCCAATCCACAGCGACAAATTTCTCCATTTCATGAAACACAAACTCTCTCCGTTTTTCCACGGAATCCATTGAATTAGGTAAATAATTCATTGCAAGGTTATTCTCCGGTGTCAGTGTGACATATGTACGCGTACATACATATACACATATTAAAAAACAAATATTAGCAGCCATCTCCTGCTGCTAATTGCGACTGACTCCCAGTGGGAGGAGAGAGGGGTCCTTGGTCGATAATTAATCCTCGTTTGGAAAAATAAATGACATTCATTAGCAGGGAATGGGGCCAAGTGCCATTATTTACATGGTAATAATCTGGAGCATTCTGGCAGCGCTCTTTTAAGGTTACGGAAATAACTCAGGGAAGAGGATGAGTACAATCACTCCTCTCCCTTTTCCTGTCTTCACACCCAGAACAATTAGGCCTGTGCGAACAGATGGGGACGCTTCTGACTGAAAAAGCCTTCTGAACGGCGTCTCATCTTTTTCTTATCTCGCACTCACACAGAGACACACACACACACACCCTCACGCAAACACAACGGCACGCGCACACAGACAACAATGTAATACAGGGAAGACACGTTGAGGCACTCGTGGAAACGCACTGAAGAAAACGGTGAACGTACATACTCGTGCACCCACAAAACCTACACTGCTCATCTCCACACAATCACATATTCGGAAAACACATCATGAAAAGTGAGGGCATACAAACGCAAGCTTCATTGCAAATAGTTCCTGGAGACAAACAACCTCAATATTGGTGATGAAATACAAAAAGCTGACAAAGTTTATTCAGAGTTGACTGGTTGTAACATTGGACTTAATGGACTTCATTGGTGACAATAATCAATATAATGTACATTATATTCCGTGAAGTAATACATTCCATATTGTTTAGCTAGAAAACTCTACCAGAACTCTGCATGAACTACTGTACTACAACCCTCATCTGAAAACACATCAGCACTTTGTATTTACACATCCGCAAATGATCACACAATAAACAATGGGCGGGTTAACGTTGCCCAAGCCGGCGTAACAATCCAGAAAAATGACATAATAGGGCATTTGTTGTGCACCACTGGTTTGTTCACAACGGTGCCTTGGTCTTTTGATATTGTACCGATACGACACACAGGGAAAATAATAAGAGAAATTAATATAGACTGAGCTAGCCGTGAGCAGTAGTACTACACGGTTTAGCACAAAACCCTTTAACGTCACCGCTTTCAGTTCGAGACTCTCTCTCTTTCAGTAAAGAGTTATTGACTTGCGCGGTAATTCCCACAGTCACAGTCGGCTATGACAGAATAAAGAGGACTTTGTGATGGTGGGTTCAAGTAAATGCCAATGTTATCCTAAGCGGATGACACCTGGTCTGGTGTGATGCAAAGACAATGTTCTCTCTTATTATGTGACTGTATTTGCTTTATATTTCCTGTGTATTCTTTTATATTTGTGTTTTAAGATAGAAACTAATCACCTGGGTAGCCCTCCAACTCATAAACTATGTCCACATTTCCTATTTCTTCCTCCTCTCTTGCCCTCCGCCTTTAAATGTGCATTCCTCTATTCCTCCTTCGACTCACAGACCCTCGCCCTTTCTTGCTCCCCGTGTTATATAGACACTAGGTTGTGATGGAAGAGTGAAAAGGTGAGACACTCAAACACACAAAACACACATTGATTTAAAGGTATCATTTGTGAAGATATGTGGTAAAAGAGCTTCTGTTAGTATGGTTGTCTTTGTATGACACAGTCTCGGACACTAATACTGACAATTCTCCCCCTTCACCTCATCCCCTCCCTCCTCTCTAGTACAGTATCAACAGCTCCAGTGGCCTGGATCCTGGGGGCCTTTCCACTTTGTCCCATGTCAGGCACTGGGTCACAGCGGCGAAAACCGAGACGACCGCAATTGTCCTGCCTGTTACCGATCTTTGTCCCACTAAGTACAATGACTAAGGTATCAACCCTTTGGGAACAGCTCAGCACAACAGAAATACCCTGACTGACAGCTTCTAGGAGTGAGCACCATCTCCACCTCTTTCCTCTCTGGTTGTCCAGTCTCCCACCGCCCCACCCCTGAGAAGGGTAATCCCAGGCCCTGCGGCGACGCTATGCGATGGGGATAGGACGAGGAGAGGACGGAAGAGTCCACTCGGCATGGTGAGTCCCCACCGGGCCGGATCCCGGAGTCCTACTATCAGAGACACCTCCAAAACAATAGATCCTAACAAAAGGACAAACTGTAGCTCAGGTTAGAGGCTGAAAGAGGCGGCGATTGTGTCTTCATTCACACCTCTTGTATACAAGGGGATAATAATACCAGCAGTTGTTATGAAGGCACAGTAGACAGATGTTATGCGTCGTTATTGTGATGTTCATCTAACATTGAAGAGTCACGGATGTCAACCCGGTCACCAACCTTCTTCCCTCTTCTCTGACGCAGACTATTTAATGAAAGAGCGACCTTTTTCTGAGCTTCCAAGTCGAAACTTCCCAGAGAAATCCGATAAAACCCGGGGCCTGGCTAGCGCCGCCACTCATTTGCTGGTTCGCTTGTCGAGCTTCCTGTGACCTCATTCCACCAGCCCTACCGATCGATCTGCTTATCTCCTAGATCAAAGGCGCGCGCCGCCGCAGTACATTTAACCCCGGCCGGGTCCTCCCACGTCATGTCTAAATATTAATGATAATAAAGTCTAAAACCCATCCTGTGTCAAGCCATTACAGCCCACATCGATCCTACAGCTCTCCTGGCCAATTAGAAGTCGGCCGTCGTAATGCGTCTCGGCACATCAAAGGACCAGAACCATTGATCCGCTCCTGGATCTTAACGTTTACCATTAAAAAAAAAAGCAATAATCGGAAGAGGGGAAAAAATCATTTTATTCACCGGGTCGGATGGAGAAGCGCTCAAACCCAGAAGGGAGGGATAGAGAGCGAGAGAGAGAGGAAGAGCAGCTCAATAATGGCCACTCTGACAGTTTAAAGGGCATCGGGCACATCCGTCCCCTGGACTAGATCCAATGAAGAGCCCTGGGGCTGGACGGGGGAAGTATCCTGTCCCATGTTACCAACAGCAGCACTGTAATTCTGCTTGTCATGAGCCCTAACGGTTCTCCAACCCAGTTCTATTTTCAAACACTGACTGAACATAAAAAAGAAAGTTAAACAAACTCTGTGGTTTCCAATTGAAATGGCCCAAACGCTAAGACAGCGTTGCAAGCCCGACTGCTCCTGAGAGCTGGTGGGTTTCCATAAAGTGACAGATTCATTGCGAAGCCAGTTAGACTGAGAACATTTGCGGGACTGGGCTCTTCAGGATCCTGTGAACATTTTGAAAAGCAAGGCCTTGAGCCCGAACTGTCCAGAGGTCTTTATATAGGAGGTCTCAGTAAGATCGTTGACTGTTACCTCCCATTAACAGTACACTAGTATGTATGGCTTCAGGCAAGCTAGCGTGTACATCTACCCTGGTCGACTCATACGTCACAGAACATGACTTCAGGCCAGATAAGGTACAACTTTTGTCAGTTCAAATGTAAAACATTAAAGTTTGAGCTCCACACGCAGTAAAGCAATACTTTGCACAAACTATACATCACTTAGCACTCCAGGAAGAGCAGTAACGCAACACAATAAGAGAGGGGGAGGGGGGGAGAATGCACAACGTTCATAAACCAGAAACATTCCTCACACAAAAGATGCCAAACAAGCCCACCGCTGACACTATTATGCGACAGCATCTGTTTGTGTTGCCTTTATCTTCCGGAGCTGACATCTCTCATAGCCCTGGCCTAGAGACAACATCACTGCTGTCATTGTACTACAGCCTGGGGGGGGGGGGTTGTTCAATGTCCAGGGCTACAATGCCCTTCTTCATATGCACCATAATACACCAGAACACAGGGCAACGAGACTGCAGTCTCTAAGAGGTTTTAGTTCTGGCACGAAGCTATTGACAACATGGGAGAGGATTGGTATGCATTCGACTGTTTACTGAAGAAATTAGAGACAAATAACACAATGGACATCGTTTAAGTGAGTTGACTTGTGTTGCGAGAATGAAGAGAGGCCTGAATGGCAACTAGGCCAATGAAGATGGATTCACTTGTCCCATTGAGTAGGGTCGCAATACAATGGACGAGACGACGACAAAAGCTTCCATTGTAGCGATAGCTAACGAAGAGAAGTTTATCCGACCTCAGATGGAGTAGTTCAATAACAGCGGAGAAGGATGACACCGAGCTCTTCTCAGAAAGCCTCCTCGAGAACTAATTCGACCTGGAAAAATACTGAAACTTTCCGAGGCTACATTGGTTAGCCTTGAAATCCTCTCTCAACTCTCAGGACCACCAACTCATTCAATTTCTAATCCAAGTCTCCTCAGTATGTGTTCGTGCTCTTCTCCCAACTGTCCCCTGTGGTAACCCTCACTATTATACGCTTTGGTCGCAAGGTCGCTTTGCCATAAACTCTTCGTTTTGGACTACACCAAAATATGTAATTAAAGATTTCTGAAAGGAAACCAGTGTTTAGAATAGTTTATGTCAAGTTTGTCCTGAAATGCTCCACCACAGGGAAGCTTTTTGATGGGACTGGTGTGCGTCGACAGCATCTGCCCAAATAGAGGCAGGCGAAAATGTACAGGGACAGAGCTTTCTCTGTCTGCCAGGCCAGAGGACGAACATCCACACAATGGTGGTGCAACATTGTAGCAACGCTGGTCCTGGCTTATAATACAGCTCCTCACATGTGTATGATGCTGGGGGGGGAGTGTACGCACTACGCAGGTCAGCTGAGGTTGGGGATTCACAGGCTCTGCAAACAGGCTGGGTAACTGACACAAGACTGCTAGGCCGAGATGCCAATGTAATCACAACCTCGCCTTAACGTCTTAGCAGTGTTGGCCCTGGCGCCATCGGAGCTGGGGGTTTAGGACCGTAGGCCAGCAGACAGGAAGCAGCGCAGTGACCCAGAACACATTGGGACAAATAAACAAACTGGCCGAGTGACTCAACTTGAGAAGTTGCGGATTTGTATGGGTTTCCGGGCCGATTCAGTGCTCCTTGTATGGAAGTATGGCAGGGGAGTTTGTATATGCACACAACTACAATGCATAGATAAACATTCGAAACACAAATACAAGCTTGAGTACATACACGTTTGAGTCCTCTGTAGCTCAGCTGGTAGAGCACGGCACTTGTAAGGCCAGGATAGTGGGTTCGATTCCCGGGATAGAAGCATCTGATATATCATTACAACTGTGAAGATTAATAGGGCTGTCTGAACGGCTGATAAGGAATCATTACTAACAATCAGGCTCTGAATTCTGTGTGTGCCCTGATCCAAGGCCATGTCATTATTTCCTGGAAGTAGGGGTCAATTAGAGGTCAGAGTACCTCAAGCCACTCCTGCCAATAGGCCGCATTGGTAGCAGACACCTACATTTGGTGCAATTATGGATGATAAATTGGGTTAAGCAGTCTTTTCGCCCCACTTAAAAAGCTTCCTCTCTTTCGAAGTTCTCTACTTTTCTGCCCTATCGATGAATGTTTGTAAAAAATGTGTATATATATATATATATATATATACACAATTTTTTATATATATATATATATATATATATATATATATATATATATATATATATATATATATATATATGAGTAATGTAAATACAAGTAAAAAAATTAGGGGGGGGTGGAGGAATATAATTTTAGATGTTCCTCCTGTAAGCTTATTAGATACAGTAGCCACTGAGATCTGCAAGAGAAACAAGTCCATCAAACTGTCACAAAAAGTCTTACAAAAAGAACATGGAAAAAAATAGCGGTGTTCAATCAAGATAATATACATTTCAAAAAGGAGGTACAGTATACAGCTTTGAAAAAGTGCTGTGTGTGTGGTCAAAAACGTACTGTGTGATTTACAGCGAGGCTAGTGGGTTTCTGCGAGGCCGGGCCCGTCCCAACTGGGACAGGTAGCGACAGGATGATGTTGACCCTGGAGGTGTAAAACCAACCTCCTTGTCGCCACGGAGACGCTGGGTGCCCAGGTTGAGCCGAGTCGAGGAGTCTGCCGTTCAGTTGGCATGGGGCCTGGGCTAGCACTGGGGTGCCCAGCCAAATACCCCCCTGCCTGCCTGCCTGGCTGCTTGGCCCAAACCTTAACCCGTCGGCCAGGGGAAGGTGAGTGCAGTGGCAGCTGGGCCAGCACTTCACCGTCGAGCACCACTCTCCAAACAAACAACCCAACGGGCCAGAAGCCACGGCAGCATGGAACCAGTCATTACTGACTGAGTTGCAGGCCTCGTCAAGGCCAGCCCTGCTCTGCCCTGAATTTGTCAAGAGCTGTCCAAGAGCAAGGATATACCAATAATTCTCTGCTGCAGAGTGTCTTTTTACCATACAAATAACAAGAAGTTGAGCACCTTATGACCTGTGGTTAATATCAATAACATCCTAATAAAAATAGGTGGATAAGTAATGTGAAACGCCGTTTAGGCCCTATGGCACAGACATACAAGTGCATGTGAATGAGATGCTCTATAACAAGACTCTGTTCAGCCTTGGTTACTCGCTCTCAGGCATTTTCTGCATTGATCGGGAATTTTCCAGACATCCAAAGTCTAGTCTGCTTTGTCATTGTACTTTAGCTGACCTCAGAGAGGAAACAGCCATGAAAATGACATTCTAGAATTCACTCCATAACAAGACAAGCAGAGGGTCATTATATTTTATGAAACGTCGAACCAGAGTTTTGCCAAAGCATTCAGTTTCTTCAAAACGTATCCAGGCGAAATGCAGATAAACAAACAAAATGAACCGAGTCACAAACTGCTGGCAGTGTTTGAGATAAGGAATTAGCCTAGTGTGGAAGCAGCAGAACTCAATCTCCCATCTAATCTCCACAACATACTTCTCAGCGTTCATGCTCAAGTCATGTTCAAGCAGCAGAAATACCAATATTGAAGGTATTCTGAGGCCGTCGTGTTTTTTTCTCTGTTCTTGGCCTGCACTCAAAAAGTGTCTCAGAGTAGAAGTGCTCATCTAGGATCAGGTCCCAGTCTTATTCATTATGATTTAAACAGCAAAACTGATCCTAGATCAGCACTTCTACTGTGTGCCACTCTGTGAATATGGGCCACGGTAACAGCACTGAAGAATGGAAAAACTTCCCAGCAAGTCAAACAAACACCATTCCCCAAGATGCATTATGTTTATTATTCTTTAAAGAGGTCACATTATCATGAAATATCTCTTATGAAAAAGGATAAATAAGTCAACATATTTTGAGACGCATTATTGAAGTCGGAAGTTTATATACACCTAAGCCAAATATATTTAAACTCAGTTTTTCACAATTCCTGACATTTAACCCTAGTAAAAATGTCTTAGGTCAGGTAGGATCACCACTTTATTTTAAGAATGTGAAATGTCAGAATAATGGGTAGAGAGAATGATTTATTTCAACAATTCTTTCATCACATTCCCAGTGGGTCAGAAGTTTACATACACTCAATTAGTATTTGGTAGCATTACCTTTAATTGTTTAAACTTGGGTCAAACTTTTTAGGTAGCCTTCCACAAGCTTCCCACAATAAGTTGGGTACATTTTGGCCCATTCCTCCTGACAGAGTTGGTGTAACTGAGTCAGGTTTGTAGGCCTCCTTGCTCACACACGCTTTTTCAGTTCTGCTCACAAATTTTCTATAGGATTGAGGTCAGTGCTTTGTGATGGCCACTCCAATACCTTGACTTTGTTGTCCTTTTTGCCACAACTTTGGAAGTATGCTTGGGATCATTGTCCATTTGGAAGACCCATTTGCGACCAAGCTTTAACTTCCTGACATGTCTTCAGATGTTGCTTCAATATATCCACATCATTTTCCTTCCTCATGACGCCATCTATTTTGTGAAGTGCACCAGTCCCTCCTGCAGCAAAGCACCCCTACAACATGATGCTGCCACCCCGTGCTTCACGGTTGGGATGGAGTTCTTTGTCTTGCAAGACTCCCCCTTTTTCCTCCAAACATAACGATGGTCATTATGGCCAAACAGTTCTATTTTTGTTTCATCAGACCAGAGGACATTTCTCCAAATAGTACAATCTTTGTCCCCATGTGCAGTTGCAAACCGTAGTCTGGCTTTTTTATGGCGGTTTTGGAGCAGTGGCTTCTTCTTGCTGAGCGACCTTTCAGGTTATGTCGATATAGGACTCGTTTTACTGTGGATACAGATACTTTTGTACCGATTTCCTCCAGCATCTTCATAGGGTCCTTTTGCTGTTGTTCTGGGATTGATTTGCACTTTTCGCACCAAAGTGCGTTCATCTTTATGAGACAGAACGCGTCTCCTTCCTGAGCGGTATGACGGCTGCGTGGTCCCATGGTGTTTATATATGTGCGTACTACTGTTTGTACAGATGAACGTGGTACCTTCAGGCATTTGGAAATTGGTCCCAAGGATGAACCAGACTTGTGGAGGTCTACACATTTATTCCTGAGGTCTTGGCTGATTTCGTTTGATTTTCCCATGATGTCAAGCAAAGAGGCACTGAGTTTGAAGGTAGGCCTTGAAATACATCCACAGGTACTCCTCCAATTGACTCAATCTATGTTAATTACCCTACCAGAAGCTTCTAAAGCCAGGACATAATTTTTTTGAATTTTCCAAGCTGTTTAAAGGCACAGTCAACTTAATGTATGTAAACTTCCGACCCACTGTAATTGTGATACAGTGAATTATAAGTGAAATAATCTGTCTGTAAACAATTGTTGGAAAAATGACTTGTGTCATGTAGATGTCCTAACCAACTTGCCAAAACTATACTTTGTTAACAAGAAATGTGTGGAGTGGTTGAAAAACGAGTTTTAATGACTCCAACATAAGTGTATGTAAACTTCTGACTTCAACTGTATGTCATAAGCCATAGCATGCTACAGAAAATAATTATGACTTATCACAAGCTAACTGATCAATAACTAACTATTCAATCAGATTTGCTGGAGACAAAATCAAAACAAAGTATTTTATCCAGACTTTTAGGTAAGCCACAAAGAGTTACCTATCTAACAGACAATTCAAGGCTGGACCAGAAGACTCACAGGTAAGCAAAGTGACACTGAACGCTCTCTCAAATCGGTTATTAAATTAAACACCAAAAATGTATTGGAACAATGAGAGAATGAAAGAAAAAAGGAAGGGGGAGGGTGAAAATAAAATACAGAGACAGGACATAAAATCTTCTGCCATGTGTGAGGGAGAAAGAATGGCATTGAAAGGCAAGAGATTGCGGGAGAGAGAGAGAGAGAGAGAGACAGAGAGAGAGAAAGAGAGCGAGCGAGCAATGTGTTCAAATAAAACGAGAGGACAAGTGGCAGCTGTGTGTCTTTATCTTGGAGAGACTGAGTAAATTGAGTCACCAGCGGTGCACACGCACACAGACGCCTGGCTTGATACTTCGGTTTGGCGCATTCTCTCTCTCACACACACACACGGCGCTTAATTAAGATGAACCAATTAGAACATCACAGTTTTATCGGTGAGCTTCAATAAGGAGTGGGTGACTGTATAGTGAGGCCTGCTCCCTCTCTCCCCTCACATTTCACTGCAACCGACACTAAATGCTCCTCTCATGGTCCCAGAAACAAAGCGGCACGCATGGAGAAGTGCAGGAGCTCACAGACTGCATCAACAAACACACAAACACCGTAGGTTGTGCGCTGGCAGTATAAAAGAACAAAACATCGCCCAATAGCTGCTTTCCACAGATGTGTCATCAAGCGAACGTGATGTCATGAACCCTGTCCAGCCTGGACATCAGTCACTTCCTGAAGGGTCGTTGGCCACGCTGATGTGGGTCAAAGAGTCTAAGACACTTTGCTGTGATTTACTGAGGAGGACCTGAGTGAGGCCTACACTGATTCGTGCACACTATGATTTCTATAGAGGCAAGAGGTGTGTCGTTCCAATGGCTGACATACAATACAGATAAAGAACAATTGAATACTAAGGCTGGGATTCAATTAATTACAGATAGGACCATACAAATGTTATTAACTGTTAATCTGATTAATTAAATGTTCTGCCATTTCTCATACTTGATGTGCTAGAGGAAATGGTATACCAAACAAAAATATAAATGCAACATGCAACCATTTTAAAGATTTTACTGAGTTACAGTTCACATAATGAAATCAGTCAATTGAAAGAAATTCATTAGGCCCTAATCAATGGATTTCACACGACCTGACAGAGGTGCAGCCATGGGTGGGCCTTGGAGGGCATAGGCCTACCCACGTTGCAGCCAGGCCCACCCACTAGGGAGCAAGGCCCAGCCAATCAGAACAAGTTTTCCCCCACAAAAGGGCTTCATTACAGACAGAAATACTCCTCAGCAAAATGACGATCCCGCAAGTGAAGAAGCCGGATGTGGAGGCGCTGGACTGGCGGGGTTACACGTGGTCTGCGGTTGTGAGGCCGGTTGGACATACTCTCTAAAACAACGTTGGAGAAAGCTTATGGTAGAGCAATGAACATCCAACTCTCTGGCAACAGCTCTAGTGGACATTCCTGCAGTCAGCATGCCAATTGAACGCTTCCTCAAAACTGGAGACATCTGTGGCATTGTGTTGCGTGACAAAACTGAAGATTTTAAAGTGGCCTTTTATTGTCCCCAGCAAATGGTCCACCTGTGTAATGATCATGCTGTTTAATCAGCTTATTGATATGCCACACCTGTCAGGTGGATGGATTATCTTGGCAAACTTCTGCACAAAATTTGAGAGAAATACAATTTTTGTGCATGTGGAAAATTTCAGGGATTTTTTGTTTCAGCTCATGAAACATGGGACCAACAATTTAGATGTTGCGTTTAGATTATTGTTCAGTGTATATTGAACTGCTTTAACTTATATTCAGCTTGAATTATACATTTAACACATCCCACTACAATGGAAATATTTTTAGACCGCTGAAGCAAGCACACAAATTCTCTTCAGGAAATGTACCTTTTCTAGTTTGGTCATTATCTTACTTTAGGAAGTGTTTACTGTGCAAGATGACATCTTATTGAAGTGCAATATCTCATAAATTGAATGCCCAAATCAACTTTAAAGTATCTACAAAATAAGTTTTGCAGTGACATAATCCAAAAGAAAGGCTACAGCTCAATTCATATATTTTTGGGGGAAAAATGTGAAGCTGGGCATCCGATTGTATGGCCTGCCCTAATGGATTTCCAGATCACACTTTCAGAGGTGTAGTGGATTTTCACAGCAGTGAGTCCTGAATGGAGGGATTTAACACTTGATACAAAAACAACCAACACCATCTTGTTGCTGTTCTGTGAAATTTAAAAAAAAAACGATCTATAAAAGCAAGTGCTTTTTCCAAACTACTGGTGGAACTCTTGGTCGTGTGCTAACTTTTCTCCTCGGTTGGTTGCAATTATAATCAGAATAACCTTTATTCAAAGCACATTTGCATATACAGCACCTGGAATTAGACTTGGTGAAATAGTGCTGCCAGCAATACACAAAATAGACAGACAGAATATAGACAGAGGAATTACAATCTACATACAGTATGTACAATCAGGATATGGACAATATGGATTACACAAGTCCCTTCCAAGCGAGCGAACAGCGATAGGAGTCTTCTCTTCTGTGGTCTGTTTTTCAGACCTCGAGATTGTCCAATACGCTATCATTGTTGTTGTTAATCATAAAAGCGCTCAAGGCTGGAAGCTTTTAAAAAAAAACGAGGGACTGAAACTCTTGAGAAGTGGCATGACGGGAGCCCCTCTCAACTCTCCATAGCCAACAAAAGCCCAGGCTTGTTGGGAGTGACGCTACAAACTCTTCAGCATCTTCAAAATGTGGTCCTGTTTTTATTTCTCCTACCACTGGGATAAAGGGAATCTTTTATGCTATCTGCAACACGAGTGTCAACATCTCAAAATGAGCAGGCTTGCATTGTGTTCTCCACCCCCCCCCCCTAAACCTCCACCCTCGAAACGCACCCACACACACTGCTAGGGTAGGTTAGGAGAGAGAGGCAGAGAGACAGACAAGACAAGGAGACGTTATTAAAAAGGATGGAAGAGAAACAATATAAAGGAGGGGGAAAAAAAAGGAACTTCAACATTTTGTAAATATTTCACGCTTTTACACCCAGCCAAAGAGAGATCAGAGATGCAACAACAGCAAAGTTTCAGTTTAACCATCCAACCAGATGTCAAAAAAACATAGTCAAAGGTGATCTTTCTTCATGTGTTTTATCAATGCAATTGTCTACAAACACTACATAAGGATCCCCCTCAAAGATATGATATACATTCACTCGTCTTCCATAATCTGATAAGTCAACAGATATTGTATTTGTCTATTCCTTTGACTGAAAGCTTTACCAGTAACTGCAGTAAATCTGACAGACAATGTCTTATTCCTATTAAGAGGGCACTACAACACTGAAGGCTAGAGAGTAGTGGTGATCTGATGCATTATTACATTCCATGGAAAAGGGCAGAATATTTAAAGCAGATAAACGCTCATTGAGAATTTGTAAAATGAGTAAAACAAAAATTGGGAAAGTGAGGGGCTAAAGAAACCATCTGAGCTCCTGTACCAAGTCTCCCTGTACCAAGTCTCCCTGTAGCAAAAATGTAAGGTCAAGTATTGATCCCCTTTTTAGTCACCAGAAACCAATGTGTCCATATACAGTAAGAGGGAGGGGTAGACGAAGACTGTTAGGCCATTTGGCTACAGCGGTTTCATCCTGGCAGCCATTGCACTACGGACTAAGACAGGCTAAAACACCCCGGCACAGAACATCTTGGCACGGCACAGTGATGGCATGTCCTGGCATGGCAAAGCATGGCCCAACCCAACATGCTCGAGTGGGTCAGTACGGCTCTAAAACATGGCGACAAACCAGGACTCTCTTCCACATGCATACCTAGTGTCCACGTCTGCAGTGGCATTCTGCATTCTCTGAGGCAGCTATTTAGAGGAGCGCAGAGCCCAGATGTAAACACACACACACACACAATGGCATACTGGCAGGGACGACAGCCAGGGGAGGAACAGTGTGATAGGTTCTAATTGCTTAAAAATGTCCAAAATAAGGCCCCCTATTATGGCAAATTGGTTGATAATGGTAGGCTGGGAGGGTGGAAGAAGAGGAGGGGGGGAGGGGGGGTGGATGCGACCCAGGCGAAGGGGAGAGGAGTTTCTCCGTGTCGCCTCATTATTTTCGTCTTGACGGACGCCCGCGCTCAACCCCTGGATGAACAGGCCGTGCTGAATAAGTTATCACGAGCCACACAAAGGGAGAGTGGGTTCCGCAAACAACAACGAGAAGCGTCTCTCTCTCTTTCTTTCTTTCGCCTGACGAAAGGATGGGCCCGCCAGTTTGGGAGCTCACCTGTAATTTCAGCAAAAACAGTAGGTGGAAAAGAAAGGAATGAAGGAAACAGGGAATAAAAGGGAGGAAGTGCAGACGTCCGTGTCCGCACAGATTTCCACAGAACATTCCCTCCTCTCCGTTTGATCCGTTTCGTCCTCTGCACACTAGCTCTTCTTTCAATCCTCCAGAAGGCAGGGACCTCCTTTGGACAGCATCGAAGATGTTTGAGGAGTGGGTGTTTTTGGCACTTCGTACGACAAGGCTTCGAATGAGATCACTTCGTCAATCAGTTTTTGATGTTTATTTTGTCTCCTTTTTGGTGTTGTAGCTGTTTTGTGTTTTGTCTGGGTCTGGAGAACCATATGGAAGACACCTTCTTCTTATACATTGAGGGGAATGAAGGCTTTCCCCAGTGGCTACTCTCAAGAGTTAAGTATTCAAACCAGTACTCAGACCAGTTCGTCCTAACTGTCACCACAACACGTCGATACCACTGCCACCAAGCTTCCCTTGCCATCACTCAAAAGTAGTGGCAGAACTTTTGGACATCTGACGGGCGAATCAGAGGGTGCTGCAGCCTGACTGGCGCTCGACAGGCAGATCAAACGGGGCGGGTACACTTGGAGTGACACCTGGAACTACTTCAAGGGGGGGAAGGCGCCACTGATCTCCAGTCGGCTCGTCGGAACGGCCTGTCGATGTCGGAGGGGAAAAGCGCCTCAAACGGAACACAACTAGAGAGGGCGAATAAAACCATCACCTCAATGTCACACGGGGTTGACCTCACGGTGTTGGGAAAAGTATGACAGTAAAAGTCCCTGTTCCAGGGCGGAAAACTACTTGATTGATAGGCTGCTATGGCTGTATCTGCTCATCGTCTTTAAAAGGTTACATTGCCATGTGCAGCACTAACCTTATCTGGAATTGAAATCAATTGGAAGCATTGCACAGGACTGCAAACTTCAGAAACTTACAGGCAACTTCCATGACAATCCAAAAGTAGGGAAATGACATAGACTGATATCACATATTAGAATGATATCACATATTAGACCGATATCACATAGACTGATATCACATATTAGCACTGTATATATAGTAAGTGAAATATCTCAACAAAACCTAGAAAAACACAAGCAGTATCTGACCCCCATTAAGGCCCAGTGGCATTGCAACTATAGGTGTGGTACAGATAATGATGCAGAGAAGAGAAAGCCAGAGCTAGTCAGGAAACAGTCACGTCCCTCAATAGACAAAGGCATTCCTTATATAAAACATGAGCCCATCTTTGCCCTTGTAAACAACCCCGTTCTCTGCAGCCCAGGCTTGTTTGTGTCTTTCTCCTTTCCCCAAAAGCGTCGCATCAGCATTCTCTAACGGGGGAGAGAGAGAAAAAGAGAGAGAAAGAGAGAGAGAGAAAGAGAAAGAGAGAGAGAGAGAGGAAACACACACACACACACACACACTAGCGGAAACACACACACACACACACACACACTAGCGGAAACACACACACACACACACTAGCGGAAACACACACACACACACTAGCGGAAACACACACACACACACTAGCGGAAACACACACACACACTAGCGGAAACAAACACACACACACACACTAGCGGAAACACACACACACACACACACACACACACTAGCGGAAACACACACACACACACACTAGCGGAAACACACACACACACACTAGCGGAAACACACACACACACTAGCGGAAACACACACACACTAGCGGAAACACACACACACACTAGCGGAAACACACACACACACTAGCGGAAACACACACACTAGCGGAAACACACACACTAGCGGAAACACACACACTAGCGGAAACACACACACACACGTACCTATCTCACTAAACTGAATGCACTGTAAAAGAACACACGCAACAACATTAAAACCTTCAAGTACATGGAGAAGCTATTGTTTGTCACACCAAAAGTTTTCTGCCAGCCAGTAGGCCCACTTACAACTCTACAAACTCAGAGAGGAACGCTGTGGCGGAATACACAAGATACTGTCCATTTCTCCCGTTTAAAAAAAAAAGTGTACTGAGCAGCACCGACTATCTCTGTGCTTGACACTAGCTGGAGCTCCTCCCAGTCTGCCATTGCTTCCATAGCTACACAATCAACGTATTTATGTGGATTGGTGAGGAAGCCCCTCTGTACATGGATCTAGTCTAGATAAAGGTCTCCAATCCACAGAGGCCTGCTCTCATAAAGTCTTTCAGCATTGTACACTTGGCACTGAGCTCTAAAACGCTGTCCCTACTGTACTGCTGTATCCCCTACTGAATGCTCGTGTACCGCAAACACACACACACTAACAAAAGCCAGCTGCCTACACCAGCGATGGGCGAAAGAGGTAGCCAGCTACGATTCACGCTTTGGTACTTCACTCGTTTGCCAGGGAAACAGAAGAGTAAAACATGAAAAGTTCACAGAGGGAGCAGATAGGCCGACCCAGAGGGAGGAAAAGTTCACAGAGGGAGCAGATAGCAAAAGCAAACGCCAAAGTGATATCAGCCATGCTGAATAAATCGAGAGACGAGAGGGAACGGAGTACAAATTATCCGCCGCAACACGGAAGAACAGATCAGAGGCATCCGTTGGGATTGGTCCGCCACTCTCGGGATAGGCGATATGCGCTAGGCTATGGCTATTCCAGCCTCTCTGGCTTGAAGAAATTAGTTAAACTGGAAATATTACCCAATGGAAAACAGGGGGGGGGGGGGTTTGTTGCATGACCTTTGATCAAACATGTTGCTTTAAACTATCGAAACCAAACCTCTTCAGACTGATCAAACTTTGACTTTGGTAGACATTCGACCAACTGTCATCACGTGGATGTGACTCGTCCTAATGAGCATGCTAATAAAAAAGGCTTGTTGGCCAAAAACCAAGCTGAGGTGATTCGGATAGTCGGAGCTGGAAGAGATGAACATCACATCATCAGAAGCGTAGCGGACAGGTGAGGTCCAACGGCAGCTCTCATTACGGAGTCGGTAGGGATGCGGAGACGCGAGCAAAGTCTACCCTGGTGTGCTGGACCTGGGACGGCAGTGCGAATGCTCAGGCCACAGTATGAACAGAATACTTTGGAGACAGGAACAGGAAATCTATTATATATATATATATATATATATATATATATATATATATATATATATATATATATATATATATATATATATATATACATACACACACACACACACACGTCTTTCGCAAAAGATCATTGTGATTTTTCCATAGGTATTATGGCGCACGCCTGGGTGAAAACTCGATAGCAGGTTATCGCCTTCACCCAGCTGAAAATTAAATAGACTGATTGTACAAGTTCTAGTGAGGGATTGTGTGTGTACGTGTGTGTGTGTGTGTGTGTGTGCACGCGAAAAGGGAGAAGATGCCTTGCCCCCTCCGTCACTGCTCCACCCAAGCCTCTCTCTCACTCCCCCGACTCTCGCATCTTAACAAGGCTTTTCCTCCGCTCCTCCTCCAAAAAGGCAAACCAAATCAATAAAAGAAGAGGAAAAAAGGACTAAAGTGGAGGAACGAGAAGAGGGAGAAAAAAAACACACTGAACTATAATTTGTTCTGTCTTTCAGCTTCAATTACAAAAAATATCAAATATTTTTGTTTGACTTCACAGCAAGACTTCAAGAGGGCCCCCAAGACTTCCATCCATTTGCATCCAGCCACAGCCCACTGGTGGAGCTGAATTCCATTAATTATATGACCTACATATCACATAGTTAATATTCCAGCACTGGAAAAGAGAGAAACTCAGCCAATACTGGAGGAACGGGTCTAAATTTGGAGATCTTCAGGACATCAGAGCTCCCTTCTCCCAGCGCTTTTCTGAGGCGGCGCTCTTTGATCTCCTTCCCTCCTGACATTGTTTGCAAATGTCACTTTAATGGGACTGGCAAACACGCGAACGAACGCAGCCACGCTCTTTTCTCTTTCTCCTCTTCTTCTTCTTCTCCTTTCTCTCGAAAGCCCATCGTTGCAACTCCACTTTCCAGTGAATCAAAAAGGGAGAGGGGCCTGGCTCCAGCTGCTTTCCTGAAGGGAGCGGGTGTGAAGACGTGAACGTGGACAAAATGCCCTAATAACTCAGGGTTTCTTTAACTATCGTTGCATTTACTAGCAATAATAAGAATTGAATTGGACATTTTATCAACAAACGAGACATACTGTATATACACATAAGGTTATCCTGGTCAGGATGCATGTAAGCCTGAACATAATTGTTAGCTCTACCGCAGCACTGGTAGTCCAGTTTGCAGTATATAAGCCCTGGCTCAAAGTGAGCTAGCCCAGGTTAAGGGCTACTAGTATAGCATTCCGTATAATATTAGTATAGAATATTGGCCAGGATGCTGAAAGTTAGCGAATGGGCTAAGGTGCGCTGCTCTTGCACACCGTCGGTCATTGGTGGGTTCTCTGGAGCTGAAGGGAGTTAGCATGCTGGGTCTAGCGTCCTAGCATCAGGCCAAGTGCTGATCTCTTAATCAGTGTCCAGAGCGACCAGAGCCCTCCTCTGAAGGCTGGGGTCCCTGCCTGCCACTGCCAGCCCTGCTAACGCCATGAATATGGAGCCCTTCTGCGGCCGGGGCTTGCTTATGTTTTCTGTCTGATATCTCGGCCCCATTCCCATTTCAAAGAGAGGTCCACCCAGGGGTTTGACTTTTTGATCTGCCTGGCGACTGACTCGACCACCTGCATGTGGGATCAGCCGCCAGCGAGAACAAGACCAATCCCTCCTACCCTGCCTCCCTTGCCCTTCACACTGCCTCCCCATCCAGCCCCACCTTCCCAGAACCCTCCAGAACCCCAGCGGTCATAACTGGGTTTGGAGCTGCATCTTAACTCTCCGACCGCTCTGTTCTGCTGTGTGCTGTGGCTGGGAAGAGATGCTGGACATGATTGCCATAGCAGCAGGAGTCGGCTCCGTTCCCACCACAGACAGTCCACCTCTGTCGGGCAAAGTCATGGGAGCCATTTTGTGACCGCAGTGTGAGGGCTGTAATGTCAGGGCCCCATGGCACTGAGATAACTGAGGAGAGAGCTGGGGCCTGTGGCTCCTCTAATCAGCCATGGCTTCCACCACCAGCCGATCTTTACACCCCTCACAGGTCAGTGGTACCACCAACAAAGACCTCAAAACAAAGAGACACTACTGCCTACTGCTCATGTCTTACTGCCAGCATTCCTCTTCCCAAGGTCTAGCACGGGAAGGTCCAGCTTCCATCTGACAACATGTCATTTAGAATATACGCAGTGTGACAATACGCAATCCTCTTAATGAATCGATATGATTCCGCAAGTTTATTGATATGACTTGACTGATATGGGTCGATGACTCAATCATGTGTCACTATTCCTGAATACCTCTTAAATACAACATTTGCAGATGTCCTGACAGCTCGTCATTGAAAAGAACTGCAGCTTACCAGCACCAGTGGCCATTGATAACGGGGAGCGTTCTAATTGTCCATGATCAATTTCAGACCGCTTAACTCCCGATGAGTATCATTACTACTTTAAAAAATATATATATATTAGCATTCAACGTTAATGAGATCACCATGACCATATAATTAAAACCCTCAGGAGCCCAGATGATTGGATGAATAATTTAAGGGTGTGCTGAGGAAGAAACCCTCCAGCAGCCGACACTAGGCTAAGTAATTGAGGGACTAAGACATGCCAGGGCATGTACTGTAGGAGGACGACTAGCATTCATTTCAACCAATTAGTATCGTGAACATTAACTTACGCCGTTAAAGAAATACTATTAAACTGTGTCACTAGACCAACAGCTAACTCAGACGTGTTGATCTTAAGAGTATTTCTTAGAGAAGTGAGGTTTCTTTCTCAGTTAATCTTTCAGTTAATTAGCTGCCTTGAACCAAAATAACAGATCTACTTAATGAGTGTTAATTGATGCTCAGCTGGAGTGATATCCAGCATTCATAGTGACTCTCCTCTCCTCCGGATCAACCAGGAGAAACAGAGAAGGAGAGGTGACAAGACCAACGTCTCGACTTAAATCCGATAAGACGTGATCTTACTCTCTCTCTCGCTTGAGCAATCCTGTCCCTTTTCACTCACTTTTTAATATCCAAGCAATTTCAGTATTGATCGAACTACATATCGCATTCAAAGCGTTAAATAGTAAATTAAAAAAAAACATGATTTATTGTCCCATACACCGGATAGGCGCAGCGAAATGTGTTTTTTTTAACAGGGTCATTACGAGGTAAGGCACCGTCTGACAGTTAAGTTAGAAAGAGTTTCAGTATTAAAAAGTTGAAAAGGGGAGCAGCAAATGAGTACCAGAAGCTAATTTGCGCAGCACAGCTGAAGTTGCATAGCAGTAGCGGTTTCCCTGCTGGCCTCACTTACAAATAACACTATAACTCTTTCGCACACTACTGGCAAGCTTAAAACACAAAACACAGCAAGCCGCCTAAACGAAGTCACCAACACCCCCCCCCCCCCAAACAGCGCAACAATTTACATGACTAACAAAAATACAACAATCAAAATGTGTGAAACCTACAGGACCAAGTAATGAAATGAATTGTGGAAATCCACAAAAACGGTAGACAGTCTTAATATCAAAACTACACCATGTGACACTTGCTTCTCTGTCCCCTTTTCTGGTTATAAATGACTTTTAAAGATGAAAAAAATCTAAACAAAACTGTACAACCAAAGACTTTCTTTTCTTTAAACCCTAAAAGAAAGAGGAGTAAAAAATGCTTGGTATTTGTCAAAAGAAGAACGGGAAGCCCCGTGAAGCAGAAAGCAAGACAGCGGTTGGGAAGGGGCTGGGGGCCGACCAGCTTTAGAAAGACCTAATAAATCCTGATTTGAGTCGGGGCTAACCAGAGAGAGCCGCGGGCCTGCGAGCGCTAGGCAGGCGCTACCGCTCTTAAATGCTACGTTTGATTAAGTCTTCCCATTAGGTGACAGCTGAACTTTAACATTAATATGATAATATTGAAATAAGTGGGTGTTATTTACTTTAGCGCCCGGGTGGAGGAGGCAGGGGGAGGAGGGGCAGCGGGGGAGGACAAGGGAAAGGGGGTGGAGGGGGGGGCAGGATGATGAATGATTTCTGGACAGCTCTGGGTGACACCAGGCGAGCCCAGGCCTCCTCTAATCAGACTTGACAAAATGGAGACCTATGCAGAAATATTGGTTACAGTCGGCGTCACAGCCCTGCCTGGTCTCCTGCTAGCACTCCCACCCCACCCCCGCCTGCCCCTGATTGTCTAAAGGCACTGAAGCATCTATTTCAATTGGCACTTCCTTCCTAGCACAGGGATTTTACATTTAGCTGGTGTCATTTACATATTACTCTTAATCAAAAACCACACTGGGAAATAAAAAAAAGAGAAAAGAAACAAAACCGAGGCGTCACGGTTCAGGGGTAGGCGCAGAGGCACTTTATAAAATGGACATGTGACAAGACATTAAGCTGAGTGTGTGTGTGTGTGAGAGAGAGTGAGTGAGGGGGGTTGGTATGCTTGTGTGAACGGATGTGGGTAAGAGTAAGGAAGAAAGAAGGAGAGACAGAGAGAGAGACAGAGAGACAGACAGAGAGACAGACAGAGAGAGAGACAGAGAGAGAGACAGAGAGAGAGAGACAGAGAGAGAGAGACAGAGAGAGAGAGAGACAGAGAGAGAGAGAGACAGAGAGAGAGAGAGACAGAGAGAGAGAGACAGAGAGAGAGAGACAGAGAGAGAGAGACAGAGAGAGAGAGAGACAGAGAGAGAGAGACAGAGAGAGAGAGACAGAGAGAGCGACTTGGCTAGGGGTGGTGGTATGTGTGTTTGTGAAAATTACGGACAATTTCGAAAATTGCCGGAGTGTACTGCGTACAGCTTGTGTTTTTCTTGTTCGTCGAAAAAGCATCCAGTATTGGTTGTTGGACAGCTCTTATACAGTATCATTCTGCATTAGACTGATGGAACTATACCATAGTTAACTGCAGAAAAGAGTTGTCTACATCACACACAACGTATGGGGAATTCACATACTGTACGCTCATAAGACAACAGTCTCCGAACACATGGACATACTTTCCCCACTAGGATTATGTAGAACAACAGTACAGTATGTATTCGGGATAAATAAGATCTGGGTTTGAGTGCGCATGAGTTTCTGTACGTGCTTTATGACGCATGCACTTGCCACCTGTGTATACTGTATGACTGCCTATTAGGGCCCTTCTCAAGTGCACTTGGGTCGAAATGAGTGGACGTGAACGTGGCTGATGACACAGGTGAAGACATCTGCAGAGAGGTGCGTTAGAATCATGGTCCCTACCTGCCTCTTACCTTCTCAGCATTCCCGTTAGGATGCGGGAGCTCTTGCCCAGGTTGGCATCGGTCTCTCTCAGCTAGAAGCAGGGGGGAAAAGAGAAAGGCCAGGTGTAACACACAGACATACACAGTCCATATACAGCACGGGTCAGCTGGGGATTGAGGGGAGAGTGAGACCGGGAGAGAGTCTCTGGGGAAGAATGTGGGAGAGAAAGAGATGCAGAGAATAAAACTGGGATAAAAATGAGAGACCGAAAGAGATTCCGAGAAAGGGACAAACAAAGAACGAGAGAAGGGCCTGTACAGTGAAAGAGAAACATGTACGGTTGAGAGAACATACAGTAACTGAACACATTGTATATACGGCATTGTGCAGGATTGTGGCCTTCAGGTTCGCTGTGGTTTCGGATTATTCCTACTTTCACGTCTACACACTAATGGCACAATCGGATCCATCTGCAAAGTGTTACTCTTTTCATTATTGTGACTGGTTGACCCCCCCCATTTGTGTTCGACATTTCCCTGTTGAGATCTTTCACAACTGCTTGCTTCGTACAAACAACTAAGGGGTCAAGGTAAATAGCAACATGGAGAGATGTCTCGACCGACGTCTGAACTGTGTTGTACTGAACAGTACTTAAGATGTCCCGATCGCAATAATGAATATCCTTTAGCATCTCTCTTTGGGGTCACATTTCTGTTTTTGTTTTCAGCCTCTGTGACACGAACGTTCGGACACACCTACTCATTCGAGGGTTTTTACTTTATCTGTACTATTTTCTACATTGTAGAATAATAGTGAAAACATCAAAACTATGAAATAACACGTGGAATCATGTAGTAACCCCCAAAAAGTTTTGGTTACTACTCTCCTTTCTTTCCCCTCTCTCCGTCTGAGGGTTGTTCTGGCATGCTGTTTTGAGGACCGTGCTGATTGCCAGGCTGAGCAGGCTCAGGGACAGATGTGGTTCTGGTCGGGTTTGGCTGCTGGCTCTGACACCAGCCCCACAGCCGCCTGATGTCTCTCTCAAACCTCATGGATGGATCGCTCCCCAGAGACTTCCCACTTTTCTCCCAAAATACTTCTCTCTCTCTCTCTCTCTCTCTCTCTCTCACACTCTCTCTCTCTCACACTCTCTCTCTCTCACACTCTCTCTCACTCACACTCTCTCTCACTCACTCTCTCTCACTCACTCTCTCTCACTCACTCTCTCTCACTCTCACTCTTCCTTTCCACTCTTTCTTTCTCTCACTTTCTGAATCAATCTCACACTCTCGCTTTCTCTCATTCTCTCTCTCTCTCTCTCTCGCCCTCTCTCTCTCAGTCACATCAAAAGGGCCCATTTATAAGATATAGCCTAAGATTGATGAGGCAATAAGGCAAACAATACATTGTAATGAAGTATTTAAGGAGTTCATATACTGTGAGGACTGGTGACGGGACCTCAGTGAGTGAAGTTAAAAAAGGACATCTACTTTTGGCCCCAGGTTCAAGGGTCTGCTGTCGACCTCCATTGATACCAGAAAAAATATTTTCAATAAACTTTCACACTTGCTTTGACTGTAGGGAAAAGCCATGTCTCCTGCTGTGTGTGTATGTGTGTGTGCGCGCGCACGCCACTGCTTGTGAATGCAAGTGTGCGTCTCTGTATTTATGCTTAAACGATGCCCCCCAAACGCCTTCATCCTCTGTCTTTTTCATGCGAGAAAGACGTTTACGATCCTTCCATCCTGTGTGTCTTCACATCATGTTTTTTTTTCTCTTTCCCTCCCTCCCTCTTTTTTTGCCCCACAAACTGTCTTTAAAAAGGAAGAGGGGGGGCCTGTGCAGGCTCATGGGAAAGAGAAAACGAGGGAGAGAAAGCGAGACCCTATCCTCCTTAGCGGCAGGCAGACCTTTTGAAAGGAGATGTTTGATTTCCTTTGAAATCGCCTGCGAGGCCCACTGCCATGGTGTGATCTTAAAGCATTCTCCGTAGAGGGGGCCGTCAGAGGGCCCCTCACCGTGCTGGGGCTCTCTCTGCTCTACCTGTCTGTCTGACTGTCTGTCTGGGGAGGGGGGGACGACGACGAGGGGGGTGGGGAGAGAGGGTCAGAGTCTAACGCTCTAAGTGTGATAGAGATGAGAAAAGAAGAGAGAGAGAGAGAGAGAGAGAGAGAGAGAGATGCAAGGCCTAACGCTCAGTTCTTTATGCAGTCAGTGTGTGTGTGTGTGTGTGTGTGTTTTTCCGTTCGTGCATGTGTGCGCACGCTTCTGTGTGTGGATGTTTGTGTGTTCAATTAGACAGTCTTACATCATCTTACATGGGACACACAATGCCTTCATGAGCACAGCGGTGGAGGTGGTGAACGTCCCTAACCAACTACAACGCCTTGTCGTCATCAGCCCTTTGTTCTAGCCTTCAATCCCACTGTCCTTCTAGCGCAGGCCTTTACACACTCATTAGATTGTGAGGGTAACGGTTCGTGTCCGGCGCGTGTGTCTCCTGCATGTGTGCGCGCGCGCGCAACTCTTCTCACCCGATCTCTGGATCTCTGGATCTTCTCGCGGTCACTGTGTAAGTTAGCCAGGATCTCTTGGCCCACTTGTTCTGAAAGACAAAAGAGAGGAGAAACACAGTAAAGGTAAGCATGGGTACGCTGTGCCTGGGATGCACCCGTCATCCATTTGATTCCTAACTGAACCTTTTCTGAGAGAAGTTGAAGCTAAGTGCCTTACTTAAGGACATGACAGCACTAAGCCTCGAACTTGAACCAGTGATTTAAGTCCATTTTTTAAGTGCTCTGCTTCTGTTGCCAAATAGTCTAGTCCACAGCTAACGCGGATAGATCGAGGTGTGCAGACCCACAGTATGTGTGAGGTGTTTGTGTGTGTAAGCTATTGTAGCAGACAGCTGGCTTCAGCTTAACCAGCCCACTAACCTTATAACATTAGAGAACATTGGGCCAAAAACACATGTCTGGCCTAGCTAAGCCTTACTTAGCACGGCTAAATTGAGCCTGGATCAGCTGTGCAGACAGAACTATCAGCTTCACCACCACTAGCAATGATTCCTCATTTAATGCCATATTCTTAGAATAGATATGGGCGGCTCCACGTCAGGAAGGCCAGGAAATATTTTTCGGGGTATCTCAGACTGTTCTGGAAATTCGAACATAGAAACTTAATTGGGAAGAAGGATGTTTGATATTCCTTTTACAGTTGTGTCACAAACAATTTTAGGGGTAATGATGATGAAAGTGGCCATTTTAGGTCCTTTTTAGACATATACATGCCTCCTGTAAGACCCTATGATCTGTGAACCGTAGATGATCCAGACAACATCTAGGTGTCGTTCTACTCCTTCTAGTGTGCTCTAACATAACGGAGTGCTGTATGTCTAGATTCTGAAGTAAAATGTTCACATTCATTTATTCAATGTTAAGTGGAAGATATGACCCATTTAATACAGTGCCTTCAGAAAGTATTCACCCCCCTTGACCTTTTCCACATTTTGTTGTGTTATAGCCTGAATTCAATTAAATAGATTTTCCCCGACACACAATACCCCATAATGACAAAGTGAAAATAAGTTTATGCATTTTTGCACATTTACTGAAAATGAAATACAAATATATCTCATTGTTCATACTGTACATTGGAGAAAGACTACCACTGAAGTATTGTGCTCAGTTTGTATTACCTTGTAAATTCAATTCAAATATACACCTCAGAGAAGTTTCTGATGCCCTCCCAATCACCCCGTCCCAATCCCTTGGATAGAGTCCTTCTCCACTCTCACCAATAACCACCACTGAATCTTAGCTATATCGACAAACAAGGAATAATAATTTTTATTTGATTCATTTTAACTTTATTAAACTAGGCAAGTCAGTTAAGAACTAATTCTTATTTTCAATGACAGTGGGTTAACTGCCTTGTTCAGGGGCAGAAAGACAGATTTTTACCTTGTCAGCTTGGGGATTCGATCTTGCAACCTTTCGGTTACTTGTCCAACGCTCTAACCACTAGGTTACCTGCCGCCCCAAATACATGACATCTCCTAATCTGTCCAGAACTCATTCATATTACAGCAGGTTTGCAAATCACAAAAATACAAAAAAAATGACATTGTAGTATAGTTAAATCCTCCCTTCTCTCTCTCCCAAGCCAAACCCATCCCCCTTCAACTCCCCAGTTTCTCCCCCCTTTACCCCACCCAAGCTTGTCCCAACCTCCCATCCAACCTCCCATCCTTGCCCACACAAGCCAAGCCTGTCCCTACCTCCCATCGTTGCCCACCCAAGCCATGCTTGTCCCAACCTCCCATCCTTGCCCACCCAAGCCAATAGTCCCAACCTCCCATCCTTGCCCACCCAAGCCAATCTTGTCCCAACCTCCCTACCTCTCAGACACACTAAAGGTGTCAGCATGCTTCAGTTCGACTAGCGCCTAGCTGAACTCTGCTAGCCGAACCAAATGAGTGTGCTTGCATACTCCCTTAAAAGATATTTGCTTGAGAAACGAGAACAAATTGGCAGTGGTACCATTTGTCCATTTTGAGACTCCATAGCCAGTATACACTTCCTCAAAATAGTTAGAATAGATCTAATCTCTAATTAATTTTGATGTTTTTGCAAAGGAGATCTTAGTTATGCAATTTTACATTAACACGTTTGGAGCAGTATTTTTCATTTAAGAAATTTGCTTGAAAACGAGTCATTACATTTACATTACATTTAAGTCATTTAGCAGACGCTCTTTATTGTTATAACCTCAACCCGGCACAGCCAGAAGAGGACGGGCCACCCCTCAGAGCCTGGTTCCTCTAGGTTTCTTCCTAGGTTCCTGCCTCTCTAGGGAGTTTTTCCTAGCCACCGTGCTTCTACATCTGCATTGCTTGCTGTTTGGGGTTTTAGGCTGGGTTTCTGTATAGCACATTGTGACATCAGCTGATGTAAAAAGGGCTTTATGCTTTATAAATACATTTGACTGATTGATTGAAGAATCCCTACTGTTGACCAATCACCAACGAAGGGGCGTAAGACTTCGGCTACGAACTTCGGCTTGCCTCGGGAAAAATGTTGTGTGCCCAAACAGCCGAAGTCCAAAACAAACAAAAACGTCAGAAAATAGCATCATAATATACGCACGAACTCTACCGAACTGAATCAGCTGGGAAGCATGCCTTTACACCCATCCATTCCCGCCCAACATATACTGTACCCGATGCATCCACATATTCTCTCCCCCTCCCTCTCTCCCTCCCTCCTCCCCCCCCAGAGGGGTAAAGGGGATCACCCTTTACCCATCTCCCACTGTATCGTTCCATCTTTACTTCTGTCTCTCTCTCACCACACACACACACTAAGTTTGTTAAAGTACATTTCCATCTACAGTACCTGACTCTCTCACCTGACCAGTCACGTTATTGACAGACATGGTATATTTCCTTGTTGGAATGCTATTTTCAGTGTCCATGTAGTCCATTGGCATAGGCTACTTCTATCGTTACTTCATTGAAAGTAGAGTATATTGAGGGGTGGGGGAAAGGATATTGTCTCAATTTACGATAAACTCAGTGCTCCTCTATAAAAACAAAGTAGCCTATCGCTGGCCCAGATTCACACACTGAGGCAAAAAAGGTTGATCAAAGTGGAAAGAAGGCGGGATCTTCATGGAATAGCAATGTGGGCATTCATTTCCTGATTCCGCTTTGTTCAAGTTTATTTGCCGCTAATCTGTGAATCTTTGAGTGACAGTAGGCTGTTCGAGATTGCGCAGATTGAAAATGTTGCAAGTTGTCAAATGAGGGTTTGTAAGTATTGAAAAATTCAAATTCAAATGACATTTTGTTAATGTAATTCATGAAAGCACACTTTTAAATATGATCAATCAATTCTAAAAACTACTTATCAGCCATTATCGGAATGACCCTTCAGAGCGTATCTGTGGTGCTGCGTATGTGCGGTGCTGCGTATGTGCCAGTGTGAGTGGGCCGTTGTTGCCCGAGGAGAGAGAGACATTTCAGCAGCAGGTATAAAATAATCACAGACAGATTAACTAGATCACCAATTGAAAACATAACCAGCGAGAGAACTGCTACAAGTTAACAACAGCTAACTAAGCATTCATTTCATTGTTGCCTTTCCACCTGCACTGTAGAGCCTAAATAAATCTGCACCATTGGAAAGCTGAGATAACACCGCTATTAAACAATAGCCATGTAACTGTGACAACATTAAACCTATTCTAAGAATAGCCTAATTGACAAATAACTTAATGTGCATAGATCTCCCCCGAAACATGAATATTTGGGCCTTATATACAAATATGTCTAGTTAGATACCTTGCTTTGAAACAGCCTACCTTATCCATTTGATTTTGGATTTATTGAATTTTATAAAGACAAAAGTATTTGGTTGTAGTGTTGAAAAAGCCAATCCTGCACACCCAGGAGCTCTCCAGATCGAGGGTTGACCACATGTTGATAACATGTGACTAACAGTACAGTTCTAGGTGGGGGGCTAAGTGCCTTGATCAAGGGCACAACGGCAGGAGGTGGTAGGTCTACATGGGATCAGACACAGCAGCTTTCCAGGTTCAGTAATGCTTACTTTTTCCATGTAGACTATATTAATAGTCATGAACATATGGGTTAAAAGTCAGAGAGAAGTCATGGAAAATGTGTATGAACCGTTAACAGTGAATAATCAGGTCGTCTCTATAGCATAATGTCATTTGGGAATTTCGGTGAACATAGTCTAATGGACAGCTCCTGCACTTCTTCCATCCCAAGTCAAGCACTGAATAAGCCGGTCTCAGTGCCTTCAGAAAGTATTCACACCTCTTGAACACCCCCCCCCCAACAAAACTGTATTACAGCCTGAATTTAAAATGGATTAAATCGACATGTTTGTCACTGGCTTACACACAATACCTCATAATGCCAAAGTGGAATTATGTTTTTCAAAATTTGTACAAATTAATCAAAAATGAAGAACTGAAATGTGTTGAGTAAATATGTATTAAACCACTTTGTTATGGAAAGCATAAATAAACTCAGGAGTAAAAAGATTTCTTAATGACTACGTCATCTCTGTACCCCACAATATACAAATATCTATAAGCGAGCAGTGAATTTCAAACAGAGATTCAAACAAAGACCAGGGAGGTTTTCCAGAGTTTAATGGCTGTGATAGGAGATAAATGAGGAGAGACCAATAACATTGTAGTTCCTCCACAACACTAACCTAATTGACAGAGTGAATAGAAGGAAGCCTGTACAGAATATAAATATTCCAAAACATGCATCCTGTTTGCAATGAGGCACTAAAGTAAAACTGCAACACATTTGGGGAAGAAATTTACTTTATGTCCTGAATACAAAACATTGTGTTTGGGGCAAATCCAACAAAACACATGACTGAGTACCACTCTTCATATTTTCAAGCATGGTGGTGGGTGCATCATGTTATGGGTATGCTTGTAATCGGCAAGGACTAGGGAGGTTTTTTAGGATAAAAAGAAACGGAATAGAGCTAAGCACAGGCAAAATGCTAGAGGGAAACCTGGTTCAGTCTGCTTTCCAACAGACATTGGGAGACAAATGCATCTTTCAGTAGGACAATAACCTACATCACAAGGCCAAATATACACTGGAGTTGTTTACCAAGACGACATTGACTGTTCCTGAGTAGCCTAGTAACAGTTTTGACTTAAATTGGCTTGAAACTCTATGGCAAGACTTGAAAATAGCCGTCTATCAATGATCAAAAAAACAACTTGACAGAGCTTGAATAATTTTTAAATGAATAATGTGCATTGAACAATCCAGGTGTGCAAAGCTCTAAGAGGCTTACTCAGAAAAACACACAGCTGTAATTGCTGCCAAAGGTGTCATTATGGGGTAATCACTCTGTCATTATGGGGTATTGTGTGTCGATGGGCGAGATTTTTTTTTTTTAAATTCAGGCTGTGGTATAAGTAAAATGGTATGAATACTTTCTAAAGGCACTGTAGGTCTGAAAAGGGCCTAAAATGGCCACTTTCTCAAAAACGGTTTGTGATACAAAATGTAAAAAGCATATCAAACATCCTTCCTCCCAATTAAGTTAAAATGTGAGAATTGCCAGAACAATCTGAGATACAAACAAAATATTCCTGGCGTGGAATTGCCCATATATAGAGTGCATTCGGAAAGTATTGAGACCCCTTGACTTTTCCACATTTTGTTACATTACAGCTTTACTATAAAATTTATTAAATAAAATGTTTTTCCTCGTCAATCTGCACACAATACCCCATAATGACAAAGCGAAAACAGGTTTATAGAAATGTTTTCAAATTTATAAAAAAAATATGGAAACACCTTATTTACATAAGTATTCAGCCCATTTGCTATGTGACTCGAAATTGAGCTCATGTGCATCCTGTTTCCATTGATAATCCTTGAGATGTTTCTACAACTTCATTAGAGACCACCTGTGCTAAATTAAATTGATTGGACATGATTTGTAAAGGCACACACCTGTCTATATAAGGTCCCACAGTTGACAGTGCATGTCAGAGCAAAAACCAAGCAATGAGGTCGAAGGAATTGTCCGTAGAGAACCGAGACAGGATTTTGTCAAGGCACAGATCTGGGGAAGGGTAACAAAACATTTCTGCAGCATTGAAGGTCCCCAAGAACACAGTGGCCTCCATCATTCTTAAATGGTAGACGTTTGGAACCACCAACATTCTTTTTACAGCTGGCCGCCTGGGCAATCGGGGGGAGAAGAAGCCGATGGTTACTCTGACAGAGCTCCAGAGTTCCTCTGTGGAGATGGGACAACCTTCCAGAAGGACAACCATCTCTGCAGCACTCCACCAATTAGGGACTTTATAATAGAGTGGCCAGACGGAAGCCACTCCTCAGTAAAAGGCACATGACAGCTCATTTGAGTTTGCCAAAAGGCACCCAAAGGACTCATATTGAGAGACAACATTCTCTGGTCTGATGAAACCAAGATCGAACTCTTTGGCCTAAATGCCAAGCGTCACATCTGGCAGAATCCTGGCACCATCCCTACTGTAAAGCATGGTGGTGGCAGCATCATGCTGTGGGGATGTTTTTCAGCGGCAGGGACTAGTCAGGACCGAGGGAAAAGAGATCCTTGATGAAAACCTGGTCCAGAACGCTCAGGACCTCAGACTGGGGTGAAGGTTCACCTTCCAACAGGACAACAACCCTAAGCACACAGCCAAGACAATGCAGGAGTGGCTTCGGGACAAGTCTCTGAATGTCCCTGAGTGGCCCAGCCAGAGCCCAGACTTGAACCCGATTGAACATCTCTGGAGACCTGAAAATAGCTGTGCAGCAACATTCCCCATCCAACCTGACAGCGCTTGAGAGGATCTGCAGAGAAGAAATGGGAGAAACTCCCCAAATACAGGTGTGCCAAGCTTATAGAGTAATACCCAAGAAGACTTGAGGGTGTAATCAATGCAAAATGTGCTTCAAGGGTTAGAATACTTATGTAAATGTGATATTTTTTTATACATTTGAAAAAAAAGAAGAAAAATGCTTTTGCTTCTTCACTATGTGTTATTGTGTGTAGATTGATGATTTCAAAAAAACAATTTCATACATTTTCGAATAAGGCTGTAACGTAACAAAATGTGGAAAAAGTCAAGGGGTCTGAATACTTTTCGAATGCACTGTACTTAGAATAAAACAGAACTATATGCAATGCTAGGAATTTTATCCAACACTTGCAGAGTGTGAATTGTATGCATTTTAAATTAGGTAATATAGGTAAATATTTTCATTTAAAAATGTTAACAATTGCTTTAATAATAGCTTAATTTGTATTTGTATTTATTATGTATCCCCAAATCCATGTGTATGTGTGTGTATAGTGCGTATGTTATCGTGTGTGTGTATGCACTTGTCTGTGCCTATGTTTATGTTGCTTCACAGTCCCTGCTGTTCCATACGGTATATTTTTATCTGTTTTTTAAATAAAATTTTACTGCTTGCATCAGCTACTTGATGTGGAATAGAGTTCCATGTAGTCATGGCTCTATGTAGTACTGTGCTCTGGACTTGGGGACTGTGAAGACACCTCTGGTGCATGGGCGCCAGTAGTTCAAACAGACAGCTTGGTGCATTCAACATGTCAACGCCTCTCATAAGTACAAGTAGTGATGAAGTCAATCTCTCCTACACTTTGAGCCAGGAGAGATAGACATGCATATGATTAATGTTAGCTCTCTGTGTACATCCAAGGTCCAGCCGTGCTGCCCTGTTCTGAACCAATTGCAAAGTCCCTTTTTGTGGAACCTGACCACACAACTGAATAGTAGTCCAGGTGCGACAAAACTAGGGCCTGTAGGACCTGCTTTGTTGATAGTGTTAAGAAGGTAGAGTAGCGCTTTATTACGGACAGACTTCTCCCCATCTTAGCTACTGTTGTATCAATATGTTTTGACCATGACAGTTTATTTAACTAGGCAAGTCAGTTAAGAACAAATTCTTATTTTACAATGACGGCCTACCCCGGCCAAACCCTCCCCTAACCCGGACGATGCTGGGCCAATTGTGCGCCGCACTATGGGACTCCCGGTCACAGCCCGGGATCGAACCAGGGTCTGTAGTGATGCCTCTAGCACTGAGATGCAGTGCCTTAGACCTCTGCAACTAAACTGGGCTCTTTTATCACTGTAATTCCAGCTCTCACAACAATATCTCAGGCAGTACACTACATCCTGCTACTGGACTCCAATCAGCAGATGCAATATTCATAAAACCGCTTTCTTTGAAATGCTGCTCGTCTATCGTGGATGTAAACACATTAACGCACACTTAGAAAACATTGCCAACAAGGCGTCTGACAAGCTCGTCAGTGGTCACTGTCATTTCCTGGTCCCTTGGGTTAGACGGAGAGAAAAAAACACACCAAACAAACAAACCCCAAAAAAGATCCCACCGCTGCCACCAACTGTAAGCAGATACTGCATTAGGGTAAAAAAATTAAATAAAAACGAGGGCGGGAGAAAAAAAAAAAAAGAAGTGAGGAATCTTTGCGCGGATCAAAAGACGGCCTTTCAAACACACCAAACAATCCGGCGTAAACAACGCACTGCTGAGTAGGATACACTACACAGGTGCGGCACTCCAAAGAGCCCACGTGCTGCGCTGCCTGTTTAGGGGAAACGCCGCAAAAAAAGGGCTACATCTGGCAGCTAAACAAGATAGAAAGGAGAGAGCGCAAAGAGAGGAGGAAGTGAAAAAAACGAGGGGGGTGGTACGCTGTCAAATGAGTGACGCTTGTACTCCCTTTCCTCTCCCTTCTATTCCACTCAACGCGCGCACAATGTGTCTCTTTTTGCCTTCATTAATTTCTAATCAGGGACGAGACAGATTGAAGGATACACAGATTAAACAGTGCAGTCAGACAGTCACATGTGACAAATAGGGCAGATTAAAAGACTGAATACAGGTATTAATAACCATAATAATACAACCCCCCCCCCATGTCTCCTCCAAAAGAACAAGGAATAAACAGGGAACGGAGGTGCGGCAGGAAATCTTCTGTAAAGACAACTAAGCGCCTCTATCCGTCTCTGTCCGGGATGGGGCTTAAAACAAATGAGGGTGACAAGTCTTTGGCGTGGAGGAAGACCGAGAGCGCATTATTGGAAAAGCACACACTCCAACTGAGAAGATGGATGAGGTCATTGCAGAAGAATAGGGCCCAATGACATCCTGCTGTAAAGACTCTGTGCTGGAGCGGTGCTGAGTTGACATTAAGTCCTTGGTTGTAGTGTACAGGGCCTCGCTCTGAATGATATACATGTAATGAAATGTTTAACGGATTCCCCTCTCTCAGAAATGTAAAAGTTGTACTGAAGAATTTGGAAGATTATAAACACAAATGATGTCCTTGAGCTTTCAGTAAACAGATACACAATTTCCTTTTGGATTATGGTTGAACTATGCCTCTTGTAGCTTCCCCAAGAGGCTAAAACCTCTTGATTAGGGTTGCTAGGTGTTGAACCAAATCAAATTAAATTGTATTCGTCACATGCTTTGTAAACATGCTTCCCTGTAGCTCAGTTGGTAGAGCATGGTGTTTGCAATGCCAGGGTTGTGGGTTCGATTCCCACGGGGGGCCAGTACAAAAAAATAAAATAAAAAAAAAAATGTATGAAATGTATGCATTCACTACTGTAAGTCGCTCTGGATAAGAGCGTCTGCTAAATTACTAAAATGTAAATGTAAACAACCAGTGTAGACTAACAGTGAAATGCTTACTTACAGGTCCGTTTCCAACAATGCAGAGTTAAAGATAAAACATTTAAATAGTGACACGAGGAATAAATACACAGTGAATAACGAGTAAAAATAACATGGCTAAATACAGGGAGTACCAGTACAGAGTCGATGTGCAGGGGTACGAAGTAATGGAGGTAGCTATGTACATATGGTAGGGGTAAAGTGACGAGACAACAGGATAGATAGACCGTAGCAGCAGCGTATGTGGTGAGTGTGAAAGTGTGTGTGGCGTCAGTATGTTGCGTGTGTGTGGGTGTATGTGTAAGTATGTGTGGGTAGAGTCCAGTGTGTGTGCATAGTCAGTGCAAAAAAAGGATCAATGCAAGTATTCCAGGTAGCCGTTTAACAGAACTATTTAGTAGAGGTCGACCGATTAATCGGAATGGCCGATTAATTAGGGCCGATTTCAAGTTTTCGTAACAATTGGTAATCGGTATTTTTGGACACCGATTGTGGCCGATATATTTTATTTTTTATGTATATATATTTTTTTACACCTTTATTTAACTAGCCAAGTCAGTTAAGAACACATTCTTATTTTCAATGACGGCCTAGGAACGGTGGGTTAACTGCCTTGTTCAGGGGCAGAACGACAGATTTTTACCTTGTCAGCTCGGGGATTCGTTTTTGCAACCTTCCGGTTACTAGTCCAACGCTCTAACCACCTGCCTTACATTGCATTCCACGAGGAGCCTGCATGGCAGGATGACTACCTGTTATGCGAGGGCAGCAAGAAGCCAAGGTAAGTTGCTAGCTAGCATTAAACTTATCTTACAAAAAACAATCAATCTTAACATAATTACTAGTTAACTACACATGGTTGATGATATTACTAGTTTATCTAGCGTGTCCTGCGTTGCATATAATCGATGTGGTGCCTGATAATTTCATCGAATCACAGCCTACTTGGCCAAACGGGTGATGATTTAACAAGCGTATTCGCAAAAAAAGCACTGTCGTTGCACCAATGTGTACCTAACCATAAACATCAATGCCTTTCTTTAAAATCAATACACAAGTATATATTTTTAAACCTGCATATTTAGTTAATATTGCCTGCTAACATGAATTTCTTATTACTAGGGAAATTGTGTCACTTCTCTTGCGTTGCGTGCAAGCAGTCAGGGTATATGCAGAAGTTTGGGCTGCCTGGCTCGTTGCAAACTGTGTGAAGTCCATTTATTCCTAACAAAGACCGTAATTAATTTGCCAGAATTGTACATAATTCTGACATAACATTGAAGGTTGTACAATGTAACAGCAATATTTAGACTTAGGGATGGCATCCGTTAGAACATACGGAACGGTTCCGTATTTCACTGAAATAATAAAAACGGATTTTTCCCGAAATGATAGTTTCTGGATTCGTCCATATTAATGACCAAAGGCTCGTATTTCTGTGTGTTATTATGTTATAATTAAGTCTATGATTTGATATTTGATAGAGCAGTCTGACTGAGCGATGGTAGGCAGCAGCAGGCTCGTAAGCATTCATTCAAACAGCACATTCGTGCGTTTGCCAGCAGCTCTTCGCTGTGCTTCAAGCATCGAGCTGTTTATGACATAAAGCCTATCAACTCCCGAGATTAGGCTGGTGTAACCGATGTGAAATGGCTAGCTAGTTAGTGGGGTGTGCACTAATAGCGTTTCAAACGTCACTCGCTCTGAGATTTGGAGTAGTTGTTCCCCTTGCTCTGCAAGGGCCGCGGCTTTTGTGGAGCGATAGGTAACGATGCTTCGAGGGTGGCTGTTGTCGATGTGTTCCTGGTTCGAGCCCAGTTGAGGCGAGGAGAGAAAAATCATAAAATCGGTCGACCTCTACTATTTAGTAGTCTTATGGCTTGGGGGTAGAAGCTGTTCAAGGTCCTACTTGTTCCAGACTTGGTGCACTGGTACCGCTTGCCGTGCGGTAGCAGAGAGAAGAGTCTATGGCGTGGGTGGCTGGCTGGAATCTTTGACAGTTTTTGTGCCCTTCTTCTGACACCGCCTGGTATAGAGGTCCTGAACAGCAGGTACCTCGGTCCCAGTGATGCACTAAGGCTGCTATAGTATTTTAACAAGAGGGTCTCCTTATCTTTCTTTTTTTCTCTCTTTTTCCGCACGCTCACCTCACTTTTCAAACAATGAAACCAGTTAAGCATTTGATAAAATGTGCATGGCCTAACAGAGACGCATAAACACACAAAGGGAGAGAAAAATCAACCGCCTAGGCACATTTCAGTGGCTAAGAATGGGCCTTGTGGATTCCGGTTTCTTTCCGTTCTACTGGCAGTGCTGCTGAGAGGAGCCGTCTCTATGAGAGGCTGGCCTGTCTCTCTATGAGAGACAGGCGGCGTCAAGGTTTCCGAGAGCGCGCTAGCTATCTAACACAGAGCACTATCATTGCGCACCTGTAAAGATGTTAAATCAAGGTTGTCACTTGCGGTGCGTTTATCCTTGAGAAAGGCAGACAATGACAAAATGAGGATGAATTAGGGTTCAAATGAAATGCTTCCACGTTAAACGTCTAGGTCAGCTAGGCTACATGTACCACAGCCACCAAAATGGATAAGTACCATCGTTTCTATGACTGCTAATACAGCTACTCATCCTCCAACCACTAGTGATGAAGGTCATAACCACTGTACCAACAATGGTGTAGACAGCATCTCCCCTGCATAGGTAAGTTGTACATTCATTTAATTGCTGGGCCTGTGTGCTGCAAAATCCATCGCAGTATGATGAAGTGTCCCCAGAGCCGACAGACTGTAGAACACATTAAAGACTCTACGCAGCCAGGTCCACAAACTCAAAGATAAATATTTCCCTTAGCTGTGGGACCACAAATGGATGTTCCCATTAAGAAATCCCTCACCCCACACACACACACACACACACACACACACACACACACACCATTAGCTATGTACACACACGGCCTTCCCCAGAAGGGTAAAGGGGATCACCCTTTACCCATCTCTCTCTCACCACACACACTAAGTTTGTTAAAGTACATTTCCATCTACAGTACCTGACTCTCTCACCTGACCACAGTCACTTTCAGAGAGTTAGGGTAATGTTCACGAATTGACAAATCTGTTACCTGGAAAAGGGAGCTCTCGTATCGGCTAAACGTTGAATTTGGCTTTCGAAAACCAACAAAGCTACTATGGAGGAGGATGAGAGACGGCTTTTCTAATAAGCATCTCTTCCCCTGATGGCATTCCGTCCTGCAATCAGTAATAAAATAAAGATCCCCCCCAAATCCATGTAGCTTGTATTTAAGCTACTATCAATACGCAAATAGGTCACGTTAAAATTGCTGTATTAGATTCTATCACCTGCATCTGTAAGTCTCTGATGAGGTTTTGACTCGACAGATCGTCACCAGGCTTCCAACCCACACAGGTTCGTTACACTACAGACGGCACTGTGTCATCGCGTGTTTACGACAGCAAAATACCCAACGCGGATTCACATCTAGGTTACTGCGCGTTACAGCACCATCATAAACAGCTGCCGTAGACAAGGCGTGGAAGAGGGCGTCAGAGTGAGAATTGTAATATAGAGATTGGATCAGAGTGAATTAACAGACCGTTTGAAACAGGGTCACAGAAAAGCACGATTCAAAACAACTCAACATGTATAATATACATCGTTGTCAACGTCAGCTACTATTTATCACAATTATGCAAAATAGCGCGAATTGAACACTGGGCTAAAGTAAATGCACGTCAAATTCGGAATCACTAAAACTCCACTCTACGCTCAACGCTTAACCACCAGACAGAACAACCCTAGGTTGGCCAAAACACTGGAAAGAAGGGAGAAAATGATCATTTCCTGCTGACGATCCGGACTTGTTGCTCGTTAGCATATAAAATATTCCCCTCCCGTTTCAACGGCTATTAACTATTTAAATGACCCTGGCGCTAAGGCCTTGCTCGCTAAAACATCCACATCCCCCAAAGGTCCATTTAACAAGTCTATTACTCTTCTCACATTAGAAATCACACCACCCCCAGAGAGCAGGAATTTATATATTAACTCGCCCTCTTAACAGGAGATTAGCAGAAGTGATCATTGTAGAGGGTACAAATAGAGGTACTAGATAAGACCCAATGGTGGTGCTGACTGAGTTTACCTCAATCAGATACTGAGACAAATCAATTGAACAGTATCCAGATCCATCCTTCCACCTTCCCTTTGGTTCCATGGCCAAGTGTTGGTGAGATGCATTGGGTCTCACCACATCATCACACGAGTTGTCTTCTTATGGAGCAATGGGAGAGAGAAAGGCCAGTGTAGACCAGTAGAGATAATTGTAGCCCAGGCCAAAGAAGCCCAGTCGAGGTAATTACCATAAGGTTAGAAGTCTACTTCCCAGCCAGTCCATCCCATCCCAAGACAACCCACCCCAGACACCATTCCAGGGGTCCCCTCCCACCCCTCCCTCCACAGGCACATATAATTGGACACATCATCAATTTTACAGGAGCAGTTTTTAGAGCAGTTCCACCGTGAGATGTCTGGGGCCCCTTTTCTTTCTCTCCTTTTTCTATCTTTCCTCTGCTCTGGTCCCTCTCTCCCCTGAGCTGAAAGGGTACAAGCCCTGACAGCGGTAACACTCTGAGACTCAGCACAGCTCCGTTTCATTAGCTGGTTGAAACCACTTTTTAAAGGTTACCACACAAAACTTCTATCCGGACACAATCCACACAGACAAAGGAGTGAAAACGACCCGAGGGAGTTGTGAGGGTAGGTAGAGTCTGCCACTGTCTCACATGCAAGCACACAGACTCGTGCGCATGCACAAGCCCCTCCCACCCACCCACACAAAATGACAATTTCTGCATCTGCATTCGGGAAACTCTTTGGCTAGAATACCTGGGGAACAAGTTAGCTTTCTTTGTACACCATCTGGAATATTTTCCTTACACTCATCGAAGTTGTACACACAACGGTTGGTTTCAAATGCCGAGCCCAAAGGCCATGTGTCTAGTCTTGGTCACATCGACTGAATTGGCTCACAAAGTGAAGTAGGTAAGAACCAGGTCATTGGGGGTGATGCAGCATCTGGACAATCTCCAGTGTTGTGACAACTAACAATAAGAAGGAGCTATATTCACCTCAGTACACTGGGGGGGGGGGGGGTCCTGCTGAGGGGGGGGGGGGGTCCTGCTGACCCTCCCCTGAGTATGACCCCTATTGTGTGTCGTCAGCATTTCCTTTGAACAGCAGCGGAGGGATAAGGTGTATTCTGAGCTGGCAGCCCATCTGAGGGGCCTTTTCTTGAACGAGTTTCCATAGACGTGAGCCGATAAGGGTGTACACACCAAGCAGGCTGACCAGCCCTGTGGGCCTTCGTCTGCATGTGTATGTGGCTATGAGGTAGGCAGCCAGTCAGGACATATTTCTGGGGGCCTTTCTTCACTCCGCGTCGGGACGTGTTTTATTCATGGCCTGCGCCCTGACCCCGCAGATCTCCTGTTCTGACAAATGACTTCTGATTAAGACAGATCTCTATTAGTCAGCCACTCAACTTAGCCTATTCATCATCCGCCCTTTCCCCTTCCCCTGCTCCCCCTCCCTCCCTCCCTCCCTCCCTCGCCCGTCCGTCAGACCGGAGCAAGACGCAAAGGAAATGTTCCGCCGCAGTTTTAAATGGCTGATTACGGACAATTGGCGGATGGAGAGATGTAAGGGAGTCTTATGGGTGATAAGACGCAGGTTTAATGGGTATAAATGACCAGGCTGACTAGGAGGACCAGCTGGTAATAGAACCATTTGTTTCAGGCAGAAAAGGGGCAGGGAGAAAAATGAAGGCTGTTTTTCTTCAATTGAACTCCCTCGCTGCCTTGAGTTCAAACACTCCTGTTCCCGAATTGACTTTTAACAGTGAGGTCCCTCTCACTCGCCATGAATGAGAATAGATGAGGCTCGAGAGCGGTGCCGGTTGTTTTACATTTATGAAATGACTCAGTCAAGCACACACAGATGCTGATGTAGACATGGCCACAGACCAGATATGTACACACAGTCAAATACTCAGGCACAAAGCAATGCACCAGCTTACAAATAAAAACCAATATTAAAATGTGAGGGAACTTTAACGTACATTATAAACCGGGTAGTTTGGGTCCTGGATGCTGATTGGCTGAAACAGCATTTCAGGTGTGTGTATATCAGACAATATGCCATGGGTATAATATTTACTATTCTATTTTATATTGGTAAGCCGTTTATAATAGCAATACGGCACCTCTGGGGTTTATGGCATATGGCCAATATAGCACAGCTAAGGGCTGTATCCAGACACTCCGTATCGTGCCGAAGAACAGGCCTTAGCCATGGTATATTGTTCATATACCACACCTCCTCGGGCCTTATTGCTTAAAGGTGCACTATGCAGAAATTGCGCCGCCATTTCCTGGTTGCTAAAATTCGAACAGTTCGCCTAATTTCAGTTTATGTGACAAAACAAGCAAGTATAGTGTAGAGAATCATTGTACCATCTAAACTCTTTTCCATAACCAAAAACATTATATTTTCAGCTGTTTGACGTTAGTGTACAAATTGAAAATAAAAGACGCAAAAACTAAACTTAAGGGAAGCATAGAAATAGTCCTTCTTAGACATGCTTTCAATGAGAATGACATATCTATATCACACATTTCTATGTGAATTTGGTCAGGTCGCCCAAAAAGTGACATATTGCTGCTTTAAGTATCCCAATACACTACTTGTAATGTAAAAACTTAAATACACAAATGTATTCAACTTGAGGCAAAACTTCTGAAATCAGAAACTCCTAAGTTAAAACAGAGCAAATACATAAAGCAGCTCAATAGCTGTAAAGTCCTATTGTTTAAATCCCAAAACATACTGACTAAATTAACCTGAACCACAATAATGGGTAGCAGGGGGAGGAGAAGGAGGAGGGGGTTGCTGTCAGCAAATTGCCTGGAGTTAATCAACCCAGTCTTCCTGAACCATCCAAATGAAAACTAATGGACTTTGGGCCACGCTGTGATTGCCTCAACACACAGTAACATGGGAACGACGCCTTACAGGGCCTTCAATTAAAAATGGTGAATTTCCACAGACGGCTGGTCAGGCCATACATCTACTGTATCCACGCAGCCACGAAGGTCAATTCTATGGATCAAATGGACTTGACTGATTAATTCCATTTCCACTGCTCCCGGAATTATTTGCACGCATTGATTAAGGTTGTGGTCAGAATGCGTAGAAAATGTATGAAGTGTGGAATTAAAAGCAACCTACAAATAAGATTACATTACGTAAATATTATTAACAGTGCTGGTACTCTTATCTTACACTGAACAAAAATATAAACAACATGTAAAGTGGTGGTCCCATGTTTCATGAGCTGAAATAAAACACCACAGACATTTTCCATACGCACAAAAAGCGTATTTCTCAAATGTTGTGCACACATTTGTTTACATCCCTGTTAGTGAGCATTTCTCCTCTGCCAAGATAATCCATCCACCTGACAGGTGTGGCATATCAAGAAGCTGATTAAACAGCATGATCATTACACAGGTGCACTTTGTGCTGGGGACAATAAAAGGCCACTCTAAAATGTGCAGTTGTCACAACACAATGCCACAGATGTCTCAAGTTTTGAGGGAGTGTGCATTTGGCATGCTGACTGGAGGAATGTCCACCAGAGCAATTGCCAGGGAATTGAATGTTCATTTCTCTACCATAAGCCACCTCCAACATAATTTTAGAAAATTTGGCAGTATGTCCAAATGGCCTCAGAACCGCAGACCACGTGTAACCCCGCCAGCCCAGGACCTCCACCTGCGGGATTGTCTGAGACCAGCCACCCAGACAGCTGATGAAACTGTGGGTTTGCATAACCAAAGAATTTCTGCACAAACTGTCAGAAACCGTCTTAGGGAAGCTCGTTGTCCTCACCAGGGTCTTGACCAGACTGCAGTTCGGCGTCGTAACCGACTTCAGTAGGCAAATGCTCACCTTCGATGGCCACTCGCACGCTGGTGAAGTGTGCTTTTCATAGATGAATCCTGGTTTCAAGTGAACTGAGTAGATGGTAGGCAGCGTGTATGGCGTCCTGTGGGCGAGCGGTTTGCTGATGTCAACGTTGAACAGATCGCCCCATGGTGGTGGGCAGGCATAAGCAAAGGACAACGAACACAATTCCATTTTATCGATGGTAATTGGAATGCACAGAGAGATACCGTGATGAGATCCTGAGGCCCATTGTTGTACCATTCATCCGCCGCCATCACCTCATGTTTCAGCATGATAACGCAAAGCCCCATGTCGCAAGGATCTATACACAATTCCTGGAAGCTGAAAATGTTCCAGTTCTTCCATGGCCTGCATACTCACCAGACATGTCACCCATTGAACATGTTTGGGATGCTCTGGATTGACTTGTAGCAACTTCGCACAGCAATTGAAGAGGCGTGGGACAACATTCCACAGGCCACAATCAACAGCTTGATCAACTCTATGCAAAGGATGTGTCGCGCTGCAAGAGGCAAATGGTGGTCACATCAGATACGGACTGGTTTTCCGATCCACGTCCCTACTTTAATTTTTGGTTTTTTAAGGTATCTGACTGGGAATACAGATGCATATCTGCTGCATGTTGTGTTTATATTTTTATTCAGTGTATATAGACACAAGCAGCATCACAAACAACCGCATCAGACTCCTTTCAGCACATTGTTGGTAGTGTGGACATGACAAAGCCATAGCCTATGAAAGAAAAGGTGCCTTTACAATGAGCTTTACAGCTAATTACCTTTAGTATGTAGTTGGTAATACATTAAAGTTTATCATTTGTGTAGTGGACAATAGAAATGACTATCACAGTACAAACTACTGACATAACACAATAACCATCTTACAGCTGACAAATAGTCTCAATGTAGAAAGGAAATAAGTGGAAACTGTATGGAAAGACGACGAAAGAAAAAAACTATGAGGAAGACCGGAGAAGATGAATACATATGAAACAAGGATAAATACTCCTAAACTTGGAAGCAGCAGAGGGAGGTTTACCCGCAATTAAAAAACCCAAACATCTCAATTCCTCCTAATCAAACGCAGCATCCCATCTACCCTCCTCGGGCGGGAACACACAGCGGAGGAAAGAAGTTTGTCAGTTTAGCGAAACAGACTTGAAGAAAATATATGAGGGGAAGAAGAAACTTGACGTTACGCCGTTGCCTTGTCCACAGTTTAGGAACGTTAATAATCGCTTTACTCTTGATTAAAGGCTTTTATGTCTCTAATCAGAAAGTTGACAGACAGATCAAAGCGTGCAACACTATTTTTTTTTTGCCTTTTAATTATCTATAAAACCCCACACCTCGGGCTGCTCTTCCCTGCCTATCTCAAACTCTCGGCGAAAGACGGCGAAGGAAGATCTAACACTTCTTAACAGTTCATTATCCAATAAAAAGGGGGGAAACAACGAGCACACTCCACACACACACACCAGGCACAACCATTTCGAAGAGCTTTAAAGCAATCTTCACAATTAGCGAAGACCTGGGGAGGCCTGTGTTCCTCTCTTTATTGGCGTGTCCCAATTTGAAACGCCTTAATTGTGTTTGTCAAAACGGACACGCCGTCACCCTCATTTGCATGTTTTGACAGGACCTGTCATGATTCAAGCACCCCCCCCCCATTGGAGCACAGGGAGTATTTAGCAAATTTCAACACCTACTGATTATACTGTTAATAACTCATTAATTTGTGCTTTGTTTCAGATCCTTTCCCCCTCCCCAATCGTCGGAGAGTTAGAGTAAATGTGAGGCAAATGATACGTTTAGTTGTGCAACAACTAGTCGCTTTGTGGCCATCCTGATTGAATTTTTATATATATATATCTTTTGTAACCTTTATTGAACTGGGCAAGTCAGTTAAGAACAAATTCTTATTTACACCGGCCAAACCCGGACGATGCTGGGCCAATTGTGCGCCGCCCTATGGGACTCCCAATCACGGCTGGTTGTGATACAGCCTGGATTCGAACCAGGGTGTCTGTAGTGAGGCCTCTAGCACTGAGATGCTGCGCCACTCGGGAGCCCAATGATGATGATGACGCTGTTAACAGTTTCTTGTTCTGATCAACACGATTCAACTCTGTATCGCTGTCTGTTTCTGACTGACTGTTCTTAAAGGGATTTACATAACACCAGAAGCTCTTTGGTCTTTTTGAAGGAATTGGTCTTTCACCCCCTAGGGCAAGAGCCAGGGTCCACCCTTTCAAGGTTTTGAACCGACCTCGATGTTCCTCATCCCATCCATACAGGCAATGCCAAGAAGCACCCAGACTCGTAATCCAGTTCTAATCAAATGAAAGGCAAATCGACAAAGAATATTCCATTTCCCCTCATTAACAAACTCTCTAAATAAACATAGCACCACGTCAACGATATGTAAAACAAGTGTGCTCGGAAAAACAAACAAACAATCTACAGGGACGTAGGACTGTCAGCGGTAATTTAACTAAAGAGGAAAAGGAGGGCGTGAAAGCAAGACATCAAACATTAGCCTGAATGGAAAGCACAAGACGATAAGCGTCAGAGCGCTGACAGAAGCTGACAGTTATTAACACTTAAGGATTCTTTTCTCAAACTTTGAATTCATTAATACTCATGAGCGCAGTGGAGTGTGTTCCCAAAACACAGAGAGGGTTTTGGTTGGACATAGTTCATAGTCAGCTGAAAATGACACAGTGAGAACCGCAAAGGCCAACAAAGTCTTTGTTCAATGGCAAAGAGTTTCCTGTATTGTGTGCTCTCCAACGTTGCTTTGAAAACCTATTAATACAAATGAATTATAATTTTACAAAAAAAGAAAAATGGTGCCCAAAGAAAACACTGAAGTTGAGAGTAAAACAATTTGTTGTGGTGACATAATGCCAAAAAAACATGACAGAGACACGAAACCCATTTCACCCAACAGAATGATGAATGTCTAAATGCTTACACATGCATTTAATGGTAAAGGTTGTATATCCTTTATTCTGATGCCTGGTCACCTTACCCCTATACATGTCTACCTCTATCCCTCCAGTATCCCTGCACATTGTACATATGGTATTGAAACCGACCCTGTATATAGTACGCTTACTTACTTTCTCGTGTTTTTGTTCTACCTTGTTATTCTTAGCATTACATTGTTATTGATTACTGCATTGTTGGGTTTAAAGGCATTTCACTGTAGTTGTGCATGTCACATTAAAACTTGAAACTTGATCAATCACCACTAGCTAAATAACAAAAGGTTTGCCCCCCAAGTCAGTGGCTATTACAAATTCCTTTAGTCTACGCTTGTTAATCATTGTACCTAAGCTTACATAGTTCATGAAGTGATCGACGGTGACCTTTCCGTTGCCTTAGTTGCCCGTGAGGTTGCACAGCAGTTTAAGGTGACTGTGGCTATTTCTTCTACCAAGCAACAGCAAAGCTTATGACTTGATCACAACACTAGATCTTTGTGGCCGCTCACAACAGCAAGTTTGTCTCTCGCTTTGGGGCTAACACACTTCCCTACTCTTGTGAGAGCCCAATAATACAGCTATTATAAGAAGGATATGAGGCATAGAGGGGGGCTCACAAGAGAGAGATGCGTCATGTGCCTCATTTAACAATGAGCACAGCCATGGAGATGGACAATTATTGTCATTGGCCATTATTGTTCTTTTTCTCCTGAATAAAATGGCACAGAAGTTTATAAGTAAGAGCGCATTGTCAACGTAATCCAGAGCAAAAACAATTGAAAAGTTACAATGTGTTGTACATTATGAACTGGTTGGTTCGAGCCCTGAATACTGATTGGCTGACAGCCGTGGTATATCAGATCGTATACCACGGGTATGACAAAACATTTATTTATACTGCTCCAATTACTTTGGTAACCAGTTTATAATAGCAATCAGGCACGTCAGGAGTTTGTGGTATACGGCCAATATACCACAGCTAAGGGCTGTATCCAGGCACTCCGCTTTGCGTCGTGCTAAGAACAGCCCTTAGCCGTGGTATATTGGACATATACCACACCCCCTTGTGCCTTATTACTTAAATATACCACGGTGTGAATGCCAACTGTATGCATTGTATTCAGTATATTTGCGCTGTAACTACTTCACTGAGTGGATAAGATCGGGAGAGAATAAAACATTAAAAAAGTCAAACGTGTAACAATAAAAGTAATAATAGATGCTGCAGGAGGGACTGGTGCACTTCACAAAATAGATGGCTTCATGAGGATGGAAAATTATGTGGATATATTGAAGCAACATCTCAAGACATCAGTCAGGAAGTTAAAGCTTGGTCGTAAATGGGTTTCTCGAATGGACAAGGACCCCAAGCATGCTTCCGAAGTTGTGGCAAAATGGCTTAAGGACAACCAAGTCAAGGTATTGGAGTGGCCATCACAAAGCCCTGATCTCAATCCTATAGAAAATGTGTGGGCAGAACTGAAAAAGCGTGTGTGAGCAAGGAGGCCTACAAACCTGACTCAGATACACCAGCTCTGTCAGGAGGAATGGGCCAAAATTCACCCAACCTATTGTGGGAAGCTACTGGAAGGCTACCCGAAACGTTTGACCCAAGTTAAACAATTTAAAGGCAACGCTACCAAATGCTAATTGAGTGCATGTAATCTTCTGACCCACTGGGAATGTGATGAAAGAAATAAAAGCTGAAATAAATAATTCTCTCTACTATTATTCTGACATTTCACATTCTTAAAATAAAGTGGTGATCCTAACTGACCTAAAACAGGTAATTCTTACTAGGATTAAATGTCAGGAATTGTGAAAAACGGAGTTTAAATGTACTTGGCTAAGGTGTATGTAAACTTCCGACTGTATCACTAGCAGAGACAAGATGTCTCGTGTTCTAGGGAATTAACTAAAACAGTTCTCACTGACAAAAAAAACTTTCCTGCCATCTTACAAACTAATTAAGCACATCTACCTTTTTACGACATACCAGAACTAATTTAATGTAACTTCTGAAGGGCCTCGTGCCATCAAATTCATTATTCATAAAGGACATGATATTATAACTAAATTGTCAACTCGGTGGCTGTCCTTTTATTTTGTATTATCCCGTCTGTCGTTCCTCTATTGTCTTAGGCTCCTTTCTTTTTTCTGCAAGTCCCAGTTTTTAATCTATAACTGTGTGGTACACATTGTCATGGTCGCCGCCGTACAAAATATTTTGCTTTTTGAAGTTGGTCGGTGGTGTGCGGGCGGGGAAGGGGCGGTAGCGATTGGCGCGGCTCCCCGTGGGTTTGTGCAGTGCGTCGGCGGGGCCAGCTCAACAAAAGAAGAAGAGGCTCGGCGTCGGTAATAACACAACCCCAATACCTTTCTGTCCCCTCATGAATAAAACATGGCATCTGCTCGAGCCCACCTTGTCTCAATGTTGTTTAGATGCGGCGGGCGCTGCATGCTGAGGTGGCGGGCGCCGGGACGAGTTCCATTTTACACACAGCGGCCCGTCGGCCGGCGTAGCGTTGCCATTTCTTCTCCTGGGGGGGGATGATGGAATGTGACCCCGGAATGACTGACAGACACAGCAGTGGTTGACTGGGCTATGGCGCCCTGACGGCAAAGACCTGCTTCCTATTCCACACACAGGTAACTAACAGAGAGAAGCTCAACATGTAGATGACAATTGCACATAGCAATAATATGGGTTTTGGATTGGAGCAGTATGTGGTAACACCAGGCAATCTATCAAGAAATCAATCAAGCAATTGGCTCATCTCTCTGTCAAGTCAACAGATACATCAAAATGTTACATGACCGAGTATCCAAGTACAAATTACACCTAATGCATGAGTACACAAATGAAAGTAATAAGTAATTATACATTTTTGTGAATAATAAGACTGTCACAAGCTTCTTGGGAAATTCCAAACTGTCTAGAAACATGAAATGGACTTTCATCAGTGCCCTCCCCCTGGGTCTAAGTGAGAACACACACGCAGTCACACACACACACGCAAGCAGTCGCACACAGGGAGTCGCACACACACAAAGAGAAGGTTCTCAATGCTCTTCACTTGTCACTTACATGTAGCATCCAGTGGCTTCACAGTTGATTTCAAATGCTGTTTCCTTGCTAATGATTCTAAAGTATTGTACAGACTGAGAATGACAAGAATGTCACCTGCTTTCTGTCGGCTAAATAAAAAAAATGACAAAGTGAAACTAAAGGCTGGCACACAATTATTAATAAGCATATCCAACAGATAACACTGTGTGTGTTTGTGTATCATTCAAGTACAGCCATATGCAAGACATTTTAGTGACTGTGTTTTTGTGGTTCCTAAGAATGACAATTCGTTCATTCCCAGGTCATTCACAGTGCTATGGGTACAGTAGACTTTTTATCACTGTGAAAGTTTGAAAAGCTTTAAGAGTGTCCTTGACACCTCTACAAAATGCATGTGTCAAAACACCCGCTCGCCACTATGTGACAAAGTGAAAAGAAAATAGAGATTCCCTTAGCAGTAGTGGAGGTGGGGGGGTTAAACACAGGTAGTATTCCATATCTCCCCAGCTAGCCAGCCATGATAGAGAAATATAGTACAGTTATACTGTAGCATTAACATTAGCGCTGGTGGTTGCGTGTTGTCATCTGATTGTAATTGAGGCTGACGCGTGACATCCCCCTGTACGGAGCCCGGCACTGACCCAGGGCAGGGGCATGCTGACAGGGGGGACGAGGAGGGTGGCACGGGTTCCCGGCTTTGGCATGGTCATGGCATAGTACCCCCGGGGCCACCCAACCTTCCCCAAGCCCCCTCCTCACCCCCGTCAGCAGGTGTCAGCGAGGCTAACGAGGGGGCAGGCGAGGCTGCTTAAGAATTCCGCCACATCCGTTGACGAGGCGAGCTCTTTTTTTCTTCCTCCATGTTCTTTGTGCGCTCCGGGACCTTTGGTGCGGTAGCTACGTGTCTGAGGTCCTGAGGAGACGGTGCTCATCAACAGTGGAACCTGAGAGGCGCAATAATGGCCGTGGATGACGGCCCTCATCGTCAAATGAGCTTCGTTCTTACGGAAAACGATAAAGGACAAGGAGACAGGATTCGACAAGTTAGGGATATACCGTTTGCATTGGCCAACGTTCTGTTGTTGATTACATAACAGGTGATGGCTGTCATCTTAACTCCTAGCAGTATAATTTTCCTGTCATATAAAATGAGACTATGACAGATCTCACTAAATGGAGGTGGAGAAAGAGAGGGAAGAGATACCGTGCCTTCAGAAAGTATTCACAGCCCTTGACTTTCTCCACATTTTGTTGTGTTACAACCTGAATAACATTTTGGGGGAAATAAGAAATTAAGTACTCAACCCCTTTGTTATGTCAAGCCTAAATAAGTTCAGGAGTAAAAATGGGCTTAACAAGTCACATAATAAGTTGCACGGACTCACACTGTGTGCAATAATCGTGTTTAACATGATTTTCTTTTATGACTACCTCATCTCTGTACCCCACACATACTGTCTTCAGAAATTATTCCCACCGTTTACTTTTTCCACATTTTGTTGTTACAAAGTGGGATTAAAATTGATTTAATTGTCATTTTTTGGTCATCGATCTACACACAATTATTTGTGAAGCAAAAAAATTAGATATAACAATATATCTTGATTAGATAAGTATTCAACCCCCTGAGACAGTACATGTTAAAACAACCTTAGGTAGCAATTACAGCTGTGAGTCTTTCTGGGTAAGTCTCTAAGAGCTTTGCCCACCTGGAGTTGATCAAGTTGATTGTTGATCATTGCTAGACAGCCATTTTCAAGTCATGGCATAGCTTTTCAAGACGATTTAAGTCAAAACTGTAACTAGGCCACTTAGGAACATTCAATGTCTTCTCGGTAAGCAACTCCAGTTTATATTTGGCCTTGTGTTTTAGGTTATTGTCATGCTGAAAGGTGAACTTGTGAACTAGGTCCCGTGTGGCTCAGTTGGTAGAGCATGGTGTTTGCAACGCCAGGGTTGTGGGTTCGTTTCCCACGGGGGACCAGTACGGAGAAAAAATGTATGAAATGTATGCATTCACTACTGTAAGTCGCTCTGGATAAGAGTGTCTGCTAAAATTACTAAAATGTAAATTTTTTGCAGTTTTACTTTAGTGCCTTGATGCATTGCTGCCAAAGGTGATTCTAACATGTATTGACTCAGGAGTGTGAATACTTATGTAAATGAGATATTTCTGTACTTCATTTTCAATAACGCTGCTAAAATTTCAAAAAAAATTAAATGAACTTTGTCATTATGGGGAATTGTGTGTAGATGGGAGAATTAAAAAAAAATGTAATCAATTTTGAATTCAGGCTGTAACACAACAAAATGTGGAATAAGTCAACGGTATGAACACTTTCTGAAGGCACTGTATGCTGAGATGGACAAAGAGCAATGGAATGAAGGCAAGAGAGGCTGGGCAAGTCTCTCCACCAGGACTTGATACTGGAAATGAAACTTTAGTTTCACAACAGGTAGAACTGGGAGACTACAGAGTCCCCAGTACCCATTTCCAAGATGTAAAACTAAGAACTGGATGTTATAATCAGAGTTCCCATTAGGCAAAGTTAACTCATTCTCCCAAAAGGATTAAGGATGTCTTGAACTTAAGCTAAGACCGGCTCATCTCATTGGTTGCTTTCCTTCCACCCTGGACAACACACTCGGCTGTACTATACTGCAGTAGCATTTATTCCCATTTCAGACCTCAGAAGAAAAATAAAAAGCACCAAGGACACATGGGTACATGGACTCATTTTTTCTTCTTCCTCACCCAACTTCCAGGGCTTAAATTAGCTGGGATTTTTAAGATCAGGGGCTGTTTTTTAGGGTATAAAAAATGGATTAAATGAAGTGGAAGTGTTGGCTAATGAGCTCCCTGGGCTACGGAGCAGCAGGGACTGAGAGGAGAGCAGGGAGACGGGGGCTTTGAGGAAGACTGGCTGTGGCCATGCCCGCAGTGTGCCAGCTTAGTTGGCGTGAATGTTACCTGGGTGCAAGCCTAGGCAGTGGGCATCGCGGTCCACGCCAAGAAGGGCATTGCCATGTGCTTACGTCTACCTGTACACCTGCATCGGAACTTTTTTCCCCAAAAACTTTTTGTCTGTCAGTCTCAAGCAAGCTAAGGTATCTTTCCTTCAGGGAAAAAGGGATACTTACTGATTACTCCCAAAAAGTGTAATTCACCACACTGTAAGAGAATTACCAACACTTTTTTGAGCAATCAGTTTACATCATATAGAGTATCTGTGGACTCGGCGGATTCCACAAAGTCAAAGTGATGTGCATGTTTGTTTGTCTGACGCTTACGGTTTCTCTACTCTCAAAGGGTTTATGTTTATAAGGGATTCAGACTCCTCCCTTTTGTTACCTGCTCTGTGACAAATGACTGCAGAAGGCGCCACATTAAACAAAACGTAGTTGAATTTCTGTTCTCCTACCGGCGAAGACCCAGTCATAAGACCTGAACTGATGTTATCTTCATGCTCTGGCAAGAGCCACGAGATCCTTTCAATGCAGACTTCGCTGCCTGTAATAATTCAAACAGGTCCATGTCAACCTGTCCACAGTCCCCGAGGGAGTCTGTGTCGTGGTGTAAGGACGTTCGATCTGCTGCGGTTTCACCGGTCTGAGGAAGAATACCATCATCCCGCTCTCCTGGCCTTGTTGGCTAGGGTGTCTTTAAATCAGGGCATGCACCATACATGTTGGTACAAATGTAGATGATGTCCACCTGTTCCATCTGGATGCTGCAACAACAACAACAAGGCTAAATTGAGTAACTTATTTTAGTGTGAACAGTGTTTTTATTGTTTTGAGTGAAACAGTCCTTGATTGCCTTGAGTCTTACTACTGAGCAAAACATTAATATTGCTGCTTAAATGTATTTGTTGTTAGCGGCTCTTTTGGGGATTCCACTGATTTCCCTACCCTCCTGGCAAGGGACTCAGCTACAGTGCTTAGATACACAACACTGATCAAAGATTGAGATTAGATCTTACTAACAGGAGCTATCAACCATCGCAACTCCTCCTGCGGTTTTGTCTACTACTTTAAATCACATTACTCTAACTGTGTCTGGATATGCCCCTGCGTACAGGCAGTCACAATGACCGGCCCATCCCCTGAAGCTAGGTGTGGGCCAAGGGAGGACTGCATGGATAAACTACACAACCAACCCCCACCACCACTTTCATATGAGACTTGCCCCCCCCCCATATCTTCCCCGTCCCTGTCGTCAATGCGCCTCCCCCACCACTTTCTGTTCATGCCCCTCACGAGACAGACAGACAGCTGTGACAAGGCTGAGCACCGATGACAATGCGGAGAGCAAAAGCGGGCCTTTTCCCTGAGGGAATGTCAACAACTGTCCACAGGTTGGGAGGAGAGGGGGACTGATACTGGAAGGGAGGGGAAGGGGCCTTACAGTGGCCTTGGACATGAGCCAAAAAGACAGATCGGGCGTTGGCACAATCTTCAGCTACTTTTCCTGTCAGCGATTAGCACCTGTCAGAGCCTCTCCACCTCTACTCCACGGTGGAGGAGCGCCATCATTACAAATAGCCCAGAATAAAATACCGAGCTACTGAGACCCAGGCCCAGCCACACGGGACATGGGTCTACTACTCTGACCAGAGAGGCTAGGGTGCCAGGAGGTGAGGATCAGGGCACAGGCCCATGCCAACATACTGAGCGAGAGTGGGATAGAGAGTTAGGGTGTGAACAAGCAGAAAATTCTCTCTTTTTTACCCCCATTAGTCGACAATTCGTTCCCAAAAAAAGCAACTCATTCTTGCTAAGATTTTCCTCAATCCGATAACTGTTTCGCTGACAGAAAATGTGAGCCTACTGGTCTAATTAGGTTACCAATGAAGATTAAAGAACATTAAGTCAATTACACTTTGAATTTCGCTAACAGAAGTACATATTGTTCCTCCATAAAGGATCCATGCACTAACTAACAGGTCTATATGGAGAAGCCATATGCAAAGGGAGAATTATGCAAACATGTGTGGGATCAATCTGGTGCCAGAGTGAATCTTCTATCCTGACAATGAAAAATGACCGGGCTCCCCAAGATGCTGTGTGTGTGACAGTCTGCAGCACCACACTGACAGCCAGGTACAGCCCCGGAGAATGGTGTCATTAGTATCTCTCTCGCACACTTGCACACACACGTTTTACTATCCTTGTGGGGACCAAACAATTGATTTCCATTCAAACTCCAATTTTCCTTAACCCCTAACCCTAATTCTAACTCTAACCCTTAAATGAACCATAACCCTTAACCCTAATTCTAACCCTAAACATAAGCCCTCAGCCTATATAGCACTTTTCCTTGTGGCGACTGGCGAAATATCACCACTTGTCCGGATTTTCCTTGTTTTACTATACTTGCAAGGACTTCTGGTCCCCACAAGGATAGTAAAACCAAACACACACTAAGCTATGAGTCACTGTGTGCAGGTATGAGCATGCGTATGTGAAAGTGTATTTGTGAGATTGAGTCTGAAGTGTGAGCTTGCCTTTGCAGAAATGCCATTTTATTCCAGATAGATAAAAAGGCAACAGTAAAAATCACCTCCCTCCCCAAAAAAATGATGCAGCGCCCCCCGTGGGCCAATTGAGATGTCAACAAATTTCAGGTAATTACTATATCTCCCGCCTTGGGCCAACCAGCATCATTTTGTAAACGCCGGATCTCTATGGCAAGACGCACCATTCACCCTAGATTCATCAACATCGGGCCAGTGCTGTCTGAGATATCGCGTGTGACTAACGAACGAACAGACAGACGGACGGAGACAGATCCATAGTCCCCTCCCTGATTTCATTGTGGGGGACAATCAAAGTGAGCCAGTGTTGGGAGAATGACAGAACGTCTGCTCTAAACAGAGCATGAAGCCGTTGGCCGTATAGACATGTCACCCTATAAATACCACACACACACACCAACCATGGCCAACACACTAAATATAACAGGCTACTAAGGCATGGCAATAAATAAAAACATAACTGTACAGAGCATGGCTTAGTTACAGACCAGCTAAATATAACCTGGTGGAGTATCGCAGGGAAACAAAATAGGATGCCAGCGGACCCAAATAATATTAAGTTTACAGATAATCCTAAAATTACCTGACAGAATGTTACGGCTACAAATCACTGCCACAGTCAGGCTATCCAGGGCGGTAACAGGCAACACAGGGGAGGCGAGATGGTCTCAGCTCAAAATCAAATCAATGTGCATATTCATATCCAACCGAGCCCAAACAATCTGAACAACTCCACAAGTTATTAATGTACTATTTATTATCCCAACCTGAGCATTGAAAATTATTGAAGTTTCTTTTTCAATTACTTTCATTCTCAGTTATTTTACTTTCGCCTCAGCAGAGAGGTGCCTCTCCGCGATAGAGTGTTGTCTATGAAAAGATGTGCTTGACAATGGGTTGATTATCGGTCATAGACAATACATTTTCACCCACAGAGGTATATATACTAAGGCAATCAGTGTTTCCCCTATATGCAAAAAAACCCCCATCAGAAACAAAATCCTAGGGGCAGGCGATAGTTGATAGTACTGATAGATAATAGGGCCTTGCATTCCAATGGAGAAACAAATGTGTTGAAGAGAACAATGCGCGAAAGGACAAACATTAGACGCATAAACCTTGGTGCTTTTAGAAGGACGTTGGTAAAAACGTAGTACTTCCAGGGGCATGTTGCTATGTTGCCATGCCGGCTGTGTTGTCACAAAGAATCATGGGCCAGCTCCAGTATCTCCCCCTGTTGACCGTTCTGCACTTACCATTAGACGGAGAGGGTGTGACAGACAGACGGAGGGAAGAACGGGAGGGAGGGAGATACTGACCTCCTCAACCATTCTGCGTTTACCATTAGACAGAGAGGGTGTGACAGACAGACGGAGGGAGGGATGGCGACACAGACCTCCTCTGACATGCTGAGACATAAACACCATCGGTGTTAGGGTTACGTTGCTACAGTTACAGTACTGCACAGCACGGGTGTCTGGGGAGTCAAAACAACACCAGAGATGTTCTCGACGGGTGCAAGATATCACCCTATAAATAAAATAATATAAGCCATTTAGAAAACAGTTTTATCCACAAGAGACTTATAGTCATCCGTGCATACGTTTTACGTATGGGTGTTGCAACTCCTGAAGTTGCAAGCACCATGCTCTACCAACTGAGCCATACTCGGCCACTTACCTGAAAGACTGTGATGAACACAGAGCAAGGTTTTCTAGCCCGTCCCTAGAGCTAGACCCAGAGTTTTTTCCTTGTCAGACCAAATAGTCTGGATTTCCTACACAAATAAAGGAATGAGGATATCAACATCCCAAAAGCCATGCTCCTGGAAAATTATGTCAGAGTCTTCATAACTTTGGATTCAAAAAGGGGAACAAGGTCGCAACAAAGGGCTACATCTTGCATTGATGTCTTCCATCTTGGCTCCCCCCCCCCCATCTCCATCGCCAAGTCAACTAAACCGACAGTGTGGTCATAACAAGCCGTGGCGACGTCAGCCCCACCACCGACATACACCCCTTACCTAATTAAAATAACACAACAAAATCCCCCCATCCGCACATTATTCATACTGTATATGATATCATACCTTGTTGCTACATCTCTATAATGTATAATGTATCGTGTGCACCCTACACATGCGAAAATATGTACATATTCCAAAAACAATGAGGTGAGTGGCGAGCTAGCGAGGCGAGCTAGGAGATACTCCTGGTATTGACCCCGGTGCCTCATCTCCAGGGTATAAATAAACATGTGTGTGCGTCGGTGGATCCTAATCAGAGGTAAAGAGAATCAAATGTATTCCTGGCCATTAATATTTCAGGGCTATACTGTAGGCCATGTGAGAGAGACATGAATGATTAATTTAGACATCACCTCTGTCACAATCCCTTACCCGGCCCGGTCCGTGATCCACCTTTGAGAATAACAAACAAAAGACGGTTTCTGCTTATTTTTTTGGTCTGGGGTTTGGTGTTAATGTCTGGTTTTTGGGGGTGGCGGGTGTGTGTGTGCGCGTGTGCGTGTGTGTGCGCGTGAGAGAGTACCAAAAAAGAGACAGTGGGCTTGTTGTGAAGTTTGGCTTTTGACACAGTACTCGCTCTAACTACAGTGATCCCAAACGATGTTCATCATCATTATCAGAATAATTTGGGAAACTCAAATTGAAATGCCAAAATCACACCTCACTATCAAGTTAGGGCTGGGAATCGCCAGGGACCTCATGATACCATACTATCACGATAATTAGGTGCCGATACGATATCTATTGCGATTCTCACAATTCTATATGTGTTGCGATTTCGATTTTCCAAACATATTGCTCACCATATGTCTTCCGCAGTGGGACAAGAGAGGGCGACGAGAAAAAAAAGCTTTGATCAGCCTTGGAAATAAAAGTGCTGAAAACAAATTGTCTCCCTATTTTAAAAAGACGGAGAACGAGCCACGAAAACACTGGAATTTTGGTGCAGGTACAGCTAACTAAAGCAAAAATGATCTTGTGATATTGTCAAAACGATACGATATCTCGTCAAAAAGAAAATCCCGATACGTAACTGAAAACATTTTTCCCCCCCATCACTACTAATCGGCTAAATAATTAAATATCAACACAAAAAAAAAGCATCAGTCTCCGCATTTGCTGTGTACACCGACAGACAACACATGCTGCAAACGCATTGACAGCTCTCCTTTAATACGAGTTGGTTCATTTCATGTCAAAACGGTACACCACTCACTCACTGATGGATATGAGGGCTCCAATGAGACCTTTGCAACCGACATGTGCTCCAGCCGTGTTTTTGATTGTGTTTGGCTGTATGTGGCACTTGTCTGACAAGCCGATACCGCAGCTAGATGAGATCACCATCGTGCCACTCCTGCCATCTCAAGAGGCTAAGGGTGTGTGCGATGAGCGAGTGTTTATATGTGTGTGTGCGCATGTGAGTGTGTGTGTGTGTGAGAGTGAGTTTCTCCCAGATGTGTGTAAGTCTGCGTGTGTGTGTGTGTGTGTGCGCTGTACCTGTCGAGAGCTGCTGTGTCGTGGGGAGAGGACGGGAGCGGATGACACTGATGTGATGCGTTGGCATGTGCCCTCGGGTGGTTTTTGGTGTGGTTGTCATTTTGTTGTTTGTTTGGTTCCTTCTCGATCCCCACATTATTCAAATAACACCCAATATGAATAAATAATGGACTCAAACGAGGGGATTGATGAGTAGTGAAGGGGAGGCATCAGGCATTTGGACAAACGGTGAGATTTGACAGACAGTTCTCTCCGGGGAGTTTGAGCCAATCAACAAAAAGGAACATTGTGCGAGGAGAGAGGTGTGTGTCAAGGAACCATTTTTCACAGTGTGTGTTCCTAAATGTACCAACAGCTTCTATTCTCATAGTACACTGTCCATTACTTGTGCATGGTACTGTACTGTATGTGACCCATTGCAAAGCACATCTCCTAATACAAGTAAACGTAAATGAAATGCAAAGTAAACTAAATCAAACACTGACTGTGTTCAGCGCCAGTCAGACATTCTAAACTATTTAAATAATGTCGGGTGAAATCGCTGTTCTAACAATGTACCGAAATACATATAGGAAACACACAAGTGGAAATTAACATGTCAGAATAAAAAATTAAAAAAAACACAATATAATTGACAGAACCTGAAAAGGTCAAGGAACCTTCATCTGAAACGTCCCAGCTACCCGGAGAAATGTGTGGGACTTAAAAGAAGGGAACACGAAGAGCTTCTCCACAGTTCCTAAAGCCAATCTGGATCAATATGATACACACTACAACTACAGGAACCTTTGCCAGAGGTTAGCCTCCTATCTCTGTCTCTCTATTCCAAACAGGCAGAGGAGGAAGAGCAGAGGGAAGAACAAGGGAGGGAAAAAGAGGAAGAAGAGGTAGAGGAAGAAAATAAGAAAAAAAAGGGTGTTTTCAGCGTTAGCGGTGTTGCTAATAGGTTTTGACGGAGCGCCGTCGGGCCAGAGGAAAAAAAAAAAAGAAAAAAAAAGAGGTTGGGGGTTGAGTCGATAGCGGTGCGGTGAGCAGCGGCTAGGCGAAACCCCTGGCACTGGCATAGGGGGCTGACCAGTGATCATTAGAAAGTCAATGAGTCCTCCAGCGCTCCGAGCTACGCTAGCTTTCCCAGGGAGCCAGATCAGGGCCAGGCGCTAGCTAGTTGGGGCGTACACACAGATATACACCACCTGTGTATCTGACACATGCTTTACGAATGCATGCCGAAGAACCAATACGTATTTGAAATAAAAAAAAAACATGATAAACACACCTATGCTTACCGTATTTTCAAGGTTGGGAGGGCAAGTTGTACAAGCAAATGTATAGTAGTGCTAACGACGGAATATATATATACATACATACACACACACACACAAATCTACAGTAATAACCGTCAATAAAAGTTTCTCACATAGCCATACAGGCATAAACAACACCGACACACACATTAAAGCGTTTTACTAACACTTAGACACACACACACGCACGCACACACCCAACACACACGTATTTGACTGTATGCCATGACAGACAGTGGCATAGAGGACACGTCTTTAATGCCATGCCTCTTCTACATTATTGAGCACGTCCCGTCTCCTGGTCCAACACAGCAGACAAAGGGTCCCCTGGGACGGCAGCACTGGCTGATCACAGGTCAGTTTAGGGCCCGGAGCCCTGCCTGGACCCCATGCATTTTTAACCGCCTCCAACTGATCCCGTCACACCTCCACTTGACATTAAGCTGAGTGTTTTCGTAACGGTAACACACGCACACCTTTAAAGACGAGCGAAGACCACAAATACTCCTTGTGCTGGGCCCTAATCAGTACAGGGCTAATTCAAATCAAATAAAAATACGCTATGAAGTATATCAAAAACAACGCTTTTGATTATTCCAACGTCTTGTATCTTATATCTAGCCATCAGGTCGTCTGAGGCCTGTTGGATGTGTTGAGGATGAGATTTAGAGAAGCGGTGTGTGTGTGTGTGTGTGTGAGTGGAGGTTTTACCACTTACTAAACCCAGAGCCAGCGAGGGTCTACCCCAGCATTCAGGGTTAACGGGCTGGTTAAATGGCAGCGAGATACAGAGGAACACGTTCACAGATTCGTGGGGAAAGAAGAGCGACATTTCTCAAAAATGTGCGTTTTAAGTTTACAAATTAAGCGCGACATCTACAGCACTACTAATTTAGGCATGTTTTCATTCCAATTTGAGGTTTGTGAAAAGGCAGGAGAGATGTGAATGGTGTTGGGGTTAAAGGTTGGTGGGCACTTTTGATTTCATTTCCTGGAAGAAATAGTCTGTTGTAGTACCAAATCTATTTTGTTGGGGTTCAAAGGCTGATTCTCAGCATCGGTGCCTTTGTATGAAGGAGACTGAAAAGAAAAGGTGTACACTTAATAATTAAATGTATTTTATAAAGCCCCTTTTACCTATGTCATATGCCCCTATGACTAGGTCCAACATTTCTTTTGCCAAATTTAGCAATAACTTTACAGCTGTTCTTTGCACATTTAAGTGCTCAAACTTTTAAGTACTTCTGTCTCTGGGCAGTATGTTTCTAGGCAGTATTTGCTTTGATTTGTAGTAATAGTTCATAGAATTCATTTCAGTTTCAGGTTTATGAGGAAACTATGCTCCATTCTGTCCCCCCCCCACAAAAAAAAAATTGACCAAAAACTCATCAGTGTCTATTGGAGACTTCAACCTACACCACTGGAAAGAGCCTGAGTTGAGATTTACTCAAAATCCAAGAGATCAAACAGCTTCAGCTTGGACCCCAGGGTGCTGTCCAATGCCCTCTCCTGGGTTCTGGCTGTACTGCAGCTCAGTGGGGACTGTTAGTGCAAAGACAGGGCTGGTCCCTCAATACGGACAGCAACACAAGAATACTGTGAGTGTTGGAACATCTTTTACAGTCTTTGACTTGACATATGTATTGCCTGTGTCGTGTGTGTGTTGGTCTTTGTGGGCCACGCTCTGGTCCTAAGGCTGTGTAATTGAGGTTCAGACTACAGTGAGAGGTAGAAAGAGAGAAAGAGAGGGCGAAAGAGAGAGGGACAAAGTGATAGAACGAGAGGGGAAGATAGAAAGAGGGGGAGATAGAAAGAAAGGGAAAGGGACCGATACAGAGAGAGGAGAGATGGAAAGAGAAAGGGAAGGCTAGCGTGGGTGGAGCAGCCAGTGCCGAGGCTAACAGGGGATTCATGTTCACTCAGGCTCCACTGATGCGCCGACAGCCCTTTGAAGGGATTATTAACACGTTTTGATTACTCTGGTCCAGTTGTCACAGAAAATATAACCTCCATCAGAGTATAAAAAACGGACTGCCTTTTTCTTCTCTCTCGCCGTTGCAGCCCCCTTGCTCGCACCTCCGCACACCCCCTCCGCCCCCAGCCCGCCCAACTCAAAGCAAGCCACTAATTACGGTTTCAGACATCTTGGAGAATGGACTAATACAGTATTAGCCTGATAGAGAAATTAGTCAGCTCCTCTGATGGCGTCTGAATGAGGGAAAAAAAACTGACGGTTATTTCCCCAATGAACCGAGCGGAGTGTCACTTCGACTTAAGTTTTAAAAACACATACTTGCAAAGAATGCTTTCCAGAAACGTATCAGCCGATGGGCCCCGTTTTGCTTTCACGGACAAAGGGAGAGAAATAACTATGTTCATTATATGCATTAAATATGAATGGGGAAACACACAAACCAATATTAAGAGGGGTTTAATTGCATTAGATAGGATTAATTATAACTAATGGAACAATTAGAGTTATGGACCATAACGCTGACAGAGGATTCTACTTTACAGAAAACGCTAATTGCTAAAATAGTAACTTAACTTTCCAGTCAAGAATCGCAAGTGAAAGAAGGCAGTGGTCTAGGCCTAAATGTCATAGGTGCAAGTAACTGTACCCATACAATCAGAGTAGATCTAGAAACATGTTCTTTTTGTCATACCGTTACATTACTTAGGGGATGACTTTCACGACATACAAGAACATTCAGCAGAAATGTGTCCCCTCCCAGGTCTACTAAATCGTATGGTTAACCTCACATTGGATAGAAAGGAAATGGAGAGATACAGTGCATCCTGTAAATTGTTGGGTTACCCAGGCAACTGGTGTCACCACTGGTTCGTGCCCACCCTGGCTTTAAATCCTGAGAAGCTGCGTTAGTCAATTTGGATCAATTAGGAGCTAGCATGAACGCTAACGGCAACAGTCACTTTCAACATGTCAGCAGGAAGCAGATGGGGCTAGCCGTTTGTCTCTGTCCAGACAGGCCGCAGTGGGAAGGATTGATTAGCACGTTAGCGTAGGCAGGCTTTCTCCAGGTGGTAAGCAGTGTCGGCAGGTCTGTAACCAAAAGATGGCTAACTCTAGCAGGGCTTGCTACAGGGCCAGGCATAGCTAAAGCCAGAAAAAAAGTGTTGCAAATGCTTGTTAGAGTTTTTGCATTATTAGGAATGGCTTGGTCTGTGTCTTGTGAAAGGATAAACAGACAGAGACAACATGAGGGAAACTTTATAAATCAGTTCAAGTCATTCAGTAACAAAATTGCAATTAGATGTCTAACAGCTATGTAATCCCATCAAACACAATATGTAAACTTATCAAGTGTGATAGCTCAGATAAACACATCCAAAACACAACATGGCCATTAATTAGGGCCGATTTCAAGTTTTCATAACAAATCGGTAATCGTCATTTTTGGACACCGATTATGGCCGATTACATTGCACTCCACGAGGAGACTGCGTGGCAGCCTGACCACCTGTTACACGAGTGCAGCAAGGAACAAAGGTAAGTAGCTAGCTAGCATTACACTTATCTTATAAAAAACAATCAATCAATCTTAACATGATCACTTGTTAACTACACATAGTTGATGATATTACTAGTTTAACTAGCTTGTCCTGTGTTGCATATAATCAATGCGGTGCCTGTTAATTTCTCATCGAATCACAGCCTACTTCGCCAACCGGGTGATGATTTAATAAGCACATTCGCGAAAAAAAGCACTGTCGTTGCACCAATGTACCTAACCATGAACATCAATGCCTTTCTTAAAATCAATACACAAGTATATTTTTTTTAAACCTGCATATTTATTTAAAAGAAATTCATGTTAGCAGGCAATATTAACGAGGGAAATTGTGTCACTTCCCTTGTGTTCTGTGCAAGCAGAGTCAGGGTATATGCAGCATTTTTGGCCGCCTGACTCGTTGCAAACTGTGTGAAGACTATTACTTCCTAACAAAGACCGTAATTAATTAGCCAGAATTGTACATAATTCTGACATAACATTGAAGGTTGTACAATGTAACAGCAATATTTAGACTTAGGGATGGCATCCGTTAGAACATACGGAACGGTTCTGTATTTCACTGAAAGAATAAACATTTTGTTTTCGAAATGATAGTTTACGAATTTGACCATATTAATGACCTAAGGCTCGTATTTCTGTGTGTTTATTATATTATAATTAAGTCTATGATTTGATATTTGATAGATCAGTCTGACTGAGCAGTGGTAGGCAGCAGCAGGCTCGTAAGCATTCATTCAAACAGCACTTTGCTGCGTTTGCCAGCAGCTCTTCACAATGCTTGAAGCACAGCACTGTTTCTGACTTCAAGCCGATCAACTCCCGAGATTAGGCTGGCAATACTATAGTGCCTATAAGAACATCCAATAGTCAAAGGTAAATGAAATACAAAGGGTATAGAGAGAAATAGTCCTATAATAACTACAACATAAAACTTCTTAACTGGGAATATTGAAGACTCATGTTAAAAGGAACCATCAGCTTTCATATGTTCTCATGTTCTGAGCAAGAAACTTAAACGTTAGCTTTTTTACAAGGCACATATTGCACTTTTACTTTCTTCTCCACCACTGTGTTTTAGCAATATTTAAACCAAATTGAACATGTTTCATTATTTATTTGAGACTAAATTGATTTTATTTATGTATTAAATTAAGTTAAAATAAAAGTGTTCATTCAGTATTGTTGTAATTGTCATTATTACACATATAAATAAATAAAATCGATTAATAGGTATCGGCTTTTTTTGGTCCTCCAATAATCCGTATCGGCCTTGAAAAATCCAAATCGGTCGAACTCTTCTAATACACACACAGTCAGCTGGTTGTATACTGTTCTATACTGCTTCCGTGGCTTCTCACCTTGAAAAACTGTCACTTCAAGATAAAATAAATGCCAACACACAGCCAAAAACACGTTTCCTCAACAACAAAAACTGACATTCTTTTCAAGGAATTAAGTCAAGAGATGCCGTGAGCCTTAGTCACTGTTAGTTGTCACTGGTCACTTTAACAATGTTTACATGTTGTTTTACCCACTTAAGTATACTGTATTCATGGCTCATCCTACATACCTACTGCTGTACAAACCTTTCCTATTCATATACTGTCCATACACACCATTATATACACTCAGTGGCTAGTTCATTACTATCTATACTGACCAAAAATACAAACACAACATGTAAAGTGTTGGTCCCATGTTTCATGAGCTGAAGTAAAATATCCCAGAAATGTTCCATAAGACACAAAAAGCTTCTCTCTCTCTCAAATTGGGTGCACCAATTTGTTTACATCCCTGTTAGTGAGCATTTTTCATTTGCCAAGATAATCCATCCACCTGACAGGTGTGGCATATCAAGAAGCTGATTAAACAGCATGATCATTACTCAGGTGCAATAAAAGGCCACTCTAAAATGTGCAGTTTTGTCAAACACAATGCCACAGATGTCTCACATTTTGAGGGAGCATGCAATTGGCATGATTACTGCAGGAATGTCCACTTTTTCCAGAGAATTGAATGGTCATTTCTCTACCATAAGCAGCCTCCAACGTCATTTTAGAGAATTTGGCAGTACGTCTAACCGGCCTCACAACTGCCGACCATGTATAACCACGCCAGCCCAGGACCTCTTTATTTGGCTTCTTCGCGTGCAGGCGTCTGAGACCAGCCACCTGGACAGCTGATGAAACTGTGGGTTTGCACAAACAAAGAATTTCTGTCAGAAATCGTCTCAGGGAAGCTCATCTGCGTGCTTGTTGTCCTCACCAGGGTCTTGACCTGACTGCAGTTTGTCGTCGTAACCGACTTCAGTGGGTAAATGCTCATCTTCGATGGCCACTGGAGAAGTGTGCTCTTCATGGATGAAACCCGGTTTCAACTGTACTGGGCAGAAAGCAGACAGTGTATATGGCATCGTGTGGGGGAGTGGTTTGCTGATGTCAACGTTGTGAACAGAGTGCCCCATGGTGGCGGTGGGGTAATGGTATGGGCAGGCATAAGCTACAGACAACGAACACAATTGCATTGTATCAATGGTAATTTGACTGCACAGAGATACCGTGATGAGATCCTGAGGTCCATTGTTGTGCCCTTGCGGCCCCTTGTCGCAAGGGTCTGTACACAATTCGTGGAAGCTGAAAATGTCCCTGTTCTTCCATTGAGCATGTTTGGCATGCTTTGGATCAACACGTATGACAGCCTGTTCCAGTTCCCGCCAATATCCAGCAACTTTGCATGCACAGCCATTGAAGAGGAGTGGGCCAACATTCCACAGGCCACAATCAACAGCCTGATCAACTCTATGCTAAAGAGGTGTGTCTCGCTGCATGAGGCAAATGGTGGTCTCATCAGATACTGACTGGTTTTCTGATCCAGGCCCCTACCTTTTTTGTTAAGGTATCTGTGACCAACAGACGCACATCTGTATTCCCAGACATATGAAATCCATATATTAGTGCCTAAGGAATTTATTCAAACTGACTGATTTCCTTATATGAACTATAACTCTGTAAAATCTTTGAAATTGTTGCACGTTACGTTTATATTTTTGTTCAGTGTAGTACGAGGTTGGACCCCCCTTTGCCTCCAGAACAGCCTGAATGGTTCAGGGCATGGAAACGTTGCTCAATTTGTATCAAGGGACCTAGCGTATGCCAGGAGAACATTCCCCACACTATTACACCACCAGCCTGTAACGTTGACACCAGGCAGGATGGGGCCATGGACCCATGCGGTTTACTCAAAATCCTGACTCTGCCATCAGCATGACGCAACAGGAACCGGGATTCGTTAGACCAGGCAATGTTTTTACACTCCTCAATTGTCCAGTGTCGATGATCGCGTGCCCGCTTCTTGTTTTTAGCTGATCAGAGTGGGACCCGATGTGGTCGTCTGCTGCCATAGCCTATGACAAGGATGGACAAGTTGTGTGTTCCGAGATGCCGTGGAACTGTTGTACTGCGCCGTTATTTGCCCGTTTGTGGCCCGCTTGTTAGCTTGCACGGTTCTTGCCATTCTCCTTCGACCTCCTCTCATCAATGAGCTGTTTTCACCCACAGGACTGCCGCTGACTGGATGTTTTTTGTTTGTAGCACCATTCTTAGGAAACCTTAGACACTGTTGTGCGTGAAAAGCCCAGGAGGGTGGCCGTTTCTGAGATACTGGATCGGGCGTGCCTGGCACGGACGATCATACCACACTCAAAGTCGCTTAGATCACTCGTTTTGCCCATTCTAACATTCAATCGAACAGTAACTGAATGCCTGTTTTGCCTGCTTAATATAGCAAGCCACAGCCACGTGACTTACTGTCTGTGCAGGAGCGATTGATTTTCGTGAACGGGATGGTGTACCTAATAAACTGGCAACTGAGTGTATATTTATATTCCGGACTTTGACATTTCTCGATCTGATATTTCTTCATTTTTGGATTATGTGCTTATTGTTTTGTATCGTTAGGTATTATTACGCGTTGGTCGGAGCTAGAAACACAAGCATCTTGCGGCACCTGCGACAACATTTGCAAATCTGTGTACGCAACCAATGAACAATTACTTGAGTCGAGATACTCATGAAAACCATCAACGAAAGAAAGTGGAAACCGGCGTCGACTGCGAACAAGACATACAGTACATATACCACAGTGGAATGCACACTCAACCTTAGTCATAGTCAATCTGGTTACATACAGTGGGCTGAGAAAGTCCAGTGACCATTTACTAAATATCTGTGTTTTGAAATGTATATACATCAACACACTAAGCATGAAGTGAGAGGCTGTTTGTGAAACGTACACATGATCTGTGGACGGGGTAAAGTGGCAGACATCAAAGGGGTCCGGAGAGAAAGATAAAAGTAGATCAGGTCATGGCCATAGAGAGAGGAGAGAGGCATGGAGGTAGAAATGGAGAGAGAGAGGGGGGGGGTGATAGGACTTGACAGAGGTGATAATGCTGAGGACAGTGGATGAGGGGATGGATGGTTGGATGGAGGGAGGGAAAAGTTAGGCCAGTCCCAGGCTGGGAGCGAGCTCAGGTGTGAGTTCTGAGGAGACACCTTCTGTTCGTCGATCTGCAGCCATGTGTGGACAGGAGACTGGGCCCCCAGACGGACATGGGCCTCTTCTTTGGCCCGATTAAATCCAGGTGGCCCAGGATGCCTGGCCCGGTCACTAAACCCCCCCCCCCCCCCTGTCATTGTGTTTAAAAAAACAGCCTTGGCCCAGATTCACCCCTCATGAAAGAAACAGGATAGATGAACATCGCAATGGGCATTAAGAAACGATGCCCATTTGAGTGTTTACAGCAGGGTTTCCCAAAACATGTTTTGTTTTTTTTCCATAGCACTACACAGCTGATTCAAATAATCAACTAATCATCAAGCTTTGGTCATTTGAATCGGCTGTGTAGTGTTACGGCAAAAACCAAAACGTGCACCCCCTGGGGTCCCGAGGACAGAGTTTGGGAAACGCTGGTTTACAGGGGTGTTAGAGAGGATCCGCTCTGAATTCTAATCAAACCTGCAACGTATTGCAGAACTTCTACAGAACATTAACTGCCATAGACAAATGAAGTTGCAGAAAAGCACGCCATCTTACTTGGCTTGACTGAAACGTGGATGTGGTTGTCCAGATTGAAATATTGCATTGGCTTGTAACAGGCCACCTTCCAACAGGTTGCACTGGCTCCCTTTGAGTTGTGTTTTACGCTGACATTTCAAACCGGTTTAAAACAAGCTGTCCATTGCAGACGGGAGAGGCAGAGGCTGCGGTGTTGCCATTTCCCGATGTGGATACGTACACACAAGGTCTCCCTACGGACCAAGTAAATGTGAGCACTTGGGTCTCAGCAGATTGCTATGGTTCAGGCTGAGATACAAAGGCAAAACGAGCACATGTTTATAGTCTTTACGGAAGTCTTTTTTTCTATATATATATATAAATGTCCTCGATGAGAGCTCTTACCTCCTGAGGTCTTTTGAACCGCTATTGAACTTCCATCGGCAAAGTTTATCGGAAGCCTGATAAGTCAAATTGATACCATCAAAGTCAATTACGCCATTCCTTACCACGCAACGATGGGTAACATCTTATTTTCTTATTTTTCTCGAACATTACCTATAACTGAGAAGGAATAAAATCACGACAACACCACCAGGAGAATGAACCCCTCCAGAAAAATATACTGAAAAAAAACAAAAAACAATGCTGAGCGCGCTCAAAAGGTATTTACATCACAGATCAAGTTCCTATATCTAAGCACGTTAAGTTACCTTTAGATACAGTTATGACGGCGAAGTCATTGTTGCCGCCGCCATTTCAGTGTCACTGTGGAAATTACAAGTGAAGGCGTCCCCTGGAGAGGAGGGTGAACCTGTCAGACTGGGGAGCAGACATACGTTCAAAACACCACCAGAACAACACACAGCATCTCCATATGTGTAAGATCTTAACCGTCACCTGTCCTTGTGTGTGTGTGTGTGTGTGTGTGTGTGTGTGTGTGTGTGAGATCAGCAACAGAGCTTACCAATGCATTAAAGAAGGGACCCTGGCATATAATTATTCTAAAAGAAAAACACACACTCACACCTCCCCCTTCTCGTCGCCCACATTTGCATTAAGTCCATATGTCTGAATTCAGAAACACTAACGATTATTGTATGCATTAAGTAAGCGGTCACAATGAGCCTTCCACCTTTCTTTCAGCCATTAGTCTATATAGCGAGCTGATAAGAATTACACAAAATCTTACTAAAAGCATGCGATAAAACATTTTATTCAATGTCAACGTGATAGATCCTGTGTGTGACTGAATGCCTATGATGACCAATGATTGAAAGATGCCTATATAAAATGTTATCACTAGAGGGTGAATATCCTATACAGGAAGTTTCAACTTCGTTAGCTGTACTATTGAGTGAACTGACCTTCTCAGCAGCTTCTGAGAGTCTTACGGTAAAAAAAAAAACACAAACAAAACCCCCCATTGAAAACAGTGTAGTAATTAACTCATTCTTATTTAGCGTCATGAGTTCAATGCTATGATCCCAAACAGAAAAAGAGTAATCTAGCCCGGCACAATGACGACAAGTCCTGGGATCGATAGATGTCTGGTACGTCTGACTGAAAAGACAAAGGTTAAGGGCTGTATTAAAATGAGTTCCATGAACATATCTGACAAAGCACAAGGACAACAATCCAAGTCAACCCGCTCCTACCGAGCGGAGCCTTTCAATAGTGTTTTCAAATGAAGCGAACATGTTTTCCCCAAAGCTATTAACGAGGGGAGAGGTCAGGGAAAATAGTCTTGAAATATTGAGCATCACCTGATTAACTTCATATTTACTGGCATTATCTTGTACTTGTATTCTTTAATTGTGTTGCATAAATGCCTAAAAGCACTTTCATGCATTAAGGACATTGTATTCAGGTATTGTTTGATGTGTTAATAAAAAATATATAAAAAAATGGTTGCTAGAGAACGAGGCCAAGAAACGCTACAACCGTTCTCGGTGAGTGAAAAGAAATCAATCTCAACGCCGCATCACACCCGACTTGTAAACAAACTCGCTCAACCGCCATTGTACTGCACGTCACATTTCTTAACGTTAGGCTGTATAAACACTGCCATTCTACAGTTGTTGGAAATCAGGGGCTTATGTTGGGATATTTCAGTCCTTTCGTAGACCTAACCAGAGCTCTCCTAACAGGAGAAGGAGTTTGAACACAGTTCACCAAGCCTACACGGCTTACGTTGTATAGTGGGACTGAGAAATGTGAGGAAAGACTTCATTGTTCATTCTATCTATGTACCATCCTGATTTGACTAAAATAATTACAAGACGAGCTTGACAACACACTGGAAAAATCATGGAATTTAACTGAGGGCAATATAACTGACGGCGAACAGAAAACACACAAACAAACAGATTTTCTCAGAAAGCATGACAACAAAAACAAACAAAAAAACTCAGTGATAAATACATAACCAGTTCTTGTGAGTTGCCGCTTGTCTCTTTTCAGGAAGTATTTTCAGTCCAAATACTTTAACACAGCACACCTGTGTGTGTAGAGGCCCCGCTGTTACCTTCTGCAGACTGAGAAGAACCCAAAACCCGGGCTTACAGAACCTCCTACAGTGGCTCAAGGGCGCGGCCTATCTGCCGTACAGCAGAATGCACATGGAAAAACCCTCCCGTGCAGAGCCAGCCACCCATCCACTCACACACACACAAGGTATGTTCGTTACTACGGGAGTCAAACTGTTTGTACCGCCAAGGTTATGTTCTTTAACGGGAGGACAGAAAGACCAGACTGAAGTTCTGCAACTTGAAATTCATTTCAGACGAGTGCCAACTGTGATTTACATAAAAAAGGGAAAGTCACATTTTGATTGAGACCAATTAAGCTACTCTATTCGGTAGGACAATCTTTTTCACACATCTATGTCCCTCAAAAACTGTACTGCATTGTCATTCAAATTCACATTACGACAAAGAACGGAGTATCCAAACTGGAAAATGTTTGCTGGTGTACTTATCACAGCTATAGCAGGTGACATTCTGCTGTTCTTCACACCGTGTGCATGGGCCAGAAACAAACAGTCATATTGACAATAGAACGCAGTTCCATTCCAAGAATTTGGCAGTGTCGCAAACAACAACAAAACAACGACCCACACTAGTCATAACCTATTGTGTGTCTAGTTTCCAGCACTATGCTCCCATCTTACTATCCCTATCTCAGCTAGACACGCGGTGGTGGTGGCTGCTTGCACTTCAACCCGCCCTCCACCCCCCCCCCCCCCTACTTGTCTCCATAACCCCCCCCCCCAGACAAAAGCCTTGCTGTCCCACTGATTGGCAGATGGGGCGACCAGCTGACATCCCGGGCTGGGCCGTTTCATGTTCCCCGGGCGTCCTAAACGCGCGGGCGCCCTGTCCGTGGGCATCGGGTGGCCGAGGAGGAAGCTCTTTTGAGGGGCCGAGGGGGGAATCGTGGGGACCCGCTCCTCAGGGCGACCAGGAGGAGAGCAAACAGAGGGGACAGACGGCGATGCCTAATCATGTGTTTCTGAGGGTTAATGTGTTTAAAGTATTTGTACGTGTGTGGGTGTGTATGTGTGTGTATCGGTTTGTGTGTGTGTGCGGGTGTGTGTGTGAGTGTATAGGTGGAGAGGGGCTAATAACAGCGTTTAGGCCTGGTCTCTGTTACGTGACTGCATTCTACACTAGCCTTCACATATAATAAAACACACGGCAAACCTACTACACTAAAGTAAAGCTTGTTGGTTCCATATCATAGAAGATGCTCTCCACTGACCCACAGGAGTAAAGGGGTCGGAGGGCAAGATGCTAATTGGTGTATATTGAATTAATCAATACATAAAATAACAGGTGTAAATATACTGATCGCATTGCATCTCACTCCCCATGCATAGCTCTTTAAAAAAACATATTTCCTACTCTTTTCACTGGCATCAATTGTCTGTCATCAACGTGTCATTGTCATCAGAGGACTAGTATTGACGAGGTGGCACACTTCTCCCTCTCTGCCTCTCCTTTACTTAATTTCACTTCTTTCACCCCCTTCTCTTTAAAAAAAATATATATATTTCAGTGCCTCAGATGTAGCAGCTCTTTAAAGCGCCCATGGGGGCCCAGAGTCCTCGCTTTTGTCTCCCATTTCCTTCTGAAACGGTTCATTTTAACGCAATCCCGCTCATCCCTTTTCTGAGCCCTCTCTCTTCCTCTCTCTGTGTGTCACTCCGAGGTCAGTGCTGCACTTTCTGCTGTGCGTACAGGGAGGTATCTTTATAGTGGTTGTAACCTCGAAAGAACAGAAAAGAAGCTGGTTTGAAATAAAATGTCTACCTTTTTAAATGTGCTTTTTTTTTTTTTTAATGTGAGATAAGGCTTCATTATGAACAGGTATTACTATAAAATCAACATGTTTACCAACAATTACTCATTGTAAAGTGTAATATGAGCACTTAGTTTTTTTTCTCATAAATATTTGTTTTGTTTAAGTGGCCTTGTGTATCATTTATATCAACGTAATAATGAATGACAACGCTGAATTAAACATTGATCAGAATGGGTCTTTATACATTGTTGTATTATTAAACTGCCTCTCAATGTATTCATGTTTACATCAATCCAATGGATGATTTGTTGACCTTCCGTGGGTTTTATCCTTCTTTTGGTAATGTTGCCTTCTGCACTAAGAAGAAGAAATGCTCAGAGGTCTTTCCTTCCAGTCTAAGCTTCATAAGCTAATCATTACTTTAAGACTCTAGTTATGTCGATAGGAAGCCTGCTCTTTGTTGAAGCTCATCATTCTACTAAAAAGTCTAATTACTGTAGATCCACCGCTTTCTCTTAACACCGTTGATCCTTGTTAGCATCCACCGTGCAGACTAAATGGGCTGCTAACAGGATGCTATGCTAGCAGTAATAATGGAACTTAACTGGAGCAGGAAGTATTCTGTTCACTCCTGAATTCTGGATAAGCTACGTATGACGACTGGTCACTTTCATTTCTCACAAACGTCTCCCTAGCTTCATTCTTATATGGCCGCCTCGACGAGTCCATTTAACTTGAGCTAACGTCGCAAGTCGGATTCTTGCGAAAAACACCTGCGGACCTACAGACAGACAGACAAGCAAACACACAGATGAACCCCACACACACTCAAGTCTGTTGGTTGAGCTCTTGCATTGAGGGGTCTGTATGCTGGCTGGCCATTGTGTCGAGTCGGGCCTTTGTCTGTGCAGGCTGAAACCAGCGATTGCACCTTAGCTACCACAGTTCAAGCGTAAACACTTTTTGTGTGCCACAATACACACTGTTGCCAGTGGACCCCTAAATCCTTGGAACAGCTGAGTCCTAGGGTGTCAAAGATAATGACGATTTATTTCAATGTGAGGTTCTCATTGGCCCCCCCCACCAAAAAAAAGTTTTCCTCCCCTTCTCCTCCCTCAAACCGATTAAAATTAAGCCGTAAACATGTGAGGCAGGAATTAGCACATTTAGCGAGTCTCCTCTTCCCACATCGCATTTTCGCTCTGGAGCGGCTGACACCCGCAGCCAAACGCGGGTGCAATTTTAATGACTCGCGTCGTTTTTGAAGTCCACAAGAAAAAAGCGGCGCTCGCCGTTTGTGGCAGCGCTAGATATGGCGAGGCCACGGCCGGCCATGATTGGGGGGGAGGGGGGTGGTGGGGGGGGGGGGGGGACACACGCCTCCGACTCGGACTCGGGCTCTCGATAGGATCGGTGTCATTTTCCTCTCCACGATAAGACGCCTCGCTGACAAGGCCCGATTAGGAGAGAAAAAAAATCATTATTACGAGGCCTTTCATCCGCCGGGGGGGTTTACCGATAAACAGCTTACCGTGGGTAGATTTACTGAAAGCAAAATGTTAGGCTATACGTTAAGGCGTATATATGTCGGAAATACAGTTCCGGGCTATATTCCGTCTATATTTCTTAGAATTGATTTCTTTCCTTGAGACAAAAGACAAATACATTTCCCCCATAAAAAATATTTAATAAAAAAGGCCTCCTTTCTGCCTAACTGCAAACTCAAGCTGTGAAATATTTTAATCCCATCTCTCAGCGCCATGAATCAAACAATTATCAAATAACTTCCTATTCTTTTTGAAACGCCACAGCATTCAGATTTTATCAGACTACAAAAAACTAAAGTTATTGCATATGCTATACCTCGAGGAAATCCACTTTAGCAAACTGTCCTTATAAAAGACAAATGAATAAGAACATACTGAAATATTAAAATGACACTGTGCCACAGAATGAATAAGCTGAAGCAGAAGTGGAGATGGAGCCTGCACTCCTAAGAAAGGGATCTACAATGGCTATATCTCAACATAGACGGCACAGCGTATGTGTAAATGATCTAAATGCATTGTATTAATCAATTCACTACTTCCTGGATAAACGTCGCTCTATTATCTGGATGTGACACGCTAAATATTTAGTCTTAATACATTTTGGAAATACAAAAACTACCCCACCCTAGACCAGGTGAAGCACTTTATTGTTAATTTAGATTTAAAACCTTTTTATTAAAAAACATTGTATCACAGCGCCTCTCCTCTTTATAAAGATGTAATATAACTGTATGCATATATGAATAGCGTGAATATGAATATGCATATATGAATAGCGTGTAAATAGTTTCTTGGTGTCTTGACAATGTATTACTTTGTATTTTTCTGTAACATCTTTTGCTGTTATTGTCTATAACTGTTCTGTCATGCATTTTTATGTTTTATTTTTATATTTTTATGTTTTATGTGGACCCCAGAAAGAGTGGCTGTTGCATGTGCAGTAGCTAATGGGGATCCTAATACACTAAACTTCCTTCAAACAATGACAAAGAGGACCATGTAAACAACACCACAATATAAGCTATTCAAATTGAAATCAACAGATGAACAGAGTCGTAACTTACATTTTCACTATTATGAACATTATGAGGATAGAGAATATTAGACTTAAGTATACTATTTTGTGACTAACTAGATTCTCTGATAAATAACAAATGATACCAGTTAGCAGAATATTCCCTTTTTTTCTCTTTGCCCGAGACCCAATGTAGCAGGATTTGATACAATGATGCTAAATAGTATTGACAGATAGTTTGATTTTTTTTGTTCGATTTTGTCCTCTGTTACCAAATAGCACAAAACCCGTCAACATTAGTTATAGATGTGTTGTCTCATAAAAAGAGAACAAGAAAAGAAAATTCAATGTTGAAAGCCAGTTCCTAAAAAATATTTCTGGGTATTACTTGTTACTTGTTAGCTTGTTATGTAATTTGCTAAGTGTTTAGCCAAAAAGGATTTGAAGCGCAAGCATCACTTTGGAGGCTAAACACCAAAAGAATGATAAAGTCTGATCTTAAGACAGAACGGGGAGAAATTAAGAGAGTGAGAAGAGAAACAGAGAAAGAAAGGACTAAGATGGAGGGGGGAGATCGTGCAAGCCGGGGACAAGCGTGAGCCATGTTACTGAGACACTCCAGCACCCATGGACTCACAGCAAGTCTCAAAGCCATGCTTTGCTTCAAACGAGCGCCGAGGACTTTTTTTATGTTTACAAAACATATTTATTTATTTCTCCACCCCATCATTTATCTATTTAGTTATCTGTGTCCCCAACACCCTGTGCTCTGCCGCTGGAGTCATGTTCGATGACGACAATCAATGCTCTCTCCCTCCCTCTCCTCCCCTCGACTTTTAATACCGCTGCAGTTGGAAATCAAACTGCTCTAAAACAAATTGATCTAATCTGTAATACAGTTGTCACATCATCACAGGGTCCCTGCACGTCTGCCTTGGTGACAACTGCAGGGCTGCTTAGCTTAGCCCACGATGTCTGCCTACTGCTTTGTTGGTCGCTTCAATGATTTATCATAAAAAGCGAGGGAGATTGAGAGTGGGAGGGAGAGAGAGAGGGGAAGAAAAGGGTGAAAAAGAAAGGCTGTCGATTGAGTCATTGGCACCTTTGATTGACAAGGTCTAATCAGCTTATCTCAGTGCTAATAAAGTTGATGGCCTGCGGTGCTGCTCTCTGCCTGGCACAGAGTGAACTTTGGGCTGCCGAGGGGCCACCAGGGGCCAGGCCTCGACCCTCTCTGGTTATCTAAACAGGGCTGAAATCAATCCCTAATGAGCTGATTTCATTTTCCCCCATCGATCAGAGCCCCGACACCGGGGCCGCGAGCTGATGAGCGATCTCGGCCTCATCGCTGGCCCCTTGAGTTTCTCTTTTATTCGTTTTGCCCACTTTGTGGTTTGTTTCAGTTGCTTTGCTTTGTTTTCAACTGCTGAGCTTTAAAAGAGGAAAAGGGGGTTGACATTTTGGTGGAGCCAAGATTAGAGGCCTCTGTTTTTTTCTAATGATTAATATCCAATACATGTACAATAATATGCCTGTCATATCATATATGGGAAAAAATATTACTTCAAAACACTAAAGTGTGCCATCTAACATCATCATCATCAAATGTATTTATATAGCCCTTCTTACATCAGCTGATATCTCAAAGTGCTGTACAGAAACCCAGCCTAAAACCCCAAACAGCAAGCAATGCAGGTGTAACAAACATACACTGGTACACGCTAAACAAAACAAATTACTCCCAGAAGCATCTTAAGTTTAAACAGAGTGATTGTATCTCTTTTTTTCCCAAAAAGTCTTATTTTAGGTCAATAATCAATTGAGTACAGTGTGCACGTGTGTATAGTGTTCAGATATACTGTAAGTGTATGCACTTCAAAGGAAGCCCGTATTGTATTAATCGCCCCTCAGCAAACAAAACTAACTCTACCCTCTACCTCTCCAATTGATTCTAATCAAGGGGAGAGAGCACTTCAGTACATCTACAAAATGGAATCTGACATGCCATCCATCTCTAAACATGTCCAATCAGACCCCTCTCACATCTTCACAAAGTCAAATTGCGCCTCAGAATCTGACCTCTTTGATTTGGAGTCAGTCTACCCTCCTCACATTTTGGGCTTGCAGACACCCTTGATTCAAATGCGTTTAAATTGGCTAACTACATGCCCTCCTCCTGTACTTAGGGCTCTCTTTAAACAGGCTAGCCCTCCGTCTGCATGTTCATATGCGCGCCTTTTAAGTCTGTGCCCTCCACTAATGAAGTTCTATACTTTATTTATGAGACAAACAGAGGCTGGTTCTTAAGGGTGTGTGTGGTAAATAGCTTGGGATGTCCACAGAGCCTTCAATATCCCTCAAAGGGCTTTCAGTGCTCTTGGCAAGCCTGCGCTTTCCAAAATACACTGGAGAGTGTGAAATAGAAGAAGAAAAAAAACACAGTGCTCAAATAAATTCTCTAAAATGATATTCTGTGAAGACTCACCATTTCAAAAGAACTGAGAGGACGTCTTTTTTATAAAGTGACCTTATGGTACCCTGGCTTTTTTTCCATTTGTGGTCATTAAGTGGAATGTTATCGATGCCAAAGTAAAGGGGGGCAAGCAGCAGTTGGAGCTCCATCTTTTTTTTTCTGCCTTTGTTCAGTATCTCTCTTTGAAAGAAAAGAGAAACATTCTTTAAATATTTTTTTCTCCCCATTGGTCAATTACAGTACTTATGGGGCATAATTATATATTGTGTGGATTTGGAGGGCGACTTTGAATTATTGTAAAATAGCTACACTAACTGTTTTTCCACTAAGGATGCTTTAATTTTCCGTCCTAATAAGAGTTTGTTTCGTGTAACATCGTATATATGACCAGAGTAGGTCTTTGATTGGACAAACACAACGCACAATTTATTATTGTTTAACCCTTTTAAGACAATATCCATCCCGACAGTCAACATTTCAAAGCATATCCTTTATCCATTTTAAGCAATCTTAAAAATGTAGAAATGTTTATGCTTCAGAACGATGAATAATAGCCCGGTACATACTCGTATCATTATCTCTTTTAGTTTGAAAGCGAGATAACTGAATGGGGCATTTGCTAGGCCAAACAAGTGAATTGAGCACATGCACAAAATAAAACCTTTCAAAAATCTTCTGTGAATTTTGTCAACACTAAAATACAATGAAAAACATTAAACAAAATGACAACAAAACCAAAAAAATATCCATTAGCTGGATTGCCCCACTGAATTTCATGTCTTCTCGTGATGCTGTGATTGTCCACCGATGTAAATATGCAGTACGGGTTGTTGAAGCAGCATTGGTTGGCCACATAAATTCATGAACCACCTGGGATGAATGGCCGCTAGTCAACGTTTGTGTTCACAGTGCCTTTAGAAAGTATTCACACCCATTGACTTAATCCACATTTTGTTGTGTTACAGACAGAATTCAAAAATGTATTAAAATTGACACACAATACCCCATAATGACAAAGTGAAAACAAGGTTTACACATTTTTGCTAATTTATTGAAAATTAAAAACAAAAATATCTCATGTACATAAGCATTCACACCCCTGGGTCAATACATGTTAGAATCACCTTTGGCAGGGATTACAGCTCTGAGTCTTTTTGAGTAAGTCTCTAAGAGCTTTGCACACCTGGATTGTACAATATTTGCACATTATTACTTGAACAATTCTTCAAGCTCTGTCAAGTTCGTTGTTGACCATCACTCCACAGCCATTTTCAAGTCTTGCCAATGATTTTCAAGACGATTTAAGTCAAAACTGCAACTAGGCCACTTAGGAACATTCAATGTCTTCTTGGTAAGCAACTCCAGTGTATATTTGGCCTTGTGTTTCAGGTCATTTTCCTGCTGAAAGGTGAATTTGTCCCCCAGTGTCTGTTGGAAAGCAGACAGAACCAGGTTTTCCTCTAGGATTAGCTCTATTCAGTTTCTTTTTATTCTAAAGAACTCCTCAGTCCTTGCCGATGACAAGCATACCCATAACATGATGCAGCCACCATCATGCTTGAAAATATAAAGAGTGATGTATTGTATTTGCCCCAAACAGAACGCTTTTTATTCAGGACTTAAAGTTAATTTCTTTGCAGTTTTACTTCAGTGCTTTGATGCAAACAGGATGCCTGTTTTAGAATATTTTTATTTTGTATTATTGTTACCGATCTACACTTATTTGCGAGGCATTGGAAAACCTTCCTGGTCTTTGTGGGTCAATCTGTGTTTGAAATGCACTGCTCGACCGAGGGACCTTAGAGATAATTGCATGTGTGGGGTATAGAGATGACATAGTCATTCAAAACTCCATGCTATGTAAGCTCATTTTTACTCCTGAACTTATTTAGGTTTGCCATAAGAAAGAGTTTGAATACTTATTGACTCAAGACATTTCCGCTTTTCATTTTCGATTCATTTCTAAAAACATAATTCCACTTTGACATTATGGAGTACTGTGTGTAGACCAGTGACACAAAATGTCAATTTAATAAATGTTTAATTCAGGCTGTAAACACAACAAAATTTTGAAAAAGTCGAGGGGTGTGAATACTTTTTGAAGACACTGCATTTCTCACATGTCTGGGGTCACAACACATTTGAGTTCTAAGATTGTTTGCTGTCTGTGGTCTGACAGTGTTCCCAACGTGATTCGGCTGTTGCCTCTCAGCGTTGGTTCTCCCAGAGCATTTGTCGTTTCAGGTTGTGCATCTGAGCGGAGGGCCGGGGCCGACAGGAGGGTGAGAGGGGGGTCACAGATTAAACACGAGGTGACAAAGGCTCACACCCCACCAAACCCCAAACAACTCACTGCTGGTGTAGACCTGAGCAGTGAGCAGTGTGTGTGGGACCAGGATAAACAACCATTGTTCTCAGTTAGCCTTACAAACAGAGCAGATGAGGGTTCAGAGGGCGCATGACTAGCCCTTACTGCGGAAAGTAATGGGCCCAGGAGGTATAGAACACGGGTAGAACACGGACCATTTCTTTAACACCAACCAACGCACTAGACAAACCATCAAAAAGAGCCATTCAACTGAAATACATGACTGAATGGAACCAAAATAGGGTCTGCCACAGAGTTCGACACCAGGAAAACAAGAATAATATAAGTCTCGGAGATCATCAGAGAATCATATGAAACGACATTTTTAAGCAGAGAATGCAGATTGTATTTATGAATTTGTGAGTTCTACTTACTGAACATCAAAAGGCAGTGGTCTGTGCACCCCTTTCTCGACGTGAATGATTAAATCTGTCGATGTCACACGCGCGCCATTCCTCCATTATAGTGTAAATGAACAAACTTTTTCAAAACTACAGCGGAAGCCACAGAAAGCCAGTTGATACTTCAAGAATGAGCTTTGATATCTCTCTAAGGAATACACTGTGACTCAATAATGTTGTGACTGTCAGGAGGAGAAAAAACGAATAACTGGTTTAATCTATTTAAAATCCAAATGAGATAATTTCTCCATATTTAAAGATAAAAAAACTAACCTTGGTAATGAGGAAAACACATGACTTTCTGTTCTAGATGGCCATGTATTCAGTGACGTTTATTGTGCTTTGTTTGGGTCTCTAAATGAAGAACTAGTGGAGGAAACGCTGATGTTGTTTATTTCAGTAGACCCGTCTTTTTGGCGCTATAAAAAAACAACTCACACACGCGCAGATGCAGGGGAGAAGAAGAGCGTGTGTTTTTCCCAGGAGCCAAACGAGGAGCAGCGGCGCCTGCTCTGTCGCCTGTACACCTCTCTCTCCCTTGCTTGCCTTTGATGTGCTCGTGAAAATGTCACCAGTCGTCAAGGAGTTTTTTCCTCTCTCTCTATCCACCTCACGTACGAGCGAGACAATTTGCTGTCGCTCAGTCACCCCCCCCCCACCCCCCCTTTCCATCCAAACAGAATGCATACCGGTTTCCACTGCTATCTGGTAGCCAGCTTCGAGCCTCCGAGATGACCTTTCCAGCTTCTCTGTGTTGTCCAACAGATGTGCTCTCTAAAACAAATTGGAGAAAAAACGACACAGAAAAATTATGATTGAGAGGGCTGGGAAGCGTTTCAGAGAAACATCTCAACACTGTCACCAAACACAGACCACCACTACATTCTTCATTAACAACCATGTGTAGCCAGTGAAATATCGGTAACATGCATGTTGAGTTGGGGGGGCATATCGCACAGTTGTTACTGAAAAAAAATTAAATATGAAAACTATAAGTACGATAAAGTATCTATTCTTATTCAATATTAAAATGAGAATCGCCAGAAGGTCCTTCTCTTTTTAAAAAAAATGTATTTCCCCTCGTCTTGTTCAGAGCCTACTGCAAGTAATTACTTCACATTTAGCGTGGAGGGCAAAGTTGAGGGAGGGAGGAAGAGCTAATTGAGATGTAATAAATGATCATTTGCAGCTTTCAAGTTCAAAAAAATAACCTGTCAAGGCGATGGCTCTGGAATTAAGGAGAAAACCCTCATTAAAGTGGAAATCAAACACATTTACTCTCCTAATGTATTTGGTTATGGAACATAAGATATTGCTTTCTAGAAATGTCTACTGGTGTGGCAAATGGATGATGACTGACCAAGTAGACCACTTCAGGAGGCGACCATAGGACCATATCATGCCAATGAATTTGGAAGTGTGTTACGTAGAAAGTGAGTACAGAAATGCAACATTAGCCTAACATAATTACTGAAGGCTGAATACACAGAAAGCACTAAAACAAATAGCAAAACACACAACACACACATCAGCGACATGTACCATGCAATCATATAAACAGGGACCAGTGACATCCTAAACAAATGGACGCTGAGATATATTGACAATAATGGATTATAGGTACTCTGAAACAGCATGTGCAAACATGCCATGCTAAGCAGGTCTATACCGGTGCTGACCAGTTAGTATTGGCCACTTACAATACTAGATTATCCTTGTATAGACTAACAGTAATCCTTACAACCACGAGTTCCAGTTCCAGAATACATCTTCACAACAGCATATCAAGCCTTGTACACAGTATGTTGACTTACTCATTAGGTATCAACAACTGACAAGGCTGCCCATTGAAACGATATACAGCAGTTCTAAAAAGGGGTATCAAGGTACTTTGTGTTTCTTAAATAAGCTAGTGATTGATTTGATCATTTTTCAAAGACAGAGGCGTTTTGTTTATCGAGACACTGGTCGGAGTTGTCATAGAATATTACATTTGGCATTCAACATTCAACAATATCAGTGAATGACATGGCCAACATCCACCCCGAGCCGTTCTCTTCTGGAAGACAGGTCGTTCCGTTTGATTTCAATCCCTGTTTTGACCGCATCCCTTTTCCATTTGAACAAAACTTTCCATACATATTGGGCCCCTGTTATAAGTGGTTGAGTAGTGAGTCATAAACCACAACAACAAAAAATTATCTGCAAATACAGATCCCAGTCTGTAAATATGCCCGTGTAGTTTCACAAACATATGTCATGATCTAAAAGCATACGAGTCATCGTTAACAAAAAAACAAATGATGATTAGCAAATACATTCGTTGAATTAAGAGCACATTTTTGAAATGGGACAGCATTTGTGACCTGCATTTTATGTACACTGAACAAAAATATAAAACGCAACATGTAAAGTGTTGGTCCCATGTTTCATGAGTTGAAATAAAAGATCCCAGACATTTTCCATACGCACAAAAAGCTGTCTCTCAAATGTTGTGCACAAATTTGTTTACATCCCTGTTAGTGAGCATTTCTTCTTTGCCAAGATAATCCATCCACCTGACAGGTGTGACATATCAAGAAACTGATTAAACAGCATGATCATTACACACGTGCACCTTGTGCTGGGGACAATAAAAGGCCACTAAAATGTGCAGTTTTGCTGCACAACACAATGCCACAGATGTCTCACGTTTTGAGGGAGTGTGCAATTGGCATGCCGACTGCATTAATGTCCACCAGAGATGTTGCCAGATAATTGAATGCTCATTTCTCTACCAAAAGCCGCCTCCAAAATCGTTTTAGAGAATTTGGCGTCCAACCGGCCTCACAATAGCAGATCACGTGTATGGCGTCGTGTGGGTGAGTGGTTTGCTGATGTCAACGTTGTGAACACAGTGCGTCATGGTGGCGATGGGATTATGGTATGGGCAGGCAGGCATAAGCTACAGACAACGAGCACAATTGCATTTTATCAATGGAAATTTGAATGCACAGAGATATCGTGATGAGAGACTGAGGCCCATTGTTGTGCCATTCATCCACTGCCATCACCTCATGCTTCAGCATGATAACGCAAAGCCCCATGTTGCAAGGATCCGTACACAATTTATGTTAGCTGAAAATGTCCCAGTTCTTCCATGGCCTGCATAGCAGACATGTCACCCATTGAGCACGTTTGGAATGCTGTGGATCGACGTGTACGACAGCGTGTTCCAGTTCCCAACAATATCCAGCAACTTCACACAGCCATTGAAGATAAGTGGGACAGCATTCCACAGGCAACAAATCAACATCCTGATCAGCTCTCTGCGAAGGAGATGTGTCACGCTGCATGAGGCAAATGGTGGTCCCACCAGATACAGACTGGTTTTCTGATCCACACCCCTACATTTCTTTTGTGACCAACAGATGCATATTTGTATTCCCAGTCATGTGAAATCAATAGATTAGGACTTTATTTATTTATTTCAATTGACAGATTTCCTTATATGAACTAAAATCTTTGAAGTTGTCCAATTTATATTTTTGTTCAGTATATTTGTGACTAATTACATTTGTGAGTTGCTTCCCCCATTTCCTTTCCTTGTTTCCTTTCCTAGACCCATTTATTTCCCACCTTTCATAGATTAATTTCCTCCTTTGCTAGGAAAGGGAGTTAGGAAAAGAAGAAAGGAAATGGTGCTAGGAAAGGAAACAAGGAAAGGGAGCTAGGAAAGCTAAGGAGGGGAGGAATGGAAGGAAAGGGAGAAAAGAAATAGGCTAAGAAAGGAGAAAAGGAGGCGAGGAAAGGGTGCTAGCGAAGGAATGAGAGCAACGAGGAAAGAAAGATAGAATTTTCAAATATATTTTTTAAAGATAACTGAAGATGTCCAAATCTGGATGCCAGATCATTAATCTGCACAATTTGACCGTAAAACACAACTCACAAACGTAAAGAAAGACACAAATGCGTAAAATGCTGGTCACAAATGTAATCAATCTGTGGAGTCACAAATGTTGTCACATTCACAAAAACATATTTAACCACTGTCGTGTTCGCAAAGCTAGAAATATGTTTTGTAAAATGAGCTGCGTTAATAAAAAAATAAAAAAAACTGTCTTGCATTTATTTGCTAATCACCACATTCAATGTCATTGTATTATTACATTATAAAAATGGTCCTAACAAGCCATTCAGATAGTTATGCGGAAAAGTCACAGTCAAGGGCTGTACCATCTTTTATAATAACCTGAACTCAATTATACATCTAGGCCTACATATAGGTAATTTGCCTTGGGATTCTCCAGTCTTTCAGTAGTCATGTCTTTACTGAACCTACATGTGTGACGTTTTAAACCCTTTTAACACGAGTTATGTTATGCAAGCCCAACAAGGCTACCATAGACGTACCATAGATCCACCACTCAGATGAATGGTAACTCTCTGAAAGGGGTTTCCACCCGTTTTGAAAGAGAGAGAGGAGCACTGGAATCTCTAGTTCTAGTTAACCTGTCAAAAATGTGTACCAGCTAATCACTCCAAGGAAATAAAATAGATGAAATAAGACGACATCCCACTTTTCAAACTTTGACAATCAGAGGGATGGGAACAGAGAAGAAGAAAAAAAAAAAGGCCTTTTTTTTTTTCACCCGTGTTCTCCTTGCTGGTTGACAGATGTCATTTAAAACTGCAGAAATACTTTTAATAGTTAAAGGGAGGGAGGGGCGGAGGATGTTGGTGGGAGAGAGTGAGGTGGAGAGAAGGAGGGAGGGAGGGAGAGAGAGAAGGGGGTTAGCGGGTGGTGGGTGGCTGGGTGTGCAGTGTGATGGTGGTGTGCCGATGCGCGCCGTGCAGGGAGAGAGAAGGGAGTCAGCTCGGCTTAATGAGCCCCTATGGATCAGCGGAGATGGAGGGGACGTATTGACATGCAACGCTTAAGCTAATACACCTAGACCATGGCTGTGCCTGTGTGCCTCGGAGCACAAGGAAGCCGGGGATACTGACAGAGTAGCTCACTCCCCCGTTCTTCAAAGAGCTCAAGTGATTAGTATGTTATCATTACCATTGGAAACGTGATTTTCCTATTCCCTCTCGGCAAAGGTGACACGTCTCGGGGAGACGGCCAGCAGACTCGCTGCGGTGAAAAGCCACTTCAAAGCATTTCCCTGAATTTCTCTCTCCCGCTATCTCTCTCTCCCTCGTTCTGTCTACTTTTCGGTGGGGGGGTTATTCGGGGATGTGCTGGTGGTAGCGGTTGTGAGTTGGGGTGGGAGGGGGGTCATTAGAATAATGTGCCCAGCCAGGTTTGACGCTGACGTAACCTGATGGAAGGGGTGAGAGTGCAGCCCAGCCGGCACAGATCCAGTAACGACACCACATCACCGGTCATATGACGACTTCAGCCAGAGATATAAACCAACCAACAGGAAAGTAACCAAAAGTGAGTGGACACCTGCTAGTCGAACATCTCATTCCAAAATCAAAGGCATTAATATGGCGTGGGTCCCACCTTCGCTGCTATAAGGGAAGGCTTTCCACTAGATGTTGGAACACTGCTGCAGGGACTTGCTTTCATTCAGCCACAAGAGCATTTGTGAGGTCTGGCACTGATGTTTAGGACCGGCTCGGCGTTCCAATTTGATGGGGTTGAGGTCAGTGCTCTCAAGTTCTTCCACACCGATCTCAACAAACCATTTCTGTATGGACTTCGCTTTGTGCACGGTGGCATTGTCATGCTGAAACAGGAAAGGGTCTTCCCCAAACTGTTGCCACAAATAAGGAAGCACAGAATTGTCTAGAATGTCATTGAATGCTGTAGCATTAAGACTTCGCTTCACTGAGCCTCCCGAGTGGCGCACTGCATCCCAGTGCTAGAGGCGTTACTACAGACCCACGTTCATTCCCGGGCTGTGCCACAACTGGCAGTGGCCGGGAGTCCCATAGGACGGCGCGCAATTGGCCCAGCATCGTCCAGGTTAGGGGAGGGTTTGGCCGGTGGGGCTTTACTTGGCTCATCGCGCTCTAGTGACTCCTTGTGGCAGGCTGGGGGCCTGCAGGCTGACCCCGGTCACCAGTTAAGCGGTGTTTACTCCAACACATTGGTGCGGCTGGCTTCCGGGTTAGGCTGGCAGGTGTTAAGGAGCGTGGCTTCCGGGTTAGGCTGGCAGGTGTTAAGGAGCGTGGCTTCCGGGTTAGGCTGGCAGGTGTTAAGGAGCGTGGCTTCCGGGTTAGGCTGGCAGGTGTTAAGGAGCGTGGCTTCCGGGTTAGGCTGGCAGGTGTTAAGGAGCGTGGCTTCCGGGTTAGGCTGGCAGGAGTTAAGGAGCGTGGCTTCCGGGTTAGGCTGGCAGGAGTTAAGGAGCGTGGCTTCCGGGTTAGGCTGGCAGGAGTTAAGGAGCGTGGCTTCCGGGTTAGGCTGGCAGGAGTTAAGGAGCGTGGCTTCCGGGTTAGGCTGGCAGGAGTTAAGGAGCGTGGCTTCCGGGTTAGGCTGGTAGGTGTTAAGGAGCATGGCTTCCGGGTTAGGCTGGCAGGAGTTAAGGAGCGTGGCTTCCGGGTTAGGCTGGCAGGTGTTAAGGAGCATGGCTTCCGGGTTAGGCTGGCAGGTGTTAAGGAGCATGGCTTCCGGGTTAGGCTGGCAGGTGTTAAGGAGCGTGGCTTCCGGGTTAGGCTGGCAGGTGTTAAGGAGCAACTACCAGCTGAGCCGTTGTTGCACCAAGACATTTCCACTTCACAATAACAGCACTTACAGTTGACCGGGGCAGCTCTAGCCGGTCAGAAATTTGACTAACTGACTTGTTGGAAAGGTGGCATCCTATGACGGTGCCACGTTGAAAGCCACTGAGCTTCTCAGTAAGGCCATTGATCATTTCAGTAAGGCCGGGTGTGGCTGAAATAGCCAAATCTACTAATTTGAAGGGGTGTCCACATACTTTTGTATATATAGCGAACTAGGCGGCAAACTAGGGTGGTCCTCATACATGAAACAGTTATCAAATGCATTTGTAGGTATGAGTACTAAACAGGTCCCAAATCCATAACCTAATATCTACATTTGAAAACAACAAATAAAAAAATTAAAACACAACTTTACCTGTACAACCATCTCTCTACTTATGCAATGGGACAAGAGGACGGACTAAGGGCAGAATTTCTCCCATCAGAAATGTGATTGTGCGTTTCCCTAAGCCACCCAGTCAGTGCCAGAATCTTCCCTGCTACTCATTTAAAAAATGTGCCAAGTTACTGGCCACTCCTGGTGAGCTACAACAGACAATATCAAGCCTTTACCCCTGTGGCTTTGACAGAGGAGCCGAGTCACCAAAACATCACAAGAATAAACACACAAACACGTGCACTCATACGAGCAGACACACATAGGGATGCATATACACAGACGCATACACATTGACCTATAAATAAATACCTGCCATATACCGTACCTCCTAAAGAAATGATAATGGCCCGTTATCGAAATAATTGTTCTTCTTCTTCTCATGCAGCTAAACATCAAATGATTTAAAAACAGTCCATGATAAATATTGTGCGTCTGCGAGTGCATTGGTGCGCGCCCCTTCCCCATTTCCGCATATGCCTTTTTATCTGACACCTACATTTGAAACAAAGACCTTCTTAGGAACTATAAAAATTGGATTTGTTTTTGTTTTGTTTTTTTTCCCGTGGAGAACCGCACTTCAGTTGTAAGTTATTAACAGACAGCCCCAGAACAATGCAGCTGCAGCTCAAAAGAATTTCTTCCTTCCATTTTCTGCTGCCTTTTATTAAATATCAAACACCAGCGGTTACTATCACCATTTTCCAAAGTTCAGATGATTCCTTATTATTTCAATAAGGGGGGAGAGTCGAAGTGAATACTGATGACAGCTGTGATTCAGACTGACTGTGTGATCTTCTCTGCGGTTTGTTTGGGACTTGTAAGACGAGGAATTACAAGTGTCAAACAGCTGTGAATATGGGTGCTAAATATTTAAACATGTTTTCCAGCTGAGGAAAAAGTATAGTTTTTAAAAGGGGGCTTAAGTGTATATAAGCTGCGCCAGTCTTTGATTCAAAAGCAGGAAGAACGGGAGGAAAAAGGAGTCGACAGAAGGGTTGAGATGGTGAAGAGGGCGCGAATCAAACCAAATTAAATAGCAGTGCGTTCCAAAGGGGAAGAACAGGTGAGGTAACGAAAGGTGTCTCCTGACCTGGGGCAACTGGGAAAAGCACTGTGTGGAAAAGCACTGTGTCAAGGTGGAGGGAAGGGGAGACAAAAGCAAACGAAAAGAAGTCTGGAGAGAACTGTAGTGAGGGTTCTAAATTATGAATGGACCTGAATGGAGGCTTTGATAGAAATAGTATGAAATACAACAAAAACATTCACAAATGCTAAGAATCCTGCATATACACATTCACAGACGCCCTTAAAACACAAGCACACACACAGGTTCAGACAACAACCTCTCCCTCAATGATAGTAAGACAAAGGAGCTGATTGTGGACTATAAGAAACGGAGTTCCGGGCACGACCCCATTCATATTGATGGGACTGTAGTGGAGCGGGTTGAGAGCTTCAAGTTCCTCGGTGTCCACATCACTAAGGATCTATTGTGGTCCACACACACCAAGACAGTCGTGAAGAGGGCATGACAACACCTCTTCCCCCTCAGGAGGCTGAAAAGATTTGGCATGGGTCCTCAGATCCTCAAAAAGTTCTACAGCTGCACCATTGAGAGCATCTTGACTTGCTGCATCACCGCTTGGTGTGGCAACTGCTTGGCATCCGACCGCAAGGCACTACAGAGGGTAGTGCATATGGCCCAGTAGATCACTGGGGGCGAGCTCCCTGCCATCCAGGACCTCTATACCAGGCGGTGTCAGAGGAATGCCCCTAAAGATTGTCAAAGACTCCAGCCACCCAAGTTATAGACTGTTTCCTGCTACCGCACGGAAAGCAGTACCGATGCACCAAGGCTGGAACCAACAGAACCCTGAAGAGCTTTTACCCCCAAGACATAAGACTAAATAGTTAGTTCAATAGTTAACCAAATAGCTACCCGGACAACCAGCATAGACCCTTTTTGCACCATTTCTTTTTTGCTTTCACATACGCTGCTGCTACTGTTTATCATCTATCCTGTTGCCTAGACACTTTGTTCCTAGTTATTTGTACACACCTGGATCTACCTCAATTACCTCGTACCCCTGCACATCGACTCAGTACTGGTAACCTGTGTATATAGCCCAGATTTTGTTACTCATTGTGTATTTATTATTACATGTTATTACTTTTCTACTTTTCCTAAATGTTCTCTCTCTCTGCATTGTTGGGAAGGACCAGTAAGTAGGCATTTCACTGTTAGTCTACACCAGTTGTTTACTAAGCATGTGACGAAAACATTTGATTTGACAGAGGAAATGCAAATATCATGTTGCCTAAAGCGATGCTCCAAAAGATTTGCTTAAGCATGGCCAATTCATCTTTATAAGCATATTTTTGTTTATCACAACAAAGCAACAATGGATAGCAATAGATATTCCTGTGGACAATTAAGAATGTGTCTTGTTCTTGTTTCTGAATGACAATTGAAAAGAGGAATCTGGTCAGCTAATAGAACGAGTGATGATCATTTTACTCTAGCAAGTTCACACAGACCTACACTGAGTGTACAAAACATTAAAAACACCTGCTCTTTTAAGGAATGATTTGTTAACCTTGAGACAATTGAGACATGGATTGTGCATTTGTTCTACTCAGAGGGTGAATGGGCAAGACAAAAGATGTGTCTTTGAGCGGGGTGTGGTAGTGGCTGCCAGGCACACAGGTTTGAGTGTGTCAAGAACTGCAACGCTGCTGGTTTTTTTTCACGCTCAACAGTTTCCTGTGTGTATCAAGAATGGTCCACCACCCAAAAGGACATCCAGACAACTTGACACAACCGTGGGAAGCGTTGGAGTAAACATGGGCCAGCATCCCTGTGGAATGCTTGACACATTGTAGAGTCCATACCTCGACGAACTGAGGCTGTTCTGAGGGCAAAAGGGGGTGCAACTCAATGTTAGGATGGTGTTCCTAATGTTTTGTACACTCAGTGTATATCGCTAATAAACCTACATCAGAAGAAACAACCGCCGTTTGCGGTCGGTTTGAATATAAATGGTGAATGCAATGTTTGAGCGTACCAAACTGAACTCCAATCAGGTCATACATTACATCTCATGTCAGCCCATGTGGTCTTTCACCAGCTATCAAGCAGCCCATGGCCGCCAACCACGCTGACTCCCAGTCAGTGTTCATTTGGGTTCAAACCAGAAGGGACAATTCACTCCCCTCGACTGTCAGTCTCATCATATAAAACCAAGCACTCTGCCTATTCAACGGTATCCTGTAAGAAACGTATTGAACGGCGGAGTAGCAATGGCGGGGGGCGGCATCAAGGGGTCCTGCTGACGGTGCTAGATTGTTGAGCGAGGATTGCAGATAGGAGATCCTCTCTCTGATCACATTACAGTGATAAAGCTTCCACAGGCCACATGTTACACAAAACCATATTACAAAGTCAAAGATATGTACTGTACAGGCAGGCCAACATAAACACAAAAGCTGGAGGATAGAAAACTTTGAGGCAAGATCATTTTGAGCCTTCAAAGACATTTCAACAAATCAAAATCGTCACATGCTCAGTCAACAACAGGCGAGGACTAACAGTGAAAGTCTTACTTACGGGACCCTCCCACCAAAACAGAGAGAAAAATGGAAAAATAATAACAGTAGGAATAAATACAGAATGAGTAACGATAACCTCGGCTATATACACGGGGCACCAGTACCGTGTTGATGTGCAGAGGTACGAGGTAGACATGTACATATAGGTAGGGATAAAGTGACTAGCCAACAGGATATATATTAAACAGTAACAGCAGCGTATGTGATGAGTCAAAGGGGACTGCAAAAAGGGTCAATGCAGATAGTTAAATAGTTAACCAATAGCTACCCGGACTATTTAGCAGTCTTATGGCTTGGGGGTAGAAGCTGTTTAGGGTCCTGTTGGTTCCAGACTTGGCGCATCAGTACCGCTTGCCGTGCGGTAGCAGAGAGAAAAGTCTATGACTTGGGTGGCTGGAGTCTTAGAAAATGTTTAGAGCCTTCCTTTGACACCACCAGGTAAAGAGGTCCTGGATGGCAGAGAGCTCGGCCGCAGTTATGTACTGTGCTGTACGCACTACCCTCCGTTAGCGCCTTGCGGTCGGATGCCAAGCAGTTGCCGTACCAAGCGGTGATGCAGCAGGTCAAGATGATCTCAATGGTGCAGCTGTAGAACTTTTTAAAGATCTGAGGGCCCCTGCTGAATCTTTTCAGCCTCCCGAGGGGGAAGCGGCATTGTCGTGCCCTCTTTACGACTGTGTTCGTCTGTGTGGACCATGATAATTCCCTTAGTGAGGTGGACACCGAGGAACTTGAAGCTCCCGGCCTGCTCCACTACAGACCCGCCGATGTGGATGGAGGCGTGCTCGGCCCTGCATTTCGTGTAGTCCACAACCTTTGACCTCCTCCCTGTAGGCTGTTTCACCATCGTCAAAGTCTCATTAGATGCCGTATTGCTAAATGAAATGATCGATGAAATGATCAAATAAGCCAGAAAAAAAAGCACCAATCCAGAGTGTATTCATTGATTACATTGAAATATCGTAAAGAAGGTATCTAACTAATATCTTAATTATACTGATAACCAGGGATGAAAGTAGATTAAAAAGACAGTGAATACGCACACTCATCGGGCATATGGCCGACGCTGGTACCAATAAGATAGGCTACTGTTCGCTCATTTAAGTTAAGAATTTTGATAACTTGAAGACATATTGGAGTCATTTCATTGTCATCTCAATACAGCAATAGCCATTTGCTTTCCAAACAGTTCTCCCACAATTGTATTTTTAAATATTGCAATATGCCTGGCTGGGCCTCTGCTTTTTCACTGACAGTCGCAATTTAACAATCATCTATTTGGTATTTGCAGTGCGCACTGCCCAAATTGCGGGCCATCCCGACCGTAGGTTACACCATTTAAAACAATCCACAGCTTTGTTTTATAAGAAGCTAATGATCCTCTTTGGCCAAATCATGCTTTCTGGTGTAGTAGGCTATTTTGAATGTTTTTTATTTATTTCTGTATAGACAGGAGTATGCTAATTAGGCTATATCATTTTGGCAATTTAATTTACTTTAGAGAAAGCTTGGCTTCCCCAAGCCTTATAGAGATGCCGCCTATGCCTTTTAATGTGGCATAAACGCAACCGGTTATGTTGTTTTCATCTGATTGTCAAAAAAAAAAATCACTTGACAAAGGCGCTCCTGTAGGCTACCTGCGCACATTTGTTCACTCATAAAATAATTTCAGCATCCGAACACTAACAGTACACCTTGCACCCGCAATATGATGAATGAAAGAAACATCAGTTACAAAATACCTACAGTACCAGTCGAAAGTTTGGACACCTACTCATTCAAGGGTTCTTCTTCTTAAAATGTTCTACATGGTAGAATAATAGTGAAGACATAAAACTATGAAATAACACATATGGAATCATGCAGAAACCAAACAATGTGCTAAACAAATCAAAATACATTTTATATTCTTCAAAAAGTAGCCACCCTTTGCCTTGATGACAGCTTTGCACACTATTGGCATTCTCTCAACCAGCTTCACCTGGAATGCTATTCCAACAGTTTTTAAGGAGTTCCCACATATGCTGAGCACTTGTTGGTTGCTTTTCCTTCACTCTGCAGTCCAACTGATCCCAAACCATCTCAATTGGGTTGAGGTCAGGTGATTGTGGAGGCCAGGTCATCTGATGCAGCACTCCATCATTCTCCTTCTTGGTCAAATAGCCCTTACACAGCCTGAAGGTGTGTTGGGTCATTGTCCTGTTATAAAACCAATTATAGTCCCACTAAGAGCAAACCAGATGGGATGGCATGTCGCTGCAGAATGCTGTGGTAGCCATAATGGTTAGGTATGCCTTGAATTCTAAATAAATCGCCAACAGTGTCACTAGCAATGCACCCCCACACCATCACACCTCCTCCTCCTTGCTTCACGGTGGGAACCACACATGCAGAGATCATCCGTTCACCTACTCTGCATCTCACAAAGACACTTCGATGGAACCAAAAATATAAAAAATTGGACTCATCAGACCAAAGGACAGATTTCCACTTGGCCCAAGCAAGTCTCTTCTTCTTATTGGTGTCTTTCAGTAGTGGTTTGTTTGTAGCAATTCGACCATGAAGGTCTGATTCAAGCAGTGTCCTCTGAACAGTTGTTGTTGAGATTTGTCTGTTACCTGAAATCTGTGAAGCATTTATTTGGGCTGCAATTTCTGAGGCTGGTAACTCTAATGAACTTATCCTCTGCAGCAGAGTCAACTCTGGGTCTTCCTTTACAGTGGCGGTCCTCATAAGAGTCAGTTTCATAGTGCTTGACGGGTTTGCGACTGCACTTGAAGAAACGTTCAAAGTTCTTGAAATTTTCCGTATTGACTGACCTTCATGTCTTAATGTAATGATTGACTTGCATTTCTCTTTGCTTATTTGAGTGGTTCTTGCCATAATATGGACCTGGTATTTTACCAAATAGGGCTATCTTCTGTATACCACCCTACCTTGTCACAACACAACTGATTGTCTCAAACGCATTAAGAAGGAAAGAAATTCCACAAAATAACTTTTAACAAGGCACACCTGTTAATTGAAATGCATTCCAGGTGACTACCTCATGAAGCTGGTTGAGAGAATGCCAAGAGTGTGCAAAGCTGTCATCAAGGAAAAGGGTGGCTACTTTGAAGAATCTCAAATATAAAATATAAACGTCCATTTTTCAGGACACTGTCTTTCAAAGATAATTCGTAAAAATCCAAATTACATTTTAGTCATTTAGCAGACGCTCTTATCCAGAGCGACTTACAGTAGTGAATGCATACATTTCATACATGTTTTTCTCCGTACTGGTCCCCCGTGGGCAAATAACTTCACAGATCTTCATTGTAAAGGGTTTAAACACTGTTTACCATGCTTGTTCAATGAACCATAAACAATTAATGAACTTGCACCTGTGGAACGGTCATTAAGACACTAACAGCTTACAGACGGGCAGTTAAGGTCACAGTTATAAAAACTTAAGACACTAAAGAGGCCTTTCTACTGAGTCTGAAAAACACCAAAAGAAAGATGCCCAGGGTCCCTGTTCATCTGCGTGAACGTGCCTTATGCATGCTGCAAGGAGGCATGAGGATTGCAATGTGGTCAGGGCAATAAATTGCAATGTCCGTACTGTGAGACACCTAAGACAGCGTGACAGGACAGAGAGCTGATCGTCCTCGCAGTGGCAGACCACGTGTAACAACACCTGCACAGGATTGGTACATCCGAACATCACACCTGCGGGACAGGTACAGGATGGCAACAACAACTGCCCAAGTTACACCAGGAACGCACAATCCCTCCATCAGTGCTCAGACAGTCCGCAATAGGCTGAGAGAGGCTGGACTGAGGGCTTGTAGGCCTGTTGTAAGGCAGGTCCTAACCAGACATCACCGGCAACAACGTCGCCTATGGGCACAAACCCACCGTCGCTGGACCAGACAGGACTGGCAAAAACTGCTCTTCACTGATGAGTCGCGGTTTTGTCTCACCAGGGGTGATGTTCGGATTCGCGTTTATCATCGAAGGAATGAGCGTTACACCGAGGCCTGTACTCTGGAGCGGGATCGATTTGGAGGTGGAGGGTCCGTCATGGTCTTGGGAGGTGTGTCACAGCATCAACGGACTGAGCTTGTCGTCATTGCAGGAAATCTCAACTCTATGCGTTACAGGGAAGACATCCTACTCCCTCAAGTGGAACCCTTTCGGCAGGCTCATCCTGACATGACCCTCCAGCATGACACTGCCACCAGCCATACTGCTCGTTCTGTGCGTGATTTCCTGCATGACAGGAATGTCAGTGTTCTGCCATGGCCAGCGAAGAGCCCGGATCTCAATCCCATTGAGAACGTCTGGGGCCTGTTGGATGGGAGGGTGAGGGCCATTCCCCCCAGAAATGTCCAGGAACTTGCAGGTGCCTTGGTGGAAGAGTGGGGTAACATCTCAGAGCAAGAACTGGCAAATCTGGTGCAGTCCATGACCAGATGCACTGCAGCACTTAACTCAGCAGGTGGCCACACCAGATACTGACTGTTACTTTTGATTTTGACATCCCCTTTGTTCAGGGACACATCATTCAATTTCTGTTAGTCACATGTCTGTGGAACTTGTTCAGTTTATGTCTAAGTTGTTGAAGCTTGTTATGTTCATACAAATATTACACATTAAGTTTGCTGAAAATAAACGCAGTTGACAGTGAGAGGACGTTTCTTTTTTTTCCTGAGTTGATTTCAATTTGTTTAACACTTTTTTTGGTTACTACATGATTCCATGTGTTTTTTCATAGTATTGATGTCTTCATTATTATTCTACAATGTAGAATATAGTGATAATTTTTTTTTAAACCTTGAATGAGTAGGTGTATACAACCCGGTTTCCAGTCCACCCAGTTTCCAGTCAATTCACAATTTTCCATGTGGCACGTTGTATAAATTGTGAAAGGCTCACATTTCACCGGTACAGCGTACCCCCACTCTTTGTTTTACAGGGACGCCGTACCAGACCGTCCCGCCTTACTTTCACCCCTGATGATAACTGACCACGCCACCTCCTTTATTACTATAACAAATACAAAACCACAACAACAAATGGCATTACTACTACACAAGATTACAGTTAGTTCTAAATGAAAGTAACAAGGGCAAAATACGGAATCCACTAATTAGGCATGAGATTGAGCAACCATGATTGCTGAGCATAAAGATGCTTATGGTTTTCTAATAAAATAGTGTGTTTTTTTCCAAGGGTTGCCCTCTGAAGTGTACTTTATGCCAGCCTTTTCCTCAAGGTTGTTTTGAAAAGAGTGTGCTATCAGAAATACTATCTTCCTTTTCAGATTTTTACAGAAAATGGCTTTCATAAGAGCCTCACAAATAGCCTAGGCCTTACGGATGCAGAGATGAGGGCACAGACATTCAGACGAAAAGGAATCTAAAAACAGGAAAGGCAGAGAGGCACTTACCTCTTCACGTAACTTTATCAACTGCCATGTGAAAGCAAAGAGAGAGCGAGAGAAATAGAGGGAGGGAGCGAGAGAAAGATAAAAAGAAAAAGACATGGCAGGAAGCAGATCAGTCATGTGGCTGGGTACCGAATTAACCTTGACGATTTATCCGTTTGCATGTTTAGCATTTAGAAATCACAGACAAACACATTAAACGAAGCTAAACACGAGACTCATGCAGACTTTTTTGAACAAACAAAGATCAAGTTCTCTCGCTGTCACATTAGACAAAGAGAGGGAATGGATTGCTCGACTCGCGGTGTCTAAACTAGCACCATCAAGGAAGTCACATCACAACACTTGATGTGTCAAAAAGGGAGAAGAAAATAGACCCCACTCTGTACAGTAGGAAAATACAGTTTGGATACAGTATGCATAGAAGTTTGATAGAGGGAAAATCTCTATTTTATATGTCCCGGTGCAAATAGCAAAAAAAGACACATGCCTTTTTTTATTCTAGATTGTGAAATATAGAGCCAATCCATTGTTTCCAACGTGTCCATCATTGGTGACACATTGTCAATATTTCACGTTCCTTATATATTGCAATACAGATGCCTGCTGTGTATACATAAAGGCAGAGCTTATTATTAGGACAACTGGGAGTCAGGAAAAATGAATCTTCGCATTAGTTATTCATTTTTGATGAAAAGAGTGTGTCAAATTCAAGCAGAGTAAATAGAAAACATCCCCATGTCCTACTGTTGTTACCTTATCTTTAATAGAGACACAGACATTGGAGGAGAGCAACGATTCAATTCGAGCTCAATCAAGCTTAAATCACCATTAAAAAAGGATGTTTCTGCCACAACCTGTTCTTTGTGTAGGGGAAAGACATGGAGAACACAACATCAATTAGTACAGGAGGGGAAGGACAGGTTTCTTAATTTGTCATCCGTTGCAGGTGATTTTTTTTTATTATCTCCATTTCGAGATTAAAAAGGTTGGCAGATCTGAAGGGAGGCTCAGGGCCACTATTACTCTCCTCTAATCTCACTTTGTATGTGGTGGTCATTTTGAATTTTTGCTAGTTTGAAATCATTTGCTATCAGAAAAGAGGCAGGAGGACTTGGATCATAAATGATACAACGGGATTGTCGAGAAGAAAGAAGAGGCTCGGTGGTGGGATTGATGTTAAACTATTGGTTGTCGTGGCCACGGTCGTCAGGAGCGACAGGCTAGGCTCCTCCACGCTTAAGCGTTTTCTGAAAATGTGCTCACCCCGAAGAGTTAGACGCAGCCACCCAGTCGGTAAAAATGGATGAGCAATTTAAGCACAATTGTGTCGGTGTAACTGTAATGTTACATTCTACTCTGATGGATGTCTATTAGGATTTGAGAGAGTGAGAGAAAATATACACAGCCATATCTGGAGTGGCTCCATCAGTATTATTGTCTCTGTTCAATAATAATATATATTTTTAGCTAATATATGGCTATATACAATTGTAGACAACGATACTTAAAAAGAGTGAATTTATTTTAAATATACAGAATATCACAGTTCTTACCACCTTAATTCAAAGTAAAATGTCCAATTGTTGTTTAAATACTTGTATGTACTTTAATCAGCTTTCCCCAAATGAATTAGGAAAGGATTTCCAATAACAAATATCATAATTTATTATTGTAATTCTGTAAACAGAGTTTAAAAAAAGGAAACACGATGAAAATGTCCAAAAAGTAAGAGAATAAATGTATTCCAGCCCGCTACCAAGCCATATAGTAGCTCAGACGCGTGATAGAACGAAAGAAAAAGGAGTTAAAGAAAATATGCAAAAGTAAAAACGGCTTAATGTTTGTCTGCTGATAGCTTCATTTTAGTGAGCCACTGGCCTTGAGGAACTTGGCAGCGACAGGCTAACAAATGGAGAAAAAAAACATTGCAAAAAAATACGATTTTCTTCGCTCTTTCTTTCGGTGAGAAAAAGGGCCACTTTCAGACTGGAAACTGTCCTTTATTTCGAAGGTCACAGCCCCCTGCGTTGAACGCATTATTGAGGAGGCTGAAGTTCAAAACTACACTACAAATGTGGCTATTTAGGGTTTGAACAGGCCAGCCAGAGCTGCCGATCACTCGCCGCAGCCCTTCCCTCCAATTCAATGAGAACCAAACAAAACTTGTTCCATCTTATTTGTGCTGCTTGGCCGATTGTAAGTCCTCGTGGAGGATTTGCTGAAACTATATATATATATATATATATATATATATATATATATATATATATGAGGGGTTTTGTGCTTGGCATTCTCTTTTTTTTCATCAATCTTTACCATTCTTTTCAAACGTAACCCACAACGCTAGCTTTGCTTGAGAGAAATAAAGTGTTAAACACAGAAAACTGTAAATGTTATAATTACGGCTTCGTGAGCGCATTTCCCTGTGTTTTTGTAATGCCAGCCAGTATTCAAAATTGCACTGCTGCAATTTTTCTGTTATGATAATCAGCAGATTTTTCAAACAAAGATTTTTTTATTCAATACGGAATTCGATACAAGTGGTAATCTGCTTCCTTTGTAGCCTGTAAAATCTGGTCCATGCCGGCTCAAACCAGCACAATCTCTTGTGGCCAAGCCTTCTGCTGTGACTGAAATCGAAACTATTCCGTAGAGTGTTCGTGTGTGGTAGGGTGTGTGTGTGTGTGTGTGTGTGTGTGTGTGTGTATGTGAGTTGCATGCCGAGTGAGAAAGGGGAGAAAAAAAAGTGCAACGGTAGACTACCACGTTATTAAAAAAAAAGAGTGATAGCGCCATTTCAGTCTCTGTCCGCATACAGATAACGAATAAATGCCCAACTCTATTAAATCGTCCTTTAGCCATTATCGCAGGGCCAACACTCCATTTTCAGAACTCCCTATTTATTTAGCTATAAATCCTTGCCATGTAACGAATAGATTTGTGACTGGTAATGATCCGTTTAGCCAGAGCTATATGAAATGATCCTGAACTCTTTCAGATCGTCAGGAATTAAATTGACCGACTTGCTCAAGCTCCCCCATCTTTCCCATCCTCTCTATCGCTCCCGTCTTGTTCGATCAAAAAAACAAAAAACTGAAGTTCCGAGCACTCCACTCACAGCAAGACCAAGTGTTATCTCCAGAAGTTTTTAAAATGGAAATGAGGTAAATATGGCACCATGGTAAATAGAAAAATGTGTGTGTGTGTGTGTGTGTGTGTGTGTGAGACAATGTCTGTTTTACAATGTACAAATATTAGAATTCTGATACTGACTCAACTTATAGTACAAATGTTATGCTTTGAGCATTCAAGATTCTGAAGCAACTATTTCTGGAATAGGTATACACCAAACCACAGGTCTATGGTTACTGAGCAATACAATCATAAAGATGCCATAAGTTTGTTCTAGATCTATAAATCTCCATTTATTTCTTGAATAACTGTTGTATTTTGTATTTCATTTTTATTTGCTTATAGATGTTTACTAAATTTGTCTTACTAAATGTGGACTTTTTTCCCTTTGGTTCAGGGACAATTTGCCTCCCCGTGCTTTCCGTTCGTCCTTGAGGGTTATTAAATCACTTGAGAAAATTGAAGGTTTTGTGCGAACCATGGAGGATATTGAATTTATGGCTGAATGACAAAACATAGACAAGTGTATTTTAATTAAACTACAACAACATTCCTTGACATGTTAGCGCTCTACAAACAAAATGGGATTACTTGAAGGCTGGACAAATGAATTATCTTAAAATGTACTTCAAGAAACATTCACTCAGAGATTTAATAGTAGGGAGGTGATATCATTTCAAATAATGGTATCATTGTTCAACAAAGCAGCAGAACAGACTAAAAACAACTTAAAATGCATGCATCATAATATTGTCCTTCTAGATGAGCTCATCAGGGTGGTTCCATTGTTTAAACAAATTATTATCCTATGAAAAATATTCTTAGGTCTATGAATAATTATTTCAATAATGGGGTTCATCATCAATTGTTTTTGATGAAAGGGAAATATATATATATTTGAAATGTGGGTCATATTCTTTTTTCTTTTCCCTTTGACAAGATTTTGATAGGAACCATCACCGTCTTGAATGTGACAGTTCTGGCAGCAAATCCACTTCCAACTCCTGTATAAAATGTCAGAGTCACTTCTGTGTCTCACTAATTTGCAGGGAATATGCATATCAATTACACATCTCGGCTAGCGATACATATGTTTGCAAGATGTGCAGTGCATGGGTCATCATTGAAATGGTAATAAGGAAGCTATCAAAAAAAAAAAAAAAAAAAAAGCCGAGACAACTTTATTTAGCTCCGCTCAACTGCAGACCGTCTCACTGTACTTTTACAAAGTACTGAGGGACTAAATGAGCACATGTGCATATTTCTCCCTCTGTGTTTGCGTGTGTCTGTTTGTGTGTGACTGAGATGCACAGCGACTATTGCAAAGCTGACAGGATCATTTAAGGTAATATATCATTTGTCAAAGGATGCTGGTCAGAGTTGTGAGTGTCTGTTTGTGAGTGGCAGCTGTGCAGGTGAGATATAGGCACCGCGTCAAGTGTTAAAAAGATGGTTTGTGTAGCTGTTGGGGTGTTTTCTTGATGCAGCACTTCAGACATAATTCAAAACAATCAAAGTTTAAAAGAACATGTGGCATATTTTGGGCAATTAAGATCACTATTTAAGATGTTTGCTTTTGTTTTTCCTCTCTCATATTCAATATGACTGAATCAACACCGTTTTTGAAGGCATTGTTCATTTCCCATGTCTTATAATTTTGTGACAATGGAAGAAATATGGCTAATTTGCTTTTTATCTGTTGTTTGTAATCCATTGTATTGAACTCCATCACAGTTTAAATAAAACGTTAAAATTACATTTCAATGTTCATTACAAAACTCACCGCACATCTTTTCATGAATTTGAATACATTTTCAACTGTAATTGCATAGAATTATAATATAAAATTCTACGATTTTCAATATCACTTACAACAAACTATAACGAGTAAAATATAAAAACTGTCAGTGACTTTTTGATACTAACGCTTATAAACATTGAACCTGAGAATCCTATTTATCCTGAGTGTCTGCATCGAGTGGTTTCGCCACCCCTGGTGTTTAAAGGAGTGTGAAAGACACCGTTTGTGGGGACGAGGTTGGTTGTGTGTTTGTGTGCGGCTGATAGTGTGTTGGTGGAGGATAAGTACACAGACGGCTGGAGAACAGCTGTGGGGGGGGGGGGTTGCCCCAATCTGGCGTTGCCCAGATGCTGGGCCCAGGCCTGGAGCCCATTCAGACCCTGGGCAGCTTTGCATTAAACAGTGTTCCTTCCGCATGACTTAGTGCCAATGCTGCGGTGGCCCTGGTGGCCCTAGGAGGTGCCCCCAGGAGGCCCTGACCCTTTCACACCCGGGGCCAGCCACCCACACTGGGGACCTGAGGGGCTTGATTAGCACCTTACCTGACTCTCCGAGGAGCCGGCGTCTTCCCCCAGGAGCTCGTTCCGCACCTCATCACTGTAGGCGATACGTGACCTTTTCTGCAGGGGGAGGAGGAAGAGGAAGGAGAAGAAGATGAAGACAGAAGAGGAGAGAACAGAAGAGGGGAGAAAGAGAAAACAGCGGGGGGGTGGGGGGTGGGGGGGGGAATAAGCCTTAGTGGAGTTGTCTTGGAAAAACATAACAGGCATTTCTTAAGCACGAGAGCCCCCTAATGGACCCGACTGTCAAAAAAAGGCAAGGCACCTGCGGTTGTGCGTGTGGGCACACTTGCGAAGTGATCTAGTACCACTGAAAATGTAGAGATGTCCCCCTTTCCCACTTAAATAAACACAATCTGAAGAATAAAACCAACTACGGAGGGCTCTGGCACAGGGGCAGGGGGCGGGAGACGTACAAGGAAAGTATCACTCGTCAGCGCTAAATCTTTTCTGGTGGCTGTCACTGCTGTCAGCACAGTGCAGTGGCAGGCTCTGTGATAATGCCGATACTGGGACTTAGACAGGGAATAATTCATCACCCATTGGCGTTCCATCAGATTTGGGATCCCTCTCCTCTTCAGAAGGGGTGGGAGAGGGAATGCCATGTCCCCCCCCCAAAAAAAAATGACAAACACTCTTCAGTGTGCCACCTCCGATGCTGAAGGAGCAGGCCCTGTGTAGCGCTTGTTTACAGACACCAACAGAAAAAGCACCCGCTTCAAATGCCCTCCAAACTAAATACACAACAGCGGAGAAAGAGAAACTGTTTACTAAGCCTCCTCGTCTTTCCTTCTCTTTCTGCCTTGACAGGACTTCTGTGTGGGCAGTGTGAGGAGAGCAAAATCACAGGGAAATATGGGCCTAAACATTGGTACATCTATCCTAAGATCTTTCGAGACTCCTGCTTTTGCCAAATATTTTGTCTATTTCCTGTTTAGAATTTGTATTTAGAAGCTCAATCTAAAAATCACATTGTTTAACAAATATAGTAACAGTGCTACAGTATTTTTGAAGAAATAAGAATCAAATCTCTAAATCATTCATTGAAATAAAGTAGAGAAAAATATATAAATATGTGTGTCACCCCGTTTTTTATTTTTTTATTTCCCGTAAACTTGACCAGTGAGTGGAAAGCCATCAGGGAAGTGATTTGTGTTGTTATTGTGACAGTGAGGGACACAGCCACAGGAGTAATTACCGAGTTGTCTGGGAAGCTGATTGACCAGGGCGACAAGCGAAAAACCATTAGATAAAGAGAAGCCCCCAAACAACACACTTTACAGGCATCAACTGAGCCACGGGGACCTATGCTAACCACCGAAGGAACGACTGCGGGGAACAGCGGAATTCACAATGACCAAAATCAAAAACACAGCACCGCCATAGAATACGCACAAATACAATTGAATGCCTTCACAATCCAAATGACAACATTTGCATCATTGTTGCACATGAAGTGTTAATACCTTTTTTTGCGAGCATCTACTGTATTTTTTCCCCCTCTTCTGTGATTTGAACAATCCATTCTTGCAAACAAAATTATTCAAATACATCATTAACAGATTTTGGACAGGATTAATTCTACTCCTAACTGGAAGTATAATTAGCCTTTCTTCCAAATGTGCAGGTTATGACAAAGTTAAGGCATGTTGTTAGTGTGAGTACAAAGACAAACATCAATCTGGAACAGGCAGACAGCGTAGAGTCATGTTCTGCCGGGATAACACCCACATCTCATTTTAGTGGAGCGTCATCTTAAAGAGCCGCAGTGTAACTTAGAGGAAAGACGGGTTGCCAGTAATTGAGACTAGAAGCCAGGGAGAAGGCTTGATTTGAGTACGCAGAGCCTGACGTCTTCTTCAAACCCCGCACAGTTTTTTTTGGTATTTCTAAATAGCTGTTTGTTACTGCCAAGAGTATCAACAGTTTCCACGATGAACGCAGCACAAATAAAACAGAAAATAAAAAGAACTGCAAATGCGACTGAACCAAAGACTACTGCTGCTCCCTACCCATTTACTTATGGTTTGAATTCCCCCCTCCGGAAAAAAAAACCTCCATAACCCTTAGAGTGATTATTTCCTGTTCATTTGATGTAAAACAAGAGCAGCTGTGCAATATTGACTGCCTCACCCATTGATAGACTTTGATTACCGGTTGGGGTGTTATGCAAATAAGTGCACCTCAAACGGCTATCTTCATTTGATAATGTTTTGTCATGTGTGACTTTTGAGATCAGACTAGTGAGCTAAATTTTATTGAGAAAGATCTATATATTTGATCGGGGTATATCGTGGTCTATAATAACTAAGGTTGTTCCAAAAATCGCAAAAAAAAGGTGTAAATAGTAGTTATTTAAAAGAAAAAAGAAAACAAACCCCAAAAGAACTGTTCAGAAAGACAATATCGAAAGTTTCTCATCCTAGTTAGCGTGTTAAAGATGGAGCAGGAAAAATGTAAATGACTAAAGGAACATGAAACCAGGCGAGGAGGCTTTGTAATCTAAAAAGAATGAGCACGTTCATAAGATACCTTATTGCCATAGAAAATACATCTTTCTTTATCCTTTTGAAAGGTCTTTCTTTTGTCACTTTTTCTAATCTTGGGTGAGAATTTGCTTCTATTCCCGGAAGCACAAAAGTACAAAAGATCTATCTTTATGCAAAGTGGCCGTCTTCTTTTTAAAACTCTACACATATCGTCAAATGCGAGATGGGAGGTTTTGGTGTCCTGTCAAAAAACACACGTGTCTAACCTCTGTTGACATCGACGGGAGAAGAAAGAGTTTCTGCAACCCATCCAAACATAATTATATATGCGTGCATAATAACTCATACTGTAAGATATGCTAATCAAGAACAATATCAGAGCTGGAAATTATATTCATGCAATTATGACAAAAAATATAAAAGTGTTTTTATACCATTTCTGTTTACATACCTGCATGAATGACTAGATATATATCATTACTTTTCAGTAAAATAATAATTCTGAACAAACAAACCACTACTTCGCTTACACGAACATTAGGCTGAAGTGGACAATAATTTCAACACCCTTGGTTTATAGACCCAATTGACATTAGTCACCTTTAAAAATGTTTTCAAAAGTTCTCCTCTTAAAACTAATCAGAATCATTTCAACCAAATAAACTGATCTTCATTGGTAAACAAGTTTTTTTTTGGGGTGCCGCCCCAACTAGCCTCCTCTCTCTATACCCGTTGCAACAAGCGACAAGGGCGTGCAAATAATTGTGGTGCCTGGAAAGCTGAAAAACGTAAACAGTTCATTAAAAGGGATATAAAAGGCGTAAAAATACCCAGGGGCAGGGTGTAATGAGGGGCCCTGAAGTTACTCTGCAGACGCTTTTCCCTCCACTTTTCCACTCATTCTTTTCATCCCGAGCACACGGCTGGTGGCGTGGCGTGAAGAGTAATTAACGATATTGAATTTACAAAAGTGTGTTTCATTACATCTTTCTCACCAGTGGGAGAGCGGCAGGCTATTTACAACAACAACAAAAAGTACTTAAATGGCACTTTTGCCACGACTCGGTGTCAGCTGCAAATTGTCATTTAACCTTTAATTTGCTACTAATCAGCTCCACATACTGTTGAAGAGGAATCGGCATAGAATCAAATATACAACAAAATATTTATCAACAACAACACTCAATTGTTATGACTGTATCGTTATCATTAATCCCACTACTATCCTATTAAAAACCTTAGTAAAACGTGGCCACAAAGTAGACAAAAAGAAAACCACAAGCGCACAAAAACTGAAAACGCGACATCACTTCCTATTATTGTGTCCCTGTGATATGTTCTCAGGTGATAGTGGTTCTTTTCTAGTTCCCCAGAAGCGGGGCAGAGGTGGCTGAGGGTGGCGCGGCGTTAAAAAGGAAGCAGAGATCTTTAAGCAGGCAGAAGTATCACAACAGCGTCTTCAATAATGCATCTCATCCTGGCAGGGGGTTTAACACTCCACTGGCACAAAGAACAGCTCTCACACACACACAATTGTTGTTTTTGTGTCACCTCCTCTCCTTTAAGACAAACAAATTGGCAGAGGTTGTTCAATTAAGTAAGTGCTTCTTTTTGGTGCATTTGATACATTATCAGATAAAGGCAAGCGGCGACAATTGAGATTGTCACAGGAGGGGTTTTCTGTGCCTTTGTTTTGATTTTTGGTTTCATCAAATCCACTACTCCTGTCTATCATCAGAGGGAGTGTGTACTTGTGTGTATGTGTTTATGTGGAATAAAGGGCCTTGCGAGCTTGTGTGTGCGCGTGTGTGTATGAGAAACCTCCTTCAGAAATTGTCTGTATGTGTGTGCACGTTCTGTGTGTGTGTGTGCGCGCGCACACTGGCCTGTGTGTTTTCTTAATACGACTGCAACAGTAGTAGGGAACCTAAGCCGTAGATATCAGCACGGGGCCTCTCATTAGTGCACAGGTTGGTGCTTTTGTGGCTTTAAAAACACACAAGGCATTGTGTTTCACAGCCATGAAAAGACTAAATGAATCTCACCAGCGCTACAACAGAAACACAAACAAACTCAAATGACCAAGGAAAACAATAGCAGAGGAGCTATACACACATTTAAACTGGGCTGAGGGTGGAGGAATTGTCCTATATGACAACGTGCACTCAATCCATTTCAAAGGGCCTTCATGTAATTTCAGCAGGAAATAATATTGTGTATGTCCATAAATACTAAGTACATACAGGAAACATATAACGAAATGGGTCAGACTCGTACTTTCAACGTTTAAATGAATTACATTGAAAATAATTTGTACTTAACCAGGCAACATTACACAATATTTATATAATATAATATGACATCATATTATGTTACAATATGTCATAGTGTGATGTAAAAATGTGATGTTAGGGGATAGCCTTTGTTTAATGGTATATTGTTACGATGGGGGTCTTTTACTCTTCCACCACTGTAATACGTGCGCTAGATTCTCCTGTCAAAGTCGTTTCTATTGTTTAAGTAGAGCCGAGATCAGTCAATAAGCCTAACGACTGTACCCGCAAAGCAAGAGGGTGAGCGAGAGAGGAGGGAAAAAAACGATCGCAACTGAACTCTAAACAAAAGAGCAAATTCAAGGGGCTTTGATTGAAGAAACGGCATATACTTTTTGAAGGCCGGGGAATCGTCTCTCAATGGTTATTTCTTTAAGGCATGAGGGCCGATTAAACCCAATATTAAAATACGGAAGCAGTTCTAATGAAAAATCAAAAGCCTGGCTTCTTTTTTTCCCTCCCCCGCTCTTTCTCTCTCGCTTTCTCTTCTTCTCCCAGTACATGAATCCCGGGTTGTATGAGGGAAGAGGGAGAGGAGAGGAGAGCCAGGCCCGGGCGTCGGTGGTGCAAACACACAGACAGCAGTGCAGAAATCAATAGAGGAGAGCCGTCGGGGAGGCAGCCGGGCGAGAGGAACCAGAGCGGGGCCCGCTCGGATCACAACGCTGGCTTCTGGCGTGCAGTGGGGAATAAAAGTGGGCCTCCCCGGGTCAGCGCCAGAGAAAAAGGTGAGATTAGAGGGGAATGGATGAGGGATTTCGGTGGGGGGGGGGGGGGCACACGGTACGGGATACCTGGCGAGCCAGGGACCAATCGGCCCATTAGCCTGTGGCTACCTACATATGGTTCACTGAACCTTCCACTGAGAATATTTTCTCTTTTCTTTTGCGTGAATCTGTCTTTTTCTTTTCTTTTTTTAAAAGACCTTCACTTTTAACCCTTTCTCCGAATTGGAGAGTGTTCTCTTTTGACCTCGATTTATGATTCATCGTTGTTTGATGTCTATTCTCTGAGTGTTATCTAAAAAAGGTATAAAGTTAGACACAAAGGAAGAGATGTGGGCCCGTATATCGTCGGACTGTTATTGTTTGTGTGTGCGTGCCCAACTGCATCCGTCTATGGAAATGCACAGAAGATTTCCTCTGTCCCTCGCCTTTCTTCGGAGTAACGTGACCATTGTCTGGACTGAATGCCTCCAGGCTCCCTTATTACCATACGAATACAGCAGCACGCATAGGGGCTTAGTCCCATCATTAACTCTATATATCTATGTATACTGTCTTATTTCACTGATCAGACCGCATTCAAATGCAGATGAGGTCCGTAGGTCTCTTCCAGCAGAGCCATTCCAACATGTGCCCTTGTGAACCTCCCTACACACTTCCCGGCGCCATGGGACTCCACCGATTTCGTGGCGGAATTCAGACCAGTTGTCCGAACTGTGAGAAATGGCCAATTGAGGGTTAATGGGGGTCTCGTTCACCTCTTTCACATGGATTTCAACAAGCCATAGAAAGGACACAGGCAACAACGTCAGCTACTCATCCTAAGAGTAAGTGCGCAGTTAAGTTCGCCAGGGCATAGTGCTAGTCTAAGGGAACATTCATATTATAAAACACAGTGCAAGCAATATGCATGTGAATACCTCTCATTCATGTTTGGAGTAACTGTTACAGGTTGGCAGGAGCACAACGCAGTAATTCCATATGGATATACTTCACTTCCCCATCTATTCCACATGTATTACAACACATAAGAAATGATCTTAGCACTAGGTTTTTAACTACTCACATGAATAAGAATTATCCTAAGCTTAAATTAGGAGTTGAAACAAAACCTATAAACCACTGAAATCAAATGACAAGATATGAAGTGATTTACCGATTAGGCTATACTTTATTTTACAGTCCACCTTTCACCTGGTATTAGCTTAGCAATTACAAATGACCTAACATTCACATTTTGGTTTCCTTGGAATTATAAACGAACACCCCTTTGTACCATTTGGTATTGGGAGTTGAAATGTTTTGTACCAACAAGTATACATTACCAAATAACTTCGTACCAAGTAAAAACCAGCTGAGACAAGACTGTGAAATGAAGTGATACCCTGAATTCTGACTTAAATCACATTTTGAGCACAACATGTGAGCAATTCCAATTTTATCTACCAAGTGATGTCAATAAATTGTGTAAAGATGTAAGCACAAAAAAGTACAAATAAGTGCATCAGAAGCCAAATAAAACAGAAGTGTTTAGTTTCACCGTGGGTGTGAGTTGATCCTCTGATGGCGACCAACCTCTGGGATAAATGAACAAATCCTTAATTCATCCTCTACAGTGTAATTTTGATCAAGGCCACAGCAAGATTCCTCCGCAGGCTTCAAAACCAGCCGAGAAACGACAAAATTGTCGGTCGCAAAGACCAAAAGCAGTTTCTTTTTCTTTTGCATGCTCCCCATTAGAAGCACTTAAGCAAGAGCAAGAGAAATGCAATTCGATGGGGGAATCTTTGTTTCCATTTACAGATTTCATCGCAGGGTAAACACATTGAGCTAACTGGGAAAACCCACTGAGTGTCAAGGAAAACTGTAGATGTCAAAGTTCTCCCTTTCTTTCCCGCTCTCTCTCCAGACTCGTTTCTTAAAGGAAACCCCCCCCAAAAGAAACAGAGAAAAAAGCCCCCCCAAAAACAGAGGAAAAACACAAGCCTACTAGATGCATTCATAATGCATTTCATAAAAATTTCATGACTTTTACATACTTAAGCCAGTCTGGAAAAAATATAATAATCTGTCACCTATTCAAGGCCCTCTTGTCAGTGCATCACTTGGGTGTGGGTGTCACGTGTCAATTCAGGTTTACACTGGTGCGTGGAACAGGCTTGAGGCCCTGAAACAAGGGCGAGGACAGCACTGGGAGGAATGGGGAGTGGATGGGAGAGGGGGGGGTGATATTATATCTCCATGTTTTTATGTTTCCCCCTTATTATCTTTAGTCCCCTCTCAGTCAAGTCACTCAATCAAATAAGCCCTGAGGACAGAGAGGACCTGCGAGGCCCTTACTCCAGGCAGACATGTCTAACAGTACTGATCACTGTCAGTGGGAGGGTGACTTTCTCTGCTTTGGAGAGGACCCCAAGATAAGCAAAAGGAAGTGCTCGCTTAAATGAATAATACAAAACTACAAGACACATTCACACACACATACAAATGTAGGATCTTAATTTGAGCCAGTTTGCTACAGCAGGAAAATAATCTAGCGTCATTAATGGACATTTTAAGGGGTTGATAGATTTTTAATAAGGGAAAATCAAGTCTGAAATTTCAAAGTGGAAATTAACTTCAGAAGCCTTTTTAAATCTCAAATAGACTACAAGTTTTAATGCAACAGAGTGATCAAATGAAGATCCTACATCTGTAATACAGTGCCTTCAGAAAGTATTTATACCCCTTGACGTATTCCACATTTTGTTGTGTTACAGCCTGAATTCAAAATGGATTCAATTGTTTTTTCTTTCTCTCACCTAATCGACACATAATACCCCATAATGACAAAGCGAAAGCAAGTTGACATTTTTGCACCTTTATTGAAAATGAATTACAGAAATATCTAAATTTACATAAGTATTCATACCCTTTTCCTATGACACGCCAAATTTAGCTCAGGTGCATCCAATTTCCTTTGATCATCCTTGAGATGTCACTGCAACTTGGAGACTGTGGCCAATTCAATTGTTTGCACATGATTTAGAAAGAAACACACCTGGATAAGGTCCCACAGTTGACTATACCATGAAGTCCAAGGAACTGTCTATAGATCTCCGAGATTTGTGATGAGGCATAGAGCTTAGGAAAGGGTATACAAATATTTCTAGAGTGTTGAAAGTTTCCAAGAGCATAGTGGAAAATAAAAAAAATATGGAACTACCCAGACTCAAAGTTATGATGGACTGTCATTTCTCTTTGCTTATTTGAGCTGTTCTTGCCATAATATGGACTTGGTCTTTTACCAAATAGGGCTATCTTCTGTATACCCCCCTACCTTGTCGCAACACAACTGATTGGCTCAAACGCATTAAGGAAAGAAAATACACAAATTAACTTTTAACAAGGCACACCTGTTGATTGAAATGCATGCCAGGTGACTACCTCATGAATCTGTTTGAGAGAATGCCAAGAGTGTGCAAAGCTGTCATCAAGGCAAAGGGTGGCTACTTTGAAGAATCTAAAACACATTTTGATTTGTTACACTTTTTTGGTTACTACATGATTCCATATGTGTCATTTCATAGTTTTGAGGTCTTAACTATTATTCTACAATGTAGAAAATTGTAAAAAATTAAGAAAAACCCTTGAATGAGGTGTGTCAACTTGACTGGTACTGTATATTTATCCATTTTGAATTCCGGCTGTAACACCAAAATGTGGAATAAGTCAAGGGGTATGAATACTTTGACGGCACTGTACATACCATTAAAAGACAAATATTTGTAAGATAATTTAGGAATTGGTGTACCAACAGTGCATTATTCACACATCATTGACAAATGAAAACTGATTTATTACAATCATATGAATTGATATATCGCTTTGACCACAGCAATTGGTTGATTATCACACTGACAGAGAACACTGTACAGCAATTTCTCAATGCTTCAGTTGCTCATGTCTCCGGGTAAGAGAACCATCACAACACTGTTGGAGTAACCAGGACTCTTCTCCACTTCTGGTGACTCAGTCCTTCACCCTTCCACCACCACCACCATTACGCCACACCATAAACACTCTCCCAACAGTGAGACTGTAGAGGTTGATCCATTAGAGGCTGCAAGCCCCATCTGTGTGTCTAAAAAAAGGAGAAGTCTATTTACTCAGTCAATCCACAAGAAGCTCGGGAAGAGCTGCTGTGGAGAACAGCTTCAAAATGAAAGGCAGAATTCATAAGCGGAGAAAAATATTGATTGTTTACATCTTAAATCTGCGCAGGGCTCTGAGAAAAGAGAGAGAAAAAAATCCCCTCAATCCGGGCACTTTCCATAAGAAATATTATATTTTTCATCTGGATGTGTGACTGAACTTTGGCGCTATTGATGACTTGTTAACTACGAAACATATAAATCATAATCTACATTAACTCCTTAATGGTAGACAACAAAGACTGAAATGTGTTGGGGAGGACAAGCGCAGACGAGCCAATTTAAGGGGATTTATATTGTCTAACATCCAACTATTGTTGGTCTGTCATGTTTTGTTTGTAGAAGTCACTGTAATGGAGGATTGGGTGCAAATGACACAGAACCTCCTAGCTGGATTACAAGGACATTGTGCCATGACCAGCTAAGTACAGTGCTTGTTCAATATCCCTTCAAACCTATATGTAATACCATAATTATTAAGCATCTTCGATTTAAAGTGAAGAATTCTGGATGACGTTTAAACTAGATATATTTTGAGAAAGGACAGCAGGACATTCCAATAAAGTGGCTTTACAAACCTTTGGTGACAGTTTTTTCTCTGTTACATTCCTAACAGAGCCCATCAAGATAGGTCTCCTGAAGTTAAGTACCAAAGTTCTACAGTCTCCATGACCATGAACGAAGATCTCATTTATACACTGCTAAATGTACAATGGACAAGTTGGTATGTTTTGATTTTCTTCTTCAATCCCCCATATTGAAAAAAAAGAATGAGCCAGTTCTATGCAGGCTATAGATATAATTAAACACAAAAACAATGTTTTAAGTGAGAAGCTGGTCTGAAGCTGAACATTTTTTCATGAGCACCACAATGCCTACTTCACCCATGCTCTACCAAGGTTTTCTAGCACACATCTTTGACATACTACAGTAGCAACAGTCAAGTCCAAAATGATTGAGACCCTTGATAAAGATGAGCAAAAAAAGACTATGAAAAAAATACAAATACTGAGCTGTGTGTGACTCGTTTCAGGAAAGTAGGCATATTTCGCGTCACTACTTCACAGGAGAGCCATTTCAACGTAACATTTTTATTTATCAAAATGATATTTTTGGCAGAAATGCCTTCTGGAACATGTGAACTTTCATGCACCTTAATAACAAACTTGTAATAAAACATTTTAAAATTTCAAGCCTAGTTGGTTTAGCCACAGAAAAAGCCAGCAACCAATCCGTTAGCCATGATTGGCTGCAAAAATGAGTGGGCTGGACATGCCGAGAAATGAGTTTGGATTGGTCTGCTATGTAGCACGCTTCTGTCTATAACATGAGCTGGTCAGTATGTGTAGGTAATATTTTCTAACGTTGCTTTTATGAAAGATATTGCGTAGTAGAACTGCATACAGTGAGGGAAAAAAGTATTTGATCCCCTGCTGATTTTGTACGTTTGCCCACTGACAAAGAAATGATCAGTCTATAATTTTAATGGTAGGTTTATTTGAACAGTGAAAGAGAGAATAACAACATAAAAATGCATAAAAACGCATGTCAAAAATGTTATAAATTGATTTGCATTTTAATGAAGGAAATAAGTATTTGACCCCCTCTCAATCAGAAAGATTTCTGGCTCCCAGGTGTCTTTTATACAGATAAGGAGCTGTGATTAGGAGCACACTCTTAAAGGGTGTGCTCCTAATCTCAGCTTGTTACCGGTATAAAAAGACACCTGTCCACAGAAGCAATCAATCAATCAGATTCCAAACTCTCCACCATGGCCAAGACCAAAGAGCTCTCCAAGGATGTCAGGGACAAGATTGTAGACCTACACAAGGCTGGAATGGGCTACAAGACCATTGCCAAGCAGCTTGGTGAGAAGGTGACAACAGTTGGTGCGATTATTCGCAAATGGAAGTAACACAAAATAACTGTCAATCTCCCTTGGCCTGGGGCTCCATGCAAGATCTCACCTCGTGGAGTTGCAATGATCATGAGAACGGTGAGGAATCAGCCCAGAACTACACGGGAGGATCTTGTCAATGATCTTAAGGCAGCTGGGACCATAGTCACCAAGAAAACAATTGGTAACACACTACGCTGTGAAGGACTGAAATCCTGCAGCGCCCGCAAGGTCCCCCTGCTCAAGAAAGCACATATACATGCCCGTCTGAAGTTTGCCAATTAACATCTGAATGATTCAGAGGACAACTGGGTGAAAGTGTTGTGGTCAGATGAGACCAAAATGGAGCTCTTTGGCATCAACTCAACTCGCCGTGTTTGGAGGAGGAGGAATGCTGCCTATGACCCCAAGAACACCACCCCCACCGTCAAACATGGAGGTGGAAACATTATGCTTTGGGGGTGTTTTTCTGCTAATGGGACAGGACAACTTCACCGCATGAAAGGGACGATGGACGGGGCCATGTACCGTCAAATCTTGGGTGAGAACCTCCTTCCCTCAGCCAGGGCATTGAAAATGGGTCGTGGATTGGTATTCCAGCATGACAATGACCCAAAACACATGGCCAAGGCAACAAAGGAGTGGCTCAAGAAGAACCACATTAAGGTCCTGGAGTGGCCTAGCCAGTCTCCAGACCTTAATCCCATAGAAAATCTGTGGAGGGATCTGAAGGTTCGAGTTGCCAAACGTCAGCCTCGAAACCTTAATGACTTGGAGAAGATCTGCAAAGAGGAGTGGGACAAAATCCCTCCTGAGATGTGTGCAAACCTGGTGGCCAACTACAAGAAACGTCTGACCTCTGTGATTGCCAACAAGGGTTTTGCCACCAAGTACTAAGTCATGCTTTGCAGAGGGGTCAAATACTTATTTCCCTCATTAAAATGCAAATCAATTCATAACATTTTTTGATTTTTTTGTTGTTATTCTGTCTCTCACTGTTGAAATAAACCTACCATTAAAATTATAGACTGATCATTTCTTTGTCAGTGGGCAAACGTACAAAATCAGCAGGGGATCAAATACTTTTTTCCCTCACTGTAAGCGTTGCTCTCCACTTTCTGGAAGACCGAGTTTTGAAATGAGGAATGCACAGTGCATTTAGAGAATGATAGCTAAGGAGATGGATAAAATCCTGTCGTTTGATTGCAAATATGCAGATGGAGTCGAAAAGAGAACACACATAAGGCTCATTGTATACGTGACAGAGGGGGAAAAGTGTCCATCCATGTACATAACCAGTCAAAAGATTGGACACCTACTCTTTATTTTTTACATTGTAGAAAAATTGTGAAAACATAAAAACTTGAAATAACACATATGGAATCATGTAGTAACCAAAAATGTGTTTAACAAATCTACATTTATTTTATATTTAAGGTTCTTCAAAGTAGCCATCCTTTACCTTGATTACAGCCTTGCACACCCTTGGCCTTCTCTCAACCAGCTTCATAAGGTAGTCACCTGGAATGCATTTCAATTAACAGGTGTTCCTTCTTAATGCGTTTGAAACAATTAGTTGTGTTGTGACAAGGTACGGGTGGTACACAGAAGATAGCCCTATTTGGTAAAAGACCAAGTCCATATTATGGCAAGAACAGCCAGAAGGCATATGGAAGAAGGTACTCTGGTTGGATGAGACAAAAATTTAGCTTTTTGACCATCAAGGAAAACGCTATGTCTGGCACAAACCCAACACCTCTCATCACCCCGAGAATACCATCCCCACAGTGAAGCATGGTGGTGGCGGCATTCACCCCCCCCCCAAACATCCCTACAGCATGATGCCGCCACCACCATGCTTCACTGTGGGGATGTTTTTCCATCGGCAGGGGCTAGGAAACTGGTCAGAATTGAAGGAATGATGGAAGCCGCTAAATACAGGGAAATTCTTGAAGGGAAACCTGTTTCAATCTTCCAGAGATTTGAGACTGGGATGGAGGTTCACCTTCCAGCAGGACAATGACCCTAAGCATACTGCTAAAGCAACATTCGAGTGGTTTAAGGGGAAACATTTTACATGTCTTGGAATGGCCTAGTCAAAGCCCAGACCTCAATCCAATTTAGAATCTGTGGTATGGCTTAAAGATTGTTGTACACCAGCGGGACCCATCCTACTTGAAGGAGCTGGAGCAGTTTTGCCTTGAAGAATGGGCAACAATCCCAGTGGCTAGATGTGTCAAGCTTATAGAGACATACCCCAACAGACTTGCATCTGTAATTGCTGCAAAAGGTGGCTCTACAAAGTATTGACTTTGGGGGGGTGAATAGTTATGTTTTTTTTAAACTTATTTCTTGTTTGTTTCACAATAAAACATATTTGATATCTTCAAAGTGGTAGGCATGTTGTGTAAATCAAATGATACAAACCCCTCAAAAATATATTTTCATTCCAGGTTGTAAGGCAACAAAATAGGAAAAATGCCATGAGGGGTGAATACTTTCGCAAGCCACTGTATCTGGTATATTCGCTCTGGCTATCTACTCCGATTTCATAGCACTCTCGTCTGAGTGTGCCTGAGCGCAGAATAACTGACAAATTTATGAATGCTCAACACACCCGTTGAATATGGCCGGTGTCAGTAAAACATTGGCAAAAAAGCGTAATTAAAATTGTTGCCAGCAGCACAGTTGCAGTCACCAATGCTCTGGATAATATAAACACAGCCTAACCATCTCTGCTAGGGTTAGTAAAATGGTCACAGTGAGCTGTTCTCTCATTTGTGTATGGAAGTAGCTGGCAAGCTAGCCAACGTTAGCCAGTTAGCTTGGGTGCTTGACTACAGCCGTTAGGTGAGAACGCTCGGATCAACACTAGTCCTCGGCCAGAGTGTGCGCTCTGAACCCTTAGAGCGAAACGCTCTGAATATAGGAACGGACAACCTGACAACGCTCTGAGTTTACGAACGCCCAGAGTGCGCTTTGCGCTCACTCTGGTACTCCAGATTAAATTCACCAACGCACCCGTAATATACAGTGAGGGAAAAAAGTATTTGAGGTCTTGGCTGATTTCTTTAGATTTTGCCACGATGTCAAGGAAAGAGGCACTGAGTTTGAAGGTAGGCCTTGAAATACATCAACAGGTACACCATGCACAAAGTAGAAGTCCTAACCGACTTGCCAAAACTATAGTTTGTTCACAAGAAATTTGTGGAGTGGTTGAAAAACAAGTTTAATGACTCCAACCTAAGTGTATGTAAACTTCCGACTTCAACTATATATATATATATATATATATATATATATATATATATATATATATATATATATTATTTTTTACAGCAATCTTGCTCAAGTCTAGTACATCACAAGAGAAAGTTCTTGAAATGAAAACAAAGATTCACCAGAAGTTGACGGAACTTCAATCGAGCAACTATAGGCTGGGAGAGGGGCAAGCAGCTGACTGACTGACCTGGGTCAATTAAACCACTATTTCTTTCAAATAAAACAAAAATGTGTATTATTTTTGCATATGCAGATTTTTTGGGATGCAAAACCCACCACTGGTGTGTGTGACTAAAGAGCTATATATATATATATTATTCATGTCATCTGACCATAACACCAGTTCCAATGCCATTTACCGGGCATTTATATTTGTTGGATGACATGAAAATAGAGCTCTTTGGCCACACACACACACACACCAGTGGTGGGGTTTGCGTCGAAATAATTATACATATGCATAAAATAACCCCTACCTACTGTAACATATGGTGGTGGATGGTTCATTTTATGAGGCTATTTTGATACCACTGGTCCTGGTGCCATGGTTAAGGTCAAGTGAACTATACCCAGTACCAGGACATGTTTGCCAAATCAGGTTGCCTCTGCCAGGAGATTGAAACTTGGCAGCATTGGATGTTCCAGCAAGACAACCACAAGCATACATTGACATTTCACAAAGAAACTGTTAATTGGCCACAAAATCAAAAATGTCATTCTCCGGACATGAACCCAATTGAAAACATGCGGTTTGAAATGAAGAGGGCAGGTCATAAGCGCAGACAAAGGATATAAAGGATCTGGAAAGATTCTTCATGGAGGACCGGTCAAGATCCCTCCCAATGTGTTCTCCAATCTCATAAAACATTTTAGAAAAAGGCTCAGTGCCATTATCCTCGCAAGGTGAGGTATTGAAAACAGGGGTGCCAATAATTGACCCCTATCTTTTTTGGGGGGGGGGAAATATATCTCTCTGAGCAAATGTATTAGTATAAAATATAATAGTAAAAAAATTGTGAGCATACAATATAGCTCTGTATTTGTATTATTTTATTATTTTTTGCACATCTTTCTCAAAAAGGTGCCAATTATTTTGGACATGACTATGTTGGTCTGTTATAATTCAAACAACATGTATGCAGGTTGCTTAGCATTCAAACGTTCTCAAAACGGCCTAATTCCTACTCATAGGAGGGGCTCCCACAATAATGACGAAATAATGTGATTTGTACACAAGGTCATGTATTGCTTTCTCTCCAACTCAGACGAAGACAATTTCCCATATACTACCATTAAGCTTTTTTAAAAATTATTATTAGAAAGTACGCTTTGCGTTTACACTTACATTAGAAGACTATATACACACAAATAAAACATTTTACACTGGTGGGCCTCCCGAGTGGCGCAGCGGTCTAAGACACTGCATCGCAGAGCTCGAGGCGTCACTACAGACCCGGGTTTGATTCCGGGCTGTATCACAACCGGTCGTGATCGAGAGTCGCATAGGGCGGTGCATAATTGGCAGAGTTTGGCCAGGTGGGGCTTTCCTTTGCTCATCGCACTCTTGCAACTCCTTGTGGCGGGCAGAGCATCTGCAGGCTGATCTTGGTCATCAGGTGAAAGGTGTTTCCTCAGACACATTGGTGCAGATGGCTTCCGGGTTAAGCGGGCGAGTGTTATGAAGCGCGGTTTGGCGGGTCATTTTTCTGAGGACGCACGACTCGACCTTCGCCTCCCGAGCACATTGTGGAGTTGCAGCGATAAGACAAGATTGAAATTGGGGAGAAAAAGGGGTTAAAAATGTACACTGAACAAAATATAAACGCAACGTGTATTATATTTCATGAGCTGAAAAAAAGATACCAGAAATATCTAAGCGCACAAAAATCGTATTTCTCTCAAATGTTGTAAACAAATTTGTTTACATCCCTGTTAGTAAGTATTTCTCCATTGACAAGATAATCCATCCCTCTGACAGGTGTGGCATATCAGGAAGCTGATTAAACAGCACGATCATTACACAGGTGCACCTTGTGTTGGGGACTATAAAAGGCCACTAAAATGTGCAGTTTTGCTGCACAACACAATGCCACAGCTGCCTCAAGTTGAAGGAGTGTGCAATTGGCATGCTGACTGCAGGAATGTCCACGAGAGCTGCTGCCAGATCATTTTGTTAATTTCTCTATCATAAGCCGCCTCAGTTGTTTTAGAGAATGTGGCAGTACGTCCAACCGGCCTCACAACTGCAGACCACGTGTAACCACGCCAGCCCAGGAATTCCTTATCTGGCTTCTTCACCTGCGGGATCGTCTGAGACCAGCCACCCAGAAAAACAATAGGTTTGCATAACCAAATCATTTCTGCACAAACTGTCAAAAACCATTTCAGGGAAGCTCATCTGCATGCTTGTCGACCTCACCATGGTCTTGATCTGACTTCAGTTCGGCATCATAATCGACTTCAGAGGGAAAATGCTCACCACTGGCACACTGGAGAAGTGTTCTCTTCACGGATGAATCCCGGTATCAACTGTACCGAGCAGACGGCAGACGTATGGAATGGTGTGAGCAAGCGGTTTGTTCACAACGTTGACATCAGCAGAGGGCCCCATGGTGGTGGTGGGGTTATGGTATGGGCAGGCATAAGCTACAGACAACGAATGCAATTGCATTTTATTGATGGCAATTTGAATGCACAGAGATACCGTGACGAGATCCTGAGGCCCATTGTTGCGCCACTCATCCGCTGCCATCACCTCATGTTTCAACATGATAATGCACGGCCCCATGTCGCAAGGATCTGTGCATAATTCCTGGATGCTGAAAATGACCCAGTTCTTCAATGGCCTGCATACCCACCAGACGTCACCCATTGAGCATGTTTGGGATGCTCTGGACGCGTATGACAGTGTGTTCCTGTTCCCGCCAATATCCAAAAACTTCGCACAGCCATTCAATGGCATGGGACAACATCCCACAATCAACAGCCTGATCAACTCGAAGCGAAGATATGTCGCACTGCATAAGGAAAATGGTGGTCACAACAGATACTGACTGGTTTTCAGATCCACAGCCCTACCTTTTTTTCTTAAGGTATCTGTGACCAACAGATGCATTTCTCTATTCTCAGTCATGAGAAATCCATAGATTATGACCTAATGAATTTATTTAAATTAACTGGTTTCCTTATAAGAACTAACTCAGTAAAATATTTGTTTGTATATGTGTGTATGTATATGTGTGTATGCATATGTGTATGTATGTATGTTTTTTGTGTATGTGTGTGTGTGTGTATGTGTGTATGTATATCTCATGAATGATCTCTGAGATCAGTGCTGCTGGGTTTCAAATCAAATGTTATCCGTCACATGCTTCGTAAACAACAGGTGTAGACTAACATTGAAACGCTGACTTACAGGCTCTTCCCAGCAATGCAGATATAAAAAAAAGAGAATAGAAAAATGATAACATTAAGAATGTGCTAACAGAACCTACCTAATCGATGTGCAGGGGTAGATATATACATAGGCAGGGATAAAGTGGCTAGGCAACAGGATAGATAATAAACAGTAGCAGCAGCGCATGTGATGAGTCAAAGTAAGTGCAAAAAAATCAATCAATGCAGATAGTCCTGTTGGTTCCAGACTTGGTGCATCGGTACCGCTTGTCGTGCGGTTTCAAAAGAGAACAGTCTATGACATGGGTAGCTGGAGTCTGAACATTTTTAAGGCCTTCCTCTGACACCGCCTGGTATAGAGGTCCTGGATAATTGGGAGCACATTGCGGTCGAATGCCAAGCAGTCGGTCGAATGCCAAGCAGTTGCCATACCAAGCAGTGATGCAGCCAGTCAAGATGCTCTCAATGGTACAGCTGTAGAACCTTTTGAGGATCTGATGGTGCATGCCGAATCTTTTCAGCCTCCTGAGGGGGAAGAGGCGTTGTCGTGCCCTCTTCACAACGGTCTTGGTGTGTGGACCATGATAATTCCTTACTGATGTGGAACTTGAAGCTCTAGACCCGCTCCACTACAGCCCCGTCGATGTGGATGGGTGCGCGCTCGGTTGGCGTTTACTGCAGTCCATGATCAGTTCCTTTGTCTTGGTTTGGAACTGAAGTAAAGAAACCTATTGCTTATGTGCTCCTTGTAAAATATATCAGCGTAGAACACTGGGTAACTTCAAGCAGACCTGATTCTGTCGACACGCCAATCGAGATGTCCCGAACTTCGCTTACTGATACACAATGGACAGTACAGAGAGGCATTTTCCCCCTTTACAGAATATACTAAAAGGGCCCAAGATGCTCACTGCATAGGTACGGAATTCAATAGTTTCCCTAACATAGAACACATTTTCATTGAATTATACATTTTTCCACTTGAAGGTCATTAATAATCACTTAAGAGACGATGAAATATGAAAAAAAGGCTGTTACACATATGGGATCGGTGCAGAAGAACGCTTTTTATTCCATTCACCTGACTGTATCAGGTGATTAAATTGTTCATTATTTCAAGGCTGGTTGACTCCATAAACGCTAAAGAAATACATTAATTATCTCCCTGGATAGAGAGACTTGAAACCATTCAGTCTAAAAAGGTGTTTGTCACGCTCGACCAGCGCCATAAACTGGACAACAAAACCAGATCGTCTTGCTTCCTCAATGTCAAATCCACCGTGAAGGGACTGTTGAACTTATGGATGGTTCAAACTCTGCAGAGCAGCACAAATATCAAAAGATTAGTGAACATTGAAAAGAAAATCTATTCATTTCCTCATAAAAACAGGTGAAATATTATAGCGCTTAAGTAACACATTTTGTAGATCGAAAAATGTGTGATTCATTCTATAATTGACAATTGTTAACAGCGGTGGTTGAACCAAGATCAACTTTACAAATGGATATTTTGTAAACCAAAGAGATTGAATGACTTTTACGACACCTATGATTTGAACCAGAATCCTTCCATTTCACTACTGTTACACATTTTCTTTTACAATTAAAAAGGTGGAATATAAAGCACTGACATTCTAAGAACAGAAAATAAAATGAGGAAAATATAAGCGACCAAGGTCAGGAAATAGCATTTTTCAAACTATGGACTGACAATTTCATAAGGGGTGAAATACACCCGCACACATCCACAAACAAAAACACACAGCTCTGTCCGAAGGACTTCGAAGTATAGGACCTGCACGTCAACAAACTATTCTCTACTTCCATCTCCCAAGTTTCACAGAAGAGACAAGGTCAGAGGCAACCGCGGTGATAAGAAGCTCGTTTAGCAGGTCTCCATATATCCAGGAGAAACATCAGTATCACCTCAACCAGATAACTCAACGAGGCCCGAATTCCTTGAGCAACATCGCCATCTGGTGTCAGCAAAGAGGGAAGACAGCTTCTCTAGTAAGTTTATGTTGGGACACTTTGGCACACTGAAATCCCACAAAAAAGGTAGAAAATCGAAATGTATATTCTCAAACCTAAAGTCTTAGAAATGTGGCACTCAAGCATTGTCAAGCTTGCTATTGGTCCACTTATAGGCTACCTGCTGAGGCATTTTAGATCATAGCCACTAAGGGAAACCACTATGCTCAACATTCAAATATCTCCGGTTTATAAATGTATTATGCCCATCTCTCAGTTGTCACCAACAGTCCATGCAGTCTGAGCTCAGGCAAAATAGATGTCGAGTGCATTTAGAGGGACTCAGATGTCTGTGGACCGAGCCTCCCGATGGTGGAAAAAAACTTTGGCGGTACCTTTGAAGATGGAGGGTCTGTTTACCCGATAGGTTTCATTAAATTAAGCCTCCATTAGGCCTCTCTTCTGCCTGATCAAAGGCATCGCTAAGAGGCATGGCATTCTGCTTTCCCCGACTTAAACGCATCTCCTCTATCAAACAGTTTTTCCCCTTAGTTTTTTGTGTGTGTGTGTGTTTGTGGGGGGGAAGGGGTTGGTTGTGCCAGCATCCCCTTTGGCTGATGCAAGGCCCATCTGCAGGGGTCCTCTGGCTTTAAGACCCCTTGTCTCTCTATTAACAAAATGAAGCTGCCAACCAGCAAACAAATTGCAAATGCACCTTCGGGATGTCCGTCTGATAACGTGTACTCTTTTTTTTCTTTGCATCAGTCTGGAAAAATGGCCAGGTTATTGAGGTCAGGCTTTCCCCAGTCTGGCATAAAAGAACGGGGTTCAATCTGGCGCGTTGGTGGCGTGAACACTTCAAACCGCAGGCGAATGAGAGGATGAGAGAGGGGGGTTAAGGGGGAAGACACCCTAGGGAGCCAGTAGTGGGAGAAGAGGTTGAGGCCTTTATTTCCTGGGAAAGGAAGCACAACAAAGACTGCTTTTTTTTATGAAAAGAGAGGAGATGGCCTTTTTCGCAGGCGGGCATTCTTTAGAGCTGGGTGTCCTGTGCTTATCTGAAGTGGGAGCACCAGCTTTGGTAGAACTCATCAGCTTTAGCGGGAAATAGAAATGGAGCCTGAGTGAAAGTGAGATGTCCTGCTACAAACGCACATCACCCCCCCCCAAAAAAACTAACGTTTAGAGCAAATTGTTTTATCAACATAACAGGGTTTCACACAGGCTGGGGAGGACACAGCTCCCCAATCGTAAGTGAACAAAGTTGAAAAGCAATACTAAAAATTGGTTTGATCTAGTTTATCCACAATTATTAAAAACAGCACATAAATGACACAATGTTGCGCTTGGTGTAAGGCCACCCTTAAATCGGACTCTACTATCAAACCAACGTTTACTTTTAGTGTAGTATAGTTTTTTGGCACAGACATCTTTTTTTTGTGAGAAGGGTATGTGACTAGGCCTATATATTTTTGTCTTAAGGGTATGTGACTAAGAACAATTTGGAATACACTGACCTAGACTTCCTCCAGTCTCTTCTCCTTCACACTTAATGTATGAGAATGTTGGCTATAAAGGTGACAAAAAAGGGTCTCCTCGCATCTAATAGCACGCGCTCAAAACAGCTTAACAGACAAAAAAATGTGAGGAATGCGAATTAGCCATAATATCCGACACAGCAGGTGTTAATTGCTTGATAATTAACCACGGCTAGTGTCGAGAGAGAGAAGCTAAAGATTAATCATCAGCCAATTAAATGCCCACGGCGAGGAAAGCGAGCCCTCTCAAAGACTAGAGATCTCTTCTGTGATCTGAGAGCTACCAGACTTTCAGAAGTGGAGCAACAGATCACTAGCACCTGATATATCTCAGTTTTGCTTGCTTGTTTGTTTAATATTTCGGATCATGTTGGTAGGTGCTTTTTACCAAGAAGCAATTGATATCGCATACACCTCCTGTTTAGTTGCACATTTTAAATCCACCTCTTGGAAAATGAAAGGCTAAATATCCTCACAAGTATCAAGGGGAACGATCCAGACAGAAGTTACACAGTTAAATGAAACCACAAGGAAGCTGAGGGCGTTCAGACGTACCGTACTCAAAGCAACACAATCCCCAAATGTAAACCTGGGGATCTTATCCTTGATTTAGGGGGCCAAGAGGGCACCCTAATACAATACTTGCATCTAATGGGAGTAATGTCAGAAAGTAAAACAGGGAGCCTAAAATATGAGTTAAAGTTAAAACACTTGGCTTCTCATTAAGGTTTGATATGCGTAGGGTGTGGGGGGTGGGGTTCTAGACAGACAGGTGCGGTTTATGAATTACTAAACAAGGCCATGTTCTGCAGCATCAACACAAGCCTGCTCTCTACGGATGATACTTGGGCTTTCAAAAACAGCTAAAAAAAAATTTAAAAAAAGGATCCACAGTGGACATGCCACTGACCTTCAATTTCAGTCCGAGTGTGTGTGCACGAGTGCGTGTGTCTGAGAAAGTGTGAGCGTATGTGAGAAGGTGTAAGTATGCTCACAACTTGGCCTGTTTATAATGAATGTGCAAGTTCCTGAATTCACTTCCTGTACACACACAAACAAACAAACAAACACATACTGTAAACTTCAATTAAATGTCTCAAATAGCCACCTGTCCTTTTGATAGCCGGGCATTTGAGCAAATAAACACCTGTTTCAAACAAACAACGGGTCTAAATGAACTGGTTACGAGTGAACTTCAGTGAGTACTGTAAAGATTGCGCAGAAGAAGATAAAGGAGAGCAACATCATTTCCATGGATGAGACGGTGTGGTTTGACATGGTCGGCTCAAGTACCAACAAGATCTTATGGTCTCACTTTAGTATTCGACGTTTTCCTGGAGGGAAATTGGGCTTGGGCGGTATACCGGGTCATTTGGAAAAAGCCACTGGATGGGTTTTCAAGACAGTCAATATGTTGAAAACTATTTCTTTGAAGTTTTTCAACAAATGATGATATTTTTTTGCTACTTAAATAAATACCTGCAGTCAACTTGAGCAATACGTTAGGAGATAAAGCAGATTGCGTTCTTCATTTCACCGGTGACAATATTTTAAATTGAGCAAAAATATAAAACGCAACACGCAACAATTTCAAAGATTTTACTGAGTGAGTTATCAGTCAATTGAAATGAATTAATTAGGCCCTAATCAATGGATTTCACATGACTGGGAACACAGATATGCATCTATTGGTCACAGATACCTTTAAAAAAAAAAAGTAGAGACGTGGATAAGAAAACCAGTCAGTATCTGGTGACCACCATGCAGCACAACATCTCCTTCACTTAGAGTTGATCAGGCTTTTCATTGTGGCGTGTGGCATGTTGTCCCACTCCCCTTCAATGGCTGTGCAAAGTTGCTGGATATTGGCGGGAACTGGAACAGGCTGCCGATCCAGAGCATCCCAAACATGCTCAATGGGTGACATGTCTGGTGAGTATGCAGGCCATGGAAGAACTGGGACATTTTCAGAGTCCAAGAATTGTGTACAGATCCTTGCGACATGGGACCATGCATTATCACGCTGAAACATGAAGTGATGGCGGTGGATTAATGGCACGACAATGGGCCTCAGGATCTCGTCACGCTATCTCCGTGAATTCAGATTGCCATCAATAAAAATGCAATTGTGTTCGTTGTCCTTAGCTTATGCCTTCCCATAACTCCACCGCCACCATGGGGCACTCTGTTCACAACATTGACATCAGCAAACTGCTCGCCCCCACAACGCCATACTGTCTGCCAACGACCCGGTACAGTTGAAACCGGGTTTCAGCCATGAAGAGCAAACTTCTCCAGTGTGCCAGTGGCCATCAAAGGTGAGCATTTACCCACTGAAGCCGAAATGCAGGTAGGTCAACACCCTGGTGAGGACGACGAGCACGCACATGAGCTTCCCTGAGCTTCCCCTGCAAACCCACAGTTTCATCAGCTGTCCGGGTGGCTGGTCTCAGACAATCCCGCAGATGAAGAAGCCGGATGTGGAGGTCCTAGGATGGCATGGTTACATATGGTCAGCAGTTGGACGTACTACCATATTCTTGAAAACAACGTTGGAGTCGGCTTATGGTAGAAAAATGACCATTCAATTATCTGGCAACAGCTCTGTGGGACATTCCTGCAGTCAGCATGCCAATTGCACGCTCCCTCAAAACATCTGTGGCATTGTGTTGTGGGACAAAACTGCACATTTTAGAGTGGCCTTCTATTGTCCCCAGCACAAGATGCACCTGTGTCATGATCATGCTGTTTAGTCAGCTTCTTAATATGCTACATCTGTCAGGTGGATGGATTGTCTTGGCATAGGATAAATGCTCACTAACAGGGACACAAACAAATTTGTGCACAACATCTGAGAGAAATAAGCTTTCTGGTATAATTTATTTCAGCTCATGAAACATTGGACTAACACTTTACATGTTGCGTTTATATTTTTGCTCAGTGCACATTATGAAGCTTACCGTAGTTCCCCAGAACAGTTGAACCAGTCACGTGTTTGTTTCTAAAAAGCATTAACGGTAGAAAGCCGGAGCTGGTGAGTCCAGCTGTGCATTTGGTTTAACTTGATAGTTAACTACGTAAGTGGTTGAATTAATAAGGAGATGGGGGCATCATGATGATGATAGCCTTCTGACGTATTTGAGAAGTCAAAGTGCTTTGGATGAGTTCTGTATAGCTGCCATCTTGATTTCCTTGCGTTCATTTTTCCCTCCTCTCCGTTCTTGCCTGTCTGCTCCTCACCCCTATTCTCTGAGCAGAGCAAGCAGGAACATTGCCCTAGCGACTCCACACAGACACAGCGTGTACACGTGCTGCTTCAGAGACAGTTCTCTTCCTCCTTCAGACAGGCACGCGTCAAAACTGTTCATTTGCACGTCTCTCGTCCAAACTCACCAAAAATGACATTTCGGTAGCCACTACCTACACTTGTAAGCATATTTAGCTAGCAGATTATATTGAAACTCGCTATTAGTTTGTGCAACGTCGAACAGTCTATCTGCAACTATGGGGGGGAGGTACAAGGCGCAAGGAGGCGCAACAAGTGAGAGAATGGTGCTAAGGCGAATGATAGGCAGCCTAATCTTTATTGATTTATTTTATTTCACCTTTATTTAACCAGGTAGGCTAGTCGAGAACAACTTCTCATTTACAACTGCGACCTGGCCAAGATAAAGCAAAGCAGTGCGACACAACCAACAACACAGAGTTACACATGGAATAAACAAACATACAGTCAATAATACATTAGAGAAAGTCTATATACAGTGTGTGCAAATGAGGTAGGATAAGGGAGGTAAGGCAATAAGTAGGCCATGGTGGCGAAATTATTACAGTATGGCAAATTAAACACTGGGGTGATAGATGTGCAGAAGATGAGTGTGCAAGTAGAGTTACTGGGGTGAGTCTTTGCAAGTCTGATCTGTGATGGATTTGTTATCATAAATGTTTATACTGGTCATTATAAACAGTGTAGTCTATTGAACATTTTATTGAGTAAAAGCTGTGTACATTAGGGAAATAGACGCCTGGCTTAAATAGAATCCTGTCTCTAATATACGCTGGTTGTGTTCATTGATTGAAGCAAATAAAAACCTGGGATATTAATTGAAGTATTATGGGTACATTTTACAATTCGTCAAATTTCTGCCCTGCTACAGCTGCCCAGGTCAACTGTAAGTGGAAACGTCTAGGAGCAACAACGGCTCAGCCGCGAAGTGGTAGGCCACACAAGCTCACAGAATGGGACCGCCGAGTGCTGAAGCGCTTAGTGCGTAAAAAGTCTGTCCTTGGTTGCAACGCTCACGACCGAGTTCCAAACTGCATCTGGAAGCAACATCAGCACAATAACTGTTTGTCGAGAGCTTCATGAAATGGGTTTCCATAGCCAAGCAGCCGCACACAAGCCTAAGAACACCATGCGCAATGCCATCCTAGACGATTCTGTGCTTCCAACTTTGTGGCAACAGTTTGTGGAAGGCCCTTTCATGTTTCAGCATGACAATGCCCCTGTGCACAAAGTGAGGTCCATAAAGAAATGGTTTGTCGAGATCGGTGTGGAACAACTTGACTGGCCTGCACAGAGCCCTGACCTCACCCCCAGCGAACACTTTTGGGATGAATTGGAACGCCGACTGCAACCCAGGCCTAATCGCCCAACACCAGTGCCGGACCTCACTAATGCTCGTGGCTGAATGAAAGCAAGTACCGCAGCAATGTTCCAACATCTAGTGGAAAGCCTTCCCAGAAGAGTGGAGGCTGTTATAGCAGCAAATGGGGGACCAACTCTATATTAATGCCCATGATTTCAGAATGAGATGTTGGACGAGCAGGTGTCCACATACTTTTGGTAATGTAGTGCATCACTAACCCTATTCTCCAGCTGGAGGGAAGACTAAACATGTAAGCCGGGATTGGCGTTATGGATACCACAGGGCGTTATGCACTCGTAATAGACTGTGTGTGTATATGCGTAGCTATACACTAAGATGAATGAGGTATTACAGTAAGGTGGGGTACTCACAAAGTCTTTCTCCAGCTTCTCCATCTCCCCCTTGTAGCTCTTCAGTCTGCTCTGGTACATGCCTCTGCTCTGGATGGGGATCTCACGCACCTCCAGATCCATCTGCTCCATCTAGGTCCAGCAATCAACTATTTCATTCACCATTTAAATGATTCAAACAGACATATTGGCCAAAATGGCTACAATGTCGTCGATGTAAACTGTGTAATTATTCTATAATTATTCTGGAAATATGTAAAAACAAAACATGTACAATAAAAGACTTGTTAAACTCAACTTATCACACACTATACTGTTGAGTATGTAGTGACTACACTGTAAATGAAATGAGTGTTGAAATGTGTTAGTGTTGAAATGAATTTATATTTACACACACACACACACACACACACACACACACACACACACACACACACACACACACACACACACACACACACACACACCCAGATGTAATGAAATTATACCAAAATAGTGTGCACAAGAGTCTTTTGATAAACATCAAGAGATTCTGAAGATTTAAACTAAAATCAACGTCTGCAAAACTTCTTAACATGAGCTACTTCAGCAGCCTTAACTTTAATCTGTTTCAGAATTGATTTGTTGAAACATTGACTGCTCCTCTTCGTGTCATTCATCAATGATTAAAAAAGTTATGACAGAAAGGCAGTTTGGCAAATAAATATGATACAATCAATTTGAAAACCCTTCATTTTAAATAGAGAGTACATTAGAGGTACACGGCGACAAGACTTTCTGAGGTGAATTTGGAGAAGCCTAATCAAGATGACATAATAACACAACGACGTCTAGAATTTACACGTTAGTTCACTTCCTTCATATTTTTAAACATGACGTGAAGACTCCTTCCAAATAACAGCTTGAAATGTGTCACAGGTATGTCACTTAAAAGCAAATTATCATTAATGTGATCACGCCATTATCACGCTGAGCAGCCATCCGCCACGTGAAGTGCTTGTGTGTCAAGTCACCGTTAGGATTACACAGGTGTCATTGTCTGCGTTCGCCAGTGAAATTGTCTCGTTTCCTTTTCCAAATTCATTATTTAGAAAATGGGAAGAGCGGAAATTACTGATCAAAGACGTACCAATTCTCTGACTTCTTCAAGCTGTTTGTCGACATTTAGAACCAGCTGTGTCTTCTCCTCTGAAAAGGGAAAGAGTAGCAACATATTGATCAGTCGACAGAGGAGCAGTGCTTTATGACAACCCAACTCCCCCGCAACGGGGGGAGCGATAACAACACACACCAGAATGCATTTGAAGATATATTTACACATTCTCTCCGCACGCCGATCCACATTAGATGTCTCTTGTTTATCCACGTGTAAAAGCCCTTTGTTGGCTTTTATAGAGGAGCAACGAGACACCTCTTGCCAACTCAAAAAGAAAGGTGTCAGCTTTACTAGGTTGACAAATTTTCTAACTTTGAGTCCCACTAAGATTTACTAAAATGAATTACTAAAATGCACCATGCTCACCTGGTGGCATCTATTGCACATCATTACTTCAAGCTCATTTGGCCTCAAGAATTTAATGTGGAACCTTGTAAATTATTGTGTGATCTCAAAATTCTGGCTGAACTAATCATGTTGTGTAGCAACTAGAGATGGGCATTAGACATTATTTCTATGTTTGAGTACATGCTACATAAAATCATTTTGATTACTCGCATGTTAGCGTGAAACGGGTCTGAAGACAGAAAAAGTTTGCAGTATGCTTTCGGTTTTTCCAATTACTGGTTCTGATACACAACTGAAAACCAAATATTTTCACTGCATTTGACAAACTCCACAAACAAAATCTTAGGGCTTCACATTTGGTCAGTGCTTATAAAAATGTAACCTGCTCAGTAGTTGCATTTGTACATTTCGAGCAATCTAATACAAATCTTGAATCGAGAACTCACGCCCATCCACAATAGCAGCAGTTAAATATTCCTAATATTCTCCATTCCATTTTGAACATATATTTGCTTTTTCAAAAGAAAACTGATACTTTGATGGCCCAGAGTTGAACCCAACATCTAAGAAGTCAAGGATCATTATAAAAGACCCGGCCTGCTGTGGTACAAAGTTCGTTAAATAGGCTAGACCTAAATTGGCCATATTTTCAATAATTGAAAAGTTGAGCCCAGACTTCCAAAGAACTTCCAGCTCAAAAGCAATCCACAAGGCTAGCCTATCAGTGATGGAACATAACAGTGTGAAAACCAAGTGAAGATCAAAAAAATGGTTTGCCCTATGGGTCTGCACTGCCCTTTGCCAGTCATCAAATCCATTTTTAAAACCTATGTACAACCTCACAGCCTACACAAGTAAACAGCCAGAGGCGATTCTCCACAAGATAAGGTATAGACCGCTACGGCACTGTACATGGAAAAAGGAGCCTGAAATATACATGGCAATTTACTATGAGTACCGCAGACCGACGGATGGGCGGACGAGTAGTTTTGTAAAATGCAGCAGCAAGGCAAAAAAAAAGTTGGAGCTCGGAGAGCCTCTTCATCTCTGCTCAATATTTAATCGCTAGTGACTGACAGGCCTTCAGCTTTCCATAAACACTCTTAAGGGAGAGAAAAAAAAACCAAAAAACATTTATGTTTAATGGAACTAGACCTTGCATTACATTGTATTGTATTCTTATTCAAAACTCAATCCCAAGTTTTTCCGACGGAAACGAAGCAAAACAAAAAAAAAACACATCCTCCATTTGATTCTTGCGTGAATGCTGAAGGCTTGGCCAAGACACCGTCAAGGACATTTCTTAGCATGCCACAACCATCATCAGTAATTGTGCATATGTGACATCCAGCAATGGCAACAAAAGGTCTTTGTCAAAACTATTGTCGACATATGAAACGGAGGGCTGTCAGCCAATGGGTACAATTCAGGCACTTGAGGGGGAGAAAAAGAAAATGTCTTCATGAGCAGGAATGGAATTGAAATTCAAGTGCAAACTGTTCTGGTAGGAGAAGAGGGCACAGAACAATTACCATTGGGTATGATGGGCTTCCGCCTTTGTTCGTATTTGTATAGGCTTATTTTAACACGCGCCACATAGGGTAGTGGGGAAACATGGCGACATTACACTGTGAAAGATGCATTGTTTCTGCCAAGAAGCCAATTCAAACATTGACAATTCAATCAGATGTAAATATCCATCAGCTATAGCATAGCAAAATAAACAAGCAATAGACCTGGAAAATATGAGCTAAGGAAAGGAAAACATTCAGTGGGTGAACCTGTGCCCTGTGAATAGGTAGACAGCCTTTGGTTTGCAAATAAAGTGTTCACTTAACAATTAGACCAGTACAGGTATATTTACAGTCATGGTACACAATTTTAGGCTCTCAAGCCTCTCTATTGGTCTCAGTTAGCCTAGAGTGAATTCTTAAAAAAGGTGAAATTATAAAAAATGGGGACTGACAGAAAAGTTTGCAATAAGTAGATTGCACATTTTTTTGTCACATGCTTCGTTAACAGGTGTAGACTAACAATGAAATGCTTACAGGCCCTTTCCAACAATGCAAAGAAATAAATTATAACAAGGAATAAAATACACGAGTAACAATAACTTGGCTATATACGCGGAGTACCAGTACGGAGACGATGTGCAGGGGTACGAGTTAATTAAGGTTGATATGTACATATAGGAAGGGGTAAAGTGCAGATAGTCCAGGTAGCTATTTGGTTAACTATTTAGCAGTCATATGGCTTTTAGGGTAGAAGATGTTCAGGGTCCTGTTGGTTCAAGACTTGGTGCATCTGTACCACTTGCCGTGCGGTAGCAGAGAGAATAGTCTATGACTTGGGTGGCTGGAGTCTTTTGCAATTTTTAGGGCCTGCCTGACACCGCCTGGTATAGAGGTCCTGGATGGCAGGGACCTTGGCCCCGGTGATGTAATGGGCCATACGCACTACCCTCTGTAGCGCCTTGCGGTAGTGATGGGCATTCCGACTCTTTTCAGTGAGCCGGCACGTTCGGCTCAGCTCCCAAAAAAAAGAAAAGACAAAAGAACCGGCGGTTTTGTATTTTTTCAAGTTAAAAACAGTCTGCGATAGTTTGACTATGATTGGTGTTAAAACAATAAATGAAATCATACTCTACCTTAACCACAAAGTATTTAAAAATGCATTGGTTTGTTATGAAAAAGAATGCTATTAAACATTTGCATATAAAGTATAATTTTAATGTATATAAACAAAGTGCATATAAATCTAACCATTCAAAATGAATACCAACTGAACAGCATAATAGAATATTGCACCATATCAAATAAAAATTAATAACAATTTGCAAAATTGCAGCATCCCGCAAATGTAAAAAAGAAGGATGCTATTACACATGTGCATTTAAAGTATAACTTTAATGTATATAAACAAAGTGCATATAAATGTAACAATTCAAAACGAATACAATCTGAACAACATAATAATAGAATATTGCTCCATATCAAAGAAAAATAAATGTGCAAAACTGCAGCATCCAACTTAAAACAAACTGTTCCCTCTTTTCTCTCTCTTCTTTATTGCCATGTTATAACCAGCAGCACACAGCAATGCTGACCACATTTTGCTTTTATGAGACATTTGCATTCAGAAATGCAATCTGCCTCACTTGAGGGGCTGATGCGGTTTCTTCTCCCAGTAATTATTTGTCCCGTTTTCGAGAAGACCCTCTCAGAGGATGTGGCCACTATGCAGAGTCTCCCTGTCATGACTTTAGTAAGCCGTGGGTAGACAGAGGCCTTGTTCTTCCACCAGCTCAGAGGATCTGCAGATCTTTGAAGGAGGTGCTCCTCCAAATAGGATAGGACCTGCATTACGGCATCTGCTGAGGGATTCCTTCCCAGCATTCACAGTTGTACTCTCGTCAAACAGCATCCAAACAGCAGACGTTTGTGGCACTACAGCTGGTGCTTCTGCTCCATCTGATCCCTCTTCTTCCTGTTGCCCTGCTGCCCGAGCCAGCTGACTGCTGGGGCTGTCCCTCCCTGCTGCTGAAGAGCCTCATCAATCGCTCTGGCATCACTGAAGGCTAACTTCTTAAACCTGGGGTCAAGTGCAGCGGATTCTGATAGCACATGATTATATTCCATTCTGTGGAACTTTCTGTCCATTGATGAACATAGAGTTGATGGACTGTACACCCTGTCACATGTCCTGTGGCTACATTTGCTTCTCTCTGGCGGCTGGTTGTGATTCGCTGCAGACACTTATACAGGAGTATCATTTTTGAGGCCGGCACATAGCTGAAGAGAGAGAACAGTAACTTATTAGTTCAGGGTCACGTTTTGTCTACTGATACTACATTCTCATATATATAAAATACTGGATTAAATGATGTAGTAATAACTGCTTACTGTTCCGCTCTCCACTGATCTCCACAGTGACCTGCTCAAAGGGTTCCAGGACTCTGCACACCTCCTCCAACACCTCCCATTCCTCTTGGGTCAGAGCATCAACAGGTGCATTAACAATGGCCAGGGTAAAGATGATGGCATCCTTTGACTCAAGAAACCGCTTCAACATATAAAATGTTGAATTCCACCTTGTAGTGCAGTCTTGTTTAGGCCTCAGCTCAGGCATCCCCATCTGGCATTGTGTAGACTTTAGTTTTTCAGCACCTACTGTGCTCCTGTGGAAGTATTCCTCAGCTGCTTTCAATTTGTCCACAGTGGGTTTCATCATCTTCAGAGCATCTCTTATAAATCAGGTGATTGTGTGGGCAAGACATGGATGATGGGTCCATTTCACATTTTCATGGCTTTGGTTATGTTAGCTGCATTGTCGCTAACACAACAGACCACTTTTCCATCTACTTGCCATTCTCTGGCCGCTCTCAACAGTTCCTCTGCCAAGTTCTCTGAGGTGTGTCTGTCGCTGAACACAAAGCAGTCCAGAAGACTGATCTTCACCTTCAATGAAGTGACATGTAGCCGACATGTAAGAAGTGGTTACCCTTGATGTCCAGCAGTCAGTGGTAAGGCAAACGGCAGTAGCTTTTTGGACTCTTTGAGGCACTGAAACCGGTGTGCTCTCGTACAGTTGTAGTTTTGAAAGGGTTTTCCTGCTTGGAATAGTGTACATTGGATTTAGACTATTGATATAATTTCTAAAACCTCTGTCCTCCACGATCGAAAGTGGCTGGAAATCGGTGGCAATCATTTCAACCAATGCAATATCAATTTGGCCTTGTTTTGCTAGACAGACAGACTTTGGCATAAACTTGTCCATAGAAGACTGCGTTGCTGTGGGTCGCGGAGTAGGTCTACTTGACTGAGTGGATACGCTGGCTCCACCACTATCACTAGCAGGCCCGCTAGTTTCTCGAAGCTCCGCTACAGCTAGCTTCACAGTTGGTTGCACAGTTCGCATATGCCGGTGTAGGTTGTGTGTAGAACCGGCTTTATATGAGATTTTGTTTTGGCAAATTCTACACTGCGCTCTAACATTATCAACATTATTAAAATGCACCCAAATGCTACTGTGCTTCCGACTCATTTTCCAGCTGTTGTTTTCACAGCTGTCCTTCTGCTCTCTCCTCGGCTGCTAAGTGAGTGACTGAGTGAGTTGGCTCGGCCCTCCCTCACGCATCTTTGGTTCATTGGTTGACACTGCGTGTCTGATTGACAAGAACAACAGGTGAGGCTTTTAGTCTGAGCAAACAGTCAAAACGAATGTGTACGCTTGAGCATTTAGGCCTATATTATTTTATTTATTTCTTCCTTCTTTGAATTAGTTAATTCTATTCATTAAAATCTTTTGATTATTCATCTCTTTATTTTTTTATAAATAGATTCGGCTCTTCTGATATGCGAGCCGGTTCCCAAAGTTCACCTACAAGAGCCGACTCGTTCGCGAACGACCCATCACTACCTTGCGGTCGGATGCCAAGCAGTTACCATACCAAGCGGAGATGTAGCCAGTCAAGATGCTCTCAATGGTGCAGCTGTATAACCGTTTGAGGATCTGAGGGCCCATGCCTCCTGACGGGGAAGAGGAATTGCCTTCTTCACGACTCTGTTGGTGTGTGTGTGGACCATGTTAACCTATTTGTCTCCGAGCTAAAGTTTTGGTGAAAACTCTCTTGGTAAATAGTATGGTCTGTAGCTTATCATGACTTATTCTACCTCAGGCGAGCAAAAGCTCAATACTTCCTTAACATTATAGATTGCGCACCAGTGGTTGTTAACAAAGACACACACATCCCCCCTTTCTCTTACCCGAGGCTGCCGACCGGTCTTGACAATGCATGGAAAAACCAGTTAGATGTACAGTGGCTTGCGAAAGTATTCACTCCCTTGGTATTTTTCCTATTTTGTTACCATACAACCCTGAATTAAAATAGATTTTTGGGGGGTTTGTATAATTTACACAACATGCCTACCACTTTTAAGATGCAAAATATATGTTTTATTGTGAAACAAACAAGAAATAAGACAACAAAAAAAACTGAACTTGAGTTTGCATAACTATTCACCGCCCCAAAGTCAATACTTTGTAGAGCCACCTTTTGCAGCAATTAGAGATGCAAGTCTGTTGGGGTATGTCTCTATAAGCTTGGCACATCTAGCCACTGGGATTGTTGCCCATTCTTCAAGGCAAAACTGCTCCAGCTCCTTCAAGTAGGATGGGTTCCGCTGGTGTACAGCAATCTTTAAGCCATACCACAGATTCTAAATTGGATTGAGGTCTGGGCATTGACTAGGCCATTCCAAGACATTTAAATGTTTCCCCTTAACCTCTCTGGGCCAGTGGGACGCTTGCGTCCCACCTACTCAACAGCCAGTTGAATCCCGTGGCGCGTTATTCAAATACCTTAGAAATGCTATTACTTCAATTTCTCAAACATATGACTATTTTACAGCATTTTAAAGACAAGACTCTCGTTAATCTAAACACACTGTCCGATTTCAAAAAGGCTTTACAACGAAAGCAAAACATTAGATTATGTCAGCAGAGTACCCAGCCAGAAATAATCAGACACCCATTTTTCAAGCTAGCATATAATGTCACATAAACCCAAACCACAGCTAAATGCAGCACTAACCTTTGATGATCTTCATCAGATTACAATCTTAGGACATTATGTTATACAATACATGCATGTCTGTTCAATCAAGTTCATATTTATATCAAAAACCAGCTTTTTACATTAGCAGGTGACTAGCATTCCCACCGAACACTTCCGGTGAATTTACTAAATTACTCACGATAAACGTTCACAAAAAACATAACAATTATTTTAAGAATTATAGATACAGAACTCCTCTATGCACTCGATATGTCCGATTTTAAAATAGCTTTTCGGTGAAAGCACATTTTGCAATATTCTGAGTAGATAGCCCGGCATCACAGGGCTAGCTATTTAGACACCCAGCAAGTTTAGCACTCAAAGTCAGATTTACTATAAGAAAAATGTTATTACCTTTGCTGTTCTTCGTCAGAATGCACTCCCAGGACTTCTACTTCAATAACAAATGTTGGTTTGGTCCCAAATAATCCATTGTTATATCCAAATAGCGGCGTTTTGTTCGTGCGTTCAAGACACCATCCGAAAGGGTAAATAAGGGTGACGAGCACGACGCATTTCGTAACAAAAAAAATCTAAATATTCCATTACCGTACTTCGAAGCATGTCAACCGCTGTTTAAAATCAATTTTTATGCAATTTTACTCGTAAAAAAGCGATAATATTCCGACCGGGAAATCGTTTTTTAATACAAAGAGAGTGAAAGTAAAAGCATGCTATCCCCTCATGCACGAGCCTCAGTCTGATGGCCCTCTGATAGAGCACTTGCCAAACGTGCTAATGTGTTTCAGCCTGGGGATGGAATTACATAGTTCAGCTTTTTCCCGCCTTCTGAGTGCCCATGGGAGCCGTAGGAAGTGTCACGTAACAGCAGAGATCCCCTGTTTTGGATAGAGATGATCAAGGAGGGCAAGAAATGGTCAGACAGGCCACTTCCTGTAAGGAATCTTCTCAGGTTTTTGCCTGCCATATGAGTTCTGTTATACTCACAGACACCATTCAAACAGTTTTAGAAACTTTAGGGTGTTTTCTATCCAAAGCCAATAATTATATGCATATTCTAGTTACTGGGCAGGAGCAGTAACCAGATTAAATCGGGTACGTTTTTTATCCGGCCGTGCAAATACTGCCCCTTATCCCCAACAAGTTAAACCACTCGAGTGTTGCTTTAGCAGTATGCTTAGGGTCATTGTCCTGCTGGAGGTGAACCTCCGTACCAGTTTCAAATCTCTGGAAGCCAAACAGGTTTCCCTCAAGAATTTCCCTGTATTTAGTGCCATCCATCATTCCTTCAATTCTGACCAGTTTCCCAGTCCCTGCCGATGAAAAACATACCCACAGCATGATGCTGCCACCACCATGCTTCACTGTGGGGATGGTGTCCTCGGGGTGATAAGGTGTTTGGGTTGCGCCAGACATAGCGTTTTCCTTGATGGCCAAAAAGTTTAATTTTAGTCTCATCTAACCAGAGTACCTTCTTCCATACGTTTGGGGAGTCTCCCACATGCCTTTTGGTGAACCACAAACATGTTTGCTTATTTTTTCGTTAACCTGTTTGGGATAGGGGGCAGTATTGAGAATTTTGGAAAAAATATGTGCCCATTTTTAACTGCCTCCTACACCAACTCAGAAGCTAGAATATGCATATTATTGTTCAGGTTTGGATAGAAAACACTGAATGTTCTAAAAAACTGTTTGAATGGTGTCTGTGAGTATAACAGAACTCCTATGGCAGGCAAAAACCTGACAAGGTTTCAAGCAGGAAGTACCCTGTCTGACAAGGAGTCGTGCGTCTTGCATCTGTTTATTGAAAAGTAAGGATCTTAGCTGCAACGTGACAATTCCCAGGGCTCCGATAGGCTCTCAGAACCCGGGAAATACCTGAAGGTTTACGAGGCAGCCTCAGGCTGAAACACATTATCGCCTTTGGCAAGTGGCGACTCAGAGGACCTTTGAATGAGGCGCGTGCACGATTCGCTCCTGAGGAGAAATTTTATTCGGCTGTTTAGGCTCAATGCATATTCCCGGTCGGAATATTATCACTTTTCTACGAGATAAATGGCATAAAAATTGGTTTTAAACAGCGGTTGACATGCTTCGAAGTACGGTAATGGAATATTTAGACATTTTTTGTCACGCCAATGCGCCATGCTCGAGATCGTGATGTAGCATTCTGATAGTGTCTAGAACTCACGAACAAAACGTCACTGTTTGGATATAACGATGGATTATTTGGGACCAAACCAACATTTGTTATTGAAGTAGAAGTCCTGGCAGTGTATTCTGACGAAGAACAAGCAAGGTAAGAACATTTTTCTTATAGGAAATGTGATTTTGGTGGAGGCTGACCTGGGTGTGTGTCTAAATAGCTAGCCCTGTGATGCCGGGCTATGTACTTAGATTATTGCAAAATGTGCTTCATCCGAAAAGCTATTTTAAAATCGGACATATCGAGTGCATAGAGGAGTAATGTATCTATAATTCTTAAAATAATTGTTATGCTTTTTGTGAACGTTTATCGTGAGTAATTTAGCAAACTGTTAGTAAATTCCCCGGAAGTTTGCGGGGGTTATGCTTTTTCTGAACGTCACATGCTAATGTAAAAAGCTGTTTTTTGATATAAATATGAACTTGATTGAACAGACATGCATGTATTGTATAACACAATGTCCTAGGTGTGTCATCTGATGAAGATCATAAAAGGTTAGTGCTGCATTTAGCTGTGGTTTGGGTTTATGTGACATGATATGCTAGCTTGAAAAATGGGTGTCTGATTATTTCTGGCTGGGCACTCTGCTGACATAATCTAATGTTTTGCTTTCGTTGTAAAGCCTTTTTGAAATCGGACAGTGGGGTTAGATTAACGAGATTCTTGTCTTTAAATAGCTGTAAAATAGTCATATGTTTGAGAAATTGAAGTAATAGTATTTCTAACGATTCAAAAATCGCGCCACTGGATTTCAGTGGCTGTTACGTAGGTGGGACGAGTTCGTCCCACATGCGCCAGAGAGGTTAAGCAATGGCTTTTTCTGGCTACTTCCATAAAGCCCAGCTCTGTGAAGTGTACGGCTTAAAGTGGTCCTATGGACATATACTCCAATCTCCGCTGTGGAGCGCTGCAGCTCCTTCAGGGTTATCTTTGGTCTCTTTGTTGCCTCTCTGATTAATGCCCTCCTTGCCTGGTCCGTGAGTTTTGTTGGGCGGCCCTCTCTTGGCAGGTTTGTTGTGGTGCCATATTCTTTCCATTTTTTTAATGGTGCTCCGTGGGATGTTCATAGTTTTGGATAGTTTTTTTCTAACCCAACCCGATCTGTACTTCTCCACAACTTCGTCCCTGACCTGTTTGGAGAGCTCCTTGGTCTTCATGGTGCCACCCCTTACTTACAGGTGTGTGTGTGAGATATAGATAGATATACACACACACACACACACACACACACACACACACACACACACACACACACACACACACACACACACACAGATCATGTGACAGATCATATGACACTTAAATAAAGCCCACCTGTGTGCAATGTAACTAATTATGTGACTTTTGAAGGTAATTGGTTGCACCAGATCTTATTTAGGGGCTTCATAGCAAAGGGGGTGAATACATATGCACGCATCACTTTTCCATAGTTCTTTAAAAATTTAAAAAGAGTTATTTTTTGAATTTCACTTCACCAATTTGGACTATTTTGTTTATGTCCATTACATAAAATCCAAATAAAATCAATTTAAATTACAGGTTGTAATGGAACAAAATAGGAAAAATGCCAAAGGGGTGAATACTTTTGGAAGGCACTGTATATTATCCATGTCCTTGTTCCGCCACGACTCCTAGAAACATAGAATATAACAGTTCTTCAGGTCCCGTTGATAGCATAGTCTGGAACGGAGCTCGTCCAGTTAGTCCCTAATGAACTATGTTCGCCAATAGAACAGGAGGTACAGGCAATTTATTTGCTCGCAAACGTATTCTCGTCAGGATGCCAATTCGACTGCCTCTCTTGCACCGTCGCTTCCTCTTCGAGTACACGGGATTAGGGTCAGGCCCGGAGTAAGCAGAACGTCCAAAGCAATTTTGTCAAAGAAATTGTCCGTAGAGCTCCGAGACAGGATTGTGCCGAGGCACAGATCTGGCTGCCCGGCCAAACTGAGAAATCAGGGAGAAGGGCCTTGGTCAGGGAGGTGACCAAGAACTCGATGGTCACTGACAGAGCTCCAAATTTCCTCTGTGAAGACGAGAGAACCTTCCAGAAAGACAAGCATCTCTACAGCACTTCACCAATTATGCCTTTATGGTAGAGTGGCCAGACAGACGCCACTCCTCAGAAAAAGGCATGACAGCCAGCTTGGAGTTTGCTAAAAGGCACCTAAAGGCCTCAGACCATGAGAAACAAGATGATCTGGTCTGATGAAACCAGGATTGAACTCTTTGGCCTACATGCCAAGCGTCAAGTCTGGAGAAAACCTGAGTCCATCCCTACAGTTAATCATGGTGGCGGCAGCATCATGCAGTGGGGATGTTTTTCAGCGGCAGAGACTGGGAGACTAGTCAGGATCGAGGGAAAGATGAACGGAGCAAAGTTCATAGAGATCCTTGATGAACTCCTGAGCGCTCTGGAGCAGGTTCTCAGACTGGGGCGAAGGTTCACCTTCCAACAGAACAACGGCCCTAAGCACACAGCCAAGACCACGAAAGAGTGGCTTCGGGACAAGTCTCTGAATGTCCTTGAGGCCTAGCCAGAGCCCAGTCTAGAACATCTCTGGAGAGACCTGAAAATAGCTGTGCAGCAACACTCCCCATCCAACCTAGTAGAGCTTGAGAGGATCAGCAGAGAAGAATGGGAGAAACTCCCCAAATACAGGCGCGCCAAGCTTGTAAAGTCATATCCAAAAAGGCTGTAATCGCTGCCAAAGGTGCTTCAACAAAGTACTGAGTAAAGGGTCTGAAAACGTATGTACATTTTATATTTCAGTTTTATTTTAATACATTTTCAAAAATGTCTAAAAACCTGTTTTTGTTTTGTCATTATGGGGTGTATAGATTGATGAGTGGAAAATGTTTCAGAATAACACTAAACGTAACAAAAAGTTAAGGGGTCTGAATAGTTTCCGAATGCACCGTACGTACAAAAGAACGTAAGATCCGAATAAAATACAAAAACAAAATAGCTGCTATCCACTGCAGCGCCATCTTTACTTATGCATAACTGTATTGATTAGGGCTGTGACGGTCATGGATCTTTGGATGTTCACCCCGGTCACCGTAATAAGCGTTCGATTAGCAAAGAAAAACTCCTCTCCTGACTGCATGTGCTGCCATTGAAATAGAATGAATAGAATGACTTACAGTAGTGAATGCATACATTTCATTCATTTTTTTTCTGTGCTGGCCCCTGTGGGAATCGAACCCACAACCCTGGCGTTAAAGTCAATGACGTCATAATGGGTGGACTGGCGGCAATTGTGAGTGTACCCATAGCAGGGTTACCAGGTATACCAAAAATGTCATGTCCAATAACCCCTTAAAACCCGTCCACAAGGCCTGAAAATGTAGCACAGCAAGAGAGGAGTTGCCACATGATAGAGAAGTATGTAGCTAGCTAGTGCTGTTAGGTCATTGTACAACTCCGATCGATTGCTGGTCACGGTGAAAAAGTTATTCTTTCAATGCATTTTTTGGCAAAATGTGGGTAAACTGTTAGCGTTTATCCTCTAAGCAGGGAATTTTAATGTTTGTGCTTTTCTTATAACTCATTTCTGTGTTCTATAAACCAATTTCTGTGTTCATGCAAGAGGCTGACTGTACAATTCATCACTATCAGTAGCTGCAATTTGGCAGTACGCCCAGACCTTGTTTTGAGAACGAACAAAAGATCTTAGTTTCAAGGTCTCAGCTTAGAGAGAAGAAGCCTCGTGAGGTATTGGTCTGTCACATGTTATGTTCCAGTATTGGTCTGTCACAAGAATGAAACAAAACAGTAATTATTAATGAATTATGCTAAAATCACGCAAATATAACTTGTCTGTGTATAGCTGTATATAAGACAACTACTGGGACTGCCCAGGGAGAGCTCCTGATTGACATGTGTACTATGGTGAATTGAGTTGGTTGGAATCTCTCCAACGCACTGACAATAAACAATGATTCATTTAAGATTGACTGAGTGTCCCTGTGTAAGAACCACCACTACATCATTGCTTGTCAAGACTTTCCCATGTTCTGGCACTGCTCTCCTCACACTCACTCAGCTACGCTCTCTCAACAAACACACACTCCCCGGCCCTCCCTTATCAGTGGGATTAGTGAAATTAATAGTAGTTTTTTTTTGCCGCTGTGATATTTAGAAGTATCCCAAAAGCCTGCAACCAATCCATTTTCACACGTGGCATTGTTTTCAAAGTAGCCAAATTTTGCAGGAAGACCACGGACACGTCAAAGCCCATTCTGTGTGTGCTTCTGCTGCATTGGGCGGGGACGGGCGGACGGAGGGGCTCGTTTGCTTGTTTCAGCAAGGAGCAACAAAAGTTCAATCACGTTGTTGAGAGTCCACTTTCGGGTAGAAACGGACTCACCCGCATGAATGACAGGCCGTCCCGTCTTCAGTCAGCTGTTTGTACCACACCAAAAAATAAAAATACAACTTTTGGGGGAAAACTTTAACAGTTATTTTATTTTCATGACGGTCTTCATCCAAACTATCGGTTACCCGGTTATACGGTAATTGTACCAGCCCTAGCGTTGATACCAAATGTCCTCTTCCTAGACCCATTCCCACTCCATTTTCAGTTAGCTACAGTGAGCATTGACAATTTGTGCTCAAAATAAAGAACTGCAGGAGGTCATCTGACACAGCGCTCTATCAAACCCCTTCTTGGTCAAATAGCCCTTACACAGCCTGGAGGTGTGTTGGGTCATTGTCCTGTCGAAAAACAAATGATAGTGGACCTATGCGCAAACCAGATGGGATGGTGTATCGCTGCAGAATGCGGTGGTAGCCATGCTGGTTGAGTGTGCCTTCAATTCAATATAAATCACTGACAGTGTCACCACCAACGCACTACCACACCATCAGACCTCCTCCTCAAATGTGTTTATTTAACTATGCAAGTCAGTTAAGAACAAATTCTTATTTAAAATGGACGGCCTACCCGGTACTGCAGTGACGCCTCTTGCACTGAGATGCAGTGTCCTAGGCCACTGCGCCACTCGGGAGCCCAAAATGCTTCACGGTGGGAACTACACATGCAGAGATCATCTGTTCACCTACTCTGCGTCTCACAAAGACACAGCGGTTGGAACCAAAAATCTCAAATTTGGACTCATCAGACCTAGAGGACAGATTTCCACTGGTCTAAATGTCCATTGCTCGTGTTTCTTGGCCCAAGCAAGTCTCTTCTTATTATTATTGGTGTCCATTAGTAGTGGTTTCTTTGCAGCAATTTAACCATGAAGGCCTGATTCACGCAGTCTCCTCTGAACAGTTGATGTTTAGATGTGAGTTACTTGAACTCTGAAGCATTTATTTGGGCTGCAATTTCTGAGGCTGGTAACTCTTAGGAACTTATCCTCTACAGTAGAGGTAAAAAGAATATTCCTTTCCTGTGGCGGTCCTCATGAGAGCCAGTTTCATCATAGCGCTTGATGGTTTTTGCAACTGCACTTTCAAAGTTCTTGAAATGTTCCGCATTGACTGACCTTCATGTCTTAAAGTAATGATGGACTGTCGTTTCTCTCTCTCTATTTGAGCTGTGGTTTCCATAATATGGACTTGGTATTTTACCAAATTGGGCTATCTTCTGTATACCAACACTACCTTGTCACAACCCAACTGATTGTCTCAAATGCATTAAGGAAAGAAATTCCACAAATGTACTTTTAAGAAGGCACTCCTTTTAATTGAAATGTATTCCTGGTGACAACATCATGAAGCTGGTTGAGAGAATGCCAAGAGTGTGAAACGCTGTCATCAAGGCAAAGGGTGGCTACTTTGAAGAATCTCAAATATATTTTGATTTTTTTAACACTTTTGTGGTTACTAAATGTGTTATTTCATAGTTAGTGGGTCTTCACTATTATTCTACAATGTAGAAAAAAGTAAAAAATAAAGAAAAACCCTGGAATGAATAAGTGTGTCAACTTTTGACTGGTACTGTAGGTCCTGACCATTCAAATGCTGTGCTGACAAGTACAAAGTAGTTTAATGTTAAAGTTTGGATATGTTCCTAAAGGGAGATTAAATCCTGGTGCAATGTCCATAGGTTGTCCTGCTCTTAGGATTGGCAGTTACTAGGATAGTTAGCAAGCTAGCTGGATAGGTAACGTCCTTATTTCACTAACACAAAGTGAATATGATGAATATAATGACATTTGCGTAAAATACGTGTCATGTGAAACTAACTAGCTAGCTGCATTGTTAATTTGTTGACATTATAGCAAATATATTTAGAACTAAACCATGTCTGAGATAGCTAGCTACAGTCAAGCCAGTAAATAGAGCTTAACGTGGCTTACCTCCACCTAATTTGGGAATCCTTCCAATTTTGTTTGTTATTTCTGCTGTCAGGGTTCCAAATTCTTGTTCGTAGGCTTCAAAGTCTGAAGACATTTTGAAGTTTGAGTGTAAAAGAGGTGTCCTCTTGGCTGAAAGTTAGCTGAAGATGAAGCAAAACAACGCTTTCTGCGAATGCGAACCGTCACTTCCGTGTTGGGCTACAACACATTTTACCCGGTAAGAAAACAGCAACTGTTAATTCATTGGTTCTTCCAATGTGAACTGTCAAAACGTTCACACTGCGGGGATAGAAAAAAACACACTTGTATTTAGAAAATAAAGACAGTTTATGAATTAAACATTTATTTATAGCTTTATCACATTGAAATAGAAGAAACCATTTGTTTTTAAGAGGACATAGCACATTTATAAAGAATAAAGAATGTTGCTACAATTTTAAATAGACATACACATTTATAATCTTTACTAATCCCACATTTTGTTTAAAAAATATAAAATGATGTGTTACACATTATCCATACCGACCCAAATAATGTCCTATTCCAATAAGCAACACCAGAGGGAGCTGTGCGTCTTGTGAAACACCACATCCCCTCAATTTTGCAACGTCATCTCTCTGCGACTTGTATCTGCAACCACCACGAACGATGTGAAGTTGCCTTTTTAAGATACTTCAAAAATTTAATTAACGAAAAAATATTATGTTGTTGTTATAGGGAACGCAGTTTGACTCGAGTGTATATTTCACCTATCTGTGTTGAATTAGCTAAATAGAATGTAGCTAGCTAAAACTAGCTGTATGGGCAGGTCAGCATTGAAAAACACGTCTTGCGATATAAAGACATCAAATTAGTGTAAATTAGTTGGCTAACATTTTTCGGTAAACTTCCCAAATGTCGACTTAATAAAATACGCTAGACAGGGTGCGATCTTTTTGTCGGTAAAATTAATTATGCGACAAATGTAGGTGGAAACGCTTTTATGCACAAATATTAATATAATAACCATCATATCGAAGTAAAATTGTCACGCGATGACATGCTGTGTGATCGTCCCACGGCATTAGTTTTTTTCTGCGCGAGCACAAATAACCACATCTGTAATTTAATTCCCGTCCGAATTGACCATGTCGGTTTCACCTTTTCAACCAGTTAAAAACGAGAATTTGTATTTGTCAAACGGCAGCCAAGCATCGATGATAATGTCAGCAGAATAAGACCCTCAATATTTATTGGAAAGGAGCATCAGCTTGCACTTTCACCACCCTCTGAATTTCATCATCATTTATGTGATCTGAAGCCTAGTGAACTGCATGCTTTCCCTGACTAGACGTAGTGGGAGGACAACGCAGCATGTCATCGCGTGACAAGTTTACTTCGATATGATGGTTATTATATCAATATTTGTGCATAAAAACACCTACATTTCTCGCATAATTCATTTTACCAACACAAAAAGAGCCCACCTTGTCTAGCTATTTTGTTTTGTCGACATTTGGAAAGTTTACTGAAAAATCTGTTTCCATCAGGCCTGTCTTGACATTTTTTATCCAATGTACTTTACTCACATAAAAAGGTTGGCTATAAGCCTGGTTAGTGACAAATCATTATTCTACTATCAATCTACAGGGCGCTTTCTCCGGTCCGTAGAAAGGAGCATATGGAAGACAAGGCCAAAGAGCGAGTGAAGGAGAAATAGGGTCCCACAAAGGAAGGAGCAGACGGGCGAAGGGAGAAGGGACGCAAAGGACGTAGCTCCTCTGGGAGCAGCAGGTTGGACACAATTTGAGTGACCGCTCCTTTCCCATCTCTCAGCCACAACGCATCTCTGCTGAATCAGACTGCTTATCTCAGCAGTCACTGCTTTCTGATCTGTCCCCACAGTAAGCCCCTCTCCCTGTCTTCACTCAGCTCTGGCTCCAGTTCTTCCAGCGGCTCCAGTTCCTCCTCTGCCTCCAGCCGCTCCAGGTCTTCCAGCTCCCGATCCTCCAGCTCCTCAGGGTCACCCAACCTCATTCGCCGCCGCAACAACAACCGCCAACGCTCACAGTCCAAGTATGTGTGACCCGTAAAGCAGTGGTCTCCACTCTCCAATCCCAGCCCTTAGTTAAAGTGCGTGCAGGCTAAATACTTTCAATTCACCTAATGGTTTAACATTCAAGAACTTCCATTAGTTGAATTCAGTATGTTAGTGCTGGGCTGACAAATAAAACCTGCCTGCTCCTTAACTCTGCAGGACCAGTGTCGGTGATCACTCCGAAAAACTAATCCAAAGACTGAAGGAGAGGGATCGTTGAGATTGGAAGTGTGACATGTTTTGGGGAGTGGAGGAATAAAGAGTAAGAGCTCTTCCATTTGTCCTGTAGATCCAAGTTATCAGTGAAAAAGGATGACAAGGAGAGGCGTAGGAGGAGCCCCAGCCCCCCACCAAGGTGTACCTGGGGCGCCTCACCAGAAACGTAATCAAGGTGAGTAAAAATTATTTATTTATTTATTGGTTTATAACGTTAGTATATTATGTATGTTTGTAATAGTGTGTTATATGTGAAAATGTGTTCGTATATAAATTGTATTTTAATATTTAAGGACTCTTGGAAGATTAGTCCAAATGGGGACTAAAAGAGATCCAAATAAAATCAAATCAAAAAATGACTGCTCAGTCTCCAAGTGTATGTGCACATTAATTTGATTCAATATAGCCTATTTGAATGCATTTTTAGTGTCAAGCTGCAGTCTATGTTGAAGGTATTGGAGGTTTGTGGGAGTAGGGAGCAATATCTCTGATGTTGGGTTTTGACTAAAGTCTCTTCTCTTTTCAGGGACACATTCAGATCTTCGGCACATATGGCAAGATAAAAATGATTGACATGCCTGTGGACAGGCTCCACCCACACCTGTTGGAAGGTTACGCCAAGGTGGAGTTTGAGACGGTCATTGACGCCAACAAGGCTCTCAAACACATGGATGGAGGTTGGTGGAGACCAATGGTTCTGGGTCTACATTGTATTTTTTCCCCCCTATTTACTATTGTAAGAAAATCTGGAGTCTTATGTCTTGCATCTGTATCCTGTAATTAGATTGATATTGTTTATAGATATTTTTTCTCTTGTGCATCCCTGATTACAGAATGAATGGCAGTTGACCATGTATCCCCTCAAGTGTGAAGATAAAGACCATTTGTCATTCCCCTGGCAAATAAGTCTCCTGACCTGTTTTCATCCCCCTCTGTGCCTCAAGGTCTCGGTCACCACGGAAACGCTCTCCGGTTCGCCGCAGAACTCGCTCGCGCTCCCCCGGTTGCAGACGCTCACGCTCCAGCTCGAACTCCTCCGGGTAGAGCTGCCTGGAACCCCTGACCTCACAGCTCTCTTTCTTCACTGGAAAAGTTTCTGTATCAAAAGTTCTACCCAGCTTCCTATCCTTGTCCTTCCCTCTACGATCACTGATCACACAGGACATTACAGGAAAAAACATGAGTATTGAGACAGCCTTTCTCTAGCCATAGTATATTTTTGTTGGTCTATAAGCATAATAATAGTTGCTAGGATCAATCTGAGGCAAGCTAGCACTGTCAAGAGGAGTGAAATGAACCCCCCTCTCTCTCATGCCATTGTGATTTGTCCTAAAGAGCTGAATGGTGGTTGACAGAATTCTCATTTTTGTGTAACTTTTATAGTTTTGTTTTGTACATAGATTGAGTGTTTTTTTGTTTTCATATGCAACTACTAAAACATGTGCTGCCTGATTTTTATTTTATTTGTCTTGACAAAATTAATGAGTCTTGGAACAATTTATGACTGGTTTCCGCCAGACTCATTCACACCAACATTCCATAGTACCTTGAGTGGTTAGTAAGGCCCTTTGATGAAGTGTAGCAAAGCATGTATTCAAACGTTTCCTTATTCATAATGCATACGCGTAGGCTAGCTAGACTGAGGGAAGATCTTTTGTGTACCATGTGGACACAAGTTTGAAACATACCACTTTGAGAACTGAGAAGCCACCTCAGATAAATCATTTGTCAAGATTCCAATGCAAAACAAAGCATGGTTAATTTACCAAAAAATATTTATATACACACACACACAAACGCTTGAAACACTGCCCCCAATATATTACATTGTAATTTTATATACAAGACGTGGACAAGAGAAACTATCTTCATGTCTAATATCACTCAAGCATGACAGCATCCATCTGTGTAGGAAGGAAAGTTTAGGGTTTAGCCTCCTTGTTCTCCTGGCTGGGTTTGTCCATCAGGTCTTTGAACCCTAGCTTCTCCAGAGGTTCCTTGGCCATCAGCTGACTTAAATAGCAGAGAATAGTTTCACATTGGTGAAAAGAGCAGTCATGTTCTGGTCAATAGTGTGTGTATACCTAGTCCTCTCATTCTCAACAGGAAAGAAGTAGCAGCTAAACGAACAGTAGTGAATACTCACTTATCCATCCGGCATTCAAGGTAGTCTTTGGACTGTAGTCGACACATGGAGTTATCATAGCTGTTGTCTTTCAAGCACTTCATGAATTTCTCTTTGAATGCTTTACACTCTCCTGCAATGACAAACAGCAAAGAGATGCATTGCCTTTCAAACACTAAACTACAGGGAAAGCAAAAGCAGTTGAACTGTCCCTCATTCCAGTATGCCTGTCATTTCACAGATCTCATACATCGGAGGTCAAACATCTCTTTCCTATACAGCTGGAAACTACTATGGAGCTGCGCACGTCACAGCTATTGCTGGAACTAACGAGTCAGTTACTCAACAAGGAATGGTTTATTTTTCTTACCGAAATGATCCAGAGGGAAGGATCCTTTGTCTGGAGCACGGGGCCGAAAAGACTTACTGCTAAAGTTCATAGCGGTCGACATGATTGCTTTTTGTAAGAGACGTATCAAAAATAAAAAACAAGACCTTCGCGATTATTTCAAGCGATAGCGCAGTTCACAGTCGCCGCACAGTTGTGACGTAGGGAAACGTTCTGAGCTAGACGTGAATAATCAACCCATAGATAACATCGATTACGTTTTCGACCATAGAGATCCTACTCAATTACTTGAGGGGTAATCATAAACCTTCAAAGTTCCAGAAAAAAGGAAATTACAGCCATATTGGTCAGGAGTGTTCAAGTGTGCTCTGGGCATTTGTAAAATCAGAGCATTGTCACATTGTCCATTTGTAAATTCAGCGCGTTTCACTCTCAGAGCACACACTGGACGCTCTGACTGAGGAGTATGGTTGATCCAAGTTCTGACCTCACAATGTCAGTCAAGCACACAAGGAAACTGGCTAACCTTGGCTAGCTTGCTAGCTACTTTCAGACACAAATGAGAGAACACCTCACTCTGACCATTTTACTCGCCCTTGCAGAGTTGGTTAGGCTGTTTATGTTATCCAGAGCGTTGGTGACTGGAACTGTGCTGCTGGCAACAATATAATTATGCTTTTTTGCTGACGTTTACTTGCACCGGCCATATTCAACGGGTGTTGACCATTCGTAAATTCAGCAGTTATTCTGCACTCTGGCACACTCAGACGAGAGTTCTCTGAAATCGGAGGAGATAGCCAGAGTGAATTTACAAACGCACCCAATTTCTTATCACAGCACTGGCAAACCATGGTTGACCACCTCCCTGACCAAAATGGCGGACCTTTAGCCCATAATAAGAGTGTTAAACACCTTCTACTATTATAGTTTCTAGATCTATGTTTTCGACAATCTACTAACTTTTAAAGGGACAGAAGTAAGTGGAAATAAAAGCAACTACAAATACATAATATTTGCCAATGAAATGTATGGACAGTGCACAGTTTATTTTGTACAAAATCAAATAGTCCTTATAAAAACTTTCACAATATGTTGGCAATATGTCAGTGTCAGAAAGAAAAAATGTGACTACACAGGTAGTAAAAAAACAAGTAACGATCATCATACCACTGGAGGTCTCACTGCGACTGCAGACACATGAGTTGGAGGAGAAGGAGGGGATGACAGACTTCAGATAATGCAGTCAGCAACACTTCGTAATAGAGCTGTAGTTTACGAGAGAGAGACTTGTCAAACCTTCAAATCATCTCATCCAAGCGGATTTCTAATAGGCTTTTTAATAGCTTTTTTAAAATCAAAACCAGGAGCATTTTTTCAGCATTTCGAGTAGCCTACAAGGTCCCAATTGTATTTTTTATTTTATCCCAGTGAACGTGCTTTGTATTGAAGTCTTTCGGATTGGGTGGAGATCAAACGGCGATGGAGTCGGAGAGGAATAAACGGCTCTTGCAAGATGTCCTGGCCAGACCTGGAAACGATGTATGTGCAGACTGCGGCAATGCAGGTAGGAAACAAACGGTTGATAAAATAGAAGCGCCAAATCGTTAATGGTCCCTAAACATGCATGTGTGCGATGCGCGAGGTGTCATAGCCTAGTGTAGAATGCACCTGCCTGTTAACCTTAAATAGCCTATACTGTTTTATTTTATTGTCGTTGTGACAGCTTGTCAGTCAGTGCTAACCCTATCTGCGATTCAACCAAGAATTGTCTTTTGACATTGTTCTGGAATGTCAAAATACAATTGTTGGTTAAATCGCAGTCCCTATCTAATGAATGTCTCTATTTTATGAAATGACATTATTTCTAGTGCACATTAAAGTGAATAGTTGTGGAAACAGGAAATAATATGAATTGCTTTTGAGACACACCTTATAGCCTTAGAGGCAGTGCTAAAGCATTGGCAGCCAGCGCCTACTGAGGAGAATTGATGGACTATGGACCTTGTAGGGCTGTAGGGTATAGGAAAAACTGCTAAGTGTATTGAGACATGCAGACCTTGTAAAAACAAAACAAAAACATTCCTATACTTTCCTCCATCATGTATGCCACTGTCTGTCACTCGAACCCACACTGTCATTCTGACAGACAAGAAAATGTGTGGTTAAACCAGTGGTGTCAGTTCAGTTAAACTTAGGGTATGGCAAAACTCCAAAATTATACTTGGAGAACAAACAAAAAAATAATGAGCCCAGCCACTGCTCAACCTCATCATAAATTGACTGATTTACTTGTGGAATGGCGCGTACCTGTACAGTGCAACATGAAATATATGCCTTATAAACGCTATCAATTCACAAGCCTGACTTCAAATGCCGACATCAATGTGAAAGTAACCAGTGCATAAAACAGATGACCGCGAATGCAAACTATGCCATACAAATCATACACATGCATTGAAATAAAAAGGCATAGGCCTACATCGAAGGACATACTTAGGCCTACAATCAACAAGAACGCATAAAGACAAACAACCCACAGGGCAAAAACTGGTTGAATCAACGTTGTCTACATAATTTGAACCAAAAAAAAGCTATGTGATGACGTAATTTGCAAAAAGTCATCAATGTAATGGAATGTTATATTTCTTTCACCCAAGTCTTAACCTAAATCCAATGACAGGGTGACGTTTTGGGTTGATTTCACATTGAATTCATGTTAGTTGACAACTCAACCAAATGTAAATCAAAACTAGATGTTGAATTGACTTCTGTGCCCGGTGGGAAACTCCACCAAAGAACGACCAAAATCACGAAATACAAAAGGAAAATCTAAACATGTCTTTTTAAGGGAGCAAAGGCCCTTTTACTATGGAGCACCAAAGCTGCCTTAATTAGAATAAAATACTCGCATAAATAGATACATGAATACATGAATAAATAAAAATGCACATATAAATAGGTAAATAAACACAGAAATAGATAAAACAAATACATTGATTAATAATTGCACACATAAATAGATACATAATTTAAATAATGAATCCCACTTTCTTTCATTTTATTCATTCATGTTATTTCTGCATTTACTTTTGTATTTATCCCTCCAGTAGGACAATGAGGGGGTGTCAAGCAAACGTATATGGGTGATATTGATTGGTTGATCAATACCACTGCACGTTGATCTATTATATTTGTCACTTTTTGGGGGGGGGATTGGAAATCTATTATATGCTGCTGTTCTGCACACGCACCATAAACACTCAAAAATAACAAATGGAACATTGTCCTTGCTTGACGTAGAAACAGGTGAACAGTTTTGGAACACTGAGCCATTGACTACCTGCCTGCACCAGGTGGTTGTGGTAGGAGTGGATTGCTTTTGACAGTAAGGCAACGGACTACAGCCATATAGGTTTGAACCTAGAGGAAGACCAAGAGACGGGAGTAGGCGAGAAGGAATCGACCGGGATGGGCGAGAGGAATGTGCAGTTGGCCAGAAGAGCATGGTAAGATAACGTTACTGAGTATCAAGCCAGCTTGGCTACAACTGATAAAGTTGAGTTGGTTAGCTAGCTGCGTTTTACAGCCAGACTCTCAGTTTTACACTTAGCTAGCTAGCTAATGAACTAACTGTAATTATCATAAAGCATTATCTAGCTATGGTAGATAAAATATTTGTCAGATATAAAGCAAGCAAGATCGTGGCATGTCAAAAGCAAAGCATGTTGGCTAGCTCCCATTAACTAGATCACTTATTAAGCAATAGAGTGGATACTTAATTAATAAGCTAGCAGCTAGCTAACTACAGTCAAATGAGGAGCATGTTGTCATGATGGAATAAATCACCTATGTGTAGCTAGCCACAATACGGATGAGCCACAATAATGGAATTTGCTGTTCCCCTTAGTAATTGTTAGTGAGATGAGACATTGTGCCATAAAATAGAAATAATATCTTAGCTAGCTGTAAATTCACATGTATGCCATGTAATTTGTCATAGCTGTTATCACAAAATGGCATGCATACTTTTAATCAGATATTGTAATTTATTAATGTGAAATAGGCAAAGTCAGGGGCGCAACTTTGGTTTTAGATGTGGGGAGACATCAATTTTTTATCCAGTCAGATAAACACTCAAAACAGCCTACCCGACCGCTCGGAGGCGTCTGCATGGTCCTCAAGCACACCGTTGCCTCGTTTTGTATCATATTCCAATGATAAAACTGGAGGAGACGAAAATTCAATTTCAGAATGTCCCCCCCGTCCCCAGTGAAAGTTGCGCCCCAGAGCAAAGTGACTGATTAATTGTGAATAAAGGTACCATTTTCTTTTGTTAATCTCTGCAGGTTTGTCATCTGATTTCTTGGAGCCTGAGCAGGAGACTCTGGGCCAATGGGAGATCAGGGGTAAGGGCGTTCTCTTTCTAGCACTCACTACCTCGATTCATCTCTCTCCAGGTGCTACAGAGACGGAATGGTCTAAGGCCTTCTGACCAACAACCTCTCCAGAGCGACAGAGAAGCTAAACTAAGCTCATAATAGTATACATGATGCGCTATGTAATCCTCCTTCTCTGTGGCAGTCTGCCTGTGTGATGACATAGCATATTATCCAAAGCCACTGGTTGGATTGGATTTTTTTGTACTCACGCCAAAACTCATGCTCTCTCCTCCCCGTCTCCCAGACTTTTATCAAAACTAACATGTGTCCGTCCCCCTATCCCCAGGTTGAGTCTGCTGGGCTACTGAACTAGAGCAGCACATCAAAAGACCTGCCACCCTGTTGTCAGCTATGCGAAGGATGCAACTATCAAGGCTTTCAAAGGCCACATTTTTGGGGATGACCAAATGCAATAAAGTTTTGTATAAACTCATACATTTTGTTACATTACAATACAACAACTTTTCCATGGAATGTTTGTCATTAACTTTTACTACTTCCTGCGGTAACAAACACAACACTTGGAGCTTACGATTCAAAAGGTCTAAAGTGAATGCTAAATAGATTTGTATTCATGTATATTAGACATAACACAGGTGTTTCAACTAAAATATACTGTATATCTCAGACAAGATTGAAGAATGGGACAAGTCGACAAAGTGAAAATAAGTCAATGCTTGTGTCCATAGCTGTTGGTATGAATTTGAGTGGTTACATACAATACCTGTTGACAGAATGGCTGTGAGACAGCGAGAGAGACTGTTGCTGTACACCCAGGGAAGGCTTTTGGTTCCGCTACCACTGAAGGCCACAGTCTTCAGTCAGGCAGCTTGAAGATGTGTCCTCATCCAGGCCCATGTCACAGCATGCAGTGTTCTCTAGCCTGGTCCCAGACCTGTTGTTTAACCCTTCAGAGTACACTGGCACACATACGTCACTTCCTGTTGAACGAGGGAGAGCACGGTTTGTTGTTTTGAAAGTGTATTGGAAAGTTTCTTAGTAGCTAGCTAACTTTTTAGTTTGGATCCCACAACGCAGTTGGCATCAGTTGCTGTGACAGGCTAGTCTCTGTCCAGTGATCCTGCTGACCAAGGCCGGGTCTGAGGAGCTATTTGGAGTAGCAGCTAGCTAGCTGCCTATCAAGCTAGCAGGGTTTTCTTGAGGGCTTGAACGCAACCCCGTGACGCAGTTAGCCATTGTGGATGGGACCGCTGTTTGTCTCGGGTTTGTGGCTGTCGAGATCCCTGCTCTTTGTACTTTTCAATCTTCCCTGTGACCTGCCCTGTCTGGAACGGCAAGGAGTAACAGCGTAACCTACGTTGCTACCTACCATGACAAAGACCAAAGGCGGTGGGAGTACCGTTGAGTAGTGTCTCTCTATCACACGTGGAGGATCTTTTAAACTAACATAAATAGTTCTACAAGCAGTTGTTACAAAAAGAACATCGCTTCAAGTGTTTTGTCCAAATACTGGTGGATCCAACTAATAAATAATGGACGACCACACCAGAGAACTGCAAACTGGAGAACAGTTTGCAGTTCTCCCAAGGTCAGCTCGATGAGTTGAAACAGGAGAATGGAAAGATGTCAGAAATCTGTAAGTCATTGAGAGAGGACATTAGTTCTTTGTGTGAATCCATGATAACAATGATGGATAAATTAGACTCGAGTGACAATCAAGGCGAAACAACATGGTTGTGGACAGAATTGCAGAATCTCCACGTGAGACCTGGATGGAGTCTGAGGACAACGTGAGGGAAATGATCTCTGAGAAATTGAAGATGGACCACAGGAAGATTGAGGTTGAGCTTGCCCACAGGACTGGAAAACCCACCACCGGTCCAGGTGACAGGCCGCTAGGGGTCAAGTTACTGAGGTTCAAGGACAAGGTAGCTGTTCTGGAAAGAGCCAAGAACTTGAGAGGAATGGATATCTTCCTCAACGAGGACTATCCTGAAGCTGTGCACCAGAAGAGGAAATTACTTTTCCCAGCCGTGAAAGCTGCCAGAGCACGTGGGGACATTGCTTACATCCGCAATGACAGGTTCCCAGAAGCCTGGAAGGGATGAGAGAGCCAAGCCTATTGGTTCATAGCTTCAACTCCGCAGCACACAACAATTAATTAATGGACTGCTGAATGTACTGTTTAATTTTTTCTCTTGCTTTGTTTGCTCTTCTCCATATTATGTCTATCTCTAATAAGCTACCCAGGGATGGGCTGAAAATAGCCCATGTTAATATGTAGCCTTAGAAATAAGGTTCCTTGAAATCAATAACTTGCTAACGTCAGATAATATTCATATATTAGCATTTTTTAAAAACCTAATTAGATAACTCATTTGATGATACAGCAGTAGCAATACAAGGGTAACACATCTATAGAAGAGACAGAAATGCTTATGGGAAGGTGTTGCTGTACACACACACAGTTGAAGTCGGAACTTTACATACACCTTAGCCAAATAAACTGAGTTGAAATGTTTCACAATTCCTGACATTTAATCCTAGTAAAAATTCCCTGTTTTAGGTCAGTTAGGATCACCACTTTATTTTAAGAATGTGAAATGTCAGAATAATAGTAGAGAGTGATTTATTTCAGCTTTTATTTCTTTCATCACACTCCCAGTGGGTCAGAATTTTACATACACTCAATTAGTATTGCCTTTAAACTATTTAACTTGGGTCAAACGTTTCGGGTAGCCTTCCACAAGCTTCCCACAATATTTGGGTCGGCAGGTAGCCCAGTGGTTAGAGCGTTGGACTAGTAACCGCAAGGTTGCAAGATCAAATCCCTAAGCTGACAAGGTAAAAATCTGTCATTCTGCCTCTGAACAATGACAGATTGCTCCCAAGGATGAACCAGACTTGTGGAGGTCTACAATCTTTTCTGAGGTCTTGGCTGATTTCTTTTGATTTTCCCATGATGTCAAGCAAAGAGGCACTGAGGTTGAAGGTAGGCCTTGAAATACATCCACAGGTACACCTCCAGTTGACTCAAATGATGTCAATTAGCCAATCAGAAGCTTCTAAAGCCATGACATTTTTGGGAATTTTCCAAGAAGTTTAAAGGCACAGTCAACTTCTGTAAACTTCTGACCCACTGGAATTGTGATACAGTGAATTATAAGTGAAATAATCTGTGAACAATTGTTGGAAAAATGACTTGTGTCGTGCACAAAGTAGATGTCCTAACCGACTTGCCAAAGCTATAGTTTGTTAACAACAAATTTGTGGAGTGGTTGATTAAACGACATTTAATGACTCCAACCTAAGTATATGTAAACTTCCGTCTTCAACTGTATACATACAGTTTGGAATTACCTGGAATTTGGAATTACCTGGATTTCTCCATAAATTGGTCATCAAATTTGATCTGATCTTCATCTAAGTCACAACAACAGACAAACACAGTCTGCTTAAACTAATAACACAGAAACAATTAGACGTTGTCATGTCTTTATTGAACACACTGTGTAAACATTCACAGTGAAGGGTGGAAAAAGTATGTGAACCCTTGTATTTATAACTGGTTGACCCTCCTTTGGCAGCAATAACCTAAAAAAAAATGTTTTTAAACGTTTTCTGTAGTTATCGATGAGAGCTGAACAACGGTCAGGAGGAATTTTGGACAACTCCTCTTTACAAAACTGTTTCAGTTCAGCGATATTCTTGGGATGTCTGGTGTGAACCGCTCTCTCATGCCACTGCATCTTAAATCGGGTTTAGGTCAGGACTCTGACTGGGCCACTCCAGAAGGCACATTATCTTCAGTGGAACCATTCTTTTGTTGATTTATTAATGTGTTTTGGGTCGTTGTCCTGTTGCGTCACCCAACTTCTGTTGAGCTTCAATTGGCGGACAGAGCGCCTTACATTCTCCTGCAAAATGTGTTGATAAACTTGGGAATTCATTTTTCCGTCAATGATAGCAAGCTGTCCAGGCCCTGAGGCAGCAAAGCAGCCCCAAACCAGGATGCTCCCTCCACCATACTTTACAGTTGGGGCGAGGTTTTGATGTTCTGTGCCTATTTTCTCCACACCTTGTGTTAATTTTTCCTTCCAAACAACTCAACTTTAGTTTAATCTGTCCACAGAATATTTTGCCAGTAGCGCTGTGGAACATCCAGGTGCTCTTTCGCGAACTTCAGACGTGTCGCAATGTTTTTTATGGACAGGAGCGGCTTCTTCCGTGCTGTCCTCCCATGAACACCATTCTTGTTTAGTGTTTTATGTATCGTAGACTCGTCAGAGATGTTATAGCATGTTCCAGAAATTTCTGTAAGTCTTTTTAGCTGACACTCTGGGATTCTTCTTAACCTCATTGAGCATTCTGCGCTGTGCTCTTGAAGTCATCTTTGTAGGACAGCCACTCCTAGGGAGAGTAGCAACCGTGCTGAACTTTCTCCATTTATAGACCATTTGTCTTACTGTGAACTGATGAACATCAAGGCTTTTAGAGAAACTTTTGTAACCCTTTCCAGCTTTATGCAACTCTTTTGTTCGAGGCATGATTCACATCAGGCAATGCTTCTTGTAGATAAAAAACTCAAATGTTGTGTTTTTTATAGGGTAGAGCAGCTCTAATCAACATCTCAAATCTCGTCTCATTGATTGGACTCCAGGTTAGCCTCGGGGTTCACATACTTTTTCCAACCTACGCTGTTGAATGTTTAAATTATGTATTCAATATAGACAAGAAAAATACAATAATTTCTGTGTTATTAGTTTAAGCACACTGTGTTTGTCTATTGTTGTGACTTTGATGAAAATCAGATCAAATGTGATGACCAATTTATGCAGAAATCCAGGTAATTCCAAAGGGTTCACATACTTTCTCTTGCCACTGTATATTCAGAGCCATATCCCTGTAATGCTTAGAGAAGATCTTATGTCAAGTGTTATTGAAGTGTTGTGGTTGCAGGTTCACTTGGCACATCTAAAGCCTTTTCTTTTGGGGTGTTGCTATAGGCCACCAAGTGCTAACAGTCAGTATCTAAATAATGTGTGGGAAATGCTTGAAAGTGTATGGGATGTAAACAGAGGTCTAATTTCTTGGGGACCTGAATATTGACTGGTTTTTCATCAAGTAGTCTGGTCAAGACGAAGCTTCTCACTGTAACCAGTGCCTGTAATCTGGTTCAGGTTATTAATCAACCTACCAGGGTGTTTACAGTACAAACACTACATGGACAAGATCATCCACATGATTCGATCACATTTGAACTAATACTGTAGAACTTTGTTCTAAAGCTGTATCGTACCCATTTTTTGCTGTGACTTATGTGGATGATGTTACAAATATTTGTGGGTCTGATGTGATTAATAAGGAGCATCCAGACGCTGCACTTGGTGAATTTATGAAATTGCTTCTTCCAATTATTGATAAACATGCACCTGTTAAGAAACGGACTGTTAGAACTGTTAAGGCTCCATGGATTGATGAGGAACTGTAAAACTGTATGGTTGAAAGAGATGGGGCAAAGGCAATGGCTAATAAGTCTGGCTGCACATCTGACTGGCTGACTTACTGCAAATTGAGAAATGAAGTGACTAAACTCAACAAAAATAATAAGCTGTATTATGAATCCCAGACCAATGATGCCCTTAAAGAGGTTCAGTCTGTTGTGGAATGGGTGGCCAGTAATAAACTGGTCCTGAACATCTCTAAAACTAAGAGCATTGTATTTGGTACAAATCATTCCCTAAGTTCTAGACCTCAGCTGAATCTGGTAATGAATAGTGTGGCTGTTGAACAAGTTGAGGAGACTAAATTACTTGGTGCTACCTTAGATTGTAAACTGTCATGGTCAAAACACATAGATTCAATGGTTGTAAAGATGGGGAGAGGTCTGTCCGTAATAAAAAGAGATGCTCTGCTTTTTTTGACACCACACTCCAAAAAGCAAGTCCTGCAGGCTCTAGTTTTGTCTTATCTTGATTATTGTCCAGTTGTGTGGTCGAGTGCTGCAAGGAAAGACCTAGTTAAGCTGCAGCTGGCCCAGAACAGAGAGGCACGTCTTGCTCTTCATTGTAATCAGAGGGTTGATATAAATACTATGGCATGCCAGTCTCTCTTGGATAAGAGTTGAGGAGAGACTGACTGCATCACTTCTTTTCATAAGAAACATTAATGTGTTGAAAATCCAAAATTGTTTGCATAGTCAACTTACACAAAGCTCTGACACACACACACACACACACACACACACACACACACACACACACACACACACACACTTAGCCCACCAGACATACCACCAGGGGTCTTTTCACAGTCCCCTAATCGAGAACAAATTCAAGAAAGTGTACTGTATTATATAGAGCCATTATTGCATGGAACTTCCTTCCATCTCATATTGCTCAGATAAACAGCAAAACTGGTTGAAAAAAACCAGATAAAACAACACCTCACAGCACAACGCCTCGTCCCTATTTGACCTAGATAGTTCATGTATAGGCTACGTGTGCCTTTAAAAAAATACATGTATGATGTTCTGTCCTTAAGCTGTTCTTGTCTATTAATGTTCTGTATTATGTCATGTTTCATGTTTTGTGTGGACCCCAGAAAGAGTAGCTGCTGCTTTTGCAACAGCTAATCGGGATCCTAATACAAATACTAAAGCCATTTTAGCGTTTTAGCGTTTACTGCCCGTGTTTCTGAACAATTCAACCCTTTTGTTAGTGTCATTGATATATGGAAATTCATATACAATATTCAGTTCATAAGCATTGACTAATTCCTCTAGGGAAGGGGAAGGAAACCCTGGTCCTGGAGTGCCGCAGGTACTTCATGGTTTTGATTTAACCGACCTGGAAGACCAGGTGTGTTGAATTTAGGCAGTCACTGAACTGATCAATTAGCTCAGTTGGTCAGAGCTGCGTTCAGTACATAAAAATGTAAGAGAATGTTTAATTGAACAGAAATGCTGCTGTACTGAGCGACAAGTTGACAAATGGGAAGGGGTTGGGTTGTGGGTACAAAATGCACCACTGCCCTTTAAATACTTCACTCATTGCTTCAAGCCACACCCACCGAACGGAGCAAACGTATCTCCAAGTCTGATCAAGAACATGAACGCACCCCTGCCGTGGTGCCTAGTTGAAACAAAATCCTGCAGTACTCCTAGAACCAGGTTGCCTACCCCTGCTCTAGGATCCTGTAGTGAAAGGACTGCTGTGCAAGGTATTGCTTCCAAGGCCCATATTCACAAAGCGTCTCAGCATAGGGATAGTGATCTAGGATAACCTCCCCCTTGTCAATGTAATTGTACTCGGTGTGTATGCAAAACCTATCCTAAAATCACTGCTACTCTGAGATTCTTTGAATATGCATGCTGGCCTGTCAGCAATGCCACGCCACCTGAAATGCAACTACAAAAGGAATAAGAATTAGCTTAGTCAGTCAGTAACTTAGCTAACGAAACACTAATGTAAATGTGCACAAGCTTCTTAAATTTATTGGCAGACTACATCCCAAAAGGTGTATTGCTGCCAACTACTGGGTGGGGTAAAAACAGATATCATTTAAAAAAAGAATGACAAAATATATATTATTTAAAAAATATATTTATAAGAAAACGCATTGTAGTCAAATGTACTCAGATCCTTACACAGGCTTTGGGGCCTGAAAGGGGGAAGTATCTTCAGACAGTATTCCCTGCCGTATTTGAGTCCTGGAGATCCAAGAACCTTTTAGCCGCTTTCACAATGATTTCCAGGTCATTTTTTTAGTTTTCTTTTGTTCTACACGATTAGTGTTTCAGGATCTCTCAACTGACTGACATCCACAGACTGTTGGGCATCCACTGCCATAGCTTCATCATCTCTACCCGCTGCTTCGACCATTGTCACTGCCTCTGCATAGGGGACCTTCTCGACAGCCCTGATCCTTCCTGCTTTGACCTTCTTTACCTTGACAGGGCACTCGGGGAACGTGATTCCCATCACAATTGCAACACCGTGCCTCCTCAGACCGTTGGCCAGACTTTTTACATTTATGACATTGAAGGGGCTTTTTTTACATAAGCTTGCACCGCATATCTCATATCCCAGCTTAAAATGGGTCAGGGGAAATTCTTCACATCAAACATCAAGAATACAGAAAGGCTTTCCTCCTTTCCATTCACAGTGCGGGTTAAGCGATGTGAATCAGCTATTCCTTGCATGTTCATCTTAAACCATGAAGCCTCAATATCCATCGAGGCGCCAGATATGACGCCATTTATCGGTGCCCTACTCCGATAATCATAGCATGTCACTTCATGCGTCGCTAATTTATACAAAGATAATGCTCAACAAGTTTGGAATGTTGTTATATATATATTCAACAAAAGACAATCATTTGTTAATTTGACAAAAAGGACAAATCAGTTGAAATGGCACTGTGGATATATTAGACTTTGTAATTGCATTGGGGGCGTACTAATATTTCACTTAACAGCCTTACCTATGGATTGTGGATCAATTGGGTATTAGCCTATTCAGTGACACCCACAGAACGAAACTGTGCAGGGTTTACACACACATAAGCGTCATAGCTCTTATTGCAGGACTTTGTGTGAAATCACCTCAATATTCAGCCTATTGTGCATATTGAACATTCATATTGCAATGTACAGCCTTACCTATGGATATTGGGACCATGATATTGAGTATCAGCCTACTCGGTGACACCCACAGAACACAATTGTGAAGAGTGCGCAGAGATATTACTGTTGTAGCTCATATTGCAGGACTTTGACTCTGGGGAAATCACCTCGCCAGTCAGTATTGTGCGTATTGGTCATTCATATTGCAATGTACAGCCTTACCTATGGATCTTGGGCCCATTAAATTGGGTATCTGCCTACTCAGTGACACCCACAGAATACAACTGTGAAGAGTTCACACAAATATTAGTGTCGTAGCACTTATTGCAGGACTTTGACTGTGGGAAATCACCTCACCTGTCAGTCTATTGTGCATTTTGGACATTCATATTGCAGTGTACAGCTGTGTTCTGGACTTACCCCATTTCATGGACCCAAGATCCATAGGTAAAGCTCTACGTTGCATCATGAATGTTCAATACGTAAAATAATCTGAATAGTGAAGTAATTTCCCACAGTTTAAGTCCTGCAAGAAGAGCTATGACCCTAATATTTGTGTAAACTCTTCGCAGCTGTGAATATTTAATTGACCCAAGTTCCATAGGCAAGGCTGTACAGTCGTGGCCAAAAGTTTTGAGAATGACACAAATATAAATTTTCACAAAGTCTGCTGCCTCAGTTTGTATGATGGCAATTTGCATATACTCCAGAATGTTATGAAGAGTGATCAGATGAATTGCAATTAATTGCAAAGTCCCTCTTTGCCATGCAAATGAACTGAATCCCCCCCAAAACATTTCCACTGCATTTCAGCCCTGCCACAAAAGGACCAGCTGACATCATGTCAGTGATTCTCTCGTTAACACAGGTGTGAGTGTTGACGAGGACAAGGCTGGAGATCACTCTGTCATGCAGATTGAGTTCGAATAACAGACTGGAAGCTTCAAAAGGAGGGTGGTGCTTGGAATCATTGTTCTTCCTCTGTCAAACATGGTTCCCTGCAAGGAAACACGTGCCGTCATCATTGCTTTGCACAAAAAGGGCTTCACAGGCAAGGATATTGCTGCCAGTAAGATTGCACCTAAATCAACCATTTATCGGATCATCAAGAACTTCACGGAGAGCGGTCCAATTGTTGTGAAGAAGGCTTCAGGGCGCCCAAACGCCAGGACTGTCTTCTAAAGTTAATTCAGCTGCGGGACCATTCATGTGTGGGGTTGCTTCTCAGCCAAGGGAGTGGGCTCACTCACAATTTTGCCTAAGAACATAGCCATGAATAAAGAATGGTACCAACACATCCTCCGAGAGCAACTTCTCCCAACCGTCCAGGAACAGTTTGGTGACGAACAATGCCTTTTCCAGCATGATGGAGCACCTTGCCATAAGGCAAAAGTGATAACTAAGTGGCTCGGGGAACACAACATCGATACTTTGGGTCCATGGCCAAGAAACTCCCCAGACCTTAATCCCATTGAGAACTTGTGGTCAATCCTCAAGAGGCGGGTGGACAAACAAAAACCCACAAATTCTGAGCATTGATTATGCAAGAATGGGCTGCCATCAGTCAAGATGTGGCCCAGAAGTTAATTGACAGCATTCCAGTGCGGATTGCAGAGGTCTTGAAAAAGAAGGGTCAACACTGCATATATTGACTCTGCATCAACTTCATGTAAATGTCAATAAAAGCCTTTGACACTTATGAAATGCTTGTAATTATACTTCAGTATTCCATAGTAACATCTGACAAAAATATCTAAAGACACTGAAGCAGCAAACTTTGTGAAAATTAATATTTGTGTCATTCTCAAAACTTGTGGCCACGACTGTACAATGCATTCAGTCTGCCCCCAATGCAATTCTGAAGTCGAATACATCCACAGTGTGATTTCAACTGTTTACAATTTTGGGGGCAAATTAACTAATTGTTGACTTTATATAACAACATTCCAAACTTGTTAAGCATTATCCAGTTCAAATATGGCATGATTCCACTATTTGTATCTGTTTGCATCAGTTTCAATGCAGGTCTTTTATTTTGAAGGTGAACTGCAAATTCTACTATTGTGGCTAATCATTATTGTGGCTAGCTTCACATAGGTGATGCAAAACGAGTCGAGCAATGCACCGTGACATTAATCAACCAATAGTGTGTTAGATACAGATGTTTGACACCCCCTCATTATAATATTGGAGGAAGAAATACATAAATGAATAAATATATACATGAATTAAAGTTTGAGTAATTAGATAATACATAGATAAATAATTAAATACATACAGATATGTAGATACAGTAAATCAAATCAAATTTATTTATATAGCCCTTCTTACATCAGCTGATATCTCAAAGTGCTGTACAGAAACCCAGCCTAAAACCCCAAACAGCAAGCAATGCAGGTGTAGAAGCACGGTGGCTAGGAAAAACTCCCTAGAAAGGCCAAAACCTAGGAAGAAACCTAGAGAGGGACCAGGCTATGAGGGGTGGCCAGTCCTCTTCTGGCTGTGCCGGGTGGAGATTATAACAGAACATGGCCAAGATGTTCAAATGTTCATAAATGACGAGCATGGTCAAATAATAATAATCACAGTAGTTGTCGAGGGTGCAACAAGTCAGCACCTCAAGAGTAAATGTCAGTTGGCTTTTCATAGCCGATCATTGAGAGTATCTCTACCGCTCCTGCTGTCTCTAGAGAGTTGAAAACCAGCAGGTCTGGGACAGGTAGCACGTCCGGTGAACAGGTCAGGGTTCCATAGCCGCAGGCAGAACAGTTGAAACTGGAGCAGCAGCACGGCCTGGTGGACTGGGGAAAGCAAGGAGTCATCATGTAGGTAGTCCTGAGGCATGGTCCTAGAGCTCAGGTCCTCCGAGAGAGAGAAAGAAAGAGAATTAGAGAGAGCATACTTAAATTCACACAGGACACCAGATAAGACAGGAGAAATACTCCAGATATAACAGACTGACCCTAGCCCCCCGACACATAAACTACTGCAGCATAAATACTGGAGGCTGAGACAGGAGGGGACAGGAGACACTGTGGCCCCATCCGATGATACCCCCGGACAGGGCCAAACAGGAAGGATATAACCCCACCCACTTTGCCAAAGCACAGCCCCCACACCACTAGAGGAGGGATATCTTCAATCACCAACTTACCATCCTGAGACAAGGCCGAGTATAGCCCACAAAGATCTCCGCCACAGCACAACCCAAGGGGGGGCGCCAACCCAGACAGGAAGACCACGTCAGTGACTCAACCCACTCAAGTGATGCACCCCTCCTAGGGACGGCATGGAAGAACACCAATAAGCCAGTGACTCAGCCCCTGTAATAGGGTTAGAGGCAGAGAATCCCAGTGGAGAGAGGGGAACCGGCCAGGCAGAGACAGCAAGGGCGGTTCGTTGCTCCAGAGCCTTTCCGTTCACCTTCACACTCCTGGGCCAGACTACACTCAATCATAGGACCCACTGAAGAGATGAGTCTTCAGTAAAGACTTAAAGGTTGAGACCGAGTCTGCATCTCTCACATGGGTAGGCAGACCATTCCATAAAAATTGAGCTCTATAGGAGAAAGCCCTGCCTCCAGCTGTTTCCTTAGAAATTCTAGGGACAATTAGGAGGCCTGCGTCTTGTGACCGTAGCGTACGTGTAGGTATATACGGCAGGACCAAATCGGAAAGAAGGGTAGGAGCAAGCCCATGTAATGCTTTGTAGGTTAGCGGTAGAACCTTGAAATCAGCCCTTGCCTTAACAGGAAGCCAGGGTAGGGAGGCTAGCACTGGAGTAATATGATCACATTTTTTGGTTCTAGTCAGGATTCTAGCAGCCGTATTTAGCACTAACTGAGGTTTATTTAGTGCTTTATCCGGGTAGTCGGAAAGTAGAGCATTGCAGTAGTCCAACCTAGAAGTAACAAAAGCATGGATTAATTTTTCTGCATCATTTGTGGACAGAAGGTTTCAGATTTTTGCAATGTTACATAGATGTAAAAAAGTTGCCCTTGAAACAGTCTTGATATGTTCTTCAAAAAAGAGATCAGGGTCCAGAGTAACGCCGAGGTCCTTCACAGTTTTATTTGAGACGACTGTACAACCATCAAGATTAATTGTCAGATTTAAAAGAAGATCTCTTTGTTTCTTGGGACCTAGAACAAGCATCTCTGTTTTGTCCGAGTTTAAAAGTAGAACGTTTGCAGTCATCCACTTCCTTATGTCTGAAACACAGGCTTCTAGCGATGGCAATTTTGGGGCTTCACCATGTTTCATTGAAATGTACAGCTGTGTGTCATCCGCATAGCAGTCAAATTTAACATTATGTTTTCGAATTACATCCCCAAGAGGTAAAATATATAGTGAAAACAATAGTGGTCCTAAAACGGAACCTTGAGGAACACCGAAATGTACAGTTGATTTGTCAGAGGACAAACCATTCACAGAGACAAACTGATATCTTTCTGACAGATAAGATCTAAACAAGGCCAGAACTTGTCCGTGTAGACCAATTTGGGTTTCCAATCTCTCCAAAAGAATGTGTTGATCGATGGTATCAAAAGCAGCACTAAGATCTAGGAGCACGAGGACAGATGCAGAGCCTCGGTCTGACATCATTAAAAGGTAATTTACCACCTTCACAAGTTCAGTCTCAGTGCTATGATGGGGTCTAAAACCAGACTGAAGCGTTTCGTATACATTGTTTGTCTTCAGGAAGGCAGTGAGTTGCTGCGCAACAGCTTTTTCTAAAAATTTTGAGAGGAATGGAAGATTCGATATTGGCCGATTAGTTTTTTATGTTTTCTGGGTCAAGGTTTAGCTTTTTCAAGAGAGGCTTTATTACTGCCACTTTTAGTGAGTTTGGTACACATCCGGTGGATAGAGAGCCGTTTATTATGTTCAACATAGGAGGGCCAAGCACAGGAAGCAGCTCTTTCAGTAGTTTAGTTAGAATAGGGTCCAGTATGCAGCTTGAAGGTTTAGAGGCCATGATTATTTTCATCATTGTGTCAAGAGATATAGTACTAAAACACTTTAGTGTCTCCCTTGATCCTAGGTCCTGGCACAGTTGTGCAGACTCAGGACAACGGAGCTTTGGAGGAATACGCAGATTTAAAGAGGAGTCCGTAATTTGCTTTCTAATGATCATGATCTTTTACTCAAAGAAGTTCATGAATTTATTACTGCTGAAGTGAAAGCCATCCTCTCTTGGGGAATGCCGCTTTTTAGTTAGCTTTGCGACAGTATCAAAAATACATTTCGGATTGTTCTTATTTTCCTCAATTAAGTTGGAAAAATAGGATGATCGAGCAGCAGTGAGGGCTCTTCGATACTGCACGGTACTGTCTTTCCAAGCTAGTCGGAAGACTTCCAGTTTGGTGTGGCGCCATTTCCGTTCCAATTTTCTGGAAGCTTGCTTCAGAGCTTGTGTATTTTCTGTAGAGGTTGACCGATTATGATTTTTCAACGCCGATACCGATTATTGGAGGCCCGATGCCGATTAATCGGTCAATTTTTTGTTTATTTATTTGTAATAATGACAATTACAACAATACTGAATGAACACTTATTTTAACTTAATGTAATACATCAATAAAATCAATTTAGCCTCAAATAAATTATGAAACATGTTCAATTTGGTTTAAATAATGCAAAAATAAAGTGTTGGAGAAGAAAGTAAAAGTGCAATATGTGCCATGTAAAAAAGCTAACGTTTAATTTCCTTGCTCAGAACATGAGAACATATGAAAGCTGGTGGTTCCTTTTAACATGAGTCTTCAATATTCCCAGTTAAGAAGTTTTAGGTTGTAGTTATTATAGGAATTATAGGACTATTTCTCTCTATACGATTTGTATTTCATATACCTTTGACTATTGGATGTTCTTATAGGCACTTTAGTATTGCCAGTGTAACAGTATAGCTTCCGTCCCAATTTGTAAGTCGCTCTGGATAAGAGCGTCTGCTAAGTGACTTAAATGTAAATGTCTCTCTCCTCGCTCCTACGTGGGCTTGAACCAGGAACACATCGACAACAGCCACCCTCAAAGCAGCGTTACCCATGCAGAGCAAGGGGAACAACCACTCCAAGTCTCAGAGCGAGTGACGTTTGAAACGCTATTAGCGCGCACCCGGCTAACTAGCTAGCCATTTCACATCGGTTACACCAGCCTCATCTTGGGAGTTGATAGGCTTGAAGTCATAAACAGCGCAATGCATTGCGAAGGGCTGCTGGCAAAATGCACGAAAGTGCTGTTTTGAATGAATGCTTACGAGCCTGCTGCTGCCTATCATCGCTCAGTCAGACTGCTCTATCAAATCATAGACTTAATTCTAACATAATAACACACAGAAATATGAGCCTTAGGTCATTAATATGGTCGAATCCGGAAACTATCATCTCGAAAACAAAAGTTTTTCCGTTCCGTATTTTATCTAACGGGTGGCATCCATAAGTCTAAATATTCCTGTTACATTGCCCAACCTTCAATGTTATGTCATAATTACGTAAAATTCTGGCAAATTTGTTCGCAACGAGCCAGGCGGCCCAAACTGTTGCATATACCCTGACTCTGCGTGCAATGAACGCTAGAGATGTGACACAATTTTATGTTAGCAGGCAATATTAACTAAATATGCAGGTTTAAAAAATATATACTTGTTTATTGATTTTAAAGAAAGGCATTGATGTTTATGGTTAGGTACATTGGTGCAACGACAGTGCAATGTAAGGCAGGTGGTTAGAGCGTTGGACTAGTAACCGGAAGGTTGAAAAAACGAATCCCCGAATCCCCCCTGAACAAGGCAGTTAACCCCCGTTCCTATGCCGTCATTGAAAATAAGAATGTGTTCTTAATCTGACTTGCGTAGTTAAATAAAGGTGTAAAAATAAAAAAATCGGCAAATCGGTGGCCAAAAATACCGATTACCGATTGTTATGAAAACTTGAAATCGGCCCTAATTAATCAGCCATTCCGATTAATCGGTCGACCTCTAATTTTCAGTATACCAGGGAGTAAGTCACGAGAAGGCGAGTTCGAGTCACCAAGGGTCGAGTCCAAGTCAAGTCACAAGTCTTGAAAATCGGGACGTGAGTCCTGGACTCGAGTACTACAACACTGCAATGACGGCCTAGGATAGGCTACTGTGCTAAGCACAATATTAGCAGAAATGGGTGCGCAAAGCAGCGAGGGTTCTGTTCTCTAGCAGTGAGAAGGATGCGCCAAACCCGGAACACGCAGCCTACATCAGCTGGTGAGCTGAGGTGGAGCAAGCGATGATTATGGGCAGGAAGACTCCGCTCTGGCTCCGCCTCTGATCATAGGCTACATATCACGCAAGCGACTCTCTTGCTTTCCCGTAACCATCAGTCACCAACCTACTATTTATTTATTTATTAATTCAAAAAATAAATTATAATTTAACCTTTATTTAACTAGGCAAGTCAGTTGAGAACAAAATCTTATTTACAATGACGACCTACACCGGCCAAACCCGGATGACGCTGGGCCAATTGCACGCCGCCCTATGGGACTCCCAATCACAGCCGGTTGTGATACAGCCTGGAATGGAACCAGGGTGTCTGTAGTGACGCCTCTGGCACTGAGATGTTCAGTGAGGAATTAGTGTATTTCACTGATTTATGCAGGGTAATTTACACCAGTGATGTACTGTACCACTGTCAGAGGGATAGCCATTTGCTCCCACATGTTGATGAAGCCATACAGTATTATGCTAATGTTCAGAATGTCTCCCCTGTGTGGTCCTACTGATATAAGGCCAGATATTGTAGGCCCGCATACAACCTCATCTCTCTTATCAGGATGCTTCCCTTCAATGGCCACAGCCCACAGAGAATGACTGCCATTTTGTTTTCCCACACGGGAATTTGTCTGTACCCTCCATGAAGGGCAGCATCCAAATGCTGAGGCAGAGAGAAACTGTTAAGCTTTACTAGTCACTGACCTACCTCGTCTAGTGGAGCACAGAGTAAGAACGAATAAGCCATCAAACACAGACGCCCAGGTGTGGATACACATGCACGCGAACACATGCACACGAACGCACGCACGCACGCACACACACACACACACACACACACACAGTCTTGTATAACTAACCTTGTGGGGACACACAATTCAGTCCCATTCAAAATTCTATTTTGCCTAACCACTAACCCTAACCTTAACCCTAACCTTAACAATGAAACCTAACATTAACCCTAAATCTAACTTTTAACACTAATTCTAACCTTAACCCTAACCTTAACAATGAAACCTAACATTAACCCTAAATCTAAATCTAACTTTTAACACTAATTCTAACCTTAACCCTTAACCGTCTAGAAATGGCATTTCACCTTCTGGGGACTAACAAAATGTCCCCAGTTGGTCAAATTTCTGTTTGTTTATTATAGTTAAACACGCCCACAACCACAGGGCATGATAACAATGCCTAGCTCAGCTCTCAGCTCTCTGTCAGACTAGTGCCCAGAGAAGCAGGAAAAGAATGTGGTGAAAGCAGTGTAGTGTAGACCTACTGCTGAAGCGATCTAACTAATGTATGCTATGGTGACAAAGGGGTTAAAACATCAGCCATTCTAGGGAACATGAGAGGGTAGGCATTAGGCGGCCAATTAATGAATCAATTAATAGCCTTGTTATCTCGTTCTGACTAATTAAACACTCCCCCCCCCCACTGTCTGTACTGTGATGCTGCTTTGCACACAAACACGTGTGCGCACACACACACACACACACACACACACACACAGGGGGAATCCAATGTGTGTTAACGAGGATGTGTTTTCCACCTTACCGATACTAACATGTCAAGTGGAAAATCCCAGTGACAGAAGCACGTGTTTTCTGTTGCTGGTCAGTTTGCTTTCCTCCGCTCTCTGATTCACACACCTAGTGACCCCACCTCTGGCTATAGAAAGGAGGCCAGTTCTGATGGGGATTGTTTCCATAGAGATGGAGTCATTGTTTACGGACATGTGAGGCCACACCCTGATTACATGTTCTGGGCACTCAGAGCTGAAGCATACAGTGGAGAGAGGGGACAAAGTCTACACAAAGCAGATCCCACCCCCCCATCTCTGTCTCTCTCTCTTTATTTTCCCTCCCCCTTTCCAATGTCACATGTTTCTCTCTGGTACTTGCCCCAGCACTTAAAAGGGTCTGTATCTCCATCTGAGCTTTCTCTGCATCCCAAGAGTACATGGAAATGCAAGAATAGACTCTATACCTACCGCTTAGCTCTCAACTGACTCTCTTGAGTTGTACACTCTAGCAGCGTGCGTGCGTGTGTGCGTGTGCGTGTGCGTGTGCGTGTGTGTGTGTGTGTGTGTGTGTGTGTGGAGCACAAGGCTGCAGTGCCTTTGTGTTTGGGAGGGGCTTTCCAGTGTCTGTGAATGTGGTTTGTCAGAACGAGGCGTCAGAATTATCTGCAAAGAGGGTGGTCTTGCCAGCTGTGCAAACTTCCTCTACACTTCATGGGAGGTTTCAATGGCTCAGGACCTATTAAAATGAGTAGAAACATTGAGCCTAAGTAAGCTAAAATGATATTGAACACAAATGATGTACCCACACAAACTTATGCACGTGCAAACGTGCATGCATACAGTTGAAGTCGGAAGTTTACATACACTTAGGTTGGAGTCATTAAAACTTGTTTTTCAAACGATTGCCTCGCCTGGTTTACCAACTACTTCTCTGATAGAGTTCAGTGTGTCAAATCGGAGGGCCTGTTGTCCGGACCTCTGGCAGTCTCTACGGGGGTGCCACAGGGTTCAATTCTCGGGCCGACTCTCTTCTCTGTATACATCAATGATGTCGCTCTTGCTGCTAGTGATTCTCTGATCCACCTCTACGCAGACGACACCATTCTATATACTTCTGGCCCCTCTTTGGACACTGTGTTAGCTAACCTCCAGACGAGCTTCAATGCCATACAACTCTCCTTCCGTGGCCTCCAACTGCTCTTAAATGCAAGTAAAACTAAATGCATGCTATTCAATCGATCACTGCCCGCACCTGCCCGTCCGTCCAGCATCACTATTCTGGACGGCTCTGACATAAAATACGTGGACAACTACAAATACCTGGGTGTCTGGTTAGACTGTAAACTCTCCTTCCAGACTCACATCAAACGTCTCCAATCCAAAGTTAAATCTAGAATTGGCTTCCTATTTCGCAACAAAGCATCCTTCACTCATGCTGCCAAACATACCCTCGTAAAACTGACCATCCTACCGATCCTCGACTTCGGCGATGTCATCTATAAAATAGCCTCCAACACTCGACTCAACAAATTGGATGCAGTGTATCACAGTGCCATCCGTTTTGTCACCAAAGCCCCATACTCTACCCACCACTGCGACCTGTACGCTCTCGTTGGTTGGCCCTCGCTTCATACTCGTCGCCAAACCCACTGGCTACAGGTTATCTACAAGTCTCTGCTAGGTAAAGCCCGGCCTTATCTCAGCGAACTGGTCACCATAGCAGCACCCACCCGTAGCACGCGCTCCAGCAGGTATATTTCACTGGTCACTCCCAAAGCCAATTCCTCCTTTGGTCGTCTTTCCTTCCAGTTCTCTGCTGCCAATGACTGGAACGAACTGCAAAAATCACTGAAGCTTGAAACTCATATATCCCTCACTAGCTTTAAGCACCAGCTGTCAGAGCAGCTCACAGATCACTGCACCTGTACATAGCCCATCTGTTAACAGCCCATCTATCTACCTCATTCCCATACTGTATTTATTTATTTATCTTGCTTCTTTGCACCCCAGTATCTATACTTGCACATTCATCTTCTGCACATCCACCATTCCAGTGTTTAATTGCTATATTGTAATTACTTCGCCACCATGGCCTATTTATTACCTTAACTCCCTTATCTTACCTCATTTGCACTCACTGTATATAGACTTCTTTTTTCTACTGTATTATTGACTGTATGTTTTGTTTATTCCATGTGTAACTCTGTGTTGTTGTATGTGTCAAATTGCTATGCTTTATCTTGGCCAGGTCGCAGTTGCAAATGAGAACTTGTTCTCAACTAGCCTACCTGGTTAAATAAAGGTGAAATAAAAAAATTCAAAAATTCAAAAACGCCACAAATTTCTTGTTAACAAACTATAGTCGGCAAGTTGGTTAAGACATCTACTTTGTACATGACACAATACATTTTTCCAACAATTGTTTACAGACAGATTATTTCACTTATAATTCACTCTATCACAATTCCAGTGGGTCAGAAGTTTACATACACTAAGTTGACTGTGCCTTTAAACAGCTTGGAAAATTCCAGAAAATTATGTCATGGCTTTAGAAGCTTCTGATAGGCTAATTGACATCATTTCAGTCAATTGGAGGTGTACCTGTGGATGTATTTCAAGGCCTACCTTCAAACTCAGTGCCTCTTTGCTTGACATCATGGGAAAATCAAAATAAATCCTCAGAAAAAAAATTGTAGAACTCCACAAGTCTGGTTCATCCTTGGGAGTAATTTCTAAACGGCTGAAAGTACCACGTTCATCTGTACAAACAATAGTACACAAGTATACACACCATGGGACCACACAGCCGTCATACTGCTCTGGAAGGAGACGCGTTCTGTCTCCTAGAGATGAGCGTACTTTGGTGCGAAAAGTGCAAATCAATCCCAGTACAACAGCAAAGGACCTTGTGAAGATGCTGGAGGAAACAGGTAAAAAAGTATCTGTATCCACAGTAAAACGAGTCCTATATCGACATAACCTGAAAGGTCGCTCAGCAAGAAGAAGCCACTGCTCCAAAACCGCCATAAAAAAAGCCAGACTACGGTTTGTAACTGCAGATGGGGACAAAGATTGTACTATTTGGAGAAATGTCCTCTGGTCTGATGAAACAAAAATAGAACTGTTTGGCCATAATGACCATCGTTATGTTTGGAGGAAAAAGGGGGAGGCTTGCAAGACGAAGAACTCCATCCCAACCGTGAAGCATGGGGGTGGCAGCATCATTTTGTGGGGGTGCTTTGCTGAAAGAGGGACTGGTGCACTTCACAATATAGATGGCATCATGAGGTAGGAAAATGATGTGGACATATTGAAGCAACATCTCAAGACATCAGTCAGGAAGTTAAAGCTTGGTTGCAAATGGGTCTTCCAAATGGACAATGATCCCAAGCATACTTCCAAATTGTGGCAAAATGGTTTAAGGACAACAAAGTCAAGGTATTGGAGTGGCCATCACAAAGCCCTGACCTCAATCCCATAGGAAATTTGTGGGCAGAACTGAAAAAGCGTGTGCGAGCAAGGAGGCCTACAAACCTGACTCAGTTACACCAGCTCTGTCAGGAGGAATGGGCCAAAATTCACCCAACTTATTGTGGGAAGCTTGTGGAAGGCTACCCGAAACGTTTCACCCAAGTTAAACAATTTAAAGACAATGTTACCAAATACTCATTGAGTGTATGTAAACTTCTGCCCCACTGGGAATGTGGTGAAAGAAATAAAAGATTAAATAAATCATTCTCTCAACCAGTCTGACATTTCACATTCTTAAAATAAAGTGGTGATCCTAACCGACCTAAGACTGGGAATTTTTATAGGTATCAGCTGATTGGGCTACATTCACATTGTCAAGAGTTTCAAAAGCCTTGAATAAGCTCAATTCCTGGATGAGTGCTCTCTTTCTAGTCAATGCATAAGGTCATTCAGTCAGCCAATTTCCATCTCAGAATAGCGCGTGTGTTCGTGTGTGTGTGTGTGTGTGTGTGTGTGTGTGTGTGTGTGTGTGTGTGTGTGTGTGCGTGTGCAATGCATGGGTTATCACAGTAGAGAGATAACATCTCTCATATCTTCAGGACACCCATGCTTATAAACATGAACGTCTCTTTGTTGTGTCCCAAAAAAGGCCAGGTGCAGGCCTATTCATGTTTGTGGCAGATGCAATTTGACAGTTTATTCTTTCCATAGCACAGTGCTTTCTGCAGAGTTCTGTCATGTGTTTGCCTGTCATAGCTCTGTAGTCGCTGTGTGTGCGGGACCGTGCGTACATGCTTGCATGTGTGTGATAGTCTAGCGATGGCCTGGAGGTCTGTTGAACAGTGCTCTACTACTCTCTGTGGAGTTTGATCAGTGAATAAATACAGCATCTAGCTCATTTCCTGTGCGAAGCCTAAATATGGTTTCCCCTAATCCGATTCTGTAGCTCTGCTGTCTTTGGTCCACACACAAACCCACTCTCTATCTCTTTCTCTCTCTACGCAGCTCTATCCAGTTATACTGGGTTTGCTTCATTTACCTATTACCTTTCAGAACTGCAGGTGTCAGCACTTTTAGTATTTATAGTTTGGACCTTGAGCTCATATCCCTTCTGTTGCACCGCATTTATGACGCCATCTCTCCCCTTTGGTTCCTCTCTCCCCCTCTCCCTCCATATCTCTCCATCCCCACTGTTCTCTCCCTCCCTCTCTTTCCCCCTTCTCATGCCCTCCCCTCTCTCCTCAGAGCCAGACTGGGCTTCAGTGACTCTGGGTGTGTTTGTGTGCCAGGGCTGTTCCCTCCTCCACAGAGGCATCCCCCACATCAGCAGGGTCAAGTCTGTCCAGCAGGAGACATGGGACGCCTCAGAGGTCGAGGTCAGTAACCCCCTGCCATAGAGGGAAGCAGGAGAGCAAGATACTGGGACCATGTACATGATATTGTGTTGCATTACATTGGTACAAGTACATTTTATTACATGTCACAACCTGATTTGAGATCAGATCTTGCCATCCAAGTTCTTAAGTCTGCTCATGTTAGAACAAGCAAAAAACTGACCCGCAGTCAGTTCCAGTAGTGTGTCTGAATGGGATGCGCAGGTCAGTTGTTTATTCACCCGCACCCACCCGCAATCGCTTTTAACCCCTTCTGCAACCACCTGACTATATGTGATAAAGGGAACATCTGAGGGCCACACCTGACCCTAACCCGCAAATATAGAAAATGTGCTGTACAGCTCCCTTTTTTCTCTTGAACATTTATTGAACAAATAGGTTTTTCTTCAACATATATTAATTAGTTTATTTCATATTTAGGTCTATTGAACAGTATATGACGATGCAAGCTCTCTAATGCTCTCCCATAACATAGAACCACCATTCTCCATTCCCCATGCGTGCCAAGTATTAACAGGTGGTCCTTGTTAAAAGTTAATTTGTGGAATTTCTTTCTTATTGCATTTGAGCCAATCAGTTGTGTTGTGACAAGGTAGGGGTGGTAATATGTATGTGAATATATATATATATATATATATATATATATATATATATATATATATATATATATATATATATATATATTGAAGTCGGAAGTTTACATACACCTTAGCCAAATACATTTAAACTCAGTTTTTCACAATTCCTGACATTTAATCTTAGTAAAAAAATTATTTCAGCTTTTATTTGTTTCATCACATTCCCAGTGGGTCAGAAGTTTACATACACTCAATAAGTATTTGGTAGCATTGCCTTTAAATTGTTTAACTTGGGTTAATACATACTTTTAAATTATATTATGTGAGCTAAACATAAAAAAAATGAAAACATGTTTTGTTCTTAAAGTATGATTTTTGGAGATTACTAATATTACTGTCCCCACTACAACAACAAAATACTTAAATATATGTAATTTTGTACTGTAGAATTCCATTCATTCCTATGGAAGACTGCTCCTACTTGGGATTGCCAATATGGCTGACCGGTGGCTTCAAAGCCTTTCAATGGCCAGTACATAGCATCAGCAATCCAGGGTTTATATACGTCATTGGTTGTCAATGCATTCATTGATTTGTATTAAAACCGAGAAACTTTTATTGTTCCATCTGTCCTCAGCTAATGGCTGCCATGGGTAATGAACCAGCCAAAGCCAAGTATGAACAGAAGGTTCCAGCATTCTACTACAGACCCAAACACACAGACTGCAAGTAAGTCACCCACATGACTGAGTTCTAATGATGTACTAACAACGTCTGGTCGATTAGTATGTAGACACTTAGTGGTATACAAAGACATCACTGCTTTGTCAAGTGTTGTTACTGTAAAACGCTTACTGTTTCACACCCGTACTGAAATGTAAGACGCTTCAGTACTTCTTCTTCCTTTGTGTGTGTGTGTGTGTGTGTGTGTGTGTGGTATGTGTGCACGTGTGTGTGTGTGTGTGTGTGTGTGTCAGTGCGTTTGCCTGAGAGAGAGAGAGAGAGAGAGGTGTGACTTCTACAATGACAACTCCGAGTTGTGCCTGTGCCATTACTTTTCTCTGTGGGTGCCAACCCAATAAGCATATTACATGTGAGAGAGGGAAGAGTGAGAGACAGATTTGGTTCTGTGTCAATTGAATGGGTTACTTTAATCTGAATTATCTGATGTTTGTTCTGAAAAGATGAACAAATACGGTCTGACCGTACTGACATGATTATAAGAGACACCGGAAAAAGATGGAAACATCTAAAATAGACCTGCATACAGCTTAAAAACATCTATCAGAGAGGGAGAGAGGGGAGAGGCTGTTGTTGTCATGGTGAGGTTCACTCCTCTACACACACAACCAAAAATAGATAATCTGTTATTAATCTGTTTACTCATGCTAATCAATCTCTTTGTCCTGGAGTAAAGGTGTAAAGGAGTGTGTGTGTGTGTGCGTGCGTGTGCGTGCCTGTGGGCAATGAAGATGAAAGGAAAGGAGAATCTGTCACCGCGAGATAAGTAGAAATGTGGCCTGTGTCCCAACCTCCCAGCTTGTTAGGTCATCATTCATTCACATAGCAGCGTGGCACCTGTGCCATAGAGAAAGGTGAGAGAAGGTGAAACTCATCCATTGCTTCATTGTGCTCCAGGCTACTGCGGGAGCAGTGGATCCGAGCCAGGTACGAGAGGAACGAGTTTGAGTTCATCGAGAAACAGGAGCCATACTCTGCAGGTGAGCTGGCACACACACACACACACACACACACACACACACACACACACACACACACACACACACACACACACACACACACACACACACACACACACACACAAAGCTTTGCCTATGCAAAGCTATGGATGCAGAGCTATGCAAAATCAAACCAACAAATCGTCCTCTGAAAATGAATGAAATCCTTTCTCAAGCATCAAGTCAGAACATTTTTTCATCCATTGCACTCAACAGTGGCCACATAAATGCTTTTTGTGAACTATGAATTTGAAGAAAGGATGACGTTGAGGCGTAGAATGAAGGCAGAGTGAATATGTCTGGCCTTGTATTCTTCCTTGGTGGTTGTTTGTGTTCTTATTAAGCTGAGACAGACAGTAAAAGTGTCAATGTCAGTGAATGACTCATGCTCTTTTTTTTGATTGCATGAAAGCACTCTCGCTCTTATTGGAGCCAGACTGGACTCTCATTGATTAAAGATGACCTCATCTGTTTACTATGAGATTCAACTTCCTCCTTGGGCACATACGCACACAGTAGTGATACGCGGGTTGACTCATAACCCGCAGTTATATCCTCAGGGTGGTCAGGTTTAAGGGTTATGTAATATTGTGTGGATGAAGGGCGGGTGGGTAAAGAGAAAACAGTGCAATAAAAATCCATGAATGTAGAATTCTTGTGAAATTCATATCTATAGGCTACTTTGAGGTTTTTCGTTCAGATTTTTTTTTTATCTGGCATTAGCTTTAGGGCCTAAAAAATTAATTGTTCAATAAATGTTCAATAGAAAAAAGGGCACTGTGGGGGGTTGTGGGTGGTTGCGGGTGATCAAACAGCTGACCTGCGCTTGACTAACTCACACACATACACACGTGCATGCACAAGCATGCACACACACACAGCGCACACAAACACACACGCACACAAACAGACAGACACACACACCTTTGTTTTGTTTTATCCTTGTGAGGACCGAACAATTGATTCCCATTCAAAATCCTATTTTCCCTAACCTCTAAACCTAACCCTTAACCTAACCCTAACCTTAACCCCAAACCCCTAATACTAAAGCTAACCCTAACTCCTAACCCTTAATCTAACCCTTAACCCTAAAATAGTATTCTTCCATGTGGGTACCGGCAAAATGTTCCCACTTGTCTGAATTTTCCTTGTTTTACTATCCTTGTGAGGACTTCTGGTCTCAACAAGGATAGTAAAATCAAAAACACACATACTCCTTTCCTTCCATCTTAATTACACACACACACACACACACACACACACACACACACACACACACACACACACACACACACACACACACACACACACACACACACAGCTATCTGTCTGTGATACATAGGGATGCATTAGGCAGGAGATTTGTATTTGTTTATATCTATTTGCATCACATAATATTTGCATCGTCTATACATTTGCATCGGCTGTACCCAGGGTTAAAATTAGACATCTGTCGCCTCTCTACCCTCTTTAGGGCCTTATATGTTCTGTTACCGACAGTACCTTTGAAAAATGTTTGGACACACCTACTCATTCAAGGTTTTTTGTTTAAAATACTCATTCAAGGTTTTTTGTTTGAAATAACACATGTGGAATCATGTAGTAACCATGATTCCAACAAATCAAAATATATTTTATATTTGAGGTTCTTCAAATAGCCACCCTTTGCCTTGATGACAGCTTTGCACACTCTTGGCATTCTCTCAACCAGCTTCATGAGGTAGTCACCTGGAATACATTTCAATAAACAGGTGTGCCTTGTTAAAAGTTAATTTGTGGAATTTCTTTCCTTCTTAATGCGTTTGAGCCAATCAGTTGTATTGTGACAAGGTAGGGTGGTATACAGAAGATAGCTCTATTTGGTAAAATACCAAGTCCACATTATGGCAAGAACAGCTCAAATAAGCAAAGAGAAACAACAGTCCATCATTACTTTAAGACATGAAGGTCAGTCAATCTGGAAAATTTCAAGAACTTTGAAAGCTTCTTCAAGTGAAGTCGTAAAAACCAAGAAGTGTTATGATGAAACTGGCTCTCATGAGGACCGCCACAGGAAAGGAAGACCCAGAGTTACCTCTGCTGCAGAGGATAAGTTCATTAGAGTTAACTGCACCTCAGATTGCAGCCCAAATAAATGCTTCACAGAGTTCAAGTAACAGACACATCTCAACATCAATTGTGCAGAGGAGACTGCGTGAATCAGGCCTTCATGGTTGAATTGTTGCAAAGAAACCACTACTAAAGGACACCAATAAGAAGAAGCGACTTGCTTGGGCCAAGAAACACGAGCAATGGACATTCGACCGGTGAAAATCCACATTTTAGATTTCTGGTTCCAACCGCTGTGTCTTTGTTAGATGCAGAGTAGGTAAACGGATGATCTCCGCATGTGTGGTTCCCACCGTGAAGCATGGAGGAGGAGGTGTGATGGTGTGGGGGTGCTTTGCTGGTCTCACGGTCTGTGATTTATTTAGAATGAAAGGCACACTTAACCAGCATGACCTCAACACAAATGAAATGGTTTGGGATGAGTTGGACCCCAGAGTGAAGAAAAAGCAGCCAACAAGTACTCAACATAAGTGGGTACTCCTTCAAGACGGTTGGAAAAGCATTCCTCATGCAGCTGGTTGAGAGAATGCCAAGAGTGTGCAAAGCTGTCATCAAGGCAAAGGGTGGCTACTTTAAAGAATCTCAAATATATTTTGATTTGTTGAACACTTTTTTTTGTTTACTACATGATTCCATATGTGTTATTTAATCGTTTTGATGTCTTCACTATTATTCTACAATGTAGAAAATAGTACAAATAAAGAAAAACCCTTGAATGAGTAGGTGTGTCCAAACTTTTGACTGGTAGGGTATATCCTTCTGTAGAGCAGGGAGGGTGGTGGTAAACGAGACTCCCAGTGCTCAATGGCAGTATTGATTCTGTATGCAGAGAAAAGGGAGGAGTGGGGGGTTGTTATTGATCGATGAGGTAATGCAAGGTGAATAAATCACGATTAACTGGGAAAAAGAGAGATGCCAACCTCTGTCACCAGGGGATGGAGAGATGAGAGGGAGGAGAAAACGGGACAGATGAGGAAGGAGAGACGTTGGGGGTTATGGGACTTGAGGGGTGTTGGATGGGAAGATTGAAAATGGGGATTAGTAGTATATCATTGATACAGTATACGTGAGTGTGTATTAGATACATAGATGGGGATACAGTGAGCAGAGATTCGTGGGAGGGAGGAGAAAGGAAAATAGAGAAGTAAAGAGAGAAAATAGAGGGGGAGGAGGGAGAAAGAGAGAATATGAGAGAGTAAGAGTGAGTTGAAGAGAGTGTGTAGTCTGTAATGAATTATACACAGTGCTCTGTACTGCCACTTAATGAAACCACTTCCTGTCTGTAAGAGGTCCAGAAATAGACTGGAAGGACTAGAGTGCTGTGTCATTGACATGTAAAAGAATGTACAGTACTTTACCATCAGTGAGGTTATTTTTTTCTCCCTGCATTCTGTTCTATGACTTCCTCTCTCATGTCCTCTCTTTCACCTAAAGCCCCTCTCTCTGTCTCTTCATCCCTCTCTTTCTGTCTCCCTTTCTCTCTCCCTTCATATGCTTTGGTATTTCTTGATTACACCAGAGAGTTATTTCAGTTTGTCTTGAGTTTGTCTGGTGGATTTCTATCTACCCAGGTTACAGAGAGGGGTTTCTATGGAAACGCGGGCGAGACAACGGCCAGTTCCTCAGCCGGAAATTCATCCTGTCAGAACGAGAGGGGGCGCTCAAGTATTTCAACAAGCAGGACGTAAGGCTGGAGTCCACACGTGTTCACATCTGCACATGCTCTCACACATAAATCCAAGCATGTTCCTGGGAAACGTAATCTCCAGCTAACTTATGCTACTAGCTTCCAGGTTAATCATCTCTTTCAAGTTAACCACGAATACTTGTATAGCGCGCTATGTAAATGTGTCCACGAGGAAACTAAAATACCTCAACAGACTTAATCTCCTTACCTATCTTTTTGTGTTAAACTGTAAACATACAGTATGTATTATTCAATGTAACAATTTATACGTATACTGTATTTATGTACCGTACAGTTTGTGTATCTCCCCCAGGCGCGGGACCCCAAGGCGGTGATGAAGATCGAGACTCTCAACGCCACGTTCCAGCCGGCTAAGATAGGCAACCCCTACGGCCTGCAGATCACCTACCTGAGAGACAACAGCACCAGGAACATCTTTGTCTACCACAGCGACTCTAAGGTGAGGCATTATGGGTGACTGTGACAAAACTGAGGCTCTGTATCCTGGTCCCAGATCGGTTTATACTGGTATAGTCAACTCCTATTGTATAGTGTGTAAATGCACGGAATTCTTAGAGATATGATGAATCATCAATTCAATGGTACGCCTAATGTGGCTGCTGTTCCTCATATCAAGGAACACTGATTTACAGCGGTTGCTCCACTAAAAGTTTTGCGATTAAGCTGCGGGACTTTGAGGTGATTTGTGGTTTAGTACGGCACCCTGCGTCACCACTTCATTGCTCCAGACCAGCGCAAGGGGGAGTTAGAGCACTGATTATGCTTTTGGGTCCTACTGTGTCTTTAACTGACAATGAATGGGCGACATAAACCTAAATAGAAACTGATAATTGTGCACGACTTCAGTATTACTTACTAAAACTGTTGTTAGACTAAGGTTTTTATTATTTTATTTTGCTCTTACTGTAGCAACTCCCGACCGGTCACGTTGTACAGTGCCTGAGTGGCGCAACGTTCTAAGACACTGCATAGCAGTGTAAGCTGGTTTACGACAGATGCTGGTTCAATACCTGTGCCAGCCTCAGCTGGGAGATCCATTTGATGATTGTAGGTTTCTCTCCCTCTAAAAACAGAAATAAATAATTCTAAATAACAAACTGGCTTTATTTACAAATTACTGTCTCACCCCATGTTCAAGAATGGCCTTTTTCTCTCTCATTTTACTGTAATGAACACAATGTGAGACAGAGAGCTGGTTTCAAGCGCAGGGCGCAGCAGGTGTTTATTGAAAAGGACCACAGGAGGAGGCAGGTAGCTGGGTCCAGGGGCAGAAGGTCATACACAGGGGGAGGCAGGTAGCTGGGTCCAGGGGCAGGCAGAAGGTCATACACAGGGGGAGGCAGAAGGTCATACACAGGGGGAGGCAGGTAGCTGGGTCCAGGGGCAGGCAGAAGGTCATACACAGGGGGAGGCAGGTAGCTGGGTCCAGGGGCAGGCAGAAGGTCATACACAGGGGGAGGCAGAAGGTCATACACAGGGGGAGGCAGGTAGCTGGGTCCAGGGGCAGGCAGAAGGTCATACACAGGGGGAGGCAGGTAGCTGGGTCCAGGGGCAGGCAGAAGGTCATACACAGGGGGTCCAAAAGGGCAACAGTACAGGCAGGGAAAAGGCTAGTAACATAGTCTGGGAGATCAGGCAATAGGTAGATAACAGGAAATCCGATAGGCTAAAGTACCGGCAGGGAATAGGCAAAAGGCGTCGTTAGTGAGGCAGGCAAAAACTATCATAAACGGGAGGAGTAACTCACCAGAAAAACAGTTCTCTGAAAGACGTGCGTCACAAAACAAACAATACCTCACAGTGATGTGGTGCAAAGAACTGAACTAAATAGTGTGTGATAATTACATACAGGTGTGTGATCAGAATTCAGGTGATTGGGATCTGGAGAGTGTGCTGCGTTCAGGGGATCTAAGTATTTGAGGGTGTGAGTTGAAAGCAGACGTTACATTTACGTTATTTGAAAACAAAATAATCTCCAAAATATAGTTATTTTTTTAAACAAAGCGATTATTATTCATTTAGAATTGTATAAAAGCCCCTTGGATATTCTCACAGATATATTATTAACTCTGTTATTAGAAGGACAATATATACTGCTCAAAAAAAATGAAGGGAACACTTAAACAACACATCCTAGATCTGAATGAAAGAAATAATCTTATTAAATACTTTTTTCTTTACATAGTTGAATGTGCTGACAACAAAATCACACAAAAATAATCAATGGAAATCCAATTTATCAACCCATGGAGGTCTGGATTTGGAGTCACACTCAAAATTAAAGTGGAAAAACACACTACAGGCTGATCCAACTTTGATGTAATGTCCTTAAAACAAGTCAAAATGAGGCTCAGTAGTGTGTGTGGCCTCCACGTGCCTGTATGACCTCCCTACAACGCCTGGGCATGCTCCTGATGAGCTGGCGGATGGTCTCCTGAGGGATCTCCTCCCAGACCTGGACTAAAGCATCCGCCAACTCCTGGACAGTCTGTTGTGCAACGTGGCGTTGGTGGATGGAGCGAGACATGATGTCCCAGATGTGCTCAATTGGATTCAGGTCTGGGGAACGGGCTGGCCAGTCCATAGCATCAATGCCTTCCTCTTGCAGGAACTGCTGACACACTCCAGCCACATGAGGTCTAGCATTGTCTTGCATTAGGACGAACCCAGGGCCAACCGCACCAGCATATGGTCTCACAAGGGGTCTGAGGATCTCATCTCGGTCTAATGGCAGTCAGGCTACCTCTGGCGAGCACATGGAGGGCTGTGCGGCCCACCAAAGAAATGCCACCCCACACCATGACTGACCCACCGCCAAACCGGTCATGCTGGAGGATGTTGCAGGCAGCAGAACGTTCTCCACGGTGTCTCCAGACTCTGTCACGTCTGTCACGTGCTCAGTGTGAACCTGCTTTCATCTGTGAAGAGCACAGGGCGCCAGTGGCAAATTTGCCAATCTTGGTGTTCTCTGGCAAATGCCAAACGTCCTGCACGGTGTTGGGCTGTAAGCACAACCTCCACCTGTGAACGTCGGGCCCTCATACCACCCTCATGGAGTTTCTGACCGTTTGAGCAGACACATGCACATTTGTGGCCTGCTGGAGGTCATTTTGCAGGGCTCTGGCAGTGCTCCTCCTGCTCCTCCTTGCACAAAGGCAGAGGTAGCGGTCCTGCTGCTGGGTTGTTGCCCTCCTACGGCCTCCTCCACATCTCCTGATGTACTGGCCTGTCTCCTGGTAGCGCCTCCATGCTCTGGACACTACGCTGACAGACACAGCAAACCTTCTTGCCACAGCTCGCATTGATGTGCCATCCTGGATGAGCTGCACTACCTGAGCCACTTGTGTGGGTTGTAGACTCCGTCTCATGCTACCACTAGAGTGAAAGCACCGCCAGCATTCAAAAGTTACCAAAACATCAGCCAGGAAGCATAGGAACTGAGAAGTGGTCTGTGGTCCCCACCTGCAGAACCACTCCTTTATTGGGGGTGTCTTGCTAATTGCCTATAATTTCCACCTTTTGTCTATTCCATTTGCACAACAGCATGTGAAATGTATTGTCAATCAGTGTTGCTTCCTAAGTGGACAGTTTGATTTCACAGAAGTGTGATTGACTTGGAGTTACATTGTGTTGTTTAAGTGTTCCCTTTATTTTTTTTGAGCAGTGTATATTGGTCATATTGGTCATGTCTCCTGAGTAGGGCACAATGGGATTGCCTTGCAGTTCTCTAGCTGTATCCACTGAAAGTGTGCAAGGTTCAAGGCACGAGGGTAGGGGGCACGGCAAGGGCCGCAGAGCCGCACACAGAAGGCCGACCTAGCCCATGGGGAAGGGAGGAGGAGGAAGGGGGAGGGGTGTGGACCCCCACCCGCCAGACTGGCAACACTAAGGGGCATTGCACTAATAATGGCGCTGACTAGGGAAACGTTCCCGCTGTTCTAAATGTCAGTCCGCACGTTCAAACTAAAACAATGTAAGTAATAATGGCATCTTTATGCTTTCGTTAATAAAATAATGATAAAATACTCTTTCAAAATGCTGATGTTTGTTTACTTATGGATCCATTACTATGGGAATAAATATCACTGAATTACAGCAATTATCCTCCAATCCTCTATATGTAATCATTGGCGGAGAGTCACGTCATATTTTTCGATATACTCTAGGCCGACCGTAGGCGACATGAGTCTCACTAGTGTTGAGTAATGTGGTGTAGGTCTTATTTATTTAAAGAGCATATTGAAGTTAGAACAAATAGGATTTGAAGCAATAGCCTACAACTATTTTAGCACCGTTTCGCGCTGCTCTGAGACAAGCATGGGGACTGGTCTTGATAAATCAATGAGATTTTTATTTTCACAGAATCTCTGTTTGGGTATATGTTAGACTTACGCTCTTAATGTAACCTTTATTTAACTAGGCAAGTCAGTTAAGAACAAATTCTTATTTACAAGGACAGCCTACTCCTTCCTCCCCGTCGGGGAATTGAACCCCAGTCTTGTAAGGTTCTGCTTTTCTTTTCTTAGTCAACCTTGTGTTCTTGAACCTGTCAACCTGTCTTTCATTTTTGATCATAGATTTTTTTTTAAATCTTTTTATTTTACTAGGCAAGTCAGTTAAGAACAAATTCTTATTTTCAATGACGGCCTAGGAACAGTGGGTTAACTGCCTTGTTCAGGGGCAGAACCACAGATTTTTACCTTGTCAGCTCGTGGATTCGATCTTGCAACCTTTCGGTTACAAGTCCAACGCTCTAACCACAAGGCTACCTGCCGCTCCAGGTGGCCTATTTCACCTGTGTTCGTTTCTCACTTGGTCTCATCAGCTCCCTATTTAGTTCAGTTCTTTCTGTTTGTGTGGTTGTGAGGTATCGTTTGTTTTTGACTACCTACCTGTGTTTGACCATTGCCTGCCTGCCTGTGATCACGATTCCTGCCTTCTGCGAAGGCTTAATAAACATCTGCCGCGCTCTGCGTGTGAATCTACACATTTTTCTCCCTGAGAATTCGCTACAGGTCTCCCGCGTGCCCGCATTCTTTAGTACAGCCACTATTGAAGGCTATCAAATGCTCCTCTGGTGGTCCAACTAGCACTAACTAGCATTAATGGTACCGGTGGTTCACACTTAAATAACGTGCCATCGAATCCTGCGGCACCATACAAGCTTCGCCGCAGTATACTGCAACTTTTAAAGGACGAACCACTGTAGTCTGTTCAACTAAATTTCAGTCTCTACACTCTTATAAAAAAGGGTTCCAAAAAGGTTCTTCGGGTTTACCCATAGGAAAACACTTTTCGGTTCCAGGTAGAACTCTTTTGGGTTCCATGTAAAACCCTCTGGGGTAAGGATTCTGCAAGGAACCCGATATGATTCTACCTGGAACCAAAAAGGTTTCTTCAAAGGGTTCTCCTTTGGGGACAGCCAGAGAACCCTTTTAAGGTTCTAGATAGCACCTTTTCCTTCTAAGCATCTCTAGTAGATATGGGCTGTTCTGGATAACCGAGGGAGAGTGGAAATGAGCATGTCTAGATATCTATTTCATCAGCAGACGCGTTCTTCACTGTGACAGCAGTACTCGTCATCCTGCCGTGCAATCTGGTCAGTGGAGCTGGCTAGAGGAATGTGGAGGGGGTTGCAATCACACAGAGAGTTGCTGGCTGGCGAGCTGTTTTTCTCTGAGGGTTTACTGCTGTGCACACAGGTGATCATCTCTCTCAGTAGTAAGTCACCCTTGTTTGTGGGTTAGGATGAAAGGCACAGCGTGTACAGCCTCCTCAGCTGGTTAACAGACACGATAGCAAGCTTGAACAGAACAGTAATATTAATAGCGGTTTTGTCGTAATATAATACCTTAATCGCGTCTCGTAATGTTCCATACTGTAGTAGGTTTACGGTCTTCTCAATGCAGGGATGACTCTGAATAAGGCGTGTGTCTGACTATCTCTGACTAGGGTGCTTTTGTGTCTTTTGTTTTGGTAGGAAATGGTGGACTGGTTCAACGCTATCAGAGCTGCCAGGTTCCATTACCTTCAGGTGGCCTTCCCTGGAGCCAGTGATGAGGAGGTGAGGCCACAACATATATTTAGACATTTTGTATTACCACTATTAAACACAATTAAACAAATCATTTTCTCTCTTGTCTTTGCCTTCAGCTGGTGCCCAAACTTACACGTAGCTTCATGAAAGAGGGCTTCATGGAGAAGACAGGCCCAAAGCACACAGAGGGCTTTAAGAAAAGGTGGTTCACCATGGACGACAGGAGACTCATGTACTTCAAAGATCCTCTGGTGAGGAGACAGACACACCCTACCCTAAAATAACTGATCCATGCTGAATGAACCCTACTTGTCATAGCTTTCTATTCTGTGGCATACAGCATACTTTATTCTCTGATATCTCTCTCTGATCTCTCTCACGCTCTCTTTCCCCCCGCCTCTCCCTCCTCCTCTCTCAGGATGCCTATGCAAGGGGAGAGGTGTTCATCGGCAGTAAAGAGAACAGCTACACCGTGCTCCCAGGCCTTCCCCCCTCAACACAGGGCTACCACTGGAACCATGGCATCACCATAGTCACACCAGACAGGAAGTTCCTGTTTGCCTGCGAGACGGAGGCGGAGCAGAGGGACTGGATCGCTGCCTTCCAGAGGGTCATCAACAGACCCATGAGACCACAAGAGTACGCAGGTAAGTCATGAGGCTGAATTACACCGGCGTACTCGAGTATGCACTACATTAGGTGTACTCTTGAGTAGGGCTGTTACGCTGACCGTATTACTGCCGCACCGGTGGTCACAAGTCATGATGGTAGTCAAATTCCACATGACCGTTTAGTCACGGTAATTAGGCTTCTCCAAGCGCTGATGCTGCTGATGGTCATTAGGAGCCTACCAAACTTGCTAACTGCCTGGTACTCAGCACTCTATTGTCCCTCTAATCACTCTGACATCAATGCAAATGTTATCGAAAATCTAATCAGACACCTCATGAGCGCTCATGTTGCGCAACATTTCTGCAATTGCGTGAGAAAACAGAGGTTCGATGGCCTCTATTAAAAAGAGGATCCCATCAGCTTTCTATAGGCTAGGCCTACACAATGTTATTTATCAACTTTCCTAATATTAAGCACATTGATTCCCTTTAACACAGGAACATAGGCTACCAGGCTGGCATGAAAATGAACCACGGGGAAAGGATCCTCCATTCGCTATTTAAGTGTATAGATGACATGTGTATTTTTTCCCACATGCCCCTGTTCCGAGACAGGTGCATGATAATGGTCCATTCTAAATCAAAACTCATTTCACATATATTATACGTAAAGACAACATTTAAATTAAGAATAGACTGATGGGTGACAATATTAGACTATCACTTGTGAATGAGGTATTATCACTTGTGAATGATGCCCAGCTTGTGCATTAAGGCAAGAAGCGCATACCTTTTTTTGGGGCAACTTTTTCAAATCATAGTCCCCTGCATGTATCCTAGACCATAGGTCTATATGTTTTGATAAGGATTGTATTACAACTAAAGTGGCCAAATAACTTGTTCAAATTAAGCACATGAATCCTCTTTATAACCGGTGTAGAGCCTAACTGGCCTACATAAGCAGCGCGTGAGTTTCAAGTTTGGGGAAGATCATTTTCACCATAAAAATGCACCTTTATAATAAAGCATCACACGCATAATCGCATTTGCCATCACTTTTGAGAACAGCGTTTTCTTCTAATTGACTGCATTTTGGAATTCGCGCTTATTGCTAAACGATCAGCCTCATTGCTTTTTAAAAAAAAATGTTGGTGTTGATGCAAGTGGCTGTATTCATTTGGGATCTATCGCATCCCACAACTGTCCCAGAATATGTTTGGAATATTTATTTATTGCACAGAAGCACAAGTTGACCAATAGAATAGGCCAACTTTTGTACTATGGGGGATAGTAGATTGACATAAGCAATTGCTTTTGCTGTTCGTCAGGCCTACTCATCTTGTTGGCTGATGAAATGTAGGATAAATGTGGACAGCTCTAACATCTTCAATATGCGCCTCAGAGTTCAATAAGAGGGAAGCGCGCAGATGCGTCCCAGATGTGTCTGTCTCCATTCACTTGTAGCCTACTACTTAGCTGAAATGCCTGTGAAAAGGACCCGATCACGAGAATTAGCTACAGTTGTTGGGAAGTTTACATACACTTAGGTTGGAGTCATTAAAACTTGTTTTTCAACCACTCCACAAATTTCTTGTTAACAAACTATAGTTTGGGCAAGTCGGTTAGGACATAATAGTAGTAATAATAATAATAATAATGATAGTAATTTTTCCAACAATTCTTTACAGGCAGATTATTTCACTTATAATTCACTCTATCACAATTCCAGTGGGTCAGAAGTTTACATACACTAAGTTGACTGTGCCTGTATACAGCTTGGAAAATTCCATAAAATGATGTCATGGCTTTAGAAGCTTCTGATAGGCTAATTGACATAATTTGAGTCAATTGGAGGTGTACCTGTGGATGTATTTCAAGGCCTACCTTCAAACTCAGTGCCTCTTTGCTTGACATCATGGGAAAATCAAAAGAAATCAGCCAAGGCCTCAGAAACAAATTATAGACCTCCACAAGTCTGGTTCATCCTTGGGAGCAATTTCCAAACGCCTAAAGGTACCACGTTCATCTGTACAAACAATAGTACGCAAGTATAAACACCATGGGACCACGCAGCCGTCAACAACAGCAAAGGACCTTGTGAAGTTGCTGGAGGAAACAGGTACAAAAGTATCTATATCCACAGTAAAATGAGTCCTATATCGAGATAACCTGAAAGGCCGCTCAGCAAGGAAGAAGCCACTGCTCCAAAACCGCCATAAAAAAGACTACGGTTTGTAACTGCACATGGGGACAAAGATCGTACTTTTTGGAGAAATGTCCTCTGGTCTGATGAAACAAAAATAGAACTGTTTGGCCATAATGACCATTGTTATGTTTGGAGGAAAAAGGGGGAGGCTTGCAAGCCGAAGAACACCATCCCAATCATGATGCACGAGGGTGGCAGCATCATGTTGTGGGGGTGCTTTGCTGCAGGAGGGTCTGGTGCGCTTCACAAAATAGATCATCATAGGCATCATGAGGAATGAAAATTATGTAGATATATTGAAGCAACATCTCAAGGCATCAGTCAAGAAGTTAAAGCTTGGTCGCAAATGGGTCTTCCAAATGGACAATGACCCCAAGCATACTTCCAAAGTTGTGACAAAAGGGCTTAAGGACAACAAAGTCAAGGTATTGGAGTGGCCATCACAAAGCCCTGACCTCAATCTCATAGAAAATTTGTGGGCAGAACTGAAAAAGCATGTGCGAGCAAGGAGGCTTACAAACCTGACTCAGTTACACCAGCTCAGGAGGAATGGGCCAAAATTCACCCAACTTATTGTGGGAAGCTTGTGGAATGCTACCCGAAACGTTTCACCCAAGTTAAACAATTTAAAGGCAATGCTACCAAATACTAATTGAGTGAATGTAAACTTCTGACCCACTGGGAATGTGATGAAAGAAATAAAAGCTGAAGTAAATCATTCATTCTACTATTATTCTGACATTTGAAATTTTTTAAATAAAGTGGTGATCCTAACTGACCTAAGACAGGGAATTTTTATTTGGCTAAGGTGTATGTAAACTTCCGACTTCAACTGTACATCTGAGCGAGCCATGTGAGTGAGAGGTGCTTCGGAGTACGGCAGCCGGGAGAAGGGAATTATAATTAGTCTATTATATTCAGCCCATGGGCACAATGGCCACTTTGGCCGCAAAAGGCATGGATTTTTTAGGGGGCGTTACCGCCACACAAGGGGGATGCCACCGGGAAATTCGAGTCCTGGTGAAAATATTATCAAGTGCTTGTCAAATTGTGAATGAGAAACTGATGTAATGAGTGAAGCTTGTGACTTTTTTCAAATCATCACTAGAGTCCCATCATGCAGCCTTAGAATGTATTAAAAATCTTAACATATAGCCCAACATTTATATCACAACTGAAGTTGCATAAATAACTCTAAATGAAGCATATAGGACTGGTTTCTTTGTTAACCGATCAACACAGAATAGCCACATGTACGCACGTCCATTGAAATCGTTTAGAGAAAATATCCTTTCTATTATGTTCAATTGTATTCTTCATACTATGAAGTAATTTAAAAAAATTATGCCACTGAATTCTAAGCAAATCTTGTCTGCTAAATAAACGAGGGTAGCCCACAGCCATATGGCATAGCCAGATCAGGGCCCAACATAAGAACAACTCAGATTATGCTATTCTGTTCATTTTTTAATATCATGTTTCTTAAGACCTGTCAAAAATAAATAATGGATTTATTGTGATCGTGCAGGCTATATTAAATTGATTTATTAGTTTTTTTTAAATGTAGATGTTCCAAAGATCTGCATCCGTGGCTTGTAGGCTATGCGTGGAAGCCAGCAGATGCTAAACGCGCTTATGCTAATTACCGTGAGCCCGGCAGCTATTTTCTTGACAATCACCGGGTGCCACAGCTTTACTCTTGAGGAGCATGCATGTATGCAGATATTGCATCTTTGCAATAATATTTGCAGGGTATGTACAACCCCCAATTTAACTAGTCAAGGTCTCACAAGCAGTTGCTTGGCTGAAGCCAATGTTTTATGGCAGGGCTAAAACAAAAACCTGCACACCGGGTAACTCCCTAGCACCAGCATTGGTATTAATCATTATAATTATAGATTGATGGTGTGTTTTTAGAGGCAGTCCAAAGCAGGTTAATGAGTGATTGCCTGTTTTTATGTACTGTGCTGTGTCTATATGCCTATCTGTGATTGTATCTCTATGTTGTGGTAACACTGACCGGTTTTCTGCTCTTCACCGTGCAGTGGAGGCCCATTTCAAACACAAGCCCTGAGACTGGAGCTAGAGCTGTCACTCTACTGGTCAGCTCAAGTCCCACCAAGAACAGAACAGACAGGATTTCTCTGCAGAGACCCCAGAATAACACAAGTCTCTACTGTACCTGGAGCGAAGGAACGAGATGATAGAGACGGAAGAAATAGATCAGAGAGGAGAGAGAAAAACAATAAAAGGTCTTACTTCTCCACCTCTTCTGAACCTGATGCCTAAACCGGGGGTTAGAGGTCAGGGGTCAGGGGATTTGAGAGGAGAGAAAATAACACTGAAACATCAATTCCCCTGCTGCCGCTCTCCACATAGACTCTTCTACACTGCACCCCCGCTCTTAGTGTTGTGAGTGGTTCATCCCTTGTTGTATACTAATGAGTCATGTTCACTGTGTTTGTTGAGAGCAGTACTGTAATTGTAATTTATTGTTTGGACAGTTTTGATGACAGTGGATTTATGCAATTTCTCTGATTGTTCTAAACGTATGCTTTTAGGCAGGGTTATACACATCTCGTGGCTATTTTTATTTTTTTTAATATAAATGTGAATGTAAATATTTTGTTACTTCATGCAACAGGGTTGTAATTTATTTAATATTAACTGATTCAACCAAATTGTGTTTATCATTGAAAGACACTAGATGGCACTCTAGGCCATTGTAATACATCACCCTCTATTGGTCTGCCGCTGTAATAAACTTGACAGGGATCCAAGCTGAGAACAATCCCATTGACCGTGTCTCCTTTACTTTGGATTGTTATTATCAAATAAATCATTAAATAATGCTGTTGTTTTTCATCAACCGCTGGGCTCTCTGTCTGTCTGTCTGTCTGTCTGTCTGTCTGTCTGTCTGTCTGTCTGTCTGTCTGTCTCTCTCTAGCGCACGGGTTCCCAAAAATGTTCCGCACAAATTGACGCTAGAAAATGAAGGGGACCCCACTTTGTACTGTACATGGGTTCATATTCACTCCATTTAAGGTCCAGCAGGGCTGTCCCAACGCATAATTACATGAAAGTGAATTTGAATAGTGTAAAAGGTCCTTAGTTGACACTCAAAATGTTCTATTATACACAACGCACATTTGAAGAGAGAACAATTCATTTGTTTGATCAAATTTGACCCCAGTTCAATTTCAAGGGTTTGGAAACCACTACTCCAGTAGTCTCTTGTCTTCAGATAATGTGTGCGGGTGTGCCTGTGTTTGTGTGTGTGTTCTGGTAGTGTGCAGAATGGATAGGGCCACCCTCCGAAGCTGTGTGCTTCTCTGTGCTGACTGATGCGTGGACACAGACAGACACACAGCTGCCGTTAGAGGTGGTGGTTGGAGAGCTCAGACAGCTGTTGGAATTCCACCCAGGGAGAGTTCTGGTGATAAGCCTGGGCTGGATGGACTCTCCGATGGCGGGTGGGAAGTGTGGCTGAGCAGTTGTGAAGTGTGGAGGACCAACATTATCAGTATGGGCTGGAGTGCGCTGACTGTCTGCACAAACACTCGCACAAGACGCATGATAATGGCTGTGCAGCTTACACATGACCACAGTATTGTGTGTAATTAAAAGTTCACAACAGTTCAATTATGTAGTAAATAGTTATGGTAACATTGAAATGGTTAGATGTGGTGGAGAGTTGATTCTTGTCAATTGGTGTCTCTGTGTGGGCATGTGATTATCTCTGTTTATTTGTTTGCGTAACTATAAGGACATGCTCCCGTCATGTCTCCATACATACAGTATGTGCCTGTTCTGTGAACTGCGTGCCTTTCCTGTGAACTTCCAGTAAATTGTACCACATTCACATCTCGGTCCCACATGGCGGGAAATCCTTGAGGGATACTCCTCTGTGTGGTGTGTGTGTGTGTGTGTGTGTGTTGGGAGGTTAGGATTAAGAGCTTCAGGGGGGGTCAGGCTCATGGCGCTGCAGCCCAATCGTCATAGCAACAGCTGGGACACAGTCGCACATGCTACCTTCACTCTTTCTTTCCCTCTCTCTTTCTGACACCTTTTTCTCCCTCCCTCAGTTTTCTGTAATCTCACTGACTTTAGGGTTCACATCTGCTTCTGCCATCAAGACTAAGTCAATTAACATTGTCTTTATCTATTGGTAATACAGAATGTTTTCTTATTTAAACATTTAGATTTTATTCGTATGAAATAGTATGCTGCAAATGTACATGTACTGAATATATAAAGCGGATATAGCGCATGAGTGAGTTGGCAGATTTTTTCTGTCAGGCATCGAGACAGGCCATCCCTCTGTCTACGAGATGGGGACTACATGCTTTTCCCAAGGACTGGCGCCAAAGCAACGTGCTGTGGTTGACCTCAGTCACCGCGGTGAAGTTTCACGGTTACTCTGTTTCTGGCATTGTAAACCATCGCAGACCACTCCAGACCACTCCAAGGCAAAGTTATTTCTCTTTATAGGGATTGGAGTGGTCCAAACAGCCAACACGACAGGGGATTGAAGAACAGTTGATACACCCCAAAGGGTCAAAGGGCACTATTTTTGGTTGAAATGAGAGGTGTACCATATCTGTGGGAACGTCAATGTCTTGGAACCTCCTTAGTCTTTCTATTGATGAATTTGTAGAAAATAGAAGCCATTACTTAGATTGAACAATAGAAATGGGCCTGCAGTTCGAACAACTGTTATTCACCCTTTTGTCATTGTTGCACTGCACAGGAACAACTTGCTAGTAGCATCCTGTTATTTTGAGACAGAGAATAGCACATAGACAAGATCAGGGAGAAACTTGTACCTCATCACTTGCATCATTAGAGGTTTTATGGTCCAATTGACTGTTGTAAGTCTATTACATTGCTGCCTCAGTCTGTTTCAAGTCAGAGGGAATAATTTAGTGATGAGTCTAAAGCCTAAAGGATGGCTACAGAGAAGCTACAGCACAAATGTAATGAAAAGTCCCGGGATAAACCCACACACACAACGGATCCCTTTCACTGCTTAATGTTGTATGAACCACTTATAGGCTTTAACTTCTAATAGCTGCAATGAAAATGAGAAAGATATCAGTAACTTTATAAACATGTTTCAAAATAATTAAGGAGACTAATTGAACGGAGCTTAACGTGAACAGAACTTGACTTGGAAGGAAATAAGATGAACACATGAAGCTGCTGCTTGAAAGGTTTGTAAGTGAGGGTGTGTGTGCAGTGATTCAACTGGGATATGTAGGTGATTGAACCGTTGGTCCGTTGGTTGATTTTCCCATGCAAAGTCTTAGCAGAATTTCAACTCCCTCTGTGTGTTTTTACCAATCCAAATGAGGTGGAACTGCCTTCCCACCTGTACAGTATATATGACCATTTGTGTGGCGAATCACAGTGTGAGTCAGGTCTCCTGATGTGTCCCTCCACACTCCTCTGCCCCTCCGCCCTGGCTCCAGATCCCCGTGGCATCATGGGTAAGTCAATGTTAGTTCTGTCTGGCAGCTTGTTGTCGTTGGCGCCCCGGCAGGCCAGGCAAACTCCAGTAGACACTAACTCAGTGAAACTCACCAGATATTTTCACCATTCAGGAAGTAATTAAAAGTGGGTGGAACCCCAAATCCTCAGCCATCATATCTGTAGTGAAGCCCAGGGGCAGAAACGTAGGGCATTTAGCATGGCCTGAGAGTAAATATAGCAACCTATGAGCCAGGTACAGTATATCTGTAAAAAAAAAATGTTTGTTAATAGCTATGTTGGTCTAGGTACAGTGTCCGCTATTCACTGGATGATCAGTCTATTCAAGTTGGGCAAGTGATGGTGGTGATTCATGCATCATTTGTATCGCCAAACTTCTGTTATTATGCAACACACCCTGATTCATTCTGTCAATAACTCTTAACAATCTGTCTCCATTCTCTATCCTCATCCTTATCTCTAGTTGAGTTTCTACTATATCTTGGCAAACAATAGGCAGGACAGTCTGAGTTACTGCATACTGGTGGCTATACATTTAAATCTGTTCTTACAACAACAAAAAAGAGTATTCCGCTCACAAGCCACCCACATCCCATCTGTTCTGATCAGCTTCCCTGCGGTTAATTCTTCTCATACCCTGTTGCTTGTTGGTGCGTTTGGTAATGATGCAGTTTTTATTTGTCAGTCCAATTAATTTATCTCTCTTTCCCCAGATAAAAGGGAGACAAAGGATCTTTCAACAAAGTAATTGCTCATTAAAATTCAGAGCTTTTTGTCTGTGTCACACGTTCACACGCAAGCACACGCTCACAAACACACACACACGCGCACATGCATGCACACACACACACACACACACACACACTCACACACACAAACACACTTGGTAGTATGCCCACTCTCAGTAACTGCATGGCGAGCATCCATCTTGTCTTCAAGAAACTGCCCAACTACTCATAAACATTAAGTTCATATGTAATTTGCAAAAATATTCAGAACTGCAAGAAAAAGGTGTGTGGGCCAACGTATTTAACGACTCTGCGTGAGTTCATACAGTGGGTTTTGACCAGAGGCGGTGCCTCCTCTTAACAACGCTTCGCTCCGCTTGAAATTTGCACAAAGTAGAGAAGAGCTGAACTTTTTCTACCACTCCGCTAGCAGGGTTTCGCCGCTCACCTTCCCACAATCCCCCGCAAGGGGAGGAACTTCTAACCGAATTCGTTGTTGGTGAAAACACTCTGCAATGCAGTTATTTAATCGTAAAGGTAAACATAAAACAGCATAAATGCGTGGTCACGCACACTAAGTTCATCAAGCATTTACAAGCACCAGTTACAAATGATATTAGCTGGTTTTCATAGAGCCGGCATACAAATAATCCAGTCCACATATCAAGTATAAAAGTCCAATAATCAAACCTGGATTGCCCATTGGGCAGTCTCTCCATGTTTTTTTGCAGTTGCCTTTTCAGAAAGACAAGCCATTTCGGCCTTCATCCGCACAGAACTGCTGGGATGGAATGGACATGTCTTCTTCAAAAGTTGACAAGTGCAGCAGATGCACAGGGCTTAGCGGTCCATGCTATATGGCGAGCATGGTGGTTCCTGTCCTCAGTCCAGCTGTCCAGTCAATCACAGCATATGGTATATCATTTTACTAATTTCCTTCGACCCTGAAATCTTGTCATCTCGATTTGTAGGAAACAGAATTGAACACCTGTTGCCTTGAGTGAAAGTCCCCGGCGCTTTTTCTGACAAGGAATGGAACGGCACTGGAGTGATGAACAGTCACTAAGAAGTGGAATTACTATTCATTTGGTGCATTTGTTAAGCTGGAATGTGCATTCCAATATAAAACATGTTCATATAAAACATAAATACAAACAATAATTACTCAATCTGAGATAAAGATTTGAACATAAGAAAGGCACTAAAAAAAGTTAATCTAGAATTGTATTCATTTGTGATTTCGTGGTCAAAACAGAAGTGTGTTCCACATTTTTCCCACTGAAGATTCATGCATGATTGTGGGTAGAGATTCTCTGTCCATTCTGACAAAACCAGCAGGCACTTGTTCTTAGATCATGTCCAACCTTGAGCCTTATGTCATGTCCTCACTAACACAGCAAAAACAGAAGAAAGCCGTATCAGGCACCATAGGCTGTCAATGAGTCTAAGGCCTGGTGAGTGTGGTATAGACCGGCTGCTCCCAATTTGAGGTGGGGCTGTGGGGCGGAGGGATGGCTACGCTGTTGATGAGCGGTTTGCCGTAGGGGCGGCGAGAGGAGTGGAAGTAGGGGTACTGATAGAGACCTGCGGGGTAGCTGGAGTAGGCACTGTAGTAGCTGGGGCTCTGGAGGTCTGCGTAGTCACACTGGGGGCTGGGCAGGGAGGAGGAGGATGAGGAGGCTGCAGAGGAGGGGCCGCTTCCAGAGCTGAGGGGGGTGTAGTCGGGGTGGGGTGGCGAGGAGCTGTGGGAGTGCTGGCTGCTGTAGTGGCTGGGACTCAACTGCTCCGTTTTGATCTGCGTTCTGTGGTGAACGCCATCGCTGGTACTAGAAGACGAGGAGGAAGAGGGGAGCGCCGCCTCCGCTCCCGCCCCTTTTGGCCCCCAAGGCAAGGCATTGCTGTGGGAGTGGCCGTAGGAGGAACTGAGGGACCCAGAAGGGGGGTTGGATCCATGCCCCCTGTGCCCGTGGTCCGGAGGCGCCGGGGCGGAGCTGTGCCCGTTGAGTGGCAGGTACTGGTCGAACTCGTGGACGTCAAAGGCATCCATGTTGCTGATGACATCGGTGCTCAGCTCAGAGATGTCCAAGTTGCTGAAGTCGATGTTCTGCCGTCCCCCATCCAGGTGGCGCCGGCCCTCATGTTTCAGCCCAAGATACAGCTCTGTCTTGGGGGTGGTGGGGGGTGTGGGGGGACCATGTGGATGGCCTTCAGAAAAGACACAACAGATGCCTGAATATTAGCTGTGGCATACTAACAAAAGAACGTGCCTGAACACCTCAACCCTGAACCCAGGAGAGATAAGCGTTCATACAAGATCTCAATCAGTAAAAAAAAGACCTGGTGACTGACAAACTGCGTGTTGCTATTGAGTATGGATTGTTCTACATTCTTGCACAAATGTATCAAATATGCTGGGAAATCCACTCACCTGTCCGCTCTGGATGATTATGCCCATTCCCCATGGAGGTCAGTCTGGCCAGACCAGGTTCAGCCTTGTACATCTGGCCTGGGTGGAATTGGGCCAGCTCAGCCCCGGAGTCCGAGTCACTCTGACCTGGCTTGGTGCTCTTCCTTCTCCGGGGTTGGTATTTGTAGTCAGGGTAGTCTTTCTTGTGTTGCACCCTCAGTCTCTCTGCCTCCTCTATAAATGGCCTCTTCTCGCTTTCAGAGAGCAGGCTGGAAATTGATGACAGGTTGGGTTGAGTTGTGGACTATTATAAGATGCATAATGCTGGATGTCACAGTGAATATCATTATCATCATCATTCTAAACATGCCATGTAAAATTAGGTTAATCATTATGAAAAGGCAAAGTTGTGCACAAATTTTCATGAAACAATACTAGAAAATAAACTAATTATAAGTATTTTGTAACTTGTCAACAATGAACATTGTCTACATCAATCTTCACTGCAGATTTTTGGGTTTGGTGCAAAAAACATTTCCATAGTACATCTGTGCTATGTTCTATGCGGCACATTAGGTACGCAAATGTGTACTATAACCCCCATTAAATATAAACATTCGGTTCTCTCTACTGACCGCCAGAGCTTCCCCAAGGTCTTGCTGAGTTCGGCGTTGTGGAGATGCGGGTACTGGTCAGCTAGTTTCCTGCGCGCCGCCTGCGCCCACACCATGAACGCGTTCATCGGTCGCTTCACATGGGGTTTGTTTTTCAGAGACCGGTCTCCTCGTGTAGGCATCGGTACGAGCGACCAGTCGTATCCGTTCAGTACCTGAGACACTGCGTCTCGGATGCACGCGGGAAACCGTTTATCCTCCTCGCTAGTGTCCATTTTTGGGGTTATCCCGTTGCCGTGAGCCTGTCCATCGGAGCCGGTTGGAGAGGACGGGACGTCCGAATCCGAGTCGTCCTGCGACATCGAGCTGGCGGTTCCCGTTGGACTACATGGATGGTCGTTGAATGACTTACTCTTTTCCTCGGTCATGTTCAGTGAAAATTTGCTTTGGTCTGCCTGTTGATTGTGCCAAATGCGCATTTTACGCACGGAGCCCTGAGTGACGAAAAATTCAAATGTAAAATCCCAAACGCTTGTCGTGATGTTAATTCTTACCTATCACCCTGTTGTAAGTTTTGTCATATTGGTTATAATGTCCACACTGTGAAATCTCAGTTTGATACTGACACATTTTGTTGCGCTAAGAGAATGTTGTTGGAATCTGGTTGCGTCCTCTCACTCCACCCCTCATAGCTTATTGGTTTGTACATCCGCTGTAGCTCCACTCCCATTTGTGGGAAATATGAGCCAGTGATTTGAAATGTGTGTTATATACATTCTAATGATTAGTTTTGCTGTATAACCGATGTAAAATTGCTTATATCGTTCAGACATTAAAACAGGATACTCGTAGACAAAATTAACATGGTCTTTATATTGAGATACAATAACTGTGGAACCATATGTGCAAGGCATGAACTCTATGGACTTGCAACCTCATAGCAGACCCCCGCCTGTTTTGAGTCCCACCTTTCTAGCTAAACATGAAATATGGGGTGATGCCTGTTTTGCATGTTATTTTGGCATTAATACTTGTCACATATCAGTTTGCAAACAATGTTAATAAAGCCGCATACAAACTTGCTTTCTTTTTGCTTTCTTGAGTAAGGCAGCTCCAAAATGCAGGTGTTTCAGTCTAGCTCAGTGGTTTCTATGGTGGTGGGGCAGCCAGCTGAAAATACGGAGTGTAGGGGTTGGTAATGTTCTTTTGCGCTGTCATTGGCTCAGTGTTCTGTCACTCATGGGGACACTACGTCACCGCCAAATCTAAGGTTAGAGAAAAATAAATTTAAGACCCTTGGGTGCGGCCATAGAGTTACATTAGATGGGCCAATCCAAGAAGGCTCAAGGTAATTGGCCACAGATATAATTACATTTTATCTACAGCAGCTTTGTTGGGATTTGATTTAACTAGGCAAGTCAGTCAAGAACAAATTCTTATTTTACAATGATGGCCTAACCTGGCCAAACCCTCCCCTAGCCCGAATGATGCTGGGCCAATTGTGCGCCGCCCTATGGGACTCCTGATCCCAGCTGGTACAGGCCAGGATCGAACCGGGGTCTGTAGTGACACCTCTAGCACTGAGATGCAGTGCCTTAGACCGCTGTCCCACTAGGGAGCCATAAATGTCAACATCATACTTTCAGAATCTTAGCTAGCAAGCTAGCAGTCATCATGAATCAAGTTGACAATCTACTGGCAAATCCTTTTCAATCCTATTCATGTGAAGAGAAATAATGAATAGAAATTACAGATAAAACGTATCGGTGCTCATCGGCCATTGGACTTAAACATTACACAAAAAGTTGGAAATCACAAATTCAACAATGAGTAGTTTGGGAGGAATCAGTGGCTAACTGCAAGCATTGCAAAGCAATCACTAGCCTGCTATTCACTGGAGTGGGTGTGTGGTCCAAAGTCTAGGATTAAGGGTCTCTTTTCCAAGCTTAATACGATAAACATTCAACATTGGCCATTGTGTCAATCTAGCATGACTTTTGCCGCGCTCAAAACAACTGGAATCTCAGAACTGGGAAATCTGATTTCAGTGAGTTCAAGACAACTGGAAACAAGCTCCAACTGGGAAAATATGTTTTGAACGGTCATCCAACTTGGAGTTGCAAGTCGGAACTTTGGCCTCTTTCTAGAGCTCCGACCTGAAGATCACTGATGTCATCATGATTCAACCTTGTTTTTTCAGAGTTCCCAGTTGTCTTGAAAGCCCCATAAATCCAGAGAATGACAGACTTTGATGACAAAGTTTGATGACAACATTTGCACAATAAGGACTGCCACGCCACCTTCCTGTTCAAGTGAGCACATCACAACAAGGTGAGTCCAAAAATGTCTTGTATGCTGTTGCATAAATTATGTAATATGCCAGGGAGATATGTATAATGTAGCTAAGAAAGTAATACTAAGTGTATGTTGTGTAGTAAGCTGTTATTAGCCCATGTGCCTCACTCTAATAATTTGGTCCTGTTTCCCCTCCTAATTTTGCCTACTGGTCTAATTTGGTGGTGCACATGTAGCCTATAGCCTGTTTTAGAGAAATGTAATCATCTAATATTGTAAGAGCTTTCATTGTCTACTTATATCCCCTACAGTTCTGACTTGGTGTACAGAGAGAATACTGTAAGAATGGCCCATGTTCTGAATTCTGTCACTGTACATTTCAAAAGTGCTGAACAAATCGTTACAGTATATTGTCTGTCCTAGCTCGCACATTAATGTTGTAATCGAGATTAGATTTCATGAAAAAAGATCAGGGTGCCGTGTGAGGATCAGGCGACGAGTGGCCAATCTGCCCTTGCCTTCCGTCCTGCTAGCTAATGTTCATTCTCTGGAAAATAAATGGGACGAATTGAAAGCACGGATATCCTACCAACGAGACATTAAAAACTTGAATATCTAATGTTTCACTGAGTCGTGGATCAACGACAAAATTAAGAACATACAGCTGGCGGGTTATACACTCAAACAGCAGGACAGAACAGCAGCCTCTGGTAAGACACGGGACAGGGGCCTATGCATATATGTGAACAACAGCTGGTGCCAGATATCTAAGGAAGTCTCAAGGTTTTGCTCGCCTGAGGTAGAGTATCTCATGATAAGCTGTAGACCACACTATCTACCTAGAAAGTTTTCATCTGTATTTTTCGTAGCAGTCTACATATTATGGGACTAAAACCGAGCTCAATGAGCTGTATACCGCCATAAGCAAACATGAAAACGCTCATCCAGAGTCGGCGCTCCTAGTGGCCGGGGACTTTAATGCAGGGAAACTTAAATCAGTTTTCCCTCATTTCTATCAGCATGTTATATGCTCAACCAGAGGAAAAACATTTCTAGACCACCTTTACTCCACACAGAGATGCATACAAAGCTCGCCCTCCATTTGGCAAATCTGACCATAATTCTATCCTGATTCCTGTTTACAAGCAAAAATTAAATCAGGAAGCACCATTGACTCGGTCTGTAAAAAAGTGGTCAAATGAAGCAGATGCTAAACTACAGGACTGCTTTGCTAGCACAGACTGGAATAAGTTCTGGGATTCTTCCGATGACATTGAGGAGTACACAACATCAGTCACTCGCTTTATCAATAAGTGCATTGAGGACGTCGTCCCCACAGTGACTGTACGTACATACCCCAACCAGAAGCCATGGATTTCAGGCAACATTCGCACTGAGCTAAAGGGTAGAGCTGCCGCTTTCAAGGAGCGGGAATCTAACCCAGAAGCTTATAAGAAATCCTGCTATGCCCTCTGACGAACCATCAAACAGGCAAAGCCTCAATACAGGACTAAGATCGAATCGTACTACACCGGCTCTGATGCTCGCCGGATGTGGCAGGTCTTGCAAACTACAACAGACTATAAAGGGAAGCACAGCCGAGAGCTGCCCAGTGACACGAGCCTACCAGACGAGCTGAATAACTTCAATGCTCGCTTCAAGGCAAGTAACCCTGAAACATGCATGAGAGCATCAGCTGTTCCGGACGACTGTGTGATCACGCTCTCCATAGTCGCAGGTCCAGACGGATTATCAGGACGTGTACTCCGAGCATGGGCTGACCAGCTGGCAAGTGTCTTCACTGACATTTTCAATCTCTCCCTGTGTAAGTCTGTAATACCAACATGTTTCAAGCAGACCACCATAGTCCCTGTGCCCATGGTAATCTGCCTAAATGACTACCGACCCGTAGCACTCACGTCTGTAGCCATGAAATGCTCGAAAGACTGGTCATGGCTCACATCAACGCCATAATCCCAGAAACCCTAGACCCACTTCAGTTTGCATACCGCACGAACAGATCCACAGATGATGCAATCTCTATTGCACTCCACACTGCCCTTTCACACCTGGACAAAAGGAACACCTATGTGAGAATGCTATTCATTGACTACAGCTCAGCGTTCAACACCATAGTGCCCTCAAAGCTCATCACTAAGCTAAGGACCCTGGGACTAAACACCGCCCTCTGCAACTGGATCCGAGACTTCCTGTGGGCCACCCTCAGGTGGTAAGGGTAGGTAACAACACATCCGCCACGCTGATCCTCAACATGGGGGCCCCTCAGGGGTGCGTGCTCAGCCCCTCCTGTACTCCCTGTTCACTCATGACTGCACGGCCAGGCACAACTCCAACACCATTATTAAGTTTGCTGATGACACAACAGTGGTAGGCCTGATCACCAACAACAATGAGACAGCCTATAGGGAGACCTGACCGTGTGGTGCAAGGACAACAACCTTTCCCTCAACGTGATCAAGACAAAGGAGATGATTGTGAACTACAGGAAAAGGAGGACCAAGCACGCCCCCATTCTTATCGACGGGGCTGTAGTGGAGCAGGTTGAGAGCTTCAAGATCCTTGGTGTCCACATCATCAACAAACTAACATGGTCCATGCACACCAATTAGTCGTGAAGAGGGCACGACAAAACCTATTCCCCCTCAGGAGACTGAAAAGATTTGGCATGGGTCCTGAGATCCTCAAAAGATTGTACAGCTGCACCATCGACAGCAGCCTGACGGGTTGCATCACTGCCTAGTATGGCAACTGCTCGGCCACCGACCGCAAGGCACTACAGAGGGTAGTGCGTACAGCCCAATACATCACCGGGGCCAAGACCTCTATACCGGTGTCAGAGGAAGACCCTAAAAATTGTCAAAGACTCCAGCCACCATAGTCATAGACTGTTCTCTCTGCTACCGCATGGCAAGTGGTAACGGAGCGCCAAGTCTAGGTCCAAGAGGCTCCTAAATAGCTTTTACCCCCAAGCCATAAGACTCCTGAACAGCTAGTCAAATGGCTACCCAGACTATTTGCTTATAGAACAGTCTATGACTTCAGAGGCTGGAGTCTGACAATTTTAGGGTCTTCCTCTGACACCGTCTAGTATAGAGGTTCTGGATGGCAGGAAGCTCGGCCCCAGTGATGTACTGGGCCATCCACAGTACCCTCTGTACCGCCTTGCGGTTAGATGCCAAGCAGTTGCAGTGACGCAGCCAGTCAAGATGCTCTCAATGGTGCAGATGTGTAACTTTTTGAGACCCTTAGGGCCCAATGCCAAATCTTTTCAGCCTCCTGACGGGGGTAGAGGTGCTTACATGCTCTCTTCATGACTGTGTTGGTGTGTTTGGACAAGGCCTGTGGCGGTCATGAAATTGTTAGTCTGTAGTTGTCCCGCAAATAACTGCCGGTCTCACGGTAATTGACTGTTAATTAACACATTTAGCATCTCCTGGCTTCCACGCATAGCCTGCAAGCCACTGATGCAGACCTTTTGATACATAGAAAGTGTTGTGTATTTCAGAATAGAACAGAATAGCATACTCTGAGTTGTCCTTATGTTAGGCCCTAGTCTGGCTATGGATGTGGGCTACACTATTAATAAAGCAGAGAAGATTAGCTTAGAACTCCGTGGAATTATTTTATAGTATGAAGAGTGCAATTGAACATAGCTGAATAAAATAGAACGGATACGTTCTCCAAATGATTTGAGGGCGCACATGCGGCCATTTAGTGTTGAGCGGTTAACAAAGAAACGGTACTCCTATATGCTTAATTGAGTTTATGTAACTTTAGTTGTGATACTAATGTTGGGCTATACAGTGCATTATGATTAATGGAAACAGGATGCACCTGAGCTCAACTGAATACTTATGTAAATGTGATATTAATAAAAAAAAATATATTTAGTAATTTCAACCTTTTTTTGCTTTGTCATTATGGTGTATTGTGTGTAGATTGAGGGGAAAACAATTTAATACATTTTAGAATGAGGCTGTAACGAGTAGTCTACAGACGAGAAAATAAACTGTTGCATTATTCAAAGTGTCATTTTATTTGAATAGTCTATGCTTACTGGCTACTGGTCAATTTTCAGCTGTGGACCAAGAATGTCTCTTTGCCATCCACAATGAATGGTAAGGCAAGGATTTAATGCGAGTTGAAAAGTAGAATTCTATTTTGCCACCCCACTCAGACTCTCCTTCATATCTCGTAGAGGGAATAGGGCCAAAGACTGTCTTTGTAACCCTGGCCCAGTGGACATGCGACTACTGTATAGTGATCAGGCCCAGAGATGGATTTACAGTACAGAGGGAATGAAAAAGAGCGATGTAGAGACAGAAATATGGAAGGACACAGTGTGTAGTTGAACACAAGTCCTACAACTGAAAGGGAGGAGGGTACCAATTCCTTCTTGGTTCTGTTTTCATTTCATTGATCTAATACTGTACAAACCAGGGGAGGCTGCTGAGGGGAAGATGGCTCATAATGTCTGGAATGGAATGGCATCAGACCATGTGTTTGATACCATTCCGCTCCGGCCACTACCACAAACCCATCCCCCCCAATTAAGATGCTACCAACGTCCTGTGGTACCTACAGCATTTGATTTCCTCGATAAGCGAGTCTTCTGTATAATGAACAAGAAGACAAAAAGAGACCACAGAACCTGACCAACAGACATCCAGCATCCAAAGTGTCATTAACCAATCAGAGAAGTCAAATTGACCTGGGCTCTTATCTGAACTAGTGGCCTACATCCAGAACTACTTATTCTCACCCCTGCAGCGATTAGATTTGACACCATAACTGCGTTTGAAAGATTAGATGCCCCACGTACCATAAAACCTCAGTCGGATTGAATTGAGCGAGTTGAGTTTTTGGGATGACAACTGAGGAATCCTTTTCAGGCAACAAAGTCCAGCTGAATCAGCCACATCTGCTAACCCTGTTTCCCAAGGTTCTGGGCCGTATTCACAAAGCTTCTCAGAGTAGCAGTGCTTATTTGTATAGGAACAGGTCCCCCCCCCCCCGTCATATATAATCATATTTATCATGATTGAAAAGGCAAAACGGATCCTATACGAGCTCCTACTCTGAGACACATTTTGAATACAGGCCCATCCATGGCTAGATGTTTAATGGGGGTTTGGGTGGCATGATACACTAACTCTGATCTCTCTGCCAGCAGGAAAATTTGCCAGTACAGACCCGTGAGCGGCATTAAATCATGTCAGCTGAGACACCTGGCTGGTGTTGACGACCCCCACACCACCAGAGCGATGAGATTATGCATTGACATCAAATGTAATCATCCCAAACCACTGGTTATGGCCCAGACCCAGATCATATTAACACTGATCTGAATGTGATCGCTTCACTTAAGCCTAGGGAATGGGCATAACAAGGGCTCTGTTATAGTTGTGGGAAGGTTCTAAAGAAAAGGAGTTTGTGGAGTAACAAAAAGCAGGCTGTTAAGATCCAGGTGCAGATTGATGCTGCAGTCATACATGTAATCGAAGGTAACTTGCCAAACAAATACCTGTAAGGAGAGAAAAAGAATAGACCAGCATAAAAATGTATATTTTGAACCTTTTCAACCTGTCCCTGACCGTCTGTAATACCTACATGTTTCAAGCAGATCACCATAGTCCCTGTGCCCAAGAACACCAAGGTAACCTGCCTAAATCAAATCAAATTTACTTGTCACATACACATGGTTAGCAGGTGTTAATGCAAGTGTAGCGAAATGCTTGTGCTTCTAGTTCCGACCATGCAGTAATATCTAACAAGTAATATAACCTAACAATTTCACAACAACTACCTTGTACACACAAGTGTAAAGGAATGAATACGAATATGTACATAAAAATATATAAATGAGTGATGGCCGAACGTCATAGGCAAGATGCAGTAGATGGTATAGGGTACAGTATATACATATGAGATGAGTAATGTAGGGTATGAGAACATTATATAAAGCGGCATTGTTTACATTGTATACATTGTATACATTTAATTACGTCAAGATGGCAAGATGCAGTAGATGGTATAGCGTACAGTATATACATATGAGATGAGTAATGTAGAGTAAGTAAACATTATATATATATATATATATATATATATATATAAAGTGGCTAGTGATAAATTGATTACATCAATTTTTCCATTATTAAAGTGGCGGTTGTTGAGTCAGTATGACTACCGACCCGTAGCACTCACGTCTGTAGCCATGAAGTGCTTTGAAAGGCTGGTCATGGCTCACATCAACACCATTATCCCAGAAACCCTAGACCCACTGAACACCTTCCTCTGCAACTGCAACTGCACTCTATTGTCCCTCTAATCACTTTGACATCAATGCAAATGTATTCGCAAATCAAATCAAAGACTTCATGAGAGCCCACGCGCTCACGTTGCGCATCATTTCTATAGGCTATCCAATTGGGTGAGACAAAGAGATGGCCTCTGTTAAAAAGACGAGGATCCCATCAGCTTTCTATAGGCTAGGCTTACTATATTTATTTCTCAACTTTCCTAATATTAAGCACATTGCTTCTCTTTACAACAGGAGTATAGCCTACCTGGCTGGCATGAAAATGAACCACGGGAAATGCATCCTCCATTTGCTATTTAAGTGTGTAGATTACATTTTTCACGCTGTCCCAGTTTCTAGATAGGTGCATTAAAATTATCCATTCTAAATGAAAACAAATTTCACACATATTTAGTATATGTAAAGACAAGATTAAATCAAGAATAGTGCGATGGGTGACAATATTATCACTTGACAATGATGCCCAGCATAAGGCAGGAAACGACATATGCTTTTTTTTGCGAGCTTTTCAAATCATAGTCGGACACCTCTTGTAGCCTAGCCCATAGGTCTATGTTTTGATAAGGTTTGTATCAAAACTAAAGTGGCCAAATAACTTCTTAAAAATGAAGCACATTAATCTGCTGTACAACGGGTGTAGAGCCTAACTGGCATACATAAGCAGCGCGTGAGTTTCAAGTTTGGGGAAGATAATTTTCACCATAAAAACGCACCTTTTAAAATAAAAGCATTGCATGCATAATCACATTTACATGCACAATCACACTTTTGATAATGGTGTTTTCCTGCTAATGGAACATTTGTGCTTATAGCCTACTGCCATGTTCGCATTGCTGCACTTATAATGTGAATAAATACCCTAATAGTATATCGACATTTTAAGCTAAACGTTCTGATCTTTTGAGTCAGCCTCATTGCGTAAAAGTTTTTGGATCCTAGTGGTTGTTTGGAATATTTATTTCTCACACAGAATATAATAGGTAAACTATGGGGGATAGTAGAGTGACATAGGCTAGTGCTTTAGCTGTTCGTTAGGCCTAATCATCTTGTTGGCTGACGAAAAGTAAATGTGGACAGTTCTTCCAATATGCACCTCGGAATTGGATAAGGACTGTCTTCACTTGTAGCCTGTGAGAAAGACCCGATCTCCTGATGGAGAACCATGTGAGTGAGATGCTTCGGCATGTGCAGCACTCAGGGCACAAAAGGCATGGATTACGGCTACACAAAGGGGATGCCGCCGTGAAATTCGAGGCATTATCAAAGTGCTTGTCAAATTGTGAATGGGAGACTGCTAGTGTGTACAGCCTTTGCAAAAAAAGAAAGCAGAACTCATGCCTTTCGAGAAACTTTTTTTCACATCATCAGTCTCATTATGCAGCCTTACAATGTATTAAATCTGAAAACAGCTTTAAAAAATACAATTTTTACATTACCCTGCAGTTTACCTATACAATGGGCTGAAGGTGAAGTAGATATACTTGGTACTCATATCACAAAATATATAAATAAGCTCTCCACAATGAATTTCAATAGAAAACATGTAAAAATAGACAAGATCCTGCAACCATGGAGAGGTAAATACCTGTCTATTTATGGAAAAATTGCCCTGATTAACTCCTTAGTCATATCTCTGTTTACTCACTTACTTATGGCGCTGCCTACTCCTGATGATTCGTTTTTCAAGTCATATGAGCAAATAATATTTAGCTTTTTCTGGGACGTTAAATCAGACAAAATAAAGCGTGACTATCTATATAATGAATTGGGTGGGTTGAGATTATTCAATATAAAAGCACTAAACCTCTCTAAAACCTTCACTTATTCAAAAGTTTTACTTGAACCCTAAATGGTTCTCAAGTAGATTACTAAGAAAAGCTCATCCATTGTTTAAAAATTGCTTTTTTGCCTTTGTGCAGATAGCCATGTCTCAGTTTTCGAATTAATTGAAAATGATACTTATTTCAAAGTATCTCTTTTTCAAACAAGCATTGCAAAGCTGGCTACAATTTCATTTTCATCCCCCTGAAAAGATAGAACAAATATTACAACAAATATTTGTAACGGCTGTCTTCTGAAATGAACCAAGGCGCAGCAGGTATGTGAATACTCCTTTTTTATTACCAAAACAAAAGGAGTAGAGCATCCACAGGAACAACACAAAAGGGTGACACCAGTGACAGTTCTGCAGGCTATAAAAGCAGTGCAAAAAACAACCACCCACAACCCCAAAGAAAAACACACACACCTATATAGGACTTCCAATCAAAGGCAACTCAACACACCTGCCTTCAATTGGAAGTCCCAAATCAACAATCAAACATTCACATACACAAAAACTGTCACGTCCTGACCCCACTACCCCCTCTACTGGTCAGGACGTGACAGTACCCCGCCCCCTCAAGGTGCAGACGCCGGGATGCACCTAAAAAAGGAAAACAAGAAAATCCCCAACAAAATTTAACACCTAAACAATAAGGGAGGGAAGGGAGGGTGGCTGCCGTCACCGACGGCACTGTGCTACACCCTCCCTCCCCAACCCACCTATCCTGGAGGTGGCTCAGGTGCAGGACGTGGACCTCGCTCCACATTCGGCGTCGCCCACTTTGTTGGCGCCGATAGCTGCGCCGGGCAGACGGGCCACTCGGGCTGACCCTGGCAGACGGACCGCTCTGGCTGGGTCGGAAGACATGCGGGCCACTCGGGCTGGGCCGGAAGGCATGCGGGCCACTCGGGCTGGGCCGGAAGGCATGCGGGCCACTCGGGCTGGGCCGGAAGGCATGCGGGCCACTCGGGCTGGGCCGGAAGGCATGCGGGCCACTCGGGCTGGGCCGGAAGGCATGCGGGCCACTCGGGCTGGACCGGAGGGCAGGAGAGCCACTCGGGCTGGACCGGAGGGCAGGAGAGCCACTCGGGCTGGACCGGAGGGCAGGAGAGCCACTCTGGCAGATCCTGACAGGCCGGGCACCTCTGGCAGAACAGGGCAGTCTGGCCACTCTGGCAGAACAGGGCAGTCTGGCCACTCTGGCAGAACAGGGCAGTCTGGCCACTCTGGCAGAACAGGGCAGTCTGGCCACTCTGGCAGAACAGGGCAGTCTGGCCACTCTGGCAGAACAGGGCAGTCTGGCCACTCTGGCAGAACAGGGCAGTCTGGCCACTCTGGCAGAACAGGGCAGTCTGGCCACTCCGGCAGAACAGGGCAGTCTGGCCACTCCGGCAGTTCAGCGCAGTCTGGCCACTCCGGCAGTTCAGCGCAGTCTGGCCACTCCGGCAGTTCAGCGCAGTCTGGCCTCTCTGGCGACTGTTGACTGGCGGGCAGCTCTGACGACTGTTGACTGGCGGACAGCTCTGACGACTGTTGACTGGCGGACAGCTCTGACGACTGTTGACTGGCGGACAGCTCTGACGACTGTTGACTGGCGGGCAGCTCTGACGACTGTTGACTGGCGGGCAGCTCTGACGACTGTTGACTGGCGGGCAGCTCTGACGACTGTTGACTGGCGGGCAGCTCTGACTGTTGACTGGCGGGCAGCTCTGGTGACTGTTGACTGGCGGGCAGCTCTGGTGACTGTTGACTGGCGAGGCTGGGCTGACGCACTAGACTCCTGATGCATGGGGCTGGTATTGGACTTGCCAGCCTGGAGACACGCACCTCCATGCTAGTGCGTCTAGCGGGAAACACCGGACCGAAAGGGCGCACTGGCGGTTTTGAGTGCAGGGTTGGCATCACCCCTTCCGGCTCGATGCTCCCCTTGCCCTGGCACCTGCGGGGCGCTGGTACTGGGCGAACTGGGCTGTGCGTCCGTATAGGCGAGATGGTGCGTACCACAGCGTAACATGGCGCCCTCCACCTCATACGCACCTCCCTGTAATCATGGGTAGCTGGCTTACGGCTCTTCCCTGGCCTGGCCAAGCTACCCGTGTGCCCCCCCCAAAAAAAATCTTGGGGCTGCCTCTCGGGTTTCCTACCCAACCGTGTTCCAGCAAAACATTCCCGTTGGTTCCTCTGTCCAGCTGCCTCCACTCTCCTGAGTGCCTCCACCTGTTCCCATGGGAGGCGATCCCTTCCGGCCAGGATCTCTTCCCAGGTGTAGGCTCCCTTGCCATCCAGGACGTCCTCCCATGTCCATTCCTCCTTTTTTTTCTCCTGTGGCTTCCTCCTCTTCTGCTGCTTGGTCCTGGTTTGGTGGGTGGTTCTGTAACGGCTGTCTTCTGAAATGAACCAAGGCGCAGCAGGTATGTGAATACTCCTTTTTTATTACCAAAACAAAAGGAGTAGAGCATCCACAGGAACAACACAAAAGGGTGACACCAGTGACAGTTCTGCAGGCTATAAAAGCAGTGCAAAAAAACAACCACCCACAACCCCAAAGAAAAACACACACACCTATATAGGACTTCCAATCAAAGGCAACTCAACACACCTGCCTTCAATTGGAAGTCCCAAATCAACAATCAAACATTCACATACACAAAAACTGTCACGTCCTGACCCCACTACCCCCTCTACTGGTCAGGACGTGACAATATTATGGCTTAACTCAAATGTGCTGGTTGATAAAATACCTGTATTTATGGGAAAGATGTTTGAAAAGGGTATTTTGTTCTTAAATTATATTGTAAATTGGAATGGTAGAGTTCTGTCTGTCATAACTGGAGTTATCAGAATTGTACAGGAAGGTCTGCTCAATCCAAGAGTACAACCAATTGATTACAGCATTACCCCAAAAATAGAGGAGGCAGGTGGCAGCGGGAGGAGGTGGGGAACTGGTCTGTCTGCCCAATATAAAGGATCAAAACTGGCGGAGGAATAAAAATAGCATAAATAGGAAAGTATACCAGTTTCATTTGAGGACCAGAATGTTGACAACTGTGCCATACAGATTGCAAAATAGTTGGGAAGAGATTTTTGATGTACCGATTCCACGGTACAGGGTGTATGAGTTGATATATAAAACAATGCAAGATTCAAGACTTCTTGCTTTTCAACTAAAATTATTATATAGAATTCTTGCCACCAACAAAATGTTGACTATTTGGGGCATAAAATCATCTAAGCTCTGCAGATTTTGTTGTGACGATATAGAATCAATAGACCATTTATTTTGGTATTGCCCTCAGGTAGCCTGTTTCTGGTCTCAGGTTCAGGAATGGCTGATAATGCATAACATTGATCTAAAATTGACCCTAGAAATAGTACTGTTAGGAGATCTGGAGAGACCGGTCAGTCAATTACTAATATATTTATCTTCAACTCGCAATCTGTGGATTCTATTCAATTAGATAGATTGAAATTGTACGTTAAACATCACAGCATAGTTGAAAGATATATTTTGCATAGAAATCCGAAGAGGGTGGCCAGCAGAGATAGATGGGATGGGCTGAAGGAAGCTGAGGGTTGGGATGGGGAATTGGAGACAAGTGGGAGGGGAGTTGCTGGGCGGGGATAGAATGATGGTCAAAGATAAAAGTATGAAAAATTAAGTCAAAATAAAACATAATAAAAAGTAAGTTTGAATGACACTGAAGGGCAGTGTTTTTACAGCTAAAGCCAGTTTGCCTGAGGCTGATGCCGTGCAGGTGTTTGTACACATGCATATACATACACTCTCATTCAAATACACACATACACGGGGACACACCCATGTAAATAGTGCCAGACATGTACTCAAACATATACAGTTGGCCTTGCTGCTATGATTTAAGTTGTCCTTGATGTCCTGTGTTTTTGGCATTGTTGTTTTCTGTTTTCCTTTGTCTTTTTATTTTTTCTCTTCAGTTAATTTTTTGGATGTTGGTGCATTGGGAGGGTTCCTGGGGGTGGGAATTGAATTAATGTATTATCTTATTTTTTGTATTTTTTTTAAATCTTGGGGGGGACTGTGGGGAACTGTTCAAAAGTTTGGGGTCACTTAGAAATGTCCTTGTTTTTAAAAGAAAAGCACATTTTTTGTCCATTAAAGTAACATCAAATTGATCAGAAGTACAGTGTAGACATTGTTAATGTTATAAATGACTAATGTAGCAGGTAACGGCAGATTTTTTTATGGAATATCTACATAGGCGTACAGAGGCCCATTATCAGCAACCATCACTCCTGTGTTCCAATGGCACGTTGTGTTAGCTAATCCAAGTTTATCATTTTAAAAGGCTAATTGATCATTAGAAAACCCTTTTGCAATTCCAACTAGTCAGTTCGTAAAATCTCTGCCCTGCTAGAGCTGCCCCGTCACCTGTAAGTGCTGTTATTGTGAAGTGGAAACATCTAGGAGCAACAACGGCTCAGCCGCAAAGTGGTAGGCCACATAAGCTCACAGAACGGGACCGTCGAGTGCTGAAGCGTAGCGCATAAAAATCATCTGTCCTCAGTTGGAACCCTCACTACAGAGTTCCAAACTGCCTCTGGAAGTAATGTTAGCACAAGAACTGTTTGTCGGGAGCTTCTTGAAATGGGTTTCCATGGCCGAGCAGCCGCAGACAAGACTAAGATCACCATGTGCAATGCCAAGTGTCGGCTGGAGTGGTGTAAAGCTAGCCGCCATTGGACTCTGGAGCAGGGGAAACGCGTTCTCTGGAGTGATGAATCACTCTTCACCATTGGCAGTCTGACGGACAAATCTGGGTTTGGCGGATGCCAGGAGAACGCTACCTGCCCCAATGCATAGAGCCAACTGTTAAGTTTGGAGGAGGAATAATGGTCTGGGGCTGTTTTTCATGGTTCGGTCTAGTTCCCGTAGATCCAGTGAAGGGAAATCTTAACGCTACAGCATACAATGACATTCTAGACCAGTGGTTCTTAACCTGGGTTCGATCGAACCCCAGGGGTTCGGTGAGTCAGTCTCAGGGGTTCGGCGGAGGTCAAGACACACACCCGACTCATATGATTCGTGATGACACGCCCCGCTTGGCCATCATTGGCTGCAGGTGATCACGCAACATCGCTTGGCCTATCTGTGCTGCAGGGAATTTGGCGCGCTCAGTAGTCGAATTGTGACTGTCGTGATGGTACGTCGTGTGATTTCTTTCTTAATATTTTAATCCCTTCATACTAACTATGTCGAGCAAAAAAAGAAAGTGGTCGGACGAATATGTACAATATGGATTCACATGTATAACGGAACGTGATGAGAGTCAGCGTCCTAACTGCATGATTTGCAATGCCAAGTTGAGCAATTCTAGTCTAGCACCGGCAAAACTAAGAGAACACTTCCTTAAGCTGCATGGAGATGGACAATACAAGAACACAACGCTCGCTGAATTCAAGGTGAAGAGAGCCATTTTTCCAATTAAGAAGGGTTCGGTGAATGCGCATATGAAACTGGTGGGGGTCAGTACCTCCAACAAGGTTAAGAACCACTGTTCTAGACAATTCTGCGCTTCCAACTTTTGGGCAAACGTTTGAAAGGCCCTTTCCTGTTCCAGCATGACAATGCCCTGTGCGCAAAGCGAGGTCCATACAAAAATGGTTTGAGATCCGTGAGGAAGAATTTTACTGGCCTGCACAGAGCCCTGACCTCAACCCCATCTAACAACTTTGGGATGAATTGGAACGCCGACTTGTGGCTGAAGGGAAGCAAGTCCCTGCAGCAATGTTCCAACATCTAGTGGAAAGCCTTCCCAGAAGAGTGGAGGCTGTTATAGCATCAAAGGGGGGACCAATTCCATATTAATGGCCATGATTTTGGAATGAGATTTTCGAGCAGGTGTCCACATACCTTTGGCCATGTGTGTGCGTGTGCGTGTATACAGTGAGTTCTGCTGTCATGCCACCGCCGTTATTCATAACATTGGCGCTTCTACACCTGCATTGCTTGCTGTTTGGGGTTTTAGGCTGGGCTTCTGTACAGCACTTTGAGATATCAGCTGATGTAAGGTCTTTATAAATACATTTGATTTGATTGATTTGATTTGATGTTGATTTGATGTCCCTGTAAACAAGCAAAACAGATCAGCGCCCTTAAGACATTTTTATTGAATAACATTCGGGATCATATGTAATATGTAGCCAAGTCTGTACCCTCTGGTGTCGACAAATTGCATATCTGCTTTCACTGGACATCTTCATTGGTTTTAAACTATCAGAAAGAAAAAGCACAGTGCGGAAGTGTTAGTTATCACTTAGCAGTGGCTATGGAGGAGAACAGCGCTCTCGGAACTTTCAGACATATCGCATTGGCCCAACTCTCTATGTACACTAAGTGTACAAAACATTAGGAACACCTGCTCTTTCCATGACATAGATTGGCCCTGGTTAAAGCTATGATCCCTTATTGAAGTGCCTTTGAACAGGGTATTTTTTTTATACCTTTATCTAACTAGGCAAGTCAGTTAACAACAAATTCTTATTTTCAATGACGGCCTAGGAACAGTGGGTTAACTGCCTTGGTCAGGGGCAGAACGACATATTTGTACCTTGTCAGCTCAGCGATTCGAACTTGCAACCTTTCGGTTACTAGTCCAACACTCTAACCACTAGGCTACGCTGCCACCCCAATGTATGGTAGTAGGTGCCAGGCGCACCGGTTTGAGTGTGTCAAGAACTGCAACACTGTTGCGTTTTTCACACCAAAGGACATCCAGCCAACTTGGCACAACTGTGGGTAGCATTGGCGTCAACATGGGCTAGCATCCCTTTGGAACGCTTTTATAACCTTGCAGAGTCCATAACCAAACAAATTGAGGCTGTTCTGAAGGCAAAAGGGGGTACAACTCAATATTAGGAATGTATTCCTGATGTTTTGTACATTCTCTGATGTGCACTACCTCTGAACCTTTTCACTTTACATTTATGAACACGCCTGCTGTGTATGCCACTCGAGACATATATATACACACACACACACACACACACACACACACACACACACACGCTTATACACATAGGAGGTTTTGGGTTCATCACTGCAGAATTAAGCAATAAGGCCCGAGGGGGGTGTGGTATATGGCCAATATATCACAAACCCCCGAGGTGCCTTATTGCTATTATAAACTGGTTACGAAAGTAAAAGTATCAAATCAAATGTATTTATATAGCCCTTCTTACATCAGCTGATATCTCAAAGTGCTGTAAAAAAAAAGCAAAACTAATTGTTTTGTCATACCTGTGGTATACGGTCTGAAATACCATGGCTTTCAGCATTCAGGGCTCGAACCACCCAGTTTATAATGACTGATAGAGATCATTCCAGAACAGTGATTTTTGCATATACAGCAGGTTAACTGACCCTATGTCACTTCTCCCATTACAGCTGGCCACATTTGGTTATTTAAAGCATCCCCACCTGCTCTCATTGCTTTAACTGTAAATAATGCTTCAGAACCGTGAGGTCAGCTCAGATGTTGTTTTTTTTATGCAAAAGGGAATTAGCATTTTTTTTGCCCCCTTTTTAACTCTCCCCTTTATAACTACTTCATCACAGATGTCGTAACTGAGTAACTTCCCGAACGTATCAATGCCTTATTTCCCTTGCTGAGAAATGTGGTAACTTTTTACCTTTGCCAAGCTTGTCCTTTAGCAATACCATCTGTCCTTTTCTCTCATATCCCATTTCTTCATCTCTCATGCCCCTTAGTCATCTCATCCCATATCTTGGTCCCTCTCATTCTCCTTCCTTACACACACATGCACTGCCACACTATATTCCCCCCACATCTGCTTGACTACTAGTCATTCCCCTGTCCTTTTTCTGTAATCCCTCTCTTCTGTACTCTCTTCCTGTTGTTCTTTCTCTGACTGTTCTCTCTCTTCTCTCGCTCCCTCTCTGCCTCTTCGCCTTCCCCCCCAGGTTGGGAGAGTCAGTTGTTGGAGACAGGCTTCCTGGGGATATTCCTGTATGGTGTCTGCCCCTGCCCCCTTGCTCATCTCCATCTGGACCTTCCGCTGGCTCATCGTCCGCATAATTCTATTTTTTGTATTTTTTATTTCACCTTTCTTTAACCAGGTAGGCAAGTTGAGAACAAGTTCTCATTTACAATTGCGACCTGGTCAAGATAAAGCAAAGCAGTTTGACACATACAACAACACAGAGTTACAAATTGAGTAAAACAAACATACAGTCAATAATACAGTAGAAAAATGAGTCTATATACAATGTGAGCAAATGAGGTGAGAGAAGGGAGGTAAAGGCAAAAAAAGGCCATGGTGGCGAAGTACATTCAATATAGCAAGTAAAACACTGGAATGGTAGATTTGCAGTGGAAGAAAGTGCAAAGTAGAAATTGAAATAATGGGGTGCAAAGGAGCAAAAGAAAGAAAGAAAGAAAGAAATACAGTAGGGGAAGAGGGAGTTGTTTGGGCTAAATTATAGATGGGCTATGTACAGGTGCAGTAATCTGAGAGCTGCTCTGACAGCTGGTGCTCGTGAGGGAGATAAGTGTTTCCAGTTTCAGAGATTTTTGTAGTTCGTTCCAGTCATTGGCAGCAGAGAACTGGAAGGAGAAGCGGCCGAAGGAGGAATTGGCTTTGGGGGTGACCAATGAGATATACCTGCTGGAGCACGTGCTACAGGTGGGTGCTGCTATGGTGACCAGCGAGCTGAGATAAGGGGGAACTTTACCTAGCATAGCAGGGTCTTGTAGATGACCTGGAGCCAGTGGGTTTGGCGACGAGTATGAAGCGAGGGCCAGCCAACGAGAGTGTACAGGTTGCAGTGGTGGGTAGTATATGGGGCTTTGGTGACAAAACATTTACATTACATTTAAGTCATTTAGCAGACGCTCTTATCCAGAGCGACTTACAAATTGGTGCATTCACCTTATGATATCCAGTGGAACAACCACTTTACAATAGTGCATCTAAATCTTTTAAGGGGGGGGGGGTAGAAGGATTACTTTATCCTATCCCAGGTATTCCTTAAAGAGGTGGGGTTTCAGGTGTCTCCGGAAGGTGGTGATTAACTCCGCTGTCCTGGCGTCGTGAGGGAGCTTGTTCCACCATTGGGGTGCCAGAGCAGCGAACAGTTTGGACTGGGCTGAGCGGGAACCGTGCTTCCTCAGAGGTAGGGGGGCCAGCAGGCCAGAGGTGGATGAACGCAGTGCCCTTGTTTGGGTGTAGGGCCTGATCAGAGCCTGAAGGTATGGAGGTGCCGTTCCCCTCACAGCTCCGTAGGCAAGCACCATGGTCTTGTAGCGGATGCGAGCTTCAACTGGAAGCCAGTGGAGAGAGCGGAGGAGCGGGGTGACGGGATGACACTGTGATAGACTGCATCTAATTTATTGAGTAGGGTATTGGAGGCTATTTTGTAAATGACATCGCCGAAGTCGAGGATCGGTAGGATGGTCAGTTTTACGAGGGTATGTTTGGCAGCATGAGTGAAGGATGCTTTGTTGCGAAATAGGAAGCCAATTCTAGATTTAACTTTGGATTGGAGATGTTTGATGTGAGTCTGGAAGGAGAGTTTACAGTCTAACCAGACACCTAGGTATTTGTAGTTGTCCACATATTCTAAGTCAGAGCCGTCCAGAGTAGTGATGCTGGACGGGCGAGCAGGTGCGGGCAGTGATCGATTGAAGAGCATGCATTTAGTTTTACTTGTGTTTAGGAGCAGTTGGAGGCCACGGAAGGAGAGTTGTATGGCATTGAAGCTCGTCTGGAGGGTTGTTAACACAGTGTCCAAAGAAGGGCCAGAAGTGTACAGAATGGTGTCGTCTGCGTAGAGGTGGATCAGAGACTCACTAGCAGCAAGAGCTACATCATTGATGTATACAGAGAAGAGAGTCGGCCCAAGAATTGAACCCTGTGGCACCCCCATAGAGATAATTCTGGGCGCCGTGATTGATAAACACACACACACACACGCGCACAATCACAGGCACAGACTCACACAGGCACAGACTCATACGCACACATGTACACATCTATTACACTGACACATATATTGCCAGCCCTTCACATTTGTAAGGGCAAAGTGGGGCAAATGGACACTCACCTGAATTCACCTCATAGTCTGTGGAAAAACACAGAATTTCTAGTGATTTGTCATTCACCGTGTTTAGATAAAAAAGTGTACTGGGCTTAGACACTTCCCTTTGGAAAAAAACACCTCTTAGAAAAACTGACATGCATTGTAAATGAAGTATGGAACCAGTCAGGCAATTTTTCTGACTCGCTTATGGTTTCCATAGTGGAGAGATGGAACACCGAACCCAGACTAACACAGCACAGTTGTCTGCCAGAACTTGGGGGTTGAAACTTGCCACAATGATCAGTGTTTTTTCAATTAGGCCCATAAAGAGGACAGAGCAACGAGGGTTCATTCAGCTAACCTCAGTTTCAAGAGTATGATTGACTTGAAATGCTTACTTTAACTCATTTCCCATAGACACAAAGTTCTTACAACACATTTATTAAAAACAAAGCACTTTAGGTCCCCTTAGACACAGCTGAGGCCTAACCAATAAACAACCTATTAATTGTGGGATAATCATTTTTATTGTGGTTTGGGTAGGATACAAATAGTTTTTTTTATATAATTGAAAGCATATAGTTTTGATCTTTAGATGACATGAGGTTAAAGCTTAAACATTTTTGGAAATGATAGACAAAGTCTGAAGTTCCTTAGATTGACACTGGCAGTGTAAATACAGTGTGGTACAGTTCAAAGCCCATGCTACAGTCACTCAGTGTTGGTTCAGTAAGTGTTGGTTAGACTAGGTCAGGGTAATCTATCCCTTGGTCTGTGTTGACCTCTGTTAGACTGCTTTTGAGAACCCTTAAGTGAAGTGGGTGTAACCAGTAAACTTCAAAGGAACCCTAAGTAAGAAACTCGATCCAGAGCGGTTTCATGTTTGGATTCCGAACGCATCAGATCATAACCCAGTTCATTGATTTTGATTTGTCTTATTTCTCAATGTCTAATATCTGTCAGTTGTATCCAAACTACTCCGTATGCTGTCAAATTATTTAGAATTGAATAATTGTGCTATTAACAAAAATATATTTGATAATTTCCTTCAGCAGATTCATCTAAACAGATTCTACATTTTTAAGGACTTTAGACATAAGGCCCTCCCTCACATGCTTAAAATATCCCTCCTGGCAACACACTACTTTCTCTTCCCCTGTTCCTTAATGGTTCCACTTTTGCTTTCACGTCCTAAGCTAAGTTTGTGCGTGCGTGTAAACCAAAACAACATACGCACGTGCATGTATGTGCGTAAGCATCTCCTTCAATTTGCTATCCAGGCTGTTAGCATCAGAGTTTAAGTCCAGGCGGTTAGCTAAGTGGTGTTAATGGGATCTGATGCACAGGGCAGTGTCTGTTTAAGCTGTGAAATATAATCATAGTAATCAGGGTTCCAGTGGGCCGGTGTGGTGCCCAATGACTGGGTGTGATATAGTTTGGACCTGGCCAGTTAACTAGCTGTCTCACAGCCACACCATGACGTGTCACATCTCACACTCTTGCAGGAGGAACGGTAGGAAGAGTGCACCAGGCAATGATGGAGAGCATTTGCACATAAATGATCTTCAGCCAACAGAATTCAGTCTAACATTTTTCCTCTCTGTAGCTTGTTCCTACATTATATTATGCATCTCCCCTCAGGCTCATGTTGACTTGAAGAAGTCCAGTAAAGTGCATGTCTGGTTGGACCGTGCCATTCTACTTAGGGGTGATCACTTTGCGAAGAAGTGTCTCCTGCAAGTTGTTTGTTGGTTTGGTCCGTATCTATGCGTCCATGTTGTAGATGTAGTTGGCCTCTGCGCTGTCTATTGTCTCAGACTGTTGATAGGAATTGTTGGTAGGGAGAGCTAGGTATAAAACAATTATTGGTTCCCAGTATTGGGAATTACAGATGTTGTATAGGTCAAAATAGCTGAAAGTTTACATAGAATAAAAGGCTCACTGTAATGTAGTTGATTGCATCCTGTGGAGAAACATATCATTCCTGTTTGAGGGTTTCTGGGAGTGTTTAATGTCTTGTTTAGGCGGTTGGCAGGGGCATACCTTAAGTCAGTTGGCAGGGGTGTTCAGGTGTACCTTTAGGATGTCCCTTTGTCTCTCTTATTTACCGAAGCATGTCAGAATGAACCCAGACGCCAAATGAAATATTTATCTTTTTGGAGAGAAGACTATGCTACGTAAATGTAATCTAGGCTTTTTTTCCTTTGTAGGGAAACGGATGCTGGCTTGATCCAGTGTACAGCTGCCAATGGGAGAGCGCAGGGTCATTGGCTGTTGGTCATTGGGTGTTGAAGATTGGTTATTACAGAGTGAATTTGGTGTTTAGGAAGTATCAGCACCGTAGGAAGCATAGGAAAAATCTATATTTAAAGTGGAAATATGTAACTTTTTGGGTGACCCACCAAATTCACATGGAAATTCTATGCTTCCCGTTCTTAAGTTTTGTTTTTGCGTCTTTTACTTTCGGTTTTGCACACCAGCTGAAACAATATTTGGTGTTGTGGAAAATATATTTCACAGTGGTTTAGATGGTACAATAATTCTCTGCACTATACTAGCTTATTTTGTCACATAAACTGAAATTAGGTGAGCTATTAGTTTTAGCAATTAGGAAATGGTGGCCAATTGTGTGTCCGGGTGGCCATTTAATTCATTGTTCAGCAGTTGTATGGCTTGGGGGTAGAAGCTGTTAAGGAGCCTTTTGGACCTAGACTTGGCACTCTGGTACTGCTTGCCATGCGGTAGCATAGAACAGTCTATGACTTGGGTGACTGGAGTCCTTGACTATTTTTTTCGGGCCTCCTTCTGACACCGCCTAGTATATAGGTCCTGGACTACAGGAAGCTTGGCCCCTGTGATGTACTGGGCTGTACGCACTACCCTCTGTAGCGTCGGATGCCGAGCAGTTGCTATACCAGGCGGTGATACAACCGGTCAGGATGCTCTCGATGGTGCAGCCGTAGAACATTTGGACGATCTGGGGACCCATGCCAAATCTTTTCAGCCTCCTGAAGGGGAAAAGGTGTTGTCGTGCCCTGTTCACGACTGTCTTAGTGTGTTTGGACCGTGATAGTTTGTTGGTGACGTGCACACCAAGGAACTTGAAACTCTCGGCCTGCTCTACTACAGCCTCGTCGATGTTAATAGGGACCTGTTCGGCTCTCTTTTTCCTATAGTCCTCGTTCAGCTCCTTTGTCTTGCACACATTAAGGGAGAGGTTGTTGTCCTGGCACCACACTCATCTCATAGTTGTCAGTGATCAGGCCTACCACTGTTGTGTCGTCAAAAAACTTAATGATGGCGTTGGAGTTGTGGAGGGGACAAAGCACGGCCCTCTGAGGGGCCCCCGTGTTGAGGATCAGCGTGGCAGATGTGTTGTTGCCTACCCTTACCATCTGGGGGCGGTCCGTCAGGAAGTCCAGGATCCAGTTGCAGAGGGAGGTGTTTAGTCCCAGGGTCATTAGCTTAGTGATGAGCTTAGTGGGCACTATGGTGTTGAACACTGAGCTGTAGTCAATGAACAGCATTCTCACATAGGTGTTCCTTTTGTCCAGGTTGGAAAGGGCAGTGTGGAGTGCGATGGAGATTGCGTCATCTGTTGGGGCGGTATGTGAATTGGAGTGGGTCAAGGGTTTACTGGATGATGGCCTTGATGTGAGCCATGACAGCCTTTCAAAGCACTTCATGGCTACCGACGTGAGCGCTACAAGGCGACAGTCATTTAAGCAGGTTACCTTCACATTTTTGGTCTGCTTGAAACATGTAGGTATTACAGACTGGGTCAGGGACAGGTTGAAAATGTCAGTGAAGACACTTGCCAGTTGGTCCACGCATGCTCTTAGTACGCGTCCTGGTAATCCGTCTGGCCCCGCGGCCTTGTGAATGTTGACCTGTTTAAAGGTCTTGCTCACATCGGCTACAGAGAGCGTGATCACACAGACATCCGGAACAACCAGTGCTGTCATGCATGCTTCAGTGTTGCTTGCCTCAGAGCATAAAAAGCATTTAGCTTGTCTGGTAGGCTCGTGTTACTGGGCAGCTCGTTGCTGGGTTTCCCTTTTGTAGTCAGACCAGAGAATCTTGTTTATCATGGTCCGAGTCCTTTCGGTGCCATGTGGCAAACTCCAAGCGGGTTGTCACGTACCTTTTACTGATGAGTGGCTTTCGTCTAGCCACTCTACCATAAAGGCCTGATTGTTGGAGTGCTTCAGAGATGGATGTCCTTCTGGAAGGTTATCCCATCTCCACAGAGGAACTCTGGAGGTCTGTCAGAGACCATCAGGCTTTCGGTCACCTCCCTTCACCCCCGATTTCTTGGTACCCTTCCCCAGATCTGTGCCTCGACACAATCCTGTCTCGGAGCTCTACGGACAATTCCTTCGACCTCATGGCTTGGTTTTTGCAATGATATGCACTGCCAACTGTGGGACCTTATATAGACAGGTGTGTGCCTTTCCAAATCATGTCCAATCAAGTTGTAGAAACATCTCAAGGATGATCAATGGGATCAGGTTGCACCCGAGCTTAATTTCGAGTCTCATAGCAAAGGGTCTGAATACTTATGTAATTAAGGTATTCTGTTTTTTATTTGTAAGAAATTTGCAAAAATGTCTATGGGTATTGTGTGTAGCTTGATGAGATTTTTTATTTAATCAATTTTAGAATAAGGCTCTAGTAACAAAATGTGGAAAAAGTCAAGGGGTCTGAGTACTTTCCGAATACACTGTATGTTACACTGTATGCATTAGAAATCGTATTTAATGTATTTCAAAATACATTAAAGAATATAGTTTAGAATATATTTTGTGTATTTACCGATATTTTTTGCTAAATATATTTCAACATGCATGTAAATGTATTTGTAACTAATATATTTTTTAATTAAAGGGTAGGTAGCATAAACTTAACAAATGGATTTGCATTAGTATATGCATCAAATGTTCCAAAGCAGGTTAAACCTCACTTCTCAATTTTTCTAGTTATTACATGAAACCGATCAGAATTCCGAAATCATACCGGAAAATGTTTTTGCCGAGTGTGATGTAATATGTATGACTGGGTAAGCCAATAACTTCAAATGTATAACTTTAAATTAAACCAATCATTTGTACTCATGACTAGTTTTAATTGAATTTTCAGCCAACTTACAAGAAAATACTTTATGAATGTATTGTTAAAAATCAGCTTGCAAGGTTCCTAACCAACTAACCTGCTAATGTTAGCCCTGCTGTGGAAATGATCACAACAGTAGTGTGCTAGTACAAAGCCAAGGTTGACAAACTCTGGTACCCTACACAGAGAACAGGTCATGCAGCCCCCATGTGTGGGGAATCTGATTGGTTGTTTACATCACACCTCCTCCTGATTGGTGGATTGTAGCTCACTGATGCCAACACTCGGACTGCATGGCTGGTGGTTAACATTAGCCAGCAGCTGGCTAATGCAGAGTTGATTATTGGTATGATGTTGAGAAATGATGCATTGAGTTTGTGGGTAGTTTAGAAGATATCCAAAAATAAGTTTAAATATGTAAAAGACTCAACATAACTGTGTGTTATAGGTCACCAGATCGAAGCTACACGTAACCCACTGGGCACAAATAGGTTGAATCAATGTTTCAACGTAATTTGTCAACGTATTGTGATGTGAAATCTATTGTGGATAATACATTGGATTTGAAAAAAGTCAACTGCTTTGACGGTGACATTTCAACCACAGGATCATGTCATTGTAACCAATTTTCAACAGCCAAACCTTGTATCAAATATGTTGAATTTGTACCTTTGAAACAACGTCAGATCTTCAATGTTATAAAAACGTTCACTAAAAAACAATAGGCTGGGGCAGCAAGTCCTATTGCGGAGTTGCTTTACAGATATTCATTTGGTCTCCCATTCAGGGTTTTAACCAAGCCCAGCTTTTACATTTGTCACTGATTACTACCAATGTGCTATCCATGAGAATGATTACTGAAAGACCTCTTAATAACTAAATATCTTCACTGTTAATAAATATAACCATACTTTATAAGTCACATATCATAAACAATACTATTTAGGCCTATGTAGCATTTGCAAAGTAGTCAACAGCAATTGTTTCAATTCAACCTGAGATTCAACTAAAAATACCCAATAAATATAGGCATTTGGTTTCAAGCTTTGTTTGATTTTTAATATGCAATATTTATGTTGGATTCACATCTCCATCTCAACCAAAACATCTAAGTTTAAGAATAGGACTAAATCAAACTTTATTTAAAGTGCATTTAAAGTTTTGAATATATTCGATTTAGTGTTATTCATTAACTTTTATTTTTGGTTTAGATGGTGTATCCAACATATAAATGATTAATTTGTAGACAAACTGGAATTTGTTGACAATTCACTTTTAATACAGTAAATGGCCTATTAACTTGTTGACATGTTAACAAATAATGTTGGATTCACGTTGCCAACTAAATCAAAAATAAAAGTTAAAGAATAGGATTAAGCTAGTGGCTCGGATAAAACTATCCAAGCATTAGATATTCTTTAAATGGTTATATTTGGTTGTGTTGTCAACCAAACACAATTCAGTAATATTTTGGTAATAGAGAAAATGCCTAAAATTAAGGCTCTTACAAACTAATATAACAGTATTTATTCAACCTTAAAACCTCTTAAGGATCCGGCCCTTTTTTCAATTTTCGCCTGAAATGACATACCCAAATCTAACTTCCTGTAGCTCAGGCCCTGAAGCAAGGATATGCATATTCTTGGTAACATTTGAAAGGAAACACGTTGAAGTTTGTGGAAATGTGAAAGAAATGTAGGAGAATATAACAGAATAGATCTGGTAAAAGATAATACAAAGAAAAAAACAACTGTTCTTTTGTATTTTTTTGTACCGTCATCTTTGAAATAAAAGAGAAAGTCCATAATGTATTATTCCAGCCCAGGTGCAATTTACATTTTGGCCACTAGATGGCATCAGTGTATGTGCAATGTTTTAGACTGATCCAATGAACCATTGCATTTCTGTTCAAAGTTTTGTATCAAGACTGCCCAAATATGTCTAATTTGTTTATTAATAACTTTTAATGTTCAAAATTGTGCACTCTCCTCAAACAATAACATGGTATTATTTCACCGTAATAGACACTGTAAATTGTACAGTGCAGTTAGATTAACAAGAATATAAGCTATGTCCTGGGAAATGTTCTTGTTACTTACAAGCTCGCATTAGCCTACGTTAGCTCAACCATCCCTTGGAAGGGACACCGATCCCGAATAAGTTTTAAATAGTAACACATCCATGGACATGTTTTGAGGTTAGCCTACTGTGACTATAAATGTATTCTGTAATCATAAAGTATGCATGTTCAAGATAGCATGCAAAGGTCTCAGGGTTGTAGAGATCTTCACAATTGCTGTTATCTGCTGGAGTCTAGAATAGCATTGATCACTTACACTATGTACTTTGAATGTAATCTCAAATGCAATCCAGGTCATTTAGTTGTGCTATTAGATGAAGCACAGTTCTAACGCTAAGTTGTTTAAATGAAAAATATCTGACATTGTATTCCCGTTTGACCTTTGTTGTGCTTTTAAATGGTTGAAAGTGCAGGGATAACACATTGGGAATTCAGCCAACTTCTGGCTGTCTTTCTGAGTTGGTGAATGAAGGTTGAAATCTCATTGGTCAATGTCTCAACCAAATGTTACCTGCATTTCCACATTGACATGACGGGTTGTGCCCTGTGGAAGTTACTAAGTCTTTGACCACACTGTTCTTACTTTGGTGAGTAAAAACTCATGTTTCCTGACCTTTAAAATATTGGCCAAATCATATTGGAAAGAAATGGTGACTGTCTTAACAATGTAACTCTTTGGCATCACATGCACTTATGTCAGTCTCATTAATACTGCAGACCAGGCAGTGTTCAAGCTTAACCTATAATCACAGAACAAACCATAACATTAACTGGCATGACAATCTGTGTTATGTGAGCCAAATAAGCACTATGACAAAGCCACACCCTCAACAAGCCATGCCTCCAAGTTTTCTAATAGGCTGCCGCTGCTACAGTATATCTTTTTTCAAATGCATTTTTATTGTACTTGACACATAACAAAAGAACACTAAATCTCTAACATGCATTAAAATGACTGCAAATGTCTTTCATGTGCATATGACAAATAAACAGACAAACTTGATGAGAGCATTAGAAGAAAAGTCCAACGGACAGAACTTGTACTAGGTTGTTTCACGAAATGAACGCTTTTTGCACCCCATTATTTTACCCTTTGTGTGTGTACTTTACTGTATGTATACTTGGGATATTGCTATTCAACAGTAAAAGTTAAACAATTGCTGGTGGACGTCTTTAAGTGGAAATGATGCACCAATATTTCATTTTACAATCCTGTTTGAAGTGCCCTTTAATATATACTACCTGGATAATTCAATAAATCAGATTTTCAATATGAATAAAGACTTGCTTAAGTGCCAAATTCTGCATTTTATTTAGCACTTTTCTACACAGGACCAGTAAAGGGGTTATTTGTTATTGAAGTTTGGTCAGGACGTGGCAGGGGGTGTTTCTTTTATGTGTTTCGTTTAAAAAAAAAAGTTCTATGTTAGTATATTTCTATGTTCGTTCTAGTTTTTCTATTTCTATGTTTAGTTTATTGGGTTGACCTTCAATTGGAAGCAGCTGTTCCTCATTGCCTCTAATTGAAGGTCCTATTTAGTAGGGGTGTTTTTCTATGGGTTTTTGTGGGTAGTTGTTCCATATGTAAGCTGTGTGCCTTACAGGACTGTTTAGCGTCTTCGTCATTGTTTGTTATTTTGTTTTTCTGTGTTCACGTTTTCTTCACAATAAATAAGAAGATGAGTTTACACATTCCCGCTGTGCCTTGGTCCCATCTTTACGACGAACGTGACAGAACTACCCACCACCAACGGACCAAGCAGCGGGCCCAGGAGGAGCAAGGATCCTGGGCCAGGGAGAGAAGGGAGTGGAGGACATCATGGACATGGGAGGAGGTAATGGCAGGGGACAAGACCCTGCCATGGAAACAGGTGGAGACAGCGAGGGAGGAACAGCGACAGTATGAAGAGCGTGCCCAACGACGGAAGCACGAGAGGCACCCCCAAGAAATGTTTTGGGGGGGCACACGGGTAGTTTGGCTGGGCCAAGGGTGAGCCCTAAGTCAACTCCCCGTGCTTATTATGGGGAGCAGCGGATCAGAAGAGCGCCGGTTTATGCGGAAGTGCGCACGATCTCGCCCATGCGCACGCACAGTCCGGTGCGAGCGATTCCAGCCCCTCGCAGGTGCCGTGCTCGAGTGGGTATCCAGCCAGGTAGGAGTAGGCCTGCGCAGTACATCTGGCCACCAGTAGGTCTCCTAGGCCCAGGCTACCCTACGCTTGCTCTATGCACGGCAGCCATCAGGCCTCTGCACAGCCCAGTTTGCCCTGTGCCAGCACTCCTACTGTTACCACCCAGGCTACTGTTACCAAACAGCCAGGACGGGTTGTGCAGGCTGTGCGCTCCAGACCTCCAGTGCTTGTTCATGGCTCGGTGTATCCAGTTCCTGCTCCTCGCACTAGCCTTGAGGTGCGAGTCTCCAGTCTGGTACCTCCAGTACCAGCCCCACGCACCAGGCCTCCAGTGCGTCAGCCCAGTCCAGTACATCCTGCTCCTGCTCCTCGCACTGGCCTTGAGGTGCGTGTTACCAGTCTGGCGCCTCCAAAGCCAGCCCCACGCACCAGACCTGTAGTGCGCCTGTCCAGTCCAGAGCTTCCGGAGACAGTTCCCCGTCCAGAGCTTCCGGCGACAGTTCCCCGTCTAGAGCTTCCGGCGACAGTTCCCCATCTAGAGCTTCTGGCGACAGTTCCCTGTCCAGTGCTTCAGGCGACGTCCTACAGTCCGGAGCCTGCAAAGACGGCCCACAGTCCGGAACCGACAGAGACGGCCCACAGTCCGGAACCGACAGAGACGGCCCACAGTCCGGAACCGACAGAGACGGCACACAGTTCGGAACCGACAGAGACGGCCCACAGTCCGGAACCGCCAGAGACGGCCCACAGTCCGGAGCCTGCAGAGACGGCCCACAGTCCGGAGCCTGCAGAGACGGCCCACAGTCCGGAACCGGCGCAGCCAGAGTCGCCCTTCAGTCCGGAGCTCCCAGAGTCGCCCTTCAGTCCGGAGCTCCCAGACTCGCCCTCCAGTCCGAGGTCTCCGCGACACGCATCAGCCGAGGTCTCCAGCGACGCACATCAGCCCGAGGTCTCCAGCGACGCGCATCAGCCCGAGGTCTCCATTGACGCGCATCAGCCCGAGGTCTCCATCGACGCGTATCAGCCCGAGGTCTCCAGCGACGCGCCTTAGCCCTGAGCCTTCAGCGGGGGTGGACAGGTTAGGTTGGGGACTAAGGCCAGAGCCTGAGCCACCTCCATAGTAGGAGGATTGGGGAGGGGGGGGTGTAGCACAAGAACCGTCGGTGACAGTGGCCACCCTCCCTTCCCTCCCTTTAGTTTGGGATTATTTTGTTTTGGGGTTTATTTTTGTGTTTATTTTTGTGTTTTTTTTGTTTGAGGTGCATCCGGGGTCTGCACCTTTGCGGGGGGGTTACTGTCACATGCTGACCAGCAAAGAGGTTATTTGTTATTGTAGTTTGGTCAGGACGTGGCAGGGGGTGTTTGTTTAATGTGTTTCGGGGTTTGTTGGGCTATGTTCTATGTTAGTCTATTTCTATGTCGGTGTCTAGTTTATCTATTTCTATGCTTAGTTTATTGGTTTGACCTTCAATTGGAGGCAGCTGTTTCTCGTTGCCTCTAATTAAAGGTCCTCTTTAGTAGGGGTGTTTTTTCATGGGTTTTTGAGGGTAGTTGTTCCGTATGTAAGCTGTGTGCTTTATAGGACTGTTTAGCGTCTTAGTCATTGTTTGTTATTTTGTTTTTCTGTGTTCACGTTTTCTTCACAATAAATAAGAAGATGAGTTTACACATTCCCGCTGTGCCTTGGTCCCATCTTTACGACGAACGTGACACATCCTTTCACTGTCAACTGTATTTATTTCAGCAAAATTAACATGTGTAAATATTTCTATGAACATAACAAGATTCAACAACTGAGACATAAACTGAACAAGTTCCACGGAAATGTGACTAACAGAAATGGAATAATGTGTCCCTGAACAAAGGGGGGGTCAAAATCAAAAGTCACAGTCAGTATCTGGTGTGGCCACTTGCTGCATTAAGTACCGCAGTGCATCTCCTCCTCATGGACTGCACCAGATTCTTGCTGTGTTACCCCACTCTTCCACCAAAGCATCTGCAAGTTCCTGGACATTTCTGGGGGGAATAGCCCTAGCCCTCCAATCCAACAGGTCCCAGACGTGCTCAATGGGATTGAGATCCGGGCTCTTCGCTGGCCATGGCAGAACACTGATATTCCTGTCATGCCGGAAATCACGCACAGAACGAGCAGTATGGCTGGTAGCATTGTCATGCTGGAGGATCATGTCAGGATGAGCCTGCAGGAAGGGTACCACGTGATGGAGGAGGATGTCTTCCCTGTAACGCATACAGTGAGGGAAAAAAGTATTTGATCCCCTGCTGATTCTGTAGTGTTGAGATTCTGTAGTGTTGAGATTGCCTGCAATGGCAACAAGCTCAGTTTGATGATGCTGAGCCACACCGCCCCAGACCATGACGGACCCTCCACCTCCAAATCGATCCCGCTCCAGAGTACAGGCCTCGGTGTAACGGCCTTTCCTTCGACGATAATCGTTCCTTCGACGATAAATGTGAATCCAACTATCAACCCCTGTGAGACAAAACCACGACTCGTCAGTGAAGAGCACTTTTGCCAGTCCTGTCTGGTCCAGCGACGGTGGGTTTGTGCCCATAGGCAACGTTGTTGCCGGTGATGTCTGGTGAGGACCTGTTTTACAACAGGCCTACAAGCCCTCAGTCCAGGCTCTCTCAGCCTATTGCGGACAGTCTGAGCACTGATGGAGGGATTGTGCGTTCCTGGTGTAACTCGGGCAGTTGTTGTTGCCATCCTGTACCTGTGCAGATCAGCTGACCGTCCTATCTCCCTGTCGCGCTGTCTTAGGCGTCTCACAGTACGGACATTTCAATGTATTGCCCTGGCCACATCTGCAGTCCTTATGCCTTCTTGCAGCATGTCTAAGGCATGTTCACGCAGATGAGCAGGGACCATGGGCATATTTCTTTTGGTGTTTTTCAGAGTCAGTAGAAAGGCCTCTTTAGTGTCCTAAGTTTTCATAACTGTGAACTTAATTGCCTACCGTCTGTAAACTGTTAGCATCTTAACGACCGTTACACAGGTGTATGTTCATTAATTGTTTGTGGGAAACAGTGTTTAAACTCTTTACAATGAAGATCTGTGTAACAGATCTGGATTTTTACGAATTATCTTTGAAAGACAGGGTCCTGAAAAAGGGACTTTTCTTTTTTTTGCTGATTTTAGTAAGGGGAAACTCACCTCATCCACCACCAGTGTGTAGCACCCACCTGGGGAATACACAGTGACTATTTTTGTGCCAGAACATTCACCACACATCAGCTATGATGTATGCCTATTAGGAGGAGGATGGCCATGACACCAGGGTTAACACCTCTACTTTTACGATAAGAGCCATGGGATTTTTAATGACCACATTAAGGACAACCGTTTTAACGTCCCATCTGAAAGACAGAACCCTATGCAGGGCAATGTCCCCTTCACTGTCCTGGGGATCTCCTTAGACTAGAGGGAAGAGTGCCCTCTACTGGCCTTCTAACACCACTTCCAGCAACATCTGGTCTGCCATCCAGGGACCAACCCTGCTTAGCGTCAGAGGCAAGCCATCAGTGGGATGCAGGGTGGTATGCTGCTGGCAGAAGAAACAATGTCCCTTCGTGCACCCTCTGTGACTTCGAGGAAGATTTTAACCCACTAACCCCACAAAATACTCCCACGCTTTCACCATCATTGTAAAGCCCTAGTTATTTTATTGCTTTGACAAAGTTCTTTCTGAATATCCATTATTTAATGCGATTCATTTACGAATGTCCCTAATTTTAAGTTCAACCCTGTTACTTGAACTGAACTCTTGTTTTAATATTGTGAAACGATTTCAAATATTTATTTTGAAAGAAACATTGAACGTCTAATAGTCAAATCATAGTTTAAATGCAGGTGAGCTGGTTCTACATTTTTTGGCAATTTTCTGGTGTTTTGTGGTGTAACGCGCCAACCCTGTTACCCATAGATAGACAGGCTAGGAATGTTTTTGAATTTTTTGTGAATCTTGCATTCAATTGCCCTTCCCTGTTGCTCACCCCTGTCACAAGGGGATTCATGGCTGATTTTAACTAGTAATTACCAGTTGGAGGTCAGTTCAAGTGGATTTTTCCCAGATGTGGTAAATTCCCACTTTCCACATGGTTATGAACACACCATAATTCCGCTAACCATACACTGTAGAGCCGTATAATACCACTCATTGGAAGCACAAGACCTAGACCTACACTTTTACATATTGTGGAGCGTTGTACGATGTAAAATTTCTGTTTTAAATTGATAAAAATACATATAAAAACCGCCTGGTGCCTGATATCGGGCACTATTTTTTTCCCGTTATTTATTTAAGCAGAAGAAACACTTATATAGCCAAAACTGAGAGTGATTTAAATATGTTTTTTTTTTGTCACCATCACATTGGAAATTTAAATCACTCTCAGTTTTGGCTTTGTGGCCCCCAAAATTGTCTCCATTGATGGTCTCCAATGTCTCCTTTGGCCACCATGTAGACTACACACTTTTTCCCCTTATAAATAGTTTTTTTAAAGTTTCAATAAAGAACCATGCTCATGAGGTTCTTAATTGGAACCTCTACAGTGCTATAAAGAAATCCTTTCATAAGGTTCTATAAAAAAACATTTAAAGGTTCTACATAGCACCAAAAAAGGGTTCCACTATGATTACAACCCTGGCTACAAGGCTATATAGAACCCTTGTTTATGGATCTTTATAGAACCTTCATGGATAATGGTTCTTTATACAACTGACTAGGTATCTCCCTTTATAGAGTCTTATTTTTGTTCTGGTCAGCCGTATTATATTGTTAAAATTCCATAGGTATGACTGTTCTCAATTGACGCAAGGCCATACGTGAGTCTTTCACAAGACACTGCCACTGGCCATTGTCATAATATGTGATGGCATAACACTACACATCAAATGAACTGGAACGACACTCTCACTCACAGTTGCACAAACAGAGCTGTGAGCAAACCACTCCCCAAAATATTTGAATGAGCCGCCTCCCCTACATTTTAATTATCACTAAAAGAGAAAAAAAACCGTGTGAACTGTAAACAACCATTTTGAAGAGCTCAAAGGGTGATTTGAGTCATTATGAATCCACATAGAACCATCAGCCTTGAGGAACCCTAATTTCTTTGGAGTGTAGATGTCACAGCCATGCATTTCTGGAATTTTGTCAGGCATTACATGCATTTGATGAAAGCTGCAAATGTATCTACATGTATTTGAAATACATTCTATGTGAGTTATGTTTTGTATGAGAACATAAAAGTGAAATTGAAACCAAACCCCTATCCCGTTTGTTTTTTCATGTCCTTCTTGTGTGTGCAGTGTATTGTGACAGTTTTCAGCCATACAGTACATGCATTATGCCATTAGCGTATCACCAGACAGTGTAGCCTGTATGTTTGTATGTAGGCTAGCAGGGAGGGTTTTTACGAGTGTCCCATGTCGACCTACTTGCTCTGGGTCTAGGTAGTGCTAATGATATCCTCAAGGCCTGCTTCCCTCAGCCTGCCCAGCCTCTCTCTTTCTTTCATCCCTGACTTACAGCCCTCCAAACCAGCCGTGACACTTTAACCATTCCCTCTCTTTTCCTACTTTTGTTGGGAGACGGAATAAATCTCAGTGCAACACCCAAACAGAAAATGGAGGGACTTGCTTGCTGTCGTTTGTGCAGTTGTGAAGGGCTCCAACCAATGTACAACTGGAGGGCAAGAGTTCTGTTGTTCGGTGTGGATGGATGGAGCCCAGCACTGTGGAATAAAACACTCCAAAGGGTGTTTTATTGCGTCGACTCAATTTGTCATGACCGGGACATTTTTTTTATGGTGACAAATTCGTGGGATAATGGCTCTCTCTTTTATGCCTGTTCTCATATTCTCACTTGTGGTGTTAACAGCGCAAAGCAGTGTCACAGCGACAACCCCATCATATAAAACAAGGAAAAGTTTGATGGCTTCAAATTGTTTCGTAATGCTCAATATTTTATAAACCTGTTTACACTTCAATGATTCATTCCTACATTTCTTCAGAATTCCAATATCATTAAAGGCCATTCCATTAAACAGTTTTTCAAAATAACGTTGCAGTAGAGCCTCCAAGGTTCTCTGGGAAACTGGTTATCTCCATGTTTAAAATATGGCAATTGATAATACTCAGATCCTCACGACTGAATTGGATGTTGGGCATTGATTGATCCAATGAGTTATAAACAAAATCCAATGTCCTGATTATTCCAATTTGGCTTAACGAAGTTTAACTGAGTTATTGCACATTCCGTGCCCCATGACAGGCAGATGTGTCAATGCTGACAATCTCATGTCCTGGCTGCACTCTCAAAGCGCATCACTGCTTATTTATTTGGGGGAAAAAATGATTTTTTTTAAGGACAGAAGTTTGCTTGTATCCCTGCTGCTTTTTCTGGAGTTGCAGTCTCAGTACCTTTCATTGACTGCCCACTGGGCCCAACGAAAGTACATGGCGCAACTGATCAATGTCGTTTGAGATTCTGCACAGATTATTACAGCAATTGTGAAGATCTCCACAGACCTGCAATGACCTATGCTTGCTATCTTGAACATGCATGCTTCATATGATTACATATGAAGATTTTTTTTTTCTACAGTATCCTCAAAGTGGCCATGGATGTGTTACTCATTTTAAGGTTTGTTACATTAGTTTGTAGTTAAAGAATAGGACTAAATCAAATCATACTTTAAATGCACTTCAAATAAAGTTTGATTTGATTTAGTCCTATTCTTTAACGTAGATATTTGGTTGAGATGGAGTGAATCTATTTAGTTTTAAAGTGGAGATCTCTCAACTGTCATTCTCACGATAGCACATTGGTAATAGTCTGAAAGGACAAATATATAGCAACGCTGGGCTTGGTTAAAACGCTAGATGGAAGTCCAAAGAGTAGCTGTAGATCAATTCTCCAGCAGTAGGTGCTGCCTAGAAGTTGTTTTTTTCTGATAGTGGATATCACGTTAAAGATCTGACGTTATTTCAAAGGTACAAATTCAACATTTTATACAAGGTTTTTCTATGTTGACATTTGGTTACCATGATGACATAATCCTGTGCTTGAAATTTCACCTGCAAAACAATGCATTTTCCTTGTAGATTCCTGAGACAATACGTTGACAAATTACGTTGAAACAATGTTGATTCAACCAGTTTGCGCCCGGTGGGTTTAGTCTTCTCTGTCGAAATAAGGCTTTAAGCGCTTGACCTCCAAGGGCTGTCTGCAGTTGTTGTCGATTATGCATTGCCAAGACTGACTAGTGCTTCAAACAGTCGTATGGTATACATTTTGATCCTGGGGTTTTCCCTCTACAACTGTGCCATATGAAGTTTATTTCCTATGCCCTTTCATTTCATAGGGACATTTTTGATATAATTTCTTGCAGATATCATAATGTCTTATATCAAACACTGCGGTTTGCCATTCCAAGGCTGTCTTTCAGTCAGTGCCATTCAACCCCTCACTTTGACTAGGACTGCTCTCTCTTCAGGCTTTATTCTGGGGCTTAAATTGCAGTTGTTGCACAACAGTGAGTTATTACCCCATAAGAACTATTGTTTAGATTTGTCATGGTCCTCTAAAGCCTTTCATTCGTCTTCTCTTTTGGCTTTGTGTGTAGGAACAGAACACAACAGAACAACACTATTATTGAAGTACACCATAGCACATTGTTAGCACGGGTCACATCTGCTAACGTTTAAATAGAACAGTCATGATGGCCCTCTGTTGCTGTAGCTAGAAAACAATCCTGTTAAAAATGGCATTAGGACAGCAGGCAGATGGCAGAAGCAGACAACTAAATGTATCCTCGTTAGGTTTATAGCCCAGCTGAGAGGTGGAGGGGACTAGAAGAGGGGGGTGACAGTCATTTTCAAATTAGTGGAATCAAATTTATTCCCTGAGAGAAAATACATTGCCGGCTCCTTTATTAAATTATCTGTAATGTCATAGATGCAAGAATGCTCGCTGATGAATAGCAAAGGTAACCCATGAATTAGGCCCCCATCGTCAGTGAGGGGCTGCAACTACCCTGCTAACCCTCTATCCCTGCTCCCCCAGGGGTATATCAGCTTGCAATATGCAGCCTGATTACACTAATCAGCCTCTATTGCATTAGTGGAGAGGGAGAGGGATGCATTTGGGACTGGTCTGTGGTGCATGAGACCATTTGAGGAGAATGTTACTGTGGGGGAGCTAACCTTTGCATGAGCTCTGACTGAGCCATGTGTGTGGCTGCAAGCACTGGTAACTGCATTGGTTCATAGGTTTCTGCAAAGAGGAGATTGAGTTGTGCCTTTTTGAGTTCTCTGAGGAGGAAACACATGTCAAACAACAAGTAAAGACTACTTTATCCCCCTTTACTTTTTTCTGAGTCAGTCGTAATGCTCTGGTCTTTTGATGGACCACCGAAGAGAACTGGAACTAACTTTTCATTTTATTTCCATGTATCTCTCTCCCTTGCTGTCTTTTTTAGTGCTGCTTTTTATGTCCTATAATTGGAGATTAAATCAGAGATAAATAGCTTAAAGGTTGCACGATATACAACTGTGGGAAGCATTGGAGTCAACATCGGCCAGCATCCCTGTGGAACGCTTTCGACACCTTTAGAGTTGATGCCCCAACGAATTGAAGCTGTTCTGATGACAGGGGGGGGGGGGGGGGGGGGGGGGGTTGTCATGTTATGTTACCAGTAGAAAACAAAGATCTAAGTGCACCGGTCCATGCAAAACAAACTGGCACACTCAGATCTAGCATGGTTTGGGGATGGAATAAGTTAGCAAGCAAGCTACAACCACTCCATTAGCACTAAGTGATAATATTTTATCATCTCTTGACGGCATGACTTCGATCAAATTCAGAAAAAAATATACATTTCTCCCAAAATACAAATGTAAAGTGATACAGTATGTCATATTGGGACTTTTAGTTGGGAGGATGAAACCAATCAGAATGTTTAACAGCAACCTAATGTTGCAGTCTCCTCTTTAATCACACAATTCAGTTCTTTTTGCTCATTTACCTCACTTGTCCTTCCTTGTTTTTCTCTTAATTTAATTTGTTGATTTATTTAATGTGATTATGCACGTTAAATTCAGCTTCATATCTATCAAGGCATAGGCAGAAATCCCTCTCTCATTAAACTGCTTTAGTAATTGAGAAGATGGCTTTAGGGCTCGTCACAAAATTGGCTGCACACTCTGGACATGCAGTTTGTCAGCTTGTCTCAGGTCTTCCTATCTAAAAGTCCCTTGTTTTGTTAGTGAATATCAGGGAGGCCTAACATATAATATATTGTAACATATATTATTCATTTTGATTGACATGCAGGGCCAACTACAGGGTGTGCCTTAATACTAGTCTTAGATTTAAGCAAAGCATATTATTAACAACTAGAGACCAACACAGTTTGTAATTAATTAAGGACTTTGTGGACTGTATATGCTTAGGTTTGGTATTCCTTAATGTGTTCGCTCCCAGGTGCTGATCCGAACACAGATGAGACATGTAAATTACAGTTGAGGCGGGTTTAATGCAGATGAGGATTCACACACTATAGGGCACGATGGCATAGGCACAGGACCGTCCGTGTAGGATGTAGCATGGGGCTAGTAGGCACTTCAATGATAGGGCTTGATTGACAACTTGTATTAACCAACTTGTTTGAGTGTAGTTCTGAACGTAAAGGGTACAATAGTGAGTGACAAATATAAGCTACAGTGCCTTCAGAAAGTATTCACACCTAGGGCTGTTGTGGTGACTGTATTACTGCCACACCGCTGGTCACGAGTCATGAAAGCAGTCAAATTCCATGTGACTGTTTAGTCATGGTAATTAGGCTTCTCCAAGCTCTGATGCTGCTGATGGTCATTAGCAGCCTACCAAACTTGCTAACTGCCTGCTACTAAGCGCTCTACTGTCCCTCTAATCACTCTGACATCAATGCAAATGTAATCGCAAATCTAATCAATGTAAGCTCATGTTGCGCAACAATTCTTTAGGCTATATGCAATTGCGTGAGGAAAACAGTGATAGCCTCTATTAGAAAGAGAAGGGTCCCATCACCTTTCTATAAACTAGGTCTACAATATTTATTTCTCAACTTTCCTAATATTAAGCACATTGCTTATCTTTACAACAGGAGTATAGCCTACCTGGCTGGCATGAAAATGAACCACGGGAAAAGTGTCCTCCATTCGCTGTTTAAGTGCAGAGATGCAATTTTTCTCTCCATTATCCCTGGGACTGAGCACGACTATATGGGAGTAACCTCTCTTCCCCCAGTCCCCTCTCCCGTATGCTGCCCTTCTGTCAGCTTTATGGGCCTCGTCCAGCTGGTGAGCAATCAGCCCCTTGATTGCTCACCAACCACAATCAGCCCCAATTAGTACTGGCCGGAGAGCCTGTCTAGACCTGTCACGTCCAGCAAAGGAAGCCATCGCCCCGTGATGTGGACTCCGTCTGACCTGCTTTACGCCACTATATATATCTATATAGTGGCGTACAGCAGGTCATACGGAGTCCACATCACTATACTCCCATATAGTCGTGCTCAGTCCCAGGGATAATGGAGAGCTTAGTTTTGTTCCCCACAGGATACAGCAAGACCCGGAGCCCAGAAGACGGTATCCTGGAGAAGGTTTACTGGTGGAGACCTATTTTTTTTCTTTTTGTTTGTTATTTAAATAAACACCCTTGAATCCGAGCTAATCCAACTCTGTCCGTGTCTGATCTGTGTAAACGTCTTGACCAGACCCCCTGGTCTGCCACAAGTGGTGGAGAATGCGGGAATTCTGATAACGTGGTCAGATCAGGTTTGACATTTATGCAGCATCAGCATGGACGAGTTGATACTGTAGCTCAGTTCGTCCGGGCCCAACAAGCACAACTGGTGGTTCAGGAACGAACGCTGAAGGAACAGCTGCTACAAAATGTCCGCCTCGTTGAGGAAATCAGGAAGCTACAAGGAGGAGCGCCTACTGAATTGCATCCAAACCAGTTTTTAATCAAGCTAACGGAAGACCACACATCGAAACAGACCTCTGCACATTTGAATGGACAGCACTACGGGAAGGATGGCCAAGGCCAAAGTGGGCAAGTCTGCTGACCCCGTTCCTCTACGGGAACGCCCAAAAGGCATATTGGGACCTTAACGACGAACAGGCGGCTAACTACGACGGACTCAAACGGGAGATACTCAGCCGCTATGGGTACAGCCTGGCCCATCAGGCCCAACTGTTCCACAACTGGAGGTTTGTGGCCAATGCATCCCCCCAAGCCCAGATGAGCGATCTACTGCGCATCATCAGGACATGGCTCCTAACCAACTTATCCACCCTCTCCATTCTAGACAAAGGGGTCCTGGATCGCTTCTTATGGGTGCTACCCCACGACATGAAGAGGGCAGCGGGTCTATGCACGCCCTAGACATTGGAGGGCCTCCTGGGATCAGTGGAGACGCATCAGAACACTGAGGCTGAGAGGGAGCCGGGCCGAGTCGGGGATCCATCCAAGGGGACGGAAGGACAGCCCCACTGCTGTATACCCCGAACCGACAGTCGGCAGGGCCAGAGTGCCGCAGACCCATGGACAGACAGCTGGGGGAGAGGCGACCAGCCACCGACAACCCCAGGTTGATGGAGACCAAAGGAGGTGTTTTGAGTGTGGCTGCCGGGGGAACCTTGCCTGGATTTGCCTGGCTTGAGAGGAGTCGATGCCATCAGCAAGCCCCGGAAGCAAGGTGGGCCACGCAGTGAACTACGTCACCTCCTGTTAGGCGCAACATGAACCAATGGCACCCATGGTCCCAGTGAAGGTCGATGGACACAACACAGAAGCTCTATTAGACTCCGGAAGTATAGTTATGCTCGTAACCACGAGTTTCCTGAACTAGGGGACCAAACGTGGTAGGGTGATGTCCATTTCCTGTGTCCACGGTGACACAAAGCGGTATCCAACCGTACGGGCCAATATCGTGACGCCACAAGGGAGCTGCCAGATGATGTTGGGTGCCGTAACGGATTTGCCTGTACCCCTCCACGTGCGACGAGACTGTCCACTGTCCGTGGCACTGTGGAGGCACGAGCTGAGGAAAAAGGTACGAGCTGTCTGAAGACGAGACCGAGGACGACCCGTCGCCTGTGCGGCCTGGAAGAAAGCGGTTGACAAACCTGTATATACGGGTCCGGAGTCGGAGTCGGAGGGGGTGTCAGAACCTGACCCCCCTGGTGAACCACTGGAGGAGGAGCCCATCCTCCCCCTCCTCGATTTCGAGGGACCAGTCGAGACACCCACTAGGGGCCAACTGAGGGGACAATTTGGGACTGCCCAGTTGGAGGATCCGAACTTGAAAGCCGCCGCAGCCCAAGTGATAGCTGTGGACGGACAGCTACTTCTGGGGGTGAGTGACTGGCGATACCCCCATTTCCAAATCAAGAATAACCTTTTGTATCAGGTGTTGTGCCAACAGGGGGAACTGAGAGGTACTGTTGCTGCCCCGACGGTACGTGGGAACCATTCTTCAGCTGGCCCACAACCACCTGTTGGGGGTGCACCTCGGAATGGAGAAGATCCGGGAACGGATCGCCGCCCGGTTCCACTGGCCCGGGACGAGGAGGGCCGTGGAAGACTATTGTCGCAGCTGCCCAGAGTGCCAAATCACTGCCCCAAAAGCACACTTCCGAAACCCTGCTGGTCCCCTAACCGATCATCAGGGTGCCCTTTGAACGCATCACCATGAACATAGTGGGACCCCTGGTAAAAACAGCATGAGGACACCGGTACATCCTGGCAACATGACACGGGCCATTCAGGGTGATAGAGAAGCTGGGACCCGTCAATTACCACGTACGGCAGCTGGGGAGATGTAAACCCCAACAGATGTACCACGTGAACGTGTTGAAGAAGTGGCACGGGAGGACAACCTTGGCCATGTTATGGTCAGGACCCAGGACGCCAATGGTACCAGTGGAGGTCCCGAGCAATGAGGACCTCGATCCGGCCCAGAAGCAAGCGCTCAGGGAGCTTGTTGATTGGAACACGGCGGTGTTCTCCGAGAAGCCGGGCCTCACAACCCTCATTGAACACTACGTCTGCACCCGGCCTGGGGAAACAGTATGAAAGAGGCCACATTGGATTCCTGAGGCGCAAAGGTAGGCCTTAAAGCAAGAAGTGGAGGCTATGCTGAGGATGGGGGTCATCGAAGAGTCCCACAGCACATGGTGCAGCCCCATCGTGTTGGTGCCCAAACCAGACGGTAGCCTGCGCTTCTGTAATGATTTCCAGGGTGTGGACGACATCAGCTTATTTGATGCCTACCCCCATGCTGAGGGTGGACGAGCTCATCAACCGATTGGGAAAGGCCAGGTACATCAGCACCCTCGACCTGACCAAAGGATATTGGCAGGTACCGTTGGCAGCCTCCTCCGGGGAGAAGACGGCGCTTTCAACACTGGATGGATAATATCAGTACCGGATGGTCCCTTTCTGTCTCCACGGAGCCCCGCTCACATTCCAGCGCCTGATGGACAAAGTACTTCGACCCCACCAACAGTACGCAGTGGCCTATTTGGATGATATCATCATCCACAGCAGGTCAGCCACCAGGGCGATCGAGGCCTGGTGACAGATGGAGTCTGATTGTGGTTGGTGAGTAATCAAGGGGCTGATTGCTCACCAGCTGGACGAGTCCCATAAAGCTGCCAGAAGGGCAACATACGGGAGAGGGGACTGGGGGAAGAGAGGTTACTCCCTTATAGTCTTGCTCAGTCCCAGGGATAACGAAGGGAGCTCAGTTTTGTTCCCCACAGGATACAGCAAGATCCGGAGCCCAGAAGACAGTATCCCGGAGAAGTATTATTTTAATTTTGTTTGTTATTTAAATAAACACCCTTGAAACCGAGCTAATCAAACTCTGTCTGTGTCTGATCTGTGTAAACGTCTTGACCAAACCTCCTGGTCTGCCACAATATATATATATATATATTTACAGTATATATACATGCACACACAGTAACAGTCAAACATTTGGACACCTACTCATTCCAAGGTTTCTTTATGTTTACTTTTTTCTACATTGGAGAATAATAGAAGACATCAAAACTATGACATAACACATATGGAATCATGTAGTAACCAAATAAGTGTTAAACAAATCAAAATATATTTAATATTTGAGATTTTTCAAAATAGCCACCCTTTGCCTTGATGACAGCTTTGCACACTCTTGGCATTCTCTCAACCAGCTTCACGAGGTAGTCACCAGGAATACATTTCAATTAACAGGTGTGCCTTGTTAAAAGTTAATTTGTGCAATTTCTTTCCTTCTTAGTGCGTTTGAGCCAATCAGTTGTTGTGAGGAGGTAGGGGTGGAATACCGAAGATAGCCCTATTTGGTAAAAGACCAAGTCCAGTTCAATTCCCGGGACCATCATTACATAAAATGTCAGCTACATTAAATATTATTATCACCTTATAAAGTCATTCACAGTGCTTTATTAAAAAGTGTAGCAGACTGCTGAGATGGTATTAAATAAATAAGTTGTTTCATCATTTCCTATTGGGATTCAAAATATTGTAACATTCAACCTAATCCAGCAATTTTCATGCATTTTGGATACACAAAATTGGGCTCTAGAATTTTCAGATTTTTTTGTTCAATAGAGATGAATTTGCCTGAATCTTTATGTGCTCTTATATCATAGGCTAATTTATTTGGGGCTAATTCACCACCTGATTAAGTGGGAACTCAAAACACATTAGCTAGATCGCTAGCTCTAAATGTAATACCCACTGCTAGTAGCCACGTATTAACCTAACGCTAAATGCAATGTCCCAAAATATGTTGCAGCCTACCACCCAATGAGGCCTATGCACTCACAATGGCCAATGTGCATTTTGCATGCTCCATATCTCAAAGCCGTATCAAATATCTTGTTTGCAAAATAGTTGCTATTGAACTCAAATTGAGAGTTTAGAAATAAAGAAGTATACCTACAGAAAGCTGAGAACCTCCTCCCTCCAACTGTGACAACAGGATAGCTGTATTTTCCCCAATTGGATTTTAAAATGTTATAAAATCCAAATCAATATTTGCCCCTGGGAAAATAGATCGTTAGTGGCTTGCTTGACACAGCAGCACACCCCAGCAAAGCAGGCACAGGGGAAGCAGGCAGACACTTTCATGAGGAAAATGTACTTTACTGTTTGACCAAATGTTTGACCAAATGATGGTTTTAGCCTCCTAAAAAATGGTCTGTTTTGAGGTGAGGGACATTTTGAGGTAACCATGTAGAATGCGACCAGTACATTTTAAAAAAGGTCGCAAAAGGTTGCAAAATGCGACTAAATGGTCGGATTCTGGAGCGCTGTGATGAACTTCTACTTAATGATATGATAATGACTATTTCTTCACTGCCTTTCGTAGAAAGTTGCTACTAGCAGCTGTTCAAGTGGATTAGACACAGCGCAACAGTTTTCATTCTCAGTATGGTTACCATAGATGGACTGAGCTCATTTCTATAGCCCTGCGTTTTCATCGAGCCAGCCACACACACACACACACACACACACACACACACACACACACACACTGTGATGGTGTGGTGTGATCTGTGATGTAAAGTGTTGTTGTACCTCAACAGATGGATAGAGGGATAAAAATGAGAGGGAGTGGAAATGTCATTTGTGCAGGATAATCTTGCTTTCCTCTCATCTTTTCAATCCAATAAACCTTCTCTTCAAGTACACAGACAATACTGCCATTTATAAAAGGCTTGAAAAGAGACTGTTCAAACATGGCAAATTGCTTTTTGTCAGAGCTGTATACAAATGTTTATTCTGCCAGAAATGACGAGCAGAAATAACCTTTATACAACAGGTTGTTTTCCATATCAATGTTCTTCTGACATTGTTTTGAGGGCTTGTGTGAATAGCCATGCTCTGACTATTAGCTAGCCATTGGCGCTCCACAGTTAGCTGCTTGCTAGCTGCTAGTGATAGCTAGTTACCAGCACAAGTAAGCTGCAGCTTTGGCCAGCATGAGGGAGATTGGTTGAATATGAAGTCCCTCTTGTCTAATAAACACAAACTGTATAATGCCAGCCCATTGACGTACGTCTTGCAATCTTTCAGAATTGTTTCCATTTTAAATTCATTTGGTTGTGATTGACAGCACACCCTTCTGCTGGCATGGGTTCCTATTGAATGATCACTGAAAACACTAGGCTTGATTATATAGTTTATTGACATGCTACTAGGCCTGAAGTTCTGGTTTCATGGTAATTTATAGGATGTTAAATTACACTGACCAAAAATATAAATGTAAATTCTTGGTCTCGTGTTTCATGAGCTGAAATAAAAGATCCCAGAAATGTTCCATATGCACAAAAATGCGACCTGTCAATCATTGAGTTCAACTCAAGTTGACATTTTAAAGGTGCAGAAAAAAAACAGTCCTTAAAATGGGACCCTGCATCTTTATCTGGCAGGTGGTTCTGTCCAGGTGTGTTAGTTTGATGTTTGTGGATAGCATATCATTGGGACATACAGAGCATTTCGCCTTTGCCAAGATAATCCATCCACCTTACAGGTGTGGCATATCCAGAAGCTGATTAATCAGCATGATCATTACACAGGTGCACCTTGTGCTGGGAACAATAAAAGACCAGTCTAGAATGTGCAGTTTTGTCACAACACAATGACACAGATGTCTCAAGTTTTGAGGGAGCATGCAATTGGCATGCTGACTGCAGGAATGTTCACCAGAGCTGTTGACAGAGAATTGAATGTTAATTATTTCTCTACCATAAGTCGCCTCCAATGTCGCTTTGGAGAATTTGTCAGTACATCCAACCGGCGTCACAACCGCAAACCATGTGTATGGCGATGTGTGGGTGAGTGGTTTGCTGATGTCAACGTTGTGAACAGAGTGCCCCATGGTGTCTTTGGAGTTATGGCATAGGCATAAGCTACGGACAATAATAGCAATTAGAATGTCCAGAAATAATGCAACGAGATCCTGAGGCCCATTGTGAGGCCCATTTTTTTTTATGGTATCTGTGACCAACATATACATATCTGTATTCCCAGTCATGTGAAATCCATAGACTAGGACCTAATGAATGTACTTCAATTGATTGATTTCTTTCTGACCTGTAACTCAGTCAAATCTTTGAAATTGTTGCATGTTGCGTTTTATAGTTTTGTTCAGTGTAGATATAGACCGATCCAATACAGAACATCTACTGATTATTTACAGACTCTAGATCAATTGGAGCAGGAAATGTTATTACAGTATGTCCCAATGATATGCTACCCACAAACTAACACACCTGGACAGAACCATCGGCCAGGTAAAGATGGTGTCCCATTTTAAGTACAGTTTTTTTTCTGCACCTTTATAATGTCACCTTGAGTTGAGCTCAATAATTGACAGGTCTTCCTCTTACATTTACATTTTAGTCATTTAGCAGACACTCTTATCCAGAGCGACTTACAGTAGTGAATGCATACATTTCATACATTTCATTTCATGCATTTTTTAATTTAATTTTTAATTTTTTTTTGTACTGTACTGTACTCTGTAGGGGATAATCAAGATGCTGGAGGGACCTGACGTGCATGGACTACCACTACGAGGTGTGTGCGTGGGGTTCTTGAGTCTGTATGCGTGTGTTTGTGTGGGCTCAGTGCAATACAGTTACCGCAATGCTTGTGGGCAGTGCTTGTCGTTGGTGTCCTGTCGTCAGGGCTTTCCCATGGCCTGTCCTGTGCTGGGTCGTCCTGAGAGATCAGGCCAAGGCTGATGATCTTTATCAACTGCCTACCATCTTTAACTGGATTAAACAAACTACTTTATTATCTATCTTCCCTTGCCTCCTGTCCCACGCCATTGGATCGACTGCTCCTGTCTGGCTGGCTGTAGACAGACAAGTGCTTCCTCAAGCTAGATATTCTCCTTAGACGGGGCTCCCCAGGACAAACAATAAGCTACACACACCTAAACGTTCAATTGAAACCAATTGAGGTCATGGTTTAAGACGTAGTCCTGGCTAAGAAATATTGCTTCTGTTAACTTAGTGGGTGCCAAGACATTTCTTAAAGCATATGATGGGACACAGCTCTGAAAAACGTACTGTATTGGGAACCACAGTCTGCCTCAATGTTTGAATAAATCATCGCTATAGGAGAGGACACCACAATACTGTGTCATCTCTAGACTAACCCACACAGCTTGGCGTATCTCGTCTAATGACAGAGACCAGGAATACACAATGTCTCTCTGGAGACTGAATGGTCTGGCTGACTGTGGCTTTTTATTGCCTTGGAAAAAGTCCCTGAACGGTCGGTCTACTGTAGTTGGGCTTGACAAACTCTACTGATGCATGCATACTTAACTGTACTGACATGCTCTTGGTAGAACTTACCCCCATACATAGATCTAGGATCAGCTTCCCCTCACCAAATACTAACCTTAACCATCAAGGGGAGGACACATTAAGCTGACATTGTCTAGGGGCTACTTCATCCTACACCACTCTAACAAACTACAAAGATTTTTCAGAGACTAAATATTGAAACTAGGAACCTCACTACCTTGGACAGTAACTTGTATAGTACAGTACAGTAGGTTCACTTCACCGCACTATACAGGTTTTGGCATATGACAAACCCATTCTCAGTCTGTTAGCCCTGGCCTTCCGTACTCTGCTTTGGTCTGTTCGGCTGCTGGGTGGATTACCCATTAAATGGGAAACATGTTTATTTTCTTTTGTCAACATGACTTTTAAGACGCTGCTGTTGTAAGTTATAGGCCATAGAGTCATGATATAAAGGCACGGACCAGCTGAACTGCTACAGTTGATTTGAGTTAACTTTGTGGTCAATGGCTTAATTTGCTGTCCTATAAGGTGGACAGAAAGGGGTCGGTGAAACATTGAACATACATTAAAATGTCACGGCGAAATTTAAGCACGATGACTAACTGGTCTAGTATGGCTCCCAATTTGTGGGATTGATTTTCTGGTTTATGTTCCTATCTGTCGTGTAAAGTTCCCCATTCTTATTTGTGGGTTAATGTTGTTTTTGTGTGTTTGTTTTTTTAAGTGGATAAGTGTGTCCATGTACATTTGTGTTACAGCTCTACCCTATCAGTATTGTCATAATAGTCCATGACCCAGACCCCCAAATTTGGGCCGTCGGGCTCACTTGGAAGGTCTATGTCCCTAGAGTTGGAAAATGTGTGATAGCAGTGCATCATTTGAAGCTTTCTCTGGTTATCACCCCCCCCCCCTCAAATGTGCCCACACCCCCATCCCAGCAACCACCCTTACTCCAGGCTGGTTCTGTCATGGGGTTCCCTAGGTGTGAGGTGTGAAGGGCTGCCTGGCACCTCACAATACCCCCTTACCAGCCCCCTGTCTATTCCCTATTAACTCCAAGGAACCTCTGTCTGTGGACCCTCACACCTATCTGAAAGTCTGATGTCGGGGACAAACAGGGGTCTATTTCAGGCCCATTGAGCCCCTGGGGCAAGCCCCCTGTTATAGATTCATCAGCCTACATTATGTAAACTTTGTCAGGGCTTCACTTGGAGGCTAATGGGTTTCTGGCAATAGTGGTCAGCCAAGTGAACCAGTATGGATCAGAGACCATAAATGAACGCCTTGTAGAATTTTACAAAAAGTGTTCAAAAAAGAAAGGAAACATTCCAATAGTATTTGTGTTTAAACTGGATTTCCATGTTTAACATGGTTATATGGAAAATCATATATGGGAGCCTGAGGACTCCATACACGCAGTCAGACTCATATCCCCATCTAAACATTGACCTGCCAGCTCCAAACCTGTCAACACCGACCCCCCCCCACCCCCTCCTACCGGACTCTGATACACTGCTCCCTTTCAGCCTCCAAACTCATGGCAGGGCCACCCAGCGCAATGCATCCTGGGTAGGAAGATTGCCGAGGCTATAAGAGGCTGGCTGAGTGGGTTGGTGGGTGGTGTGTTTGTTTTTGTTGGTTTGTTTGCTGTGTACACGCTGGGTTATGTTTGGTTATCTGAGGTTGCAGGCTAGGTACACTAGACTGTCTGGGGGTGTGCTGGAACACACACACATACACACACACACACACACACACACACACACACACACACACACACACACACACACACACACACACACACACACACACACACACACACACTCCAGCCCAATCTGGCCCTGCACTGAAACAGCCCTCTCAGGACATTTCTAAAAGAGGCACCAAATTGACTTAGCCCAGGAAACCACCCTGAAGGTGTGGTATTGTAATAATATACCATGTTGTTTCCCCACACCATTCTGTCCCATGGTTTTATGCCAAAACAATGAGGGAAAAAACTACTTTTGAGCTATTTTGCATTTATGCTCAGATACATTTCATGTTTGTCACGCAGGTTGGCATTTATTGTCATGAGCTCTGCAGAGTGGTCACTAGCTGGCCACAAAGTCATACAATCAGATTTTAATCTTAACCCTAACCCTAACCTTAACCACACTGCAAACCCTAATGCCTAACTCTAACTTTAAATTAAGACCAAAAATATAATTTAGGTTTTTATCATTTTTTACATATACAGTGGTTCCTCCTTTCAAAGTTGTGAGCTTACACCGCGGGACTTAGAGGTACCCAGCGTCACGGCTTCATTGCTCCAGACCACCACAAGGGGGAGTTAGAGCACTCATTATGCATTTGGGTCCCAAGGTTTTTATATGACCAATCATATCGAGTGGTTCCAATGACGAATTTGACGCAAGCCACACGTCCCTGGTGACTTTCTTCAGCAAAGAGGCTGACAAAACATTACGGGGGAAGCAAATGTAAGTAGTTATAAAGTCATAACGAGTCAAGCAAAAAAATGTACAATTGAGAGGAATATGTTAGTTACGATTGTGCATATTTTTTGGGTCAAAGTTAATTTAAGAAAATCGCTATTTAGCTATTTTTTTTCAGTCATATCCAATACCAGGTGTATCAAACTCCATTATTTGAATGATGCTGTGTCTGCATATATGTATTACAATTATACACTTCAACAGTGTTTACCACTCCTGCTCCTGGGACATCAATGATTACACATTGCAACTATGCAATAGACTAGAAACATGATTTAAGTAAAGGCTGATTTGTAATTCATATATACAGAATAAAAAACAGTACATCCTGCCAGCATGCCCACAAGCGTGCTCAATGACTCGTGGAAGAGAGCGAGGATTGAGATTGGAGTAACAATCCAGGCTATTTGCTCCAAGACCGGCATAATAATGTAATGAAACAAGCAGGGAGCAGGTTTCGAACCCTCAACATTCTAGCCCGAAGTCCAGCACGCTATCGACTGTGCCCAAATGTATTAATCGGAGTTGGGGCCGATTGTGGCTAAAAACACTTTATCATTTGGAACTTTAACATGTGGAAAGGGGGAAAAGTATTGTTATTCGTTTTTCACAAGCGTAGCAGGATGGACTATTAGCGGAACAATAGACTATTCAACCTTTACTCAAGAATTGTCTAATAGCCGAGCTAGGTGTGACCCCCCCCCTCCCCCCAACTTGCAACAAATCATCTGTATCTATCTTTCCACATCTACTTACACACATGTCTACCTACACACGTATCAATCTACACACGGTTAATGTTCTGAGAAAAATTATATATATATATATATATATCAGGGTAGGCCTTCATTGTAAATAAGAATTTGTTCTTACCTGATTTGCCTAGTTAAATAAAGGTTCAATTTAAAAAAACAACTGGTGGCAACTGCAGCGCAATCAATGGGAGGTGAACAGCGCCTGGTGCTGAAAATATAGCTAACTTGTTATGCAAGTGTTGCACAGCAACAGATGGAGAAAACATACACCAGTCGAGCAAATCATTTCAACAATAATCTTCATTTTAATTTCACTTTACAAACAACAAGAGGGCTTAATTGGAGTCTATTACTTCGGAGCCTAGACCTATTTAAAAGAACTTAACTGGCTGAGGTAGGCTATGAGGCTTAACAGCCTGATAGAAGTAGGATTTTTTTAATTAGGCCTACTTACAATTGCAACTGGTCAAAAATGGAGCATCCTACATAAAACAATAATTTAAAGAAAAAAAGTCTGCACGCTCGAACTAAAACAATAATTAAAAGCGCACATTTGTAAAACACAAACTCTAAAAGTAATTGGAAAGGTCGATACAAATTATGTGTGACACAATAAAGAATGTAAACAAGATGTAAACAAGATGCTGTGTTTTTATTTACAGTAGTGATGGACAACTGGACGCATTTCAAACACTTGTTTTTCACAACTGTAGCAGGTTTAGCCCATCATGCAAATGTTTCATATTAGCAGGACAATAGACTTTTTATAACCCGGCTACTGTTGTGAAAATCCCTCAACTTGCAATGTATTCGATGCTTAAGTACTCTAAAGTGTTACATTTCTAACTCAAAACAGCAGTACAGTATTTCTTCAGCATCATCTTTATGCTTTCGTTAATAAAATAAAATAACGAGAAAAGACATTCAAATGCAGATGTTTATATAAACTACATTTTAGTCGCACTTCCACCCAGCTCCACGACCACAGGTAAAACCTTGCTGAGATGATCAATGCATTTGTTGCGTTTTTGTATCGTCAATTTCTCTATCCAAAACATCTTGATGGCCTTGACCAGTTCATCTTCGCTTGTCGGCTTGGCAGAGTTACGGATGAATGTTTTCAGTTGATGCCAAACAAGTTTGATCGGGTTTAAATCAGGAGACCTACATGTAGAGATGAAAAAAGTATGTTTAGATATACCGGTATGCCTACCAAAGGTGTTGTAGGTCTTTTATTTATTTATTTTTATTTAATCTTTATTTTGCTACATAAAGGTCTACTTACTCTGCTGGCGTCTTGACCCAGTTTATGCCCTCATTTGCAATGCAAAACCGAGCGGCAGTTCTGATAATAAAAAAATATATATATATATTATATATATAACATTTCTTACCGAGCCTTTCCATAAGTCCACGCAAGTTTCTTCAACTGTCTTCTGACTGCAATTAGAGCGATGTTGATGTCGTGCCGTGATGCCAGCAAATTACAGATTGCCTTTGCCAATCACTCATCATCTTCATGAATATAAGCAAGATAATGAATATAGGTTTCTCCAGAAATAAATAATTCTAAATAACAAACTGGCTTTATTTACAAATAAGTGAGAATGTCTCACCCCATGTTCAAGAATTGCCTTTTTCTCGCTCACTCTAGGTTAAATGAAAACAATCTCCAAAATATTGTTACTTTTTAAACAAAGAAATTATTATTATTATTCATTCATTTGGAATGATATAAAAGTCCCTTAGATATTCTCAGATATTCTCACAGATCCTAACGGAAAATGCCCCTTAGATATTAATTTAGAGTCCTCCAATTCTCTAAATGTAATTATTGGCGGAGAGTCACGTCATTGAATTTTTTTTGTTTGTTGATATACTGTAGGCCTACCATAGGCGAAATGAGTCTCACTAGTGTTGAGTAATGTGCTGTTAAAAATGGTGTAGGTCTTATTTATTTAAAAAGCATATTGAAGTTAGATGCAAAAGCCTGCAACTATTTGACCACCGTTTCGCGCTGCTCTGAGGCAAGCATGGGGGACTGGTCTCGATAAATCAATGATATTTTCATTTTCACTTAATCTCCGTTTGGGTGTTGGTTAGACAAGAATGATACAATTAGGGTGCATTAGTGTAACCATTATTTAACTAGGCAAATCAGTTAAGAACAAATTCTTATTTACAAGGACAGCCTACTCCTTCCTTGTGCCCTGCGGGGAATCTTTAGTTAAATAGCCCAGTACTGTACTGCCGACCATCACGTTGTACAGTGCCATATTTTCCGTTCCATCCTTATGGAAACCCAGAGGGTTTTTCATTTTTCTTGGAATAGAAAAAACATAATATTAATCAAATTAATTAAGCCAGTACCAGTCAAAAGTTTGGACACACCTACTCATTCCAGGTTTTTTCATTATTTGCACTTTTTTCTACATTGTAGAATAATAGTGAAGACATCACAACTATGAAATAACACCGATCTCCCGCGTGCCCCTCCCTTATGTAAGGAATTAGGCACTTTCCCATGTTTACTACAGTATGTATTGTAGACTGCACAGTAGCCTAATAAACAAATAAACACATTTTGTTAATAAAATATTGATATAAAATACTCTTTCAAAATGCAGATGTTGATTTATTTATGGATCCATATCGAATACTAAGGGAATAAATATCACTTATTTACAGAAATATTGGAACAAAGTTGTCTAATGAAGGTAAACAATTTAGAATCCTCCAATCCTGTAGCCTACTCCCGACCGTCACGTTGTACAGCGCCATATTTTCCATTCCATCCTAACGGAAACCCTGAAGATTTCATTTTTAGTTTATCTCTGAATAGAAACGCCATAATATGAATCAAATTAATTAAGCCAAATTTCCTAAAATCAATCCCATATACTATGTTATTACAAAAAAGATTTTAAATTCTCTGGTAATGCAAATACGGAATACTATCAAATGATTCTCAAAGATGCCCTTTAGTGGTCAAACTAGCAATAACTTGCAGTAACAGAAAAAATGGCTGACAATTAAATGACGTGCCACAGAATGTTGCGGCAGCACGCAAGGTGTGCCGCAGTATGACACAACTTTTAAAGGAGGAACCACTGTTGCCAATTTTTACATTGCAGCTGGCCCATCTAGGGGAAATCACTCAGTTCTACTTCCAGGGCAAGATTCATGACAATAAACGTCAACCTGCGTTTGTCACAAGGTGCCATTTGGGCAATCCATTGTAGCCTGTGGAAAAGCTGGTAGTGATAAGTTATACAACATGACTCAGATCTCACTGCCATCCAATCACGATGCATCACCATGCAGTCATTGGCGTGACACCAGGTAAATCCATGCAAAAATACAGGTAATTCGCTGTTACCTGTGATGTTCTGTACTTTCGTCAGCAAAAACACACACCTTAACACTCATATGTATGCTATGGTAATAGCCTCTCTTTCGTTTGCCTCTTTCTATTCCTCTGTCATTGCTCATATTTGAGTATCGATATGGAGGCAAATTGCTTTTTCCTTGAGCTGGATGTACTCATGTTGTAACCTCTGTGACCCCTGCGGTTGTGCACTCCCTGGAGTGTCAATCTGTGTTCCTCTTTGGCTCATCCCAGTTCTGTGGTTGAGGCTGGAAGGATGTGGTGGGTTACATAGCCCCTCTCTTCAGGCCCCAAAATGAGGAGTGATGTTACTGACTCCCCACTCCCCTCTCTGTCATCTCTAGAGATGTTCTGGAGAGTACTGTGTCTAACCACACAGTGCCATTCTGTGGTGTGTGTTTGTGTGTGTGTGTGTGTGTGTGTGGGGGGGGGGGGGGGGGGGTATCATTCTGATTCTCTTTCATACAAATCATGCAACTAAAAATTAAAATCATGGTATCAACACACCAAGGCATAGAACTAAGGACACTTGGAATTGGAACTACAAACACGTCCTAGAATATAGCTTGAAATACAAAGGCATAAAAACAACTAAAGTCTAACTAAAGCGTGGATGTAAACAGTACACAATGCTTTGTTGCTCCCTCCCTACAAACTCAGCCGGTGCCAAACTCCATGTCGTACTATATTCACCAATCTCCATGGTGGTTCCATCGCTTTGAGGTTCTGTCCAATCACTTTGTTGAGCTCATCGTCCTTCTCTTCACCTTCCTGGGGCGACGTATGGTCAACGGAACTCTGCAGATAGTGTTCCAGGTGAGTTGACAGTAAAACTGATTTCAGTTTTGTTTTTCCCTATCGTGGTTGAGACTAGGATTTTGAAAGGGTAACTTATCCTAGATCTGTGCCCAAGAATGTCTACCTCGAGTGGCTCTGACATCACATTGCCACCTAGTGGATCCATTGGGGCTCTACAGTGGTTTTATGGCAACTGCAGTCTTCAGTTTAATAAATCAGTAATCAGTTAAATACAGGAAATCAGGACTTTCCCTGCTGCTATGAACTAATTTATTACAAAGCAGATAATCCTCATCAATCATCATGCTATTTTTCTGCCAGTACCTTTTTGGAGGAATCTTATCACTCCTGCTTGTTCTTTCTCCCCATCTACCCTCTGTGTCTCCTCCTCGACCCTCTGTCTCACCTCATCTACCCTCTCTTCTAGGTGACTCTGGTGGTGAGTGGGAACCTAAGCCTTCTCATCTGGCTGACCATAGTTCCCAGTCTGTTTTGACGATGGATCTCTGGGGTTCCTGTTCTCGTCTGTCCGAGGGGCCAAGCAAGACGTACCGGACCTCCAGGCTGAGGAGGCTGCAGGACAGACCCCCAAACCTACCAGAGGTACCTCCTCAACAGCCATGAAATCTCCCAAATGATCCTAACCTCTTACACAACAGTGGTAGAGCCCACACCGTAGAAATATAATTATCTCTTCTATTTATCTAATTCCCTCACAACCCATACCTCTGCCTCAGCCCAGACACATCTTTGCAAATAAAGAAATTGATACAGATAGGGTTAAGGTATTGTGGGAATTATCCTGGAATTCTGGGTATTTATTTTCAGACAGTAAGGATAGCAGGGCTGCTGTAACACTGTCTGGGTGTTTTATGATTGGGACTAATGATGACAGTCAGAGAGAGGGAGAGGAGATATTAGAACAGCCTTCCACCTGGCTCCACTGAGTTGGCCTGACTGATGTCTCTACCAGCCGTGCTGTGTGTGTCTGCGTGCGTGCATGTTTGTGTGTGTATGGACTCACACGCCTGGCTAAGATGTGTGTTTGAGTTTACAACCCCTAAGAGTGGGCAATGAGTGGGTCCACATGGGCACCCTACCCCTCTCCACCCACTCCACTCCCGAGCCGCTCCACTCCCTATCTCCAACACCCACACCTGGGTGTATGCACATCTGGAGCAGGCTAGAAGGCTATTGGGCCTTGACAGATGGTAGACACTCAGCACCAGACATTACCAATATGCTTGACAGTTGGCCCAGAAACATAAAGGAAGAAGTTAACGATTTGGACATGATGGGAGGAGTATGCATTAGTGCTGGGACAGCTGAGGAGAGGGAGGAGGGAATGGAATGAAAGAGCGAGAGAGAGACAGCTTGAGATGTCGTGGAAGAGAGCGTTGAGTGTACTTGTACAGGTAACTGCCAAAAGAAAGGAAACACCAACATAAAGTGTCTTAAAATGGCATTGGGCCACCACGAGCCACCGGAACAGCTTCAGTGGCATGCTGTACATTCTACAAGGGTCTGGATCTCTATTGGAGGGATGGGACATCATTCATCCACATTTATACATGACCCTAACACTTCAGCTCCACCATAACATTGAGTAGCTTTGCCATCAGGGTCGCGTCAATGTGACGTTAAACAGGGATTGTTTTGCGAGCGGAGAGCTGCACAGGGGAGGAGCACCTTAATTCTATTTTCTCCAAATGTACTGGTCCATATTCATCGATTATGCATGAGTACAATAGCTTTGGTCCAGTTTTTCACAAGAACTCATTAAATTGTTGCTAGCGGTTGTACTAAATGATCCTCAAATGACACAAGTTGCTTTTGTTTACGTTGTGAACATAGTCAAAGCCAGCTACCTAGAGTTTCAGCTAGCTAGTAGCTTCTTGACTTCATTCATCTTAGTACAATAACCAGTGGTGTATAGTTGAGGCCATATGCAACCAAAATCAACTTTAATTCAATTCGCAAGATAGAATGAACGTGTGCGTCAGTCATCGAGAATTGAACCTCTGCGATTCTTGAGCTTGGATCTTGCCATTGGACGTGATGCAACACAAGCACAACACGAGCAGTATAGCAGCTTTCATTGATTTCAAAGGAAGCATTTCCTCAATGGCTGATGGCTGATTGCAATACTTTGTATCCCTCATTTACTCAAGTGTTTCCTTTATTTTGGCAGTTACCTGTATATATATTTTTTTACATCAAAGTGCAGTGAATGCCCATGTTGTGTATAAAAGCAGGAATAGGCTCCAGCTAATTGGTCTCCCAAGACTCCAATGGCTTTAGTTTTATGTTGGGTAACATGTCATTAAGTGGGCCTAACATTCTGTACTACAGCCACTGGGGCTGTTTTTTTATCCATTTTTAGGCATTAAAGTACATTTTTTAAGTCAAACAACAGGTATGGTTCTGATGGATGGTTTTAACATGGATCGGTTGACGGGTTGCCATCTCAATCCGAGACATGTAGTGGGGATTTGAGCTGTCTACTCCTCCAGTTGTCTGTGACTAAATGCCCCATGACCTCATAGGCTAAGCCCCTCTCTCTGGCTACTGCCAAAGGGATCTTGTGTTCCTAGACACACACACACACACACACACACACACACACACACACACACACACACACACACACACACACGCGCACGCACACACACACACACACACACCCACGCACACGCACAAGCACACACACACACACACACACACACACACACACATATATGTATAAACTTAGCAAAAAAAGAAACGTCCTCTCACTGTCAACTGCGTTTATTTTCAGCAAAATTAAATTAACATGTGTAAATATTTGTATGAACATAACGAGATTCAACAACTGAGACATAAACTGAACAAGTTCCACAGACATGTGACTAACAGAAATGGAATAATGTGTCCCTGAACAAAGTGAAAATCAAAAGTAACAGTCGGTATCTGGTGTGGCCACCAGCTGCATTAAATACTGCAGTAAATCTCCTCCTCATGGACTGCACCAGATTTGCCAGTTCTTGTTGTGAGTTGTTACCCCACTCTTCCACCAAGACACCTGCAAGTTCCCGGACATTTCTGGTGGGGAAATGCCCTCACCCTCCGATCCAACAGATCCCAGACGTGCTCAATGGGATTGAGATCCGGGCTCTTCGCTGGCCATGGCAGAGCACTGACATTCCTGTCATGCAGGAAATCCAGCACAGAACGAGCAGTTTGGCTGGTGGTATTGTCATGCTGGAGGGTCATGTCAGAATGAGCCTGCAGGAAGGATACCACATGAGGGAGGAGGACGTCTTCCCTGTAACGCACAGCGTTGAGATTGCCTGCAATGACAACAAGCTCAGTCTGATGATGCTGTGACACACCGCTCCAGACCATGACGGACCCTCCACCTCCAAATCGATCCCGCTCCAGAGTACAGTCCTCGGTGTAACGCTCATTCTGACCATCACCCCTGGTGAGACAAAACTGCAACTCGTCAGTGAAGAGCACTTTTTGCCATTCCTGTCTGGTCCAGCAATGGTGGGTATGTGCCCATAGGCGACGTTGTTGCCGGTGATGTCTGGTGAGGACCTGCCTTACAACAGGCCAACAAGCTCTCAGTCCAGCCTCTCTCAGCCTATTGCGGACAGTCTGAGCACTGATGAAGGGATTGTGCATTCCTGGTGTAACTCGGGCAGTTGTTGTTGCCATCCTGTACCTGTTCCGCAGGTGTGATGTTCGGATGTACCAATCCTGTGCAGGTGTTGTTACACGTGGTCTGCCACTGCGAGGACAATCAGCTGTCCGTCCTGTCTCCCTGTAGCGCTGTCTTAGGCGTCTCACAGTACGGACATTTCAATTTATTGCCCTGGCCACATTTGCAGTCCTCATGCCTTATTGCAGCATGCCTAAGGCACGTTCACGCAGATGAGCAGGGACCCTTCTTTTGGTGTTTTTCAGAGTCAGTAGAAAGGCCTCTTTAGTGTCCTAAGTTTTCATAACTGTGACCTTAATTGCCTGCCGTCTGTAAGCTGTTAGTGTCTTAACGACCGTTCCACAGGTTCATTAACTTCTATGGGCTAGGTGGGACACAAGCGTCCCACCTGCGGGACACAGCCAGTGAAATATCAGGGCGGAAAATTCAAAAGCAACAAAATGTCATAATTCAACTTCCTCAAACATACAACTATTTTACACCATTTTAAAGATAAACTTCTCGTTAATCTAACCACATTGTCCGATTTTCAAAAAGGCTTTACAGCGAAAGCAAAACATTAGATTATGTTAGGAGAGTACATAGACAAAAATAATCACACAGCCATTTTCCAAGCAAGGACATGTGTCAATAAAACACAAAACACAGCTAAATGAAGCACTAACCTTTGGCGATCTTCATCAGATGACACTCCTAGGACATTACGTTACACAATACATGTATGTTTTGTTCGATAAAGTTAATATTTATATCCAAAAACAGCATTTTACATTGGCGCATGATGTTCAGAAAATGTATTCCAACCCAAACATCCGGTGAATGTGCACATCAATTTACAAAAATACTCATCATAAACGTTGACAAAATATACAACAATTATTTTAAGAATTATAGATAGACTACCCCTGGATGCAACCGCTGTGTCAGATTTTAAAATAGCTTTACGGAGAAAGCACATTTTTCAATATTCTGAGTACATAGCTCAGCCATCACGGTGAGCTATTCAGACACCCGTCAAGTTCGGGGCAGCCTAAACTCAGAATTAGTATTAGAAATATGCTCTTACCTTTGCTGATCTTCATCAGAATGCACTCCCAGGACTGCTAGTTCCACAAGAAATGTTGTTTTTGTTTGAAATAATCCATATTTATGTACAAATACCTCCGTTTTGTTTGTGCGTACAGATCACTTATCCAAAGGCATAACGCGTGAGCGCGGAACGAGAGACAAAAAGTCAAAATGTTCCATTACCGTACTTAGAAGCATGTCAAACGCTGTTTACAATCAATCTTTATGGTATTTTTAACGTAAAATTGCGATAATATTCCAACCGGACAATAGCATATTCATTCAAGAAGAAAAAGAAGGAGGGGCGCGCTCGTGGGACCGAGCATATCCAATCCCTTTGTTGCCAGGCAGACCACTCAGTAACTGAGCTCCTATACTCTGCCCAGTGACAGGAAAATGCTCAAACCACTTTCTGAAGGCTTTAGACAGCCAAAGGAAGCCTTAGGAAGTGCAATGTCACCCCACAGACACTGGAGCTTCGATAGAGAATCAAAAGAAGAACTACAATTCTCAGACTTTTCATTTCCTGCTTGGATTTTTCTCAGGTTTTTGCCTACCATATTTACATTTTAGTCATTTAGCAGATGCACTTATCCAGAGCGACTTACAGTAGTGAATGCATACATTTCTTTTTTCGTACTGGTCCCCCATGGGAATCAAACCCACAACCCTGGTCTTCCAAACACCATGCTCTACCAACTGAGCCACATGGGACTATGAGTTCTTTTATACTCACAGACACCATTCAAACAGTTTTAGAAACGTCAGAGTGTTTTCTATCCAAATCTACTAATAATATGCATATTCTAGTTTCTGGGCCAGAGTAGTAACCTGTTTAAATTGGGTATGTTTTTCATCTGGCCATGAAAATACTGCCCCCTAGCCCAGACAGGTTAATTGTTTATGGTTCATTGAACAAGCATGGGAAACAGTGTTTAAACATTTTACAATGAAGATCTGTGAAGTTATTTGGATTTTTATGAACTACCTTTGAAAGACAGGGTCCTGAAAAAAGTTTACGTAAACGAGCACACACACACACGCACACACACATACACAATCACAGACAGACACACACAACAAACACACTTCTTACTTTTACTATCTCCTCATATCTAGGGCTGGGAATTGCCAGGGACCTCATGATACAATATCATGGTACTTAGGTGCCGATACAATATTCATTGCGATTCTTACAATTGTATATGTATTTCTATTCGATACTGTGATTTTGTGTTTCGATTTTCCAAGTATATTGCTCCCCATGTCTTCTGCAGAGGGACAAGAGAGAGCCATGAGAAAACAACTAGTTTTTATCAGCCATGGAAATAAAATAGTTGAAAACATATTGGCTCCCTATTTAAAAAGATGGTGTCACGTCCTGACCTGAGAGAGACGGTTTATTTCTCTATGTGGTTAGGTCAGGGTGTGGGGTGGGCATTCTATGGTTTATATTTCTATGTTTTGGCCAGGTATGGTTTCCAATCAGAGGCAGCTGCCTATCCTTGTAGCTGATTGGGAACTTAGGCAGCCCTTTTCCCTCCTTGTGGTTTTTGTACTGCTCGGTAAGCCTGCAAGACGTGATGGTCATTTACCTTTGTTTATTATTTTGTTTAACTGTTCTGATTTAAATAAATTATCAAGATGAACACTTACCACGCTGCGCCTTGGTCTACTCCTTTAGACGATCGTTACAGAAGATCCCACCACCAAAGGACCAAGCAGCGTGGGCAGGATGACTGGACCTGGGAGGAAACCTTGGATGGGGCAGGACCCAGGACAAGGCCTGGGGAGTATCGCCGTCCGCAAGAGGAGAAAGAGGCAGCGAAAGCGGAACGGCGATACTGGGAGGAACAGGCAAGGCAACAACGGAATACCGAGAGGCAGCGCCCCAAAAAGTTTTGGGGGGGCAAAAGGGAAGATGGGCGAAGTTGGGGTTGAGACCTGAGCCAACTCCCCGTGCTTATCGTGGGGAGCGAGTGACCGAGCAAGCACCGTGTTATGCGGTGATGCGCACTGTGTCGCCAGTGCGCACTCACAGCCTGGTGTGCTTGGTGCAAACTCCTCACCATTGCCGTGCTAGAGTTGGCCGTCAGCCAGGAAGAAGTGTGCCGGCTCAGCGTTCCTGGTCTCCAGTGCATCTCTTTGGCCCAGGATATCCTGTGCCAGCTCTACGCACGGTACCCCCCGTTCACCAGGACAAACCAGTTCGTCCTGTGCCAGCGCTCCGCCCTTGCTGGGCTAAAATAACCATCCAGCCAGGACGGTGTGTGCCAGCCTAAGCTCCAGACCTCCAGTGTGCCTCCACGGCCCAGTATACCCTGTGCCTGCTCTGCGCACCCAGTCTCCTGTGCGTCTCCCCAGTCCGGTGAGACCGGTTCCAGCACCACGTAGGAAGCCTCCAGTGATGATCTGTGGTCCAAAGCCTCCAGTGATGATCCATGGCCTGGAGCCTGTAGTGATAATCCATGGCACGAAGCCTCCAGTGATGATCCATGGCCCGGAGCCTGTAGGGATGATCCATGGCAAGAAGCCTGTAGGGATGATCCATGGCCCGGAGCCTGTAGAGATGATCCATGGCACGAAGCCTCCAGTGATAATCCATGGCCCGGAGCCTCCAGTGATGATCCATGGCACAAAGCCTCCAGTGATGATCCATGGCGCGTAACCTGTAGTGATGATCCACGGCACGGAGCCTGCAGCGACGGTCCGCAGCCCGGAGTCTTCAGCGACGGCCCGCAGCCCGGAGTCTTAAGCGACGGCCCGCAGCCCCGAGTTTTCAGTGGCGGCCCGCAGCCCAGAGTCTTCAGGGGCGGTCGGCAGTTCAGAGCCTCCGGCGATGATCCACGGTCTGGTTCCTCTGGCAACACAGAAGTGGGGGGATCAGCGGGCGGTGTGGGGGCTACGCCCCGAACCAGAGCCGCCGCCAAGTATAGATGCCCACCCGGACCCTCCCCTATAGGGGGGGGGAGGTACTGTCACGCCCTGACCTGAGAGAGACAGTTTATTTCTCTATGTGGTTAGGTCAGGGAGTGGGGTGGGCATTCTATGGTTTATATTTCTATGTTTTGGCCAGATATGGTTTCCAATCAGAGGCAACTGTCTATTGTTGTCGCTGATTGGGAACCATACTTAGGCAGCCCTTTTCCCTCCTTGTGGGATCTTATTTTTGTACTGCTCGGTAAGCCTGCAAGACGTGACGGTCGTTTACTGTTGTTTATTATTTTGTTTAAGTGTTCTGATTTAAATAAATTATCAAGATGAACACTTACCACGCTGCACCTTGGTCTACTCCTTTAGACGATCGTTACAGATGGAGAACAAGCTATTAAGGAAAAATACTGGTGTTTTGGTGCAGGTACGGCCAACTAGCACAAAAAAATGTGCGATATTGACAAAACGACCCCATACGATATATCGTCAAAAATAATTTCCCTATATGTAACTCTATCAATTGCCCCCCCCCTCCTATGTCCTTTTAGGTATGCTCACCCGCATTGTCAACAACCTACTTCATCCTCCTCTTCCTTTCTCTCAACACTCTCCATTTCTTCTCGAGATAACCCTATATCCCAAATTCTGTTCTAGAATTGTTCTCTGCAACTTTCACTCTCTTTGACCCTCCTCTTTTTTTCTCCCTCCCTCTGTGTGCAGTATTACTAAGGAGCGGACTGAAGTGATTCTGCAAGGTACTTTGAGCACGGACCAGAAGGACCCAGAGGCTGTGTGGAAGGACTACCGGCCCTGCTTTATCTTCCCCTACCACTACGGGCTCCACTGGCGCATGTGGCCCGCCACCTTCCAGGTGCAGTCAGTCTGGCACTTGGCAGACCTTTGGACTACACAGCTTTAACTTGACATGCAAGAATCAGGAATTTATTTGACTTTATTTACTGTTAGTTGGTTTTGTGCATGCCTTGGATTTGTTTCCCCATCCCTGTCCAAAATTCCACCACCCCACAAACAATTATCACAATGGCAAATGTCCATAAAAATGGCAGAATTCAGATACAGTATGATGTCATTGTTCTGGCACTGAGTTTGTCAACTACGACACGCAACATGGTTCAATTTGCCAATAAATCAGCACGATCTGCCTTTTTGGTTTTTCAAATGGCTGGCGCCTTGCAGCTAAAATTGGAACCATGACGTATACTGTGCTAATGACCATACACAAAAAAATTGTAACGGGGAACAATGTACAATACGCTGAACTTAGCAAAACAAGAAATGTGTGGTGGGGCCAGGGTGGGGCATGGGGGCCAGGGCCGGAAAATACTTACAGCCAATAGACAGTAGTCTCCCTCTAATTTGACTTCAGCCCATTCATGTACTGTATTTCCCTTATAAAATACGATTGAGTGCCTCATTGGCTAACTCTGATTCCCCATTGTCTCAGTCTGGACCCAGACCTACCTGCCCTGATTTATTTCCTCTGTCAGCAGCCCACACAATTCTCAATTTCCGCTGTTAAACCTGCTTTCTACTAGCAGTTATCTCATGTGAAGTTCTTCCCAGAGACTTGATCATGTGGCACCCTGTTTTTAATGTTCCCTTCTCAAGGCATAGGGTTTCCTGCTGGTTTACCTCCAATCCTAGAACCAAGAAAATCCCAGTCAGACATTTTGGCAAGAGGGGGAAGGTTGATGTCACACATTGGCTCAATATTCGCATAATAGTTTGGTGGAGTAGACTGCTTTTGGATTGAGATATTTGTTTGAAGTAACAGTTGATCTTTCACTCACCTTTTCCACCCCTTTTCTCAAAATGTTCCTCCCTCTCTCTCTCTCTCTTTCTCTCAACCAGACCTATGAGCAGAGTCAGTGGGTGATCCATATAGAAGGCAGACTGTTGGCCAACGACACATCTATTCTCTCCCTGATGGAACAGAACCCCTTCCAGGGCAGAGACAGTCCCAGTTACACTAACACCGGGCAGTGGAGGGGAGAACCTCTGCCATTATCCGCAACAGAGTTGTCCATGATAAAGAGAAGAGGGTGAAAAGCAGTTTGATACGACGCGTGTGTTTCTGTACTATGCACATTTCATAAAAAAATGGCCAGCTGTTGCCGTTGGCGACAGCTGCGTTGAAGGCCTAACTGATCTAACTGATCTCAGCTGTGTGCGTGCGTGTACGAGTGTGTGTGTGTGTGTGACTGTTATACATTTTTTTTCTGAATGCTTAAACACTAACAGGGATTCTTGAAGCACTTTCTCTGAAACCATTAACACTTGTAGCCAACGCATTTACCAAGGGTGCCAAACTGAATGCATGTGCTCTGCTTTGCAATTTAATAACACACTTCTAGCAAAACTGTAAACATTGGTCTCTACATTGCTATACTATTTCGCCAATTGCCTTTCCGCATTGACACGTGAAAACACTTTTAGATGAGTTCACGTACAAATCAGAGCTTGAGCACTATAAATAGGCCACAGGTAAACATTTGGTTTGGACAACATTGGAGGCCAATAAGACGGGGGTGAAGGAGAGGACGGGGATAAGGAAGAGGTAGGGGAGTCAGGAACACCATAACTGATGAAATCAGAGTGACTGTGGTTGACCATGTTGTCAACCATGGGATGAGCATGAGGAAGGCTGGGCAATGGGTTCAACCAAATCTGAGCCGCTATACTGTTGCAGGTCTTACTGGTACAGTAATATGTACTGTACTTTCATAATGAGAAGGATCTATCACTAAAACCATTCAAATGTTTTTACAGAACTGCAAGAAAACCAGTATCTGGTGTAAGAGGTTGACTGTTCACCCCAGAGCAGGAGACCCACATTGTAAATATGATCATTGCACATAACTGCATCAGACTCAGAGAACTGCAGGACCGCATAATGGCAGATAACACCATATTCCAAAACGTCAACAGAGTGAGTATCTGCACTGTCTCGTCGACTGAAACGCAATAGAATTAGGACGAAGCAGCTGTAGAGAGTCCCTTTCGAAAGAAACTCAAACCGTGTAAAACAACTGAGATATGAATACTGGATCTGGAAGTGTATGGTGCTACATCATATTGACTGATCCCTGTCTTTTCGTACTGTGCAACATTGTTTTGTCTTGTCTCTTTCAGAGAGTCATGGAGCTAGAAGCAGATGCAGTGCATCATGAGCTTATGTGGACGAGGCAGGTTTCAACCTTGCAAAAACAAGGGGCCGCGGCAGAAATATCACCGGACACCGTGCCATCATCAACGTCCCGGGACAACGTGGTGGCAACATAACAATGTGTGCGGCTATTAGTCAAAACGGCATCCTTCACCATCATGCAATCCTAGCCCCATACAACACTGCACACATTATCACATTTCTGGACACCCTCCATAACAGACTAATCCCTGATGACCAGGGGCCAGAGCAGCCCAGGTACGTTATCATCTGGGACAATGTTAGTTTCCACCGGTCACCCACTTTTCATTGCACTCAATCTCCCCCCATACTCTCTGTTCTTGAATCCTATTGAAGAATTCTTCTCTATATGGCGTTGGAAGGTGTATGATCACCAGCCCCACCATCGCATACCCCTTCTACAGGCAATGGAGGAGGCTTGTGGAGACATCAATCAGGGGTCATGCCAGGCCTGGATACGGCACTCCAGGCGATACTTTCCACGCTGCCTAGCTCAAGAAAACATCGCATGTGATGTGAATGAAGTCTTACGGCCAGACCCACAAAGAAGGTGAGATGTAGCCTAATTTTTTTCTGTTCTTTTTTTTCTCGCACAAATGTTTTTGTTTTCTTCTACTGTGATTTTGTTGTTTGAAGAGTGTTAGAACATTTTGAGATGTTTTTATTTTTTACTTTTCCCCCTTATTTGTATTGATAGTGTGTTATGTTCGGAATACACATCCATACTTTACACATTTGGATACTTTACTGCAAACTGCTATGCCCTGCACACATAAAAAGCAAAAGCCACAAGTGTTTTTCATTTATACTATCAGTGCCTAGTTGGTGCTTCGTGTGCTTCTTCAAATTATGGTTGTGTGTGTACTGTATTGATGCAGAAACACAATTTTTTTAAGAGTTTGAAGAGTTTTCCAAGAATTGTTTGCTTTTGCAAGAGATGTATAATGTTTTGCTAGTTTGGTGTAAGGTTTTGTGGTTAGTGTGTAGAGCTTTGCAAAAATAGCCTATAGTTTCAAAGATAGTGCCTAAGCAATCAGAAAGAACTGTAATAATTGCAAGCCTCACATTCTCTTTGCAGAAACTCAAATGCCTTGTCCTCTAGCCCCCTCTAGCGGAAGGTTTCCTCTAGATATAAAACGTGTCCTTGTATTCTCTCTACCAGTTACACTAACCATTCTGGTCCCACCTTTTATCCGGCTCCCTGCTTCCCCAGGTGGGTCCGAGGAGAACACAAGTTCAGCCCTCCTGGCAATGAAATGTATCGGAGCATTCTTCCCCGCTGTGGACCTGGCCACTCTCGGGGGTTACTTTAAGTCCCGGAACTGGCCCCATCCTGACCTTTGACCTACTGTATGACTAATCACACTGACGTATTCAATGAGCGATGGGTGCATGAGACACTGAGGTATTGCTCCTTGCTTATAATTCTGGATCAAATGCACTATGAAAACAAACATGTTGACACACTGTAAAAATGACATTTAATTGTATTCATCTGTTTTGCTTGTTTCCAGCATGTAATGTTGCCATCTACTGTATGCAATAAAGAATGACCAATCCTTCCCATGAATAGCGATATGTCACTGTGCCAAAGATGTTTTGTTACAATAGGAGAGTTGAGGGGATGACACACCGTCTATTTGGGCTCACATAGCAAGACAGTCAGACTGCACCACCATTGTGTGTCTGTAACGGCCGTCGTTCAAATGAGACCAAGGTGCAGCAGAGGATGTGTTCATCTTACAAGAATTTAATGAAAAAAGAGAACACTATACAAAACCAAACCAAAAAACGACCAGCCACAGTTCTGTCAGGAAACAAACTAGACAGAAAACAATCACCCACAAACCCCAAAGGAAAACAGGCTGCCTATGTATGACTCCCAATCAGCAACAACGAACTACAGCTGTTCCTGATTGAGAGCCACACACGGCCAAACAAAGAAACAAACCAACATAGAAAAATAAACATGTAACACCCTGGCCTAACCAAAATAGAGAACTAAAAAGGGCCAGGGCGTTACAGTACCCCCCCCCCCCCCCCCAAAGGTGCGGACTCCGGCCGCAAACCTGACACTAAAGGGGAGGGTCCGGGTGGGCCTTCCTACGGCGGCGGCTCTGGTGCGGGCCGTGGACCCCGCTCCACCCTTGGCTTAGCCCACTTAGGTGGTGCCCCTGGCTGCGCCGGAGGACTGGCGGGCGACCCTGGCTGCACCCGGCTGGCGGCCGACTCTGGCTGCGCCCGGCTGACGGGCGACTCTGGCTACGCCCGGCTGGCGGGCGTGCCTGGTTGCGCCTGGCTGGCGGGCGACCCTGGTTAGGGTTAGGGTTAGCGGGCGACCCTGGCTGCGCCCGGCTGGCAAGCGACCCTCGCTGCGCCCGGCTGGCGGGCGACCCTGGCTGCGCCCGGCTGGCGGGCGACCCTGGCTGCGCCCGGCTGGCAAGCGACCCTCGCTGCGCCCGGCTGGCGGGCGAACCTGGCTGCGCCCGGCTGGCGGGCGGCCCTGGCTGCGCCCGGCTGGCCGGCGTCTCTGGCTGCGCCCGGCTGGCGGGCAGCTCCGGACAGGCAGGTGACTCTGGCGGCTCCGGACAGGCGGGCGGCTCTGGCAGCTCCGGACAGGCGGGCAGCTCTGGCGGCTCCAGACAGGCGGGCAGCTCTGGCGGCTCCAGACTGGCGGGCGGCTCTGGCGGCTCCGGACTGGCGGGCGGCTCTGGCGGCTCCGGATTGGCGGGCGGTTCTGGCGGCTCCGGACTGGCGGGCGGCTCTGGGGAGACATGCAGGAGGCCTGGCTCTAGGCGCAGGTACAGGACTCACCAGGCTGGGGAGACCCACAGAAGGCCTGGTCCGAGGAGGAGGCACAGGATAGACCAGGCTGGAGAGACCCCCTGGAGGCCTGGTCCTGGGAGGAGGCACAGGATAGACCGGGCTGTGGGGGAGCACTGGAGTTCTGGTACGTAGGCTTGCCACCCATACTCCAGGCTGAATGCCCACTTTTGCCCGGCACAGGCGGAGCGCAGGCATAGGCCGAACTGAGCCCTCCCAGCGCCCCGGAGACACAGTGCGCAGCGCCGGTGCAGGATAGCCTGGACTGAGCTGGCACAATCCATCCTGGCTCGATGCCCACACTCGCATGGCACTTGCGGGGGGCTGGCCTATAGCGCACCGGGCTATGAGTGCGCACTGGAGACACCGTGCGCTTCCTAGCATAACACGGTGCCTGACCAGTACCACGCTGCTTCAGGTAAGCACGGGGAGTTGGCTCAGGTCTCCAACCTGACTCGGCCATACCTGACTCCAACCTGTCCCCGTGTGCCCCCCCAAAAAAATTTGGGGGCTGCCTCTCGTGCCTGTTGCACTCCCTTGCCTCATACCAGCGCCTCTCAGCTATCGCTGCCTCGATCTCCCACTGCGGGCGGCGATACTCCCCAGCTTGAGCCCATGGTCCTTTTCCGTCCAGTAATTCCTCCCACTTTCAGGAATCCTGAATGCTCTTCTCCTGGTGCTGCTCCTTCCTCCGCTGCTTGGTCCGTTGTTGGTGGGTGATTCTGTAACGGCCGTCGTTCAAATGAGACCAAGGTGCAGCAGAGGATGTGTTCATCTTACAAGAATTTAATGAAAAAAGAGAACACTATACAAAACGAAACCAAAAAACGACCAGCCACAGTTCTGTCAGGAAACAAACTAAACAGAAAACAATCACCCACAAACCCCAAAGGAAAAACAGGCTGCCTATGTATGACTCCCAATCAGCAACAACGAACTACAGCTGTTCCTGATTGAGAGCCACACACGGCCAAACAAAGAAACAAACCAACATAGAAAAATAAACATAGAACGCCCACCCATGTAACACCCTGGCCTAACCAAAATAGAGAACTAAAAACCCCTCTCTATGGCCAGGGCGTTACAGTGTCTTTTGATAATAAAAGGTACATTTTAGGACAAAAATAGACATTCCATGTATTATTGCCATTCCTTTTGTACGCCTAGCAAATTGTCCATCACCTAACCTAGTGGTTTAAATCATCCAACGTGAGATGTCCTTCCCATTAAATAATCTTACTAGAGTGACATTGCAGTGTTGTACTACATACAAATTCCCCTAATTGTTGTGTGTCTTTGTGTTACAGGGATCTGATAGGATCCAATGCATAAAAAGGGAGAGCTAATCAGTGGAAGAGGTGTATCTTTCTTCTTGCAGTTGTGTGTGTGAATCGCTTACAGAGTAGTGATAGCAGTAACGGATGAGAACCCTGAGGGGACAATGCTCCCTCCTGTCCTTGCATCCCACAATGCACATTTCTCCCAGCATGGGCAATTTTAATTGTGTTCAACTCATCACAAATACCTGAGCCACCTGCACTGTTTGATGAGATACACTATATATGATGGAAAACAGAATTGATGCCTACCTACAGTCAATTTATCTGATTAAATCTGCTGATTTTGCTACTTGTAGGTCAAAACAACATTTGGTGGCAGCGGCAGGATGTGACTGCACCTGTGTGCCAGAAGATGCACTGACCATTTATGACCACTTCTGTGATAAGTTACCACTTCGAACAATTTGATAAGTCACCACTGTGAAAAATGCCCTTGTTTTTCTACGTAGTTGTGGAGGTGAGTGAGTGTGTTGTCTGTCTGTACAGGTAGAAGTGAGCCATCCAGATGGATGTAACGCTACATTGATGTGTGAAGGTCCAGACTGTGAGCATCTGCTGCCTCTAATGAGGACTAATAGCCATGCCAGCAGGACAGGACAGTCTCATGTCCCTCACAGTCCAAATAAGAAACACAAGGAAGTTACAAAACATTTTATACTGTCTCAGCATAAGACTATATTAGAACATGATTGTGCCAATGAGCAATTTTCATATAAGAAGAGATTCAAATACAATTTTAATTGTCACATGCTTGGTAAACAACAGGTGTAGACTAACAGTGAAATGCTTACTTACCGGCCCTTCCCAACAATGCATAAACCAATAGAAAATTATTAGAATAATAGCAAAAAAAACATTTGTAACACAAGGAATAAACACATTCACAATGAGCAATGATAGCTTGGTTATATACATGGGGTACCAGTGCCGAGTCGATGTGCAGGGGTACAAAGTAATTGAGGTAGATATGTACATATGGTAGGGGTAAAGTGACTAGGCAACAGGATAGATAATAGACAGTAGCAGCAGCATATGTGGTGAGTGTGGAGGTGTTAAGTGTGTGTGTGTGGTGGTATGTGTGCCTGTGTGTACATGTTATGAGTGTGTGTATGTATGTGTGTGTGTGTGTTTGTTTGTGTGTGTGTGTTTGTTTGTGTTGGAGTGTCAGTATAAGTATGTGTGTGTGTGTGCATAGAGTCCTGTGTGTGTGTGTGTGTGTGTGTGTTTGTTTGTGTTGGAGTGTCAGTATAAGTATGTGTGTGTGTGCGTGTGTGTGTGTGTGTGTGTTTGTTTGTGTTGGAGTCAGTATAAGTATGTGTGAGTGTGTGCATAGAGTCCTGTGTGTGTGTGTGTGTGTGTGTGCGTGTTTGTTTGTGTTGGAGTGTCAGTATAAGTATGTGTGTGTGTGTGTGTGTGTGTGTGTGCGTTTGTTTGTGTTGGAGTGTCAGTATAAGTATGTGTGAGTGTGTGTGTGTGTGTGTGTGTGTGTGTGTGTGTGTGTGTGTGTGTGTGTGTGTGTGTGTGTGTGTGTTGGAGTGTCAGTATAAGTATGTGTGTGTGTGTGTGTGTGTGTGTGTGTGTGTGTGTGTGTGTGTGTGTGTGTGTGTTGGAGTGTCAGTATAAGTATGTGTGAGTGTGTGCATAGAGTCAAAAATAATTAGTGCACATGGACTCACTAGTCACATACAAATGAATAGGACAGGTGAATAGCCTATATGAAAACTAACAATGTTGTGACCATGATCCCATAATGTTTCACAGGCATTATGCTATTCATATGATGTTGACATGTTGACATAACCATAGTAGCCTTTGTTGTTATGGTAGATTGTGTCCCATCTTACCCAAACCCCCCAGGACAAGCAATGCCTTTCTACCTGTATTATTGGAATAGAACCTTAAGCTATAGCAGGTTTAAATTAAAAGATGACTGTGGAATAAATTCTTATCTGTCGGTCTATGTGAATCACTCATGAAGTGGATAGGCCACTTGCGGTTATATAAAGGACTTGATATTCATCACTAGGAATAAAAGGTAAGGACAGAACATTACACTCTAAATGTAATGTCCACTTGAAATAAAGGGGGCCTAATGAATCATGTTTGACTTTACTGTAAGTGGCGTGGGTTGTGTGCGATTAACTACTTAATTTCAACTAGTCTGACACAGTAAAGTGTGCGTTCAAGTAGGCAACTGGCTGGGAAATGCAACCATCCAGTTTTTCTTCACCTTTACATAACTGTCTATAGAAGATGTAGATATACACTTAGTATTCAAAACATTAAGAACACCTGCACTTGCCATGACATAGACTGACTAAGTGAATCCTATGATCCCTTATTGATGTCACTTGTTAAATCCATTTCAATCAGTGTAGATGAACAGGATGAGACAGGTTAAAGAAGGATTTTTAAGCCTTGAGACAATTGATTGTGTATGTGTGCCACTGAGAGAGTGAATGGACAAAACAAAATAATCAAGTGCCTTTGAACAGGGTAAGTGCCAGGCGCACTAGTTTGTGTCAAGAACTGCAACACTGCTGGGGTTTTTCCACGCTCAACAGTTTCCCAATGTGTGGTCGAGAATGGTCCGACACCCAAAGGACATCCAGCCAACGTGACCTAACTATGGGAAGCATTGGAATAAACATGCGCCAGCATCCCTGTGGAAGCTTTGAACACCTTGTAGTTGTAGATGCCGATGCCATATGCCCAGACGAATTGAGGCTGTTCTGAGGGCAAAATGGTGGGGTGCAACTCAATATTCGGAAGGTATTCCCAATGTTTGATATACTCAGTGTTTGTGGTCACCAAACATGTGAATTTTTGCATATGTGAATACTTTTTGCATCACTGACTACTGTACAACACAAAACAACCAACTGTACCTTAAACGCATAAACGCTCCCACCAGTAGTAGCGATGCTTCCCTGCTCTGCAAGATGCGCGCACAAAACACCATATTGTGCTTACCTTCCGTTATTGGTGTGAACCGTGCGCCATATAGGGGAGGGTAGAGCGAGCGAGAGAGAGAGAGAGCTGTCAAGTCTGTTTAGATTTCTGCATAAGCACTGTTTGAACTGGCAGGAGATTTATTCACCAATGGTAATTGCGCTCAACGGACAAGGAAAGCTATACACTCGCATGTGCACTTATCATTTAAAACGACGCGGAAATGTCTACAGTCATGATTTTTACGCACTGGTGAAACGTATTTTTTTTCCATATCATAGATAATTCAAAAGAACAAAGGATATTATCAGATCAGTGAACACCATATTTATAGCCTAGTTATTGCACAAATAAGTATATACAACAGGCAGGAATTCCGTTAAAAGTGAAACATGTCCAGGAAAAAGACGGTGAAAGGCAAGGGGAGCTCAAAAAGCCCGACTGCATTTCCGAACAAGAGCAAAGACAGCGGGAAAAGTGGTAAAGGGATCGGAGCCGGGGCTCCATCCAACGGATTGGTCTATCCGAGCCGACCTTCACTCAGCAACAGTAGGGAGTTTTATGATATCACTTTTAAGGTAAGACTTTTTACGCACACATATTGTCAATATTCTCCAATCTCCAGTTGGCCATATCAGTCACTCAAATAGGCTACTTCAATGTTGATGTGCCACTAAGGGTATAGTGACAGACAGTGTGACTCGAGCCTTTTGGCGTCCCTAAGCGATATTTGGTTCTGTCCAGTGTAGATAGCTAGGCCTTTAACTATGAAAGACACATGAGATACATTTATTTCATTATTTTATTTGATTATTTCCAGCATTGACCGGCTGGTGTTTCAGCCCTAAATCTTTGATAGCAAATATTTTGTTTTAACATCCCACAAACCAGCTTGTAAAAAATAAAATGAAAGAAAATTAAACACATCAACACGGTCAAAAAGTGGCATGATGTAATTTGGGGTTCCATTCTGATGCACGCTCCAAAACATATATAAAAGCGCGGCATCGCCGATTGTCTTCATGGTGTTGAATTCGGAAGTTTACATATACTTAGGTTGGAGTCATTAATTAAAACTTGTTTTTCAACCACTCCACAAATTTCTTGATAACAAACTATAGTTTTGTCAAGTCGGTTAGGACATCTACTTTGTGCATGACACAAGTAATGTTTCCAACAATTGTTTACAGACAGATTATTTCACTTATAATTCACTGTACCACAATTCCAGTGGGTCAGAAGTTTACATACACTAAGTTGACTGTACCTTTAAACAGCTTGGAAAATTCCAGAAAATGATGTCATGGCTTTAGAAGCTTCTGATAGGCTAATTGACATCATTTGAGTAAATCGGAGGTGTACCTGTGGATGTATTTCAAGGCCTACCTTCAAACTCAGTTCCTCTTTGCTTGACATCATGGGAAAATCTAAAGAAATCAACCAATACTTCAGAAAAAAATGTGTAGAGCTCCACAAGTCTGGTTCATCCTTGGGAGCAATTTCCAAATGCCTGAAGGTACCACGTTAATCTGTACAAACAATAGTACGCAAGTATAAACACTATTGGACCACACAGGCGTCATACCGCTCAGGAAGGACACGCGTTTTGGCTCCTATAGATGAGCATACTTTGGTGCGAAACGCAAATCAATTCCAGAAAACAGCAAAGGACCTTGTGAAGATGCTGGAGGAAACAGGTACAAAAGTATCTATATCCACAGTAAAATGAGTCCTATATCGACATAACCTGAAAGGCCGGTCAGCAAGGAAGAAGCCACTGCTCCAAACCGCCATAAAAAGCCAGACTACGGTTTGCAACTGCACATGGGGACAAAAATCTTACTTTTTGGAGAAATGTCTTCTGGCCTGATGAAACAAAACTTGAACTGTTTGGCCATAATGACCATCGTTATGTTTGGAGGAAAAAGGGAGACGCTTGCAAGCCGAAGAACACCATCCCAACCGTGAAGCATGGGGGTGGCAACATCATGTTGTGGGGGTGCTTTGCTGCAGGAGGGACTGGTGCACTTAACAAAATAGATGGCATCATGAGGTAGGAAAATTATGTGGATATATTGAAGCAACATCTCAAGACATCAGTCAGGAAGTTAAAGCTTGGTCACAATGGGTCTTCCAAATGGACAATGACCCCAAGCATACTTCCAAAGTTGTTGCAAAATGGCTTAAGGGCAACAAAGTCAAGGTATTGGAGTGGCAATCACAAAGCCCTGACCTCAAACCTGTAGAAAATGTGTGGGCAGAACTGAAAAAGCGTGTGCGAGCAAGGAGGCCTACAACCTGACTCAGTTACACCAGGTCTGTCAGGAGGAATGGGCCAAAATTCACCCAACTTATTTTGGGAAGCTTGTGGAAGGCTACCCGAAATGTTTGACCCAAGTTCAACAATTTAAAGGGAATGCTACCAAATACTAATTGAGTGTATGTAAATTTCTGACCCACTGGGAATGTGATGAAAGAAATAAAAGCTGAAATAAATCATTCTCTCAACTATTATTCTGACATTTCACATTCTTAAAATAAAGTGGTGATCCTAACTGACCTAAGACAGGGAATTTCTACTAGGATTAAATGTAAAACTGAGTTTAAATGTATTTGGCTAACGTGTATGTAGGCGGCAGGTAGCCTAGTGGTTAGAGCATTGGGCCAGTAACCGCAAGGTTGCTAGTTCAAATACCTGAGTTGGCAAGGTAAAAATCTGTTGGTCTGCCCCTGAACTAGGCAGTTAACCCACTGTTTTTAGGCTGTCATTGTAAATAAGAATTTGTTCTTAACTGACTTGGCTAGTTAAAATGTAAATCTAAACTTCTGACCTCAACTGTAAATCCATCAGACATGGACAACTGCATCAACTTGTTTGACAAACTGCTACAGAAGGCTGAACAGGCTCCTTGATAAGGAGGCTGCCTGGCCCAAGAGAGCCCTGCTGATACCGTGGGGCTGTCTTGGAGAAGAAGAGGAGTAAGAAGAAGAAGAGCTCGGGACCTGTGGGTTTCAGCTCTGAGTCCACTGCCGCCTGCACTGGACCCAGCATGTCTTCAGAGACCTCTAGGCCTGACTCCAGAGATCTGGCAGATGATTAAGGACCTGCTGGACTCCCTCCCAAGGTCCATGGGAAAAAGCTCACTTCAGAGACCCTCCTAAAGATTGAGACCCCTACAGGCAAATGACCTGCCAGTGAAAAAAACAGAGATCTATTAACACTTTTCATCAAGACTGAAGTTTTATTCAATTACATTTATTTATTTAAATTGTGTCTCTCAATCATATATATATATACAGTGCCTTTGGAAAGTATTCAGACACCTTGACTTTTTCCACATATTGTTATGTTACAGCCTGAACCTAAAACGGACTTAATAAAAAACATTGATCAGCAATCTACACACAATACCCCATAATGACAAAGCGAAGACAGGTGTTAAGAAATTTGTGTTTGCAAATTAATGAAGAATTTAAAACAGAAATACCTTATTTACATAACCTGTTGAGGACCTGATCCCGGTATTGGGATTTATTGTCAAGAGACCATGGCGGGAAATTCAAAACTGCAAGAATCTAATAATTTCAATTTCTCAAACAATCAACTATTTTTCACCATTTGAAAGATAAACACCTCCTAAATCCAACCACATTGTCCGATTTCAAAGAGGCTTTACGGCGAAGCATAAAGTTAGGTTATGTTAGGAGAGTACATTGAAAATAGCTGTGTGTAATGTTTTGTCAATTCAAAGACAGGCGTCACCAAAAGCAGATAACCAGCTAAAATTATGCACTAACCTTTGACAATCTTCATCAGATGACACTCCTAGGACATTATGTTATACAATACATGCATTTTTTGTTCCATCAATTTCATATTTATATCCAAAAACAGCATTTTACAGTAGCGGTGAAATTCAGATTTTCTTTTCCCTCAAATGCTTCCGGTGAATCAGCGTTACAATTTACAAAATTACTATTCGAAAACATTGGTAAATTATAATATTGTCATTCAAAGAATTATAGATTAACATCTCGTAAATGCTACCGCATTGCCAGATTTCAAAATAACTTTACTGGGAAATCACACTTTGCAATAAACGGGGTGCTATGCTAAGAACATGCTAAGAACAATAGGCTAGGATATACAGGTTAGCACCATCTAATATCAATAATACTATTGTAAATAAAACCTTACCTTTGATTACCTTCATCAGAAGGCACTTCCAGGAATCCCAGGTCCATAACAAATGTGGTTTCTTTCGACAAAGTTCATAATTTATGTCCAAATAACTCCAAGTTGTTCCATGTTGTTAGGCTCCTCAAAATGTAGGGTGGGGGGGGAAAGTCACGACGAAAAGTAAAAAAAAAAAAAATCTATTTACGTTCGTTCAAACATGTCAAACGTTGTTTAGCATCAATCTTTAGGGCCATTTTTAACGTGAAACATCAGTAATATTTCAACCCGACCTCTCCTGTGTCTTGAAAAACGTTTTTGAAAAATGTCTCGCCTCACATGCACGCGCAGGTGCGCACAATAATGAAGTGACGACATCCCAGGGACGTCAACTTCCCTGCATTCTAATTCGGTCTCTGTTCATCATAGACGCTTCAAACAACTGTAGGTAAGGTTGTTATGGTGTTATCTGAATATAAAAGCACACATTCTGACCAGCATCAATATCATCAAAAGGTTAAAGTAAATCACAACATTTTAGGACCAAGGCACATGACATTTGCCTAATGATTGATATGGATGTTTGGTTACATTACACTGCATAATGAACCGACACTAACGACTGTATTGTCAACTCCTGGGCCACAGCTGTGTCAACAAGGATATGGGAGACAAGCGTGTGCCACTGCCAAAGCAGCACTCAAACATGCACAATGGGACAAGAACAAACACTGACATGCTACGCAGGGCACCACACCACAGTACAGTACATAAGGGATTCTGAGCCTGGCATCGGAAAGTGTGTACGACTCATCAATCATTTATACATTCAGATGACTGTAGTAGCTGAACGTGAGTGTTGCCTAGTTGTATCATGCCTGCGTTGTGCTCATGCCATCTGGTTGTGTGTGTGTGTGTGTGTGTGGGGGGGGGGGTGTATGTGGAAAAGTGTCATTTCCAACGATGCATAGGATCTAGTGTGCATATCCAGGTCAAACCTTTATTTCTTATTATAAACTGGGTAGTTCGAGCAATGAATGCCAATTGGCTGACAGCCATGATGTATCAGTATGCCATGGGTATACGGTCTGATATATTATTTTTACTGCTCTAATTACGTTGGTAACCAGTTTTTAATTGCAATAAGGTACCTCTGGGATTTGTGGTATTTGATCAATATACTATGGCTAAGGGCTGTGTACAGGCACACCACGTTGCGTTGTGCATAAGAACAGCCCTTAGCCGTGGTATATTGGCCATATACCACACCTCCTCGGGCCTTATTGCTTAAACCTAAACTTACTCTACGTCTAAAATCAATTCTCAAGTCAAGTTCTATGGCCTCCACAGCTAAACTGCCCTGCGATACTACAATGACCAACTTGAGAACACTGGAAAATTAGCCTATTATTGCCCCATGACCCCTCTTCAGTTCCGGGGCCTCCTGTTCTTCCCATCTCTTTCCCAGATCGCTCCCATAGGATGTAGTCTTCCGTCTTTCTCTTTGATGTGAGAGTGAGAGCTTCGCTCAGATGCCAGCTTGTTTACTCTGTAGCTGTGTATTTTTATGTGAACTGAACTCCTGTGTTTTTGAAGATGTGAATTCATTTGTCCATCCGAGCTGTTTGAGCACAGTCTGAGCTACACTTCCCACGCATATGCAAACAAGCAGGCAGGCACACGCACGCACGCACGCACGCACGCACGCACACACGCACACACGCACACACGCACACACACACACACACACACACACACACACACACACACACACACACACACACACACACACACACACACACACACACCTCTGAGTCTCCCCTTTATCGTTGATCCACCTATTCTGGTCTCCCCTGGCCTTGACTTACGGTTTAGTAGAGTGAGTTGGCCACATTAAGAGGCAACGAAGTCTGAGGCACACCGTGTTACACTTAGTTATTCGTGTCGGAGATGGAGGTCTGAAGGCAGGTTAGGTGATTTCTCAGGCAGACACAGACTCATTACCCAGACTTATTACCCAGACTTAGATGAATCACCTCACTGTGTGTAGTAGAGCTACATTGTGTAGTGATCATTGACCTTCACTGCTGAGCGCAATACCATTGGGACTCAGAGGAGATGGAGCTGTATCTGCCGGTTTTTCGGTCTGTCTTTCTCTTTTTCTCTTTGTCTCTTTGTCTCTCTCTGTCTGTCTCTCTCTTTCGTTGTCTCTCTGTCTCTGTCTGTCTCTATCTCTCTCTCGCTCACTCGCTCTCTCTCACTCTGGGTGTACAGGCTGTGTATAAGCCTGACAATGTGGATAATCTTCCAAGGGACCATGAGAACATAAAATAAAGTAATTTGTGTCTCTCTACAGGTGATGCTGGTGGGAGACTCAGGTGTAGGGAAGACTTGCCTGCTGGTTCGCTTCAAGGATGGAGCTTTCCTGGCCGGTAGCTTTATTTCGACTGTGGGCATTGACTTCAGGGTGAGTAGACACCACACTCACACTCGCACACACACACGCACACACCACACCACACATACACATTATTGATTATTTGAAGAATGTGGATATGTCCATTAAGAAATCCTGCAGGAACCAAGTAAAGTGCAAAGACTTCAAATGTATAAAAGGATATTTTGGAATTGAAAAGTGGGTTTGCCTTTTTTAAGATTTCACGAGATCCAATAGAATTTCAGATATTGATTCAAGGCTTCAATATTCTTTAAGTTCAGCCCTCCATTGTCATACGTATTAAAGATATATTTCCTTTTGACCTTTTCTGGTTTACCATTCCATTTAAACTAAAATATCCTGGCTTGAAACTGCTTAAAGATGGAAGTGACAGGAAGAGATCGATCAACTAAGAGACAATTAAGGTGTTTATCATTGTCACTCTGCCATATGAAGACAAAGTTTTACCTTTCCACGGCGATAGTGTTTTATCAATATTGGCTAGATTCAAATCAAAGTTCTCCTTTACAAGATCCTTCATTATTTCTAGAATGTGGATGCCGAGCATGTCCACTGGGAAGAAGATGTTAGTTAAGTTCTGATAACGGGGTTAGTGGTTCCTCAAAAGAAAAAAATCGACTAAAATATTGTACTTGCTCCTGTAATGTTTGGCTGGGTGATAATACATTAAGACCTTCAAAGGAATGCAGTTTGATGACACTTTTTTTATGATGATTCCTTTGGTTCAACTTAAGAAAGAATTCTTGTACACTTTTCCCATTTTCCCATCCAAGCTGCCTTTGATCTGTAAATAATACCATTAATCCTTTCTGCATAAAGGCTCTCAAGCTCATGTTGTCTACTCAGAGGGTCTACTACTGCATGTACATTCGTTTATTCAGGTCCTTTATCTTTCATTTAATACATTTTCCCTCCTAAGATTTCTTTTTTTCCCATGATGACCAGTTGGGGCTGTAACTACATGTGAGGACACCGAGATCCAGACCTCGGTAATGTTTAATAATAAAAAAATAAAACATATATAGATTTTGTACACAATAAAGAAACTAAATTATGGGTCAACATCTATTGCTCCCAGCGTTGATCAAAGATCAGAATGCGTAATATTCTTGATCTGACAGAGCTCCAATCGCACCTGCCTCTTTGCGAATGAGTGGAATTATGAACAGTGGTTTGTTCGTTATGTTCACCTGCGTCCTCAGGATTTTTAGCAGCACATTCATCACTCTCTCAAACAGCTAACTCCGCCCTCTCGCGGCACGTGAAACAAACTACCCCAGCTCGGAGTCGACACAAAGTAGGCAACTAGAGACGATGCTGACAGTGTGTTTGCGAGATGCCGGACAAAGACTCCTGCCATGTCTACAGACATCCCCCACACAAACAAAAACCGACTCTCGAAGAATGAGTGCACAATTGGTAAATAGTCGCTTATAGATATATCAGTCAGTCAGGTGGCTAGCTGCCGGCGAGACTTCTATTGCAGTAACATTGAAGGGCTCTGGCTAGTATTACTTAGCTAGAAGGATGAAGTAAGAAGCTAACGTTAATAGGGATAGGGGTCCTGCTAGCAGAGGGCACGCAATTCAAATAAATAATCATACAAATTATGGATATTAAGCATTTAGGTACATATAAGTGTCTTATATCAGCTGAAAGCTTAAATTCTTGTTAATCGAACTGCATTGTCCAATTTACAGTAGCTATTACAGCGAAATCATGCCATGCGATTGTTTGAGGACGGCGCCCCACATCAAAATATTTTTCCACTGGCACAGGTTTCATAAATTCACAAATAACGATTAAATATTCACTTACTTTTTGAAAATATTCCTCTGATTTGTCATCCAAAGGGTCCCAGCTATAACATGTAGTGTCATTTTCTTAGATAAAATCCTTCTTTATATCCCAAAAAGTCAGTTTAGTTGGCGCGAGTAATCCACTCGTTCAACAAGGGAGAGGAATCCAAACATCTACCCCTAAACTTTGTTTCAACAAATCAAAATACATTTCTATTTACTCCGCAGATACCCTAAAATGTAATCAAACTATAATATTTCTTACGGAAAGAAGTATGTTCAATAGGAAACCGATTTTAGCAGGTGCATACTGTCTTCATTGCGCACGCAAACACGAATTTCCAAGACTGTGTCCCTGTACTAAAACGTATTCGTTTTTGAAGTTACAAACCTGAAACCTTGAACATAGACTGCTGACACCCTGTGGAAGCCATAGGAATTGCATCCAGGGTGCTAATTTAAAATATGACCTTTTACTTGCCATTCTAAAAGTATGGTCTCTTAAAAAAAATGATTCCGGTGGGTTTTCTCCTACCATATCTATTGTGTTATATTCTCCTGCATTATTTTAACATTTCTACAAACTTCAAAGTGTGTCCTTTCCAATGGTACCAATTATATACATATCCTGGCTTCAGGGCCTGAGCAACAGGCAGTTTACTTTGGGCACATCATTCAGGCGGAAATGGAGAAAAAAGGGGCCTAGCCATGTAGTCTACCTCAGTAGGAGCTAAAACTAGACTACTAAATTCTCATAATAACTTTGCTTTACAGAGACTAGGCTACCCACACAGACAGTGATCTGGCACTCAGTGATGAAGCATAGGAGACAGAGAGATAGAGAGGAAGCAAGCAAAGAGAGAGGTTAATACAGTGGTTCCCAAACATGGGGTCTGGGCCCCATATGGGGTCCCCTGAGAAAATCTGTACTACTAATCTTATGAAACAAGTTAGGAACTTAAAAAAATAAGATATGTTTCAATATTAACATCTCCACATGGCCTATCTTCCCAATAGGCCTACAATAAAATGCAATCAAAATGCAAACAGTTTTAAGAAATATCATACTTTTTCGTTTATATCGGTGGCTGTTCGTCTTATCTCGATCACCCAATTGAGTTTCTAGTTTACCCATTAGCCACCTTTTTTTTTATACCACTGCACCACTGATATTAATACGGAATCGTTAGTAATATTGTAATAATTCATGTGAATTTGATAATATGATCATCTGTGTGCTCCATTGATGTCTGTTTATGCGGAGGTTGATTAGTAATGCCTATGAATTCAAATTTGAACACTATGTCATTTGAGAAAAGAGATCTATGTAAAGAGTTGAGGATTTTATGCAATTCATCATTACAACTGACTGAACAGCTGATGCTACGTATCAGTGTGAATAATTTATCATATTTCCCCCCCTTTCAGGGGTATAACATTACAATTGTATAGCTAATAAGCTATGTGTTTGTAGATCGACTGAGATGAAGGAACCTACAGCAGCCAAGGTGATAATGGCTGGAGGCATTTTTGCTTGTCTTTGCTGTTCTCCAAATAGCATTTTAAATGTTTGTAATTGTATAGAAATGCAGTAAATGAGCTTCAACTTTCAAAAAATGTCCTGAGGGAGGGAGACTTACCCCTTACGGACCTTACTAAAATTCAAAACCTGGTTACGGCCCTGGTAACCATTGCTTACGGCCCTGGTGACCATTCCACCCCTGGGGTTTGTATGTTTTTCCATTTGCTGAAACTACACTGAACAAAATATAAACACAAAATGCAACAATTTCAAAGATTTGACTAAATTACACTTACTACAAGGAAATCAGACAATTCAAATAAATTCATGAAGCCCTAATCAATGGATTTCACATGACTGGGAATATAGATATTTATCTGTTGGTCACAGATACCTTAAATAAAAGGTAGGGGCGTGGCTCAGAAAACCAGTCAGTGTCTGGTGTGACCACCATTTGCCTCATGCAGCGTGACACATCTCCTCCGCATAGAGTTAATCAGGCTGTTGATTGTGGCCTGTGGAATATTGTCCCACTCTTCTTCAATGGCTATGCGAAGTTGCTGGATATTGGTGGGAACTGGAACACGCTGCCATACACGTTGATCCAGAGCATCCCAAACATGCTCAATGGGTGACATGTCTGGTGAGTATGCAGGCCATGGAAGAACTGGGACAATTTCAGCTTTCAGGAATTGTGTAAAGATCCTTGCGACATGGGGCTGTGTATTATCATGCTGAAACATGAGGTGAATGGCACAACAATGGGCCTCAGGATCTCGTCTCAGTATCTCTGTGCATTCAAATTGCCATCGATAAAATGCAATTGTGTTTGTTGGTCCATAGCTTATGCCTGTTCATACCATAACCCCACCACCACCATGGGGCACTCTGTTCTCAACGTTAACATCAGAAAACCACTCGCCCACACGACGCCATACACACTGTCTGCCATCTGCCCAGTACAGTTGAAACAGGGATTCATCCATGAAGGGCACACTTCTCCAGCATACCAGTGGCCATCGAAGGTGAGCATTTGCCCACTGAAGTCAATTACGACGCCGAACTACAGTCAGGTCAAGACCCTTGTATGGGATGACAAGCACGCAGATGAGCTTCCATGAGACGGTTTCTGACAGTTTGTGCATAAATTCTTTGGTTGTGCAAACCCACAGTTTCATTGGCTGTCCGGGTCTTTGGTCTCAGATGATTCCGCAGGTGTAGAAGCCGGATGTGGATGTCCTGGACTGGCGTGGTTTGAGGTTGAGAGGCTGGTTAGACGTACTGCCATATTCTCTAAAACAAATTGGAGGCTTATGGTCGAGAAATTAACATTCAACAGCTCTGGTGGACATTCCTACAGTCAGCATGCCAATTGCACACTCCCTCAAAACTTGAGACATCTGTGGCATTGAGTTGTGTGACAAAACGGCACATTTTAGAGTGGCCTTCTTGATATGCCACACCTGTCGGGTGGGTCGATTATCTTGGCAAAGGAGAAATGCTCACTAACAGGGATGTAAACAAATTTGTGCACAAAACTTGAGAGAAATAAGCTTTTTGTGCGTATGGAAAATATCTGCAATCTTTTATTTCAGCTCATGAAACATGGGACCAACACTTTGCATGATGCGTTTATATTTTTGTTCAGTATAGCTAAGACATCCTACCATACTAAAGCCCACTCGTACAGAAGCAGCACGGAACTGAACCTGTTTAAAGCCCGGACAGTTCAGTTCAGTTCAGTACTTATTACAAGTGGAAAAGAGGTCAAAGTGAGACAGAAGCACAAAGGATCAGTGGTGGAAAAGGTACTCAAATATCATACTTGAGTAAAAGTAAAGAAAATAGAAAATGACTCAAAGTGAAAGTCACCCAGTAAAATACTACTTGAGTAAAAGTCTAAAAGTATTTGGTTTTAAATATACTTTAGTATCAAAAGTAAATGTAATTGCAAAAATATACTTAAGTATACAAAAGTAAAAGTAAAAGTATAAATCATTTAAAATTCCATATATTAAGCAAACCAGACACCACAATTTTCTTGTTTTCATTTTATTTACGGATAGCCAGGGGCATACTCCAACACAGACACTAATTTACAAACATAGCATTTGTGTTTACTGGGTCTGCCAGATCAGAGTCAGTAGGGATGACCAGGGATGTTCTCTTGACAAGCGCGTGAATTGGACCATTTTCCTGTCAAAATGTAATGAGTACTTTTGTGTGTCAGGGAAAATGTATGGAGTAAAAAGTACATTATTGTCTTTAGGAATGTAGTGAAGTAAAAGTAAAATAAGATAAATAGTAAAGATAAATAGTAAAGTACAGATACCCCCAAAAACGACTAAGTCTTTTTACTTAAGTTCTTTACACCACTGCAAATGATACACACACAGGGACAGAGAGAACAAAAACACTCAATCTCCTGCTATTCTCCTCAATATATCTGTTTATTAACATTCTCTCCTCCTCTTCCTCCTTCATTTGTTTGGCTTCTTGATGAAACATAATGAGTGAATGACTCACAGACAGTTTCAAGTGTGGATGCCCATGATAACACTCATACACTATATTTATTCTGTGTTTGCGCAGAGAGCACACTGATGCCATTAGGATATGAGGAAGGTGGCATGGGCGGCTGGTTGATTTGATTTATCTTTCCCTTCATTGGCAGAGGGAGTGCTGGGTTTATTTCTCATAACATTCGTTGTCGGTATGTCTCAGGAGTGTGCTTACTCGTGTGTGGGAGCTATTAAACTGGAGTTTACCATTCAGTTTCCTTCCTTCTCCTCTGAAGGAAGGAAAGGTAGAGGGAGAGATCGATGTGTGTTTGTGTTGAGGGCTGAAATGTGTTTCAAACACTATGTTAGAGAGTGAAGAGAAAGAAGGAATGGGAGAAAGAGGGTGAGATAATGAAAGATTGGCATTAAAACGATTGCTGAAAGTGCTAAAAGGCAAAACAATGCACTTTATTAGGAGGTAGAGAGGGAGAGGGAGAGAGAGAGAGAGAGAGAGAGAGAGAGAGAGAGAGAGAGAGAGAGGAGGAGGGCAATGTAGCTCTAATGTGGGGTTTGGAGTGGCCCTCTTTCAGCTGCCTGTTCTGAGCAGATGGCTTCTCTCTCTCTCTCTCTCTCTCTCTCTCTTTCTCTCTCTCTCTCTCTCTCTCCTCTCCTCTTCTTTCCTCTCCTCTCCTCTCCTCTCCTCTCCTCTCCTCTCCTCTCCTCTCTCCCAGCCCCCTAGCCTCTAGTGCTGTAACTCCCAGCAGCCCAGCAGCAGCAGCAGCAGTGCACCAGCTAATCATTAAAGGAGCGGTGTGGTCAGTGAGGAGGCCAGTGGAGCCACAACACCTCTTCTGTGTGTTGTGTAGCGTGACAGGACTCACTGACCAGTGACCACACAGGGACATGGGTAATTGCAATGTGGCAATCTGAGGTGATATGTGCACAATTAGACCAAGCTCTTAATTTGCTCTGCTTGGAGGAGAGGTGGAGATGGAGATGCGAAAAGGAATTGCTAATTTTGTTCTTTTCTCTGAAGAATAGGGTGCTGTTGAATCACTGAAGTCTCAATAAATATGAAATCACACTCCTAATGATACTGTAGAACTGAAAGATTTATTCAAAGATGCATTTAATGATTTATTCATGGTTTTAACATTAAACTTTCCTAGCCTGGAGGTTGGAATGATACATGGAGAGGTTTTTTTCAGAAAAAATGTGACTTTTATTGAGGCTATTACAGTTCCTCAAACATGTCCTGTCAGCAAAGACTTCAACATATAGGCTGTTATCTAAAGAAAAGGATGGTGGTTATTGGTAGTTCAAGGCTGTTGTTTATTTTGTGTTTGCTATTTTCTAACGAAGCCTGTGCTATAATTAAGCAATAAGGCATGAGGAGGTAACGCGGAGTGCCTGGACACAGTCATTAGCCGTGGTATATTGGTCATATATAAACAGACCTCCCTCCATCTTCTGCCAGCTTGCTACCTATGGCCCTGCTAGCTGTCTGAATCTCACTTGGACATTTATGATCACTCGGCTAAGCATGCCTCTCCTTAATGTCAATATGCCTTGTCCATTGCTGTTCTGGTTAGTGTTTATTGGCTTATTTCACTGTAGAGCCTCAAACCCTGCTCATTATACCTTATCCAACCTTTCAGTTCCACCACCCACACTTGCTATGACATCTTCTGGTTTCAATTATGTTTCTAGAGACAATATCTCTCTCATCATCACTCAATGCCTAGGTTTACCTCCACTGTACTCACATCCTACCATACCTTTGTCTGTACATTATACCTTGAAGCTATTTTATCGCCCTCAGAAACCTGCTCCTTTTACTCTCTATTCCGGACATCATAAACAACCAATTCTCATAGCTTTTAGCCGTACCCTAATCCTACTCCTCCTCTGTTCCTCTGGTGATGTAGAGGTGAATCCAGGCCCTGCAGTGCCTAGCTCCACTCCTATTCCCCAGGCGCTCTCTTTTGATTACTTTTGTAACCGTAATAGCCTTGGTTTCATGCATGTTAACATTAGAAGCCTCCTCCCTAAGTTTGTTTTATTCACTGCTTTAGCACACTCTGCCAACCCGGATGTCCTAGCCGTGTCTGAATCCTGGCTTAGGAAGTCCACCAAAAACTCTGAAATCTTCATCCCTAACTACAACATTTTCAGACAAGATAGAATGGCCAAAGGGGGCGGTGTTACAATCTACTGCAGAGATAGCCTGCAGAGTTCTGTCCTACTATCCAGGTCTGTACCCAAACAATGTGATCTTCTACTTTTAAAAATCCATCTCTCTAAAAACAAGTCTCTCACCCTCTGCCCCTAGCTGTGCTCTGGACACCATATGTGAACTGATTGCCCCCCATCTATCTTCAGAGCTCATGCTGCTAGGTGACCTAAACTGGGACATGCTTAACACCCCAGCCATCCTACAATCTAAGCTTGATGCCCTCAATCTCACACAAATGATCAATGAACCTACCTGGTACCACCCCAAAGCCGTAAACACGGGCACCCTCATAGATATCATCACAACCAACTTGCCCTCTAAATACACCTCTGCTGTTTTCAACCAAGATCTCAGCGATCACTGCCTCATTGCCTGCATCCGTAATGGGTCAGCGGTCAAACGACCTCCACTCATCACTGTCAAACGCTCCCTGAAACATTTCAGTGAGCAAGCCTTTCTAATCGACCTGGCCCGGGTATCCTGGAAGGATATTGACCTCATCCCGTCAGTAGAGGATGCCTGGTTATTTTTTTAAACTGCCTTCCTCACCATCTTAAATATGCATGCCCCATTCAAGAAATTTAGAACCAGGAACAGATATAGCTCTTGGTTCTCTCTAGACCTGACTGCCCTTAACCAACACAAAAACATCCTGTGGTGTTCTGCATTAGCATCGAATAGCCCCCGTGATACGCAACTTTTCAGGGAAGTTAGAAACCAATATACACAGGCAGTTAGAAAAGCTAAGGCTAGCTTTTTCAAGCAGAAATTTGCTTCCTGCAACACAAACTCCAAAAAGTTCTGGGACACTGTAAAGTCCATGGAGAATAAGAACACCTCCTCCCAGCTGCTCACTGCACTGAGGATAGGAAACTCTGTCACCTCTGATAAATCCACTATAATTGAGATTTTCAATAAGCATTTTTCTACGGCTGGCCATGCTTTCCACCTGTTTACCCATACTGCGATCAACAGCACTGCACCCCCCACAGCTACTCGCCCAAGCCTTCCCCATTTCTCCTTCTCCCAAATCCAGTCAGCTGATGTTCTGAAAGAGCTGCAAAATCTGGACCCCTACAAATCAGCCGGGCTAGACAATCTGGACCCTTTCTTTCTAAAATTATCTGCCGAAATTGTTGCAACCCCTATTACTAGCCTGTTCAACCTCTCTTTCGTGTCGTCTGAGATTCCAAAAGATTGGAAAGCAGCTGCTGTCATCCCCCTCTTCAAAGGAGGGGACACTCTTGACCCAAACTGCTACAGACCTATATCTATCCTACCCTGCCTTTCTAAGGTCTTCGAAAGCCAAGTCAACAAACAGATTACCGACCATTTCGAATCCCGCCGCACCTTCTCCGCTATGCAATCTGGTTTCAGAGCTGGTCATGGGTACACCTCAGCCACGCTCAAGGTCCTAAACGATATCGTAACCGCCATCGATAAGAAACAATACTGTGCTGCCGTATTCATTGACCTGGCCAAGGCTTTCGACTCTGTCAATCACCACATCCTCATCGGCAGACTCAATAGCCATGGTTTCTCAAATGATTGCCTCGCCTGGTTCACCAACTACTTCTCTGATAGAGCTCAATGCGTCAAATCGGATGGCCTGTTGTCCGGGCCTCTGGTAGTCTCTATGGGGATACCACAGGGTTCAATTCTTGGGACAACTCTTTTCTCTGTATACATCAATGATGTCGCTCTTGCTGCTGGTGAGTCTCTGATCCACCTCTACGCAGACGACACCATTCTGTATACCTCTGGCCCTTCTTTGGACACTGTGTTAAAAACCCTCCAGACAAGCTTCAATGCCATACAACTGTCCTTCCGTGGCCTCCAACTGCTCTTAAATACAAGTAAAACTAAATGCATGCTCTTCAACCGATTGCTGCCTGCACCTGCCCGCCCGTCCAGCATCACTACTCTGGACGGTTCTGACTTACAATATGTGGACAACTACAAATACCTAGGTGTCTGGTTAGACTGTAAACTATCCTTCCAGACTCACATCAAACATCTCCAATCCAAAGTTAAATATAGAATTGGCTTCCTATTTCGCAACAAAGCATCCTTCACTCATGCTGCCAAACATACCCTTGTAAAACCATACTACCGATCCTCGACCATACTACCAATCCTCGACTTCGGCGATGTCATTTACAAAATAGCCTCCAATACCCTACTCAATAAACTGGATGCAGTCTATCACAGTGTCATCCGTTTTGTCACCAAAGCCCCATATACTACCCACCACTGCGACCTGTACACTCTCGTTGGCTGGCCCTCGCTTCATACTCGTCGCCAAACCCACTGGCTCCAGGTCATCTACAAGACCCTGCTAGGTAAAGTGCCCCCTTATCTCCGCTCACTGGTCACCATAGCAGCACCCACCTGTAGCACGCGCTCCAGCAGGTATATCTCTTTGGTCACCCCCAAAGCCAATTTCTCCTTTGGCCGTCTCTCCTTCCAGTTCTCTGCTGCCAATGACTGGAACGAACTACAAAAATCCCTGAAACTGGAAACACTTATCTCCCTCACTAGCTTTAAGCACCAGCTGTCAGAGCAGCTCACAGATCACTGCACCTGTACATATCCCATCTATAATTTAGCCCATACAACTACCTCTTCCCCTACTGTATTTATTTATTTTATTTTTTTGTACCTCTGCACACAATTATTTCTATTTCTACTTTGCACTTTCTTCCACTGCAAATCTACCATTCCAGTGTTTTACTTGATATATTGTATTTACTTTTCCACCATGGCCTTTTTTGCCTTTACCTCCCTTATCTCACCTCATTTGCTCACATTGTATATAGACTTATTTTTCTACTGTATTATTGACTGTATGTTTGTTTTACTCCATGTGTAACTCTGTGTTGTTGTATGTGTCGAACTGCTTTGCTTTATCTTGGCCAGGTCGCAATTGTAAATGAGAACTTGTTCTCAACTTGCCTACCTGGTTAAATAAAAGTGAAATAATATATATATTTTTTTAAATATATCACAAATCACCGAGGTGCCTTATTTTTTATTATAAACTGGTTACCAATGTAATTACAGCAGTAAAAATAAATGTTTTGTCTTACCCGTGGTATACCACGACTTTCAGCCAATCCGCATTCAGAGCTCAAACAACCTAGTTTATAAATGGGTTTAATAGATATTGTATAAGTGCAGCACATTCATACATGTCTCAGGACATAAAAATGTCAGCCGAGAAAATACATGGCTGTAATAAACAGGTTATAATACTAATAAGCTAGTTTTTGCTGTGTTTGGATATTGGTATATTCATGCTTGCCTTTCACACACATGCACGACCAAGCGTACAACCTAGCCTAGTGCATCTAGTTCAGAAATTGTACATACACTATATATGACAAAGTATGTGGACACCCCTTCAAATTAGTGTATTCGGCTATTTCAGCCACACCCGCTACTGACAGGTGTATGAAATCGAGCACACAGCCATGCAATCTCCATAGACAAAAATTGGCAGTAGAATGGCCTTACTGAAGAGGTCAGTGCCTTTCAAAAACAGCTCAGCCGCGTAGTGGTAGGCCACACAAGCTCACAGAATGGGACTGCCGAGTGCTGAAGCGCCTAGTGTGTAAAAAACGTCTGTCCTCGTTTGCAACACCCACTACAGAATTCCAAACTGCCTCTGAAAGCAACATTAGCACAATAACTGTTCGTCGGGAGCTTCATGAAATGGGTTTCAAGGGACGAGCAGCCGCACACAAACCTAAGATCACCATACACAATGCCAACTTTGGCTGGAGTGGTGTAAAGCTCACTGCCATTGGGCTCCTGAGTGGCGCAGTGGTCTAAGGCACTGCATCTCAGTGCTAGAGGCGTCCCTACAGACCCTGGCTCGATTCCAGGCTGTATCACAACCGGCTGTGATTGGGAGTCTCATAGGGCGGCGCACAATTGACCCAGCGTCGTCCAGGTTAGGGTTTGGCCGGGGTAGGCCGTCATTGTAAATAAGAATTTGTTCTTAACTGACTTGCCTAGTTAAATAAATAAAGGTCAAATTAAAATTAAAATTGGACTCTGGAGCAGTGGAAACGCATTCTCTGCAGTGATGAATCACGCTTCACAATCTTGCAGTCCGACGGATGAATCTGGGTTTGACAGATGCAAGGAGAACGCTACCAAACTGTAAAGTTTGGTGGAGGAGGAACAATTGTCTGGGGCTGTTTTTCATGGTTCGGGCTAGGCCCCTTATTTCCAGGGAAGGGAATTCTTAATGCTACATACAATGACATTCTAGATGATTCTGTGCTTCCAACTGTCGTTCTGCCCCTGAACAAGGCAGTTAACCCACGGTTCCTAGGCCGTCACTGAAAATAAGAATTTGTTCTTAACTGACTTGCCTAGTTAAATAAAGGTTAAATAAAATATGTAGTGAATGTCTATGTCTGGTCATCACAAAAACATATGCAAATGATCTGTAACCAATTCTCTAAAACGTGCCTAAAGGTGGAGATTTAATCTCACTCTCTTAAAAAATGTTGATTTCTGTAATCAATTCAGGTCTGATTAACATGAATTTATCCTCCTCAACAAAGAGCCTGTGAATTATAATAGATTCCTGTGGGATGCCATTAAAGGGTTCATTACAAACAATCAGTGGCGACCTGTCATTCAGGGAAGGTGGGGCAGTGTCACGTCCTGGCCAGTATAAGGGTTAATTGTTATTGTAGTTTGGTCAGGACGTGGCAGAGGGTATTTGTTTTATGTGGTTCGGGGTGGTGTGTTTGTTGAAGGGGCATTTGATTTAAGTATTCCGGGGTTTGTTGGGCACTGTCTGATATTCATGTATTCTATGTTTAGTCTAGTGAGTCTGTTTCTATGTTTGGTTAATTGGGGTTGGGACTCTCAGTTGAAGGCAGGTGTTGTCTATTTGCCTTTGATTGAGAGTCCCATATATTAGGGTGTGTTTGTCATTTGTGGGAGATTGTTCTGTGTTTAGCCTTGTGCATTGCCAGACTGTTTTGTTGATCGTTCGTTCTTTTGTTATTTTGGTGTTCATTTTGAATTTATTAAATGTCAAGATGAGCATACACATACCGGCTGCATTTTGGTCCTCCTTTACCAACGACAACCGTGACAGGCAGAGCCCCATATTTCACCTGTTTTGCATGTTATTATGGCATTAATACGTGTCACATATCAGTTTGCAAACAATGTTAATTTTTTTTTTAAATCATTGAGTTAATAAAGCCACATATGAAAATTGTCTTTTTTTGTTTTCTTGAGTAAGGCAGCTCCAAAATGCAGGTGTTTCAGCCTAGCTCAGTGCTTTCTGTGGTGGTGGGGCAGCCAGCGGAAAATACAGAGTCTAGGGGTTGGTAATGTTCTATAGTTGCGCTGTGATTGGGTAATGTTCTCTAGTTGCGTCGTGATTGGCTAGGTGTTCTGTCACTCATGGGGACACTACAGCATCGGCAAATCTAAGGGTAGAGCTCATAAATTCAAGCCCCTTGGGTGCTGCCATAGAGTTACATTAGAAGTGCCAATCCAAGAAGGCTCAAGGTCATTGGCCACAGATAACATTACGTCAAATCACATTATATCTACGGTAGCTTTGATTGGACTGATCATGTCAACATCATACTTTCAAAATCTTAGCTAGCAAGCTAGCAGTCATCATCATGAATCAAGCCGACAATCTATTGGCAAATGCTTTTTAGTCCTTGTCGTAAGAAGAGAAATAATGAATAGAAATTATAGATAAAATGTATCGGTTCTCATCGGCCATTGGACATAAACATTACACAACAAGTTGGAAATCGCAAATTCAACAATGAGTGGTTTGGAATGAATTACTGGCTAACTGCAAGCATGACAAAGCAATCACTAGCCTGCTATTCAGTGGAGTGGCTGTGTGGTTCAAAGTCTGGCTTTAAGGGTCTCTTTTCCAAGCTTAAAATGATAAAACTTCAACATTGGCCATGCTGTCAAAAAACTGTTAACAGGAACTGGGAAATCTGACTTCAGTGAGTTCAAGACAACTGGGAACTCAGGAAAACACGAACTCCGATTGGGAAAATACGTTTTGTAAGTCGGAATTGTAAGTCAGGAACTCGGGCCTCTTTCTAGACCTGAAGATCACTGATGTCATCATGATTTTATCTTGTTTTTTTTCCCGAGTTCCCATTTGTCTTGAAAGCACCATAAATTCAGAGAATGCTAGACTTTGATGACAAAGTTTGATGACAGAATTTGCCCACGAAGGACAGCCGCGCCACCTTCCTGTTCAAGTGAGCATAGCACAACAAGGTGAGTCCAGATATGTATTGTATTCTGCTGCCTAAATGATGTAATATGCCAGAGAGATATGTATACTATAGCTAAGAAAGTAATACTTAGTGAATGTTGTGTAGTAAGCTGTTAGCAGCCCATGTGCCTCACCCTAATCATTTGGTCTATTTTCCCCTCTTAATTTTGCCAACTGTTCTGACTTGGTGGTGCACATGTAGCCTATAGCCTGTTTTAGAGAAATGTAATCATCGAATATTGTAAGACCTTTCATTGTCTGCTTATATGCCCCCTTTACTTATCCTACGGTTCTGACTTGGTGTACTGGGAGAACACTGTAAGAACGGCCCATGTTCTGAGTTATGTCGCTGTACATTTCAAAGTGCTGAACAAATAGGTATATTGACTACGTCGTAGCCCGCTCATGAATTTCTTAATCGAAATTTTGGATTGCATCTTATCCGCTTGTCATCCCCTTATTCCATAATTTGTACGTCACAATTGTCAGTAGAAACCACATTGGTTTAAGCAAGTCAGCCACACTACCGGTCAAAAGTTTTAGAACACCTACTCATTCAATGGTTTTTATTTATTTTTTACTATTTTATACATTGTAGAATAATAGTGAAGACATCAAAACTATGAAATAACACATATGGAATCATGTAGAAACCAAAAAAGTGTTAACAAATTATATTTTACATTTGAGATTCTTCAGTCAGTCTTGCAGTCTTCATGACAGCTTTGCACACTCTTGGCATTCTCTCAACCAGCTTCATGAGGTAGTCACCTGGAATGCATTTTAATTAACAGGTGTGCCTTCTTAAAAGTTAATTTGTGGAATATCTTTCCTTCTTAATGTGTTTGAGCCAATCAGTTGTGTTGTGACAAGGTAGGGGTAGTATACAGAAGAGGGGTATGAGGTGGTAGGGGTGGTATACAGCCCTATTTGGTAATAGACCAAGTCCATATTATGGCAAGAACAGCTCAAATAAGCAAAGTGAAATGACAATCCATCATTACTTTAAGACATGAAGGTCAGTTAATACGGAAAAGTTTTTCAGGTGCAGTCGCAAAAACCCTCAAGCGCTATGATGAAACTGACTCTCATGAGGACCACCACAGGAATGGAAGACCCAGAGTTACCTCTGCTGCAGAGGATACGTTCATTAGAGTTACCAGCCTCAGAAATTGCAGGCCAAATAAATGCTTCACAGAGTTCAAGTAACAGACACATCTCAACATCAACTGTTCAGAGGAGACTGTGTGAATCAGGCCTTCGTGGTCGAATTGCTGCAAAGAAACCACAACTAAAGGACACCTCTAAGAAGAAGAGACTTGCTTGGGCCAAGAAACACGAGCAATGGACATTAGACTGGTGGAAATGTGTCCTTTGGTCTGGAGTCCAAGTGAGAAAGTTTTGGTTCCAACCGCCGTGTCTTTGTGAGACGCGGTGTGGGTGAGCGGATGATCTCCGCATGTGTATTTCCCACCGAAAAGCATGAAGGAGGTGTTATGGTATGGGGGTGCTTTGCTGGTGACACTGTTTGTGATTTTTTTTAATTCAAGGCACACTTAACTAGCATGGCTACCACAGCATTCTGCAGCGATAAGCCATCCCATCTGGTTTGGGCTTAGTGGGACAGCACCAGGCTGTGTAAGGGCTATTTGACCAAGAAGGAGAGTGATGGAGTGCTGTATCAGATGACCTGGCCTTCACAATCCCCCGACCTCAACCAAATTGAGATGGTTTGACCAAGAAGCAGAGCGATGGGGGTGCTGCATCAGATGACCTGGCCTCCACAATCACCTGACCTCAAACCAATTGAGATGGTTGGGATGAGTTGGACAGCAGAGTGAAAGAAAAACAGCCACAAGTGCTCAGCATATGTGGTAACTTCTTCAAGACTGTTGGAAAAGCATTCCACGTGAAGCTGGTTGAGAAAATGCCAAGAGTGTGCAAAGCTGTCATCAAGGCAAATGGTGGCTATTTGAAGAATCTCATTTGTTTAACACTTTTTGGTTACTACATGATTCCATATGTGTTATTTCATAGTTTTGATGTCTTCACTATTATTCTACAATGTAGAAAATAGTACAAATAAAGAAAAACGCTTGAATGAGTAGGTTTTCTAAATTCTTTGACCGGTAGTGTATGTTTTATTTAAATGCAGTAAATGAGGTAGAATGAACTGTTTCGCTGCCAGACAAGGCTCCGTTGATAGCCAGGTGTAGTAGTGGTAAGGTGTTTGGACTTCTGTTGGGACTCTGCTGTTGGGACAGCTTTATGTAGGCCCTAACAGTTTTTGGGCACCGTTATAGTGCTATTAATGTTTGTTTCTTGTTGTGTTGTGTTGTGGCTTTGCTGACATGCATCCCCCCAATTTTTGGGGGGTTTGCCCCACCAAGATTTACATGCTAAAATCACCACTGGAAACAATACAATAGCAATAGCATTCACAACAATAAAAATTACCCTACCTTGAGTCCACTTTATCCTTACTAACTCTTCAACAGCAGAACAGTGTCTCTGCCGAGAAGGAGAGAGAAATATTAATAATCAAATCTGAGCTCAATTCCTTACTCTGATTAAGAGCGGAATTTTGAATTCATAGAGTCAGACAAACTGATTATGTGGACGGTCATAGGTCTAGCTCCCTCTTAGCTAGTAAATTACGCAATAATGATAGTCTTGCTGACGTTGTTTCCATTCGTTCTGATGATGGTGTTCTCTTGCGTGATTCACCGTCAATCAACTTACAATTTAAACATTTCAACAAAAAATTATACCGTTCTGAAGTACAAAATACCTCAGGCAGCATGAGACCCTCTTTTGGGGGCTTGAATCTACTGCAAATCTCCTCATATGATGTACAGGTGACCTATAACCTATAACACTCAATGAACTGCATGGTGATGCATTGGAAGATATATATTTCTCTGTTACATAAAAAAGGTAAAGACCCAACTCTCTGTTCAAGTCATTGACCTCTCTACCTCATTAACAGTGACATGAAATTGCCAAGGTTCTAGCCAAACATCTTGAAAACATTTTACCCAAACTATTTCATCCTGATCAAACAGGTTTAGTCAAACATAGATTGGCTTCAGACAATCGGAGACGTCTCCTACATATCATACACATTACACCCATGTTGACACCAATGCTTCCCACAGTTGTGTCAAGTTGGCTGGATGACCTTTGGGTGGTGGAGCATTCTTGATACACACAGGAACCTGTTGAGCGTGAAAAACCCAACAGCGTTGCCGTTCTTGACACACTCAAACTGGTGCGCCTGGCACCTACTAGCATAAACCGTTCAAAGGCATATACATATTTTGTCTTGCCCATTCATCCTCTGAATGGCACACATACACAATCCATGTCTCAATTTTCTCAAGGCTTAAAAAGTATTCTTTAACCTGTCTCCTCTCCTTCATCTACACTGATTGAAATGGATTTAACAAGTGACATGAAATTGGAACCATAACTTTCACCTGGATTCACCTAGTCAGTCTTTGTCATAGAAAGAGCAGATGTTCCTAATGTTTTGTACACTCAGCGCAGTTGTCGTTGGCACTTGGTTTTTGCTTGGTTTTTGCTTGGTCAATATCTCCCTTTCAATCTAACATGAGACCAAATGTCCCTAGTTCATGTTGCATATGCCCTTTTTTCTTGACACGGTATTGAATTGTTCCTTCCCTGGTGGTGCAGCCTGGCAGCTTAGCCTTGTGTTAATGCTAACGCCAAACCAGTGTGGCCTTTTCCCTTATCGGCCAGACAAACAGAGAGTACACAATTAAAGATCCAGGAACAGAGGAGTGACCGTCCGTCCAGGGCTTATAGTCAGTCTTATCTTTATTAGACCTCTGCTACGGCAGTTAGTCTGTCTGTCTGTCCGTCCGTCCGTCCGCCCGCCTAACTGCCTGTCCGTCCGCCCGCCTGACTGCCTAACTGCCTGCCTGTCTGTCTGAGTTACCTCAGTGTGAAGACGGACGGACTGTTCATTCTGCAGATGCATTGTTCTGTAGCCTGGTCTCAGATCTGTGTGTGTTGTCTTGCCAACTCTTTTGAGAGAGTTGAGAGCTGTAAACAACATAATAGCAGACACATAGCTACAGACTAGACTTGATTATACATTCTCAAACAAAGGCTACTCATTTTCTACACACGGAGGGTTTGTCAATGTTCATTTCACATAAAAATAGGTGAGTTGTTCTCAAGCTTCACACATGTGGGGGAGCTTTGGAAGCCTGAGATGTGTGAGTAAAACCCACTCCCAGATCACAATAGGGAAAACGCCAGAACCTGCAGATTATCAAGACCAAGGTTTCACTATGTTTGCGTAAGCATTCATTACTATTCAACTTTCCCCCTTTCCATATTTATTATTCTTCTGATCTGCTCTGCTCCTGTTTAAAGGTGTGCTAATGTATTCCTGTAGCACACCCAGAACCGAGTTTGGGAAACACTGCTACAGAACCACTTTGCCTGTACATTACATTAATTCTATACAGGGATAGTTTAACAAACCCTGTTATATAGGACTATAGGACAGGCCTGGGAGTGGTGACTCAATGAGCTGTGATGACACACACACCTGAAGCAGTGGAGACTGTTGTTATGGCTGCGTTACCTTGACAATGGCTCTACTTGTCCTAGCTGTTATGTGCTGTATGCACGTTAGGTGTACTACCATAGAAATAGAATCCATTGAATTATATTTCTATGTGTACTACACCTTGTTGCTTGGCTAGCTGGCTGGTCCTTCTGTGTGGTGAGATGCCAATTGTTATCTGTGACTGGAGCTACATTCGCCTGCATAAGAAACTTTTTCTTTTCCTCGTGTTTCTCCCAAGATGCTTGCAGCTTATGTTTCGGTGCAGCAGCTTGTGCTCTGTCAGAGCAAGGGAGAGATAACGATCGTTAAATCCAATTCCAGTCCAAATCTCTTAAAATACCAGGTAAATACCAGACTGAAAGAGGGCTGTCATTTTAAGCCTTACCAATCTCTGTTAGGCAGGATGAGCCATCCTAAAGGGAATAATAGTTTAGAGGAGACATCTGGATGAGGAGCCTAGCGTTTAAAGCTTAGATCTGTGGGGTGAGGTGCGTCGCCCCTCCCTAGGGTCCAGGAATGCTCCGGCCGTGGTCTTTGTGGGGTGGTTAGTATGCAGGTTGGCACAGTAGAAAGACATCACCACCTGGCACATGCTCTGTTCAAAGGAAAGCTTTCGAAAAGCACATCAGGTCACAAGCCACTGCTCGCCATAAGGCAGGTGATGTGTCTCTGGGAGTACAATGTCCCCGGGGGAGGATGGTTGAACCGGAAGAGGATGGCCGAACCGGAGGAGGAAGGACATGTTTAAGACGTTTGTTTACCCATTTTGTTGCCAAAACAACAAAACTTTGTTTTAGAAGTTTATATACTTGTCATAATTGGCATCAACAAGGCCAGTCAGTGAGTCCCAGTGACTCAAAGTGATCAGCCTAGTGTGTGGGTGAGGCAACATGACAGTTAAGAGTGTGTCAAGCCCTCTGAGTCACAATAAAATGTGACTCAGACACAGCCTGCCTGGCACAGCCTGGCATCAGGTCCCGGACACTTCCGGGAGAAGTGGCATTTCTATACCCCTATGTTGTTGCCCTGAAGTCATACAGCGTGTGTATGTTTGCCACCTCCTGCCACCGATGTGTCACACATTCAACGGTCTCAAACAAGCCCCCTTGCCACCTGAGGATGCCGCTAGGAGCGTTTGGTCACCAGCAGGTTGCCATAAGCACTAAAAACAACAACATACCCAGTGAGCCTGTCTGTTTGTCTTGCCCCCAGTTACACAGATACACACACACACTCCCCTCTTATCTGACAGGACACTTTGTTTATGAACCCCCTCCATCTCCCATCTCTGTTTGTAGAGTCAGGTGAGTGTGTTGTCCTGGGTGTATATGATAAGCTGAGGCTAAACACTGGCCGTGTCCGAATATCCATACTTGTGTCCTAAATATTAGGCCATTTGAGTATGCGAAAATATGTTTTATAGTATGCGAATTTTCTCAAATCTAGTACGCTTTAAATGCCAGGATGTTAAACTCATTTTTGTTCTTCATCTAGTAGAATTCGATGCGCACTTTCCCACAATGCATTGGAAGAGGTCGGATGTGAGTGATAGGCCCTAGCTCTCTTCAAGTAGCCAAACAACAAAACAAGGCTACTTATTTGGGAAGTTTTTTAAATTTATTTTTACCCAAAGTGGATTTCTGTTTTCTCATTGAAAAGTGTTTCTTGTCCTCTTGGCATTCGTCAGAGCTTTTAAGCTAAACACTAAGCCATCTTTTGATTTCTGAATGTGTCTGTCCCGGGGACTGGGATGTGGCTGCGTTATTGATGTCATGTTAATCAGGCCTTTTGATTTGAAGATATGGATTTATTTTTATTTTTGTAGGCTAGGCTACCTATTTTATGATTTCATTTATGGATCAAGCCTTAGCAGTCAATCTTATCTCGTTCCCAATGATCAGTGCTTTAGTTTATTATGTTGCTGTCCAGCTGTCACGTCCTGACCAGTATAAGGGGTCATTTGTCATTGTAGTATGGTCAGGGCGTGGCAGGGGGTGTTGTTTCGGTGTGTTTTGGGGTTGGTTTATTTCATGGGGATTTGTTCTAGTTTTCATTTTCTATGTTCATTTTCTATGTGTGGCCGAGTATGGTTTCCAATCAGAGGCAGGTGTCTTTCGTTGTCTCTGATTGGAAGCCATACTTAGGCAGCCTGTTTTTTCCTGTGGGTTGTGGGTGGTTGTTTTTCATATAGTCTATGTTACCTTACGGAACTGTCATTTGTTTATTTTGTTTAAGTGTTCTCTTTAAACAAAATAAAGAAGATGAGCACTCAACACGCTGCGCCTTGGTCTGTCCCTTTCGACGCTTGTGACACCAGCTGTTCTGAATTTGTTACGCAACCGACTCTCCACGTTTTTCTATCCGTAGCATTTTGATTTGAATATTTGAAAAGTTTTGGTGTGTGTGCTAGGCAATTTTCAAAAATGTGTATATGTTACAGCACTTTGGTTACACTAACAATTATGGTGAAATGGAACCAAATGATCTGTTCTTTTTTAAATAGGATAGATGGGCTATATGGTCTACTACGGTATAGGTCCAATGTGATATAGTCTGCCTATAACCAGCCTGAGTAGGCCTATAACTACATTCCTATTCAGAGTTTAGAGAAATTCCTCAAATTGGAAATGACCTATTATCAGGCTGGTTGATGTGATGCATGTCTTTTGAATGTGGAAAAATCCACCTGCACTCGGCTCCACCCCCACCTACTATTTACCAAACAGTACGTGCTAAATAGTATGTCACGATGCTGAGTACATAGTATGCAGTTTAAGTATGTAGTACGCTGGTATGGGTATTCGGACACGGCCCACTGTGAATGCACGTGAGGCTTCATTAGGCCTTTATTACCAATGAAGAGGGCTCAGGGGTAGGGACTGGCTGCCTCAGACAGGTGTACGAACTGCATGGAGGAAGAAGGTGTAAGAACTGTCCAAGAGTTGCTAAATCGGTCTGAATATCTGGTCTGAAATTCATGTTCATCTGAATGCGGCTAGGTCGAAATGACGAGGACAGCTCAGGCTGCCATGGCCTGTGATGATTAGTTGATATTATAACGTGATCGTGGCTGATTAATCGTGCCTTGGAGGAGGGGAGAGAGAGGGGTCGCTGCATCTTTTTCTCTGTGAGAGGAGCAGGCACTATGCAGCCGACTCGTTAATCGATCGCCTAACAAATCTTACCTGCCAACTTCACCCCGATGAAATTGAGTAGAGCAAGTGTCACTGATCTACTACAGCACACGTAAGGTACTCACTCACTCACTCACTCACTCACTCACTCACTCACTCACTCACTCACTCACTCACTCACACACTCACACACACACACACACACACACACTCCTTTTTTTCACACTTCTGATCTACTTTGGAAAAACTGAATGCATTCAACCGAAAGGTTCACGGTGAAGAATTTCTCCCTGAAAATCAGCGATTCTGTCTCAGACTAGACTAATACCATGGTAAAAGTCAAGTCAATCAATGTTAGTGGCAGGGGCGAAAATCTGATATCAACTTTGGAGGGGACAATTACATGACATTTTCTCAAGAGCAATTCCTGAGGGGGACACCAAAAGTAGTGCTGTAACACATAGCCTACATTGTAATATGGTAAATGTATATTGAGGAACCAAAGAAATAAGGTGTTTGCCATACTCCTAACTACCGGTACCCAAAACTACACATCTAATCACAACAGCAATACCATTGCCTTTAACAAATCTTAGTTCAGTCACCAGTTTAAGTTGAGAGTGGGGGTATCCATGGCATTTTCCAATTATGTTCCTATTTTACAAGTAAAAAAAATTGAGAACCTTTCATAATGTTGCCAAACAAAGACTCAACAAACTTACCTGAGACTCCCTGTCTCTGCCAGTCTGTCCCTGCATATATGTCCCCAACTCTGCTGTCTGTGTGCCATCTGTTGCATGCTCTGCCTAATGACATCATTGTGAAACATTTCCATTAGAATTTCATTTCTTTCTTATGAACATTTTATCAACTAGTCTTTGAGATATTAGGCTACTAGGGTTCTTACTTTGCGTTTTGGTGTACTAAAAAATACTCTGATGTCCGTCTTTTATTTTTCTGCCATTTTTCTACCTGGCTGGCTGGCTACACACACACACACAGTGTGTAGGTTATTTACAGTAGGAGATGGGCTTCTATCATCTTATCTTTTATCATTCTATTTGGGCTTCGATCTAAAAGGTAGCTAGCAAATGTGAAACGGATTAAAATGACAAGAGTTGACAGCTGTATGAGTTCACCATTTACACAACATATGCTGCAACCTTTTGTAATTTTAACAGTTTGTTTCATATTGGCTGGCTTCCAACAATAGCTGAATTTGCAAAGCTAGCGAGCACCAATTCCATTTCAGTGGTGTTTGCTATAATCTTTGCTACCCGGGTTAAATAAAGGTGAAATAAAATAAATAAATAAAAGTTCCCTTGCGACAATTCAGCTTTTGCAACGAGATCATTAAATATATTTAAGACAATGGTAGAAGAGAGTGTAGTTCTGTTCAGTTTGGACTTCAGTTTATCGCTAACCTTATCACAGGGACTTTGAAGCACTAACTTACATCATCTGCATGCTGATCTTGGAATAAATTGACGATAGCAAAGATTCCATCTTTGACGAGGCCACATAAATGGAATAATTACTAGCTAGCTTAATAGTTAATATTTGCCCGCTAGCTGTGCATATTCAGCTAGTGTGTGTGCGCGATTGACTGGATTAACCTCACGTCAGTTACGTTCATTGAGTGCCTTTCAGACAGTGGATACCACCCCTCAGTTACCTTGCCAACTAAGGAACTGGCAGTGGATCAAACCATTGTGAGGCAAAGGGTGGGGGGGTCGCAATCTTTTGAAACTTAAAAACGCGCTATTAAGTGTCTATAATCAGCACAATTGCTTTCATTGCGTATTATTAATATTATTTAAATTACATAGTTATGTTTCAGTGATATATTGGGGGTGACAAATCATATTTTTCCCAGGATGGGGGGGTCGTGTCCCCCCCATCCCCCCCGGGATTTCCGCCCCTGGTTAGTGGTAATTGACACCAAAATCCAGCAAGCTGAATAGCCTACAGGACAGATGAGTCTCTTCTGTGTTTCCTAATCTGGAATTACATTTCTAACTGTAAACAGCTTGGATGGAGCTGTCTCTTGTGTTACTATAACTGTAGTGATGTCTGTTTTAGGAAGCCTTTTGCCTTTTGGTAGGCCATCATTGTAAATAAGAATTCGTTTTTTTTAACTTACTTATCTAGTTAAATAAAGGTTAAATAAAATAAAAGAAATAAATACAATCTGGATGATGGACTGTAAAGTCATTGAAATGGTTCATCTGGTAACTAAACCACCATTTTATTACATTTCAATATTCCGATGCCTTTTTCTCTCTCCCTTCAATATTTGTGTTCTCCCCCATCACTTTCACCTTTTCTTTTATGTGTCCTTTATTTATACAGGTTGTCTCATTGACATAAAATCTATTCGGCAAGAGAGACCAGTTCTTCCAATCTCTTTCATTTTGATGAAGGTCCAAAGGAACAGTGACCCTTTTTGGTCATAAACAGTAATAGGTCTGCATATAATCACTGAGCCAGTGACCACTATCATCACCATGGTGACCTCAGAGGTCACCCCAGCACAGCCCCACTGACCTTTAACCTCTGACTTTTGTCACTTCCTGGTTTTATTATCCTGTGAGGTTCGGCCTTAGGCCCCTTTCTGATTAATGCATGAAGCAGGTGAAGAGGAAGAATGAGGGAAATGATTTTCTGCTCTGGAGGGGCCCATCCATTACAGTATATATTGGTGTGTGGGCCTAGGAGACTGGGGGAGCTATTGATCGGTGGTGGAATACTGTAATGTTATAGTAATATTTTCAAGGTTTTGTACTGGACAATGGTTATTATGGGGAGTCTATCTTCTTGTGATTATGGATGGTAATCTTGTGATGGCATGGATGCAGGTAGGACATGTTGCATTTTTTGAATGTGTGTAATTGTGTCTGCACATTTGTAGTACTCCCTCACATCCATTCCTTCTCTCCTCTCATTCCCTCCTCTCCTTTTCTTCTCGACTTATTCTCTCCAGTGCAGTCCACTTCCAGATGGCTTTTGTCGCTGGCCTGTTGGCCCTCCTTGTCCTGGGCTAACCTGGGCCTGGTCTGGTTCATCATGATCCTGTTGTTATGCTCCGCAGCACACAGTAGTACTTGGTGATTGTGCTTGAGTTTGATTTAGGATGTTGCTCTCTAGTCAGAGGTTAAATATGTGTTTATGCATTCTGCTAAGGTTTGTTAATGGAGCATGCAGCATCTGGGGCTGAGCTGCACTAAGAGAGAACGTCAGTCCTGCTGCCATGCTCCTTCATTTAACTCACCACTACGGCGAAAGCCGTCAGAGGCCAACTGCCGCTACTGCATCCAGCTAGCACATATACGGCGAGACAGAGAGAGCAATAGAAAGAAAGAGAGAAAGGGCAGGAGCAGATTAAAAGACAGAAGAGACAAATGGAGCGTCACAGATAAAAGGGGCGGTCAGACCAGTGTGAAGCGAGCGAAGAAGAAGAGAGGCACAGAGGGAGACAAAGCCAGGATAAGTCGGGTCTTTACTGGGCTCAGGGCTTATGGACCGTGTCCATAGTGGTGCAGGATGCATAGGAGAGATTTCAGATAGATATACTGTGCAGTTGCTGCATGGTGGATTAAACTTTATAGAATAAAAATTGTGTTTGTGTGTATACTGTAGATGAGATGTCAGGAGTGTTCTCAATATTTTACAACTTAATTTTCTCTCCCAGCTCAGCAACATTGAGTGCTAATACAATCAGCCCTGTCTGGCCAGTAGTAATTACCCAAAGTGTTCGTTATTTAATTATGTCTGGCTAATGCCTGCTTGAAGGCAATCTAGGTGATTTATGCAAATGACTGCACCCTATAATAGAGTTTTACAGTGTTGTAATTTCAGTGTCAGAACATTAGAGTTTTACTTGAACCTCACAGCATGGGGGTTGCTTCCATGGAAAAATAATACTTAGAATTGGAAAAGAACCTTAGATCACAGCAATTTAACTACACCCTCATGGTTACACTAAATATTGTCTGCCGTCCACCCATCACAGACCCATTGACTTGAATAGGGATGTCCGTTCTACTGATTCTATTTCTATGGTTTCATATCTGTTGTTCTCCTATGCACACCCTGTATTTTTCTTTATCTAAGGCAACCAGCTGCAATAGGAGTATGAGTTTGCACAAAAAAACTCTTTAAGAAAGTACATTACATACTGTACTGTATATCATAAGGCTTTTCTTTGAGGGCCTAGTTGCACCCTAACACAGTGGTCTGAAACTACTGGTTTACAGGCCACATCAAGCCTGCAAGTCACATTATGCTGGCTTGCAAATTGATGTGTAATTATTTTTGGACTGCCAGGGCAGTGATGTAGTCGATTAAGGCAGCCCCCCGCACCACTCTGATTCAGAGGGGTTGGGTTAAATGTGGAAGACACATTTCGGTTGAATGCATTCAGTTGTGCAAATGACTGGGTAACCCATTTCCCTTTTCCCAACCACCTGCAATAGGATTGTGAGTTTGCTCAACATTTGGGTATATAGCTGGACCAACATACAGTGTTGCCTTCCAAAGGCAAACATGAATTTGTAATTCGACTCAACACATTTTTATCATTCAGCTCACTGTGAGCAAAGTTTGTTGAATGAACAAACATTCACACATTAGCTACATTTCTTGTCCTTCTGAAGTCCACCCAACTCACAGAATAACGCTGATTATGCCACAGTGGAAATGCTGGTATTCATCTATACCTCACATCATCCAAATCTGTAAGTATTCAATTGGTGAGGAGTTCTGGCAAAAGGTACTCCTCGGGGGTTCGTACATATTCATAGGAGTGTTGGTCTGGAGTGTGTATGGAGTTTGATTGACAGCTGACTCTATGTAGCTGGATGTGTATGAAGGGCCTCATGATGAATATTAATTAGGACCCACCTGGCACCGTGTTGAGGGTTTGGTAGTTTATGCCAGTGCTTTGATGTTGGTTTTATGTATGTATGTATGTATGTATGTATGTATGTATGTATGTATGTATGTATGTATGTATGTATGTATGTGTGTATGTGTGTGTGTGTGTGTGTGTGTGTGTGTGTGTGTGTGTGTATGTGTTTGTGTGTAATGATCAATTCACAGGCATCAATAAACACCCATAGTCCATAAAAACAATAAAATCTCATCAGATCTTGGAACCTGTCCTGTAGGATTGTATCCTATAGGATAAGGATACAATTCTATGGGATACAATCATATAAGAGTCCATTGGGACACTTTCCAAAATCTGATGGGATTTTCTTTTGGGTTCTAACATGGTAACGTTTTAGCATTTGTGGCACAAACCCACAAAGTCATGGGACCAATATTTACATTTTTCCCGCATCATGTCCAAATCTTCCAGAAGTATCTAAAATTGATTGTAAAAGCTCAACAAATACACTTATAGATGTTTTGAACATTATATGCGAAAAATGGTAATATCGGTCCCATGACTTAAATGGGTTTTGTTGCACAAATACTAAAACGTTAGCATGTGAAAATAGTGCCAGGCAAATTAAACCAAAGCATGGATTGCTGTCATACCTTGTCCATAGACTGCTTACAGAGTAAGGAAACCAATATGTCATTTTGTAATTTGGTTGAACTATCCCTTTAATGGTGTTGTATTGTACTGGAACAAATGACAAAAAACTATAATTGAATGGGTTAATAAAAGAATAACGCTCTAAAAATCCTACAAAACCAACAGTGCATTCGAAATGTATTCAGACCTCCCTTGATAAGGTATTTCAGTTTTTTATTTTTAATAAATGTGCCAAAAATTCAAAAAACCTGTTTATGCTTTGTCATAATGGGGTATTGTGTGTAGATTGATGATGGAAAAAATGTATTTAATCAATTTTGAATCAGGCTGTAACTTAACAAAATGTGGAAAAAGTCAAGGGGTCTGAATACTTTCTGAATGCACTGTATAGGCTCCAATATGATTACTTTTGAAAAATGTAGTCCAAAAGGATTCCAATAGGATTCTGATACATTTTATACCAAATCCTATAGGGTTGCGAGAATCCTATAGGATCCAATAGGATTACTTTTGATTTCCAATAGGTAAAAAGTAATCCAATAGCATTCCGATAGGAATCTGAGAGGTGAAACAAAATCCTATAGGGTTGCGAGAATCCTATAGGATCCAATAGGATTACTTTTGTAAAAAGTAGCCCAATAGCATTCTGATAGGATTCTGATAGAGGTGAAAAAAAATCCTATAGGATTCTATTGGAAAAATCACTAATCCTATCAGATGTTTTGACTAGGGACAACAGGTGCTCTCACACTACTGAGGAATGCAGAGGCATCCGAATATCGGGATACACATGCATTGTGGGATGCTGCCAGGGACAGAAGTCTCACTGAATTTGAGACAACTAACAGCGCAACAATCTCCATCACTAATACTAATGACAGATTGGAGAGAGAAAAAGAGGAGCGCGATAGAATGAGAGTGAGAGAATAAGTGATGAGAGAGAGAATGGCAGAGAGAGAGAACGAGAGAGAGAAAGAGAGAGAGAGAGCAAGAAAGAGTGGGAACGACACAGCGCGATAAGATTAAAGAAGATAGGTCCTGGCCTCCACATTACATCAAAATGAGAAAGAATGAGAAAGAGAGAGAGCGAGAGAGAGAGAGCGAGATCAAGGAGAGAGAATGCATGAGGAACGAGAGGAGTCTTGGTTCAGGTTTAATAATAAGAGCTTCTTCCTCACAAGGAAGGAAAGAAATTGGTCTTCCACTTCTTAGAAGCTGTTCCTTAATTTCCTTCAGTTTGTGAGGGATGTCACCTGGTTTCATAATGTCACCAGGCTGATAAATATGCATTGGGTGGAAGAGGATGAATATGTAACAGGGTTGGGGTAAGGAGAGGTCCCCCTATCTGTGTCTCATCTGCCTAGAAGGCCATGTGTCACTAGGCTGGGTGTGACAGGTAGATTTAGACCACACATGCACATGCATACACACACACACACGCGCGCACGCGCGCCCGCCCACACTAAAAACACACATGCCACACACACACACATTATTTTCTATCCCGCTGTGGTCTAGAATGACTATTGATTATCTGTGAATATACAGCGTGCTGTACGGCTTTATTAATATGGGACCCATGTTCAGTCCAGTGTGTGTGAATCACCAGTATGACACACGCCTTCCCACTCACCCACTCTGTCTAAAGCCCTCTGTTACCCTCTGATGGTCTGAGTCCACGGCGCGGTCATCGTTCATCAGGCTTCAAGTCAGTGGCCCTCACAGGCAGCGTTGCTAGGACAACTCTAATCTAGGGTAGTCATGTGCAATAACCAATATTATTGTGATACGTCGATATAAAGCGTGTAATATGAACTACACCGTCACGAGTGGCGTTTTCTGTCACGTCCTCCACGAACCAAACCTAAAAAGTCACTGGCTGTTACTGAAGAGGTCACTGCTACCTTCCGTGCTCCCCACAGCGTCAACAGAGAGGCAGCGTTAGTGCAGTCGTCATTCTGGTCTAGCTTCTTTGAAGCTTATAAAAAATATGTGCATTTCATTTCACTCGCAGATAGTGCGGAGCTTGATCTCCTGGGCGTGCCTATTTCGTGTCATCCCTTGGAAAAATACTGGAGCTTATGTTAATAGTTTTCTATTTATACGGAGAAAATGCACGTTGCATATGGCAAGTCTACTGCGTCAAAGCACCCTGTTCCATGCAATATGTATGAAATGCATTGGCAATGAGGAGTGGTAGTTTTGGCAGGCTTTATATATCTAATTGCGTGTGTTTGTAATGGCAAGAAGAGGGAGTGTGTTTGTAATGGCAAGAGAGGGAGTGTGTTTGTAATGGCAAGAGAGGGAGTGTGTTTGTAATGGCAAGAAGAGGGAGTGTGATTGTTGTTTGACTTTAGAATGTTATGCTGACATAGCTATCTGCTGGCTCTGCTGGTCTCTCTCTCTCTCTCTCTCTCTCTCTCTCTCCCTCTCTCTCTCCCCCCTCTCTCTTTTCCCCCTCTCTCCCCTGGCTCTGGTTCGAATGATTCTTCGGTATAGTTCTCTCCTCTCTCTGCTCGGCCAGGCTTTCGTTTTTTGACAGAGGCTGCAAAGGAAGACAAAAAAAAAACGTTAATTTTTAACAGGAGCAAAAAAAAAGCCAGGACAGCAACAGGACGACAACAAGCAAGACAACAACACCTCACACCTCAACATGTAGCAGCATCTTGCACCGACACCTTGTGAGCAAAGTCACAACCTTGTCTTGACTTTTCCCATCTTTTTGGTTCGGCTTGTCCTTAGAAAAGAAACTACTCTACAGTATATTTTACAGTTTGGACTTTCATTCAGACAGTTCTTGTTAGTTGACCAGACGTTACTCCTCTTCCGTGTTCTTCAACACTGTACTTGACCACAGAAGGACCACACAGAAGGGACCCAAGGTCACCCAGGAGGACTTATGTTCTAGCTAGTACACCGTTCTGACATAACCTCATCATAGTGTGCTGTATATTCTCCATCCGCTTTATTGTGTTTGCCCATCCCTGTCTCTCATCCCTTCCATCTCTCTCTTCTTCCCTCCATCACACTCCTCTCCTCACTCATGGTGCAGAAAACACAAGTTCTAATTGGTGGTGGCAACCCTGCTGTTGTTGGGTCCGGTATGCCATTGGCCAGCTCTCAGACTGCCTCTCTATATCTCGCCTTTTCCTACTTCTTCACTCCTCCGTCAAGGTCCTAACCGCATTGGTTTCCAGAAGAATCCAGTCAGCTTTCTTTTCGCCGATGCACTCACTTTGTTTCCATGTTGTCAGTCGCACAAACAAAACAAAATTAGTAATAGCATTTCTCTGTCTCACATTGTTTCTAATTGATTTACAGTTAACCTTCAAACTGCAAATTGACAGACTGGCTAATAATCATTCACAGCTAGCGTCAGCTAATACTCCAAAGAGTGTCATTAGCAGTAATACAGTCATATCCCCATAGAGACAGTTTAACAGCAGAGCAGTAACATCAACACCAGGCCACTGAGGTGTAACTGTCTGTCTATCTGTCTTTCTGTCTGCTACACTCTAAACCATAAAGGTGCAAGTTGGGACCAAATAAGGTTCTCAAGAGTGATGCCATAGGACAGGAATCATCAACTAGATTCAGCCGCGGGCTGATTGTTTCTTTAGTGGATGGTCAGGGTGCCGGAACAATAATGACAAATCATTTGTAGACTGCAAATTGACCGCAAGAATCCCAAACAGACAGAATATTTTACTAAAACGTAATCATTTTCAAACCTTGCTTACATTTGTATATGAATACGTCTCTCTATTATGTGTGGGAATACTTGGGAACAGATTTCCCAAATTAAAATAACTTTGAGCGTATTTCCTGGTGTTTTTACAGTCTTTTAGGTAAACCCCCACCATAGGGGAACCATTGTAGGGTCACTGAAGAAACATAAATGACCTGCAAATCACCTGATCTAACATTTAGAATTTTTTATTCACCCACAGAATGACTGCCAGCGTTGGGAAGATTAAGATATGTGACTACCTTAAATATCTAAAGTGGAACAACCATTTCAGTAATGGGTGCAATAAGTCCAAGTAACAGATTGGAATAGTTTAGAAAAATGTATGTTATTTTAACTGAACAAAAATATGAACGTAACATGTAAAGTGTTGGTCCTATGTTTCATGTGCTGAAAGAAAATATCAGAGAAATCTTCCATACGTACAGTGAGGGGAAAAACGTATTTGATCCCCTGCTGATTTTGTACGTTTGCCCACTGACAAAGAAATGATCAGTTTATAATTTTAATGGTAGGTTTATTTGAACAGTGAGAGACAGAATAACAACTAAAAAATCCAGAAAAACACATGTCAAAAATGTTATAAATTGATTTGCATTTTAATGAGGGAAATAAGTAGTTGACCCCCTCTCAATCAGAAAGGTTTCCGGCTCCCAGGTGTCTTTTATACAGGTAACAAACTGAGATTAGGAGCACACTCTTAAAGGGAGTGTTCCTAATCTCAGTTTGTTACATGTATAAAAGACACCTGTCCACAGAAGCAATCAATCAATCAGATTCCAAACTCTCTACCATGGCCAAGACCAAAGAGCTCTCCAAGGATGTCAGGTACAAGATTGTAGACCTACACAAGGCTGGAATGGGCTACAAGACCATCGCCAAGCAGCTTGGTGAGAAGGTGATACCAGTTGGTGCGATTATTCACAAATGGAAGAAACACAAAAGAACTGTCAATCTCCCTCGGCCTGGGGCTCCATGCAAGGTCTCACCTCGTGGAGTTGCAATGATCATGAGAATGGTGACGAATCTTGTCAATGAGAGGAGGATGAGAGGAGGGAGATTGAGAGGAGGATCTACATGGGAGGATCTTGTCAATGACCTCAAGGCAGCTGGGACCATAGTCACCAAGAAAACAATTGGTAACGCAGTACGCCGTGAAGGACTGAAATCCTGCAGCGCCCGCAAGGTCCCCCTGCTCAAGAAAGCACATATACATGCCCGTTTGAAGTTTGCCAATGAACATCTGAATGATTCAGAGGACAACTGGGTGAAAGTGTTGTGGTCAGATGAGACCAAAATGGAGCTCTTTGGCATCAACTCGCCGTGTTTGGAGGAGGAGGAATGCTGCCTATGACCCCAAGAACACCATCCCCACCGTCAAACATGGAGGTGGAAACATTATGCTTTGGGGGTGTTTTTCTGCTAAGGGGACAAGACAACTTCACCGCATCAAAGGGACGATGGACGGGGCCATGTACCGTCAAATCTTGGGTGAGAACCTCCTTCCCTCAGCCAGGGCATTGAGCTGAAGGTTTGGGGAGCTGAAGGTTTGAGTTGCCAAACGTCAGCCTCGAAACCTTAATGACTTGGAGAAGATGGGATTTTGTCCCACTCCTTCCTGAGATGTTGCAAACCTGGTGGCCAACTACAAGAAACGTCTGACCTCTGTGATTGCCAACAAGGGTTTTGCCACCAAGTACTAAGTCATGTTTTGCAGAGGGGTCAAATACTTATTTCCCTCATTTTATAACATTTTTGACATGCGTTTTTCTGGATTTTTGTTGTTGTTATTCTGTCTCTCACTGTTCAAATAAACCTACCATTAAAATTATAGACTGATCATTTATTTGTCAGTGGGCAAATGTACAAAATCAGCAGGGGATCAAATACTTTTTCCCTCACTGTACAAAAAGCTTCTTTCTCTAAAATGTTGTCCACAAATTGGTTTACATCTTTGTTAGTGAGCATTTCTCCTTTGCCAAGATAATCCATCCACCTAATAGGTGTGGCATATCAAGAAGCTGATTAAAGAGCATGATCATTATACAGGTGCACCTTGTGCTGGGGACAATAAAAGTCCACTCTAAAATATGCAGTTTTGTCACACAATACAATGACACAGATGTCTCAAGTTTTGAGGGTGCATGCAATTGGCATGCTGACTGCAGGAATGTGCACCAGAGCTTTTGCCAGAGAATGAAGAGTTAATTTCTCTACCATAAGCCACCTCCAAATTTGTTTTAGAGAATTTGGCAGTACATCCAACCAGCTTCACAAACGCAGACCACGTGTAACCAAGCCAGCCTAGGACCTCCACATCTGGCTTCTTCACCTGCGGAATGGTCTGAGACCAGCCACCCGGACAGCTGATGAAACTGTGGGTTTTCGCAACCGAAGAATTCCTGCACAAATTGTCAGAAACCATCTCAGGGAAGCTCATCTGCTTGCTCGTCGTCCTAACCAGGGTCTTGACATGACTGGAGGTCCAGCATCGTAATTGACTTAAGTGGGCAAATGCTCACCTTTGATGGCAACAGGCATGCTGGAGAAGTGTGCTCTTCACGGTTGAATCCCGGTTTGAACTGTACTGGTCAGATGGCAGACAGCATGTATGGCGTCGTGTGGTTATGTGGATTGCTGATGTCAGAGTGCACCATGGTGGCGGTGGGGTTATGGTATGGGCAGGCATAAGCTATGGACAACAAACACAATTGCATTTTATCGATGGTAATTTGAATGCACAGAGATACTGTGGCAAGATGCCCATTGTCGTGCCATTTACCTGCTGCCATTACTTCATGTTTGGTCCCGTGTGGCTCAGTTGGTAGAACATGGTGTTTGCAATGCCAGGGTTGTGGGTTTGATTCCCACGGGGGACCAGTACGGAGAAAAAATGTATGAAATGTATGCATTTACTTCTGTAAGTCGCTCTGGATAAGAGCATCTGCTAAATGACTTAAATGTATGTTTCAGCATGATAATGTACAGCCCCATGTTGCAAGTATGTACACAATTCCTGGAAGCTGAAAATGTCCCAGTTCTTCCATGGCTTGCATACTTACCAGACATGTCACCCATTGAGCATGTTTGGGATGCTCTGGATCAACGTGTGTGACAGTGTGTTCAAAATCCAGCAACTTCACACAGCCATTGAAGAGGACTGGGACAACATTCCACAGTTCACTATAAACAGCCTGTTCAACTCTATCTGTAGATGTGTTGTGCTGCATGAGGCAAATAGTGGCCACACCAGATACTGACTTGTTTTCTGATCCATCCCAAAAAAATGTTTAAGTATCTGTGACAAACAGATGCATATCTGTATTTCCCGTCATGTGAAATCTATAGATTAGGGCCTATTGAATTTATTTCAATTGAATGATTTCCTTATATGACCTGGAACTCAGTTGCGTGTTGCATTTATATTTTTGTTCAGTGTATATTTGAGTAGCATAAGATTAATTAATAGTTGGTGCAACGTTAGACAGTCTTGTGTTCCAACTTTGTTTTAGTAGCATGACTCGTTCCTGTTCACACCGATTTGAAGAGCGGAATACAGTCATTGAAGGAATGAATCTGAGCCTATCTGAGCCTAACGCTTATCACCTGTGGAATGCGGGGTTTCCAGCGAGGCACGGATTTCATTGGCCTTATGTAGGGTGAATGTAGATCCCTCAACCGTCGCGAGAGTGCGACTCCCCATAGTATGTTGTACCGAAGTTGACTGACTGAAAGGGAACCTTTATTTTTCTCCAGTGTATTGGACACTGTAACCTGCCCCATGCAGGGCTAACCAAGTTCTAAAGACACAATGTGTTTGATAGTCTGGTAGCCTTGACTGTGACCATCAATGCCCTTGCATGCATATACGTGTGTGCGCGCCCTTGCATGCATATGCTTGCAATTTACATTTGAGTAATTTAGCAGACACTCTTATCCAGAGCGACTTACATGAGCAATTAGGGTTAAGTGCCTTGCTCAAGGGCATATCAACAGATTTTTCACCTAGTCAGCTCGGGGATTCAAACCTTTCGGTTACTGGGCCAACCTCTTAACCGCTAGGCTACCTGATGCATGCTGATGTATGTGCGTTTTAGCAGCTGTCTTGGCTGAAACTGCTTAGCCATGGGTGAGAGCTAAGTTGATGAAACACTGTAACAACCAGGCAGCAATGAGATGTAATTACCCAGCCAGTACAGTTATACACTACTGATAGCAGCAATCACAGTCAACCTAGTGGGGACACACTTACAAATCCTGAACATGTAAATCACACTACATCAAGTGTACAGATTCTTCACTTCATAATGTATTGTCTCCAAGCAACCATCTTCATACTGTGCTATAACTTCTTATGGGCAGGTGGGACGGTAGCGTCCCACCTGGCCAACATCCGTTGAAATTGCAGAGCGCGAAATTAAAACATTTCTAAAGACTGTTGACATCTACTGGAAGCCATAGTATCTGCAACCAGGTTCCTAATAAAAAGGGTATCCCATAAAAACCAATTGGAAAATTCTATGACCTCAATTTTTTTTGGCCCTGGATGGTTTGTCCTCGGGGTTTCGCCTGCCATATCAGTTCTGTTATACTCACAGACATTATTTTAACAGTTGTATAAATTTTAGAGTGTTTTCTATCCAAATCTACCAATTATATGCATATCCTAGCTTCTGGGCCTGAGTAACAGGCAGTTTACTTTGGGCACGCTTTTCACCTGGGGGTGAAAATACTGCCCCCTACGCAAGAGAGGATAAGAACATCACTTTTGTTAAACAATAATTAAATTGTCTTCCTTCTTTGTCATGTTTTGCCAATAGCACCACCTAAAAATCCAAAGACATTATTTTCTATTTGAAAACAATTAATTTTTCTGTCCTTTGTCTTTCAGAATAAAGTGTTGAACATTGACGCGCTGAAGGTCAAGCTGCAGGTAAGACAAATTGCTTTTGGGATGTTATAGCTTTTTTATTGATTTTAATTTTAATGTAATTATTGAATAGTGTGTGTGTCTTTCTCTGTGTCTTTCTGGTTGTTTGTGTGTGTGTGTGTGTGTGCATACGTGCATACGTACATGCATGCGTTTGCCTGTCTGTCCGCACTGTAACAGAAAACTATAGTTTATATGGTAATTTTGGTTATTATCAACAGTAAAATACTCTGAAATGTTTTACTGTGTATGCTGTAAATTATGGTGCATTGTGGGAAACTGTTGAGGGTGGGGAAAGAAGAATTGCTGTATTTTGAATGGTACTGTAAATCTACCCCACAGAATATAGTACCATACTGTATCTTTGGAGCGCCAAAAACATTTTATTTTTTTAACCTTTATTTAACTAGGCAAGTCAGTTAAGAACAAATTCTTATTTATAATGACGGCCTAGGAACAGTGGGTTAACTGCCTTGTTCAGGGGCAGAACGGCAGATTTTAAAATGTGTAGGGGTCAGATTGGAGTAACAGCAACTCTTAAACTTTAAATGGTTGAGCATTTAGCCTTGTCCTTTTGGTCTGTTTTTCCCTGTAGTTGCTGCCAGTTTGGAAGCCTTTGTAGAATTCTTAGATGTTCTATGTTTGAGCTTCTTTTGAAGCAAAAGTCCAATTGAAAACATTACTGGCATTGTTGAATTCAATTTTCATAATAGCAAGTTAAGACTGATGGTTTGGTTAGCTAAACTAGCAAGTCTGTTTGTTTGGTTACCAAGGCAACTACCCAGTCCACACGGTGGGTTCGGGGCAATTCCGTTTGAGACTCGGGGGACTCGGCATCGACTCGGACTCGGAGGGGCTTCATACGGGCCGAGCTCTTCCCGAGTCTGGCATAATCATAGGTACTCGGGCCGAGTTCACTTCAACATATCTGTCCCGATTAACTTTTTCGGAAGCAGGGCCATATGAGGTTTTTATTCGTCAGGTGAAGAAGAAAAAAAAAACGAATGAATGTAGTAATTTCACCTAGAATTTGCTCGGTCACTTGCAAGCTACATTTCGGCACATTAGGCTATTAGATGGAGAAGGACCCTAGAGAATCTATGTTTTAAATTAATGATTTTTTTTGGATCTCTACTCACACTAATTATATTAATTTCAGTCCTTCGGCCAATCCTGGCTTAATATAATGGCATTAGCGATTTTTAGGCATATGCTGTTGGCCACGTTAATTATAGGACGATTTGGGATACATGATCCACGACAGACAGCACATCTCAGTGTCATAGGCTATAGCCTATTTTTCTATGGTAGGCCTCTCTGTCAACATCGATACATCCTGACAAAATACAACATATGTGTAGCCTAATGTAATTTTCTGGACCTTGTAAACTGTCGAGAATAAACCCATAACTGATCCAAATGGTTGTATAATCTGGGTTTTATTTGTCGGCATGAAACACAAAAGGATGTTGAGCGATTATACAAATTAGCCTACATAACTGCATTTTACAGCCTAGACAATATTTGTGTACTAACAATAAGACATTATTCATTGCACTGTGTTGTTGTAGCCTAGGAGGTAGATTAATTTTATTTTCTAATAATGTTGGCCTAATGATAGCAATAGTGTAGCATGCCAGGTGACCACGGAGCACAGCCTATATCTTCCATTTGATATAGGCCTATATCTTCCATTTGATAATCTGCTTCTTAGGCTGAAGGAGTGATGCAGCCTACAACCATGCATGTTGAATTATTGCAATAGCCTATTCAACTGTTACAAATGTAATCTATATCCTATTAAAATAGCTAAATAAATAACGACCATGACAGTCAATGGAAAAAATAATGGCGCTCGAAATGTCATGATTGTGGGTTCAATTCATGGAGCCTCGAAATGAAAATGAATGCATGCATACTGTCGCTTTGGATAAAAGCGTCTGCTTAATGTCACATTTATTCTTTTTGCACACCTCATATTTGTGAGACATTGAACATTTTCCTGCATGGAACTTTTGACTGTATCTATGGTCGTTCTGCGCATTCTGAGAAGACAGAAGTATCTGAAACAGCGTATCTAAAATGGGTAAGTTATGAATTTTTGTCATAGTGTTTCATGACACATTTTTGCTAAACCTGAACCTAGACGAAGTTTAATTAAAGACCTCAACAATAGGCTACTATTTCCATTTTTTTTTTTTTTTTTTACAAATCTCTGATTGGAATTTTCAACATAACATATAGCAGCATACATGTATCGTCAATTGGCAATATCAATGCTTCCTGAAGTAACCTTAATAGGGAGCTAGCATTACCTCTAAAGGAACCAAAAACACACGATTCTTCAGTGGTGGCCTCTGCTGCTCGAGCTGTCTGCCTGACTTTCCAACGGTTGTTGTGAGAGTCGGTTAGTTGGTTAGCAGTCGAGGCCAGCCGGAGAAGATACCAGAAAAAATAGGTCATTGTAGCTATTTTATTTGTAGTACTGTATTGAGTCGCAGTCTCTAAATAGTTTGTGACATTGTAGCTAGCTTAATTTCTGGACTGGTCATGGTTGTTGTCAACGTTTCTCCATTAAAGTCAGCTAACGTTAATGTTAGCTAGCTATCTTAGCTAACTGTTAGAGCAGAGGTAGCTAGCTAAGTCAATATGTTTAGGGTCTAGCCCAGGGGTCGGCAACCCAAAATGTTGAAAGAGCCATATTGGACCAAAAAAACAAATCTGGAGCCGCAAAAAATTAAAAGCCTTATATAAGCCTTATAATGAAGGCAACACATGCTGTAAGTGTCTATATTAGCTATATTAGTCTACTATCAAAATGATAAGTAGGCTACAAATACATAATGAGCATTCATGATTAAACTTTTATTTTACCTGCAGCGCATCCTGGAGAGAATGACGCACCACGTGACTACTCTGCTGTACGATGGTGCTTTAAGTTAAACTTCCATTATAATATTAATGTATTATGTTTCGTTGCATTGATGAAATTATAGAAATACAATACAGAAATCAGATTTTTGATGTCATTTTTATTTTAGGATTCGAAAAAACAACAACAAAATGTGCAACATGCATAATAGGCCTCCTGTAATTTCAGACCTCCCCATGGAAATAAAATGCCGTCGTTTTCAATCCTCAATAATACGATACAATACTCTTCTCTTTTTCCCCTTATCTGGGCAACAGACAGGGTGCAATAAAACAGCAGCCTTTTGAAAAGGTAAATTATATCAAATTAAAATAATACAGTTTAAGTTCGATTTCTGTGCATTATCCTCTTCTCTTTAGTTTTCTGCAAATGTGCAAGGCTAAAATGCTGCAGCACCCTCTTCTCTTTTGACACGCACAATACAATGCAGCCATCCTCGGACCTGACCAACAAAACACAATAATATCCCTATGTGTCATTCCAAATATATACTGTCAAAAATCAGAAATCACTTTATAAAAACAGCCACTTTGTTACTAAATATGTGCCTATGACAGGATTGTGTTCTTACCCGTTTAATGTGACTTCTGTTTTCGGACATCACTGGACAGCTTCTCAACATCGGGCATGTAAGATGTAACTTTAATCTTCACGCAGGCTCTCATCTGTGAGGCGGGTGCGGTATTTGGATTTTATGTAGTTCATGTTTGAGAATATCTGCTCGCACAGGTATGTTGATCCAAAGATGGATAATACTCCAAATGCATATTTCTTCATGTTCCTATAACTGTCAGGAAGAATGGAAATGTCTTTCCACGTTACTCTTTTTGTTATTTGACAACTTCTCATTACAAAGCAAACATGTGTAACAGTATAGGTTCCGACCCTCTCTTCGCCCCAACCTGGGCTCGAACCAGGGACCCTCTGCACACATCAACAACTGACACCCACGAAGCATCGTTACCCATCGCGCCACAAAAGTCGCGGGGGGAACCCCTACTTCAAGTCTCAGAGCGAGTGACGTCACTGATTGAAATGCTATTAGTACGTACCACCGCTAACTAACTGGCCATTTTACATCGGTTACACATGCAGGCAATCCTTCCGCATTGGCAATGAAAGCAAATGATTCGGTCCAAGAACTGTGGAATCCTCTGTTCTCCTCAGCTATCTTTCTCAGTTTCCCTTTGGGATCCATGGCCCATGACACACACGCCGGTTTGTTTGCAACAGCCACCTGTCTGGCACTACGCCGAGCTGAAAGAAACGTGTGTCGCAGGCTATGACGTAAATCTTCGTTGACAGAAATGTTGAAATTAAATTTATTTTAAGTTAAGTTAAGTTAAGTTGAAATTAAATTTATTTTGAAATTTATTATACACATTTTTACAGCATTGGATAATAAATTATATTAAAACAAAAAATATATTCACACCATCTTTTTCCATTTTCATCTTTTTGAAAAAGCTCCAGGCAGCCACTAGGGCGACGCTAAAGAGCCGCATGCGGCTCTATAGCCGCGGGTTGCCAACCGCCGGTCTAGCCTATGTGATATTAGGTAGCTAGCTAATAGCCAATTGAGGTAGCTAGTGATTTTGTTTGTAGAACATTGGTAGTCTAGCTAAGACTAGGCAAGAAAGCACCCAGCTAATATAGCTAGTAAGCTAAGAGTCACAGTTAGCTACGCTAGCTAGCTAATGTTTGTTAGCTAGCTATGTCCAGTGAGTCACACATTTCTAGCTAGTGGTCGAACGCGAAACATTAACAGTTGACAGTCAATAGGTCAATCAGCTGCTGTCTTCTTTCATTGGAAAGCAAATCTATAAAAAAGCAGAAAATAAACTATAAGTAAAATGGAAAACAACATTCTATAGGTTGAATGATTTTTTTCCAGCTGACCCCATTCCTCACTTGAACCCCATGCGCCAAATACTCAAAATGTGAATCTGAAGGCTGACACCCTGAGGCTGAGCTGGTGTGGCTGGACAGTAAAGGAGTCAATCTCAAATGTGAAAACTGTTCAAAGGTGTGTAGACTTTCACTAGGCACTGTATACCCATTGATTCTTCAAGAAAATAAGTTATACATTCATAGTTGAACTTTTCTTCCCTATCAGAACCAAACACAGGCCTGTTTAACCTCATAAGGATTGTACCCTTTTTTTCAATTTTCGCCTAAAATTACACCAAATCTAACTTCCTGTAGCTCAGGCCCTGAAGCAAGGATATGCATATTCTTGATAACATTTGAAAGGAAACACTTTGACGTTTGTGGAAATGTGAAGTTAACGTAGGAGAATATAACACATTAGATCTGGTCAAATGTAATACAAACCAAAAAACATTTTTTGGTTTGTTTTTGTTCCATCATCTTTGAAATGCAAGAGAAAGGCCATAATGTTGCTGCGCAGACAACACCATTCTGTATACATCTGGCCGTTCTTTGGACACTGTGTTAACTAACCTCCAAACGAGCTTCAATGCCATACAACACTCCTTCTGTGGCCTCCAACTGCTCTTAAATGCTAGTAAAACCAAATGCATGCTTTTCAACCGTTCGCTGCCCGCACCCGCCCGCCCGACTAGCATCACTACTCTGGACGGTTCTGACTTAGAATATGTGGACAACTACAAATACCTAGGTGTCTGTCTAGACTGTAAACTCTCCTTCCAGACTCATATTAAACATCTCCAATCCAAAATGAAATTTAGAATCGGCTTCCTATTTCGCAACAAAGCCTCCTTCAATCACGCCGCCAAACATACCCTCGTAAAACTGACTATCCTACTGATACTCGACTTCGGCGATGTCATTTACAAAATAGCTTCCAATACTCTACTCAGCAAACTGGATGCAGTATCACAGTGCCATCCGTTTTGTCACCAAAGCCCCTTATACCACCCACCACTGCGACCCGTATGCTCTAGTCGGCTGGCCTTCGCTACATATTCGTCGCCAGACCCACTGGCTCCAGGTCATCTATACGTCTATGCTAGGTAAAGCTCCACCTTATCTCAGCTTACTGGTCACGATAACAACACCCACCGGTAGCATGCGCTCCAGCAGGTATATCTCACTGGTCATCCCCAAAGCCAACACCTCCTTTGGCTGCCTTTCCTTCCAGGTCTCTGCTGCAAATGACTGGAACGAATTGCAAAAATAATTGAAGCTGGAGACTTATATTTCCCTCACTAACTTTAAACATCAGCTATCTGAGCAGCTAACCAATCGCTGCAGCTGTACATAGCCCATCTGTAAACAGCCCACCCAATCTACCTACCTCATCCCCATACTGTTTTTATTTACTTTTCTGCTCTTTTGCACACCAGTATTTCTACTTGCACATCTTTGTCTGCTCATCTATCACTCCAGTGTTAATTTTCTAAATTGTAATTACTCCGCTACTATGGCCTATTTATTGCCTTACCTCCTCACGACATTGCACACACTGTATATAGACTTTCTTTTTTTTCTATTGTGTTATTGACTGTACGCTTGTTTATTCCATGTGTAACTCTGTGTTGTTTGTGTTGCACTGCTTTGCTTAATCTTGGCCAGGTCGCAGTTGTAAATGAGAATTTGCTTTCAACTAGCCTACCTGGTTAACCTCTACAGGATTGGTGGGACGGTTGAGCTAACATAAGCTAATGCAATTAGCATGAGGTTGTAAGTAAAAATAACATTTCCCAGGACATAGACATATCTGATATTGACAGAAGCTTACATTCTTGTTAATCTGACTGCACTGTCCAATTTACAGTAGCTATTACAGTGAAATAATACCATGCTATTGTTTGAGGAGAGTGCACAGTTATGAACTTGAAAAGTTATTAATAAACCAATTAGGCACATTTGGGCAGTCTTGATACAACATTTTGAACAGAAATGCGATGGTTCATCTGAAATGTTGCACATACACTGCTGCCATCTAGGGGCCAACATCTAAATTGCGCCTGGGCTGGAATAATACATTATGGCCTTTCTCTTGCATTTCAAAGATGATGGTACAAAAAAATACCAAAAAACGCATGTTTTTTTCTTTGTATTATCTTTTACCGGATCTAATGTGTTACATTTTCCTACATTCATTTCACATTTCCACAAACTTCAAAGTGTTTCCTTTCAAATGATATCAAGAATATGCATATCCTTGCTCCAGGTCCTGAGCAGTTAGATTTGGGTATGTCATTTTAGGTGAAAATTGAATAAAAATGGTCCGATCCCTTAAAACAAACACGCTATAGCCTCAAAACATGGTTAAAACTATAATTTTTATATAAAGGATGGCCAGTCCTTGCATCCATAGCTCCTATATGTTTTTGGTCATCCGGGATCTTTGGGCCGTCCCTAACCTAACCCAAAACCCTAACCTTAACCATTACTCTAACCTTACACATAACCAAATCCCTTACCTAACCTTACCTTAAATGGGGTAGGGACATCCAAAGGATGCTGAATAGCAAGGACCATATGTTTATCATTGTAGAGCTGTATCCATGAATACTGGGCAGGGGACACAAGTTAAGAGAGACTGGTGTGAGAGAGACAGACAGTGGCCTGACCATATAATTAGGAATTAGAATACTATTATGACATAGATCACAGAAAATAGTTATTTTCCGAGGGAAATTGATCCGAGGTCTTTACGGCCCATGGCCCGCCAATTGCCCATCCCTGACCTAGAGTCCTGAAATTGTGTGCATTGGTCCCTCTTCTCACAAGGAGCAAATTTGCCCCAAGCACCCACAAGGTCTGTCAAGATGGATTTTCCGCCATTTTGAATTTTTGAAAAGCCCTTAAATTACATCTCTTCCGGAAGCACAGGGCCAATTTGGATGAAAGTTGATATATGGCATCTATGGACTAAGGTCTTTCAACGCAATATTTTCCAGACTAGTTTGACAGAACAACTGACCTATCAACATTTATGTGAGAGTGGTCTGGCACATAAATGCATATAAATCAGACACGGATATTTGTATTGTAACCAAACATGGTACACATGTTCCAAACCCTGTCAAGACGCAACATATGCAAGCACATTCAGATAGACCACATGGTGGTCACTACAACAGGCACATTTTTATATCTATTGATCTATTTGACTCAGTGTTGAAATTGAAAACCTCTGTGGTTATTGTGTTGTGTTTATGTGCTTCCCATTTGAGGTCTGGATTGTGAATCCTAGGATTTTCTTGTGGTGTCAAAATTTGACTAATTGTTGTAACTATTTATTTTGCTCTTTTTTTCATTATTCAAATGTGCTGTCGGGAGAAACACTTTCTCTTCCAAGGCTACAGATGGAGAGATGGAGAAATTCATCAGGAGTTGGCTGCAGCTTGCAAAGGAGAGGACCGAACACAGCAAGGAAAGGGTGGATAGACCCAGAGAGACATAGACACATTTACATACACTCATACATAAACGTTGTAAGTGATAAACACTGATGCTTTGTACATTATCTGGAAATAATGGACGACTTGGTTCTGCCCGAGTTTATTAGTTCCAGTTCATTTGCAGAGCGGACGCGTTTATCCCGCTTATACCACGGTTGCCAAAGAAAACAAGCACTGGTAAAAAATGACATGTTTTCAAGTAAATTCATACTATTTCATCCTTCCACTAATCCTGGTTGTTAGTTCTATCGGTTAGGTTGCTAGAGAAGCGGACTTGTTGTTCATTCTATTTGTTTGATTGCTGTGCAGGCAGGCAATGTTCTTATCCCTTGCTTGCTAGCTAGCCAACTATGGCTAACACAGTCGCGTCAACGCTGCAGATAGAATAACATCAAAGTACCTGCATTTGCATTTGTTTAAGCTGTTTTCTAGTGACATTTATTTGGATACATCCATGATACTGTACATACGTAGTGCCTGTTGAGGGATGACACCCACACAAAGTAAATTTCATCTATTTAAATAAAAGTTTTATAATCAGAAAATGTTATTTTTTTCATGTTTATGTTGTTCGTAGTTTGGTTGATAGCTGCAATATTACTAGCGACATATAATATCATATTACTACCTACATTTAAAATAAATATATTTTTAGTGGGGGTGGAATCGAGCGGATCTTGCCCTAAAATAGCAGCTTTGGTTTAGTTCAGGCTGACAGATCTGGGCCGAATGACTCGGGCCTGGTCTGCGCCGTCATTCATTTCGGACTCGGGCCGGATTCGGCTGCCAGACCCCGGCCAGCAGTTTTTGATCTGTTATGCCGGAATCAGGCCAGGTTTGGGCCAGACGTTTGTGCTACCTGAGTACTGTCCTATCTAGTAAACTTGTTAGCTACTTCAGTGGATGTTGAACACATTTCTACCTGCAAATGAACACATTTCTAGCCAAGGTATAAAAGCGATAATCAACTCGGGGCTCTATGTGTTCTCTGGAAAAGAATGCAACTCTGTGGAAGGTGAGTTCCACTCCGCTAGCACGTCGTGGAACACATCTCCCACGTTGTTCACTGTTTTCCTGAGAACACATAGCCTCTTGTTGATTATCCCTTACCTGTTTGTCAGCCAAAGATTGATATCAGTATTGTGTAAACTGTGGTCATAATGCGGCTATAGGAGCTGATAGTGTCCATTACTGAGTTCAGACAACAGTCACACTTGAATTACTTCTGTTCAGAGTGTTTGCGTAGTTCTTTGAATGTAGAAAAAGTAATCATGATGGACTGGACATGACAGCAATTGCTCAATACTTTATGCGCTGGATGTGTTGGCTGTCTTTTATGTAACACGTTATCTATATGAAAATTGACAGAACCTTTGGCACAGCTTTCAGACGAGACAGGGATGGGTATCTATCTGTTATGTGTGTATGTGTGCGTGTATGTCTGCGCGCTTGTGTGTTCACTCGTGTGTGTGTGTGTGTGCATGCATGTGCATGTGCATGTGTGTGTTCACTCCACAGGAGGTAGGTGGCACTTAAAAATTGGGGAGGATGGGCTCGTGGTAATGGTTCCCATGTGTTTGATACCATTCCATTCGCTCCGTTCAATACATTATTATGAGCTGTCCTCCCCTCAGCAGCCTCCACTGGTTCACTGTGTGTATATACTTGTGTGTGTGTATATACTTGCATGTTTGCATATCTGTTTGTGTGTTTGTGTGTGCATGTGTGTGTCCACGCCTGTGTATCTACTGTACACTACATGACCAAAAGCATGTGGACACCTGCTCGTGGAACATCTCATTCCAAAATCACGGTCATTAATATGGAGTTGACCCCCTCTTTGCTGCTATAACAGCCGCCACTCTTCTGGGAAGGCTTTCCACTAGATGCTGAAACATTGCTGCTGGACTTACTTCCATTCAGCCACAAGAGCATTAGTGAGGTTGAGCACTGATGTTGGGTGATTAGGCCTGGCTCGCAGTTGGAGTTCCAATTCATCCCAAAGGTGTTCGATGGGGTTGAGGTCAGGGCTCTGTGCAGGCCAGTCATGTTCTTCCACACCGATGTTGACAAACCATTTCTGAATGGACCTTGCTTCGTGCACGAGGGCATTGTCATGCTGAAACAGGAAAGGGCCTTCCCCAAACCATTTCCATAAAGTTGGAAGCACAGAATTGTCTAGAATGTCATTGTATGCTGTAGCATTAAGATTTCCCTTCACTGGAACTAAGGGGCCTAGCCCGAACCATGAAAAACAGCCCCAGACCATTATTCCTCCTCCACAAAACTTTACAGTTGGCACTATGCATTGGGGCAATTAGCGTTCTCCTGGCATCCGTCAAACTCAGATTCGTCCGTTGGAATGCCAGATGGTGAAGTTTGATTCATCACTCCAGATAACACATTTACTCTGCTCCAAAATCCAATCAGGTTGAGCTTCACACCACTCCAGCTGAAGCTTGACATTGCGCATGGTGATCTTAGGCTTGTGTGCTGCTGCTCAGCCATGGAAACCCATTTCATGAAGCTCCCGACGAACAGTTATTTTGCTGACGTTGCTTCCAGAGGCAGTTTGGAACTCGGTAGTGAGTGTTGCAACCGAGGACAGAAAATGTTTACGCGGTGCACGCTTCAGCACTCAGCGTTCCCGTTCTGTGAGCTTGTGTGGCCTACCTCTTCGCGGCTGAGCCGTTGTTGCTTCTAGACGTTTCCACTTCACAATAACAGCACCTACAGTTGACTGGGGCAGCTGTAGCAGGGCAGAAATGTACCAAACTGACATGTTGGAAAGGTGGCATCCTATGACGGTGCCACGTTGAAAGTCACTGAGCTCTTCAGTAAGGCCATTCTACTGCCAATGTTTGTCTATGGAGATTGCATGGCTGTGTGCTCGATTTTATACACCTGTCAGCAACGGGTGTGAAACAGCCGAATCCACTAATTTGAAGGGGTGTCCACATACTTTAGTATATATAGTGTATGTGTGTTTGTCAGCTCCCTTGCCTCTCTTCCTCGTTACATTATTATTCATGCCCTCAGCCTGTCTCTCATCAGTCAGATAGATAGATGGATGATAGAGTGATGGTGTGTGAGAGAAAGAGCATGCCAAGGAAGGGGCAGAGGTTAACACTGATGAGGCCTGGGCCAGAGAGGGGGGTTAGGACACCAGCTCTACATTCACTGTCTGTCAGCCATCTCTCCATTTCTCACTCTACTGTAACTCAACCAGACAGGCAGAAGCCCTTTTCATGATGGGCAGTGTACATGGTGTTGCCATTGACTATAATCCAAAGTGGATTATAGTCATTGTGACTATGAATAGACTACATAAACATTTTCACAGAGAAAAATACATTTAATTCACATGATTCATATCCTCAGTTTTGACCAGTTCATTAATTGAGCTGCTATAGGCCCATTGATGAGTAAGAACAGTCTTTATAGAGTGGGATAATGATGATGTCATATGTCCTCCTCTTCAGATCTGGGACACTGCTGGGCAAGAAAGGTTCCGCAGCGTCACACACGCCTACTACCGTGACGCTCATGGTAAGCTGTGTGTGTGTGTGTGTGTGTATGTATTTAAAAAGCACCATACAATATCCTGGCTGCCATTCATCTCCTCCTCCGTTGGTAGACATTGCCTGATGGTTGTTCATCAAGCTGTGTGTGTGTGACTCATATTTAAGTGTGTGTGTTTGTGTGTGTGTGTGTATGAGGATTTGTATTGCTCTGGTTCTCCTCTGCGTGCATCCTGGGCACCGCAGGATAGAAGCTAACCATTGGGTGGGCTGATTAGCCTGCCTCTCACACAGCGGGAGACATGAAACTAGTTGTCTGTGTGTCTGTGTGTGCATGCAGGCGTGCTATTTCGGGAGCAGGTCCGTCAGGCCCAGACAGATGTGATGCTGTAGGCCATTCTGATCAGGTGTGGGAGAATGCACACAAATAGGCAGATGCACAGTGATAGAGGAAATCACAGTTAATCACGCCACACCGGGCTAACACAGACAGACAGACAGACACACACAAATAAATAAAGTACTAATCTATAAGCAGATTGCTGACAGTTTCTCCTCTGCCTGCTGTGAGGCCTGCTGATGTGGAGGTGGTGAGCTGGGCTCCACTCTGTTACACCACTGTAATGAGACTCACAGACATGCCTTGTTTTCAGCTGGAGGGGAGAAGAGTTCAGTTTGGGAAATTGGTGCACTCATTAGTCATGTCAAGGATCAATGAAGTAAACATGCTACTACTTGAGAAGAGGCTTGATTGTGTGAGGATCAATGAAGTAAACATTCTCCTACTTGAGAAGAGGCTTGATTGTTGTGTCTATACAGTTATGCTGTGTTGTATTGGTAGTCAAGTGTACTGCAGATGTAGAGAAGAAGTAGATTGTAAAAAGCGTGTAGGTGTGTGTGTGTCAGTAATTCCCCTATAATCAGTTAGTAGAGGTGTGCCACTACTCCCTAAAAATATGATGGAATTGCTTTCTTTGTACTGTATATATTTCTTCCGAGACATCCATTAAAATGGATAGAGTGAGATGTTGACAACTAAGCGCTTCTTCTTCTTATTCATAGTCTGATGAACTCATGGATGCCATTTGTATGTCTCTGCATGCAGTTTGAAGGAAGTTGCTGACTGGCGTTAGTGCAGTTGCTAACTAGCGTTAGCGCAATGACTGGAAGTCTATAGGAATGCGAGTTTGCTCGCAAAACTCCCTTCAACTTCATTCAAACTGCACGCAGAGACATAAGCATGGAATCAGAAATGACCCTGTACTTGTTAGCCTATTGGGGGGAGGGGGGGGGGGGGCTTCCAACCAAGTGGCTTAACCATTGAAATTAATAGATTATTTTAAATGTGTTGAATTGGAATTCAACTAATATGGAAGTTATTATAGGCATATTCTGTCTAGACCTGATGGTCAGTTAATCAGCAACTCCAAGATTCTTTATGGACATCATAGACACACATTGGCATGTTTAATCTAACAGTACATTTTGTCTTGGCCTCTTAAAAACAGGTAGACAGCCTCTAAATACTTTTCTGTTTGTGATTTGAAAATTCTGTGTGAGCAAAGTGAGCAATGTTAAATATAAATATTTAAGAAAAGTCAGGGAAGGAGCAGGACGTGTGTCACGCCCTGGCCATAGAGAGGTTTTTGTTCTCTATTTTGGTTAGGCCAGGGTGTGACTAGGGTGGGCATTCTATGTACTTTTTTCTATGTTTTGTATTTCTTTGTTTTGGCAGGGTATGGTTCTCAATCAGGGACAGCTGTATATCGTTGTCTCTGATTGGGAGCCATACTTAGGCAGCCTGTTTTCCTTTGGGTTTGGTGGGTGGTTACTTTCTGTTTAGTTCATGTTCCTGACAGAACTGTTATTGCTGTCGTTCGTTTTCTTGTTTTGTTGAAAGTGTTCTATTAAAAGTTAATGATGAGCACTCACCACGCTGCGCCTTGGTCTACTCCTTGCAACAGCCGTTACAACGTGACAATTTATTTTGGCAGTTTCATTAGCCCTGCCTACTAGGAGACCTGCTGTTAGTCTCTCTGTTGGTCAGTGCTTGCTAAGGAATATAACTTTTATCATTGTACTCCAGAGTGGCACTGGAGGAATAGAGTGGTCTGTGAGCAAGGTGTGAATTACGGCTTACAGATACCTGCTTGTGTAACTAATGTCAGCCAAACTGTGGCAGTGGGGCTTGATGTGGGGCTTGATGGAAGGCTTGGCACACACAGGGATAGAGAAAAAAAAGTAATGGGAAGAGAGGATTGTCATGGACAAAAATAGTTTAGCAATGTTTATTTTATTCAGCCCACCATTAGAGTTGTTTTTCTTCTCAGACAAATGAGTGATGTTTTCAGTAAAATACAAATTAAGAATAAAGAACAAATGAGTGAGTGATTGATAGAGATAAAGAGATAAAATGGAATGGGCTGATTTGGAGTATCACAGTTTGGAGTGCTCTCAGCACTGTCGTTGCAGTTTAGAATGCTCTCAGCACTGCCGGTGCAGTTTGGAGTGCTCTCAGCACTGTCAGTGCAGTTTGGAGTGCTCTCAGCACTGCCGGTGCAGTTTTCAGCACTCTCAATACTGTCAGTGCCCTCCTCCTCACCTCATCTTACTTGTTTTCTCATTCTCTCCATCTTTAGTTGCTCCACTCCTCTCCTCCCTAATGGCTGCCAATGCATCCTGCTCAACAGCAGCCCCGGGATAAATATCTCATATCTCAGGGGGACAGGGTGCAAGGGAGGCGGAGAGAGAGGCAGATTGAGGAGATGGAAACAGTGGAAGCAGAGAGAAATGGAGTTGAGAGATGGAAGAAGGAGAGAGGAACAGCAGGAGGAGAGAGAAATTGAAAGGGGAATAGATAAAAACAGGAAGGACAGGGAAATACATGGAGGGAAAAGAAGAACAAGATTGAGATGGAAGGAGGAGAGAAATTGAGGAAAATAAAAACCAAGCACTAAGGTAATTACTTAGTGGGTTACAGGTGGAACATGGAGAGTGTAATCCATCAAACTCATCTCTACAGGCTGAATATTAAGTCTAGTGCCTCAATCTAAGTAACATAATAAAAAAATCCCCATAAAAATCGTCCAGTTTAAGCTAGAGAGATCAGCATCTGCGGTGGAAGGCGGCTGAGCTACAGCGATGTTTGTCAGACCATGCGACGTCCCAAAAATCGGTCTTCTCACGAAAATCTCTGTAGCGTCCTACAAACTAATATGACCCCACTTTGGAAAGGAGAGACTCTCACGAACACGATGATGTTTTGCTCTACGACCCCACAAGTGTCACAGACTCATCTGATTGTAACCCATACAAATGAATGGAAGTATGGAGGTAGTTTTGAGCCAACAAAAATAAGGGATTAAATATGTGTTCATAAAAACAAAAATATTTCCCGAGCTAGATATAGGACAGACACTTCAAAACGTTATTCCTTATGATTTTTTGGGAGACTGTTTGATGTTTTTGCCATTTATGAGTGTATTATTCAATTCGTTTCTATGGGCTATAGTAGTAAAGGCCAAATTCAATATCTGATCAAATAATTTTTAAATATGTATTTTGATACCTAAAGGGGTCCTACAATTCTAAATCAAATAGCTAAATGATTCATGGTATGACCATCTTGAAACAATTCCATATGTTAGCTTAGTAGAAACCCCCCCCCCCCAACTGCTTAGACTTTTAGAGGTTAACCAGGATGTTCAGGTCGCTGGGTGAAGGAGCAGGGCTTTACTCTATTGCAAATGTGTGGAGGAGGTTCTCTCACATTTCTCAATCCTGTAGTAGAGTATCCTCATCTACTACCCTTCCTCTCACTTTCTCCATGACCCTTGTATATTTCCTCCCCCCTCTGTCTCTCATTTCCACTCAGTTTCTCGCTCTCTCACTGTCTTTCTCACATTCTCTCTCACTTTCTCTCTCTCTCCAATTGAGAATTTTTGTCACTAGCCTACAAACAATACCCCATAATATCAACGTGGAATTATGTTTGAAAAGCTGAAATGTCTTGAGTCAATAAGTATTCAACCCCTTTGTTATGTCAAGCCTAAATAACTTTAATAACTTAACACATTCAAACATGATTTTTGAATGGCTACCTCATCTCTGTACCCCACACATACAATTATCTGTAAGGTCCCTCAGTCGAGCAGTGAATTTCAAACACAGATTCAACCACAAAGACAAGGGAGGTTTTCCAATGCCTCACAAAGAAGGGCACCTATTGGTAGATAAAAAAAGCAGACATTGAATATCCATTTGTGCATGGTGAAGTTGTTAATTACACATTGGATGGTTTATCAATACATCCAGTCACTACATGTAACGGGTGTCGTAAGGATTGGACCAAGGTGCAGCGGGAACGTGTATACTCATCCTCTTAATTAAATCAAAAGAAGGAAAAACAAACAAATCACGTATACAAAACAACGAACGCCACTAAACAGTCCTGTCAGGTGCACAGACACAAAACAGGAAACAACTACCCACAAATCCCATTACAAAAACACCCCTATACATAGGACCTTCAATCAAAGGCAACGAGGATCAGCTGCCTGCAATTGAAGGTCAATCCAATGAACTAAACATAGAAATAGATAGACTAGACTGAACATAGAAATACACTAACATAGAACATAGACCAAAAAACCCCGGAACACATAAAACAAACACCCCTCTTACATAAGTACATAGCCCAACAAACCCCGAACCACATAAAACAAACACCCCCTGCCACGTCCTGACCAAACTACAATAACAAATAACCCCTTTACTGGTCAGGATGTGTCACTACAAAGATACAGGAGTCCTTCCTAACTCATTTGCCGGAGAAGAAGGAAACCGCTCAGGGATTTTACCATGAGGCCAATGGTCACTTTAAAACAGGAGAAAAGTGAGGATGGATCAACAACATTGTAGTTAATCCACAATACTAACCTAATTGACAGAGTGAAAAGAAGGTAACCTGTACAGAATAAAACTATGTTTGCAACAAGGCACTAAAGTAATATTGACAAAAATGTGGCAAAAGCAATTCACTTTTTGTCCTGAATACAAAGTGTTATGTTTGGGTCAAATCCAAAACAACACATTATTGAGTACCACTCTCCATATTTTCAAGCATGGTGGTGGCTGCATCATGTTATGGGTATGCTTGTAATTGTTAAGGACTTGGGAGTTTTTCAGAATAAAAAAATTAACGGAATGGAGCTAAGCACAGGCAAAATTCTAGAGGAAAACCTGGTTCGTCTACTTTCCACCAGACACTGTGAGATAAAATCACCTTTCAGATGGACAATAACCTAAAACACAAGGCCAAATATACATTGGAGTTGCTTACCGAGAATACAGTGAATAATCCTGAGTCTATGTCAAGACCTGAAAATAGTTGTCTAGCAATGATCAACAACCAATTTGACAGAGCTTGAAGAATTTAGAAAATAATAAATGGGAAAATGTTGCACAATCCAAGTGTGGAAAGCTCAGAGACTTATCCAGAAAAACTCACAGCTGTAATTACTTCCAAAGGTGCTTCTATAAAGTATTGACTCGGTGGTTGAATACTTATGTAAATGAGATATTTCTGTATTTTGTTTTCAATAAATATGAAAACAATTCTAAAAACATATTTTCACTTTGTCATTATGCGTTATTGTGTGTAGATGGGTGAGAAAGATCATCTATTAAATCCATTTTTAATTCAGGCTGTAACACAACAAACATTTTGTGGAATAAGTCAAGCGGTGTGAATACTTTCTGAAGGCACTGTACGTATTGAAGTGATGGGATATCCCATGTATTTTAAGGTGCACATTTCTAATGCACATTATTCTTTCTATGTAATTTCTTAGTCTGATTTGATTAATTGTCCAAAGAAGTGGTAACAGTTATCAGAATGGGAAAAAAATATTGTTATCTGATCAAAGGAGGATGTTTCCATTGTGAAATGATGATGATGAGGATTAACTGTTGATATACATATGGGTGGTTGTGATTTAGCACTTTTCAGATATAGATCCAGACAGACAGACAGACAAGCACATACGCTCAACACACACACACACATGCACACAAACACAGATACACAAATACACAGACAGTCAGAAGGCAGCATTCTCTGCCTGTTTCACTGTCTGTTTTCTGGATCCTGGCATGCACTCACACACCCTTTATCACTGTCACCTAGCCCTAGTCCCCCCTTAAGCAACAGAGAAATGAGCAAACAGCTGTCACTGTCAAGCGCAATGCATCCGTCTATTCTCAATGGCTGGCAGCTGACGGGTGTTTCACACTGGGTTGATGCATTGGGCTACAGGGTGTTTGTCTGATGTTTTTTTCCTTGGATGTTTTAATGGTTATACGGTGTTGTATGTGGGTATTTTAGATTAGCTGTGTGTGTTGTACAAAGGATAACCATTTGAACACCACCTGCCATTGTTGGCCATTTCCTTAATGCATCTTGAGTCACTCCCTTATAAATATTACCATTATTTAAATATATTGAGTTCCAAGTCTCAGATGTCGGTGACTGGGAACCCCTGAGAGCAACAATTTAACTAAATCGCCACCAGGACCTTCATCTTTCACTGTTACAGTAGAGATCATTTGTTCGGAGAGGGTGAAGGAGAGGAGAGGAAAGGAGGTGTGTTTTTTCTTCTCTCACTCGTCTGTTAGAGGCTGTTCTGTTCTGTTCAAGGCTGTATATCACAGCTGCTGAACTCCAGTAGACAGAACATCTCCCTCTCTCCCTCTCCCTCTCTTTCTTTTCCTCTCTCTCTCTCTCTCTCTCTCTCTCTCCGCTCCACCAGGGGTGTGTAAAAAGCCCTTGCTGTGTTATAGGGCGACAGAGCAGGTTACGGCACCATTCTACCCAGCCATGCGGTAATTACAGCAAAGGAAGAAAAGATTGCCATGGAACAAAGTGTCACATCTGCTCCTGCCACGCCCTCTAGTGCTCATTGTAGATCGTAATCTCTGCCCAGTCCATCAGGAGGTTAGTTAACACAGTGTCCAACGAAGGGCCAGAGGTATACATAATGGTGTCGTCGGCGTAGAGGTGTATCTGAGAATCACCAGCAGCAATAGCGACATCATTGATATATACAGAGAAAAGAGTCGGCCCGAGAATTGAACCCTGTGGCACCCCCATAGAGACTGCCAGAGGCCCGGACAACAGGCCTTCCGATTTGACATACTGAACTCTGTTGGAGAAGTAGTTGGTGAACCAAGCGAGGCAATCATTTCAGAAACCAAGGCTGTTGAGTGTGGCAATAAGAAAGTTGTGATTGACAGAGTCGAAAGCCTTAGCCAGGTCGATGAATACGGCTGCACAGTAATTTGTCTTTCCGATGGCGGTTATGATATCGTTTAGGACCTTGAGCGTGGCTGAGGTACACCCATGACCAGCTCTGAAACCAGATTGCATAGCGGAGAAGGTACGGTGATATTCGAAATGGTTGGTAATCTGTTTGTTGACTTGGCTTTCAAAGACCTTAGAAAGGCAGGGTAGGATAGATATAGGTCTGTAACAGTTTGGGTCTAGAGTGTCTCCCCCTTTGAAGAGGGGGATGACTGCGGCAGCTTTACAATCTGTGGGAATCTCAGACAATACGAAAGAGAGGTTGAACAGGCTAGTAATAGGGGTTGCAATTATTTCGGCAGATAATTTTAGAAAGAGAGGGTCCAGATTGTCTAGCCCGGCTGATTTGTAGGGGTCCAGATTTTGAAGCTCTTTCAGAACATCAGCTATCTGGATTTGGGTGAAGGAGAAGGAGAAGTGGCGGAGGTTTGGGCGAGTTGCTGTGGGGTGCGCAGGGCTGTTGACCGGGGTAGGGGTAGCCAGGTGGAAAGCATGGCCAGCCGTAAAAAAATGCTTATTGAAATTCTCAATTATTGTGGATTTATCGGTAGTGACAGTGTTTCCTAGCCTCAGTGCCGTGGGCAGCTTGGAGGAGGTGCTCTTATTCTCCATGGACTTTACAGTGTCCCAGAACTTTTTTGAGTTTGTACTACAGGATGCAATTTTCTGTTTGAAAAAGCTAGCCTTAGCTTTCCTAACTGCCTGTTTTTATTGGTTCCTAACTTCCCTGAAAAGTTGCATATCGCGGGGGCTATTCGATGCTAATGCAGAACGCCACAGGATGTTTTTGTGCTGGTCAAGGGCAGTCAGGTCTGGAGTGAACCAAGGGCTATATCTATTCCTAGTTCTACATTTTTTGAATGGAGCATGCTTATTTAAGATGGTGAGAAAGGCCCTTTTAAAGAATAACCAGGCATTCTCTACTGACGGGATGAGGTGAATGCATTTACATTTACATTTACGTCATTTAGCAGACTCTCTTATCCAGAGTGACTTACAAATTGGTACATTCACCTTATGATATCCATTCCAGGATAACCCGGCCAGGTCAATTAGAAAGGCCTGTTCACAGAAGTGTTTTAGGGAGCGTTTGACAGAGATGAGGGGTGGTCGTTTGACCACAGACCCATTACGGATGCAGGCAATGAGGCAGTGATCGCTGAGATCTTGGTTGAAAACAGCAGAGGTGTATTTGGAGGGCAAGTTAGTTAGGATGATATCTATGAGGGTGTCCGTGTTTACAGATTTGGGGTTGTACCTGGTAGGTTCATTGATCATTTGTGTGAGGTTAAGATCCACCCAACCTTCCATGTGTCCATGATTTAAAACCTGTCTGCTCCAGTCCCCTGTCTCCTCCTGCAGCAACTCCTCCACCCCCTCGGCTCATCGATGACCATCCTGCCTATACCGTCCGGTGGCTTTTGGATGTGGGGGGGGGGGGGTACTGTCACATCTGCTCCTGCCATGCCCTCTAGTGCTCATCCGGTGTTGCCTTGACCTGCCGCCACTCCCCCAGTGCTCGCTCCCTCTCCCTGTGTGTGTGGGCGGAGACAGGTATGCTGGAGTCAGAGCAGATCCCCACCAGCTGCAACCTGTTCCATAATCAAGGCCTCTACAAATACTCAGTCCTGCCACTTCCACACTGCCAGATCATAATCTCTGCTCAGTCAGTCTTGTAGCCGTTTGTTCATGTTGTGCTTGTTTCCCCTTGCCTGGCGCTGTTTTCCTCTCCGCTACAGTTCTGCCCGCTCTGACTCTGGTCCCTTTCTCCAGTCCGACTTCTCGTCAGTCCTGCTACACTGTCCTGGATTCTACGCTCCCTTGGATTCCCCTCCGGACCTGCTTACCCTGTCCCCACACCTCTCACTCCAGCCTCAGCCTCCGCACCTGATTTCCAGCAACCCACTCGAGCTTCCCCTGGCCTGCACTCAATCGTCCCCCTGTGTTTCAATAAATACCTTGGTTAACTCGTCTGAGTCTGCTCTTGGTCTCTTGGGTTCCGCTTCGCGAGACACAAAGACAAATAGTTTTGCATTGTTTATTTTATTCAGCCCTCCATTAGAGGTGTCCTTCTTCTCAGACAAATTAGGGATGTTTTGAATAAAATACAAATGAAGAATAAACACAAATGAAATGAGTGATAGTTTACCTCAGTCGCCACTGGGACCTCCACCTCTACAGTACCTCTCACTGTTACAGGAGAGGTCAGAGAGAGTGAAGGAGAGGAGAGGAAAGGTGTGTTTTTTCTCCTCCCACTCGTCTGTTAGAGACCGATAAAGACGGCTGCATTCAGACCTGTTCTGTTCTGTTCAAGGCTGTATACACCAGTAGACAGAACATCTCTCTCTCTTTCTCTCCGCTCTACCAGTGGTGTGAAAATAATCATTGCTGTGTTATCAGTGAGAGAGAGAGAGCAGGCTACAGCTCCATTCTACCCAGCCATGGGGTAATTACAGCATATTATACACCCTTCAGAGACCCCCCTCCCCCCAAAAAAGTGTGAAATGACAAAGGGAAGTGCAGAACGTGAGGTTGGAGAAGGGGTTTCGATCAAAAAGCTCATTCCCAAATGTTTTGAGGAGTCTAGCTAAGTCCCTGTGGAGTGATTTCCCGTACACCCTTATGTGAGGTACACTTTCTGGCACCAAATGTTATGTACAGGCTGTCATGTCACTGTTACATGAGCTAAGAGGACAATATTATTTTTCTAAATTTGTAAGTACCGTATTGACTTCAAAAAGGTGGAAATGTCATGATTGTTATGTATTGATGAATATTGTTATATCACTGTGGTACAAGCCATCTGGGCTGTGAATATAGCAAGCTCACCGTGGTCTAACCATGATCATTCTGTCTCGGCTGATTACGTGATTATATTCATAATTTCCAACCTCAGATGGAAGTTCTACACTATTATATTTCCTGTTTTCATTTCATGACATCACGCCAAATATTAAAGGTCAATTTAAAAGGTTTTATAGTCCACAAATACATGTTTCCATTTTTTTCTTCTCTCTTTACTTTTTATCAAGTCTTATCATAGTGATTCTAGTGGAAGCCATCCATAGATAGCCTGTTGATATGCTCTATGTCTGTGTCCTCTCCACAGCTCTCCTCTTGCTCTACGACGTCACTAACAAGGCCTCCTTTGACAACATCAAGGTAAGACTCAGTCCTGTGTCAGTCCTGTCTGCGGGGCTCATCAACTTTTAACACTACGCAAAGGCTTTTCTTTTCTTCATCTTTCCATCTCCTTCCCCCCACCTCTATATAACTGGCATAGTCTAACCAGTGTCATCCCGCCATTCTCTTCACTTCCTTCATTTCTCTTTCATTGACATCTATGTCCAGTTTCTCCCTCCGTTTCTCCATTACTGTCTAACCTACTCCATCCCTTCCTCCTCCCTCCATTTCTGCCTCATCTAACCGCCACTCTGTGCCTTTCTCCCTCTATTTCTTTCCATTTGTTTGATTTGAGGTGACTTGATAAGCTTTTGCAGTATGTTGTGTAGAATAACATTATAATAGCTCTGTCTTGTTTTGTAATATACCATTTTGAAATAGAGCGCATGGTGAGGTCAGAGATGGTTCTGATGATGATGATGATTATAATGGTGATGGTCATGGTCGTGGTGATGGTGATGATGGTGGGAGTGTGTAGGTGTAAATCCCAGGTAGTTATTTTCCAAAATGGTGAAACAGATCAGCTGTGCCACAAAATGGTGACATCTCTCTGATTTTACAGGCTGCTATCCAACGAGACTGTGAATTTGAGGCCATTTCGACTCCATTTGATGTAACCTCATCTTTTCATCTCTTCAGTCTTCTCCACAGACGTATTACAGTCGTTTGATAAACATTAAAGGACAAGAAGTCTTGGCGACAGGAGGTTTAAACGTGGGCTATTAAATGGCATGTAGTGATCAAAGAGAGAGGCTATGTCGCGTAGCTGCAGACCCACCTGTTTCCACTGCTGTAACTGCAGCTGGTTCTCCTATCATTAATGCATGGTAAAACAGGAGGTACATACTGTAGAGGTCCCTAGGGAAGCAGAGACAGCGTGGATACTCTCACTTACTTTCACTTATTCTGACCAACAGCACAGTTGCTCTTACTCATGTAAGGGACAGTTAGACAATTACTGGGGGGAGGGGGGGGTTGTGTGGAGTTTTATTGGGCACAGGGGAGCGTAGTGCATTGTTCCCTGGTTTACATTAGTTATTTTGCAGGTTTCCCTATATATACTGGACAAAAATATAAATGCAAAGTGTTCCATTTTCTATGTGCCTCCCATATCAAGGGGTTTTCATACTTTCTTTAAACACTAGACTATGCCACAGTACCCACATGGGTTGCTGTCGTCGGCTCCGGGCTCATATTCGTCACACTTGCACCTTTGATATTCCCTCTCCGAAGACCATGAAACAATATGTTTCGTTGCCCATGATGAGGCTTTTTATCAGCTATTGACCTCACAATAAGCCAGATTCCATGACAGCTTTGTGGTGCTGAAACGTGACGTGTCAGCCGTGGCAAAATCAATCGGGAGGTGGAAAACGCATGTTGTTGAAATTAGGCTAATTCGAGTAATTCATTTCAACAGTCTTCATTTTAATTTAAAATGAACTAATTACAAGGCTTTGTGTTGTAGCATATCTCTTCCTATCACCTCCTTCCAAAGATGGCGCCGACAGACATGGCAGCTCTGTTTCTAGCTCCTAAGCAACTTTGCAGTATTTTTTTGTGTGTGTCATTTCTAACATTATTAGCCCACAATGGAAAACAATTTAGAATACTAGTCACTTTAATGTTTACATACTGTTTTACTCATCTCATATGGCCAGTACCAGTCAAACACCTACTCATTCAAGGGCTTTTCTTTACTATTTTCTACATTGTAGAATAATAGTGAAGACATCAGTACTAAGAAATAACACATATGGAATCATGTAGTAACCAAAAAAGTGTTAAACAAATCAAAATATATGATGTATTTTAGATTCTTCAAAGTAGCCACCCTTTGCTCTGATGACAGCTTTGCACACTCTTGGCATTCTCTCAACCAGCATCACCTGGAATTATTTTCCAACAGTCTTGAATGAGTTCCCACATATGCTGAGCACTTGTTGGCTGCTTTTCCTTCACTCTGCGGTCCAACTCATTCCAAACCATCTCAATTGGGTTGAGGTCGGCTGATTGTGGAGGCTAGGTCATCTGATTCCGCATTCCATCACTCTCCTTCTTGGTCAAATAGCCCTTACACAGCCTGGAGGTGTGTTGGGTTATTGTCCTGTTGAAAAACAAATTTATAGTCCGCAAACCAGATGGGAAGGCGTATCGCTATAGAATGCTGTGGTAGCCATGCTGGTTAAGTGTGCCTTGACTTCTAAATAAATCACTAACAGTGTCACCAGCAAAGTGCCACCACACCATAACACCTCTTCCTCCATGCTTCACGGTGGGAACCACAATTGTAGAGATCATCCATTCACCTTCTCTGTGTCTCACAAAGACATGGTGGTTGGAACCAAAAATCTCAAATTTGGAATCATCAGACCAAAAGACAGAAACCACCGGTCTAATGTCCATTGCTCGTGTTTCTTGGCCCAAGCAAGTCTCTTCTTATTATTGGTGACCTTTAGTAGTGGTTTCTTTGCAGCAATTCGACCATGAAAACCTGATTCACGCAGTCTCCTCTGAATTGATGTTGAGATGTGTCTGTTATTTGAACTCTGTGAAGCATTTATTTGGGCTGCAATTTCTGAGGCTGGTAAATCTAATGAACTTATCCTCTGCAGCAGAGTCAACTCTGGGTCTTCCTTTCCTGTGGCGGTCCTCATGAGAGCCAGTTTCATCATAGCGCTTGATGGTTCTTGCGACTGCACTTGAAAATACTTTCAAAGTTCTTGAAATGTTCCGCATTGACTGACCTTCATGTGTTAAAGTAATGATGGACTGTCATTTCTCTTTGCTTATTTGAGCTGTTCTTGCCATAATATGGACTTGGTCTTTTACCAGATAGGGCTATCTTCTGTATACCACCCCTACCTTGTCAGAACACAACTGATTGGCTCAAACGCATTACAAAGGAAAGAAATTCTACAAATTTACTTTTAACATGGCACACCTGTTAATTGAAATGCATTCCAGTTGACTACCTTATGAAGGTGGTTGAGAGAATGCCAAGAGTGTGCAAAGCTTTGGCTACTTTGGATAATCTAAAATATATTTAGATTTGTTTAACACTTTTTTGTTTACTACAGGATTCCATGTGTTATTTCATAGATTTGATGCCTTCACTATTATTCTACAATGTAAAAAATAAAGAAAAACCCTTGAATGAGTAGGTGTGTCTAAACTTTTGACTGGTACTGTATATTTTTTTAAATCTTTTCACTGTAAGCTCCCTCCTCCTTCCCATTCATATACCATATCTCAGTACCATATTTATGTTTATTACCTATGTGTTCGTGCAGATTACATTATGATAAATCAACTATTCCCATTTGAGTTTGATGGATCCCTGCCTGCATATGTTTCCCATGCATAATGCACGCGTGACAGCCCGTCTACATCCACAACATAGAGTTTCACCCTCATACTGGAGCATAGTGCATGACAGCATTAGCATTTTAAACAGGTGCTGTTTAGCTCTTCAGAGGCAGGTGCATTGAGAGAGACAAAGGGTGGGAGCAGGGGCGGACGAATTGATTTTAGGGCCCCAAGCAGATGCCAGTCTGTGCACTTGTGTATGGCCAAGTGTGTGGGAATAAGAGAGGAACCAGCAGACATCCCATTGTGTCACATGCAAGGTGAAAACATTTCTGAGAGCACCACCGAATGCACTTAGTGAGGAACAAACCCCGTAGTTTATCACACTATAATTCTATTGCTTACATTACCTTACATCTGTGGGGGAACTATGACCAGGGCGTTCACCGACCTGTTTTGAAGTCAACCTGGACTATTCAAATGAGTTTTCGCTTTGGACTTTAAACATTTTGTTCATCATGATTATGTATTATGAATCAAATTTAACTAAAACTATAAACTATTGGAGCTCTATTTTAACAAACCTAATGCAATGGTAAATATATGTTTGGGGTTGTGTCAGAAATATTTGTGCTATTTTCAAAAACGGAAATATGGGCGCAGTAGCTGGCGGTGGCGCGAAAGGTCTGGGTTGTAGGTGTGTCGAGGCTTGACCACTCACTGGCCAATTAGAACCTGCTCCATGGCTAAATATGCGGTTGCTTCAAGTTGTGCTTTTATAGTCTTTTATGTATTGCGTAGTCATCACCTCCAATTCGAATGTTAGTCCGTTATAGCCCAGTTTGTTAAATCGCTTACAGAAACAAAAATAACAAAATATATTTAGGCCTATCCCATCTTTGCTAAATATGTTGAACATGTTTTCAGTCCACATTGTAAGAAGCCTAATGGCATGACTTCAATAGCCTTCGCACTGATATAGGGGGTAGGCCTACTGTAAATTGCATTATGTCTGAGTCATGGACATATCAAGCGTTGTCTGTAAGCAAGATTAAATTCACTACTGATAACCTCTAAAAGTCTAATTCTTGAATTTTAGGACCTCTTTAGGTATATCAAAATAACATTGAATTTGGCCTTTACTTCTATAGCCCATAGAAATATAATAAAGCTCAAGACAGTTTTTGTTTTTTTAGAAACCTATTTAACCCCATATTTTTGTTGGCACAAAACTACCTCCATCCTTCCATTCGTTTGTATGGGTTACCTTCAGATGAGTCCCACTCTTGAGGGGGTTGTAGAGCAAAACGGAGAACACCATTGTGTTTTCCATAGAGTGGTCATAATAGTTTGGACACTACAGATGTTTTAGTGAGAAGACATTTCGGGATGTCTCATGGTCTGACAAACCCCGTTGTAGCTTGGCCACCTTCCATTACAGATGCTGTAGGCCGACATAGGCGGATGGGGTAGATAGAACAGATTTTTTGATTATGTTAGATTGATGCATGGGTGCGTCAATAGACTCTTAAGGTTAAGGCTTAAAAAAGAGTGAATAATTCCAATCAAATTCTAATAAAAACAAAACTTGGTTTAAATAGCCTTTGTCTAAATACAGTTACAGACACCATAATTGCCCCCGGTGGGCATATAATATTTAGGCAACTTAGACTATGGAGGTTTTTGCGTAAATCCAACATTTTCACTGGAGCTGGGAATGTCCACTCACCATTAATACTGCTCCCTAATATAATGTTTTATAAATTGTATTGCATGCAAGCCATGGACATTGTCAAATCTCCCTAGGAGAGGTGGGTGTGAAGTCAGGCGCAGGAGAGAGGATAATGTAGAGAAGGCGTTTATTCAAGAGTCCATATTAGCACAGGCACAGAACCAAACAAGCGGCCTACCAAACGTTCCGGAACACAGTCCAGGAAAAATACACCTGTCTAAATTAACAAAATAAACCCAAACGACAGGTACACACAAACAATCCCGCACAAAACCACACAGGTAGGGCAAGATTAAATACCCCACTAACGAACCTAAACTCGACACAGGTGATAACACAAGACAGACAAAACCAAACGAAAAGGGATCGGTGGCAGCTAGTAGACCGGCAACGACGACCGCCGAGCGCCGCCAGAACAGGGAGAAGAGCCACCTTCGGTGGAAGTCGTGACAGACATGCTCACCATAAAGCCAAGGACGGTGAACCATTCTAATGAGTTTGGTTTTTAATCAAATTAAACGGAAAACAAGCGCCGCCAGAACAGGGAAATCATTTAAATGTTTCTAAATACGAGGGTCATCTTATCTCTCGTTGAGCATATGGACACATGGATGGGGGTTTCACGCACGTCCAAAATAATAACGGGAGCTGGCTAAAAATAAGGATAAAGGGGATGTTCTGTTCTTGCTGCTTCCAAACTTGATCATATAATAAAGCTTAATATTTACTTCAAAGCAGTCTCACGAGCTAGACCCTTTTTGATATTTCAATACATTTAACAAGGCAAGTCAGTTAAGAACAAATTCTTATTTACAATGACGGCCTACCCCGGCCAAACCTGAACAATGCTGGGCCAATTGTGCGCCACCCTATGGGACTCCCAATCATGGCAGGTGATACAGCCTGGATTCAAACCAGGGACAGTAGTGACTCCTCTTGCACTGAGATGCAGTGCCTTAGACCGCTGCGCCACTCGGGAGCCCAAAACAAAGACTCACCTATGTGAAGCTGCTAAACCAGCCATGATTAGGGTGAGGGTAGGCTTGGTTTGAATAACACATTTTTGGGGGGAAACCAACATTTACAAAGTCTCAGATTTTGACGTTTCCCTTTGGGTCAGTCAACATAAAGGCCTTCTCAATCCTACACAAGCATTCACATACAGGTAAATGCCAAAATAATTGAAACATGAGTAAATGAGGGATACAAAGTATATTGAAAGCAGATGCTTCCAAACAGGTGTGGTTCCTGAGTTAATTAAGAAATAAACATCCCATCATACTTAGGGACATGTATAAAAATGCTCGGCACACCATTATTTTGGCAATAATTTTGGCTACCATGACTATGCCCCCATAGGATGACAATACCCCCATTCACAGTGCATTGGTGATCACTGAATGGTTTGATGGGCATGAAAACAATGTAATCCATATGCCATCTCAGTCACCAGATCTCAACCTAAATGAACACATGGGAGATTCTAGAGTGGCGCCTGAGACAGTGTTTTCCACCACCATTAACTAAATACCAAATTATGGAAAAATGGTGTCGCATCCCCTCAATAGAGTTTCAGACACTTTTAGAATCTATGCCAAGGTGCTTTGAAGCTATTCAAGTCCAAATCAAATTGTATTTGTCACATGCGCCGAATACAATGGGTGTCGACTTACCCGTGAAATGCTTGCTTAATAAAAAGAAAAATAGTAACAAAAAATGAATAAAATACACAAGAGGGGAGTTATACAGTGCATTCGGAAAGTATTCAAACCCCTTGACTTTTTCTACATTTTGTTACGTTACAGCCTTATTCTAAAATTGATTAAATCGTTTTTTCCCCCTCATCAATCTACACACAATACCCCATAATGACAAAGCAAAAACAGTTAAAAAAAAAAAAAAGTTTGCTAATTTATAAAAAATGTAAACTGAAATATCACATTTACACAAGTATTCAGACCCTTTACTCAGTACTTTGCTGAAGCACCTTTGGCAGCGATTACAGCCTACAGTCTTCTTGGGTATGACGCTACAAGCTTGGCACATCTGTATTTGGGGAGTTTCTCCCATTCCTCTCTGCAGATCCTCTCAAGCTCTGTGGGACCTTATATAGACAGTTGTGTGCCTTTCCAAATCATGTCCAATCAATTGAATTTACCACAGGTGGACTCCAATCAAGTTGTAGAAACATCTCAAGGATGATCAATGGAAACAGGATGCACCTGAGCTCAATATAGATTCTCATAGCAAAGGGCCTGATTTACTTATGTAAATAAGGTATTTATGTTTATCATTTTTAATACATTTGCCAAAATGTATAAAAACCTGTTTTCGCCTGGTCATTATGGGGTACTTTGTGTAGTTTGCAGATCATTTTTTTGTATACATTTTTGAAAAGGGCTGTAACATAACAAAATTAGGATAAAGTCAAGGGGTATTAATACTTCCCGAAGGGACTGTATACAATATAGTCTGAGTGTGCATAGAGTCAGTGCAAGATAAGGTCAGTGCATTAATTAACTAATCAACAGTCTTATGGCTTGGGAGTACAAGCTGTCTTGAACCCTGTTGGTCTGAGTTGATGCTCTGGCACAGTTTTCCGGACTATAGCAGAGTGAACAGTCTATGGCTTGGATGGCTGGAGTCTTTGGCAATTTTTCAGGCCTTCCTCTGGCACCGCCTGATATAGAGGTCATGGATGGCAGGGAGTTTGGCCCCAGTGATGTACTGGACTGTCCGTACCACCCTTTGTAGCGCTTTGTGGTGCATTTGCTGTACCAAGTGGTGATGCAGCCAGTCGAGATGCTCTCGATGGTGCAGCTGTGGAAATGTTTGAGGATCCGTGGGCCCATGCCAAATCTTTTCAGCCTCCTGAGGGAGAAGAGGGGCTTTTGTGCCCTCTTCACATCTGTGCGGGTTTGGGTGGACCAAGTTAAGTTCTTAGTGATGTGGATGCCAAGGAACGACCTGCTCCACTACAGCCCCTTCGATGTGGATGGGAGCATGCTCTCCCTTCTTTGTCCTGTAGTCCACGATCAGCTCTTTGGTCTTACTGATGCTGTGGAAGAGGTTATTGTCATGGCATCACGCTGCGAAGTCTCTGGCCTCCTCCCTGTAGGCCGTTGGTGATCAGGCCTACCACCGTTGTGTCGTCAGCAAACTTGATTATGGGTGTGTTGGTGTCGTGTGCGGCAACGCAGTCGTGAGTAAACAGGGAGTACAGGAGGGGGACTAAGCACACACCCTTGAGGGGCCCCCGTGTTGAGGGTCCGCATGGCGGAGGTGTTGTTGCCTACCCTCACCACCTGGGGAGATGTTCAATCCCAATCCCAGGGTCCCCAGCTTGGTGATTAGCTTGGAAGGGACTATGGTGTTGAACACTGAGCTATAGTCTCTGAACAGAATTCTCACATAGTTATTTCCCATCTTGTCCAGGTGGGAGATGACAGTGTGAAATGCAATTGTGATTGCGTCATCTGTGCGTCTGTTGGGGCGGTATGCGGTAATGGTCAAGCTTAGGTGGTTTGTTCGACAGCATCCATTCTGTTTTTCTTTTCAAGCACTCCACTCTGCAAGACCATCCCTCCATTTTTCCATCCCTCTCTCATTCTCTCTATCTGTTTTCCGTAGAGATGTGGAGGGCCTTGAGTGCTCTGTTAGTTTGAATGGAGAGGTTTGAAGAGAAACCTTGGAGAGATTGTCAGGAGATTGAAGACTAGCTTGAACTGGTTCCCACCCATGACATTTCATGATAGGTTTATTAGAGCTACAGGTCGGTTCAATAGAGACACAAATATTATTTTACACTCAAAATGAAGAGGGGAAAGGAGAAAGACAGGGGTATAAGGAAGAGGAATAGAGAGAGAAAATGACAGAGAGAAACAAACAGACTATTGAAGACAAATTTAGAATTAGGTGTAAATCATTTCTGAGTTCATAGTTATTATTCAGATGTTAATGTGATACCTGTGCCCTGTGCTGTGTCTAGTCTGAGACCGAGACTGAGGGCAATAGTGCGGAAGCCTAGCCCATCAGACTGATTTGAGACCAATTCCCAGCAGAGCTTGTTATTGGCTGCTGGGTAATTTGTTGCCTCTGCTCTCTCTCTTTCAGGCTGATTGACGATTGTAACAGTGCACACACACACACACACACACACACACACACACACACACACACACACACACACACACCAGCTTGCTCCTATTCCAATCAAGGTTTCTGTATTTATTTCTGTCTAACAACATTAGTAGGCAGAAATGGTCCACAGAGCAGCAGGATGAAAAGTTTATTGTTAAAATTTGATCATAACTGACTGCACAGGTGGGAGTCATCCTGACAAAGGTACACGTCATTAATCTCATAAAATACCATATGGGAGCATAATTTATTTTCACCTAATATTTTTCAATCTCCAGTTTAGCTGCTCTCTCCCTCAGTACAAATACCACAGATACAGTATACCAGTCTGATATGAATCGTCTCCCCTGTTGGACTTTTATGTAGTTCAGAGCTGAGGTTGAATCTTCTCCACTGGATCTCACCATTTTTCTCTCTCTCTCTCTCCCTTTTATTCTCTCTCAATCATTCTTTGCTTTTCTCTCCCTTCCACACTCTCCACACTATCTTTGTTTAACCCGTCTTCTGTCCATCCCTTTTCTACAACACGTATCAAGGTATGGCCAGAGTTAGAACACTGAACAAATGGTGCCTGACTCATAATCTGTGAATAACTATACACAGGGATCTATTGTTCATTTGAAATGAATACAGACATGAAAGCATCCGCAGCCACTAACATTACATGCTCACCAGTTACATAGTCACCATTCTCAGTTGAAAGCAATGTTAAACCAATGACACAGAGGTTGTAAAGTTGAGCGTGACACCTTTATAACTTTACTGTCTTGCCTCATATCATCAGCCCTGCAGCTGCTGCTCACTGTGCTGTGAGCTACACACACACACACACACACACACTGCTTACCAGGGTTGGTGAGTAACGGACTACATGAAACTGATTACAAAAGAACTGTAACTGTAATCCGTTATGTTACCAGCAAAAATATTGTAACTTCTAGGATTATTTTTAAATTCAGAAAGTATGTATGTGATTATTATTATTTATTTTTTTTACACCTTTCTGTTTTCTCAATGACATTCAATTCAGCATTGAAAAAAAAATTCACGCTTAAGTTTGTTCAGCCTGAGCCAGTCTGACCACAAGTCAGAGACCATTATGATGACACCAAATGCGTTTGATGGATCGCGGAAAAAGAGCAGGAATAAGCTTTTGTAGGCTACTGTCCAAGCTATGTCTTCCAATGGTGCAAATGATGTCGGCATCCAAAGATTATCCACTTTGAATAAACGCTTGGAGGTGAGGACGACATAGCGTGTTGATGTGAAACACTACTGCTCTCTCATTTACCTATTTGCACCTTAAAGGTAAAACAATTATGCTAGTCTATATTTCCAAGTCCTTTTATTAAAGATCAAGGGGTATTAAATGAACTAGAATGACTGTAAATGTGACAGACTTCAGTTTTTAATGTAAAGATATAGCCTAAACGTATTATTATCTGGAGTAAAACACAATGGGTTAGAAGAAGCCTACACAACCATCCCATAAAGTAAAATGCAACATCCATATATGGCCAGCTGTGTAAACTCTAACATTGATTTATCCTACAATGTATGTCTTTCAATTGGTAATACTCATTTTTGTCTTCTTGTAATGCCTCTTAAGGGGAAAGTAATCAGACTACGTTACTGAGTTTGGGTAATCCAAAAGTTACGTTACTGATTACAATTTTATACTGGTAACTAGTAACTAACGGATTACATTTGGAAAGTAACCTACCTAACCCTGCTGCATACACATTATCATCATCATCATCATTCACATAGTTCTTATTAAAATGGAAGGCTGAGCCAGGCACTGAAACTAAAGCAACACAACAGTGGCTGATAACAAGCTGGGTATCAAGGCAGCTTACCTGCTCTTAGACAGCGAGAGTAATGGAGAAACCCAAGGGGGGCAGTACCCAAAGGCATAGATAGGCTTTAGTGTGGTAGCCTATGTGGGATCATAGGTAGTGCTTAGTGTGGTATACACATGCTGCAAGGCTCTGTAAGGATATCTGTTACTTTACATTAGAAAATTGAAAAAGATACCAGCAACGCATGATCCCTAAAGTACCCTAAGTAGTAGGACATGTTTAAGGTGATAAGTTATACAGTCTCAGCATGCATGTAGACTATGGCTGAATCTCAAACCGAACACTTGGCCCCTAAACCCTTTATTGAGTGGACACTTGCTGATGTCTGCAAATGTCTGCAAGTGTTTTGACCAAAATGAGCATTGAGACGATGCCCTCTCGACAGTTTGTTGTAGACTGCCTGCTGCTTCCCTGACAAACACGGGGATGGAATTTAAGCCAGCTAAGGATTTGAGGCACTTCACTGATAAACAGAGTTTAGCTTGTCACTTATTTATAATAGTTTGACAGCTGCTGATGAAGTTGTAGACGTTCTCCAGCAGTCCGTCCGTAGGCTAATTCAGCATGTTTCCAAAGCACCAATCGCTACATTGTAACATTGTGGTACATCTGAGCACACAGCAGCACTGACTCAGGGCAGAACATGCAGTTGCTACTTCATTAAAACTTGTTCATTGTGATAATTACTGTTACTACAGTAGCTAAGCTAACTAACGTTAGCTAGCTAGCTTATTGAAGGAACATTGTATTTGACGTTCCACTAACTGGTTAGCTTCTCTTTTGTTTCATATGAACTGGCTGAGACGTAATAGCATAGCTCTCAGCATAGCTGAGAGCTATGTCCCATTGTGACATAGCCACTAGCCTCCTCGTAAAAACAAAATAGAAAAACCATCCGCAGGGGAAGAACAGCCCGAACGCGCACCTCACCAGAATTCCGAACCAACGCGGCTCCGGTACATGTCCTCTATTCATTTGAATGTGTTGATAGTTGGAGAAATTGCTTGAGCTATGATGAGAATTCGAAAAGTATGAAAGCCAATGGTCCAATATTCTAGAACACTGCTACACATACACATTTTTATGATAGACGCTTTAGAGCTAGCTACCAAACTAATGTAATCGACATGTTTTTGTGTACATTATCAAACGTCAGAAATACCGCTCCTTCAAGCACTAAACTCCTTAGCTAGAGGTAAAATTGTGCGACTATGTCCTCCTCTGCAAAACTTCCACACTAATTACAGATTTCTTGATTTATGTTGACTTATTCAGAAACATTTTTGAGAACAAAGTGTTGTTGTTGGTACATTAGGTAACATGCTGAGATTCATGGGAAGAAGCTGCCAAGGGCACCGAGTTGGCACAGGATGCCCACTCGATAAAGAGGCTTTCGAAGGGCACAGTGGAGCCCTCAATGACTTGACAACTAGCGTTTGAGATTGACTCATGAAGGCGCATATCAAGTAATCGAGTGCTCGAAGTGCTCAAAGTGCTCGGTTTGAGATCTACTAGTTTGCATACCAATACTGAACCAATACACAGAGAACATAATGGGAGGCATTCATGTAGCTAAAGCAGAAGAGACAGAAGAAGACAAGAAAAATGGAGCTCTGCTGGGATCATTGTTCTCTTTTCATTTCTTAAGTAGTCTGAGCATTGGTTATTGATACCGCTGTCATATAAGATGTCATATTTAAACCAGTGTAAATTATCACAGAATGGAGTTATTTATCAAGTACTGCTGTTGAGTCTAGTGCTAGGGTGTGTGTGTATGTGTGTTTGTGTGTGTGTGTGTGTTAGGCTCAGTGCAGCACGGCTCAGTGCAGCACAGCTCTGCACAGGTTGTGGTGTTGGTTGTTGATTGACAGACAGAGGTGGGGATTATATGCTCTCTGTAGCCCTTTACAGAGGCAGAGGGAGTTATGACTTCTCCCTCTCTGCTCATCCTCCTCTGCCTCTAGTTTCATCATTCTATCTACAAGATGAAATGCCTCTTCCTCTAGAGGGAGTGGAGGGAGGCTGATGATCACTTAATTTTCCACATTTCCTGGCTTGATTATTTTCTCTGTATCAGGCACAGACTGAAATGTTTGATCTAACTTTGACTAAGAATCCTGAAAAGTAATTGGAAGGTATACGTCTCCTTTGACGGTCCCCTTGTGTTTGGCAGGTGGATTAAAGCAGAGGTTCCAAATCTTCTCCGTGTTGTTGCCCACTTAAAGCCATCTCAATCTTTTGTGAGCTACCAAATAGACAAAAAGCATGTGTCTGCACAGCAAACCAAAATTGGTTCTGTGAAAATTCACGGAACATTCATTAAGTCTCAGCAAATGTTCTCATAACACAAGAACTGTCCAGTCATGTTAATGATTATATAAAGCATTTGCCTGATCTTGCAAGAATGTTCCTAGATTAGATTTAAACTGTAATTTAAAGATTTCCAGAATGTTTCATTAGGTTGTGGGAACAGTCTGGTGTGAATATTGTGTGGACATCACAAAAGATATGTTCCCAAAACACAAAAACTGTCCATTTGTGTGGATGATTCTACAATGTTTCTTTGAGGGTTACAAGAACGTTCCCAGAACACATTTAGTCTGGTCTTTAACCCTGTCATGGGCGTCGTAAGGAGTGGACCAAAATGCAGCGGGTATATTGATCATCTTCTTTACTTTATTAAAGAGAAGACACTTAAACAAAATAAACAACGAAAACAGTCCCATAAGGTGCACAGACTATACAGGAAACAACCACCCACAAACACAAGTGAAAATCGAACACACTTAAATATGGCCTCCAATTAGAGACAACGACAACCAGCTGACTCTAATTGGAGGTCATTGAAAAAACACAACAGAAATAGAAAACTAGAATAAACATAGAAATTGAAAATATAGAACATAAATCACCAACCCCGAAACACACAAAGCAAACACCCCCTGCCACGCCCTGACCAAACTACAATAACAAATAACCCCTTTTACTGGTCAGGACGTGACAAACCCTTTGACACGTATGAGCACATGGTGTGATCATTTTAGAGTGGTCCTTGCAACGTACGCTCAAACCGGTGTGATTAATGATTAAAACACTTCATTATAACGTCTTGTTGCGATTGACACAATAGTCATCGTTTGAGCTGGCCATGCTGTTTTTTCACAGAAACATTTTTCACAAACACATTGTTTACAACTTTGTCCTCAATGTAAGTAGTAAGCAGTTTATTTTTGGATGCAATGTTCAGACATTGACAGAAGTCTCATCCAAATTGGAAAATGTAGGCTACAATAGTCCTAGTGCTAACTGAGGAAAGAGTGAGCTAACACAAGCGAACACATTTATCTCTCGGCTCACAGAATCCATAATATGAATTAGCTAATAGCAATTGTTATTTACAGTTCATCACATCACAAGTGTGCACACCAGTGATCTAAATAATTGAGTAAAACACTTTCTAAAAGTGGGTAGAGTTTTTGCGCACTGCCATGTTTGTTTTTCTGCATCAACCAAAGATAAGAAGGGGTGACAAGATGAGTTGGGTCTGTTTGCAGTATGTATGTTGAAGGGGGTGTGTCATCTACCATCATTCACTTCCTGAGGTTTACTCGAAAGACGAGTGAACCTCCCTTTCACCTTGTTTTGTTATAACATATTTGCTCTGACAGACACCCAGAATGCATTGTATAATGTCAACAAACATGGATCCACATATTGCTGGCAATTAGCTTAGCGTTAGCTCATCATAATCAGTACAACCCCCCAAAAAATATTTTATGCACATTGTATGTGTCCATTACAATATATGCAAGAATCGGAATGCATGATTTGTCAACAGTACTTGAAAACATGAATTAAACAGTAAATAAATAAATTATTATCACACAAACCATTTTCTGATAGTGATTTATTGTGCCAGTGTTAGGATACTCATGATTTGTCACAACAGATGGTGTGTTTACATTTCTACCGTTGTGTCTAGATGGAGTAGGCCTATAACAGCTCTCTCTAGTGGTCGTGTCAGAGACAACAGTTGTTGACAACTGTAGCATTGTAGCTAAGCCTAACCCTTACCCTTTTCATAACCTTAACCTCATTCTCCTAACCTGCTATGTAAATTCACCTAACCTGCTGTATTAGTTCTCCTAACCTGCCACGTTAAGTCACCTAACCTGCCACGTTAATTGTCCTAACCTGCCATGAGTCTTAGTATGAAAGTGAAGAATCAGATTCTGACAGTGACAGTGAGGAACTGTCCCCCATCCATGTGGCCATTGCGAACCGTGAATCTGAGGACCCATTTCACCCCCTAGCCCTGCTGTTGGCTTTGATGCATGCCAGTCTGGACTGCAAAGCCCCTTGCCATCTCCATCTGAGGCAGAGTGCTTCAAGCTGTTTCTGACAAAGGAGCTGGTGAGAGACATAGTGGAGGAGACCAATCGCTATGCCTTGGAGCTACAGGAGAAGAGAGAGCCAGGAGTGAGGGGGAAGATTGCTAAATGTGTGACCACATTTACCACAATTACTGAAATGTATACCTTCCTGGTGACAGTCTTTCTCATGGGAATAGTAAAGAAGAACCCCGTAAGGGGGAGGCAGGTAGCCTAGCGGTTAAGAGCATTGGGACAGTAACCAAAAGGTTGCTGGTTTAAATCCCCAATTCAACTAGGTGAAAACTCTGTCAATGTACCCTTGTGCAAGGCACTTAACCCTAATTGCACTTGTAAGTCACTCTGGATAAGAGTGTCTGCTTAAATGACAAAAAACTAAATGGGATACTGGAGCACGGATCCTATGTTTGCAATTCCCTTCTTTGCCTCGCTCTTTTTCCAACGCCGCTTCCTAGTTCTGCTGTGATGCCTGCATTTCATCAACAATGCTACTGCCAACCTAAATGACCCCTTACACAAAATAAGACAATTCTTACCAGCCTGACATCAGCATTCGGTCTGGTCTTTGTGCCATACAAGGACCTATGCATTGACGAGTCCCTGATTTTATGGAAGGGCAGGCTGGCGTTCCATCAATACGTTCCCTCCAAAAGGCACAGGTTTGGGGTCAAGTTCTTTGTTATGTGCGACGTAAAGACAGGATTTGTCCAGTACATTATAGTCTACACAGGGTCCACCACTGACATCCAACATTATGAAGGGCTTGGGGTGTCCGGGTCCGTGGTGATGACCATGCAGGCTCCTCATTTCAAGAAGGGTCACACTTTGTACAGCGGTTCCTCAATGAAAGGTTTTGAGATTATGGCGCGGGACATTGAAGTAATTTGTGGTTTAGCACGTTACCCTGCGTGACTGCTTCATTGCTCCAGACCACCGCAAGGGGGAGTTAGAGCGCTGATATCCTTTTGGGTACAGTGTAAAGTGTTGGTCCCAAGGCACTAATGTGTCTCTACCTGAATGAATGCTGTCAATGAATGTGCGATATAAACCAAATAGAAACTGATAATTGTGCATGACTTCGCAATTTAATTTGAATTAACTGAATGATGAGGATGAAGATGAAGAGGGTGATTGAATTTAGAACAATAGTGTAAGAATTGCTATTCCCCTGTCCACACATGAAAAACTACACTTATTTTTTTGTTTCTACTTTGTCCGAAGAAGCTGTAACCTGACTGTAGCATATTACTTACTAAAACTGTTGTTACCCCAAGGTTTTTATTCTAAGTGAAACAAAAATGTTTCAGTTATGTTTCAGTTATATTCCATGATTTTCTTAAAATATATGAGTTGACTGAATATAAGCAGCAAGTGATGTCTGCTAAATAAACAAGTTGATGACCGCAACCCCCTCCCCCTTAAACAACCAATGGACGATTTACAATGACATCTCAATAGGAAACCTCCCTAAAGGGGCCCCATGAAGAGAGGGGAAACTAAAAACAAATATTCTCTCAGCTCCAAAGTGACAAGACAGAGAGAAGCAAATTTGAAGAGCCACCGAATACGATTACGAGGGTAAGAAGACCGTAAACAAACAAAGTACAGTCTGCAAGCATTGCTTTGCCACTGTTGGCTACTCGAGTGGAAACACTTCTAACATGATGTGTCATTTACGTTGCAATCACCTGACCGTATCCCTTGCAGGTGAAAACACAACAATCTCTCGCTGCTGACTTCCAACAATAATTTGCGACAAGTTCAGAAAAAACATGAAGAAATAACGAAAGCAGTGGGAGTATTCATAGCCAAAGATTTGCAGCCCTATTCGGTGGTTACTGACTCGGGATGTCGTCACCTGATGAAAATGTTTTAACCGCGTTACAATGACCCCGCCTGCACACTTTTCAGCAGCAAAGTAATTCCCAAACTCTATGAAACATTACAGAGAGAAATTGAAAACAAATTGACACAGACACTCTATCTAGCTCTCTCTACTGATAGTTGGACCTCCAGAGCAACTCAAATCTACCTCACTGTGACGGTTCACTATGTACTGTATTGGGAGATGAAGAGCTTCAGGTTGTCAAAGCTAAGAAGCACTTTTAATTTTAATGTTTTTCTCCCCTTGATTTCATACAGTAGAGACAGAAACCAGGCCTAGTCAGTCATGCTGCCATTTTTCTGAATGGAAAGTTTATAGGCAAAATAAAGTGTTAATTGTTTAAATATAAAGATACCGAAACCGTACCATTACCGCCGTACCATTACTGTGGCCCACAAACCGTGCTACATACCGAACCGTGGGCCCACTGTACCATTGCATCCCGAGTAAGTACGCTACAATGCTGTGGGCCAGGTGGAAGTGGTTTAGCAGCCTTTCCCATAAATTGGAATACAAAAGAAGCCATCCACCCTTTTATTTGACCTTTATTTAACTAGGCAAGTCAGTTAAAAACAAATTCTTATTTACAATGACCCTTGATGTCAATGTCAGATTTTTCTTTACACTGAATCTCCGTTAGGATATTGGTTCGGCTACAATTAGACTGTGGAATTATGTAGCCTATTAAATAAGAAGGAGTAAGCCTATTATTTTGCTCAACTGCATACATTATAGGCAACTCCAAACACCCGCAGAGGTTGTGAAATACAGTATGAACACGAGACTCGCTTGTTGCGGTTCATTTATTGTTTCATTATTCAAGGACGACTTTGTTATTTTGTTTTCGTTTTATAAACAAAATGCTTGAACGAAGGAATGATATATATCGAACTGGCAATTGAAAGAACTCTTTGGAGATTACGGGGCAATTATCAGACCGACGGTGAGGACACAACAGTTCACCTGATACAAGACTAAAGTTACAAATGTAATAGGTAACGATTTATATACAGTACAAGTCAAATGCCAAGCGTGTGCAAAGCTGTCATCAAGGCAAAGGATGGCTACTTTGAAGAATCTCAAATATAAAATATGTATGTGTTCCCTATGTGTTATTTCATAGTCTTAATGTCTTCATTATTATTTTACAATGAAGAAAATAAAGAAATGAGTAGGTGTGTCCACATTTTTGACTGGTACTGTATTTCCAAAAGAAAGACATAAACAGTGTTTGTATATCAACATCTTGATATTTTCGCTAATAAAATAATGATACAAAAGACTCTTTCAAAATGCAGATGTTTATTTCAACTACATCTCAGCTACATTTGAGTTGCACTTCCCCCTAGCTCCACGACCACGGGTAAAACCTTGCTCAGATGGTCAATGGATTTGTTGCATTGTTGTATCGTCAGTTTCTCAAGCCAAAACATCTTGATGGCCTTGACCAGTTCATCTTCGCTTGTCGGCTTGGCAGAGTTACGGATTAATGTTTTCAGTTGATGCCAGGTCTACCATAGGCAATACTTTAGGTCTACCATAGGCAAGTTGAGTCTCACTAGTGTTGAGTAATGTGCTGTGAAGAAGTGTTGTAGGTCTACTTACTATGCTGACGTCTTGACCCAGTTTTAATATATATATATATATTTCACCTTTATTTAACCAGGTAGACCAGTTGATAACATGTTCTCATGTACAACTGTGACCTGGCCAAGATAAAGCAAATCAGTGCTTTAGCAGTTTATGCCCTCATTAGCAATGCAAACCCAGGCGACAGTGAGTTTTGGATCATTGTCTGCATTTGAGCGAGATCACTCATCATAGCTTCAGTATGTGCTATAACATAATCAAAGTGGGGACAGTGGGAGGTCTGCTGAATACTTATGGCCTATTGTAACATGGAGTCACACCTTTCCAGTACTCCTCAAACCACCCTAAACAATGCCCTTAACACATTTACCATTCAAAAATGATCTGTTTATCTCCAAATTATTTCACTGAGATCAAAGAAAACTGACAGAATGGCCATAGTTGTCAGCACGCCAGGTTCTTTCTATGGTGCTATCCGTTCCAGAGATATGGGCAATACGGAGAGTCAGGCGGCATTGGCGGTGAGTCAGATGGAGAGTAACACGTTGAAGGGGGTGAGGGACGAGATGATGGAGTCACAACCCATGCCAGGCACACCTGTTAGCTCTGGAACTCCACCTCTGACAGGCAGAGGCAACACTCGTGGCGGGTTCGTCAGGTCGTTAATTCACTGTGACATTTCTTTTCCTCTTCCTCTTCTGTCACCAGAACTTGACGAACTGCTCACCACGTGTGATACCACGCATGGACACAGAATACCAACTGGCTTAACAGTGAACCTCTGAGAGACAATATTCATGACGAACACTCTTTCTGTCCATGAGTGATGCAACACGAAAAATCATTAACCTTTTCACACATACCAACAAACGAGTGTGATCACTCTACAGTGGTTCATGCAGTATACGCTCAAACTGGTGTGATTAGAACGCTTATTTAGAACGTCCAGTTTCGATTGACGCAACAGTCAGCATTTGAACTGGCCACACTGGTTTTTCACGGAAACATTCTGCACAAACATAGTCCTTACAAAGTTATTTCCTGAATGTGACCCGTTTATTTTTGGATGCAATGTTCAGACATTCACAGAAGTAGCGACAGCAGACACAATCATCCAAACTGGAAAACGTAGGCTACATTAGTCCTAGCGCAAACTGAGGAAAGATTGATATAACACAAGCGGTCATATTTAGAGAACTCTCGGCTGACAGAAACCACAATATAAATGAGCTAATAGCAATTACTATTTATAATTCATCACATCAAGGGTGAGCTCAACATTGATTGAAATAATAGTAAAACACTAGAAATTGAAAGTAATCTGATGATGAGTAGTTTGTGCGCACCAACATGTTTGTTTTTTCACATCAACCAAAGATATAAAGAGGAGACAAGATGAGTTTGGCATTTTTGCAGTATGTATGTTGAAAGGGGGGTGTGTTATCTACGATCATTCACTTCTCTTCATTTACTTCTGGAAGTTTATTCGAAAGATGAGTGAACCATTCCTTCACCACATTATAGCATCTTTGGTCTGACAGATGTTTACGTGACACCCAGAATGCATTGTATAATGTCAACAAACATGTCGCCACACATAGCTGGCAAATAGCTTAGCATTAGCTCATTATAATCAGTACAACATTCAAAAAAGTATTTTACACACATCATAGGTGTCCATTACAATCTATGAAATAATCAGAATGCTTTATTTGTCACCATTACTTGAAAACATGTGAATAAAACTGTAAATACATTATGCTCCATACATACTGTATGTTACAGTAGAAACGACAACACGACATATACAGAAATTAAGGCACTTACTTTGACAGGAACGCACATTTGTCCAAAGTTATTCTTTTTAAGGAAAACAACAATGCAACAATGCTAGCGCCAGCCAGAAAACGTGTCAGTTCATGCAAGACTGCGCAAATGTCTGCATTACACGATGTGCGGAAAAAATGGGAAAGGGCTCTCCTTGAAGAGAGTAGTTTGTCTGGCTCAGTAAATCCTCAAACATGAATTGTCCGTAACACTGAAATGAGCTACTTATATGAATTAATGAGGAAACAGAGCCCACCTAAATTCAAACTGTTCTTGGAAAATACAAATTCTTAGAAAATATTTTGAAACTGACAAGATAAGCTTTGTTCGAAAACCCATATTAACATACTGTATACTACTGTTAGCAAACGGTATCTTTTCAGTTGAGCGTACTAGCGCTTCTCCTGTCTACCGGAAGTTAATTCTGTTACTATGCAACCTCTTGCTAGCTTGTTAGCATAACAAATTACTAGTTAGACATTTTACGACTTTGGGTGTGTTTGTAAATTCAATCTGGAGTGCGCTCTGGGCGTTCGTAAATTCAGAGCGTTGTCAGATTGTCCGTGCGTAAAAGTGTTTTGCTCTCGGGGTTGGTTGATCTGAGCGTTCTGACATCACAACAGCAGTCAAGCATCCAAGCTACCTGGTTAACGTTGGCGAGCTTGTTTACGACTTCCAAACACAAATGAGAGAACACCTCACTCTGAGCATTTTACTCCTCCTAACAGAGCTGGTTAGGCTGTTTTCATGTTATCCAGAGCGTTGGTGACTGTAACTGTGCTGCTGGCAACAATTTAATTATGCTTTTTTGACAGGGTTTACTGACACCAGACATATTCAATGGGTGTTGAGTGTTCATAAATGTATCAGTTATTCTGCGCTCTGGCACACTCAGATGAGAGTGCTCTGAAAAAGGAGTACAGTAGATAGCCAGAGCGAATTAACCAGCTATGCCCAATGAGAATACACAACGACTATACCACTGAGCTAAGCTAAGAATGACATATAGTAATATACTGGCAAGTTCAATGTATTAGTAGCCAACTAACGTTAGGTAGCTAGCTAACATACCGGTACATACTGCTGTAATGATATGCTGTGGTTCATAAGGATAGCTTAGCTAACATTGTCAGCTAACGTAACTTATTTGAAAAGTCATTACTTTATTACATTGCTCAACATTTTCTTAACATTTGTCATAATTTGTTACAGCAATAAAATTGTATCCACTCTCATCGGACTACTGCTGCATATTTATCGCACACACCCATTTTTGGAAGAATTGTATTATGGGCCCTACAAGCACGGAAATAGTGTGCACTGCTTGTATACTTCGTATTTTGGCGAATTTAGTACATCTTTTGGCATACTTTCAAAGTTCTTGAAATGTTCCGGATTGACTGACCTTCATGTCTTAAATGAATGCTTATTTGAGCTGTTCTTGCCATGATATGGACTTGGTCTATTACCAAATAGGGCTGTATACCACCCCATATCCCTCTTCTGTATACCACCCTAACTTGTAACAACACAACGGATTGGCTCAAACGCATTAAGAATGAAATTAATTCCACAAATGAACTTTTAACATGGCACACCTGTTAATTGAAATAAATTCCAGTTGACTTCCTCATGAAGCTCGTTGAGAGAATGCCAAGAGTGTGCAAAGCTGTCATCAAGGCAAAGGGTGGCTACTTTGAAGAATCTCAATATATAAAATATGTTCTGATTTGTTTAACACTTTTTTGGTTACTACATGAATACATATGTGTTAATTCGTAGTTTTGACGTCTTCACTATTATCCTACAACGTAGAAAATAGTAAACATAAAGAAAAACTCTGGAATGAGTAGGTGTGTCCAAACTTTTGACTGGTACTGTATATAATGTGCATTCAGAAAGTATTCAGACCCCTTGACTTTCCACGTTTATTTACGTTAATTTCTTTCCTTCTTAATGCGTTTGAGCCAATCAGTTGTGTTGTGACGGGGGGGGGGGGGGGGGGGGAATACAGAAGATAGCCCTATTTGGTAAAAGACCAAGTCCATATTATGGCAAGAACAGCTCAAATAAGCAAAGAGAAATGGCAGTCCATCATTACTTTAAGCCATGAAGGTCAGTCAAAACGGAAAATGTCAAGAACTTTGAAAGTTTCTTCAAGTGCAGTTGCAAAAACCATCAAGCGCTATGATGAAACTGTCTCTCATGAGGACCGCCACAGGAATGGAAGACCCAAAGTTACCTCTGCTGCAGAGGATAAATTCATTAGATTTACCAGCCTCAGAAATTGCAGCCCAAATAAATGCTTCACAAAGTTCAAGTAACAGAAACATCTCAACATCAACTGTTCAGAGGAGACTGCATGAATCAGGCCTTCATGGTCGAATTGCTGCAAAGAAACCACTACTAAAGGACACCGAAAATAGTAAAAATAAAGTAAAACCCCTGAATATGTTCTAAAACCTTTGACCAGTAGTGTATACATTTCTTATATATCTCAGACACAAACTTCCTTTAGATGTATTTTTTTATATCTGTTTTTCCATGTATACATCTGTTATTTATGCATTTCCATGGGCTAATAGAAGTAAGGCGAAATTCAATGTTTCATGAAATAATAATTAAAATAATTTTTTATACCAAAAGGGTTCCTAAAATTCTAAATCCAATACGTAAATAATCCTTGTTGTGACCATCTTAAAACAATTCTGTATATTAATTCTTTGAATCTTTTTAGGATTTTAATGTCTTAATGTTCGATAAAAACCCTAACAATAACTTAATAGGAATCTTAGCTAATGTTCTGGGAATGTTCCTGGTTTGCTGGGTGGCCACAAACCAGTCCTAAGCCTTGGCACAGAAGGGACTGTTGTGACAACTCAACAATGGGCCCTGGCTAAACATTAGTTAACTGTAGTTTAAATGACCATGCTTGGTGGGCTTTTGCATGAGACAAAACATTTCAGAAATGTGTGTCTCTGGATCTAGTGCCTTAGGCCAGTTTGAAAAGAGGAAATAGAAACTTGTAGAGGAGAGTGACTCACATGGAGGCCTCAAGCTTGGAGGATAGTGCTGTGTGTGTGTGTGTCTGTGTGGGTGTTTGTGTGCATTTCTTTCTTACCATATGTGACCTGATTCTGGAAACTAGGTGTATGCCGTTTGAACGTAAAAAATATTTTTTCATCAAAATGCGTTTTTTGGCAGAAATGCCTTCTCGAACATGTGAACTGTCATGTGCCTTAATAACAAACTTGTATGCCATCTGTAAATATGAATAAAATTGTTAAATTACGAGCCTTAAATTACAAGCCTTAAGCCACAGAAAAAGTCAAGCAACCTTCCCACTAGCCATGATTGACTGAGATAATGAGTGGGCTGGACATGCCGAGAGAGGAGTTCGGATGAGCTCGTCAGTCTGTGTTGGCAATCCTGTCAAACGCAGCTTTTAAAAAAAAAACAATTATTGTGTAGTGGAGCTGCATAAGTGTTGCTCTCCACTTTCTGGAGGATCAAGTTTTGAAATCAGTGGAATTAGAGTATGATAGCTAAAGAGATGGAGAAAACACCTGTCTCCGGATTACATCTTCAAACTAAGGGCAACCGTGGTATGGCATTCCTGACAGGGAGACGCATCCATCATGCATGATGATGTATACAGGTAAGATAGTCTAGTGCTAGCTGGCTACATTTTCAGATATTACACGTTTCTAATTTTGACAAAAAGTGGTTTCAATTCAAGCTAAAGTGTACTGTTAGCTAGCTAGCTAACTTTAGCTGGCTGGCTCCATAGCTGACGGTATTATTTGTTTCCCAGAGTCGTTTGCTTTTCTAGTTAAAGCCTAATTGTAGCTAGCTAACATTGAACCTAGTTGGTTAGGTCCCAGCACTGTGGCATTGTTGGCACTTAGGTTCATTGTGATTTAATTAGCTAACGTTAGCTGGCTGGCTCGTTAGCTAACGTTACGTGACGTGTGTACAACACCCGTTGAATATGGCTGGTGTCTGTAAATGTCTGCAAAAAAGCTTAATGAAATTGTTGCCAGCAGAGCTGGTTAGGCTGTTTTCATGTTATCCAGAGGTAAACATATCATCGGCCATAGCATCAAGTGTTCGCTACGAGAGCGAAACGAGATGGGTGGGGCTAAAGCTTAAGAGGGTGTGAACGATGCTGAATGGCTGTCGACAAAGAAGAGCTCTTCACTAGATACCAAAACATTCAAAGGCCATTTTCTCAAAAGTGAGTTCATGAGTTGATCAACTTTCAAAGCAGAATTACTTTCCCATTATTCCTCAACTGTAGTGTATGATATACCATTTTGTAGCTCTGAGTCTCTACTTTTATCCAATGTAAAAAACACCATTTCAAATTTTGCTACATAAGACCGAATCCAGGTGGTGAGTCACGTATGTGTAGCATGTGTTAGAGGTACTGTGTGGCATAATCCCTCTACTCCTGCCTACAGCACATATTCTAGCACCTGGTACATTCTCTCTCTCTAAAGCATCTTTGATCTATTAGTCTGGTTTGTCTGACACATCAGCATTCCTCTTCCTGGGGGAAGAAGCCTAGATTCAATTTTATTTTGCTTTTGGCAAATACGTTTTTTTTTGTATCAGACTTGTACAGTACTCCTACAAAAAAAATACAACATTTGCATTTTAATTGTGTCTATGCTTATTCATACTTCTCTTCCATTATACTCTGCTCTCCTCAGAACTATGCTCTGCTATCCCCAGCTTTGAGCCTCTGCGTTCAGCTGGGGTTTTTGGAGAATCACCACCTCCATTCAGTTGATACAATGGGCCTGATTGCAGCTGCAGCCGCAGCCGGGTCCACTGGGCTGATGGAGAACCGGTCCTGACCGGAGAGAAAGAGAGAGAGGGGGAAAGAGAGGGAGAAAGGGGGAGAGTTAGTTCGCCCCTACAGTACTCAACTTCACTGTGCTTTTTGGCTGATTGTCAAGATAATGTGCCTATACTGTATTTTTCTCTTTGTCGCTTTAGTAACCCTCTCTCTCTCTCTCTCTCGATTGTGCTCTCTATTACTGACACACCCAAGCGCACTCACACACAGTTGTTGCCCAGAACTATAGAACTATCTTTCACATTGACTACAGTTGAATTACTGAAAAATGTATAGTCGAGATCACATTGATTCCTGGTGCCTTGCAGATTTCACCAGCATATCACTGCAGATGTTCTTTTTAATGCACTGTGCAAGGACATCAATGCAACCAACCAAGAGCCCTCGTTTTCAGTGGACTAATCTCGGTTAACTCAGAACTAAAGTCTTGCGTAATTGGTCAGCTGCTCGATTATGTTCTGGGTCCATACATGTTAAGAGAAGGGATCAAGAGATGCTAGAACAAAGAGTGAAACCGGAACAAGGAGCTCCACCCTCTGTCTTTGCACGTTACTGGCCGAATTTTCCCTCCCCTTCAGAAATTCAAAAGATGCTAACACCTGCGAATTCGTAGTTTGTCCAAATAACCAGTGACAAAAAAAAACAAACAAACACCGGAACTACTGTTGCTCGTTATCCCACATATCCCATTCCTTCCTGACAGATTTTACGGTACCAGTTATGTTTTCAAAGGTCTGTTCACAAGAGTTTATCACTCTTCAGTCCAAACCCCCATTGATTGAGCATTGAGGAGCTTTTAGTGCTTTCCAGTTTATTTACTACCCATAACATATCCATGCACTACACATAAAGCGTACAGTATATCAGTTGGATATGTGATGTCTCACACTCGTCCTCTCCCTTTAAACTTCTGACATTATTCCAGTCACCTTCCTCTCATTGAAATTCAGATCATAGTTTGGAGCTCTTGTGTTTTGTGTATTTACCTCCCTGAAGACATCTTCAGGGAAATGTGCACTATTTATCATTGCTGATGAGTTTTTGAGTTTGCAAGAACATGCTAGTATGTGTGCAGAAATTTCTGCAGTTGCACATACACAGACTCTATCTATCCAAATGCCTCAGTTATCATCAATGAAAGCACACACACACATACGTTCCATCACTCTTTGGCGATAAGTCAGGTGTTAACTGCAGAAATGTAAGGCTTTACAGGTAGGACTCCTTTCTCATACAGCATACAGTATACACACAGTACAATAATAGCAACTTACCGGGATAGTTTTGCGGAATTATGTATTTAGATATTTGTTTCCTTACCTTGAACTCTTTCTATGGACATGAAGAAACTGCAATTTTAAACTTTGGCCACTAAATAAATCATATGTATATATCTAATGTTGAGGAACTATCCCTTTAAGCTTTGGTGTGTCAGTAGTAATTGAAATTCAGCAGTCCTACTTTAACAGTATCCAGGTTATGGTTGGATGGCTGTTTTCAGGGCAGTACTGTATCAGAAGTGGGTCTAATTGAAGAGGGCTTTGGGCGGTAATATATGTGCAGCTTGTTTAATATCATTTAGTGGTACCAGAACAAAGCGAGAGGCCAGGTGTTTAGAATAAGGCATTCAACTAACAGGGATAAGCATTTTCATAAACATTATGTGTGCGTGTGTATACGTGCGTGCTTGTTATAACATCTCTGTGTGCACATGTGTGACTCCAACTGAGAGAGAGGAGGAGCTGGCCTTCTCCATCCATTCTTGGTCTCCTTATCACAGTGATAGGAGAGTGACTATCAAGGAGCAAGATGGAAGTCAAACAGACTTTCAAATTGATTTTTTGTTGATTTGTGTTTGTTACTTTCTGTTAATTGAAGCTGCACGCGCACATGCACGCACGCACACAGCCACACATACACACACACTTAGCTGACATACTACGATAGCTTTGGGCACAATCTCTAAACACACGCAGTCTAGCAACCCTCCCTCCCTGCACTGAACACTCTGCCGCAGCTCTACAGTTAGGCCTAATGGACAGGAATTACCATACTGACAATATGTCTCATTATTTTGTGGGTTAATGAAAAACACTAATGTAGGCCAGAACTCTGTCATTAAATAAGCAGAGACAGAGAGAAACTGCTATCATTAGCAGGAGTTTACACATGGAGCTCTGCTCTAACAGCCAGGGAAAGACACAGCACAGCAGGTCAAATGGCTAGCTCATGTGTTCACTCTTTTCTTTCCTCTTCTCTTCTCTTGTCATCTTATCTCCTCTCCTCTCCCTTTCCTCTCCTCTCCCTTTCCTGTCCTCTCCCTCTCCTAACTCTCATTAGGGTTCTATTCAGCCTCCTGCCATCAAAACCAATTACGGGAACAATGTGCCAGTACGTGTCCCATGAGCTTCTGCTTTCAGGTGTAGCTGTGTCTCCCAATCAGATTGTAGGAAGACCAGGAGCGTTTAGTCCGGAGGAACAAGGGATGAGTGGAGCTGTTTAGAGAAGAGAGACAGAGTAGGAGAGAGCAAGAGTAAATAGAGAGAAAGAGAGAGAGAGCGCAAGAGGGAGTAAATAGATATAGAGAGAAAGAAAGCAAGAGAGAGGAGATAGTGGACCATCCTAATGCACAGATAATGAAATGATGGAGAGGGAGGGGTGTGAACAGAGGGACTCATAGAAAGAGTAATGATAGTGTGTTTGCCTGGTTCCTTCATGAAATCTATCATGGTTCCCCAGAGACACTAACCTCTATTTAACCAGAAGATCTAACAGGGAGGCCAGGGACCACTAACCTGTATTAAAATAAGACAGATTGCGGGAGAGAACAAAGGAAGATGGAAGTAGTGCACTTCTCAACCTTAGAACAGGGGTGACAACAAAGTGTTCTTTGTTTTGGGGTTCTGTGGATGTTGCATTGAAGCTCAGTACTGTTTGTCTGCTCATTAAAACTCTCTAGTCTTTTTTTCTGTTTCTTTGTGTTATTGATTCCCCTGCGATTCCAGGTGATGAACACCATCTAACAATACAGTATGTTTCATTAGCATTGTCAGGAAGGGGTTGTACTCCACGCTCTTCTATCATTTCCGTCTTCCAACTTTTTGTGCTTCTTCGACTGATCATTGTTCATCTTCCTTTTCAACGTATTGTCTTGCGTGGTTCCTTAGATTCTCTTCCACCAGGTTCACTTTCCCATTCTCAGGTCCTAACCTTTTTATTTGTATCCCTTTCTCCTCCCTCTCTCCCTCTCGCTCACTCTCTCTCTCTTTCTTGCTCTCTCTGCCCCCTCTCTCTCTCTACCCCTCTCTCTCTCCATCTCTTCTTCCCTCTCTCCAGGCATGGCTGACAGAGATCCATGAGTATGCTCAGCAGGACGTGGTGCTAATGCTGCTGGGCAACAAGGTCAGCCCTCCCACTGGAAGTACAGATTTATGGATGGATAATCATTGCATTACTATGAATTGAGAGAAAGAAAGAGGTAGATAGGGAAGGATGGATGGATGAATAGTGCATTACTATGAATTGAGAGAGGCAGAACAAGAGAAAGAGGCAGATATATTTGTGTCACTGCATGCAGAAAATAAAAGAGAGGACTGTGCTGGTGTAAGTAGATGATGAAAGAGAGAATAGATGAAAGAAGATAATGTTTTCAGGAGCTTTTTGTGATCTCTTAAAGGCTGATGTGGCACACGAGAGAGTGGTGAAGAGAGAGGAGGGAGAGAAACTGGCCAAGGTAAGCTGTTATTAAATACACAAACTCAAAATCACACACACAGTATTGACCCTTTTGATGTCCAGGTTTCCATCTATTTTAGTCCGCACAGACACATGAATCCCCACTAAAATAGTCCGGGTGTGTCTTGATCTCTCTCATTAGGTATTCATAGGAGCACCTTCTGCTATCATTGCTTGGAGTCTCTGAAGTGAGTTCGCTAACTCAATTTTCAACATAAGTCAGCTCTGATGAGTTCCCAGGCTTGAAACAGTAACTGACTGTACATTGTTTTAAGGGATATGGACGTCCGATGCCCTTGTTATCGTCAGGCTGTGTAATAATAACGATATACAAAACTCCTATATGTCTCTCACACACACACGCACACCAGGTACCTTGTACACTAAAACTTAGAGGACTCTCGCTCTCCACTGTGCAGGTGTTTGGGGTGCCCTTCATGGAGACCAGTGCTAAGTCTGGCCTGAATGTGGAGCTGGCATTCACTGCTGTGGCTAAGTGAGTAGGATGTTTACCAGTGCTGCGTTCCTTAGAGATGACATGTCAATCATTGCCTTTTTGTTTTGTCATGCATGCGATTACGAAGTAAAAACACAGAATCAAGATAGCCTACGCGGTAAATATGCTCTGTGAGATTTAATCTTCCTATGTCTCCGGCCTCTGTCTTTCTCTCAGAGAGCTGAAGCACAGGTCGATGAAGGAGCCCGACGAACCAAAGTTTCAGCTTCAGGATTATGTCAACAAGGAGATGAAAAGTGCTGGCTGCTGCCACTCATAAACCTGTCTTCTGTGTGTGTGTGTGTGTGTGTGTGTGTGTGTGGGGGGGGGGGTTGTATATGTCTACCAGTATGTCTTCTGACTTGTGTTTCTGTGTCATTTTCCTCATGCATGGTGATGCAAGTGCACTGTATTTATGAATAGTGATACATTTAAGTTTTAACAGTGGTGGGTGTGTATGTATGTTGTATGAGTGGATTCATTTTGCATTGTCTTCTGCCCCCTACTGTATGATAAAAGGGTGACACAAGTTCAGTGCATAGATACAGTAAGAATCACAGTCTGTCAGTCAGTCATTTTTGTGAAACTCATTCAGTAAAGAGCACTAAGCAAAGTAGACATTAAACATCAACTTCAAAGTACACCCACTATATTAAGGTTACCGGTCGAGTATTTCAAGTTAGAGTACCTCTGCATCATCTTCCACCTTCTCAGATTATTTCTCTTCCTGGTGATATGTTGTGTTCTCATCAGGGCCGAGGACACAATGTCGCTTATGCCTGGAGCCGGCCCTGGTCTTCATCCAAGTCATCCCCCACCCAACTGCAGCTCCCTCCCTCCTCACCCACTTCTTCTTGCATCTGTGAATGTATCCAAAATCCATTTGTAGCCTTCACTCTCTCCTCGTTGTAATTCCTCGTTTGGAATTCATCATTCATGATCCACTTGAGTCATTTTGTGCAATATTACTAAGAATGTATGTGGTGTATATATTTAAATTTAAATGTATAATCTGGAGCTTTATAGTTTGCATTACTTGTAAATGGTTGTCTCGAATTGAAAATGGCGTCAAGTGATGTAGAAAACCTAGAGATAGTAAAGTAGCCGAAATAGAAACTGTGGGCTGCTTATGCAAATCAAATGTGCATTGAAGCACTATAATATCAATATGGACTGCCGTAACACTTTACGAAAGGGTTTGTTCAAATGTTTGAATGTTGTTGTATGTGTTTCTGTTGTACAGGTTGTCTAACATCATGTTATATTGATATTCTAGAGGCAAAACCTCAGTCCTGTATTTTAATACGGTATTGTTCAGTATACCTACTTTATTTCAAAAATTCCATGATTTATCAATGTCTTTCTTGTCAGAGCCGTTGTATTTTGAGAAGTTGCACTCTGCAAATCTGACCTTTGTATCAATTTACAACACTTTTTAGTTCAAAAGATTCATAATTCTGGGTGTATGAATAGAAATATATGTAATTGCCTAACATAAATGATACGGAGTTTCATACTGGTTTTTGTTCATATTTAATTGAAATACTATATTGCTTGACGAAAGAATATTGATGCAATATTGAATTAGGATGTATCGATTTGACAGCAAATCATTAAATGTTTTGATTATAGATAAGAGTGTAAACCTACTGTACTTATGTAGTCCACTCAGATACAGTAAGTCATATTTTTTATGTAACTTCAATATTCACAATAAAGTTTAAGATGCACAGTAGTGAATGATATGTTCTTGATTTCCTCAGACTCTAGATTCGAGTCCAATTGAAGCATGACTCCACAGACTCACCCTATGGTCAGGTAAGTGGGAGTCAGTGTATGGCAGTTTTGCCCTCATCAAGCAAGAGTTGAAGATGCACACCAAAATTATTGACAAGGGGTATACGGAATGGTACCCAGTCAATTTGTGGGGGTACAGGTTAGTTGAGGTAATTTAGGTAATATGTGAAGTGACTATGCATAGATGATGGCTAATAAACAGCGAGTAGCAGCAGTGTAAAACAAGGGGGGGGGGGGGTCAATGCAAATAGTCCGGGTAGCCATTTGATTAGTTGGTCAGTAGTCTTATGTCTTGGGGGTAGAAGCTGTTAAAAAGCCTTTTGGACCTAGACTTGGCGCTCCGGTACCGCTTGCCGTTCGGTAGCAGAGAGAACAGTCTATGACTAGGGTGGCTGGAGTCTTTGGCAATTTTTAGGGCTTTCCTCTGACACTGCCTGGTATAGAGGTCCTGGATGGCAGGAAGCTTGGCCCCAGGGATGTACTGGGCTGTACGCATTACCCTCTGTAGCAGTTGCCATACCAGGAGGTGATGCAACCAGTCAGGATGCTCTCAGTGGTGCAGATGTAGCACTTTTTGAGGATCTGAGGAGCCATGCCAAATCTTTTTAGTCTCCCGAGGGGGAATAGGCCTTGTCATGCCCTCTTCACGACTGTCTTGGTGTGTTTGGACCATGATAGTTTGTTGGTGATGTGGACACCAAGGAACTTGAAGCTCTCAACCTGCTCCACTACAGTCCCATCGATGAGAATGGGGGCGTGCTCGGCCCTCCTTTTCCTGTAGTCCACAATCATCTCCTTAGTCTTGATCACGTTGAGGGAGAGGTTGTTATCCTGGCATACTGAAATGATTGACAAGGGGCATACCATAAACTTGGAAAATGAATGGTGAAAGTTGTATACTATATATTACTCACAGAGTAATAGGGTCTGCAACTTTCATCAGACTTTTTCTTATCACTACAAAACATCGCAACACTCCTCCTGTGTCTGGATGCTTTACTTTGAAAACAGGGTGGAATCCTTATGGAGTTGGATTATTGGGATACCTGGCCTGTGACCCAATATAGCAGTGTTGTCCACATGGGATGTAACTATTGGTACTGGAAGGCAAATTGTTACCCAACTATATATTCTGCTCTATGTATTTCCGTCAAAAAAACTAACAACTGATTCACTGGAAAAACATAACAGAGGTAATCTATCACCAGTCATATTTTCAGTCAGCAAAGATGCTTATTTAAGATAAGATTTAGAAGAAGTGAGAGTTGAGATTAACCCGAAATAAAACTTACTGTTGCATCCTTTAGTGTTGTTACAGTCAAAGTCTAACCAGTTCTCCTTTGTGTGTGTGTGTGTGTGTGTGTGTGTGTGTGTGTGTGTGTGTGTGTGTGTATGTGACCAACTCCGCTATCATTGGGTCTTTTTGGATTTCCCCCAAAATGACCAACCTAACTGTATACATCAGATATTTGTAGTCCTCTGGAAGGATGAGCTCATCAGCGTCACTCTGTTTGGAGTTTTGGATCATCTGGGTTTCTAGTTGGACGAGTGAGAAATGCGTGATGAATTATGGAGGAAGGTTGCCTCTATTTTTTACCAGATATTGTTATGGTGGTAACGTTACAGTAAGCAGCTTGGATGTCGACAATTTGACACTTAATCTCGTCATGTTACTCACTTCCACCCAGTCTCTGAGTCGATATGAGAGAAGACATGGTTCTGCATCACAATGACTTCTCCAAATTCCACAAACTTGTTGAGTGCAGCATCTCAGGTCAACCGGCAGAGATTCTTCCAGGTGCTTTTAGAACTTCAGAAACTGTAAATATTTTGTTCAAACGATTTTTACAATGTATCCATTCACTCCAATACATTCAATGATTTACATAATCTTAAAACGTAAAACACATTTTCCTGTTGGTTCTCTACAATATCTCTAGATGTAGTTGATGGGATGAACCAATTGACCACTCTTTTGATGATGCAGGGACAAAATTAGTTGTCAGACATAACGAGCTTGTCACAGGTTTTATGTAGAATAATAAATTACACAGCTTCACTGACATCATGAATTGATGTGATCTATTTTGGTGAGTGGACACCTGGGGTGATTGATTTGTGAGTTGCCCGGGTCCCTGATTGACCGATGAGTGGCAACCCTGATTAGAAGCACCCGCTGCTCATTTGTTGTTCTTTACAAATGCTGTTTTGAATTAAAGTAAAGTGTACCTACCCACTGAAGAAGGCTGTAAAGCCGAAACGTGTATGTACGCTATCCCTAATGCAGTAAAAAAATGAGGTAAGCATTATGCGACATACAGTACCAGTCAAAAGTTTGGACACACCTACTCATTCAAGGGTTTTTCTTTTTTTTAAACTATTTTCTACAATGTAGAATAACAGTGAAGATGTCAAAACTATGATAAAACACATATGGAATCATGAAGTAACAAAAGCGTGTTAAACAAATCCAAAATTATTTTATATTTGAGATTCTTCAAAGTAGCCAGCCTATTGGGATACCTGGCCTGTGACCCAATATAGCAGTGTTGTCCACATGGGATGTAACTATTGGTACTGGAAGGCAAAGTGTTACCCAACTATATATTCTGCTCTATGTATTTCTGTCAAAAAAACTAACAACTGATTCACTGGAAAAACATAACAGAGAAAGAGGTTATCTATCAGCAGTCATATTTTCAGTCAGCAAAGACGCTTATTTAAGATAAGATTTAGAAGAAGTGAGAGTTGAGATTAACCTGAAATAAAACGTACTGTTGCATCCTTTTGTGTTGGTACAGTCAAAGTCTAACCAGTTCTCCTTTGTGTGTGTGTGATCAACTCCGTTATCATTGGGTCTTTTATATTTCCCATAAAATGACCAACCTAACTATACATCAGATATTTGTAGTCCTCTGGAAGGATGAGGCTCATCAGTGTCACTATGTTTGTAGTTTTGGCTTTTCGGATCATCTGGTTTTCTGGTTGGACGAGTGAGAAATGCATGATGACTTATGGAGGAAGGTTGCCTCTATTTTTTACCAGATATTGTTATGGTGGTAACGTTACAGTAAGCAGCTTGGATGTCGACAATATGACACTTCACCTATGAGAGAAGACACGGGTCTTCATCACAATGATTTCTCCAAATTCCACAAACTTGTTGAGTGCAGCATCTCAGGTCAACCGGCAGAGATTCTTTCATCTCATCTCTTCGTTGATGAGATGAAACAATTGAGCACTCAATTGATGATGCAGGGCCAACATTACTTGTCAGACATGACGAGCTTGTCGGAGGTTTTATGTACAGTAATAAATAACATATCTTCACTGACTATCTCATGAATTGATGTGATGTATTTAGGTGAGCGGACACCTGGGGTGATTGATTCCTGAGTTGCCCTTGGTGCCCGCTCCCATACCGTATAATTCTGTATCTTTTTGTGACTAATTTGTATACTGGTAGACCAGAGGGGCCACGTCCCTGATTGGCCGATGAGTGGCCACCCTGATTAAAAGCATTTTCTGCTCATCTGTTGTTATTTACAAATGCTGTTTTGAATGAAAGACTGAATAAGGCTGTAAATCCAAAACATCTATGTACGCTATCCCTGATGCAGTAAAACAATTAAAATATTGAATAATGAAATAAGCATTATGCTACATATTTTTGAGTACGAACCCATTACACCTCTTTGTTTTTATCTGAATTTGCACCAGCCAAACTTCTGGGAGAGCGCAATGTTTTTTGGGGGATTGGTCCTGTGGGCTGAGATTGCCACTATGAGTAGCCCAAACTGCATCGCTTCTAATGTAATTATATATGCAATCCCAAGTTTCTATTTACTGGAAAGTATTGTCTTGACTTTCCCTCATCTAAAGACCACAGGTAAAGATGTGTTTACAGGTTTTAAAAACAATTCATTTCTTAGCATGCCTCTAAATGACTGCAGATGAGATGCAATCAGGGTTGCCAGGTTAGCCAAATTTGCGTGGCAAATGACTAATCAAAACCTGCCCACAAGGCCTTAAAACAAACCATTTTTTTCCAGCAGCAAGAGAGAAGTTGACACATTTATCCAATAAACCCTTTTTCCATAACGTTATTGAGTTAATTAAACAGCGTTTGATATGCTTCGAAGTACGGTAATGGAATATTTTGACATTTTTTGTCACAAAATGCGCTCGCGTGTCACTCTTCGCATAGTGACCTGAACGCACGAACAAAACGGAGCTATTTGAATATAACTATGGATTATTTGGAACCAAAACAACATTTGTTGTTGAAGTAGAAGTCCTGGGAGTGCATTCTGATGAAGAACAGCAAAGGTAATCCAATTTTTCTTATAGTAATTCTGAGTTTAGTGAGCACCAAACTTGGTGGATTAGCTAGCCTGTGATGGCCGAGCTATCTACTCAGAATATTGCAAAATGGGCTTTCGCCGAAAAGCTATTTTAAAATCTGACACCGCGATTGCATAAAGGAGTTCTGTATCTATAATTCTTAAAATAATTGTTATGTTTTTTGTGAACGTTTATCATGAGTAATTTAGTAAATTCACCGGAAGTTTGCGGTGGGTATGCTAGTTCTGAACATCACATGCTGTCACATCCTGACCAGCAGAGGGAGTATTGTATTAGTATTTTGGTCAGGACGTGGCAGTGGGGTTTGTGTTGTATGGTTTATCTAGTTGTTCTGTTTCTTTGTTAGTCTGTGTGGCTCCCGATCCTGATTGGGAGTCATATATTAGGAGTGTGTTTTTCACCTGGGGTTTGTGGGTTGTTGTCTTTTGCACTGCTAGTTATTTAGCCTGCGAAACTGTCGTCTGTCGTTCTTTTGTTTATTGTTTTTCCCGTGTTCACATTTATTTAATCAATTAATATGATGAGCACGCAACCCGCTGCGTATTGGTCCACTTTTTCCGACAGCGATTTCTCTCTATCTTCAGACGAAGAGGAGCGTGACACATGCTAATGTCAAAAGCTGGGTTTTGATATAAATATGAACTTGATTGAACAAAACATGCATGTATTGTATAACATAATGTCCTAGGAGTGTCATCTGATGAAGATCATCAAAGGTTAGTGCTGCATTTAGCTGTGGTTTTGGTTTTTGTGACATATATGCTTGCTTTGAAAATGGCTATGTGATTATTTTTGGCAGGGTACTCTGACATAATCTAATGTTTTGCTTTCGCTGTAAAGCCTTTTTGAAATCGGACAATGTGGTTAGATTAACGAGAGTCTTGTCTTTAAAATGGTGTAAAATAGTAATATGTTTGAGAAATTGAAGTTATAGCATTTTTGAGGTATTTGTATTTCGTGCCACGCTCTACCATTGGATATTGGTGAGACGTTATAGCGGAACGTCTGTCCCTAAAAGGTTAATCACCTGAGGTAGAATACCTCATGATAAGCTGTAGACCACATATTCTACCAAGAGAGTTCTCGTCTATATTATTCGTAGCTGTCTATTTACCACCACAAACCGATGCTGGCACTAAGACCGAACTCAATGAGCAGTATAAGGCCGTGAGCAAACAAGAATATGCTCATCCAGAAGCAGCATTGAGGAGTATACCACCTCAGTCACTGGCTTCATCAATAAGTGCATCGACGATGTCGTCCCCACATTGCCAAGTGGAGTGGTTTCAAGTTACTTGTCCACAAAAAACTATCATGGTCCAAACACAATTTTTTTTTTTAAAGAAAAAAAAATCTTCATCCAGTTTGAGGTAAGTAATCGCTGTTGTGATATCCATAAACTCTTTTTCAGTCATAAGAGATGGTGGCAGAAATATTATGTACAAATTAAGTTACAAACAAAAAAAACACAAAATAGCACAATTGGTAAGGAGCCCGTAAAACGGCAGCCATCTCCTCTGGCGCCATTCGTAATGAATATAGAAAGACAAATCCCCTTTATATCGCGCAGTGATTTCTAAAACATTGGTTCTGCAATAAATCACTGGGAGTAATATTTAGGGTGCAACTTTCTTTAGACTTTTTCTTATCAATACAAATCATCGCAATGAATCTCCTGTGGCTGTTTTTTATACTGTGAAAGAAAACTGGTTGGAATTATTGTGGAGGCTACCTGCCTTGTGACCCAATTTAGCCCTGTTGTAGGTACGGGATGCAACTATTGGTATTCTAAGGTAATGTGTTACCCAACTATTTGTGTGGTGGCCTAGGGAAACACTTCACATAGCCAAATTTTGACTTTGCGATTTTTGAATAGTTATGTAAACTACAAACTGTCCCAAATACAGATATTTTTAAATAGCTGAGATATCTTTACCAGAACCCAAGTTATGAGCTTTTAAAGTCGACTTCTGATGAAAAGTTAAAACAGATTTCAAAGATTCCATTACGTTTTTGAGAGAATAATACCAACAGTCAGTTTGATCATTTCAAAAGAGATTGTCACTATATATATATATATACATACATACACACTGCTCCAAAAAATAAAGGTAACACCAAAATAACACATCTGAATGAATGAAATAATCTTATTAAATACCTTTTTCTGTACATTGTTGAATGTGCTGACAACAAAATCACACAAAAATAATCAATGGAAATCCAATTTATCAACCCATGGAGGTCTGGATTTGGAGTCACACTCAAAATTAAAGTGGAAAACCACACTACAGGCTGATCCAACTTTGATGTAATGTCCTTAAAACAAGTCAAAATGAGGCTCAGTAGTGTGTGTGGCCTCCACGTGCCTGTATGACCTCCCTACAACGCCTGGGCATGCTCCTGATGAGGTGGCGGATGGTCTCCTGAGGGATCTCCTCCCAGACCTGGACTAAAGCATCCGCCAACTCCTGGACAGTCTGTGGTGCAACGTGGCGTTGGTGGATGGAGCGAGACATGATGTCCCAGATGTGCTCAATTGGATTCAGGTCTGGGGAACGGGTGGGCCAGTCCATAGCATCATTGCCTTCCTCTTGCAGGAACTGCTGACACACTCCAGCCACATGAGGTCCAGCATTGTCTTGCATTAGGAGGAACCCAGGGCCAACCTATGGTCTCACAAGGGGTCTGAGGATCTCATCTCGGTACCTAATGGCAGTCAGGCTACCTCTGGAGAGCACATGGAGGGCTGTGCGGCCCCCCAAAGAAATGCCACCCCACACCATGACTGACCCACCGCCAAACCGGTCATGCTGGAGGATGTTGCTGGCAGCAAAACGTTCTCCACGGCGTCTCCAGACTCTGTCACGTCTGTCACATGTGCTCAGTGTGAACCTGCTTTCATCTGTGAAGAGCACAGGGCGCCAGTGGCGAATTTGCCAATCTTGGTGTTCTCTGGCAAATGCCAAACGTCCTGCACGGTGTGAGCTGCACTACCTGAGCCACTTTGCGTGGGTTGTAGACTCCGTCTCATGCTACCACTAGAGTGAAAGCACCGCCAGCATTCAAAAGTGACCAAAACATCAGCCAGGAAGAATAGGAACTGAGAAGTGGTCTGTGGTCACCACCTGCAGAACCACTCCTTTATTGGTGGTGTCTTGCTAATTGCCTATAGTATATATATATATATAAGTATATATAATTATTTATTTTTAACGGCAACTGCTGGTATTGTTTGTGTTAAATGTGACGCACCACCTGGATTCGGTCTTATGTAGCAAAATATGAAATTGTGTTTTTTTTTTTTACATTGGATAAAATTAGAGACTCAGCTTCAAAATGGTATATCATCCACTGCATTTGAGGAACAATGGGAAAGTAATTCTGCTTTGAAAGTTGATCAACTTGTAAACTCACTTTTGAGAAAATCACCTTGTAATGTTTTGGTATCTAGTGAAGAGCTCTTCTTTGTCTATACCCATTCAGCATCGTTCACACCCTCTTAAGCTTTAGCCCCACCCATCTCGTTTCACTCTCGGAGCACACACTTTGATTTGTTTACCTCTGGATAACATGAAAACAGCCTAACCAGCTCTGCTGGCAACAATTTCATTCCGCTTTTTTGCAAATGTTTACTGACACCGGCCATATTCAACAGGTGTTGTACACACGTCACGTAACGTTAGTTAACGAGCCAGCCAGCTAACGTTAGCTAGTTAAACAACAATGAACAAAGTGCCAACAATGAACAAAGTGCCAACAATGCCTAACATTAGGCTCTAACTAGAAAAGCAAACAGCTCTGGGAAACTAATAATAATGTCCACTAGGGACCCAGGCAGCTAATGTTAGCTAGCTAGCTAACAGTACACTTTAGCTTAAGACATATAGCTAGCTAGCTAGGTAAACAATGAAACTAGCTAGGTAAACATCGTTTAAGATCATACATGTCACGGAACATTAGCTAATGAGCCAGCCAGTTAACTAGCCAGCTAGTTAAACAACAATGAACTAAGTGCCAACAATGCCACAGTGCGGGGAGCTAACCAACCAGGTCTAATGTTAGCTAGCTAATATAATTTCAATAACCTTCATGTGCTCATAATTTAACAATTTTATTCGTATTTACAGATGACATACAAGTTTGTTATTAAAGCACACGAAAGTTCACATGTTTGAGAAGGCATTTCTGCCCAAAAAAAAAAAATAATAAAAAAATATTTTTACGTTCTAACGGCTCTCCTGTGAAGTCGTGACATGCGACATACGCCTAGTTTCCTGAATCGGGTCACAAATAATAATTACTAGAATGAATTATTATACTGTACAATAGTAGATACAATGCCTTGCAAAGGTATTCATCCCCCTTGGCGTTTCTCCTATTTTGTTGCATTACAACCTTTAATTTAAATAGATTGTCACGAGCGGATAGAACTGTTTTAGGGTGAGTCAAGCGCAGGAGACTGAGGTCCGTTGGAACAAACTTGATTTAATAAATCCAAAGGCAAAATCCATATACGGCTGGGAGCACAACAGTCAAAAAGACTAAAAGAAGCTCCGCTCAACAAAGGGCAGACGGGGCGCAGCCCGGCAACCTTAATGCCTATACAATAAGTCGTAACCCAAACAATTTAACACCACACGTAACAAAGAACAATCCCGCACGAATCCTAACTAAACACAGACAGACTAAATACCCTCCCACTAATGACAAACATGAAACAGGTGCAATCAAAAAACAGAAATAACTAACAGACACTGAAACACAGATCTGTGGCAGCTAGTAGGCCGGCGACGACGAACGCCGAGCACCGCCCGACCGAGGAGAGGCGCCACCTTCTGTGGACGTTGTGACATAGATTTTTATTTGGATGTAATGTAATGGACATAGACAAAAGAGTCCACATTGGTGAAGTGAAATGAAAAAAATTACTTGTTTCAAAAAATTTAAAGAAATAAAAAAATGGAAAAGTGGTGCCTGCATATGTATTCACCCCCTTTGCTATGAAGCCCCTAAATAAGATCTGTTACAACCAATTACCTTCAGAAGTCACATAATTACTTAAATAAGTGTCACATGATCTCAGTATATATATACACACCTGTTCTGAAAGGCCCCAGAGTCTGCAACACCACTAAGCAAGGGGCACCACCAAGAAAGCGGCACCATGAAGACCAAGGAGCTCTCCAAACAGGTCAGGGACATAGTGTTGGAGAAGTACAGATCAGGGTTGGTTATAAATAAATATCTGAAACTTTGAACATCCCACAGAACACCATTAAATCCATTATTAAAAAATGTAAAGAATATGGCACCACATCAAACCTGCCAAGAGAGGGCCGCCCTCCAAAACTCACAGACCAGGCAAGGAGGGCATTAATCAGAGAGGCAACAAAGAGACCAAAGATAACCCTGAAGGAGCTGCAAAGCTCCACAGCGGAGATTGGAGTATCTGTCCATAGGACCACTTTAAGCCGTACATTCCACAGAACTGTGCTTTACGGAAGAGTGGCCAGAAAAAAGCCATTGCTTAAAGAAAAAAATAAGCAAACACACTTGGTGTTCGCCAAAAGGCATGTGGGAGACTCCCCAAACATATGGAAGAAGGTACTCTGGTCAGATGAGACTAAAATTGAGCTTTTTGGCCATCAAAGAAAACGCTATGTCTGGTGCAAACCCAACACCTCTCATCACCCTGAGAACACCATCCCCACAGTGAAGCATGTTGGTGGCAGCATCATGCTGTGGGGATGTTTTTCATCGGCAGCAACTGGGAAACTGGTCAGAGTTGAAGGAATGATGGATGGCGCTAAATACACGGAAATTCTTGAGGGAAAGTGAGTGAGCTCGCCAGGCCCCCCTGCTTCCACCGGCTCGTCGGGCTTTCATGACTTAGCCGGATCGCCAGGCTCCCCTGCCTCAGCCGGCTCATCGGGCTTTCATGCCTCTGCTGGATCGCCAGGCTACCCTGCTTCCACCGGCTCATCAGGCTTTCATGCCTCAGCCAGATCGCCAGGCTCCCCTGCCTCAACCGATCTGTCAAGTTCCCGCGCCCCAGCTTACTCGACAGTTTCCCGTGCCTCAGCTGGCGTGACAGGTTCTCGCGCATCAGCAGGGGTGACCGGTCCGCTCCTGATCCCCGGGTTCGTCCCCTTTGGAAGCGTCCTGCAGCTGGAGCCACGCGTCGGGGAGGGTGTACTGTCACATATACTCCCTCTCCGGCCTCGAGGTGATTAGCTGATGAAGTTGAAATGATGCGGGATTAGTGGAGGCAGCGCCTGTTTTATTTGGTTTTAAACCAATATTTTTGTCGTACGAAAATCTCGGAACCTTTCATTTGTTTGACCGTTCTCTAGGTCATGTAACTGTTTGTTTCATGCAATATGTTTTCTGGACTTCACAGGAGAGATGATGCTCTCCGGTTTTGTGATGAAAGAAAGGTGTGGTTGAATTTATTCTGCCACTGTCTTCTTATTGTCTCGGCCTTAGGCCTATATATCACAGTGTCAAGGCATATAAACGAACAGGTTATAGAGAAAACAACGCAATTATCACAACACACACTGTTCAACAAAAAAATCTGTCTTGGCTTCCCAGGTGATTTAACCCACACACTGCTATTGCCTTCCAACAAGTTTAGGATATCGATTGCGTTGCAATCTAAAATCAAAATAATTCTTAACTGAAATTACTTGAATACTCATGAATACAAACAGACACCTCACAAGTCCTCAACTGGCAGTTTCATTAAATAGTACCCTCAAAACAACAGTCTCAACGTTAACAGTGAAGAGGCAACTCCGGGATGGTGGCCTTCTAGGCAGAGTTGCAAAGAAAAATACTTATCTGACTGGCCAATAAAAAGAAAGGTTTAAGATGGGCAAAAGAACACAGACACTGGACAGAGGAACTTGTTTCTCAAACTAGACACTTTTAATGTACTTGTTCTCTTGCTCAGTTGTGCGCAGTTGGGCCTCCCACTACTCTTTCTATTCTGGTTAGAGCCTGTTTGCGCTGTTCTGTGAAGGAAGTAGTACACAGCGTTGTACGAGATATTCAGTTTCTTAGTAATTTCTCCCATGGAATAGCCTTCATTTCTCAGAACAAGAATAGACTAACGAGTTTCAGAAGAATGTTCTTTGTTTCTGGCCATTTTGAGCCTGCAATCGAACCCACAAATGCTGATGCTCCAGATACTCAACTAGTCTAAAGAAGGACAGTTTTATTGCTTTTTTAATCAGAACAACTGTTTTCAGTTGTGCTAACATAATTGCAAAATGGTTTCTAATGATCAATTAGCCTTTTAAAATGATAACTTGGATTAGCTAACACAACATGCCATTGGAACACAGGAGTGATGGTTGCTGATAATGGGCCTCTGTACGCCTATGTAGATATTCCATGAAAAATCAGCTACAATAGTAATTTACAACATTAACAATGTCTCCACTGTATTTCTGATAAATTTTATGTTATTTTAATGGACAACAAATGTGCATTTCTTTCAAAAACAAGGACATTTCTAAGTGACCCCAAACGGTAGTGTATTTCTGTCAAATTACATTCTGTTCACCTTTAAAAATAAACAGATTCACTTGAAAACCAAACCTGCTGTTCATGCCTCTTTCTCAGCAGTCACATTTTCACTCAGAAGAATAAAATAAATATTCAAAGATTTAGAAGAAGTGAGAGTTGAGATTAATCTAAAATAAATCTTACTGTGGCATCCCTTTCTGTTGGTGCAGTCAAAGTCTAACCAGTTTTCCTGTGTGTGTGTGTGTGTGTGTGTGTGTGTGTGTGCGCGTGTGTGTGTGTTGGGGGGTGCAAGTGTGCGGTGAAGTTTCTAGTGAATTGTCTTTCCTCTCAACATTGATATGGAAACATTTAAAGTCTGTGACGACTATCTCAGCTGTCACACTGAGCTGCAACTCCCGTAGCAGTGTCTGTGGCTTAATCTTGGAAAAAATTTGCTCGACCGTCAGACAGTCCAGAAACCAGCTCAACTATCATTGGATTTGTTGGACTTACCACACAATTAGCAGTCTAACTGGATACAGTGGATATTTGTAGTCCTCTGGAAGGATGAGGCTCATCAGTGTCACTCAGTTTGGAGTTATGGCTCTTTGGATCATCTGTGTCTCCAGTTGGACTAGTGACAAATGTGTGATGACTGATGGTTTTACAAATCTGTGGAGGGGCGATGATTGTCACAATGGTAACCTTACAGTGAGCTGCATGGATGTCGACAATGTGCCACTTCACCTAGCCATTTTCCCCATTTCCATCCAGACCCTGTGTGTCGAGATGAGAAACAAATCCATTCTGCATCCCAACGATTTCTCCAGATTCGACAAACTGGTTGAGCTAGGCATCTCAGGTCAACCGGCAGAGATTCTTCCAGGTGCTTTCAGGGGGCTATTTGGACTTCAGACACTGAGTCTTACTTGCTCTTTAAACTTATCCATTCATTCAAATACATTCAAGGATTTACATAATCTTAAACAATTAAGAATATCTTCATGTTCGTTTTCTGTAATAGCTCTAGATGCATTTGATGGTATGAAACAATTGACCACTCTTACGATAATACAGCACGAAAATAATTTGTTGTCAGACATAAAGAGCCTGTCAGGGGTTTTATGTAGAATAGCTAATAACACATCTTCACTGACATCTCTGGTCCTGTGGGCTGAAATTGCCTCTCTGAATAGCCCAAAGTGTATCGTGTCTAACGGGACTACTTATGAGACCCCAAGTTTCTATGGTCTTCAAGATATTTTCTTGAATTTCCCTGATCTAAAGATCGTAGGTAAAGGTGTGTTTGAAGGTTTTAAAAACATTTCATTTCTGTCCATGCCTCTAAATAATGTACTGCAGATGCAACTACTGCAGTCGGGTGTCAGCAAAGTGGAATCATTTCAATTCAGGCAGGAGGATAGTGACTTAGAGTCGATATGTGAAATAGTCTATCAACTCTCAACTTCTTATGTTTCAATAACTACGGATCATATCAACTTCTCAATTTCTGCCATTCAAAATTGCATGACACTTCGAAAAATGAGCCTTGAAAATAGCCTTGAGTCTTTTTCACAAAGATTTATTGATCTGAGCTTTATCCATGGCTTGAGGAATCTCCAGGTTTTGACTGTTTCTCAATTTTCCATGAACAATACAAGATTTACATCCCTTTGCAAAACTCAACCTAGTCCTATCTTGTGGTTAAAAGTAATGTCATTGTATTTTAGTAGTATTTTTAGCATACATCGTAGACAGTTCTTTTGCATGAAAAACCTGGAAGAACTTAACTTGAAATATAATCGAATCTCCACCATCGACAACTTTGCCTTTCTGGGATTGCAGAAGTTAAAGGTTTTAAATCTAGGTCATAACCAGTTATCTGAAATCAAATCATTTAATTTCTTTGATCTGCACTGCTTAGAGTACCTCAATCTGGAGGCAAATCCATTGGTGCACATTGAGGCATTATCTTTTGCTCACCTTAGTTCAATACAGAGTGTGTCTCTGGGAGACCTGAACTTCCCTCCAGAATCCAAGATTGAGCTGAATCTGACATGTGTATTTGGCAGCATACCTCGGGGACTAACATACCTCTACATCAGCTCTGGCAGAAGGCCCATGACTCTTATTATTGGGGGCGATGGTGCCCCAAACCCAGGCTTGGGCCTGCATGTCCACGGCGAGACAGTGTCTTTTCAGGAATGTGAGAGGCCTTTCTTTAGGGCTGTCGTTGAGCTAACTGCAAGGACAGAGTGGATCCTGTGTGGGTCCATCTTTGCTGGGAGCTACTTCAAGTTCCTTCAACGCTTCAAGCTAGAATCAAAGCTCTCAACTTTATTTGTGGATCTAACCAGCCTGAATACACTTGTGCACTTGAGGGATTTGCAACTTACAGGAGTAGACCTCAATCGGCAGACTGGTCTTGCGATCATGTTTCACAATTTGACCAGACTGGAGACTCTGATGCTCCTTGGCTGCAGGATCGACTACCTGGAAAAGGACCTGAGCAAAGACTTACAGTCAATGAGAGAATTACGTTTGGTTATTAACAATGAGCTTACAATCATGGAAGAATTCCCTGAGCCCCTGAAAAGCCTAAAGTATCTGGTTATACAAGATCTACTTTTACAATGCAGTTGCGACAATGCTTGGTTTGATAACTGGGCGAAAGGGAATCGACAAGTTCAGGTCATGTTTTTGCAAACTACATTGGGAATGAAGGAAATAAATTGCATAGGTGAGCATGGCACTCAGAACTTCCTCAAATTCTCCCAAATCCACTGTTCAATGGACGTAGGATTCATTTTGTTTGTTTCTAACACCCTGGGTCTCCTGCTCTTCATGCTGGTGGTGCTGCTACATCACCTGGCTGGCCAGTATCTGCTGGCTCTATTTTACATCACTCGCGGCTGGTTGGAAGAGGCCGTGTTTCGGAACAACAAGAGACGCTACAGGTACGACGCCTTTGTCTCTTACAGTGGGAAAGATGAGCGCTGGGTGGTGGAGGAGCTTCTGCCCAACATGGAACAACGAGGTCCTCCTTTCCTGCGCCTGTGTCTGCACAGTAGAGACTTCCAGCTGGGGAAGGACATTGTGGACAACATCACAGATTGTCTCTACAGCAGCCGCCGGACTGTATGCTTGGTCAGCCGCCACTACCTCCGCAGCAACTGGTGCTCTTTGGAGATGAAGCTAGCCACTGACCGGCTGCGGGTGGAGCAAAGGGACATCCTCATCCTGGTCTTCTTGGAAGACATCTCTCCTCGCCAGCTGTCTGCCCACCACAGGCTGGCCAGACTGGTGAAGACCAGGACCTACCTGGACTGGCCAAACGAGCCAGAACAATACCAAGATTTTTGGGACCGACTTTGGGCTACGCTGGCGCCAAAACATGGCCAGTGACATGAATACATTTAAAAACTAAAGTCCAAGTTTTATGAATGGATTGTAACTTAGCTAGGGAAATATATAATGTATCTCCTGTACAAAAAGCCAAAAAGAGCTAAACATGAGTGTCAAACTTTTTTCAAATATTTTTTCGAATCATTATTCTGTATGTCGTTATCGTATGTTAATGTCTGCTTCAAATTACTCTAATTAAATACTTTGAGTTGAGTTTCCAGTGGTTTTTGTTTTGTTGGTAACACTTTGAACCTGCCATTTTGACATATTAATAGCAGAGTAGAGATGCATCATAAACCATCATGACACATTTCTTAGGTGCATCTCAATTGTCCAAAGGAGCTTCCTCTACTCAGCTTCTCTCTTTAATCTGCTATGATCTGAAAACTATTTTGGGTAAGCGTGGGGATTCGAAGAGGAAATTACTTTAGACAATTGAGATACACTTCTAAACCAGATAAGACTTCCTGTGTGTTCTTGTGCTACAGCGCCCCCTGAAGTTATGTCACTGCCATACACTTCCTCTAGACTGACAGAGATAATTCCACTGTGTTACTGCGAGCTGAGGGGTCTGTCTGGAGGGCTGAGACACAGAGTTAAATTATGTTTGTGGGTTGTGTCCAACCTGCCCAATCAACCCAATTTACAACAGCAGCCCCTTGACCAGCCCCTTGATCCATGTCAATGGAGATACTGTAAGAGTGAGAGGAAGAGGGAAGTAGTGAGAGAGTGTCACCCTGTTATGAGTAGGTCACCTCGACACCATGCTAGCCTGGCTCAGAACTTGTATCTATAGATTTAATTGCTATTGGGATTTTAACCACACACACAGCATACTTCAATATCTTTCCCCTTTACTTTGACATACCTTTCACGTACATGCCCTTTCCTTTAACATTTTGACAGTCTCACCTAGAAGACACTATTACCTACATAAACTTACAGTAAAATTGCCCAGAAAAAGTGTCAACTACATTTAGTTTTCAGCGTAAAAACACAGATGCATGCATAAACACGGACGCATGCAAGCGCACACAGACACACACACCAAGGCCTGGCGGACTGAAGAAGCTGAGTGCCCTTTAGCTAAGAACTATATTCACTGAGCTTGTCTGATGCTTTAAGCACACAATTTGATTAAATAATTAAGACACAAATGGCTAGAGGGAGTCCGACCAGCAATTGATTTGATTGTGCTGGGCCAGGCTCAGATTTTCTGCATTGTGTTTAAAAAAAAAGACAGCAAGTGACTGTCACCTGTTCTCTCTCTCTTCCAAAGACCTGTTCTCACGGGACTAGTATTACTTGAGAATGTTGGTTATATAATTATTACTCCAGAATGTCCGTTATTCCAGAGGACGACCCCCAGCAAAACTAGAATAGTCCCAGTAAGCAAAATTACGTTGAAAATACGTCTACAATACGTATATTCCAGACATTGAAGTTAGGATCAATTTAGGTTCTGAATGAAATGTGAAAAGGTATTTTCCGTATGTTTAAAATATATATTTTCCACAACGCTGAAAAGGCATCTTTTCCCGACTTTGATAAATATGCATTTTCCAGACCAGACCAAAAACCAATGTCTATGGATATAGAAATCAAGGCCAGTCCGGAACTGCACCAAAAAAAGACATCCAAAAAGCATCGGCCTTTGCTTACTGAGTTGTAGCCTACAGTGTTGCCTGTAATTGCATTTTATGAATGGACCTCTATGTGGTAAGACTACCGTTTCTAAAACACCAAAAAATGACTTCCGGACCGGACCAAAAAACGACGTCCAAAAGAAGTCTGCTCGTGCTTACTAGGGTGTAGGCTACTATATCGGTCCGCAATGGAATTTTATGAATGCCCATCCATGTAGCAGGCTCACGGTTTGTTAATCAGGCCAATGCATTGGCTTTATTAGTGTTGATTCCTGTGACTAATCAATTTGGCTATTTAAGCACTGAATATCAGCTACTCAACTTTATCAGGAGTTATTGCGACCCTATTTGCAATGTGTTTACACAGCGGGAAATGCAGAGGCATTTTCTTTTTCGCTATGATCAGTTTGTCAAAAAATTTTACATATACAAACATGAAACCACTGATCATGACAATGGGTGAAACTACTAGACAACAGTTGTGATTGTCCATTCTATAATGTCCGTTTTACTTTGACCTGTCCTGTTTTTAGGATATGTTACTTTGTTAACATCGTTTTCTATTTGATTGAGCACCATTTAGGTTAGGCTATTTGATCGGAGAAACCTGCATGATGTAAAAAGTGTATCCTATATCTGCTACATGATTAATGTAAAAAAAAAAAAATCTGACTGAACGTTGGTGGAGCGCTGCAGAGATGCATCTCTCAAACATCACCTTGGAGAAGCTCGCTAGGAATGGACAAGCTAAATATTTTGCGCCCCTGCTTTTGACAAAGTGGGCACTGCTTATCAAACGGCGGCATCAGCGCTCGCCTAAAAAGCCCATATGCACCTGGTTGAGAGAAATTGTAATTGTTTTTGGACAGAATTCTGTGAGGTTTTTATGTGTTGTTGGAGCTGTGTCTTGGCCAGTTTATCTCAGAAAATGCCGCCCTCGTCAATCATAATCACATCAATAAATTGGTTATAACAAACTCTGAACAACGTAACACTTGACAGCAAAATGCATGCAGAGGACGTGCTAAACTCAAAACGGGAATATTTACACGTTTCTCAGGAGGTAAAGGGAAAGTCAGATGTGTGGAAAAAATGTGACTAGTTGTGGAAAATACTGGAGATCAAGAAAAAGAAGGTAAGGAGGAAGCGTGTGTACAGATTACAATATATTTTTTCTGACTGTTTGGAACAATGTAAACAACACTAAAGTATAAGCTTACCAGAGAGTCTGCTGTAACGTTTTTTTTGTTAAGCCTTTATTACAGCAAAGACTAAACAGTCACATTCATTCCTGAATGCAATTTCCAAAATGGAATGATTTATTTATCATTTAAGCTAATTACTCAAGGCAGGCTTTATTTTCTTTAAAAACTAAAATGCTAGATTGTATTTTAAATCAAATGTATGTATTTTTTTATTTAACTAGGCAAGTCAGTTAAGAACAAATTCTTATTTACAATGACGACCTATCAAAAGTCCTGCAGGGATTAAATATATATATATATATATATATATATATATATATATATACATTAAATAAAAATATAGGACAAAACACATAAAGACAAAAGAGACAACACAACACTACATAAAGAGAGACCTAAGACAACAACATAGCATAGCAGCAGCACATGACAACACAGCATGGTAGCAACACAACATGACAACATTGTAGCAACACAACATGGCAAATGAATCCTATGCTGTGTGATGACATGAACGAATGAATGATTGATTGATACAGTAGCCTATAGAAGTATTGAAATGTAGGCCTACGTAAGTTATGGTATTAAGACTAAACTAATCAAATCAAATTTTTTTGGTCACATACACATGATTAGCAGATGTTAATGCGAGTGTAGCGAAATGCTTGAGCATCTAGTTCCGACAGTAATATTTAACAACTACCTAATACACACAAATCTAAAGGGGTTAATGAGAATATGTACAGTACATATAAATATATGAATGAGCAATATATATATATAACAATTCTCTTTGCTGCTGCTCAACTAAAGAAATCTCGGTCGACCAACAGCCCATCAACTAAACAGTCGACCAGTCGACTAAATGGGGTCATCCCTATTTTACCTAATCTATGTGTTGCTCTTTAATTAATAGGGGATGGCAGGAAATAGGAAAGTGGACAAGATGAATAGACAGTAAGCAGAACCAGATACATTTTCTCAAGATGACCCTGTCTGATGAACCTAAACATTAAAAAGCATGGGAAGGGAGCATCTTGACCCATCAGAGAGGTTAAGCTCGACTCTTAAAGCCCACAATGTATTTTGTCAGATGCTGCATGGGCCATTTTTGGTCCTCTTGACCGATTGTCTATCAGATGTCTTAGATGATATAGACTAACTTGTATGCCCTGTGTTCACTGGAATATAGAGAGGAAGCACACAGGTCAGAAGTGTAATGACTGTGTAATACATTTGTAATAACTGATTATTACTTACCTCTGTAATGGAAGGCTTTCGATTCTGAGACAATATCATTTTGAGTTGTATTAAAGCTTTAACATGAATAATTTGATGTCAACATAGAGGCATATTATCTCTTTTTAGTGACGTTTGAATTGATATTGCATGTCTCTCAAATGAACAGTTGAGGGCAGGCTTGTACCATACAGTAGTTTGTCATGGGAAACCAATTCCACTTCAAATGGGGTGGAATGTCCCTTACAAAAATGTACCCTGGTAGCTAGTAAAAAAAAATTTAAATCATGTTTTTTTCAGTCACTACAATGGCAGGAAAATACCATGGTAGTGGTGCAAATTCCATGATATTTTCCTGCCATGGTAGTGACCAAAAAAACATGAGTGTACCATGGTAATGTAGTATTTTTCATTGTACTACCATGGCAGGAAAATACCATTGTATTTGCACCAGTACCATGGTATTTTCCTGCCATGTTAGTGACTGAAAAAACAGCATTTTTTCCATTGTACTAGCTACCATGGTACACAAATGAACCATGGTAGTACAGTGAAAAAAATACCATGGTTTTGTACTACCAGCATGTAGTGAAACATGAAAGCATAGTAGTTGTTTACAAAGTATTATGATGGTCTGTGTCCCACCGTTTTTCAGGTGAAGTGACCAAAAACGTAGTAATTTATGATACTCACATTATTCAACATTGACTACTCGCTCTGCAATGGCGAAGTGTAGGCCTAGTACATTCTTAAACCCCATTTAGGTTATAGTGAAAAACCACAACACATGGGGTAGTAGTGTAGTGTACCCTCTTAAACCTTGGGACCTGGATAGGCTGAATAGTCTGAGAAGAATGAATAGAGTCTGAAACCTTGAACATTTTAAATAGTTTGTTGAAGAGAGAAGCACCAGAAACTCAGTTTTCAGTTGACTCTTTCTCGCTCAACTGATGTGGCTACTCTTATACAATTCTAAATAGCTAACATACAACAACACAAAACACTTGTAAAAAGGTATTAATTATCATCTTATCTCAAAGATACATTTCCATAATGTAATTCTCAACATATTCCTAAAAACAGCAAGTTACAATGTTTCCCTTTGTTTACACCGTGTGAAGTTCGTTGGTCCCGTCGATGACTACAAAAGGCTAGCTTGACTGGAGCTAACTTTAGGTGACGTTAGGTTCTATGCTAACAGGCTTTTATACATTTATTAAACTTTCAAAACATCATCAAAAATAACAACAATTATCTCATTATCAAATGAAAATGTATTAGTCACATGCACCGAATACAACAGGTGTAGACCTTACAGTGAAGTGCTTACTTATGAGCCCCTAACCAACAATGCAGTTTAAAAAAATACGAATAAGAATAAGAAATAAAAGTAACAAGTAATTAAAGAGCAGCAGTAAAATAATAGCGAGACTATATACAGGGGGGTACCGGTACAGAGTCAATGTGTGGGGGCACCGGGTAGTTGAGGTAATATGTACATGTAGGTAGAGTTATTAAAGTGACTATACATAGATGAAAACAACAGAGCGTAGCAGCGGTGTAAAAGAGGGGGTGGGGGCAATACAAATAGTCTGGGTGGCCATTTGAGTAGATGTTCAGGAGTCTTATGGCTTGGGGTAGAAGCTGTTTAGAAGTCTCTTGGACCTAGATGTGGCGCTCAGGTACCGCTTGCCATGCGGTAGCAGAGAGAACAGTCTATGACTAGCGTGGCTGGAGTCTTTTAGGGCCTTCCTCTGACAAACTTCACAGTAGGCACTATGCATTCGGGCAGGTAGCGTTCTCTTGGCATCCGTCAAACCCAGATTAATCCATCAGACAGTGAAGCGTGATTCATCAACCCAGAAAACGTGTTTCCACTGCTCCAGAGTCCAATGGCGGCAAGCTTTACACCACTCCAGCAGATGCTTGGCATTGCGCATGGTGATCTTAGGCTTGTGTGCAGCTGCTCGGCCATGAAACTCATTTCATGAAACTCCAGACGAGCAGTTCTTGAGCTGACGTTACTTCAAGAGGCAGTTTGGAACTCGGTAATGTGTGTTCCAACCAAGGACAGACGATTTTTATGCGCTGTGCTTCAGCACTCGCCAGTCTCATTCTGTGTGCTTGTGTGGCCTACCACTTTGGGGCTGAGCCGTTGTTGCTCCTAGATGTTTCAATTTCACAATAACATCACTTACATACAGTGGGGCAAAAAAGTATTTAGTCAGCCACCAATTGTGCAAGTTCTCCCACTTAAAAAGATGGGAGAGGCCTGTAATTTTCATCACAGGTACACGTCAACTATGACAGACAAAATGAGAAAAGAAAATCCATAAAATCACATTGTAGGATTTTTAATGAATTTATTTGCAAATTATGGTGGAAAATAAGTATTTGGTCAATAACAAAAGTTTCTCAAAATTTTGTTATATACCCTTTGTTGGCAATGACACAGGTCAAACGTTTTCTGTAAGTCTTCACAATGTTTTCACACACTGTTGCTGGTATTTTGGCCCATTCGTCCATGCAGATCTCCTCTAGAGTAGTGATGTTTTGGGGCTGTCGCTGGGCAACACGGACTTTCAACTCCCTCCAAAGATTTTCTATGGGGTTGAGATCTGGAGACTGGCTAGGCCACTCCAGGACCTTGAAATGCTTCTTACGAAGCCACTCCTTCGTTGCCCGGTCGGTGTGTTTGGGATCATTGTCATGCTGAAAGACCCAGCCACGTTTCATCTTCAATGCCCTTGCTGATGGAAGGAGGTTTTCACTCAAAATCTCATGATACATGGCCCCATTCATTCTTTCCTTTACACGGATCAGTCGTCCTGGTTCCTTTGCATAAAAACAGCCCCAAAGCATGATGTTTCCACCCCCATGCTTCACAGTAGGTATGGTGTTCTTTGGATGCAACTCAGCATTCTTTGTCCTCCAAACACGACGAGTTGAGTTTTTACCCAAAAGTTATATTTTGGTTTCATCTGACCATATGACATTCTCCCAATCCTCTTCTGGATCATCCAAATGCTCTCTAGCAAACTTCAGACGGGCCTGGACATGTACTGGCTTAAGCAGGGGGACACGTCTGGCACTGCAGGATTTGAGTCCCTGGCGGCGTAGTGTGTTACTGATGGTAGGCTTTGTTACTTTGGTCCCAGCTCTCTGCAGGTCATTCACTAGGTCCCCCCGTGTGGTTCTGGGATTTTTGCTCACCGTTCTTGTGATCATTTTGACCCCACGGGGTGAGATCTTGCGTGGAGCCCCAGATCGAGGGAGATTATCAGTGGTCTTGTATGTCTTCCATTTCCTAATAATTGCTCCCACAGTTGATTTCTTCAAACCAAGCTGCTTACCTATTGCAGATTCAGTCTTCCCAGCCTGGTGCAGGTCTACAATTTTGTTTCTGGTGTCCTTTGACTGCTCTTTGGTCTTGGCCATAGTGGAGTTTGGAGTGTGACTGTTTGAGGTTGTGGACAGGTGTCTTTTATACTGATAACAAGTTCAAACAGGTGCCATTAATACAGGTAACGAGTGGAGGACAGAGGAGCCTCTTAAAGAAGAAGTTACAGGTCTGTGAGAGTCAGAAATCTTGCTTGTTTGTAGGTGACCAAATACTTATTTTCCACCATAATTTGCTAATAAATTCATAAAAAATCCTACAATGTGATTTTCTGGATTTTTTTTCTCATTTTGTCTGTCATAGTTGACGTGTACCTATGATGAAAATGACAGGCCTCTCTCATCTTTTTAAGTGGGAGATCTTGCACAATTGGTGGCTGACTAAATACTTTTTTGCCCCACTGTACATAGTTGATCAGGGCAGAAATTTGACAAACTGATTTTTGAAGGGGTGTCCATATACTTTTGTATATATATAGTGTAGCTACATTTCCATTGATAGACACTGGAGTTGATAGTATTTCAGAATTGTCATTAGAAGATATGCATATAGTGTGCTTGGGTGTCATGAAGATGTTCCTTACACGAGTCCCTAGAGCATGCAGAATGCGGGCTTCCTCTCAGAAAACCAACTGATCTCCTTTCAAGGCTCATTGCCAAAATTTGCTCGACAACTTTGGTCACTGGCCGAACTTGACTTGGTCACTGAGTGCAGGCAGTTTTTGCTCTACAGGTCTATCACCACTTTATGTCCCCCATGTCAATTTTGCTAGATTCAGATGATGCTAGGCAGAGGCATTACCTTGATTTTGCCAAACAGCTGCGAATGCACTTTGTTGAGATGAGCAAGAGTATCTATGGTGATACATTAACAATGTACATGGTCTCACTCACTTTGCAAATGATTCTGCATTTCACAACTGCTCACTCAATGACCTCAACTGCTTTGAGTTTGAGAACCACTTGTAGGGGCTTTAACGTGCCATTAAAAGCCCACATAATCCATTGGTACAAGTGACAAGGTGACTCTGAGTCAAGTAAAGTAAAACATACTGCTAAGAACATCCAAACATTAAGAAAATAACATGTGAGATGGTTGCTTTCTCCTCCAGGACAAAGATGCATTTGTCAAAGAAATTAGATGATGGAAACCTTGTCTGATGTCATTCACCAAACTCGTTCAAATATTTTTTATTGAACACATACACAAGAATGGTGTATAGGTATAAAAGACAAGTTTACAGTTCTTATCTAAACATAAGAGAACAGACATTAACCAAAAGCCCCAGAGTTCTGGGCACAAAACAAATATTACAAAACAAGACATACAAAACAAGGACAGGTAGTTAGAAAAAAGGGTTGATGTAACCCCCCCACTTATACCCCCCTTTATCCCCCCTTATTCCACCCTATTCCCCTCCCAACTGCTCGGGTGGCGGGGCCAGCACATGCTGCCCAAAGGTAGATTACCATATGACAATTGAGAGTGCGTTAAAAAGTGCAAATTCACAGCGCCGCCTGGTCCAAGTAAGAGAGGAAAGGCTGCCAGATTTGATCAAATGTTGATAATTTATTGTTCAGAATATATCTAATTCTTTCTAAGTGTACAGTGTTTGCCAATTCGCTGAGCCATAATTTGGTAGAGGGCGCTTTCTTCTTTTTCCAAAACAACAAGATTAATTTTTTTGCCGAAATGAGACTGTAAGAGATGAGTTGTTTTGGGGAGTTGGTTAATCCGTTTAGGGAATCGGACACTCCCAGGATTATCAGAAGCGGGTCTGGGTCTATTGAAGTCTCCAGAACTTCAGAGAGGACCCCAAAAATTCCACACCAATACCCATACAAGTTAGAGCATAGGGCAAAGCAGTGGAATAGTGTACCCTGATCAGCCTGACATTTATCACACATAGGGGATGTATCAGGAAATATCCTATGCAGTTTGGTTTTGGAATAGTGTAATCTGTGTAATACCTTGAATTGTATGAGATGATGTCTGGAGTTAATGGAGCAGGTGTGGATATACTCCAAGCTGTCCTCCCAGTCTGCCACCGAAATATCAGTCCCTAGTTCTTCCTCCCATTTTGGCATCAGTAGACGGTGCGCTAATAGATTGAAAAGCGTCATATATACGAGATATCAGTTTGTCTGAGGTGGGGCAAATTTTTATACATCCGTCAAACATGGAAGGTTTAGCATTCCCAAATGTTGGGAGGTGTTTTCTAACATAGTCTCTAATCTGTAGGTATCTGAAAAAGTTACTTCTGGGAAGATTATACGTTTCCCTCAGCGATTCAAAGGAAGCAAAGGTCCCCCCTATATATAAATCCCCTATGGTACTTATCCCCAACTCTCCCCATCGCTCAAAGGTGTTATCAAGGTTAGAGGGGGCAAAGGAGGGATTCCTGGCAACAAGAAGCATGAATGATATTGGTCTAAGCTCAAAGTGGACTTTAATTTGCTTCCAGATTCGGACTGTGCTATGTATAATAGGATTGTTACGGTAAAGTGACATCTCCAGATTGACAGGTGACAAAATCACAGCACCAATAGAGAAGGGGTGGCACTCCTCTCGCTCCATACTAAGCCAGCTGGGTGGCGGTTGTGCGTCATCCAGCAAAAGCGTAACAGCGCGGAGGTTGGCGGCCCAGTAATAAAATATCAAGTTTGGGAGAGACAATCCTCCTTCCAACTTGGATTTATAGAGGTGTTTTTTACCTATCCTGTGTGTTTTATAATCCCAGATGAAAGGATTGATAATAGAGTCCAGTTGTTTATGAAAGGATTTAGGTATGAATATTGGGATGTTCTGGTATAGGTAGAGCAGTTGTGGGAGGAAGACCATTTTAATGGCATTAATTCTTCCGAGCAGAGAAATTGGGAGAGTTCTCCAAAATTGTATGTTTGCCTTAAGTTGTTGCATCAGAGAGGGGAAATTCTCTTTAACCTGTTAGGGTATAGGGGGCAGTATTTTCACGGCTGGATAAAAAAATGTACCCGATTTAATCTGGTTACTAATCCTACCCAGTAACTACAATATGCATATACTTATTATATATGGATAGAAAACACCCTAAAGTTTCAAAAACTGTTTGAATGGTGTCTGTGAGTATAACAGAACTCATTTGGCAGGCAAAACCCTGAGACAGATTCTGACAGGAAGTGGATACCTGATGTGTTGAATTGACTTTAAGCCTATACCATTGAAAAACAAAGGGGCTGAGGAATATTTTGGCACTTCCTATTGCTTCCACAAGATGTCCCCAGCCTTTACAAAGTGTTTTGAGTCTTCTACAGTGAGATCTGACTGAAGAAGAGCCTTGGAACGTGATGGCCCATTAGACACCTGGCGTGCGAGTTGATGGTGGGTACTCTCATTCCGAAACGTTTTAAAAGAGAACCCAATGGTCCGCCTTGAATTTTATTAATGTTCTGGTTAAAAAAGGCCCTAATGATTTATGCGATACAAAGTTTGACATGTTTGAACGAACGTAAATATATTTTTTCCGTTCTTGAAGTGAAGTCCGGCTGGCTTAGATCATGTGCTACAACACGGAGGTTTTTGGACATAAATGATGAGCTTTTTTGAACAAAACTACATTCGTTATGGACCTGGGATTCTTTGGAAGTGACATCTGATGAAGAGAATCAAAAGGTAATGGATTATTTACATAGTATTTTCGATTTTAGATCTCTCCAACATGGCGGTTAGTCTGTATCGCAATGCGTATTTTTCTGGCGCAGTGCTCAGATTATTGCAAATCTGGCAAGTCCATTGCGTTCAAGAGATGTAAATCTATAATTCTTTGAATGACAATATAATATTTTACCAATGTTTTCTAATATTAATTAATTATTTTGTTGTCATGACTTGACTGCCGGTATTGGAGGGAAACGATTTCCTGAACATCAACGCCATAGTAAAACGCTGTTTTAGATATACATATGAACTTGATAGAACTAAAAATGCATGCATTGTCTAACATAATGTCCTAGGAGTGTCATCTGATGGAGATTGTAAAAGGTTAGTGCATAATTTTAGCTGATTTTATGGTTTTGGTGACGCCTGTCTTTGAATCGACAATACACTACACACAGCTATTGTCAATGTACTCTCCTAACATAACCTAACTTTATGCTTTCCCCGTAAAACCTTTTTGAAATCGGAAAACGTGGTTAGATTAAGGAGATGTTTATCTTTCAAAGGCTGTAAGTTAGTTGTATGTTTGAGAAATTTGAATTTTGACATTTATTTGGTTTCAAATTTGCCGCTCTTGAAATGCACCTGCTGTTGATAGGGTGCGCCACGGGTGGCACGCTAACGTCCCACATAGCCCCAAGAAGTTAAATAGAAAGGAGTATTGTTTGGTAACTACAATTCCAAGGTAGGTAAATGTTTCTGAAGATAGCTTAACTGGAAGATGTTCTAGCCAGGAGGTGTTTTGCACCGTATGGGCATTAATTCACTCTTGTTCCAATTTATTCTGTATCCCGAGAAGGTACCAAACAAATTAATCACCTCCAGAATAGCTGGAATACTATCTTGGGGTTCTGTTACATAGAGAAGAATGTCATCTGCGTATAGGGAAATCTTATTTAGAGTATCTTTAGTATTATAGCCATGTATTCCTGCATGAGATCTGATCGCTTGAGCGAGAGGTTCAATAATTAGGGCGAAGAGCATAGGCGACAACGCACAACCCTGCCTTGTCCCTCTGTAAAGGTTAAATCGGGGCGACAATGATTTGTTAGTGAGTATCCTCGCACAGGGGTTCCTATATAAAAGCTGGATCCACTTTATGAACCCATCTCCAATATTACATTTCTGTAGGACCTTGAATAGATAGGGCCACTCAACTTGGTCAAAGGCCTTTTCGGCGTCAAGAGATATAACGGCAAGCTCCACGTTAGGTAACCTCTGAGAATACATAATGTTGAATAGGCGCCTGAGATTGAAGAATGAGTTTCTGTTAGGGATAAAGCCGGTCTGGTCCGAATGGACCAATTTGCCAATTAAAGTGCTAAGCCTGTTAGCCAACGTTTTTGCTAAAATATTTTGGTCTGTATTAAGGAGGGATATTGGTCTGTATGACCCTACCTCTTCCGGATCCTTACCCTTCTTATGTATAACTGTAATAAACGCCTCATCCAAAGTGGATGGGAGCGCTCCATCCTCGTTGGCCTGATCCAACATTTTGTGTAGGTAGGGAGAGAGCATGTTGCTGAATGTTTTGTAGAATTCACCAGGGTATCCATCTGGGCCCAGGGTCTTGCCACTCTTTAGAGATTTTATTGTTTCTTTAATTTCTTCAAGAGATATTTCCTTATTCAGGAAGTTAAGAGTCTTCCTGGTTCAGGGCAGGATGGGGTTAGGATCCGCTTTAGATGTATATAAAGTCTCATAAAACTGATGGAATCTGTCATTTATGTCTTTGGGGGAAGAGAGTAATTTCCCAGATGCAGATTTAACTTTGTGAATCATTCGGTCACTCACATTCTTACGAAGTTGTCTGGCGAGTAGTTTGTGTGGTTTGTCACCAAACGCAAAATATTTTTGCTTGGCATAGAGAAAAGATTTAGCAATTTTAGCAGAGAGGATCTGATTGTATTTCAATTTTAAAAGACATAATTTTTTTTATATTTCTCCCTAGATGGGTGTCTAGCATTCGCCCTATCCAGTAAGTGAATTTGTCCCTCCAGTTCTACCAATTCTCTTCCGTTTTGCCTACTCCTGGCAGTCTGAAAGGAGATGATACAGCCTCTCAAATAAGCCTTCAGCGTTTCCCACAGTAATGCTGGGGAAGTCTCTGTGTTGTCGGTGGTATCAAAGAAAAATGTAATTTGGTCTTTAAGGTGTTCACAGAATGTTGGTTCTGTGAGGAGCTGAGGATTCAACCTCCAGACCCTCTCGTTTGGTACGATGTCACCCAATCTCAGGGAGAAGGTGAGTGGACTGTGGTCAGAGATTATAATATCATGATATCTCACATTACAGGTATAGGGGAGTAGTTTAGCATCAACCAAAAAGTAGTCAATTCGAGTATAAACATTGTGAACATGAGAGTAGAAGGAGTATTCCCTACCCGTAGGGTTAGAGATCCTCCATATATCATGAGAGTAAAAGGAGTATTCCCTACCCGTAGGGTTAGAGATCCTCCATATATCATGAGAGTAAAAGGAGTATTCCCTACCCGTAGGGTTAGAGATCCTCCATATATCATGAGAGTAGAAGGAGTATTCCCTACCCGTAGGGTTAGAGATCCTCCATATATCATGAGAGTAGAAGGAGTATTCCCTACCCGTAGGGTTACAGATCCTCCATATATCATGAGAGTAAAAGGAGTATTCCCTACCCGTAGGGTTAGAGATCCTCCATATATCATGAGAGTAGAAGGAGTATTCCCTACCCGTAGGGTTACAGATCCTCCATATATCATGAGAGTAAAAGGAGTATTCCCTACCCGTAGGGTTAGAGATCCTCCATATATCATGAGAGTAAAAGGAGTATTCCCTACCCGTAGGGTTAGAGATCCTCCATATATCATGAGAGTAGAAGGAGTATTCCCTACCCGTAGGGTTAGAGATCCTCCATATATCAAATAAGTTAGAATTTTTTATGTAGGTATTCAAGAATTCGCTTAAATAGGAGGTAGGGGTTCGCCGGGTAGAGGATCTATCCAAATATTGGTCTAGTACACAGTTGAGGTCCCCTCCAATGACCAGGTTAGTATGGGAGATATCTGGAATCAGGGCAAGGACTCTTTTGAAAAAAGAGGGGTTATCAATGTTTGGCCCATAGATATTTAGTAGAGTTACAGAAGTAGAGTGGATCTCTCCTATTACGATCACATAACGACCCTCTTTGTCCACAATAGTGGTTTTATGTTGAAAGGGAATTCCTTTCCATACCAGAATCGCTGTGCCTCTCATTTTGGCAGAGAAGTTAGAGTGATACACTTGCCCCACCCACTTACATTTAAGTCTGTTATGAGAATTGTTTTTCAGATGGGTTTCTTGCAAAAATATAATATCAGACGAGAGTGCTTTCAAGTGGGCTAGGACTTTGCCTCTCTTAATTGGTTCATTTAAACCCTTGACATTCCAGGAAGTGAATGTAAGCCCCACCCTCCTCTTATTTGTAGTTCCTATGGTGGCCTGCATAGCATGTAAGTTACTAAAAAGGTAAGAAAGCGCACCAAACCATCACGATGAGCATATGTAGCACCTACACCCGAGCAGTATCCAACCTACCCCTCCCCCCCTGCAAGCACATTTACTCTCCACCCTGTTCCCCTACTTTCCCCAACATTTACCCCTCCCATCAACCCACATTTAACAGGCATACACAAAAAGGAGAGAAAAAAAAATGAAAATAAAAATAATAAACACATTGTCTGGCCAATGCCAAAAAAGCACGGTGCGACCTCGAACAAGAGGTAAAACAAAAATCAAATCCCAACTATACGTTCACCTCTCACTATCCTAGAACTTCTACTAACATATGAACTGAGGAGGCTCCCGCGATTAAAGTGTTCAATTAGCATCTATTAAACCTAAACAGAATAAGTTGCAACTTAAACATATTGTGCACTTAAGCTTCATCTTGGGTCAATCCCTGAGATAAGCAAGATATAGCATCACAAGATTACATTGCTAAGCAATGCCGGTCTAAACATAAACCATCAGCAATCAACATAGACAACAGTACAATTACATATTGTGGGTTAGGAGATGGGAACAAGGATTTTGATAAATTGAACGTACCCCCCCAATCAAAAAACACAAATAAATAAATACATTAAAAAAATTAAATTTTTTTTTTTTAAATATTTAAAAAACACTAGTGATCTATCTATCTATCTATATATACATAGTGATACACATATATATATATATATATATATATACATACACACACATATATATATATATATACATACACATATATATATATATATACATACACATATATATATATATATATACACATACACATACACATATATATATATATACATACACATATATATATACATACATACATACACATATATATATATATACATACATACACATATATATATATATACACATACATATATACATATATATACACATACATATATACATATATATATATATACACATATACATATATATATATATATACACACATATACACACACACACATATGCACACACACATATATATACATACACACATATATATATTATATATATATATACACACACACATACATGTACATATACATACATACACACACGCGCAAGTATATACACGCATACCCACATACGTACACACATGCATACACACACATATACGTACACACATGCATACACACATACATTTACGCACATACACACCTTCGTACACTTACATACACATGTATACACACACATCCCCAAAAATATACTTATAAAAATAAATATTTTTAAATATATACAGATACATACATACATACACACACACACACACACACACACCCATACACACACAACTACATACACACCCCAGAATAGTAATCTACACTAATTTAAAATATACACATACCTAATACTAAAATGCTAAGAGAAAATAATAATAAAGTACAAATAGTAATTATATGTACGCACACCTACACAGACAAGCACCACGGAGGTCTGGTGGGAATCTAATCGTGAGAGCGGGCCAGGCTATGACAAAGGCAGAACAGCACAAAACATGAACTTGCTATCCAGGTGACTGCGTCTGCCCCTTCCCAGCCATCACCCCCAGACCCCCGCAAGCAATAAATAACTGGTATGGTAATAGGAATAATGTAAGAATTGAAAAATAAATAACGAAACAAAACAGAAATGGGGGAATATAAGTATATCCATCCGAAAGTGTTAATGATCAGACCTGGAAGGCCTCCCAAACAGGCATCACCCCGAACCCAGTCGGAATTAAAGCGAAATTAACGTTAAATGAGACCTCTGACCGCCCTCCATTGGTCAGCTCAGCATGCTACACGTTCGGCAGCCCTTGCTGAGACCGTCCAGCACGGTCTCACCCGTTATGGTATAGTATGGGTTCGAGTCCATGAGCAGACCCTAACACACAATGACAAGGCACTCTAACCTGTACGGGGGATTGGCGTATATTCCCAGATAAACTTCTCTGCGTCCAAAACCGAGGAGAGCCAAATCTTCTCCCCGGAAGGCGGGGTAATTCTTAGTCTTGCAGGGAAGAGCAAGGCTGGGCGAAGATGGAGTTTGTAGAGTTTGGTCATGACATCTCTGTAGACGGCGCGGTGCTTTGTCACATCGGGCGCATAATCCTCATATACACGGAAGGAGTGCCCTTTATGTAACAGGTTGCCCCTCATTCGAGCCTCGCGCAGGATAAGATCCTTGGTCTTGAAACTGTGACAACAGATGATTACTGGGCGAGGACGTTGGCCCGGTCGAGGCACTGGGACAAGGGCGCGATGTGCACGGTCCAGTTGGGGATCTGAAGCCAAAACATCCGATCCCATTGCATCCCATCGGCCCTCCCGGTCGACCACTTTCACAGAAAGCCTCTGCACACTATCCTGCAATGACGTGCATAGCTTCTCTAACTCGTCGATCCTACCAGCGTTGAATTCAGAAGCTTTCTCAAGGTCCACAATACTCTGGCCCTGCGAGGCGACCGTTCGAATGGTGCTCTCAATTTTAGTGTCCAGTTCAGCAATAGTAGCCTTAAGATCCTCAGCTATAGCAACATGTAGTTCTCCCAAAGCCCGGGTAAGTTCTGTAAGTGTCACGTTGTTACCTGTACCTTCCGCCATGTCTGTCTCGTTGTTTGGCGGGGAGTAGGTCTCCGAAGTGGATTTATTGTCCTTTGGTCGCTTATTACTCGGCATTTTCACATAGAAAGTTACAATATTGTATTAGAAAGAAACGTTTGTTGTAAAAAGCGCTATAAAGTAGGTTAGGTTAGATTATTTCGCAAAAAAGTTGCATGAGCCTCTCACACACAGCCGTTCACTCCAACATGCTAGCTCCGCCCCCCGTCATTCACCAAACTCAAACTGACAACTTCTTCATACTTCAATGTGCCTCAAGACTTCAACACCGCAAGTATCTCAAATATCCACAAATGCAATATTTTTTTCTCTCCAGAGTACCTCATCAGCAAGGCTGTGTTTGCCCTATCATAGGCAATACATTGTGATCCCTCTGTTGTACAGCTTTGCCAAGTAAGATCTATTGGAATAGTATGGTTTGCAATTATGGCTTATTGTCTAATAAGGTTTATTTTCCCAGGTTGTAATCTCAGGATGTGGGCTAGAACAGTGTGGATGGCAAATGAGAAGGAAGTAAGTATTACTCCAGAGCCTGGCCACCACAAAGACCAAACTTTGTGGTGGCCCCCAAATAAATATGACAAAGCAATAAAAGATTGGTCCACACCCTCTGAAGTAATTTCAGCTTCTGTGGCTGAAATTGACATCAGGTAAATAGTGCATTTAAGTGTAATTTATCTGTTAAGATGAAACTGCTGGTTGTTAAAAAGGACTACATTCAAATAATGTATATGGTATGTTTAAATGCACATTGACAGTTTGTGTACATTCAGTTTACTTGGCATGGTTTTATTCTGTATATTTAGATTTGCATGAGGAATATAATCTCTCACTTCCAGCCATGAGTGCCTCCAAGTTATGTAAGTACGGTAGCCTGCAATGCTGATTACTAAATCGGTCCCTTGTCCCTAAACCCTAGCCACTGAACAACCACCTTGCCTTTTGATATACTGGGAGGACCTTTTACTGTATTACTTTAGCTGATCCAAATCCACAAGCATGTGGCTAGTGGGAAGGTAGCCTCAACCCAGATGGAATCACTCCATGTTTCACCATTGTTAGTGTAGTGAGACAAACTTGAATCTGAGCTGAAATGCTTTTGGATTTCCAAGCTTGGGGTAGGGGCTTGGAAGGTTAACTTTGGCATGTTGTAGAATTTTGGTTTGAAGTTTGGTAATGTGTTTGTGGACTTAAGTCTTCTTCCATTTCAATTCAACTTAAACAGATGACAAATGTGTGTAGAAAATGGTTGGATGCTATTTTACCCTTGCATGTTAATTTTCAGGCTAAGGTCTACCCCCACCAAAATATGCCCTGAAGCACTAGAATCTGTGCCACTGCTACCAAGAAGCAAAAGGCTAAAACGCAGCACAAGCCACCAAGTAATGACCCTTCACAATGTAAGCCAACTACTTTTTCTTGACCATTGTATTTGAAAAAGGTATTGTAATAGCAAAAACAATTTGCATGATGTTGTCAATCTTTCATTGAAGATAATCTTCTCTCACATGGCTTAACCCTGGCACATGAGGGCTAGAGGTCTCCTTCTGCCTTAATAGGGCTAGGCCCCTTTTTCAATTTCCACCTGAATGACGTGCCCAATGTAAACTGCCTGTTACTCAAGCCCTGAAACCAGGATATGCATATAATTGGTATCATTGGAAAGAAAACACTTTGAAGTTTGTAGGAATGTTAAAGTAATGTAGGAGAGTATAACACAATAGATATGATAGGAGAAAATCCAAAGAAAAACGCACCAGAATTCTTTTTTTTGTTGAGAGACCATGATCTTCTAATGGCAAGTATAAGGGCATACTCAATTCTAGCTCCCAGGGTGCAATTCCTATGGCTTCCACTGGGTATCAGCAGTCTGTTCAAGGTTTTAGGCTTGTAACTTCCAAAACAAATAAGACATGAGTTTTAGTAGAATGAAAGTCTTGGAAATTTGTGTTTGGGCGCACCTGCTAAAATCGGTTTCCTATTGAACATACTCCTTTCCGTAAGAAATGTTATAGTTTGATTACATTGTAGGTTATCTGAGGAGTAAATAAACTTATTTTGACTTCTTGAAACAAAGTTTAGGGGTACATTTTCATATTCCTTTCTCTGCTTGTTGAACGAGTGGATTACTCAAATCGATGGCGCCAACTCAACTGACTTTTTGGGATATAAAGAAGGATTTTATCTAACAAAACAACATGTTATAGCTGGGACCCTTTGGATGACAAATCAGGAAGATTTTCAAAAAGTAAGTGAATATTTAATCGCTATTTATGAATTTATGAAACGTGTGCCGGTGGAAAAATAATTTGTGGGGCGCCATCCTCAAACAATTGCATGGCATGCTTTCGCTGTAATGGCTAGTGTAAATTGGACAGTGTGGTCAAGAATTTAAGATTTAAACCGTTAGACACTTGTATGCACCTAAATGTTTAATATCCATCATTTTTATGATTATTTATTAGAATTGCGTGCCCTCCAGATTCAACGGAAGGTGTCTCGCTAGCAGGACGCCTAGCCCAAACAGGTTTTAATTAATTGAGGGATCCCCCTCACAAAATCACTGCAAAGGATCAGACCCTGTTCCTGTGTAGCATAACTCTCCATTTAGAATTTTGGTTGGGTAGAAATTAGATTAAGTTGCCTTTTAAGTTTGTAGAAAAATGCTTGATGTTATTTTACAGAGTCTGGTTGAGGACTTTGACTACAACCTGAACAAGAGGGAGGAAGACTTACTGAAGACGGAAGAGCAGTTAATGGAGAATGATTTTCAGAAATACATGGTGAGAAATTAAATGTTTCATTGGCATGAGTTGAATGACATAATATAAAATCCTTACATTTTACATGGCATTTGAATGTCTCCTACGGCTAATATTTGTTTCCCCCCCTTTACAGCAGATGTGAGTCTTGGCGAATCAAAGGCTACTGAGGCAGAAATACTACAGGCGATGTCAACCTGCCTGAAATATGCACCTTAGCACAAAGGGACAGTGGGAGGGCCAATGAGTAATGGGATAAGAGCCTGTTCTGACGATGCCTATTTTTTTTGGTTATCTAATTTGTGTTTCCAGAAGCTTGTGCCAGAAATCCATTTGTCAAGCTTTTTTATAAAAAAATGTGGGCTTGTACATCTCTTTTGTGGTTGAATAAATACATTTAACCGGTTTACATAACGCTGTTCCAATATATTGCTCTAATTGTGTTGCACAGAATGACAAAAGCCAACAGTAGTATAGACCTTAAGTCTGGAAGATACATTTTGCAACATGAGTATATTGGTATTATACAAACGGGTGTTTTTCAAGTGTTTTCAACATCAGAAAAGTACTGGATGATACAGTTTGTTTTTCTATTGGCTCACTGTCAAGTCTACTCCTGCTCCCCCTCTCCAACGTCACTGGTTTACTAACCACCGGTCCTGGCAACCATTATTACGCGCACCTGCTCCTCATGATGAGGCACACCTGGACTCCATTTCCTCACTCATTACCTCCCATATCTTGCACTCACTTAGGTTTATTCCCCAGGCAGTATTATGTTTCATGCCCGTACGCGACTCTTGTATTGTTTCGTTTATGATTAAACTCGCCACCTGCACTTGCTTCCCAGCGTCAATGTTACACTCAGGCTCTTGTTATTTAATGTTAAGAAGCCTACATCACAATTGCAACTACTTCTAAACAAAAATCAACCCACTTCATGGATTGGTTACAATCCCTGTTGAATTCATGGTATGTTTTGGTCAGCTCACAATGTGTTCTCAACCTCACTCCAATATTCAAATGTAGTCGAGTATAGTTTTCAAACTCGATAGTACCAAAATATAACTGTTGGCTGTCTGAGTGGGCAAATAAAGGTTGAAATCTCATCAACGTCTCAACCAAATATGATCAACATTTCCACGTTAAAATGACGTGGTGTGCCCTGTGGGTAGGCACTTCCCTTAACTGTTCAGAATTAATCCCTAATCTCAACCTTTGATTATGATGCTCAAATACGGTATCAAAGAGTAAATGCCCAAGTAACCTTCGATGCCTTTAGCAGTGGCCTTTATCGCAAGTATTAGACTTTTCAGTTGGCTTTGACTACTCATTTGTTAAGACTGGAGTTTAAGATTTTGTAGGTGCTGAGACTGTCTCAAAAATGATGATGGATGTTCCATGATCACTATGTTAATTTGATTTCCACTCTGTATATAAACTATCCCTCTTCAATCCAACCTCTGTATATTCACTCAGACTCAGTACGTCCTCCACAAATCGGTGGGAGCGTAAAATGGAAATATGTGTGTCTGGTTCTTTGTATGCCTGTAGAGAAGAATATGCCTACTGTATGTGGGTGTGGTACATTACGTGTGTGAGAGAAAGAGATACAGTATGGTGAGAGAACAGCAAGTCTGTCTCAGTTTTTTATGTACGTTGTCTGAAGGGGAGGCAGGACTTATCTTAATGGGCCTGTGGGTCATACTTCCCTTTCCCATCTCTGGCCCGTAAGAATGTTATAGAGCAGCCCCGAGCAGTGTTAATTTGGCACAAAACGAATGACAACAGACTAAAACAGGATGAGACAACCTCGACTTGTCCAATAAGAAACACTCCTTTTTGTTTTCTGTTTTTAAGTGTTTTTCTACAGAGTGCCCTGAAGAACACATCCCAGCTAATGTGAAGAAGACTCGTGGATGTGAAGGTCTTCATGAAAGTAAACTATGGGTCAAAGAAACGTATTCCAAAGATATAATGAAGGGATCACATACTGTACTGTACGTATTTGGCAATCAGACACGGACAGATAAAATAGCATACCACTGAATTGTGATGCCTTTGTATTTAATATTCTGTTTCACCTGACTGGTGTTTTATAGCACATAGTACACGCCTGTGAGTGGAGAGTCAGAAAAGGTCACGGTCCCAGAGGGTGGGTCTCTCTTTTTACCTGACACTCTTTCCTATGTATCCCTCTCTCTGTTATAATGTGAAAATGTGATTGTATTATAAATTGTATTTTAGTGTTTAAGGACTCTTGGAAGATTTAATCCAAAGGAGGACTAAAATAGATCATAATAAAATACACAAATCTGTCACCCTATTTCTCTCTCTCTCTCTTTGTGTGTCCCCATTATTACGGCATTGTTTCCCTCCTCTCTGACCAATCCTGTTTTGTGCCCTCTGTTCTTTCTAAATAATATGACATTGTGTTAGTGAGTGTTAGAAAAGGTATGCACACATTCAATAGGGACTAGCAGCGGCTAGGAGGAAGGGTGAGTCAAAGGATGAGTGTCAGGCTGGAAAGCTAGAAAAAAAGGGAGGGCACATATACATCATTTATGCAAATTATTCCTCTCAAAATGATTTATGTAAATGGCAGTAATTGGAAGTTCACTCCAATCAAAATGGAAAAATGCAAATGGCAACACCTTGACTGCAGAAGGTGGACCTACTGACCCTGCGTAGAGCTGGATTGAATGAGACAAAAAGGAGAGAGTGTAAGATGAGGGTTTAATGAGTGAAAGACTTGACCCGGGAGCATCTGATCACCTGATTGATTTTGTCAGCTGATGGGGTCATGAGATACATTATTTAGGCCCATTTACCCTGTAATTGAGATTGCGTGTGTATGTGTGTGTATGCGTTTGTGCATGCATGCCTTTGTAATCATGCATGTGTGTGCACGTGTGTGATTACTTTTATGCATGCAAGTGAGTGTGTGTGTGTGTGTGTTTGTGCGTGTGTGTGTGTGTGTTGGTCTCTTAAGGTAAGAAGGTCAGGATGGGTGATGGCTAGGCCAAGATAGATTTGAGTCCCCAGCCAGTGAATTTCCACAGTAATGACACATTCATCCCAGTGAGCACAAGACGTTGAAAAGTTGTCAATGTCTTTTCAAATCTTTTGCTGGTAGGGATTCATCATGAGGACAAAACCTCATCACAAACTCTCTATTGGGTTATGACTAGTGCTGGGAGCGACTAGAAATGAGTCTTTTCAAGGCAATGTTTCCGCGTTTGTGGAGGTTTCCATTCACAGTAAATGCTGCATATGTTGGCTCAATCGGAAATTGCCTACAAAACGCAATTGGATTGAAACCCGGCCCTAGACACTCAAAACACTGGAGTAGGTGACATATCACTAGAAATGTATTTCCTGAATAGATGTAAATGTATTTCGTGAATTGATTTATTTGAATATTCATCCAGCAGATCAGCCAGTGGATTGTTCATGTCACCGAGTTCTCTTAATGTTTTAATGGAAGGATTGTGAATTCAGAGCATGGTGTGCCATCAGGATAAATGCTTTATCCCCAGAGCTTACAAGTACTTCTGGTCAATGGTAGACCTTCTATTACTATGAGCCCTCCTCCCCTCAGCATCCTCCACTGCTGTCAACCGACTGTGGGATGCAACGACTGAGAAGGAACTTTGTTACAGTGTCCTGATTTTCCGCCACTGATCATTTGGACAAATCACGATTTCACAGGCGCTCGCATCTTTCAGATTTCGGATGGTTTCAGCATCACTACTCTGGACGGTTCTGACTGAGAATATGTGGACAACTACAAATACCTAGGTGTCTGGTTAGACTGTAAACTCTCCTTCCAGACTCACATAAAACATGTCCAATCCAAAGTTAAATCTAGAATTGGCTTCCTATTTCGCAACAAAGCATCCTTCACTCATGCTGCCAAACATACCCTCGTAAAACTGACCATCTTACCGATCCTCGACTTTGGCGATGTCATTTACAAAATAGCCTCCAACACCATTTTTCTACTGTATTATTGACTGTATGTTTGTTTTACTCCGTGTGTAACTCTGTGTTGTTATATGTGTCGAACTGCTTTGCTTTATCTTGGCCAGGTCGCAGTTGTAAATGAGAACATGTTCTCACCTTGCCTACCTGGTTAAATAAAGGTGAAATAAAATTTTAAAAAATTAAAAGGGAAGGGGACATGTGACTTGCCCGAAACTGGCAGAGAGATTCCGTTTAGGGGGGTGGAGACTTCGCTACTCCAAAGATTGTCTATTAAATTGACAAGATAGTCAAGTGACCACTCTAACAATGGAAATACAATTCCTCAAAGATGGAAGGCAGAGGGGAGGAGGTGAGATCAGGTTGGACCATTCTAGCCAATGAGAGGGCAGATACACGTGTGAACAACAGGCCTTAGAGATAGATAGAGGTCTCATCTTTGTATCTGTGCTATTATAGTATCTGTGACAGCATGGACAAACCCCCATAGAGACTGCCAGAGGTCCGGACAACAGCCCTCTGATTTGACACACTGAACTCTGTCTGAGAAGTAGTTGGTGAACCAGGCGAGGCAGTCGTTTGAGAAACCAAGGCTGTTGAGTCTGGCGATAATAATGTGGTGATTGACAGAGTCGAAAGCCTGGGCCAGGGTCGATGAATACAGCTACACGGTATTGTCTCTTATTGATGGCGGTTATGATATCGTTTAGGACCTTGAGCGTGGCTGAGGTGCACCCATGACCAGCTCAGAAGCCAGATTGCATAGCGGAGAAGGTACGGTGGGAGGTCGGTGATCTGTTTGTTAACTTGGCTTTCAAAGACCTTAGAAAGGCGGGGTAGGATAGATATAGGTCTGTAGCAGCTTGGGTCTAGAGTGTCTCCCCCTCTGAAGAGGGGGATGACCGCGGCAGCTTTCCAATCTTTGGGGATCTCAGTTGCAACAATTTCGGCGGAGGCTATCTATCTCTATGATAACATGCACAACGCTGATGTGAAGTCATTTATTTCAAATGACACGCGTGTCCACTTATGTCAGTGCATTCATAAAAACATAACAATTACAAAATGTATATTCTATCAAATAAGCCTCACATAGAAAATGTGCAATTATTTAGGTCCATCGTGGACTTCAGGAAACAGCAAAGGAAGCACCCCCTATCCACATCGACGGGACAGCAGTGGAGAAGGTGGAAAGTATTAAGTTCCTCTGTGTACGTATCACCGACAAACTGAAATGGTCCACGCTCACAGACAGTGTGGGGAAGAAGGCGCAACAGCGCCTCTTCAACCTGAGGAGGCTGAAAAACGTTTAACTTTTACAGATGTCCAATTGAGAGCATCCTGTCGGGCTGTATCACCGCCTGGTACTACAACTGCACCGCCCACAACTGCAGGGATCTCCAGAGGGTGGTGTGGTCTGCACAACGCATCACCGGGGGCAAACTACCTGTCTACCAGGACACCTACAGCACCCGATGTCACAGGAAGGCACAAAGATCATCAAGGACAACAACCACCCGAGCCACTACCTGTTCACCCCGCTTCCATCCAGAAGGCGAGGTCAGTCCAGGTGCATCAAAGCTGAGACAGAAGAGATTGAAAAACAGCTTCTATCTCAAGGCCATCAGATTATTAAACAGCCACCACTAGCACAGAGGTGGTTGCCTACCTACAGACTTGATATCATTGGCCACTTTAATAAATGGAACACTAGTCACTTTAATAATGCCACTTTAAGAATGTTTACATATCTCACATACATATACTGTATCCTTGACTATCTATTCTTTACTATCTATTGCGTCTTAGCCGCTCTGTCACTGCTCATCCATATATTTTATACTTATATGTTCTCGTCCCATTCCTTTACTAGATTGTGTGTATTAAGTTTTGTTGCGGAATTTGTTAGATATTAGGTTTTGTTGTGGAATTGTTAGATATTACCTGTTAGATACTGCTGCACTGTCGGATCTAGAAGCAAAAGCAATTTGAGATGGTATGTACATGAATGTATAGTTAAAGTGACTATGCATATAAGATAAACAGAGAGTAGCGGGGGGGGGGGGGGCAGGTGGGGGGCACACAATGCAAATAACATCTGCAATAACATCTGCTAACCATGTGTATGTGACCAATAAAGTGTAATTTGATTACATTTTCTGATTACAATTCCTCACTTCTTGGGCTTATTTTTGTGGACAGACTTTGGGCCTAGTAAAACCTCTCGCTTCTGCTCTTGCTTTCTCGCTAGTCTCCCTCCAGAACTTAATGGAGAATCTGACGCAATAAAGCAAGATTTTAGTTCTGGTTGTCCCAGAAGTGATCTCAGCATGTTTTATGTTTGAATTGGCTGAGACATGCTGTAGAACAGGTGTAAACAGTGATGGTGAGCTGTCCTTGATACGTCTGATAGGCTCTCTGTGGACACAGCAGCAGATAGGTAGGAAATGATGACATGGTGTATGGATCCATTTCCAGGTATAAGGATGAAAGGAAGTGAAGTTGATTCATACTTTGATTTAGTATTCATTGCTTCCTTGAGTACATTAGGTGTATGTGAGTAATTTCCTTACTCATGAACTCACTTTAGTTTAAGAGGGTTGATGTAACTCAATCAGACTGATTGGCAAGATTATAGAGTTATGTCTTGTGGTTACATCACAGTCACACAAAGAGCTAGAGTGAGTCACGCAAGTACACAAATTATTGAGCTTTTTCGCACTCATTGAGGAGAAAGAGGAGGCCCCTCTGAAAATGGGTAGTTGCCATTTGGCCGAAACAAAATGTTTCAAGTAATTTAGAGTTGCAATAAACTACATGTATGTCTAAACAACTCAAAATGTTATGTGGCCACCTTCGATTGAAATGCTTTTTAATGAACCATTTCATGCATTAGAGCAAGAGTCGGCAACAGGTGCCCCGTGGGACGAAACTGGCCTGCAAGTGATTTTTCAAGAAAGGGAAAGTAACTGAACTGAATGAATACTGACCCGTAGCACTCACTTCCAGGAATCATGAAGTGCTTTGAGAGGCTAGCCAAAGACCACATCACCTCCTCCCTCCCGGATACACTCGACCCTTTCCAATTTGCCTACCGCCCTGACAGATCCGCGGATGACTCAATCGCCATTGCACTGCACAGTGCCCTCACCCACCTGGATAAAGGGAATGCATATGTGAGGATGCTGTCCATCGACTGCATCCATCTTCAATACGGTAGTGCCCTCTAAGCTCACCACAAAGCTCTCGGCCCTGGGACTGAACTCCTCCCTATGCAACTGGGTCCTGTCCAAAGATCATCATGGACCTCTGTCCCCCTCAGCCACCCGAGCCACAGCCTGTTCTCCCCACTTTCATCACTCAGACGCAGGCAATATAGAAGCATCATGGCAAAAACTGGCAGACTGGCCAATAGCTTCTACTCCCCCTAATCAGCTGCTCGCTCCCCTCTCCCCTCCTCTCCCCATCTGCCCGCTCCTCCCTTCCCCTGTACCCCCTCACCCCCAAATTGACATTTATCCTTGTTACTCACTCGTCGCTCTATGGACAAGTATCCTTGTTTACACACTTCGCCACTTTTATCTGCAGCAACTGTATAAAACTGAAAAATAGTTGTAAATATGTATATACAATGTGTACAAAATATTATGAACACCTGCTCTTTCCATGACATAGACTGACCAGGTGAATCATGGTGAAACCTTTGATCCCCTATTGATGTCACTTGTTAAATCCACTTCAATCAGTGTAGATGAAGGGGAGGAGACAGGTTAAAGAAGGATTTGTAACCCTTGAGACAATTGAGACGTGTATTCTGTATGTGTGTTTTTCAGAGGGTGAATGGGCAAGACCCATTGGCATTTATATTGGCATATTGGCATTTTTCCGGCATCACGTTGAAACCATCTACATGTAACTTTTTTGAGCTTTACAATCAATTTTAGATGCTTTCGGATGATTTGGATGGGATTTGTGCCTCAAATGCTGGAACGTTGGGAACGGTGTGAACCAGGGCATGGATTGCTATCGTACTTTATCTGTGCACTGCTTTAAGGGTAGGGAAACCAATGTGTAATTTGGGTGAACTATCCTTTTAAATTGAAAAACGAATGTGTTACCACAAAAAAGTCATCTGAGTACTCTAACTGTAGCTCTCTTCACGACAACAGACACAGGTTGGTTCCTTGAAACGGGCGTTTATTGCATTGCAGGTCTTTTTCTCCGATGCATCCACGTCACGCCGTGAGAACTATATGTTTGAATGAACACAGTAACATTGATAAATTATACAGTACTGAAACAAAGAAATACAAATGGCGCTCGGCGCAACAATACAAATGGCGCTTGGCGCGACAATACAAATGGAACTTGGCGCGACTATGAACAAAGTTCTATAGGTAGAACAAAATACCTCGTTGGCTGCTTGTCCTGAAAAGAGGTTCTTGAATCCTTAAAGTCCCTTGAAAGTCCCTTTACTGTCTTTCTTAGCCTCTGCCATCAACAATTATGACTCAGACTAAGATCTGCTTAAGTTAGATTGCACACAGTCAATTAACAAATTCCGTAGCAGTAACACAACAGAGAACGTAAGTCCCGGGATGGAACATAAAAACACAGACAATGGCCTAACGTTAATTTACATGTTACATCACATTTAAATTCTTATCTATACATCAATAAATCATTTATTTATTTACTACATCAAATAAACCTTGAATTATGTATTAATCATGCATCGTGAACACAGCATCTATGTAACACTTACACTAACGAATTACTTTATAACGCGTTACCCCCCCAACACTGTTCTAGAGTAATCTAGGAGGCCTATATGTGATACATGTTGTATGATTGACTTAGTGATATATCACTCTGGAACAGGAAAAAGATCCTGCTGTACAGTAGTGCTTTAGGGATATATACATACAGTGAGCTCCAAAAGTATTGGGACAGTGACAAATGTTTTGTTGTGTTGGCTCGGTACTCCAGCACTTTGGATTTGAAATTATACAATTGCTGGGTTCAAAACAACTGGAAACTCTGAAAAATACAAGGTCAAATCACGACGTCAGTGATCTTCAGGTCGGAGCTCTAGAAAGAGGCCCAAGTTCCCGAGTTGGAATTCCGAGTTGGATGACCGTTCAAATCAACATTTTTCAGAGCTCCCAGTTGTTTTGAAGGTGGTGTTAACGTGCAAACTCTCAGCTTTAGTTTGAGGGCATTTTCATCCATATTGGGTGAACCGTTTAGAAATTACAACACTTCTTAGGAGACGCAAAGCATTGGGACAATTTCACTTTGATGTGTATTAAAGTAATCAATGGTTTAGTATTCGGTCGAATATTCCTAACACACAATATCAAGCTTGTGACTCTACAAACTTGTTGGATGCATTTGTTTGTTTTGGTTGTGTTTCAGATTATTTTGTGCCGAATATAAATGAAAGGTAATAATGTATTGTGTAATTTTGGAGTCACTTTTATTGTAAATAAGAAATACTCAACTTTTGCCTACTTTAATACATACACATATGTGTATTATATATACGTTTATTTAAGTGCCTTTGAACGGGGTATGGTAGTAGGTGCCAGGCGCATCGGTTTGTGTCAGGAACGCTTTTGACACCTTGTAGAGTCCATGCCCCAATGAACTGAGGCTGTTCTTAGGGCAAAAGGGAGGGGTGCATCTCAATATTAGAATGGTGTTCTTAATGTTTTGTACACTGTGTATATGCCTTCTTGTGATCTTTTGCTATTCTATTATTTTACTTAGTATTATTACTATTATTATTACAATAACAGGGATAAGCAAAAAAATATAAGTTACCAGTCCCACAAACTGCCTGTATATACACTGAGTATACCAAACATTAGGAGCACCTTAATTAAGTTGCCCTCAGAACAGCCTCAATTTGTCCGGGCATGGACTCTACAAGGTGCCGAAATGTTGACCCTAATGCTTCACTCAGTTTGGCTGGATGTCCTTTTGATACACACAGGAAAATGTTGAGCGTGAAAAACCCAGCAGGGTCGCAGTTCTTGAAACAAACCGGTGCGCCTGGCATCTACTAACATACCATATTCAAAGGCACTTATATTTTTTTGTCTTGCCAATTCACCCGCTGAATGGCACACGTACACAATCCATGTATCAATTGTCTCAACGCTTAAACATCCTTCTTTAACCTGTCTCCTCCCTTCATCTACACTAATTGGAAGGGGAATTAACAAGTGACATCAATAAGGGATCATGGCTTTCACCTGGATTTATGTGGTCAGTGTATGTCATGGAAAGAGCAGGTGTTCTTAATGTTTTGTAGACTCAGTGTATACCTCTAACACTAGACTCAGGGATTGATACACACTCATTCCCTTGTTTATGTGAGCTATCTTGACTCATTCCTCACTCATCCCTTATCATCTCTACTATATATTGATATGTCATTATGTTGATATTTTTCCTATGAAGGGTTAAACTTCTCCATTTTAGTTACGTGAAATGGCTAAAGAAATGTAATTATAACCAATCGGTAGCACATGGTTTGCACTTTCATAGACATTTCTTGTCGGATTGTAAAGCACACCAGGCTTGACAGCTGCAGTTCACAAGCAAGCGCAGGGCAGACTACACAGATACAGACCAATAATGTCTCTGGGGGGGGGGTACCCATACTTAAAGGAAGTAAACAAACTCAGTATGACCGGTGAAATGTTCTTATGGATTTTTAAGACCTTTTATGCCATGTGATCACATGCAATGCTCCAGTTAGCAGAACAACGCATGATTGCAGTTCATATGAGAATATGAGTACACCCAAATAGATCACACACACATGGATAAAGATTGCCCGCTAGCTTGTTTGCTAACATAAACACACTTCGGAAGCAGTAGGAAGGGCATGAACATTTTATCATGATTGCGTTATGCAGTGATGCTGACTAGCGAGTCATTGATCATGTTATGAAGTGTCCGTAATGGTCCCATCCGTTACACTTAGTAATTATACATCACCTAAGAACTTGATGAAAGTTAGCGTTGCACAGAAAGTTTGCATACAATCATACTCGAAACGCGCCCACAATAACAACCTTTCCTCAAAAACGTTAAGGATGTGACACTGCCTGTCCAAATCAGCGTTGCACAGAAAGTTTGCATACAATCATACTCGAAACGCGCCCACAATAACAACCTTTCCTCAAAAACGTTAATGATGTGACACTGCCTGTCCAAATCAGCGTTCTATCTTCACTAGATTGTAGAATTCTATACTAGCACTCAATGGGCAAAACATATTTTTATATTGTTTCATTAACCTTCAGACTTGAAGACACAGGGGGTGCAGATGTGAGTACCAAAACAAGTGAGCCATTGCCAAAAGCTATGAAATCTGGTTGTCTGAAAATACTTATTTTGAGACTTTGTATACTACTTTGTAGTAACAATAATATTTAATTTGGCAATTATAAAGGCCAAATGTAGTCATTACTTCAAAATACACACATTCGAGGTAAATATGAAAGTAGTTTAATTAGGAAATATGCTATTTTGTTTTTTCATGCTCAGGTTCACCTTACAATAGAATTGTTCAGATTATTTTGCTATTCAAGCTGAGGTTAATCAATAAATGCATACAAATAATTATCCGACATGAAAAAATTGGTTAATTGTTATTAGTGAGTTGTTTCTGATTTGATAAGCGATTGACTGTGGTTTTGTTTTGAGTAGCTAGGTAGCAAGGAAGGCTTTCATATAAGGCTGAAGTCATCTGTGTAAACTGCAGACCTAGACACTTGCGTGTATAGTTAGCTAACACACTTTCGTATATCACGCTGTAACATACAGTTTACCTTATTTTAGCACCCCAAAAACGTAATACTTCCAGGTCAACTGTAATATGAATACCATTGTAAAGCACAATTTCTCCTCTCTCCAGCAAAATCAATGACGAGACCTTCATGCTGCCTGTTTCTGCATGATTGAAGAAGGCAATGAGCTCCGTCGGGTCTTTTTAAAAATGACAGTTGGGGAAGCGATACCTACTGCGTGATAGGGAAAGGGGGAGATAAGCCGTGTTGGGAAACAGATTTTTCACCCGATCTGTCCAACTTATCACCTCTAAAATGTAAATAAAACACTATAAAGAGTTTATATAATGTGTCATTACATACCTATTTGAAGGTTTGTGTCGAATTTGAATCTGGTTTTTAGGGCAGCGCTAAAGTTGTCTTCAGAAGTAAACAGCGGCTGTCGCGGCTTTTGAGAGTCATGTTGGCTTGCAGTGATGATGCGAAAAATGTATGCATTCAGTTGTACAATTGACTATGTATCCCCTCTTACCCTGTCTTGTTTATAATCTGCGAGAGAAACGCTACACCTGATGGAGAGAGGCTGTACGACACAGAGTGAGATGCATTATGCGTACTGTACGTTACGTCATGACACGTCACAATTTAACGTACAGCGTCAGAGGGGTCCGTTTTTTTAAAAACTTTTCTCCAATACTATCGGGCCATTAAGGTCTTCAGAGTGTATGCAACTTGAATGATAAAGTGACCCTCAGAGAAGGCTTTGCTATGAAGATATTGATTTGAAAACATTGCTGTGAATGCATTGGTTTTAAGGTATTTCATTGAAGGCCTTTCTTTGAAGGCATTGCTGTTCTCACCTGTTCTCTCATGTGCTGCCTCTCACCCCTCTCTCTCTCCCTCCTGTAAAGACATTGTCAAGGTAAGAGAGGGGACAAGTGTCAGTGTGGAGGAGTGACAATGGGCTGAAGAGAGAAGAGTGGTTGTTAGCTACTGTTGTTACATTCATTACATTCCTTTGGCTTCTGTTGATAAAATACATTACTGTGCAGCCGTCTTCATCGACCCTGGCCAAGGCTTTCGACTCTGTCAATCACCGTATTCTTATCGGCAGACTCAACAGCCTTAGTTTCTCAAGTGACTATGTCGCCTGGTTCACCAATTACTTCTCAGACAGAGTTCAGTGTGTCAAATCGGAGGGCCTGTTGTCTGGACCTCTGGCAGTCTCTATGGGGGTACCACAGGGTTCAATTCTCGGGGTGACTCTTTTCTCTGTATATATCAATGATGTCGCTCTTGCTGCGGGTGATTCCTTGATCCCCCTCTATGCAGATGACACCATTCTGTATACATCTGGCCCTTCTTTGGACACAAAAAAAATACGTTTTTTACAAATTAATTAAAAATGAAAAGCTGAAATGTCTTTACTGAATAAGTATTCAACACCTTTTATGGCAAGCCTAAATAAGTTCAGGAATAAAAATTGGGATAACAAGTCACATAATAAGTTGCATGGACTCACTCCGTGTGAATAATAGTGTTTAACGTGATGACTGCCTCATCTCTACACCCTACACATACAATTATCTGTAAGGTCCCGAAGTCGAGCAGTGAATTTCAAACACAGATTCAACCACAAAGACCAGGGATGTTTTCCAATGCCTTGCAAAGAAAGGCACCTATTGGTAAATGAAAAAAACCCATAAAGACTGAATATCCCTTTGAACATGATAAAGTTATGAATTACACTTTGAATGGAGCATCAATACACCCAGCCACTAATAAGATACTGGTGTCCTTCCTAACTCAGTTGCTGGAGAGGAAGGAAACCGTTCATAGATTTCACCATGAGGCCAATGGTGACTTCAAAACAGTTACAGAGTTTAATGATTGTGAGAAGGAGAAAACTGAGGATGGATCAACAACATTGTAGTTACTCCACAATACTAACCTAAATGACAGAGTGAAAAGAAAAAAGCCTGTACAGAATCAAAATATTCAAAAACATGTATCCTGTTTGCAACAAGGCACTAAAGTAAAACTGCAAAAAATGTGGCAAAGAAATTAACTTTGTCTTGTTGTGTAACATTCTATTCAATTGAGAGAGACTGTCATTTCTTCAAACAATCATCTTTATTCAATATCGATGAATTATTGCAATAATGAAACCGTTGACGTTGGACCGAGAGCCTACCCTTTACAGACAATGCTGTTCCGCATATACCTGATGCCAAGATTGCTCAGCCATAGCAGGTTCACCCCCCATATAGATTGGGGGCACCATAAGCCACTTTGGGTTCATCCTGTGGTTGTCTGCCTCTGGTGTTGTCTCTCAGATGCCAGGATAATTAGGAACACTGAGGCCTTTGTTCTGTTCCTCCAGGCTCTATCTCGGTGACACCCACCACATCTGATCTATGGAATGCCAGCTGTAGTTTTTTTTTGTTATGATCACCAAACCATCACTTAATCAATTGCCAGCCCAAGCTTCAAAAGACTCCTCTCAGTTAACTCAGAAAAGGAGAGAGAGAGTCCTAAGAATGTTATCTATTAAATAAAACTACCATTTGGTGCATATATATAGCATAATCTTGTAATCCTGCTACCACAGTCCTGAATACAAAGTGCTATGTTTGGGGCAAATCCAACACAATACATCACTGAAGTACCACTCTTCATATTTTTAAGCATGGTGGTGGCTGAATTATGTTATGGGTATGCTTGTCATCAGCAAGGACTAGGGAGTTTTTTAGGATAAAAATAAACAGAATAGAGCTAAGCACTGACAAAATCGTAGAGGAAAAACCTGGTTCAGTCTGCTTTCCAACAAACACTGGGTGTAACAGCTGTCGTAGAGAAGGGACCAAAGCGCAGCGTGTTGAGTGCTCATGATGAAATTTATTTTAACTCAAAAACACTAAAGACAAAATATCAAACAGAAAACGAAAGCGCACAGTTCTGTCAGGTACAGAAGACTAAACAGAAAACAACTACCCACAAACACAGGTGGAAAAAAAAACTACTTAAGTATGATCTCCAATTAGAGACGAGGACCAGCTGCCTCTAATTGGCGATCATCCCCCCAAAAACCAACATAGAAATAGAAAACTAGAACTAAACATAGATATACAAAACATAGAAAAACACAAAATACCCCCTGTCACGCCCTGACCTACTCTATCATAGAAAATAACATCTTACTATGGTCAGGACGTGACACTGGGAGACAAATTCACCTTTCAGCAGGACAATAACCTGAAACACAAGGCCAAATATGCACTGGGGTTGCTTACCAAGAAGACATAAAATCTTTCTATGTGGCCTAGTTGCAGTTTTGACTTTAATTGGCTTGAAGATCTATTGCAAGACTTGAAAATGGCTGTGTAGTGATGGTCAACAACCAATTTGACAGAGCTTGAAGAATTTTTAAGCATAATGTGCAAATATTGTACAATCCAGGTGTGCAAAGCTCTTAAAGGCTTACCCAGAAAGACTCACAGCTGTTGTTGCTTCCAAAGGTAATTCTAACAGAACTGACTCAGGGGTGTGAATACTTACAGCACCGGTCAAAAGTTTGGACACACCTACTCATTCCAGGTTTTTTTTTTATTTTTACTATTTTCTACATTGTAGAATAATAGTGAAGACATCAACACTTTTGAAATAACAGATAACCAATAAAGTGTTAAAACAATCTTAATATTTTATATTTTTCAAAGTAGTCACCCTTCGCCTTGATTACTGCTTTGGACACTCTTGGCCTTCTCTCAACCAGCTTCACCTGGAATGCTTTTCCAACAGTCTTGAAGGAGTTCCCACATATGCTGAGCCCTTGTTGGCTGCTTTTCCTTCACTCATCCCAAACAATCTCAATTGAATTGAGGTAGGGTGATTGTGGAGGCCAGGTAATTTGATGCAGCACTCCATCACTTTCCTTCTTGGTCAAATAGCCCTTACACAGCCTGAAGGTGTGTTGGGTCATTGTCCTGTTGAAAAACAAATGATAGTCCCACTAAGCGCAAACCAGATGGGATGGTGTATCGCTGCAGAATGCTGTGGTGGCCATGCTGGTTAAGTGTGCCTTGAATTCTAAATCAATCACTGACATTGTCACCAGCAAAACACATGCAGAGATCATCCGTTCTCATCTGTGTCTCACAAAGACACAGAGGTTAGAACCAAAAATCTCAGATTTGGACTAATTAGACCAAAGGACAGATTTCTACCAGTCTTATGTCCATTGCTCATATTTCTTGGCACGAGCAAGTTTCTTCTTATTAATGGTGTCCTTTAGTAGTGGTTTCTTTGCAGCAATTCGAACATGAAGGCCTGATTCACGCAGTCTCCTCTGAATATAACACGTTTGAAGGTAAGACCCAGGTGCAGACAATGTAAGAGGTGACAAAAGTTTATTAAATCGAACACGGGCAGTCAAAGGTACATTACGGCAGGCAGGCTCAGAGTCAGGTCAGGCAGTGGTCGGTAATCCAGAGTAGTGGGGCAAAGGTACAGGACGGTAGGCACGCTCAGGGTCAGGGTAGGCAGAAATGTCAAAACTGGGAACACTAGAAAACAAGCACTATAGACAGGACAGGAGCAAAGGGAAAATCGCTGGTAGGTCTGAATGAACAAAACGAACTGGCAACAGACAAACCGAGAACATAGGTATAAATACGCAGGGGATAATGGGAAAGATGGGCGACACTTGGAGGGGGTGGAGACAATCACAGAGACAGGTGAAACAGATCAGGGTGTGACAGAACAGTTGATGTTGATATGTGTCTGTTACTTGCACTCTCTGAACCGTTTATTTGGGCTGCAATTTCTTCCTTTCCTGTGGTGGTCCTCATGAGCGCCAGTTTCATCATAGCGCTTGATGGTTTTTGCAACTGCAGTTGAAGAAACTTTCAAAGTGTAACGCCCTGGCCATAGAGAGGGTTTTTTGTTCTCTATTTTTGGTTAGGCCAGGGTGTGACATGGGTGGGCGTTCTAGGTTTCTTTTTCTATGTTGGTGGTTTTCTTTGTTTCGGCCGTGTATGGCTCTCAATCAGGAACAGGTGTAGATCGTTGTTGCTGATTGAGAGTCATACATAGGCAGCCTGTTTTTCCTTTGGGGTTTGTGGGTGAATGTTTTCTGTTTAGAGTTTGTATCCTGACAGAACTGTTGCTGGTTGTTCTTTTTGGTTTCTTTTTGTATAGTGTTCTTTCGGTCATTAAAAAACCTTACAAGATGAACACATCCTCCGCTGCACCTTGGTGTCATTTCAACGACGGCCGTTACACAAAGTTCTTGACATTTTCCGTATTGACTGACCTTCATGTCTTAAAGTAATAATGGACTGTCGTTTCTCTTTTATTTGAGCTGTACATTTGAGTCTGTCAGGTAGGCTGAAAGCGACTACATCGACCATAATCCTTTGCTAGTTACGGCGACTTTCACCATGATCCTTAGCGATTTTATTTGTTGTTGGTGCCATTCAACCCTATTCAGCAATATGACAACTGGACTTCTTACCCCTTTTAAACATTGTGTGTTTGTTTAGACTTCTGTGATTAACAGGGGCTGAGCTAGAGCAGTGTTTGTTAGACAAGGGCGGATCTCACAGAAACGCCTGTCAAGTTTGAAACTATTATGACCAATCTATGAAAAGCTGAGACTCCCATGAATACCTACATGTAATCTGTTTAGCTCTGAGCTCACAACTCACAAAAGAGTAGTTAGAAGGAAAGGAGTTCATCTACATAGAAGATAATAGGAAATCCCAGGATATAGTGTCTATAATACTCTAATAAACTCACATAGTTGCTGTCACAAACTCCACATAGTTGTCACTGACTAGTTGGATATTCATTTCCCACTGAGAAACAAAGTACTGTATGTACTTACAGCATTCTTATAAATTCCTTTTTATCAGGTTTTTGCTTGGTGGACCTAGGGCTGTGGCGGTCAAGGTGATTGTCAAGCAAATAACTGTCAGTCCCACGGTAATTGACAAACACATTCAGCATCTCCTGGCTTCCACATATAGCCTACAAGCCACTGATGCAGACCTTTGGAACATCTACATTTTCAAAGTCTAATAAATCCAATCTAAATTAAAGAATAGGACTAAATCAAATCAAACTTAATTTAAAGTACATTTAAAGTTTGATTTAGTCCTATTCTTTAACTTACATTTTTGGTTGAGATGTGAATCAACATATCAATTATTAATTTCTTGACAAACTGGAATTAAAGCCAGACTAAGTCAGTAGTGCAAATGGAACTATCCAAGCAGATGGATCACCTTAATGTTGATATTTGGTTGCATTGACAACCAAACACAATTTAATATTACTTACAGTAAATAGCCCATCTTAAAATGAGTAATATATTTTGAGGTTTCTTCTTATGAAATCATATAAAGCGGGCATAGGTCGTCGCAGGTCTGTGGAGATCTTCACAATTGCTGTAATAATCTGTACAGAACCATGTACTTTTAATGTAATCTCTACTGCAATCAAGGTCATTTGGTTCTGCTATTAGATGAAGCACATTGATAACACATGAATCTGTTGTATAAAAGTATCTGAGATCTTATTCCCATTTAAACTTTGATGTGCTTTTAAATGGTTGAAAGTGCACTTATATATATTTCAGTGACAGCTAAAGCAAAATGTAACAAAGACGCAGGGAGTCAGGAAGCAGGTGCAGATAGTGAGTTAAATAATAATGAACGTGGAGAGTTACAAAACAAGAGAAGTGTTTGATGATGATGTCCAAGTGTGCTTGACGATGGGGAGCAGGTGTGCGCAATGATGGTTGCCAGGTGTGCACAATGTGGGTTGCCAGGACCGGTGGTTAGTAGACCGGCGACGTCGAGCGCCAGAGGGAGGGAGCAGGAGTAGGCGTGATACAAAAATTTGACATAGTTATTCCATTGGAATTCAGTTGTTCTTTAATATAGTTGAAAGTATGGTGATAACATACTGGAAATTCAACAAATGTTGGGCTGTCTTTTTGAGAGGGTGAATCTAAATTGTAATCTCATTGGTCAACGTCTCAACCAAATATTACTGAATTATCCACATTGAAATGACGTGGTGTGCCAAGTGGGACATGAAGCAGCCCTTACAGAAAAACCACATGATTTCAAATTAAATTTCACACATGAAATCATGTGAAAACGTGTTTTTGGGACATTGGAATACTTCACGTGATTACATTATCACATGTTGCTTTACATGTCACGTTATCACATTAACTTCACATAAGATCATGTGATCACATGAAAAGTGTTTTTGGAACACTTCACATATATTTACATGTGAAATTCATGTGTATTTTTCTTAAGGGAGCAGTTGCAGCTGAAACCAATGTGGAATTGGCTTACTTTATCTGGTGGGTGTTTTCTCCTATCATTCGTCTGTTCCTAGCACACTCTTGACATTATACTGTACAAACAATAGCAGCCTTGTTTATATTGTCGGTTTTCCCAGAAAGAGCTGTGATGTATACAGAGCACTTTGTTTTTGCTTTCAATCCAAGCAAAGCAACTGAAATGAACTCTATTTTATATCTCTCACATCTCGAATGAGCTGTTGCTGGTTCTCACATTTACAATCCATTGATTTATCGAAAGAACTTGTGAGTGCATCTACTCCCATTTGCAGACTGGGTTGAACTGTGCCATTTATTCATAGGATTTTCCTGCTGTGCTGAGATCTCGACACTGAGACACACCTGCACCTTGTGACACCAGGCCTCCTGGGCATGTTCAGCACTGTAGGCCTGGACCTGTCCACATGAGAGGGATTGGATCACAATATTCACACAGTGTCACGTCCTGACCCTAGTAAGATGTATTTTTCTATAGTAGAGTAGGTCAGGACGTGACAGGGGGTGTTTTGTGTTTTTCTATGTTTAGTTCTAGTTTTTCTATTTCTATGTTGGGGTTGTTTGGGGTTGATTTCCAATTGGAGGCAGCTGGTCCTCGCTGCCTCTGATTGGAGATCATATTTAAGTAGTGTTTTTTCTTCCTGGGTTTTTGTGGGTAGTTGTTTTCCGTTTTGTGAGTATTCACCTGACGGAATTGTTGGCTGTCGTTTTGTTTAAGTGTTATCATTAAAAGTAAAGTATGAGCACTCTACACGCCGCGCCTTGGTCCCCTTTATACGACCCTCGTTACAGAACTACCCACCATGACTGGATCAAGCGGCGTGCCCAGGCAGAAATGGACACCTGGTCACATACGAAGTGGATGGAGAAGAGGAACTGGACTTGGGGCCAGGTAATCAATAGATATCGGAGCCTACCTGGGAAAAACGGGGGTGGGGGGGGACACGGGTTGTTTGGCTGAGCCAGGGGTGAGGCCCGAGTCAACTACCTGTGCTTTTTGTGGTAAGCATTGCCTGCCTCTCGCACTCTGTCTCCAGTGCGCCTCTATAGCACAGTACGTCCTGTGCCTGCTCCTCGCGCTCTCCCTCCAGCGCGCCTCCCGAATCCAGTACATCCTGTGCCTGTTCTTCGCACTCTCCTTCCAGTGCGCATCCATAACCCAGTACGGCCGGTGCCTGCTTTGAGCACTCGGTCCTCAGTGCGTCTCCCCAGTCCGGTGAGACCGGTTCCTGCTCCATGTACAAAGCCTCCAATGATAATCGATGGTCCGATGCCTGTAGAGATGATCCATGGCACTAAGCCTCTAGTGATGATCCATGGCTCGGAGCCTGTAAGGATGTTCCATGGCACGAAGCCTGAAGAGGTAATCCATGGCCCGGAACCTGAAGAAATAATCCTTGGCAAAAAGCCTGGAGGGATTATAAATGGTCCGGAGCTTGTAGGGATAAACCATGGCACGAAGCCTATAGGAATAATCCATGGCCCGGCACCTGTAGAGATAATCCATGGTAAGAAGCCTCCAGTGATGATCCTTGTCACGGAACCTGTAGAGATGATCCATGGCATGGAGCCAGCAGCAACGGTCACTAGTCCGGAACCTATTATGACGCCTCCCAGTCCGGGAGCTTCCAGCGACGCTCCTCAGTCCGGAGCCTCCAGCAACGCTCCCCAGTCCGGAGCCTCCAGCGACGCTCCCCAGTCCGGAGCCTCCAGCTACGGTCCGCAGACCGTTGACTTTGTGTTCATGTGTGGCTTAGTCGGTAGAGCATGGCACTTGCGTCGTCAATGGTTGTGGGTTTGATTCCAGCTGGGGACACTCCGACATAAAAATGTATACACGCGTGAATGTAAGTCGCCTTGGATAAAATCGTCTGCAAAAAGGCATACACTATTATATATCACTTAGTGTCTGTAGCTAGGTTTCCAAACAATTGGCAACAGATTTTCATGAGAATAATCTAAAATCTGCATAAAGAAAATAGGCACATATTCCTACCAGTGGTGTGTTTCCACCGAACTGACTTGTTGAAGATAAAAATCAGTGTGAGATGACAAAGTGCACACAAAACGTACTTTTACACTTAATATTCATCATCATCATATTCATCATCACCAGCACCACCCCAACATCAACATATGTGACCCACCGCCTTGATTAGGTCTTATGTAGTAAAATTTCAAATTGTGTTTTTTACATTGGATAAAAGCAGAGACACAGAGCTACAAAATGGCATATCATACACTGAATTTGAGGAACAATGGAAAAGTAATTCTGCTTTGAAAGTTGATAAACTTGTAACCACACTTTTGCTAGCTAGCTAAACAATTAACCATAATCACAACTCATGACGTTACCAACCTACATGCATCTGCAGGTTGCTAACTAGCAGATTCAATGTTAGCTAACATTAGGCTATAACAAGCAAAGCAAATGGCTCTGAGATATGAATAATAAGATCATATACGTAACGTTAGCTAGCAAGCCAGCCAGCTAACGTTAGCTAGCTAGCTAACAGTACAGTTTATCTTGAAATAAAAATACTTTGTCAAAATTAAAAATGTGTAATATCTGAAAATGTAGCTAGCTAGACTATCTTACCCGTATACATCATGGTTGGACGCTTCTCCCTGTTACGGATGCCATGGTTGCCCTTAGTTTGAAGATGTATTCCGGAGACAAGGTGTTTTCTCCATCTCCTTAGCTATCATACTCTAATTTCATTGATTTCAAAACTCAGTCCTCCAGAAAGTGGAGATCAACACTTATGCAGTTCTACTAAGCAATATATTTGTTTAAAAGCTGCGTTAGACAGGATTACCTACACATACTAACCAGCTCAAATAGACAGAAGCGTGCTATATGGCAGACCAATGCGAACTCATCTCTCGGTATGTCCAGCCCACTCATTATCTCATGCAATCATGTATAGCGTGAAGGTTGCTGACTTTTTCTGTGGCTAAACCAACTAGGCTCGCAATATAACAATTGTATTCTTATTTACAGATGGCATACAAGTTTGTTATTAAGGCACATGAAAGTTCACATGTTCCAGAAGGCATTTCTGCCAAAAACACATTTTGATTAAAAAAAGAAAATATTATGTTGGCTCTCGTATGAAGTAGTGACCCACGACATACACCTAGTTTCCTGAAACGGGTCATATATGTGAAAATGGTGCATTTCTATGTTTTGTAATAAAAAAGATAGAGAAAGATAAGTGTTTCCAATTCCACCATGTCAAACGAACAAATGATCTGTTGCCATTTATAAAATTGTACTGAAATGTCCTGTTTCCATCACAGCTGTGGTGTTTTTTTTATATGGTATGACTTTACTCACATTGTCACGTCTACTCCCACTCCTCCTCCTGGTGCTCATTGTCGCCAGTTATCTAATCATTACACACACCTGCCACCATCGCTACGCGCACCTGTGCCTCCTGACACTCACCTGGACTCCATCACTTTCTGTCACTGCCCTTGCTTCTTTCCTCAGGTGTTATTGTTTCTGTTCCAGTGTTCATGCCCGTACGCTACCCATGTTTCGTTCTATGTTCATTTATTTATTAACTTCTTGCGCATATCATCCCGTTAGCGGGATCATTTTCCAGCGAAAACTCCTAGCGACATTAGCATAACGAAATTCTATATATTTTTTTTTTCAAATATAGGACTGTCTCATATCGTTTTATAGATACACCTCTCTTGAATCGACCCTCGTTGTCCGATTTCAAAAAGGTTTTACAGGAAAAGCACAATATTAGATTATGTTAGAGGAGTACATGGTAAAAGTAGCATCATATGAATTTTCCGACCAAGCACACGCATCACATATAACCAAAAAACAGCTAAATGCAGCACTAACCTTTTACAAACTTCATCAGATGACACACCTAGGACATCATGTTACACACAGCATGCAATCTTTTGTTCAATAAAGGTCATATTTCTATATAAAAACAGCATTTTACATCGGCACCTGACGTTGACTAACTATTTTCCCATAAAATGCGTCCCGGGAAACAGTGCTACAATTTTATAAATTACTATTCGAAAACGATTTTTTTTTTTTATATTGTCAATCTAAGATTTATAGATGAATATCTCTTGAAAACACCCGTCATAACAGATTTTAAATTAACTTTACAGGGTAATCACACTTTGAGATAAAAGGGGATGTGTGACGACCCTCCCACTCTGTCTGCTGTATTTTCTCTCTTTGCTCTTGTTCCTTAGTAGGATGCCAGTGGGCGGAGTTGGAAGGGTCGTCAGCTAGATGGGAAACACCTGGGCTCGGGTGTGTCCCAGGATAAAGACACCTCTTCCACAGTCATTAATAGACTCTCTCCACGCAGACACTCTGTTGGTTTTGGTTGTGTAGTTTTGTGGCTTTTTGGTTATTTGCTTTGGCACCTTTCAACACAATGCATTATTACATTCAGGTATGCAAAACACTCACTTACACTACTGATTACTGATTACACACACCATTGTTAATTACTTAGTTACTTTATTTAATAAATATATATTTTGATACTCCTTGTCTCCACGTTGTCTCCCTTTTGTTGCGAACTCTGAGCCGGTTCGTAACAAGTGGGGGCTCATCCGGGATTTTGAACGGATTGTGTTTGGGAGAAAACGTGGAGGTATGTTAAATTCTGTAGGTGCTTTGTTTGTATATTTTGTTAGTTTGAGTTTGGTGCTCAGTACCGGTTGCTTTTGTTTGTTTGGTTTGTGTGCTGTGTTGGAGAGAGTACATTGGTTAGTTTCCAGGCCCTGCCCAGCCTGGAAACGCTTGTTCTACTTGTTGTTGGGACGTTGGTCTGAGGAGGTGAGTGCAATCAGCTGTGTACCTCGGTGGGAGATTTGGGTAGGGTAGTGAAACTTACTACCCGGAGCTATAGCCTTTTTCCCCTGATAGGCTTAGCGACGTGTTTCATTTTTGGAATATGTTGGGCATTGTTAAAGTTTGTTATTTTTGTGTGGTGTCTGTGGACTGAGCAGTTGTCTCGGGAGCACATCCGTGGCTTGGTGGAATCTACCAGCGTGCTGGGGGGTTACTTCCTTGCCAGCGGGCTACAGTGCATAATTACCCATCGCAAATCTGCATGAAGACTAGGGTTGAGTTATTGTAGGTTTTGGGGAAGCTCCATATCTCATCTCTCTTTCTGTGGTGCCAGTGTGATTGTTATTTCTCTTGTTGTGGTCTGGTGTGCTCAGCAGAGGGGTTGAGTGAGAATTTTTTTTTTCTCTGACTATGGCGTCTAATGTAGACGAGTTCATTCGCTTTCCATCAGAGGAACTGTTAGACTTATGTACTAAAGAACAGCTGCTGAAGGTTGCTGAACACTACAAGGTTGAAATTAGTGATAAACGTCAAAAAAATTCTATTAGGTTAATATTGAAGGCCAATCTGATGGAGAGCGGTATTCTTGATGTTACCACTGGGGCAGCCTCTGTTGAGGACTCACCATCTTCCCGATATGTCACAATTACCGCTCCATCGGTTAGTCCTAGTAGTCTTCTTTTTGAACAGCAGAAAGAGCTGCTTCTGTTACAGCAAGAGCATGATCGGGTAAAATATGAAAAGGAATTGGCTGCTGATCGGGTAAAATATGAGAAGGAATTGGAGTTTAAACAGGATATGGAGCGTGCTAAAATCAAGCTGCAACAAGAGCGACTAGAGTTGGTTAGGGAAGGAAAGCTCTCAGGAGAGAGTTTGCTCTGGGAAGGTGACGCAGATTTACTTAGGAATCGTTCCTCTTTTGGTCGTGCCCCGGACACATTTGACATTGTTGGGAATTTACGGTTGTTGCCTCAGTTTAATGAAAGGGACCCTGAGACATTCTTTTCGTTGTTTGAGCGTGTTGCTGATGCTAGGAGTTGGCCTGAGTCTGATCGCACTTTAATGTTGCAGTGTGTGCTGACTGGTAAAGCGCAGGAAGCATATTCAGCTCTTAGTGTAGCCGACAGTGTCAGTTATGATAAGGTTAAAACGGCGGTGTTACAGATTTACGAATTGGTTCCTGAGGCTTACCGCCAACGATTTAGAACTTTAACCTCTCTGGCGCATGTGGGACGAACTCGTCCCACCTACGTAACAGCCACTGATATCCAGTGGCGCGATTTTTGAATCGTTAGAAATACTATTACTTCAATTTCTCAAACATATGACTATTTTACAGCTATTTAAAGACAAGAATCTCGTTAATCTAACCCCACTGTCCGATTTCAAAAAGGCTTTACAACGAAAGCAAAACATTAGATTATGTCAGCAGAGTGCCCAGCCAGAAATAATCAGACACCCATTTTTCAAGCTAGCGTATCATGTCACATAAACCCAAACCACAGCTAAATGCAGCACTAACCTTTTATGATCTTCATCAGATGACACACCTAGGACATTGTGTTATACAATACATGCATGTCTGTTCAATCAAGTTCATATTTATATCAAAAAACAGCTTTTTACATTAGCATGTGACGTTCAGAAAAAGCATAACCCCCGCAAACTTCCGGGGAATTTACTAACAGTTTGCTAAATTACTCACGATAAACGTTCACAAAAAGCATAACAATTATTTTAAGAATTATAGATACATTACTCCTCTATGCACTCGATATGTCCGATTTTAAAATAGCTTTTCGGATGAAGCACATTTTGCAATAATCTAAGTACATAGCCCGGCATCACAGGGCTAGCTATTTAGATACCCACCCAGGTCAGCCTCCACCAAAATCACATTTCCTATAAGAAAAATGTTCTTACCTTGCTTGTTCTTCGTCAGAATACACTGCCAGGACTTCTACTTCAATAACAAATGTTGGTTTGGTCCCAAATAATCCATCGTTATATCCAAACAGCGACGTTTTGTTCGTGAGTTCTAGACACTATCAGAATGCTTCATCAATGTGTCGCGCATGGCGCATTGGCGTGACAAAAATGTCTAAATATTCCATTACCGTACTTCGAAGCATGTCAACCGCTGTTTAAAACCAATTTTTATGCCATTTATCTCGTAGATAAGTGATAATATTCCGACCGGGAATATGCATTGAGCCTAAACAGCCGAATAAAATTTCTCCTCAGGAGCGAATCGTGCACGCGCCTCATTCAAAGGTCCTCTGAGCAGCCACTTACAAAAGGTGATAATGTGTTTCAGCCTGAGGCTCCCTCGTAAACCTTCAGGTTTTTCGCGGGTTCTGAGAGCCTATTGGAGCCCTGGGAATTGTCACGTTACAGCTAAGATCCTTACTTTTCAATAAAAAGATGCAAGACGCACGACTCCTTGTCAGACAGGGTACTTCCTGCTTGAAACCTTGTCAGGTTTTTGCCTGCCATAGGAGTTCTGTTATACTCACAGACACCATTCAAACATTTTTAGAAAATTCAGAGTGTTTTCTATCCAAACCTGAACAATAATATGCATATTCTAGCTTCTGAGTTGGTGTAGGAGGCAGTTAAAAATGGGCACATATTTTTTCCAAAATTCTCAATACTGCCCCCTATCTCAAACAGGTTAAAAAGGGATGATAAACAAACTCATGTTGAGTTTGTGCGACAATTATCTTCACAGTTTAATCGCTGGTGTTCCGCCTCTGCAGTTATGACTTTCCAAGGGCTGTGTGAGCTGATTATGTTAGAGCAATTTAAGGACACAGTCCCTGATCGTATAGCCACGTACATTAACGAACGGAAAGTTAAAACTGTCGCTGAAGCTGCGGTTTTGGCAGACGAATATGTTTTGACTCACAAAACTGTTTTTGTAGAGCCCCGTATTCGGAGTGAGTGGAGACGTTCGGAGAGATTTGGACCTCGCTCACCGAGATACTCTGGTTCACGGGCAGAGTTTTATTCAACTAGGGTTGAGCCTGACTCCCGTGGTAAAACTGACTTTGGTCAAGAGTGCCACTACTGTCTAGGCTCAGGTCATTGGAAAAACGAATGTCCGGTTCTTAGGTCTAGGGATAAGTTCAGTACAGGTACTTTTGTTAAATCTAAGCCTACGGCGCTAGCTGCGCCTGTTCCACGTCAGTTCACTCCTGACACATTGTCTCATGCCCAGGGGCAGGTGAAAGTCCATATTGATCCAAACTATTTACCTTTCATTACGGAGGGTTTTGTGTCTCTGTTAGGAAGTAAGAACCTAGTGCCAGTGAAGATCCTAAGAGACACAGGTGCCTCTGAATCATTTGTGTTGGAATCTCTGTTACCCTTCTCTGCTGAGACTGATTCAGGGAATAGCGTGCTAATTAGGGGAATAGGTTTGAACACTCTGTCCGTTCCATTGCATAGACTAATGTTGGATTGTGGACTGGTGAAAGGTGAGGTTGTTGTGGGGGTGCGTCCTTCATTGCCTATTGAGGGTATTGACGTTATCCTTGGGAATAACTTGGCTGGTGAGCGTGTGTGGCCTGTTGTGTCTCCATCTCTAGTGGTTTCCACTACACCGTCAATTGTAGGGATTCCTGATGAGAGTGCGCAGAGTTTCCCAGAGGTGTTCTCTGCGTGTGCAGTGACGCGTTCTATGATCCATGGCGACCTAGTTACTGCGTCGGTAAATGAGAATACCACAAAGACGTCTCTCACTGTTTTCCCCGTTATCCCGTTACCTGTACCCCGCTCCGATCTAATCGATGCGCAACGGACTGACCCCACATTAGAGAAGTTGCGTGACCAAATTGTGCCTGTGGAACAGTTGGGAGATGTCGCACATGGATATTTTCTCCTAGAGGATGTCCTGATGAGAAAGTGGATGTCTCATGGTAGTTGTTTTCTGGGGGAGGCGATTAGTCAGGTTGTTGTACCAGTTAAGCTTCGTGAGTTGGTTTTGACCACTTCTCACAATGACGTTGCTGGACATATGGGTGTGAGGAAAACCTACAATCGCATATTAAGATATTTCTTTTGGCCTGGATTGAAGAGAGATGTTTCTGATTTTATCAAAACTTGTCACACCTGTCAATTAACTGGTAAACCTAATCAAGCTATTAAGCCGGTACCACTGTTTCCTATTCCGGTACTCAGCCAACCTTTTGAGTACCTGATTATTGATTGTGTTGGTCCTCTGCCTCGTTCTAAAAAAGGTAGTAATTATTTGTTGACTGTGATGTGTCAGACCACTAGGTTTCCTGCTGCCTATCCTCTCCGGTCTATCACGACTAAGTCTGTGTTAAAAGCTTTGACTCAGTTTTTCTCACTGTTTGGAATCCCTAAGGTCATTCAGAGTGATCAAGGATCAAATTTCACCTCTAATCTCTTTGGTCAGGTTCTCCAACAGCTCCATATTAAACAGAATTTGTCTAGCGCCTATCATGCGCAAAGTCAAGGAGCACTGGAACGTTTCCATCAAACACTTAAGTCTTTGTTGAGAGCTTATTGTACTGAGATGGATAAGGATTGGGAGGAGGGGTTGCCTTGGTTATTGTTAGCCGCTAGGGAGGTTTCACAGGAGAGCACAGGTTTCAGTCCAAATGACCTTGTGTTTGGACATAGGGTGCGTGGACTTTTATCTGTTCTCCAGGATGATTGGAAGTCTCCCGAGCCTCCTCAGTCCCTGTTATCGTATGTGTGTGATTTCCGGCGACGCTTGTACGCCGCTGGTGAAATGGCGAAAGAAAAAATATCATCTTCACAGGAAAGGATGAAGGGCATATTTGATCGTCGAACTGAGCCTCGTCACTTTAGTCCAGGTGACCAGGTTCTTGCTCTGCTGCCAATTATTGGTTCTCCTTTTCAAGCCAAGTTTCAAGGTCCATATACAGTGGTGCGCCAGTACACTGAGCAGAATTATCTAGTTGCCACTCCAGAACGGAGAAAAGCACACCAACTGTGCCATGTAAATTTGTTAAAACCCTATTATGCACGTTCAACGGAGACTGAACAGTGGGAGTCTACAGAGGACGGTAAACCTGTTCTTTTGGCTGATACCGTTACATCCTTTGGTTTTTCTCATGCTAGGTCTGTGCATGATGAGGAAGATGTTCCTGGTCCCGACGATTGCATATTGCAAGGTAGATTGAAAAATTCAGAGACACTGGATATTTTGGACGACCTTCTTACTCATCTACCTGTTGATGAGCGAAAAGAGATGGTGGGTCTGATTCGGAAATTTCCAGAGTTGTTTTCTGATACACCAACACGTACAAACTTGATAGAGCATGATATTGACATTGGAGATGCTGACCCCATTCGTCAGCGATTCTATAGAGTTTCTGCAGAGAAACTGCGTTGTCTGGATGCTGAGGTCAGGTACATGCTGGAGAGTAAGATAGCAGAGCCTTCTTTCTCCAGTTGGGCTTCTCCCTGTATCTTGGTCAGTAAACCGGATGGAACAAACAGATTTTGTACGGATTACCGTAAGGTAAATGCTGTCACTAAGCCAGATTCATTTCCTCTTCCTCGGATGGAGGACTGCGTAGATCAAGTCGGAGCAGCTAAGTTTGTGAGCAAATTTGACCTCTTAAAGGGCTATTGGCAGGTGCACCTAACGAGTAGGGCACGTGAAATCTCTGCCTTTATTACACCCTCTGGTCTGTACTCGTATTCGGTTATGAGTTTCGGCCTGCGTAATGCACCTGCCACTTTTCAGCGACTTATGAACAGGGTTGTTGCAAGTCTGGCCGGGTGCGCTGTTTATCTGGACGATGTAGTGATATATGCAGATACCTGGGAGGAACATCTGTCCCGTATTCAAGCCTTGTTTGAACGTCTGGCTGCAGGTCGCCTCACGATCAATTTGGCTAAATGTGAGTTTGCTCAGGCAACTGTTACATACCTTGGAAAGGTGGTTGGGCAGGGTGAAGTGCGTCCTGTTCGGGCTAAAGTGGTAGCTATTGATGCTTTTCCACCACCAACTACAAAAAAGGAAATTATGCGTTTCTTGGGAATGATTGGTTACTACCGTGGCTTTTGTAGGAACTTTTCTACTGTGGTCGCTCCCTTGACAGAATTGTTGAAAGCTAAGGCTGTTTACGTATGGTCTTCTCATTGTCAACAGGCTTTTGAAGATGCAAAGAGGTTGCTTACCTCAACTCCGGTGCTGGCTGCTCCTCGTGTGGATTTGTCATTTACCTTGCAGGTGGATGCTAGTCATGTGGGGGCAGGTGTAGTTTTGCTGCAAGCAGATGTGTCTGGGGTTGAGAGGCCTGTTAGTTTCTTTTCCAAAAAGTTTAACCGTTATCAGTTGAACTACTCGGTCATTGAAAAAGAAGCGCTAGCACTCATTTGGGCGCTACAACACTTTGAAGTGTATGTTGGGTCGGGAGTAGTACCTATTGTGGTCTACACCGACCATAACCCTCTCAACTTTTTCAGGTCCATGATGTGTCCCAATCAGAGGATAATGAGATGGTGTTTATTTTTACAATCCTTCCATCTCGATGTGAGGCATATCCGGGGAACTGATAACGTGATTGCTGATGCGCTCTCTCGTGCGCCCTGTTCCTGAATATGTACGTGACTGACCGTTGTTTGGTGTTGTCATGTTCTGTCGTTCCTGTCTGTTCCCTCCTGGTCTCGTTTTCTTCTTTCCTCTTAAAAGTTGCTTCCTGTGTAAAGGTTGCTGAGGTCTGGGGAGGAGGTTGGTTGGGGCAGGTGGAACTGTGAACACGTAACCCCTTGTCAATTTGGGAGGCAGAGGCTGGTACGTTGTTCCGGGGTCCTTGTTGGTCCCCGGTTTTATGGGGGGGGTGTGACGACCCTCCCACTCTGTCTGCTGTATTTTCTCTCTTTGCTCTTGTTCCTTAGTAGGATGCCAGTGGGCGGAGTTGGAAGGGTCGTCAGCTAGATGGGAAACACCTGGGCTCGGGTGTGTCCCAGGATAAAGACACCTCTTCCACAGTCATTAATAGACTCTCTCCACGCAGACACTTTGTTGGTTTTGGTTGTGTAGTTTTGTGGCTTTTTGGTTATTTGCTTTGGCACCTTTCAACACAATGCATTATTACATTCAGGTATGCAAAACACTCACTTACACTACTGATTACTGATTACACACACCATTGTTAATTACTTAGTTACTTTATTTAATAAATATATATTTTGATACTCCTTGTCTCCACGTTGTCTCCCTTTTGTTGCGAACTCTGAGCCGGTTCGTAACAGATGCGATACCCAGAAAATGAGCTAGAAAGCCTAGCTCGTCGCCATCTTTGAAAAATCGCACATCACATCTGATCTTGTATAATATTGCCAATAATCCCTCACCTTTAGTTGTCTTCATCAGAAAGCACTTCCCGGGATCCCAGGTCCACGACAAATGTATTTTCGGTCGAAAAAGTCCATCCTTTATGTTCCATTAGCTTGCTGTTGTTAGCGCGTCCTAAGGCTGTAATCAAATGTTGATACGGGCGCGGGACCTGCCTAACGAAAAATGACTTTTTTGACTGCTGTAGGTTCGTTCAAACATGTCAAACGTTGTATAACATTAATCTTCAGGGCCTGTTTCAACAAGAGAGCCAATCAGATTCGAGTGGGACGATTTCATTGTGTTTCAAAAGGTTTCCAAAGGTGGGGGCAGACACGGCCGCCGACGTCACAATGCTGATGGCCCTACTACTGTGACCAATTGCCACATCGTCTCCTTCACTGAGTTTCGACCGCAGAAGCCTCAAAACACTTTGTAAAGACTGGGGACATCTAGTGGAAGCACTGGAAAGTGCTCAATTATCATTTTTTCACGTTGTAAATTATAGGGAAGGCTGTGAAGTCGAGTCCACAATTCAGAATCCCACTTCCTGGTTCAATCGGTCTCGGGGTTTTGACTGCCATACGAGTTCTGTTATACTCAGACACCATTCAAACAGTTTCAGAAACTTTAGGGTGTTTTCTATCCATATAAAATAAGTATATGCATGTCCTAGCTTCTGAGTTTGATTAGTAGGCCGTTGAAAATGGGAACGAATTTTTTCCAAAATGCGCTGTGGCGCCCCCATTGGTAGGGTACTCACAAGAGGTTAAATACACCCCCTGAACTTGCCTCCCGACTCCCAGCGTACACGTTACAGAATAACACCTCACCAAAGATCAGGGAGTGTTATTTTGTTTTTGGTGACTTCGGGTCCAAATGCCGCTGCCAAAGCAATCGGGGATGGCTCAGCTGGCTCGTCAGGCTTTCATGCATCAGCTGGCTCATCAGGTTTTCAAGACTCGGTTGGCTCGGCAGGCTCCCCATGCCTTAGTCGGCTCGCAGGTTCCCATGCCTCAGACGGCTCTACTAGTTCCCATGCCTCGGCCGAAGCAACCGGGTATGCCTCAGCCGGCTCGCCAGGTTCCCGCGCCTCAGCCAGCTTGCCAGGTTCCCGCATCTCACCCGGCTCACCAGGTTCCCGCGCCTCAGCTAGCTCAACAGGTTCCCGCGCCTCAGCAGAAGCGACCGGCCCGTTCATGGTCCTTGAGACTGTCCCTCTGGTCGGCGTCCTGCGGCAGGAAGTGGGTACTGTCACGTTTACTCTCGCTCCTCCTCTCTGGCGCTCGTTGTCGCCAGTTGTCTACCCACACCTGCCACCATCGTTACACGCACCTGCGCCTCATGACTCACCTGGACTCCAGCACTTTCTTGATTACCTCCCCTATATCTGTCACTCCCCTTGGTTCTTGCCTCAGGTGTTATTGTTTCTGTTCCAGTGTTCATGTTTGTACCCTACCCGTGATTTGTTCTATGTTCACTTATTTATTAAATACACTCCCTGAACTTGCTTCCCCGACTCCCAGCGTACACATTACACACATAAAAACTGTGGATGGAAATATGGTTTGTGACTCATCTATGTTGGGGATGTTGTTTTGATACACAACTCAGCCCTTCTACGAGAATATACTGCTGATGATGTGCACAGTGCACTGCTCTCATCCAGTTGCATTCCAGAGTAAATTGTCATGAGAAGGGGGCATCTGTTGACATGAAGGCACGGTCACACAACCTATCAACCCATTCTTAGTTCTCCGGACATGGAGTTGAGCAGAGAGAGAGGACTTCACAGAAACCAATCAAAGGTATCACGTCACGTTCTGCAGGCTTCACTGAGCAATACAAACACAAGATCCCACAACCCAGGTGGAAAAAAACCCTAATTAAGTATGATCTTCAATTAGAGACAACGAGGACCAGCTGCCTCTAATTGGAGATTATCCCAAACAAACCCAACATAGAAACACAAAACTAGAAACTGAACATAGAAATACAAAACATAGAAAAACACCTGTCACACCCTGACCTACTCTACCATAGAAAATAACATCTTACTATGGTCAGGACGTGACAGTACCCCCCCCCCCAAAGGTGCAGACTCCGACCGCACCTAAACAAAAACTACAAATCCCCCCCCCCCCCAAAAAAAGTGAGGGCAGGGTGGGTAACTATTGTCTATGGCGGCTCTGGTGCAGTACCCATAACCTTCTCATGCCGTGGATCTTCCCACAGAGGAAGCGGCTCCGGTGCGTAACCCCCGCTCCGCCCGCTGATCCCTCTACTTCTGTACCACCGGACCTTGGATCGTCTGCAGGCCGCCTCTGGAGGTTCCGGACTGTAGAACGTCACCGGAAGCTCTGGACTGGGAATGCGCACTGGAGGCCTGATGCGTGGGGCTGGCACAGGTAACGCCAGACTAGTAACACACACTTCAGGGCGAGTGCGGGGAGCAGGAACAGGTCACCCTGGACTGGGCAGGCGCACGGAGGCCTAGTGCATGGAACCGGGACAGGTGGCCCCAGACTGGTGACACGTATTTCAGGGCGAATGCGAGGAGCAGGCACAGGACGTACCGGGCTGTTGAGACGTAATGGAGACCTGGTGTATAGCCGGTATCAATTGTTCCGGAACTTCCACACACACTTCTCAGGACGAGTAGGGGAAGCTGACTCAGGTGGCACCAAACTAACAACACGTTCCTTTGGGAAAAACTTGTGCATCCTCCACCAACTCAACAACTCTCCCATTTCTCTCTTCTCCAAATTCTCCCTCTTCTCCCAGATTGGCTCTGGTTCACTCCTCGGCTCCGCCGACTGCGCATGTGCGCCCCCAAAAAAATTATCTTGGGGTTTTTGGAGCCTTCCTTCCCAACTTCGTAGCTGTCCCTCCTTTGCTGCTTCCGCCTGCTTCCCTGGCAGGCTCTTTTCTCCTGCCACCATTTCATCCCAAGCCCCGGATATACTCATTTTTACATTTACATTTTAGTCATTTAGCAGACGCTCTTATCCAGAGCGACTTACAGTAGAGAATGCATTCTCACATTGTGCACACATTTGTTTACATCCCTGTTAGTGCGGATTTATCCTTTGCCAAGATATTCCATCCACCTGACAGGTGTGGCATATCAAGAAGCTGATTAACCTGTTGGGGCTAGGGGGCAGTATTTGCACGGCCGGATAAAAAACGTACCTGATTTAAACTGGTTACTACTCCTGCCCAGAAACTAGAATATACATATAATTAGTAGATTTGGATAGAAAACACTCTAAAGTTTGTAAAACTGTTTGAATGGTGTCTGTGAGTATAACAGAACTCATATGGCAGGCCAAAACCTGAGAAGATTCCATACAGGAAGTGCCCTGTCTGACAATTTATTGTCCTTCTGTAGCCTCTCTATCAAAAATACAGCATCTGTGCTGTAACGTGACATTTTCTAAGGCTTCAATTGGCTCTCAGAAGGCGCCAGAAAGTGTAATGCTCACAGAAAGTGTAATGCTCACCTTCCCCACTGAAGTCGGTTACGACACCAAACTGTAGTCAGGTCAAGACCCTGGTGAGGACGACGAGCACGCAGATGAGCTTCACTGAGACGGTTTCTGACAGTTTGTACAGAAAGTCTTCGGTTATGCAAACCCACAGTTCCATCAGCTGTCCGGGTGGCTGGTCTCAGCCGATCCCACAGGTGAAGAAGCCATGTGGAGGTCCTCGGCTGGCGTGGTTGCACGTGGTCTGCTGTTGAGGCTGGTTTGACATACTGCCAAGTTCTCTAAAATGACGTGGGAGGTGGCTTATGGTAGTGAATTTTAACAGCTCTGGTGGGCATTTCTGCAGTCAGCATGACAATTGCACGCTCCCTCAAAATTTGAGACATCTGTGGCATTGTGTTTTGTGAGAAAACTGCACATTTTAGAGTGGCCTTTTGTTGTCCCCATCACAAGCTGCACCTGTGTAATGATCATGCTGTTTAAGGGCTATTTGACCAAGAAGGAGAGTGATGGAGTGCTGCATCAGATGACCTGGCCTCCACAATCACACAACCTCACCCAATTGAGATGGTTTGAGATGAGTTGGACCGCAGAGTGAAGGAAAAGCAGCTAACAAGTGCTCAGCGTATGTGGGAATTCCTTCAAGACTGTTGGAAAAGTATTCCAGGTAAAACTGGTTGAGTGAATGCTAAGAGTGTACAAAGCTGTCATCAAGGCAAAGGGTGGCTACTTTGAAGAATCTAAAATCAAAAATATATTTTGATTTGTTTAACACTTTTTTGGTTAGTACATGATTGCATATTTGTTATTTCATAGGTTTGATGTCTTCACTATTACTCTACAATGTAGAAAATAGTAAAAAAAAAAAATTTGAATAAGTTGGTGTGTCCAAACTTTTGACTGGTATTGTAAATCTCCTAGAGGCACTTCAAAAGGTTGTCCCCCCACCCCACCATATTTTGACAATTTATCATGATGAAGCAAGAGCCAATAACAACCCCATTGTTTAGAAACCTCTGGATCAAGCTAAATTAGGGGTTGTCTTTGTATTGTCCTTGCTTTGAAAGTCAAGACACATTATTTCGGTCAACATCCATAGCACATGTCATTTTCATAAAAGTATATTTCAGGTGACTCATGCTCAATGTAACTTCACCTGTGCAGACACTCCCTAGCCATGTGATCACGACACAATATTTTTTATAATATTAAAAGAGGAAGGAAAACTACTTGCACTCGACGTCTCAATGTATGTGTCACAACGTCCACAGAAGGTGGCGCCTCTCCCTGGTCGGGCGGTGCTCGGCGTTCGTCGTCGCCGGCCTACTAGCTGCCACCGATCTATGTTTCTGTGTCTTTTGGTTATGTCTGTCTAGGTCAGCACCTGTTCGGTGTTAGTTAATTAGTGGGGTATTTAGTTTGTCTGTTTCGTATGGGGATCTGTGCGGGATTATTTTATGTAATTCCTTTTGGGCAAGAAGGGGAATTGTTTGTCCTCTCTACGCTGTGTATTTTTAGGCATTAGGGTTGCCGGGCTGCGTCCCGTTCCACTGTATTTAGGAGCTGTTCTCCTATATTGTTTGCGTGTGCGCCCTGCCTTGTTGCGGCATTTTTTGACTATTTATTAAACGTGTGTTTCACGGACCTGTCTCCTGCGCCTGACTTCACCCCTCCTGCTAGTCAAGTGCTACGTGACAGTATGGTTCATACATGCATTATAAACCCTCTGTAGTCACCTCCTAGCATTTGAATCAACAAAATCCTTTCATTCAGTCTGCAATAGTAAATTGCATAGAACGATTGTATGAATGCATCAGAAGTTAGAATGCATCACACATCGATAGTTTAATTTCGCTCTTAATAAAAAGAATTGTTTACTGGCTGAACCTTTGCCTGTCAATCAAATGTGTGGGTTGGATGGTATTTCAGCCAAGAAATAAACAGAAGATCATTTTCAGCCCGATCAGAAACATTGTGGTCAGAATCTTATTCCCTAAATGGCTACACTGATGTGTTGGATTTGGGTATTATTCCACGATAAGGATTTCAGCTTAGTACCATCCACTTAGATATTTTTCGCGACAGACACATTTGTATTTGCTCCATAAATGTATAGTCTACGGAAGAGAACTGTTTACACACCCTTTATAGATGAGAAAAATGTGGACTACCTTCCTGTAATGTCAACCATCCAAATCAATCATTTCAGTGTCCTTTCGTCCTTTTTGTCTTTATAAACTTTATGAACAACAGTTATTCCAATGATGGTAGTCCAAAACACTTATTGTCCCAGCTGACCATCATCACATATGGCTTATTTACAGTGTATTCTATAGGCTACACAACTTGGCTATTTGATGAAAACATAGTAAAGTATAACTTTTCCATGGTACAAAATGACATTATCACATTGACAACCCACGCTCGCTTGAGGAAGTTTTGCCCTGGTTTGGAAACAACATCTCGCATAATTTTCAAATGATAAAACTGTTAATCATTTAACAAGTTAGTCATTTTTCAAATGTAGGCTATAAATGTATGCTAATCATTTGATATTAGTACCCAACAAAAAAATTGACATTTTGATAGCGGCACGCATCAATATCTATTGGAACTGGGAAACTATTGAAGATGTTTTTTTTTTTTAAATAAAGAGAGAGGGAGAGACTTGGCGAGTTCAGAGAGCGTGACGAAAGAGAGAGATAGACAGGGAGTTCAGGTCACTGGGGTCATTCCCTCCTGCCTCACACTCCCATGGGTGGCCTGCATGTTTGCCTGTGGCCTGTGGAGTATGGGTTGCCCTCTGACGGTCGCTGCTAACCCTCTCCATATGCCATATGGTAATGTAGAGAAATATGTCTAAATACACACGCAAATAGAAGCCCTCATGGACCGTTGACTGAACAGCCTTCTCCTGAGTAATCTCCAGCGCTGCTTAGCAGAGGGTAGACCTTTTCACTCACGTTTCTCCTTCACCCTTTCTTCCCTCCATTTTTAACTCTCCAAGTGCGTTTTCTATTTTCCTCTGTTTCCTACAGGTGATAGAAACTGAGGTAGCAGGGTAAAATGCATTGTGTGAGTCATATTCCCCAATATAGCCAGGTAATAGATGGTGCAAAACAAAAGCGACTGGTGTGCAACTACGGGGCGAAACAGATGGGGTTTGCTTAGATTGTTGACAACATGTAAACTCTATTTTGTCTCCAAATGTCTCCAAATGTTTATTGAAAACATAAATATATTTGCACAATTAGCACTTGTCTCTCAAATACATCGTTAGAGTTGTTATTTAGCTAGCTAGCAAATTTGAGCCATATTAGCATTCACATGAAATCCGTCAAAACACCTAAAAACAACACATGGTATCAAGAACAAGATAAAACTAGCTGAAACGAGCCAGCTACGATTCCCCACATGGCAGCTTCTTGTCATTGTTGTTAGCTATCTAACCGTTCAGAATCATAACAACGCAAGGTCTCATCCACATTGATTGCAAGCTCATCAAGTTTGTGACTTTTTCAACCAACCCATCTATATAGGCAGGTCCTAAGATATAAGCATGGGTGGAAAGAGTACTGTAAAATCCTACTCAAGTAGAAGTACTGTTACTTTAATGTAATTGTAATCAAGTTGAAGTAAAAGTACTGGTGTAAAAAACTACTCAAGTAAAAGTAAAAAGTAGCACATTTTAAAAAGTAAAAGTTACTAAGTTACTTCTAAAATAATTAACTATTTCAATTTTGATGGTTATTTTTATTATCCTTTTACAAGAATGTAAGTTCATGTGAAAAGGGTGTGGCAATTGAATGCAGGCTTCACAAACAAATGCATTAAAAAAAAATCTTCTATATACTACTGTATATGTAATATTGTTTACATGTAGTGCTTGACAGGCTAAATGTTCCATAAAACACCAGAAAATAACTAACAAGATAAGATCCAGCACAGCTGATTTTAATATTAAATCTTAAACTTCACATATACAAATGTTCAAAGGAATGTTCAAAAAGTATATATTTTTTGGAACTACCTATTGAACACTTCACTCACTTCACTTCTCTCTGAATTTGCCATTCAGTTTCAGTAGGAGCTGCTTTTCTAAGTTAATTGAGTCTATCCTGGCTCGCATGAGGTGAAGAGTAGTCCAGCACAGCTAAAAAGACGCTCACAGGCGGCAGATGCAGGCAGGCCTGTGTTGAGTTTGAGGGACAACTTCTTTATGTACTGAAACAATTAAGTAAATCTATTTTGGCCGATGGACTAGCAAGATACCCATCCAGCTCCCCTGTACCTTCTGACTGTTTGGTTGTCAGTGATGAGAAGAAATCCTCTTCATCAGATGAATGCTGCCTTAGATGCTCAGTCTCGTCCTGTGTGATTGTGTCAAGATGATTCTTCAGGTACGCCAAACCTGTACATTGGAAACAACACAACATTCACATATTCAGTGTTTTAGCAAACTCTGTTGTATGTGGCTGGCAACACAATCGTATTATTGGCGTTGCAATAGCTCTGACACAGACCTCCACACTTGTCATTCTCAGATACTGAGATTGATTTGAGTTGTTCAAATACATTCAGACCTAACACATTCTCTAATGTTGAGGTGAGTCTATGTCTGGCTGTACCCAAACATTGTTATATGCAAAGGTTATTGTCCAGCACCTGTAATGCAACTTAAATAATGAAAAAAAGAAAAGCATAACAAAAAAAGAATTAAAGAAAAGATTCAAAGACCAAAATATATCATGATATGGGAAATGAGGTTAACACCTTTTGGAGTAAAGAAATCATACCGGCTGTGATGACATCAGCTTTGTCAGTCCAAGACGTCTTGAACTTTGGCAGAAGCGCTTTTGGAGACCGTTCTGAATGGCTCTGATAAGTGGTAGGCACATTTGGCAAGATGCTTCCAGCCTTTGAAGTTTAGTTTTTAGTAAGAAGATCACTGGCAGCAGCCATATGTGTGTTGGTCTCAGACAGTAGAATGTTCAAAGCTGAGACCAAAGGCTTCATCACTTTGCAGTACTCATTCAAGAAGGACATTTCTGCCGGGCTCAGCCTGAAAGATAAGGTAAGGTAAATGTAATACCTCTTAGAATTCTAACATTTCATGGACAATAAATATTACTGTAACAGGAAAACATTGATTCAAAGAATTACTACTCACATTTTCACTTCTAACTCTTTACGCACATTTCTTATGGCCTCCTCCCCCTTCTCTTGTATGATACGTGTGATCCTCTCCACAGCCAGGTAAGTTGAGTTCCAACGTGTTTGATTTGGACGGATCAACTGCAGTTTGCACGCATTCTCTACAACTTCAGCAGCTAAGGTTGACCGCCCCGCTTTATTCCACATGGCATTCGGCAAAAGACCACCTGGACAACCTTTTGTAGCCATCACTATTTCTTTCTGCCAATGCAGAATCTGTTGTTGCAATGAGGTTCAGCAGGTGACATGCACACCGTGATGATGAGGGAGTTGATATTCTAGGCCACTGTCATTTTCCAGGATGGAATAGATGTCTTGGTATTCAACCTGCTCTGCTGGCTCTTCAGCATCTGAGTCTCGGTCTGCTGACTCGACTGCCTGGCTATGCTCACCAAAAATATTGAATGCTTTTGATGACTTTTTATCCACTGTCTGTTGTGGTTCTTACCACTTTCAGTCTGATCCTGTATGCACAATGGATGTCATCGAGAGCACCTGCAAGCACATCAAATGTGTGGGAACCTCTCAATCTCTTGCAAGCGAGTGCAGCAGAACGTCTCACCAGAGTTTCCTCATCTATCCAGTGACATTTATTTATTTATTTATTTCACCTTTATTTAACCAGGTAGGCCAGTTGAGAACAAGGTCTGATTTACCACTGCGACCTGGCCAAGATAAAGCAAAGCAGTGCGACAAAAACAACAACACAGAGTTACACATGGGATAAACAAACGTACAGTCAATAACACAATAGAAAAATCTATATAGAGTGTGTGCAAATGTAGTAAGATTAGGGAGGTAATGCAATAAATAAGCCATAGTGGCGAAATATATATACTGCTCAAAAAAAGGGAACACTTAAACAACACATCCTAGATCTGAATGAAAGAAATAATCTTATTAAATACTTTTTTCTTTACATAGTTGAATGTACTGACAACAAAATCACACAAAATGAACCAATGGAAATCCAATTTATCAACCCATGGAGGTCTGGATATGGAGTCACGCTCAAAATTAAAGTGGAAAACCACACTACAGGCTGATCCAACTTTGATCTAAAGCATCCGCCAACTCCTGGACAGTCTGTGGTGCAACGTGGCGTTGGTGGATGGAGCGAGACATGATGTCCCAGATGTGCTCAATTGGATTCAGGTCTGGGGAACGGGCGGGCCAGTCCATAGTATCAATGCCTTCCTCTTGCAAGAACTGCTGACACACTCCAGCCACATGAGGTCTAACAATGTCTTGCATTAGGAGGAACCCAGGGCCAACCGCACCAGCATATGGTCTCACAAGGGGTCTGAGGATCTCATCTCGGTACCTAATGGCAGTCAGGCTACCTCTGGCGAGCACATGGAGGGCTGTGCGGCCCCCCAAAGAAATGCCACCCCACACCATGACTGACCCACCGCCAAACCGTTCATGCTGGAGGATGTTGCAGGCAGCAGAACGTTCTCCACGGCGTCTCCAGACTCTGTCACGTCTGTCACATGTGCTCAGTGTGAACCTGCTTTCATCTGTGAAGAGCACAGGGCGCCAGTGGCGAATTTGCCAATCTTGGTGTTCTCTGGCAAATGCCAAACGTCCTGCACGGTGTTGGGCTGTAAGCACAACCCCCACCTGTGGACGTCGGGCCCTCATACCACCCTCATGGAGTCTGTTTCTGACCGTTTGAGCAGACACAAGCACATTTGTGGCCTGCTGGAGGTAATTTTGCAGGGCTCTGGCAGTGCTTCTCCTGCTCCTCCTTGCACAAAGGCGGAGGTAGCGGTCCTGCTGCTGGGTTGTTGCCCTCCTACGGCCTCCTCCACGTCTCCTGATGTACTGGCCTGTCTCCTGGTAGCGCCTCCATGCTCTGGACACTACGCTGACAGACACAGCAAACCTTCTTGCCACAGCTCGCATTGATGTGCCAACCTGGATGAGCTGCACTACCTGAGCCACTTGTGTGGGTTGTAGACTCCCTCTCATGCTACCACTAGAGTGAAAGCACCGCCAGCATTCAAAAGTGACCAAAACATCAGCCAGGAAACATAGGAACTGACAAGTGGTCTGTGGTCCCCACCTGCAGAACCACTCCTTTATTGGGGTGTCTTGCTAATTGCCTATAATTTCCACCTGTTGTCTATTCCATTTGCACAACAGCATGTGACATTTATTGTCAATCAGTGTTGCTTCCTAAGTGGACAGTTTGATTTCACAGAAGTGTGATTGACATGGAGTTACATTGTGTTGTTTAAGTGTTCCCTTTATTTTTTTGAGCAGTGTATATTTTTTTCATTAACACTGGAGTGATAGATGTGCAGATGATGATGTGCAAATAAGGATACTGGGGTGCAAAAGAGCAAAAATAAATAACAATATGGGGGTGAGGTAGTTGGGTGGGCTTTTTACAGATGGGCTGTGTACAGGTGCAGTGATCGGTAAGCTGCTCTAACAGCTGATGCTTAAAGTTAGTGAGGGAGATATAAGTCTCCACCTTCAGTGATTTTTGCAATTTGTTCCAGTCATTGGCAGCAGAGAACTGGAAGGAAAGGCAGCCAAACAGGTGTTGGCTTTGGGGATGATCAGTGAAATATACCTAGCGCATGCTACGGGTGGGTGTTGCTATGGTGACCAGTGAGCTGAGGTAAGGCGGGTCTTTACCTAGCAAAGACTTATAGATAACCTGGAGCCAGTGGGTTTGGCGAATAATATGAAGTGAGGGCCAGCCAACGAGAGCATACAGGTCGCAGTGGTGGGTAGTATATGGGGTTTTGGTGACAAAACGGATGGCAATGTGATGGACTACATCCAATTTGCTGAGTAGAGTGTTGGAGGCTATTTTGTAAATGACATCACCGAAGTCAAGGATCAGTAGAATAGTCAGTTTTACGAGGGTATGTTTATTTTATATTTATTTATTTTTTGCCCCAATTTCGTGGTATCCAATTGGTAGTAGTTACAGTCTTGTCTCATCGCTGTAACTCCCGTACGGACTTGAGAGAGGTGAAGGTCGAGAGCCATGCGTCCTCTGAAACACAAAGCAACCAAGCCGCACTGCTTCTTGACACAATGCACATCCAAACCAGAAGCCAGCCGCACCAATGTCGGAGGAAACACAGTACACCTGGCGACCTGGTCAGGAGTCGCTAGTGCACGATGAGACAAGGATATCCCTGCCAGCCAAACCCTCCCTAAACTGGATGACACTGGGCTAATTGTACGCACCCCATGGGCCTCCCGGTTGCGGCCAGCTGCGACAGAGCCTGGGCTCGAAACCCGAACCCAGAATCAATGCAGCGCCTTAGACCACTGCCCCACCCGGGAGGACCCTTATGAGGGTATGTTTGGCAGCATGAGTGAAGGAGGCTTTCTTGCGAAATAGGAAGCCGATTCTAGATGTAATTTTGGATTGGAGATGCTTAATGTGAGTCTGGAAGGAGAGTTTACAGTCTAACCAGACACCTAGGTATTTGTAGTTGTCCCCATATTCTAAGTCAGAACCGTCCAGAGTAGTGATGCTAGTCGGGCGGGTGCGGGCAGCAATCGGTTGAAGAGCATGCATTTAGTTTTACTTGCATTTAAGTGCAGTTGGAGGCCAGTTGAAGCTTGTTTGGATGTTTGTTAACACAGTGTCCAAAGAAGGGCCAGAAGAATACAGAATGGTGTAATCTGCGTAGAGGTGGATCAGAGAATCACCAGCAGCAAGAGTGACATCATTGATATATTCAGAGAAAAGAGTCAGCCCGAGAATTGAACCCTGTGGCACCCCCATAGAGACTGCCAGAGGTCCGGACAACAGGCCCTCTGATTTGACACACTGTGACCCCTATGTAACTCCTTTGATGAGCTGTCCAACAATCAGTGGTGGTGGCAACGTAATTTACCCTGCCAAGGTGTGCCATAACTGAGTTCTTAATGTAATTGGCAGCTTCATGTATTCTTGAACGAACAGTAGGTCTGGAGATGACTTTGCATTGAGGTTGCAAGGTGGTTACCAACTCTTTAAAAGCTGGTTGTTCTACCACAGAGAATGGTTGTTGGCCCTCACAGATCAAATGAATGACAAGCTTGTCAACGGTTACCTGTGAGACACACCTGGCTCTTCCCACTGCCATCATTTCAGACATCTTTGCTTGCTTTCAAGTTGAAGAGGTGTTTGACAGTTCCTTGGTTCATTTGTTTGTGGTTGCAGAGGTGAGCATATTGTAGTTTGTCATCTTTAATGGATGTTTCCTCTGTGGACAAAATGGTTGCATCAATCTGGGCAAAATGTATATAGCCTGACCAGTTTGGTTGTATACAAATTAACTTAAACCAGCACATAATCTGTAAGTATTTGGGCAATGACAACATTTTTGTTTTGGCTCTGTAGTCCAGCACATTGGATTTTGAAAGATACAATGACAATGGGGTTAAAGTGCAGACTGTCAGCTATAAGAAGGTGTTTTTATTCATATCAAATGAACCATTTAGAAATTACAGCATGTTTTGAATAATGCCACTGTCCAAATACATATGGATGTTGGGGAATATTGTTCTTTCCCAAGTTATAAGAGCTATAGTTTTACCAAACAGGATTTTGGGCTATTATTCAAAACTCAGTGATCCAACTAGATATAGCTAGGTAATAAGCAAGCAAAAAAAGATAATGCACATACCTAAAAATCCCAGGTCTCAAAATGATTTATTTATTTTATCATCACAAGTTCATTCATTTCACTTTTAGCTATTCCCAACAACTGACATTATGTGGATGGCTAGCTACTAGCCACCATAACGTCAATGCGGTAGTAGCCCGCACTAGCTAGCAACAGGAGCTAACGTTGAATGCAACTGGCTAGAAGCAACACTTTGTTTGCTACATTACATAGCCTACACAACAAACGCCATTCATGGCCATAAAATATATTTATAACTTTACTTTTCGTACCATTACATGTTTCCTCAAGTTTGACGCAGAGTTTTTGTAGGCAGCCACCTCCACCATCTTTGGTAAGCAGAGCTTACATTCCATAATTGGGTGATTCTGCAACTTCGGGCACTTAGGCCGTGCAAACTTTGAGAAATTGAAACTTATTCAAACACCATTTTACCAGTATTGTACTTGTCTTTGATTTGTCTAGAAACTATATCTGATAATGGCTGCGATCGTACTATTCAGGAATGTATATATTTTAGTCATTTTTCCCAGACAGCCATAGACAAATGTCATTTCCATCACGTCATTAAACATCCATTTTAGTTGAAAGTGAAATATCAATTGATTTACAACATTTCTTATACATTTGTACATGAACTTGTATTGAATATTATTTTAAGTGATTTTTAAGGTTTTCCTAATATCAATAAATCAACACAACGCCTGAATGTATAAACTTGCCTTGGTGACAGCTGAAAACATTTATTTATCATGAAAAATAAGATATTTTCAACCATATGATTTCCATATCTAAAACAAATAAATGTATGTAAATTATACATAATATACTCATTTACCTCAAAAATATGGGTTGTGATGGAAATGAAAAGGTGTGGTGGAAATGACATCTATGTAAAAAAAAATGAATGAAAACAATATTTTATTGCAAACATTTTGAACAACAACCATTGTTAAACATTTCATTAATATAAGACAAAGTAAGATTCCAAAACACTGAAACTTGACTATACTTAGATGCTTCAAAAAGAAATTCTAGCACATATATAGAGGGAAGAGTAAATTGAGAGCTACACATGTTATATTTAATGTATGATTTTATGCCCTGCTTTGTATGTACTGTATAGTGAGTTTCCAAGTGTATCTAAGGCTTAGAAAGTGAGCTAAGTTCCTCCCAGACCAAGGTATCCAGCTCCATGTGCCTTTTGGTCACTGGATGGGGCTCAGGGACAAGTCCAAGCACATGCTGTGGTCTGTTGCATATGATGTTGTCTCTCATTGGCCATTTACACAGGTAGTTCTCTGCAAAGTCAATATGCACAATAATCTCCTCTTTCCCCAGATTCTCTTTTAATTCTCTCCGTTTGGAGTATTGGTGTCAAATGTTGTACACGTGTTTCCCCAACTTCTCTTTCAATCCTTTGGAGAAGTCCTCCAATAGAATCTGCAGTGTGCCACATACCTTTTCTTTTACTGTCAAATGTACAGTGAACTTCTCCAAGTTTCCCTCTTTGTTTTTCTTCTCTCTCTCTCTTCAGCTTTGTTTTTCCACTCAAACCACCATGTCTGCTCACCAGCATCAAAGTCAGATGTTTTAAGCTCTTTGTCTTGGCAAAGGGAGCACTATCTATACATGCACTCTTTCTTCAGGTTCTCACAGCACAAAGACTCAATAAGTTTCTCAATGTTGCTGCAGCTGATCCCTTTGTGATGCTGTAGTTTGTCCGCCATGAACTGGAGGTTGGCGTGGGTTTTGCAGAGACATGTGTCCCTATCCTGGACTGTTGGCTTGACAACCCAAAAGGGACGTCTTTTGCAGAATTCACAGTAGGAAATTTGAATTTCTGAATATTCCCTCTTAAACTTCTGATAAAGGTTCTGAATTGTGCCATTCAAGAAGCACTTCTGCTTTTTCCTCGTTAGTGTGTCCTTTTTCCCTGTTGTCATCACGTTCATAGAATCGAGTGATTTTCTCTTCTGTGGCAGTGCTAATTCTGTTACACAGATTTTTTCTGGAGTATTGAAGACTTTGTTTTCATTTGCCCTCATTGCTTTTGCTGAAAATCCAAATTCTCTGTTTGTAGCTTTGACCAGGCCATACTTTCTCACGATGTTGCCTCTGCGAATTTTTGAAGCCACTTGTTTGTCCTTGGCACTGAACATTTTTTTATACTTTTGTTTTAACTCTGCAATGATGGCATTTTGAAACAATAAAATCCTTCTCAAGTTCTTCGGAGTTCCCTTCATTTGCTGTTTTGTCTTTGGGGAATCTTGTCTCTCCATTTTGTTCATCAGTCGATCATACCTTTTTTTGTATTTCTCAGCTTTCCGTAAAGCATGATCAAGTTTGACATTTGTCATACTAAGAACCCTGTACGCTTTTGAGCGACCTCTTCCAAACTTTTTCCTTACAGCAAGTATTCGACTTCTCATTCCTGTTGCAGATGATGAGGAAGGGGTATCAGGGCGTGCATCAGGGGCAGGTAAGTTAGGGGCAGTTATGTTAACCTCATGTTCTGGCTGCAAGTCATCTGGTGACTGAGCTGGTGTGTTGCCTGACAGGTAGGTCTCCACTGTTCTCTTTAAAGTCTGTCTTCTATTCCGTTGGTTACATTTCCATTGCCTTCTCTTGTTTCGTTGTTCTCGCTTTGTAAGGTCAGAGATAGGTTTCACTCTCTTTTTTCTTCCAGTATCTCTCCCTGTCTTTTTGCAGACGTTCCTGGTATCGTATAGGATACTTTTTAAATGTTGTTTCTATATGTCAGACCTCTGTGCTGTTTTATGTGGCATCTTCTAAGAATAAAGACAAATACTACTGTGTTTTCAACTTGTGCTCATCTTGGAGCATTTTCTAGATTACATTAATTTAAAACATGATTAAATAAGCCTAAATTTAAAAAAAAGTTAAGTAAAAACGAGTAAGATAATGGATTTGTGTCATTTCTACCACTTTCTGTCATTTCCACTACACTTAAGTTTGTGTGTCACGGTTATCGTCGGTGAAGGAGGACCAATACGCAGCAGGTATGTGTATGCTCATCTTGTTAATTTATTACTTCAAAAAATGAACGTACAAAAAGAACAAAAACACGAGAACTAACGAACGAACAACAACAAACATTCTGGCAAAGCCTAAGCTCAACACAGAACAATCACCCACAAATACCAAACAAAAACACACCCTACTATATGGGACTCTCAATCAAAGGCAGATAGACAACACCTGCCTTCAACTGAGAGTCCCAACCCCAATTAACCAAACATAGACATACACTTACTAGACTCCACATAGAAATATTCAAACATAAACCAAAACCCGGAATTACTAAATCAACCACCCTTTTAACAAAAACACACCACCCTGAACCACATAAAACAAATACCCTCTGCCACGCCCTGACCAAACTACAAAACAATTAACCTTATACTGGCCAGGACGTGACAGTACCCCCCCTTAAAGGTGCTACCCAGGAAGCACCTTAACAAAAAATAACCCCAAGCAACACCAAAAGAAAAATTCCCCTTTTCTAAAGGGAGGGAAGGGAGGGTGGCTGCCGTCAACGACGGCACTGTGCTACACCCCCCCTCCCCAACCCACCTATATCAGGAGGTGGCTCCGGTTCTGGCCGTTCCGGGCAGTCGGGCCACTCTGGCAGTTCGGGGCAGTCTGGCCAGTCTGGCAGCTCGGGGCAGTCTGGCAGCTCGGGGCAGTCTGGCAAGTCTGGCAGCTCGGGACAGTCGGGACAGTCTGGCAGCTCGGGACAGTCTGGGCAGTCTGGCAACTCTGGGCAGTCTGGCCACTCGGGACAGTTCAGGGCAGTCTGGCCACTCGCGGCAGTTCAGGGCAGTCTGGCCACTCCGGCAGTTCAGGGCAGTCTGGCCACTCCGGCAGTTCAGGGCAGTCTGGCCACTCCGGCAGTTCAGGGCAGTCTGGCCACTCCGGCAGTTCAGGGCAGTCTGGCCACTCCGGCAGTTCAGGGCAGTCTGGCCACTCCGGCAGTTCAGGGCAGTCTGGCCACTCCGGCAGTTCAGAGCAGTCTGGCCACTCCGGCAGTTCAGCACAGTCTGGCCACTCCGGCAGTTCAGCGCAGTCTGGCCACTCCGGCGACTGTTGACTGGCGGGCAGCTCCGACGACTGTTGACTGGCGGGCAGCTCCGACGACTGTTGACTGGCGGGCAGCTCCGACGACTGTTGACTGGCGGGCAGCTCCGACGACTGTTGACTGGCGGGCAGCTCCGACGACTGTTGACTGGCGGGCAGCTCCGACGACTGTTGACTGGCGGGCAGCTCCGACGACTGTTGACTGGCGGGCAGCTCCGACGACTGTTGACTGGCGGGCAGCTCCGTCGACTGTTGACTGGCGAGGCTGGGTTTACGCACTTGCAGGCTAGTGCGGGGAGCGGGAACAGGACGAGTCGGACTGGGTTGACGCACTTCCGGGTCCGCACGAGAGACAGGAGCTGGAAACCCAGGGCTATGGAGGCGCACAGCCGGTCTAGATCTTACCTCCTGCACAACCCGCCTTGGCTGGATGGAACTAGTAGCCCTGTACGAGCGGGGTGCTCGTACAGGGCTGCGGAAAAAGGAGGAGGTCAAAAGGGGGGTGAGTGTAACCGATGTGAAATGGCTAGCTAGTTAGCGGTGGTGCGCGCTAATAGCGTTTCAATCGGTGACGTCACTCACTCTGCGACCTTATGTAGTTGTTCCCCTTGAGCTGCAAGGGCTGTGGCTTTTGTGGCGCGATGGGTAACAATGCTTCGTGGGTGACTGTTGTTGATATGCGCAGAGGGTCCCTGGTTGGGGCGAGGAGAGGGACGGAAGCAATACTGTTACACATACACAGCTGTGATTGGGCTGTTTTGGCGCAATGCGTGAAATTGAATTGTATTGGTCCATCTGGTCATGTTACTTGTCACTGACAAACAAGTGAACAGTTCTAGCTGCTTCATTCAAAATATACTTTAGTAAAAGTACAGCCTTTGAAAAATACTCAAAAAAGAACAAGTACACAGAAAAGCTACTCAATTACAGGAACGTGAGTAGTTGTAATTCATTACTTCCACCCCTGGATATAAGGTACGGAGATTAATATATGGCATGTTGTGAGATGTTTGGTAAGCTCCTTCTCTATGTCATAATGGTACATCCTATCCATCATGTCCTGCTGTGACATAGGCTCAGAAACAGAGGAATAGAGTGACGTTTGTGTGTGTGTGTCCATGTTTTTGCGTGCATGCCTGCGTGTACAATATGTGTCCATCTATCCAGCACACTACAGTGAAGGTACAGTAACATTGTGATCCTCGTATCGTACGGTGAGTCTTTTGGAGCCTTTATCCTGCACAGCTGTGCTTTTTGCATAACGACTAACAAGGGTAAGCACAGAACGCTGTGTTCCCTCCCACACACACACACACACACACACACTCTCTCTCTCTGGCAGAGTCAGAAGGGGGATCAGGACATACCCAACCCTACCTAGCTATCACTGATGGCTGACCTTTTTACACCGGGTGTGCGTTCGTACAAGGCCGTCTCCTTCCCCACACCCCATCCCTAGCTGGGAGAATGGTCTGGCTGGTTCTCTGTGTGCTGATCAGTGGTTGTACTCTGGTTGTACTATTCAGGGTTGTGATATTCGCCAGCTGGACAGTGTTTCCTACGACACATTGGTGCGGCTGGCTTCCTGGTTATTCTTAAGGATCGGACCCTTTTTTTATATTTTTGCCAAAAATAACATACCCAAATCTAACTGCCTGTAGCTCAGGCCCTGAAGCAAGGATATGCATATTCTTGGTACCATTTGAAAGGAACCACTTTGAAGTTTGTGGAAATGTGAAGTGAATGTAGGAGAATATAACACAATAGATCTGGTAAAAGATAATACAAAGAAAAACCAACAGTTTTGTATTTTTTTTTACCATCATCTTTGAAATGCAAGAGAAAGGCCATAATTTATTATTCCAGCCAAGGTGCAACTTCGAGTTTGGCCACTAGATGGCAGCAGTGTATGTGCAACGTTTCAGACTGATCCAATGAAATATTGCATTTCTGTTGAAAATGTTGTATCTGCCCAAATGTGCCTAATTTGTTTATTAATAACTTTTCATGTTCAAAACTGTGCACTCTCCTCAAGCAATAGCATGGCATTATTTCACTGTAATAGCTACTGTAAATTGGACAGTACAGTTAGATTAACAAGAATTTAAGCTTTCTGCCAATATCAGATATGTCTATGTCCTGGGAAATGTTCTTACTTACAACCTCATGCTAATCACATTAGCCTACGTTAACTCAACCGTCCCACAGGGGACCCACCAATCCTGAAGAAGTTTTAAGCGAGCAGTGTGTCAAGAAGCAGTGTGGCTTGGCAGGGTTCTGTTTCTGAGTACGCATGGACTCTCCTGAGTCCGTAGGGGAGTTGCAGCGATGGGACAACACTGTAACTACCAATTGGATATCACGAAATTGAGGAGAAAAAGGGGTAAAAGTACCGAGAAAAACGTATATTCTAAAATATGCAGAAAAACAATATGCACATTTTTCCACCAAAGATGTTTCCATCAAATTGACCTGTTTCGGATAAAAGTGTATTTTGTTTGAAAGGATCATCAAGCTCATAACCTTGCACTTTCACCACCCTGTGAAGTTCATCTTAACTTATTTCATCTGTAGCCTAATAAACTGCATGCTTTCCTGAGTCGTAGTGGGAGGACCATCGAGTGACTCCAAGTTTACTTCGACATGATGGTATTTATGGCAATATTTTTGCATAAAATCGTTTTCACCGACATTTTTCGCATAATTTATTTTACAGACACAAAAAGATACCACCTTGTCTAGCGTATTTTGTTTTGTTGACATTTGGAAACTTTATGGACAATTTGTTGTTTCCATCAGGCCTTCCATGAGACATTTTTTATCCAGTGTACTTTACTTGCATAAAAATGTTGGATGGACACCTGGCTAGAGAGCTCCTGTGAACGGAGGTGATACCCCCCAGCCGCACCGCCGTAATAGGTGTGTGTGTGTGTGCACGCGCGCATGTGTGCGTGTGTGGTTGTGAATTTGTGTGTTTTAGCCTATGCGTGCAAATTAAGTGCTTTGTAACACCAAAACTAGTGGCAACTGAGCAGCCACCACAGCGACGGAAACGAAACCTTAATTTTACTGGAGTAATGAAACACATAATTGTGAGATGTTTTGTAACATTACATGGTCTGTTGTAACACCATTTAATCAAGAGTTGTGCAACACCTTGCCAGGGACTGGGAGCATTACCGCAAAAGGTTGAAAACACTAGTTTGGTGTTTAGAGTTCTTTTTAGTGCAGAACTAGATAGCTTCTGTTTTGGTGTTGTTTCCTCACTTTAAAGCTTCTAAGCACTAGTATGGTGTTTCAAATCCTGTCTAATGCGGAATTAGATCACTTCTTCTGGAGTATTTTGATGTTCAACATTGATCTATGAATCTTATAATATGCCAGTTTAATCCACTATGGCAGGCATTGTTGAGCACAGTTCACAATCCACTAGCAGTAACTAGAGGTTTTACAGCAAACATTGCAGGATACTTTATTTGTTTCTGCCATAAAAAGTTGGAAATGTGGGAATGGGTCGTTTCATGATTGAACGTCATTTTGCCTGACGGTTTTGGTATCCGGTCATCATGATCCATTACATCTGATGACAAACTGCTTCATACTAATATATAAGTACAGTTGAAGTCGGAAGTTTACATACACCTTAGCCAAATACAGTTCAACTCAGTTTTTCACAATTTCTGACATTTAATCAGAGTAAAAATTCCCTGTCTTAAGTCAGTTAGGATCACCACTTTATTTTAAGAATGTGAAATGTCAGAATAATAGTAGAGAGAATGATTTATTTCAACTTTTATTTATTTCAATCCAATCCCAGCGGGTCAGAAGTTTACATACACTCAATTAGTATTTGTTAGCGTTGCCTTTAAATTGTTTAACTTGGGTCAAACATTTTGAGTAGCCTTCCACAAGCTTCCCACAATAAGTTGGGTGAATTTTGGCCCATTCCTCCTGACAGAGCTGGAGTAACTGAGTCAGGTTTGTAGGCCTCCTTGCTCACACACGCTTTTTCAGTTCTGCCCACAAATTTTCTATAGGATTGAGGTCAGGGCTTTGTGATGGCCACTCCAATACCTTGACTTTGTTGTCCTTAAGCCATTTTGCCACAACTTTGGAAGTATGCTTGCGGTCATTGTCCATTTGGAAGACCCATTTGCAACCAAGCTTTAACTTCCTGACTGATGTCTTGAGATGTTTCTTCAATATGTCCACATAATTTTCCTACCTCACGATGCCATCTATTTTGTGAAGTGCACCAGACCACCCTCCTGCAGCAAAGCACCCGGACAACTTGATGCTGCCACCCCCGTGCTTCACGGTTGGGATGGTGTTCTTCGGCTTGCAAGCCTCACCCTTTTTCCTCCAAACATAACAATGGTCATTATGGCCAAACCGTTCTATTTTTGTTTCATCCCAGAGGACATTTCTCCAAAATGTACTATCTTTGTCCAAAAGTGCAGTTGCAAACCGTAGTCTGGCATTTTTTATGGCGGTTTTGGAGCAGTGGCTTCTTCCTCGCTGAGCGGCTTTTCGGGTTATGTCGATATAGGACTCGAATTACTGTGGATATATACTTTTGTACCTGTCTCCTCCAGCATCTTCACAAGGTCCTTTGTTGTTCTGGGACTGATTTGCACTTTTCGCACCAAAGTACGTTCATCTCTAGGAGACAGAACACGTCTCCTTCCTGAGTGGTATGACGGCTGTGTGGTCCCATGGTGTTTATACTTGCGTACTATTGTTTGTACAGATGAACGTGGTACCTTCAGGCATTTGGAAAGGTTGAACCAGACTTGTGGAGGTATACAATTTTTTTTCTGAGGTCTTGGCTGATTTATTTTTTTGGGATATCCATGCTGATTAGCCAGCTATAATTATTCAGCTCGCCGCTACCAAAACTTACCGAAGCTAGTAGCTACTAGCTAGCCTATTATTAGCTGTAGCTGTCTAGAAAAGTGAAAAATGTTGTTCCCTAACTGTGAGTAAAAAACAAGTCAATTTGACCCCACCCTGGGATACAATGAGCTTCAGAAAAAAGGCAATGAAGGCGGTGCCTAATAGGCTAGGTGCCCAATCAGAATTTTTTAATTTGAACTACTAAATATTACATTATTACATCCCCCCTCCTCCCTCCCCTTCCTCAGATCATGAGCTCACACCCGGCATAGCCTCTGTCCTGGTCTGCGCTACTGACAGGCCCGACAACGCTTCATTGGCAAAACCGGTCATTGGAATTCATATACCATTTGTTATGTTTAAAACAAAACTGGGGGGGCGATGCCGGGTTTTTCCACCCCGTTGAGTCGGCTCTTCTCTGATCTTATATATTATTGAGGGTTGGGAAAGTATTTATGAATAATATAAAAAACAGGTTTGGAGAGACTTTACTCACAAAAAATATTGTTAAATAATGATTCCAATAGGTTACATGTTAGCCTAATATGATCCACTATTGCTAGCGATCCTCTGGAGAACAACCACATGAATGTCACAGAGGAAAGAATGGTAAACTAACAATGTAATGGAATGATGCAAAATGTAAGGAAACTAACATTAAAAGGACAGTTAGGAATGTATACTGAACAAAAATATGAATGCAACATGTACATTGTTGGTCCCATGTTTCACGAGCTGAAATAAAAATCCCGGAAATGTTCCATCTGCACATATTTCTTTACATCCCTGTTAGTGAGCATTTCTCCTTTGCCAAGATAATACAGATGTAGCATATCAAGAAGATGATTAAACAGCATGATCATTACACAGGTTCAACTTGTACTGGGGACAATAAAAGGCCACTATAAAATGTGCATTTTTGTCACACAGCACAATGGCACAGATGTGTCAAGTTTTGAGGGAGCGTGCAAATGGCCTGCTGACTACAGGGATGTCCACCAGAGCTGTTGCTAGAGAATTGAATGTAAAAAAAAATCTACCATAAGCCGCCTCCAACGTCATTTTAGAAAATTGTGCAGTTCGTCCAACCGGCCTCACAACCGCAGACCATGTGTAACCATGCCAACCTAGGACCTTCACATCCAGCTTCTTCACCTGTGGGATCATCTGAGACCAGACATCCGGACAGCTGATGACACGGAGGAGTATTTCTGTCTGTAATAAAGTCTCATTTTGATTGGCTGGTGCCTGGCTCCCCAGTGGGTGGACCTGGTTCCCTTATGGGTAGGCCTATGCCACCCCAGGCCCACCCATGGCTGCGCCCCTGCCCAGTCATGTGAAATCCACAAATTAGGGCCTAATGAATTTATTATAAGTGACTGATTTCCTTATATGAACTGTAACTCAGTAAAATCTTTTAAATTGTTGTATGTTGCATTCAACTACAGATAGTTGCTAATATTTAACACGATACAAATTGTTTGAAAAAATACAGTGAAAACTCTATAGCTTGGGTCTATAGCTTGGCCTATAGCTTGGGTTTCCACATTTCATATCTGCAGGTTATAAGACCAGCATTTCATCAACTTCACTGTGGAAAAGGTGACATGTTGATATGCTTCAGTTTGCTGCAATGTGACTGGTTTCATATTTGTCTCCAGTAATCCTAAGGTAAAATAGATATGAAACCATTGTAATTTATATTTAGAATCCCCTTTTCCAAACAGCTTACTCACTTACCTAGCTCTTATCGATAGTACTTATCAATTTGCAAATCACGGTGCATGGAGAATAGTGTTATTTCTATCGTAAAAAATGAAGTAGATGTTGTTCCACTTGGAACCGACAGGTTGCTCAAACGTATTCATAATTTCATCGCAGGTAAAGGTGGTAGAATTATGAGGTAATTAAGTTAAGGTCAGAACGCGGTGTATCTGTAGACACACCTCTGCCACACCTTCATTTCTTTGATCTTCACCCAAAACAAATAGCGAGTAAATAGCATGCTATAACTCAAAGTCAGAATACAGGTCGGAATTCCCCCCCATGCTACCTACTGCTACTGCCCTGCCCAACACCTCACTAACACTATCACATTAACTCCCTCATGGAGGTTTTGGCGTGACAGCTTTTCACTGAGGTGGATGAGGAAGCTTGATGCAAGGTGGTGTGCGGTGGTGGTAGCATTGGAGTTATCAGTGGGTGTTGCCGAAAAACGCTGTTGACACAAAATTGCTGTCCAACCTATCTCCCATTCACCTTACACACACAATGCCACCACAGGTGCCTCACTCGTATGCCAATCTTAAAAAGCAGCCTCTCAGACCCAGAGATGGAAATAGGCATGGGGGTAGAATGGGCGTCACTCCGGCCAGCCGATTAGCCAGTAGGGCCTAGTTACATTAGGACCCTTCCCCCCTTGGGTGTCTTATTGAGTGCCTGAGTAGGCCTGATAGGCCACAGCCCAGACCAATCAACCAGAGGATGAGTCAGCAAGAATGATAGGAGTTCAGGAGAACTAGCTGAAAAATGATTTTTTTTAAAAGGGGTAGGTTGAGAAACGAGGAGAAACAGAATATGAGAAAAGGCTAACACAGAGATGGAAGTCAAATTAGAACATTTGAGAAAAACATGATTGGTTTGACAGGGGGAATAGAAATGAAGTAAGTTGACTATTCACAATGGAGAGAAAGGAAATAGAGGGAGGAGACGTGAGGAGAAGGGTGAGGGAGCACAACAGGAGAGGGAAGCAAACATTTTAAGTGAAGGGAAACATGATGGGGATTTAGATTGGAAGAAAGAAAGAGGGAAACAGAAAGTAGCAGAGTGGGAGAAAGAGAGAGTGGGAGAGAGAATGTTTTTGTAAAATGTATACTGCTTGAAGCCTCAAATATAATAGCCTTATCTTCAAGTTTCCACCTGTGCTCATCTGAATGTATTGTTAGAATTTAGAGTTTTCACAATTGTGCAAATCTTCATTTCAGATGGTAACTACTCCATGTCCTTTACTGACTGCCGATATAACAATATATTAGTTGTATTAGTCCCAAGGTTACTTTGTAACTAATTCAGACTATCAAGTGGACCAGGGACATCATTTGTTGATAATTACACAATTTCTCATGGTTGAGATTATTGTTGAATATAAAGGGCAAATAGCTGAGGGATGGGACTGGATAAATATAACCACTCTCAAAATCCTAGACAGAGCTATGGATGCAAGGAATGACCATCCATGAGAACAAAATCCTAGTTTGAACAATGTTTTGAGTAAAACAGGCGTATATGTTGGTTGCTTATGGGGTACAACAATTGAACTAAGCTCACGAGGCATGTCTAAGTTGTATTCCGCCAGAATCAATTGGTGTAAATCATTAATTTAAAAGTAAAAAAATGGATGCAGGATATTCTAATGTGCTCACACACTATACAGCGCTTTCCATATAAATGGGCCACCTTGATCTTGTTGTCTTACAGCTCAAAGCTAATTAGAGTTATATTTAGTGTAATTATCTGCGTTAAAGAGGGGTGGTTGTTTATTAGCTAGGATGTTAGCAGTCTTTTGAATACGACATCTATGGCGTGTGTGTACATGGTCACATCTTCAGCAGCTACCTCCGAATCCACCCATGCATGCACACACATACACACGTATAGTACACACATGTACATGCACCATGCCAATCCTGAAGGACTCAGGGTGTCACGTCGTTACATGGTCAAATAGCTCATTGGCTACCAAGTGGACCTGGTCATCAGTAGTCTCCCTAAGTATGCGGGTTGCCTCCCATATTTGCCACGTCCTGACCAGTAAAGGGGTTATTTGTTATTGTAGTTTGGTCAGGACGTGGCAGGGGGTGTTTGTTTTATGTGGTTCGGGGTTTGTTGGGCTATGTACTTATGTAAGAGGGGTGTTTGTTTTATGTGTTCTGGGGTTTTTTGGTCTATGTTCTATGTTAGTGTTTTTCTATGTTCAGTCTAGTCTATCTATTTCTATGTTTAGTTCATTGGATTGACCTTCAATTGGAGGCAGCTGTTCCTCGTTGCCTCTGATTGAAGGTCATATGTATAGAGTTGTTTTTGTAATGGGATTAGTGGGTAGTTGTCTCCTGTTGTGTGTCTGTGCACCTGACAGGACTGTTTAGTGGCGCTCATTGTTTGTATATGTGATGTTTGTTTTTCCTTCTTTTGAGTTAATAAAGATGAGTATACACGTTCCCGCTGCACCTTGGTCCAATCCTTACGACACCCGTTACAATATTAGCATGTTCTGACATACAAGTCTGCTGGTAATACAATCATTGATTGGGCTTTTGGTTTTTTGCACTGGTGTGAACTTCCAGAATTATTACCTACCTAGATGTTGCTTGCAGAGAATATGTTAAATGAGTTTATTTCGCAAGTGAGACGTATGCATGTGCCACTGACTCGCTGTGACTAAAATTAGCCTAGCTAATTAGCCACCATCTCTGTCATGTTTCCGAGGGGATTCTTTTTAACCTGCCCGCATTTTAAGCCTTGCTTACCAAAACTCAGGATTTGTTGGGAAAGTTGTCTGTTTTTTCTCCCATTTTGTAGTGGCCAAGAAAATCTCACATGATCCCCAGAACTAGTGCCCTAGGTCTTGGATTCATCAACCTCTTCCTCTCATTAAGTGTCCTCATTAGTTGAGGTCACTGAGTTGGAGTTGAAATAGTTGTGGTCACAGAGTTGGAGTTGAAAGCGATAGATCTCAATGTATCTATCTAGGCTAACTGATGATCCTTTTGTATAAAACTGCCTGCTTAGCTGAAGTTTCTGACCCAAATCTACCTTTCATTTAATTGTATTATTTAACCCTTATTTACCAGGTAAGTTGACTGAGAGCACATTCTCATTTTACAGCAATGACCTGGGGAATAGTTACAGGGGAGAGGAGATGAATGAGCCAATTGTAAGCTGGGGATGAGTAGGTGGCCATGAAGGCCAGATTGGGAATTTAGCCAGGACACCAGGGTTAACACTCCTACTCCTACGATAAGTGCCATGGGATCTTTAGTGACCACAGAGAGTCAGGACACCTGTTTAACATCCCCTTATACAGGGCAATGTCCCCAATCACTGCCCTGGGGCAATGGAATATTATACTTTTTTTTAGACCAGAGGAAAGGGTGCCTGCTTCTGGCCCTCCAACACCACTTCCAGCAGCATCTGGTCTCCAATCCAGGGACTGACCTGGACCAACCCTGCTTAGCCTCAAAAGCAAGCCAGCAGTGGGATGCAGGGTGGTAAGCTTTGTTTTCTATTCACCCAAGTTCACTCATATTAATTCCTCCATGACCAACATTTCAAGCTTAGTCATAAAATGTTCCATCCATTACCTATGTACTGTACGCATATTTACATAACATTCATATGTCCTTCAATCAGCTGCAGAGAGGTGGGTTTACAGCTAAACCTGTTTGCAGGGTTTCCTATGAATTAGGAACTCACCTGAAAAAAACTAAGGTCAGATACAGTATGTTAGCCTCAATGCCCATCCCCTCTGTTCAATAATTCAATAAGTAATTGGAGATTGTGAGAATGCATTACACATATGGGTCCCGATTCAGACATAAGAAATGTACGCCTTTCCTAGGCACACCTTTCCTATGCACTTCTCAGTAGTTGGTATTCAGACTTACCTTATGTAGATGCATAATGGGATTTGCAGGCGTGGTTCCCTTGTGTGCACTGAATACATTTAATTCAGCTACTGAAAACCATCCCACTTGCTGGCCAACAGATTCTCATGGAGTTTTCATTCAATAGGGTTTTCAGTACATTTATCTAAAGCCATCCCTTTAAATGTGATGTACCTTTAATTTGAATTTTCTCAACAGACTCACTAGAAAAGAGAATGATTCAGAAAATGAAGGATCAATGAAAGAAACCCATGTACTTCTCAGCACCAGTTGGTAGATTTAAATGCCTAAATTCAAGGTCAGAATACACATAGAAAGAAAAGTGCATGAAAAGGGAATTAAGTTTCATTTATGAGCGCGTAACTTGGGTCTGAATCGGCCCCATGGACAATTAAAGCGCTTTATATTCATGAGATAAGATTTCACTCTTGATTAAAATGATTACAGATGGATTACCGATTGAGAGTCTCAATCCCCTGCACAAATTATACAGTCTTTGTATCCATAGCCGATTCGTTCTCACAATAACCAGTCAAGTCATGTACTTACTGTAAGAGCACACACAGTGCTTTGCATAGAAACCATTGCTGTTGTTTTAGAATGGGTTGAATTTCAGAAGGGTTTCAGTCTTCTGTCTCGTTGAGGGGGGATAAGGTCAATGCTGTGGAAACTGGACAGAATACACTTCTGAATATGTTTTAGTGACTACTTTGTCTCTCTCTACCTCTCTCTCACGCGCTCTCTCTCTCTGTTTACTTAAAAATATATATCAACTGTTCATTTATGCAAACTGTCATACACTGACATTTATGGTATAGTCTGTGTGTGATCGGATGAGAGAACTATGATCTAATCAAATCTAATCAAAGATCTAAGATAGATGCACTAATTTCTATTGTGTGCATGACTGAAAGGGTTAAACAGTAAATTACATTGCCATAGGAAGGGGGGGTGGAGGTCTAATGTGTTGTCCGTTATGCATGTAATCAATGCATGTTCTATTCCCTCTGTTTCCCTGGGCTGGGGACAGGGACAGAGAGCGGCTGTGCATTAATACGGGTGATGAATCCCAGGTGGTGATTAGGCTGGTTCTAAGGCAGTGTCAGAGAACCAGGCCCCGGGGGACTGAGCCTGTACCCACTAAGACACTCAGTACCTCGGTAATAGCCAGGATCTTGTTGTCTGAAATACACCCGTGGTGAGAAGCTGGATGGAGTGGCCTGTCCAGGCTCTTACCTAAGCCTTGAATCTGTGAATAGGGCTGATACAGAACGCATTCACAGAGTGTGATAACTTTGATCTACCAGTGTATTTATAGGATGATAAATACATGTGCATTTATAGTGCCTTCCCTCATAGAGCACCTAAGGCATATGTTAGGCTCTGTGTTTTCTCAACCAAGTGATGTACCTAGCTTAACATACACTTATCCTCGAGGCATCACTGCGAGATCTTCATGCTTTCCAATTTTATAATATAATTCAAAACGTGTCTACTCTTATCAAAAGCGTGCCGGGGAAGCCATACGTACAGTATACTGTCAATGGTGTGCGTACTGGGAGCAGAGTCAGGTGCAGGAGAGCAGAGAGTTGTGAACATGCGCACACTTTATTTAGGCAGGAGAAACCAACAGACGGATGCCAATGAGTTGAATCCTCCAGCCAACTGGCAAAAGTGCAAAACGCGCAAACAGTCACAATAATTATGTTCAAACAAATAACCATACCTCGTGAATAAACACGGAACAATTTCACACAAAGACATGAGGGGGAACAGAGGAATAAATACATGTAGTGTGATTGGGTTAGGAAAACCAGGTGTGCAGGGAACAAGACAAAACAAATGGATAAATGAAAAATGGAGCGGCGATGGCTAGAAAGCCGGGGACGTCAACCGACGAACGCCGCCCGAACAAGGAGAGGAGCCAACTTCGGTGGAAGTCGTGACATATACAGTTAAAGGACGAAGGTGTCAAAATATGTATGTACAGTAACAGTCAAAAGTTTGGACACACCTACTCATTCAAGGGGTTTCTTCATAATAGTGAATAATCAAAACTATGAAATAACACATATGGAATCATGTAGTAACCAAAAAAGTGTTAAACAAATCTAAATATACTTTATATTTGTCACGTTGGTATAAAGGGATCAGGAGACGAGGGCAGGAATACGTAATAGGGGTTTTATTTACCCAAATTACAGCGTGCCATGTAAAGGCACGGGGACGAAGACCAAACAAACACGTATACAAAACACAAGGTTGAGACCCAAACAAAAGAGCGAGGAGTACCTCGAATAAATACACAAAGGCACAATGATACCACATGGGACGAGACCTGTAATCATCTGCACAATACAAGCGGCACGAAAGCCAAAACAACACAGCACAGGTACTCACACGACCAACGGACATTGGAACAATAATTGACAGCCCAATGGAAACCAAAGTGCACGTTTAAACAATTACAATCAGTGGGAATGGGGTCCAGGTGTGCGTAATTACAGAGTTCCAGAAGGATCCGTGACAGTACCCCCCTGACGTGCTGCACCAGCAGTGCAACGACACCGGCCACGAGGACAATCACAGGAACGCAGTGCGGGTCGATCAGGACCCGATGCACCTGCCAAAGTTGCGTTGTCGTCAGACGGGCCAGTTGCCACTGCCGAAGTTGCGGCAGCGTCGGAAGGGCCAGTTGCAGCTGCCGAAGTTGCGTCGTCGGTCGGATCAGTTGTGGCGACGTCGGACGGCCCAGTTGCAGCTGCTGAAGTTGCGGCAGCGCCGGATGGACCAGTCACAGCGTCGTCGGACAGAACCATTCCCGCTATCTCCCTTAATGGTCAATTATTCTGTCACACTGGTATAAGGGATCGGGAGACGAGGGCAGGAATGTGTAATAGGGGTTTTTATTGACCAAATTACAGCGTGCCATGTGAAGGCACGGGGACGAAGACCAACAAACACGTATACAAAACACAGGGTTGAAACCCAAACAAAAGAGCGAGGAGTACCTCCAATAAATACACGGGGCACACAATGATACAACACGGGACGAAGCCCATAATCATTTGCACAATACAAGTGGCACGAAAGCCAAAACCACACAGCACAGGTACTTACACGACCAAAGGACATTGTAACAATAATCGACAGGACAATGGTGAACGAAGGGCACACATGCAATTACTAATCAATGGGAATAGGGACCGGGTGTGCATGTGTGTGTAATGACACAGGTCTGGAGGGATCCGTGACAATATTTTAGATTCCTCAAAGTAGCCACCCTTTGCCTTGATAACAGCTTTGCACACTTTTGGCATTCTCTCCAACTTGCTTTTCCAACAGTCTTGAAGGAGTTCCCACATATGCTCAGCACTTGTTGGCTGCTTTTCCTTCATTCTGCGTTTCAACTCATCCCAAACCATCTCACTTTGGTCGAGGTCAGGTGATTGTGGTGGCCAGGTCATCTGATGCAGCACTCCATCACTCTCCTTCTTAGTCAAATAGGCCTTACACAGCCTGGAGGTGTGTTGGGTCAATGTCCTGTTGAAAACAAATGATAGTCCCACTAACCGCAAACCTGATGGGTTGGCGTATCGCTGCAGAATGCAGTGGTAACCATGCTGGTTAAGTGTGCCTTGAATTCTAAATCAATCACTGACAGTGTCACCAGCAAAGCACCCCCACACCATCACACATCCTCCTCCATGCTTCACGGTGGGAACCACACATGCAGAGATCCTCCTTTAACCTAAAAACCAAAAATCGCAAATTTGGACTCATCAGACCAAAGGACAGATTTCAACCGGTCTAATGTCCATTGGTCATGTTTCTTGGCCCAAACAAGTCTCTTCTTCTTATTGGTGTTATTTAGTAGTGGTTTCTTTGCAGCAGTTCAACCACGAAGGCCTGATTCACGCAGTGTCCTCTGAACAGTTGATGTTGACATGTGTCTCTTATTTGAACTCTGTGAAGCATTTATTTGGGCTGCAATTTCTGAGGCTGGTAACTCTAATGAACGTATCCTCTACAGCAGAGGTAACTCTGGGTCTTCCTTTTCTTCCTTCATAGTGCTTGATGGTTTTTGCGACTGCACTTGAAGAAACTTTAAAAGTTGTTAAAATGTTCCGTATTGACTGACCTTCATGTCTTAAAGTAATGATGGACTGTCATTTCTCTTTCCTTATTTGCTCTGTTCTTGCCATAATATGGACTTGGTCTTTTACCAAATAGGGCTATCTTCTGTATACCACCCTACCTTGTCACAACACAACTGATTGGCTCAAATGCATTATTAAGAAGGAAAGAAATTCAACAAATTCACTTTTAACAAGTGTCACGCCCTGACCTGAGAGAGACGGTTTATTTCTCTATTTTGTTAGGTCAGGGTGTGGGGTGGGCATTCTATGTTTTGTATTTCTTTGTTTTGGGCCGAGTATGGTTCCTAATCAAAGGCAGGTCTATCGTTGTCTCTGATTAGGACTCATACTTAGGCAGCCTTTTCCCACCTGTGTTTGTGGGGAGTTGTTTTCTGTTTTGTGCTTCTGTACCTGACAGAACTGTGCGCTTTCGTTTCCCTTTGTTATTTCTGTTCGAGTGTTTGTTTGATTAAAATAAATAATCATGAACACGTGCCACGCTGCATCTTGGTCCCCTCTCTACGACGATCGTTACAACAAGGCACACTTGTTAATTGAAATGCATTCTGTCATCAAGACAAAGGGTGGCTACTTTGAAGAATCTCAATTATGAAATTTATTTTCATTTGTTTAACATTTTTTTGGTTACTACATGATTCCATATGTGTTATTTCATGGTTTTGATGTCTTCACTATTATTCTACAATGAAGAAAAGTCAAAATAAAGAAAAACAATTGAATGAGTAGGTGTGTTCAAACTGTTGACTGGTACTGAATATGCAAATTCACAATAAACTATTGTAACGTATGGTATCATAGCAACTCATAACAACTCTGCAATGCATCAAATTAACATTTCGCTGTCACATGTCACCCCTGCACTTGGAGCCACACCTGAGGGATGAGATGAGTCTACTCCCACCCAAATTGGAACTAGAATTCAAAAACCACTTTGTCAAATGACAAATCTATGTATGGACAAATGACCACTCACTCTTCCGCTTGTAACTGTGATGGAGGCGTGGTGTACCCATGGAACAAAGAGTAATTGTTTATTTTGACTAGAAAACATGCACAAAATGCTTTTAGAGAAAGCGAAGTCCAAGAATAGTCACGCATTGACCAAGATAAACCCAATGACAATCATAAACACAATTACCATGCTCTCTCTGACCACCTCAACCTGACCATCATATGGGCCGTTCCACAAAATAAGTCACTGTTGCGTCCCTTTGATATGTTGAGTAGAAATTGTGCACCAATATTGAATTTTATAAGCCTGTTATATTAAATGAAGTGCCCTTTAATATATACTTCATGTACAATTCAATAAATAGGATGTTTAATATGAATAAATACTTGCTAAAGTGGCAAAATGAGGCATTTTGGCATGTCCCTCTGTGCACCCTCTGTCACACCCTCAGAGGTTGTTGTATTTGGCCCCCACCTTGCTTTAAATCAGATTGTAGATAACGTTGGTCATTTGTCCACAATTGTAACGCAAACGACCAGAAACCTTTATCTTCTTTGACCCTGACCTAAACCTCGAGTTGCATGTAAAAAAGGTTGTCCAGTCCTGCTTTTATCATCTAAGAAATATGCTAAAGACAAGTTTTATCTTAGTCATTGATCTGGAGAAACGCATACATGCTTTTACTTCCTCATGCCTAGATCAAATCAAATGTTATTTGTCACATGCGGTGAATACAACAGATGTAGACCTTACTGTGAAATGCTTACCTACAAGCCCTTAACAGTTCAAGAAATTGAGTTAAGAAAATATTTACTAAATAAACTAAAGTAAAAAAAATCTAATCAAATCAAAAAGTAACACAAGAAAATGACACAAAAATAACGAGGCTATATACAGGGGGTACCGAGTTATTGTGTGAGGGTAAAGGTTAATCGAGGTAACTTGTAAAGTGACTATGCATTGATAATAAACAGCGAGTAGCACCAGTGTTAAAACAAAGGAGGGGGGCAGTCTATGACTTGGTGACTAGAGTCTTTGACAATTTTTGGGGCCTTTTCTGACACCACCTAGTATATAGGTCCTGGATGTAATCTCAGCTCGTTACCTGTATAAAAGACACCTGGGAGACAGAAATCTTTCTGATTGAGAGGGCGTCAAATACTTATTTCCCTCATTAAAATGCAAAACAATTTCTAACATTTTTGACATGCGTTTTTCTGGATTTTTTGTTGTTATTCTGTCTCTCACTGTTCAAATAAACCTACCATTAAAATTATAGACTGATCATTTCTTTGTCAGTGGACAAATGTACAAAATCAGCAGGGGATCAAATACTTTTTTCCCTCACTGTACGTTCGGTTACTGTGGGGACGACGCCGTTGATGGACTAATTGATGAAGCCGGTGACTGATATGGTATACTCCTCAATGCCATTCATTGGATGAATCCTAGAACATATTCCAGTCTGTGCTAGAAAAACAGTCCTGTAGTGTATCATTCGCGTCATCTGACCACTTCCGTATTGAGCGAGTCACTGGTGCTTCCTGTTTTAGTTTTTGCTTGTAAGCAGGAATCAGGAGGATATAATTATGGTCAGATTTGCCAAATGGAGGGCGAGGGAGAGCTTTGTCTGCGTCTCTGTGTGTGGAGTAAAGGTGGTCTAGAGTTTTTCCCCTCTGGTTGCACAGGTGACATGCTGGTAGAAATGTGGTAAACTGGATTTAAGTTTGTCTGCATTGCAGTCACTGGCCACGAGGAGCGCGGCTTCTGGATGAGCATTTTCTTGTTTGCTTATGGCCTTATATAGCTCGTTGAGTGCGGTCTTAATGCCAGCATTGGTTTGTGGTGGTAAATAGATGGCTACAAATAATTGACATCACGCACCAGCAGTTATTTACAAATAGACACACACCCCCACCCCTCGTCTTATCAGATGTAGATGCTCTGTCCTGCCGATTTACGGCGAAGCCAGCCAGCTCTATATTATCCGTGTCGTCGTTCAGCCACGTCTCTGTGAAACAGAAGATATTACAGTTTTTAATGTCGTGTTGGTAGGATAGTCTTAATTGTAGATCGCCCAGTTTGTTTTCTAATGATTGCACGTTGGCCAATAATACTGAGGGTGGTGTTGGTTTGCCTACTCGTTGGTGAATTCTTACTGTAACTCTTTATACCTGTCTCAGTCATAATCATTCCATCACCTACAGTTTGTTCAAAATGCTATATCTCAGCTTTTAACAGGCACCAGGAAATGTAACCATATCACACCAGAGAGAATAAAGTAGACGTCATCGGTCAAAATCGTGATGGGGGGTTGTGTTTGAACATTTCAAAGAGGATGGCCCCACACCCCACCTATTTTATTGCTCTTAGGGTTGTTTTCTATGAAGTAGGAATGTCCTGGGGGGATTGTGTTGGCGACAGACGCCTTATAAATAAGACCCAGAACAACACATGCGGCCCCAGAACACTAAACAAGATTTTTAAAATGAACATGGATTTTGTGATCAATGGCAAAGCAGTGATGACCGTAACAACGGTAGCAGGACCGCGGCTGAAACATAGAGAAAAGGCCAAGTATAAAGCAACAATATACGATGGGCCAAAAAAGCGGTTTCTAAGTGTGTATAGAACCCAAATACCAGCCGCAACTGCACTGAAAGATCAAGTGATGATGTCTAATGGACATTACTGGGGCTATCAGTTTGATTACCAGGCCTTTAGAGTGAAACTCTGTACCGTAGCCGAAGGTGAAGAATATACAGACCAGACATTAGGAGTGGACTACGGGGTTGAAGACTGGTCGCTTTTTCGCAAGGTTGTGTGTCACGAACTGAGAGTTATCCCAAAGGGGTATAGCTTGTTCACGGGCTACAAGACCCATTGGGAAGGTACCCCAGACTCCTCAGGAAGAGTATTTCACAGGGTGAAAATACAGAGAAAGAATGGACTTCCTTGTGGATGCGTGGAGTTCTGTATCAGCAACAAGGAAACCCGCAACCAAAACATTCGTGATGGTGGCCTGACTGGGGATTTTAGGTTGTGCATGCTTATTCCTTTTAAAAGTTGGGATCTAATGGAATTGAAAATGTTAGAGTTGTTGGACACTCTTTTTGTACAGAGCCAACAGTGGCAGAGCATTGTTCGGCTAAGGAAGTGCATAATATATACGAATCCTGAGGATTATGATTCAAAGGAACCCCAAGAAGGGTTATCCTCAGAAGGGTCAGCCCCCAAAGAAAACTAAGTACGCGGCTACGTTAACCACACCCTGACCCCCAAAGGACTGGTTCAACAATAAAAGGAGTGCCCTTAAAGCCTCCGGTTCTTCATTTCAGCATATACCATGGATATTCATACAACATACCAGGACTCCGATACGTCATGGGGGCCAGACCCTAAGGACTCTATGCCTCGCAGCCAACCATTCTACTCCCCCCAGCCAACACCCCCTACATGTACACAGCCTGAGGATGTGTTTGATGGGGTGGTCAGGTCTATTTTTGTGGACACCATCAAGGCCTCTGTAGCCACACTTTTAAACGTGGTGATTGGAGAGTATATACGAGAAAAATGCATCGGTTGTGAGATCAATCACCCCAGCCAGCGCCGGCATCCATGTTTATACGAGCCCCCAAGATACTACTTCTTCAACCATTTTGAGGAGCTGGTGAAAAGACTGTGGTCCTGCAGGTTTATACCTTTGCTGGTCAGAGCCCTGGAGTCTATGGGTCTTGTGCCGTCTATTCCCAGAGTTTACGGGGTAACCGAGGCTTTCCTACATGAACTGAAGGAGGCGATCTACATCCACGAGAAACTCAAAGAAATCCAACACACCCTGGTGGACGACAACAAATACAGGGAAGCTGTGGTGGATGATGTGATGACTTTCTGGCTCAACAAAACCCAAGAGAATGAGTGACAATACATATTTGTTATTTAGATGTAAAGCAATGGGGAACTATATACATACGATGTTGGAGAGAATAAATACATTTTTTTCTTTTGAGAGAACTTACAAATGTGATGCATCAAATGATTGAAAATAAAGTGAACAATGTATCGTTCTACACAACCCAAAATGCATGGGCTAATGTAGAGCATGTGCTAAAAATGGAGCAAATCATGAATCATGTACGACATACGGGCGAGAGTCTACAATGGACACAACTGGTCTCCCGTCTTGTGGATGATTATACAATGGACACAACTGGTCTCCCGTCTTGTGGATGATTCTACAATGGACACAACTGGTCTCCCGTCTTGTGGATGATTCTACAATGGACACAACTGGTCTCCCGTCTTGTGGATGATTCTACAATGGACACAACTGGTCTCCCGTCTTGTGGATGATTCTACAATGGACACAACTGGTCTCCCGTCTTGTGGATGATTCTACAATGGACACAACTGGTCTCCCGTCTTGTGGATGATTCTGAAGAACTAGAAACAACCTTGTCTAAGATTTTACTTTATTTGTTTCAAACACCGTTTAATTGTAACATGTATTATATTTGTTGTTTATATACCTATATAGCGGATGTGTGTGTTTTAAAAATTCAGCGACACAAGCCTGTAAATGTAAACAAAATATGCAGGGTGTTGCATGCTTGGATCGTTGAGAAAATGGGGACAAGTATCCTGCAACAAATCCTGAATTGTCTGTATACGTAATACTTGATGTTTGCAAAATTAAAAATACAAAATGAAAAGGAAATGTCGTTATTTGAAAGTGGCTCATTAACGTTATTGTACCTCAGAGAGGCAAGAAGGATGGCGGAGCAGATGTTGAAAAACGTGTATTATACCCCCTCTAACCCTGGGTCTTATGGGGGTAAGGAGTGTTTACAGAGAGCTATAGCCAAAGAAACAGTGGGCAGTAGAATCTGCAGTCAAGAAAACCTTTTTCTAGGCCCTTTACCCCGCTACATGGTTATAGGTTTGGTTGATCACGCCTCTAAAACGGGCAGCTTACATAAAAAGCCATTTAATTTTCAACACTTCAATGCAGAGTATATAGCTCTCTGTCAGGACGGGCGTCAGGTCCCTGCTAAGGCTTTCCAACCGCAATTTAATAACAACATATCTGTGCGAGAATTTTACAATCTATTCCTGGCTACCGGGAGGCATCTAAAAGATCTCTCTTTACCTATTGACATAAATGATTTTGCACAGGGTTACACATTGTATGCTTTCAATTTATCCCCTGATGATGACACCTCAGGAAATCTGTCTGTGGTGTCCCAAGATAACCTCAGGCTGGAAATGCGTTTCCATACACCTTTAGCCTGTACAGTTAGCATGATTGTTTATGCATGCTCTGATTCAATCTTGGAAGTGAATGCCCGAAGACAAGTCTTAGTGGATTATTATTAAGGATCGTTGAGCAAAGACATGAATACCTGTAACGGGTGTCGTCGTAATGAGAACAAGGTGCAGCGGAGGATGTGTGTTCATCTTAGAAATGTAATTGAAAAAAGAGAACACTACAAAAATAAACCAAAGACGACAGCAAAACAGTCCTGTCAGGAAAAACTCTCAACAGAAAACAATCACCCACAAACGCCAAAGGAAAAACAGGCTGCCTATGTATGACTCCCAATCAGCAACAATGAACTACAGCTGTTCCTGATTGGGAGCCACACACGGCCAACCAAAGAAACAAACCAACATAGAAAAATAAACATAGAACGCCCACCCATGTAACACCCTGGCCTAACCAAAATAGATAACAAAAAAAACCTCTCTATGGCCAGGGTGTTACAATACCCAAGAGTTGGAAGGGCTCATGACCCGCTTGATTGGAAAACAATTTTGTGGAGTGTGGGCTTGTGATGAATTACCTATTGAGAAATGGCCTGAACGGCCGGCGATGTTTATTGTCAATACCCATCCTAAACACATTCCGGGTGAACATTGGATAGCTGTGACACTAGAAGATGAAGGAGGAAGAAAATCTCAACTTTTTGGGATTCCTACGGCTTTCCCCCCGGTTTTTCACATTTTCCCAAATCTATTAAATAATTTTTGACCAAAAACGGATCAAAGATCTACTACAGCATCAAACAAGTGCAAGATAACCTTTCCACTACAAGTGGTCAACACTGTGTATTCTACCTATGCCAAAGAGCCCGTGGAGTTTCTTTTGAAGATGTTATGTCTCTTTATAATGATGATTTAAGAAGTAATGATACCATTGTAGCTTGTTTTGTTAGAAAATATCAAAAGTGTTCAAATATGTGTCCTTTAAGACCGTGTAATCAAGGCGTATGCTCACGTCAAATGTTTCAAGAATGCCACAAATGTTAAATTGCTTAATTTTTCAAATAAAATTGATTGAATTTAATCATAGTCATTCAAAAGTCATTCAAAAGTCTAACCACCCCGAGAGATCGGGATTAGGAAAAGGTCCGGAGGCATTCATGGGGGTAAATGAGTTATCATCATACCCTTCATAGGGGGAGGGGTTGTTGGGACATCTTTAGGGGTGCTGTAGCTCGTGGAAGGTTTTTGTTTTAAAGCTTGAATCTGTTGACGAAGCTTATAGTTGGGTACCCCCGAGAGGGGAATGTTGAGGATTGCCAGGGCTTTAAGAAACTGACGCCGCCCTGGAGGTCTTCTGTCATCAGCAACCTTGTGGGCTGCCGTGGTACTTTTAAGCAAGTCAAGCATATGTGAACCCTTGACAACAGCGCCCTGAAGGATAAACTCTCCTTTGTCATTCCAAGTAGCGGTCCCCTTTGAGTCTTTTATCTTGTTCATAACGTATCTAACATTTTTCCTGTTATGTGTCAACATGTCATGCATAACATTCAACATGCATTTGATCTTCAGCCGGTAAGATCGCAGGTACAGGCATTACAGGGGCTTGGCTCTCTCTAGGCACGTCATCTATTAAAGGTTCCGGTAGGGAAAGCGTTAAATGGTTGGTATCTCTCTCACCTTGTTTTACCAAGGCCAAATACCTTTGTAAGAGGTTTGTGTATTTTTGGACCTTATCATAGGGGTTCAATCCTTTTCGGTTCAAAATATCCTACATGGCCGTATCCAAATCATTTTCCGCTGTTTGTCTGATATTTTCAGGACCCTGCATTTGTTTTTTAAGTCTATCCAACTCTTGTTGATGCACCAAGTACATTTTATTTGCCATCACACTCTGTGTTCAACCCCCACGGCTGGCAGCTACAAGGCTGGTGGTGAAGGGTACTGCTATAGTTAGCAACGGCAGAAGAAAACCCCCAGGCTGTTGTAGGCTATGTCTTTTCTTTTGAAGACTGGCTCTTTTATTGGCAAAGAGATGGATCGCGGTCTTTTGTCTCTTTAATTTTTTTAATTGGGTCAGGGTGAGTGGAATGCACCCTTTGAGAAGATTCAAAGCAATCTCACATAGGGATAATATGAGATCTGAAGAACAGTGACCCAAGATGGCCTTCCGTTCTTTAGCTGTAGCCCCAACTTAGGCTTCTCAAGAGGGGCAGGTTTCTTTTTAAACGCAGAGACATAGCGGTTACTTTTTAGGAATGTACGCAGCCGGCCACTCCCACGTGAACAGGCCGGTTCGGCGCCTCAGGTGTTCTGGAATATTTGCTTTTAAATCCACAATTAAATAAGAAAATGGCACTTTGGTAGCGTCCTCATAGCTCTCAATAAAGTAGGATTTCCTTCCCGGGTACATCTGCTGAGCTAGAGTGTTAATTTGTAGTTTGTCTCTAGGGTTTTTGAACAAAACCATGTAATTGGCGTCCAAACTAATGGTACGGCAATTTTTACCTTGGTGAAACACATTCTGCACCAAGTAAAGCACGGACAGGTTTCTATGATGAGTATATTGGGTAAAAGCTTGTGCAATTTCAGGATGTTTGCTACCTGCAAATAGCATATTGTTCAAAACCAGCAGATTGTTTTTATGAGGAGGTAAAAGTTCATCATCAGACAGGGATTCAGGTATTCCTTCAACAAACTTGATTTTAATTTTCTTCAACAGTTCATCATACAAAGGCTGATAACACGAATAACACCACACAATATTGTCAGGCTTCTGAGATAACACATGTTCAGAATTCTCTAAAATACTTTTTACAAAACAAGTTTTACCACTGTTGGAGGGGCCTGCGATTAAGGCCGAAATGGTAGTTGCAACCGGGGGTCAAAACCTTCTACAGCAGCCATTATATCTTAAGCATTAAGACACACTGGGGCTTGTAGCATAAGTCAGTAGCCAAAAGGCAATGTGGTCCCGTCAGGTAAAAGCAGTCTCTTGTCATAGACTACCCTGAATCTTTTAGTAAGTGGGGCATTCCTTAGATGGAAGCCCTTTTTATCCCTAACAATTTTTTTGTAGGAGCTCAAAATCTCCAAGTCACTATTCCGGTCGTTTATGAACCCCTCGACCAAGTGTGTGATTGATTCCAAGTTTACCCGTGGGGCATTTTCGTAGTTTTGAGTCACGCCTTTGGCTTTCAACATCACGTGATTGTCTTTAGTCCTAAAAGCATAGCTTTTGGGCCCACAGCAGGACCATTCTGTGATATGGTCACCATCTTTGAGTTCACTCGTTAAACCACCCAGATAGTTGCTAAGTGGGGGTCTCCAGTCACCCTGTTTGCTTACATAGACCACAGAGTCTGTGTCATGGTAAAGAACCCTTCTCTGAAGCTGCTCCATGAGGGCGTACATTTCATGTCGGCCAATGGCCGTGGTAAATGCTGCAAGAAACACATTTACATTACCCGGGGGTAGAATCCACTTCTTGTTACGTCTCCATTGCACCAGGGCAATGTCTTGACTCAAGAATGAAAAAGTGAAATTTCGTATTGATCCGAAAAAACAAATTCCAAAAATTCTTTGGGGTCTTAAATGATCGACGTTGTTAGCATATTGCATCTCTGCGAAAGCTTCCCCCAAAGAGAGTTTAAGTACAATTTCGACACATTTCTTTTGGTTTTGTTGACTTCTATTCTGTCAGGGTCAAGAAGTATGCCTTCTCTGTCGTGATAGTCTTGAATGTACTTGTCTTTGCTCTCTTGATCTGTGACCGAGGCAGGATAGCCTAAAGCCATTTGCTTGCATCTCAAGAAGGTCTTGATGTACTCTTTAAAAAGAGTGTCTGATTTCCTGGAAAAGTTCCACACTTCAAAGATTTTGGCCACACGATACCCCATCTCTAGAGCCTTGGAGAATTCAACTGTGACCCATACACCTGTCAGGGCTCTTTCTTGATCTGAGTGATCACAAGGCTTTTCCTGGTTGTTGTTTTCACTGCAGGTGCAACATAGGGGAAAGAAAAGTTTTCCTTGAGGTCCCTTGTAAGGCAACACTGGTATAAACAAACCCCTAGGAGGGTAGACAGTTGCTTTGATCAGACCAAAATAATTTTGGGGTAAGTCAAAGTCGCGGTGAATAATTTCAGGATGCCCCATAGGATAGCATGAGGAACTCATTACATGAGGATAAAGGGATGTAAAATCTACATATCCTATTGTCTCGTCGGGTTGCGCTACATACCGCAATGTCAAAGCATTGGTACGGCCTCCATACAAGGCCTGTCGTGGTTCCAAGGGTTCTGGTGTGTCAAAGCTAGAAAGGAAGGCTCGAACATGAGGATCAGACTTTTTGAGTGCGGTCCACTCATGCTCCCACAGCACATTCACTTTCAAACCGTAAGTAGACTGTGAAGATTCCAATTTGTCTTGAAACTCTTGGTACATTTCCCCAAAAGTATTTTGGGTTAGGACACACATGGCCTGTGGCTCAAAGCAAGATTTACAACCGTAGAAGAAACAACCATTGTACTCAAACACGGTCTCAACACTGTCAATCTGTGTGTATCCATCTACATGATAAGGCCCAAACGCCTTCTCACCCCTATTCAAAGCATGTTGAATAAAAATGTCTTTATCCTGGGTCAAGTACTCCAACCACTGAATGGAGACACTAGAGTATGACTTGAATTGGCGTCGGTAGTTATCAGGCGAGGGGATAGCTATAGATGCTGTATGTAGATAGTGTGTACAATAGGTTTTCATGCATGTCGATGCAATAGTTGTACAACTCCAGGGGTCAATGCCTGCATCTTTGATGACCTTTTCTCTGAATCTGAGGCATCTTTCACGAAGTATAACTACATCGTTGTCACAGTATGACTCCATCTCTTTGTGGAAATCAAAAGTGCTGTGACATACTGTCTCGTACCATGTCATGAATCTCTCTCGCTCTTTGGGAGACATTTGATCACACCCGTACATTTCGGGTCTCGGATAAGATCTAATGTAGATTCTCCTCAGATGTGAAAAAATGGGGGAACCAGCCTTTCACAGAGTTCTCAAAATCCAAGGCCTCAGGCATTTGAACCAATCTCATGGGTGAACTATGACACTGGGTGCAACGCCTTGCTGAATCAGAGGGTTCAGAAGAAGGTATGACTCATATGCTCTAGAATTGTGCGCTATAAACGTGAAGTTTCTGTACTGGGGTTTTCTGAAGTGTTTTAGAAAGAGGAGTGCACAATTGGGCCCCTCTGCTGACCACTTATCACCCTTGAAAGTCAGGGTAGATACAAAATAGGCAAATGAACCCATGATTGCTGATTAGTCTCAAAATCATAAACGTTTTTCTCTGAATGTTCATCTTCAGCCAAGGGTTGAATTTAACACTCGTGTGGCACTTCTTGAACCACTTCAGAGTCTCTGCTTTTCAAAGGCCCTTTACAGATTGGGCAATGTATGATTCCACACACATGAGGTTTAGGGCTGTCTATTTGGCTGTCTATTAGGTTGTAATTGCAATGGCATTTTGGACATTTCTTGTTAATGTCACAACTGCTTACAGATTTACATGCCTTGGGGTGCCATGTTTAAATTTTGTGTTTTTCGTAACAGTAGGCCGAACGACATGTCCTGTGACAATCCTCACAGGGTGTCAGGTTTAAGGGCTGCATCGGACAATTTTCATCCAGACATACGGAACAGTTATAATGGCACGAGTGCCCCCCCTTTCGGGGGTAGCCTGTATGACAGGCTGGACACACATACGGTGCACCTAAAAACACGCTGATGTTGGTAACAGCATAATAATGGTCGTTTTGCACATAAAAGTACAGAATCTGAGGATGAGGATGTGGGTTGTTTTGGAATTTCAAGAGAGCTGCATTAGCTCTACTGTGGTACAAAACCACAATCTTGATGTTCAGAAATGTCAGAGAATGCCACAGCATCCTGTATGCCCAGACCGACAGCATTTTGAAGCTCTCTAGCCTTTTGTAACACCTCTAGATCCGTGCATCCAGGGTTTAGAAAATGTGCTAGGCCTATTGCAAAGCACAGCTTATTACCGTGATTGTGAACGTTTATGAGGCACGCCCTTTTATTGTTTATGATTTCTGATTGCATTAGGCTACCTAGTTTCCTTCTCTGCCCCCCACCACCCAGGGGTTGCCGTATTATTTGCACTACAAGCTCTAGGGACCTATGGTCTATGACGGATAAATTTGATTGAACAAGTCGTTCCAGCAGGGCTATAAATTGTTCAAGATCTGCTTCACCATTGGGTAAAATAAGAGATACAGTGTTTTGCATGCTATCTCCCCAAATGTCCAACTGTAAGACATCACGAGGTTCGCCATAATCTCTTGCCCTGTCTAACAGTTTGTTCAGAGTATCCAAAATCATCACAGAAAAAAACGCATAGTCGAGATTCTGATTCATCCATGTAAAATTGAAAAACTGTCGAATCTCTGTATTGCTGAATTTATTTCTGTACACAACCCAAACACTTCTATCAAGACCATCTCCCTCCTGATTTATTAGACAATTTTCCAATTCCTCAAAAACATCGTATTGCGTTTCAGACTCTTCGGACTTGGGAGTTAATGGCGGGGTCTGTGTGGGGTCCGGTGTAGAAGATCTTATTCTCTCATTTATCTGGTTAATTAAACATTTGAGGGCATCCGGGATCTGGGATAACTGGTTTTCATCGGTCGTCCCGGACTCGTTCATATGTTTAATTATTTCGATGAGGTCGGCGGGAATCTGGGATAACAGCGTTTCGTCTATCGGAATTATGTCCGTTACCCCGTACTCGTTCATCCGTTCAATTAAAGCTTGGAGTTCGGGCGGTATTTGGGCCAACAGGCTTTCAACTGTCTCAATTATGTCTGTTGGCTCGTCCATTTGGGTAACTAATGATGTGTGTTCTTGTGGTATTCTGGAAGGATCCATGTTACACACAGGTTTTTTAGCGCCTGTATTTGCGTTTTTTAAATGGTTTGTTGCTTAACAAACAGGGCATTATTCTACGCCAGAAGGATAGATCCTGACTGTATTGCCGCTCGAGTAAAGCCCCTATTCGTTTGTGGAGCAAGACATTTCTGGATTTTAGAACCCTGGAAAAGGCAGTAATAAACCTAGCTTGTTCTATTTCAGGTTTGGGTGTTTCTACATAAGAATTGGAGGAATCAAGAAGGTTGGCCACTTCGCAGAGGAGCAAGTCGTCTACCTCGGGAATGTCATTTAAAACGGTAAAATCATCCGGTTTCGTTGTTTTATTGGGAATGTCCGGCGCGCCGAAATCCTACGCGGGTTCTCGGTGTGTATGGTCTTCTGTGCCGTTATACGCCGGGGAGGAGTCTGAAAGAAAATAATATATACAAAATAGATTATTAAACATAAAAATATATTAGGTAAAAAATGTCAAATACATTTTACTGTATATTAACAATATATAATTAAATTACCTCTGCTTTTTTTACGCGGGCTGTTCTGACGAAATCGCGGAAACCGTGGGCTCTAGACTTTTTTTACCAGGCCTTCCAGATTCTGCCGGGCATGTCTCGTTGTTTTAACATATTCAATCATAAAAATGTATAAATTATAATAAAATATGTATAACTAATAACATATATAATGGCTTCATACCTTGTCCATGTAGCGCCGTTTCTTGAAGCAGTAAGTTTCCGGCCCAGTAACACTTTTCGGGCTGGGGTGATTCTGCGCAATGCACTTGTGCACATGTTTTGCTTTGCTTGTTTGGGTCGGGAGTATGGAGCATGCGGGTGGTGGTTCCCGGGGGAGTTGATGTGACGATTTTCATGCATTTGAAAAAACGTTCGTACAGAACGGGAGAATAGCATCTGTCATCGTTCAGAGTACATAATGCAGCAGTGATCCTTCTTTGTGGTCTGTCAGCTGTAAACACAAAAAATAGTTTTTAAGATAGGGTTCACACTTTTTGTTTTTAATGTATAAATATTCTTATGGATTTTATTATTGGACTTACGTCGACAATAGTGTGGTGGGGACTGGCTGCACGCGTTTTGCTCCACTGAAACCCCCTCTAACGAATTCTGTTCCAAATCATCTATTCCCCGGAGCAACTGTGTAAAAGATTGAGATCCTACAAACGTTAAACTAATATTAACATATATTTATACTATATATACTGTAACGACCCGGTATTGTGTTCTGTGTTCGTGGGTGTGTTATGGTTCTCATGGCTACTAGCAGGGGTTGAATGTGTCAGGACAGAGGGAAAGGGTGGGGGGTATGATGGGTAATCCCGCAGGATTTGGAAATGCATAAATAGGTATTGCTGTCTCATCTCTCTCTCTCTTTCTGTTCAGGCCTTGATCTGTTCTTATGGGGGTGACCCTTAACCCGACATGGTGTAATTGTGTACGTTCGGTATTTAGCGGCGTGGGCTGTGGCCACAACAATAGCCCAGTTTAGGAATAAACCTGTGTTCTAACCTGCACACCTGGAGTCCGTCTCTTTTCCTTTTATGACCCAGCCGGGTCATTACATTGGTGTCAGAAGTGCTTTCGAACTACGGGATCGAGACTAGGCGAGTTAGCTGTTCAGTATAGGCCGGGTTGGCTTTAGCGTAACTCGCATCTACGGTCATGATGCTTGGGGTGAGGCAGAAAATTAAGGAAGAGTCGGACAAAGTGTCCGTTGTGGGCTCGGGGGTACCCGGTCGGGAGGGTCGGGCGGCGACAGCCGTAGAGGAGCTGGAGAGCCACATGGCGGGAGTTAAATTGTCAGTCAGCAAGATGGCAGAACTGGCGGGTTTTCCTTCACTCCGCTCGAGAGCAGACGTCACGGCGACGGGGATATCGACGTCACCGGGTGCGGAAATGGCGGGGCCTGCGTATGCAAACAGAGATGGCGGCGGCCTATTGCCATTAGCCACGGTAGCGGCTAAACTACCAAAGTTCAATGGACAAGGTTAATGGGAAGTTTTTTTCACTCAATTCGAGTTGTTGGCTGCAGCCGGGAGGTGGTCTGACGAGACGAAAGCGTTACAGCTTGCCCTGAGCCTGGCAGAGGAGGCGTCGGAATGCCTGTTAACGCTAGCCCCGGACGAGAGGGGCGACTACGGTGCGCTAGTGGAGGCATTGGGGGGCCGTTTCGGCAGCGACGCGCAGCCCAACATGCTGCGTATTGAACTGAGTAACAAAAAGAGACTTCAGGGGGAATCATTAAAGGCGTTGGCAAGTGGTATTCTGAGCCTGACCAGGCGGGCTTATGCAACTATGCCGATTGGGGTGCAAGACGAGCTGGCACGGGACAGTTTTATTAGAGCGCTCTCTTCCACCGAACTGGGTAAGCATGTTCAGATGGCGGACCCACCATCTCTGCGGGCTGCAGTGGGGATAGCCAGGAAGAGGGAGCTGATCTGGGGTGAGGGAGTGAGAGTGGAAGTCGCCAGTCAACCAGAGGTGAGAGCAGCGGTGGCTGGGGTGCCAGGGGTCACGAAACCAGAGTGGGCCGACGAGTTGTGCGGGCTAGTCAAGACTGCTTCGCTTGTCATGGAGAGGGGCTCCAGGCAGCGTCGCAGTGTCAGCTCAACTCCTATTGTATGCTGGGGTTGTGGCCAGCCTGGCCACATTCAGCGGGAGTGTGGCAGATTACCCCGTCACCAGGGAAACGACGGCGGGTTCTCGCGCAGGGGGCAGCGCGGACCCACCCCCCTGCCCCCAAACCCACTGTAAGCAAAAGAGGTACCCAGCAGCGCAGACAAGAGGGTGGGGACCTGCTCCCCCAGGGTGTAGCTGCCGCCGTGTTTCCTAGTCCGGTAGTTGTGGTGGGACGTACCACCGTTGGGGACTTCTGTAATGTCATCGTCAAGGTGGAGGGGGTGGAATGTTTGGCCCTGGTCGACACGGGCTCTACAGTAACCCTGGTGAGACCAGACATACTACCTGTTGGGGTGCGGGTGGAGCCGACCCTTGTCCAGCTACGGACTGTCACGGGGGAGCTAGCCCCCATGTTAGGGAAGTGTCAGCTATCTGTGACTGTGGGGGGGAGAACTGTGGGGTGTCCGGCATGGGTAGCAGCGGTGCAGGACCCCTGTATACTGGGAATGGACTTTTTGAAAAACTGTGGGGCTCAGTTGGACTTAGCGTCGGGCACTTTGAGGCTGTCGGGGGGGCCCACAGTGGGAATGTCGACTTCGGGAGGGCCAGCAGGGGGCAGGGCTGTCCCTCCGTCTTCCTCCAAGCTTGCAGAAACTCCACCGGTCATCCCGGCTGCTCCCTTGGTCGTTGTGCCATTCCAGCAGCTGTCTCCGGGGGCGACGGCCTTCACTCCCCATCATGGTGCAAGCACAGGCAGCTCAGTAGCCCAAAACACACTGGCTCCTTCACCCCATCAGCCCGACGGGGGGAAGGAGGAAGCTATAGACGCCGTTGAGGCTGTGTGGCTGAAGAACTGTCAGGGTCTGGAAGAGGGACAACAGAGTCAGTTAAAGCAGCTGCTGTTGGACTTTAAAGATAGCTTCGCTTGGGGGGAAGATGAGGTAGGACAAACGCACCTAGTTCAGCACGAAATAGACACTGGGGATGCCCGACCCATTAAAATTCGGCCCCGTCGTATTCCCCTTGCCAGGAGGGAAGCAGCAGACACAGCTATTGTTGACATGTTGCGGGCTGATTTCATTGAGCCATCAGATAGCCCATGGTCCGCGCCGGTCGTCATGGTGCCCAAGAAAGGGGGTAAACTTAGGTTTTGTGTTGACTACAGGGGCCTAAATTCTATCACCACTAAAGACTCTTATCCCCTACCGAGGATTGATGAGTCGCTAGACCACGTGAGAGGGTCCTCGTGGTTCTCCTCCCTTGATCTGCGCAGTGGCTACTGGCAGGTGCCCCTCTCGCCAGGGGCACGTGAAAAAACGGCCTTCTCCACAGATAGGGGCCATTGGCAGTTCAAGGTGCTGTGCTTCGGGCTCTGTAATGCTCCTGCCACCTTTGAGAGGCTCATGGACAGAGTGCTGGCGGGGGTTCCGAGAGACGAGTGTGTTGTGTACCTAGACGACATATTGGTGCACGGCACATCGTTTGAGGGGGCACTGGGGGCAATTAGGCGAGTGTTGGAGAGGATCTCGGGGGCAGGGCTAAAATTACATCCGGGAAAGTGCCATTTCATGCAAAGGGAGGTGGCGTTCCTGGGGCATCAGCTGGGTGGTGAGGGCATCAGCACGATGCCAGACAAAGTAGAGGCTGTGAGGGGGTGGCCAGTTCCAGGGGGAAAAAAAGAGGTTAAGAGCTTCCTGGGGCTGGCATCCTACTATCGTAGGTTTGTGAAGGGGTTTGCGGGGGTAGCGGCTCCTTTGAACCACCTTCTCAAGGAGGACACTGTTTTTCAGTGGACCGAAGAGCACCAGCGGGCGTTTGGGGCCCTCAAACGTGCCCTGATGGAGGCTCCTGTCCTGGCCTCACCAGACCCGAACCGTCCGTTCATCCTGGACACCGACGCAAGCAATGAGGGTTTGGGGGCTGTACTGGCTCAGCATGGTCCTGATGGGGAACACGTAGTAGCTTATTACAGCAGAACTTTTGATAAGGCAGAGAAACGCTACTGCGTGACAAGGAGAGAGCTTTTGGCTGTCGTGGCAGCAGTACGCCATTTCAAGTACTACCTGGGGGGCCTGCCGTTTGTGGTCCGGACGGATCACTCCGCCCTGCAGTGGCTTCTCTCCTTCAAGGAGCCAGAGGGTCAGATTGCCCGCTGGCTGGAGGAGCTGCAACCCTACGACTTCCAGGTGGAGCACAGAGCCGGCCTTCGCCACAGCAATGCAGACGCCTTGTCCCGCCGCCCGTGTGCTGAGCATGGCTGTGGGTACTGCGCCAAATGGGTGGAGCGAGAGAGAGAACTGTGCAGGGAGGAGGGAGTCACCGCCACGGTGAGTCAGCTGAGGGTGACAGAGTGCCGGGAGCTTGAGGCTGTGGACGTTGGGGAGTGGAGGCGTCGCCAGGAGGAGGACGCAGAGCTGCGTCCTGTGCTGCGGTGGGTGGAAGAGAGAAGACGACCGCCGTGGGGGGAAGTAGCCCCTCTATCACCAGTCACCAAGGGGCTGTGGGCTAAATTCACAGTCCTTAGAGTGGCTGAGGGAGTGCTCCAGAGGGGGTGGAAAAAGCCAGCGACTGGAGAAATTACGTGGCAGGTAGTGGTGCCCAAAAGGCTGCAGGGGAGCGTGTTACAGCAGCTTCACGGGGGAGTTGGCGCAGGGCATTTTGGGGTCTCCAAAACGTTAAAGCGCGTGCGTAAAGGCTTCTATTGGGCCAGGCACAGGAGGGATGTTGAGGACTTTTGTAGGCAGTGCGACGAGTGTGTTGCTAAAAAAGGACCTCCAGGTCAGTCACACGCCCTCCTACAACAATTCCCAGTAGGGGAGCCCATGGAGAGACTGGGGGTAGACATAGTGGGGCCGTTTCCAACCACAGACAGCGGTAACAGGTGGATTCTAACCGCTATGGACTACTTCACCAAGTGGCCGGAGGCTTACGCTCTCCCAGACCAGGAGGCAGCGACAGTAGCTGATGCGTTGGTGGGGGGAATAATCAGTCGGTTTGGGGTGCCACAGTCTATTCACAGCGACCAGGGGAGAAACTTCGAGTCACGGGTGTTCTCAGAGTTGTGTAGACGGTTAGGCGCGGAGAAGACTCGCACTACGCCACTTCACCCCCAGAGTGATGGGCTGGTGGAAAGATTTAACAGAACGTTAGCACAGCAGCTGGCCATCGTTACCTCAAAACACCAGAGAGATTGGGACACCCACTTACCGTTTATTCTTATGGCATGTAGGTCGGCTGTTCAAGAATCGACTGCGTGCTCCCCAGCGCTACTAATGTTAGGTCGTGAGTTGCGCACCCCAGCCGAACTGACGTTTGGTCACCCTCCTGATAATGACGACGGGGTTTTGCCTGGCCCGAACTATGTGTGTCGTCTGCAGAACCGGTTAGAAGCGGCTCACACCTTCGCAAGAGAGCAACTCGAGAACGCAGGGGTCCGCCAAAAGCGCCACTACGACTCGCGCGCTAGGGGGAGGCACTTTGGAGCGGGAGAATGTGTGTGGCTTCACAACCCCACGCGCAAGAAGGGGCGGTGCCCAAAGCTGGACAGTGCATGGGTGGGGCCGTGTCTGGTGATAGAGAGAGTGGGGGAGGTGACGTACCGGGTGGAGGTCCCCCCACGGAGCAGGAAGGTGGTGGTCCACCGGGACCGATTGGCACCCTACAGAGGGAGGAAAACGGTAGGAAATGGGAGTGAGGTCTCTGATGTGAGCCCACGGGAACAGTCTAACGAGGAGACTCTAGCGCAACCTGAGCCTGGGATGGGGGCTGCTTCTTCAGAGGGCGCTGGAAATGACATTGGGGCAGATGAGTGTTCTGGGGGTTCACCGGTGAGAGCCACGGGGAGGCCCAAGAGACTGATGCGACCTCCGGGTCGTTTTAAGGATTTTGTTGTGTAACCCTAGGGGCTAGGGTTTAGAAAGGGGGGGGCTATGTAACGACCCGGTATTGTGTTCTGTGTTCGTGGGTGTGTTATGGTTCTCATGGCTACTAGCAGGGGTTGAATGTGTCAGGACAGAGGGAAAGGGTGGGGGGTATGATGGGTAATCCCGCGGGATTTGGAAATGCATAAATAGGGATTGCTGTCTCATCTCTCTCTCTCTGTTCGGGCCTTGATCTGTTCTTATGGGGGTGACCCTTAACCCGACATGGTGTAATTGTGTACGTTCGGTATTTAGCGGCGTGGGCTGTGGCCACAACAATAGCCCAGTTTAGGAATAAACCTGTGTTCTAACCTGCACACCTGGAGTCCGTCTCTTTTCCTTTTATGACCCAGCCGGGTCATTACAAGACATTTTTAAAATATAAGAATACGTGTATTTGACATATTACCTGAAAAATCGTTGTCCATCCGTTTTAGAATATTGATATCAAATTTCAATATCTTTACAATTCCCTGAAAATACCTCTCAAAATCTAATATATTATTTTCACTAACTCACCTTCAGATAGCTCCATTATGACGGTTTCACAGCTGATCTTTTAGCTGTCCGGGGTTGATAACTCTTCGGGGCTGTTGGCCTGGTGTCTGGAGTTGCGCTTTAGCAGAATGGCTAGTATCTGTTTCCTCTAACGAGAAATATTCTGTAACGCGCTTACAGAGCGGGGGTGCCGTTTTTTCGGGCGACATCCTGTGTGCAAAAAGGGTCATATAAAGTACCCACGAATGTCTAGAGACCCAAAAACCACAGGCGGGTGTCTCGACATATTCTGTCTGCCGGTATTGCATTTATGCTTCATAGCACCGCTTGGGGGTGTCCGTTGTAAATGTATATCCCGGGGTGTGGGATCATTAGTATATCTGCTGATTAGAAATAACATATGTTTTAAACCGTAGGAGGTTGTCTAGACAAGATATATTCTGCCTGGGCTGTTTGACTTTTTAGCCCCCACATCCTTGGGGATGAGATAAATATACGCATTTGAAAGGCTTGTGTGGTAATAAAATCGAAAGTGCCAAGCCCAATTGAAGAGACACACACAATCCTAAAAAGCCACACACACACTTTTTCTGGTTTCAAAAGCCACCCATGCAGAGACACACACCCCCCCACCCCCTTTTTGTTTTGAAACACACACACCAATCCTTTTTTCTCCGGGACAGGCATGGGGATAGCTCGAAAGGGCAGAGTCCCTTCGTTAAAGGTGAGATACAGCTTAAAACCATTTATTTAATTCATAATATTTAGTACAGACCTTTTTAAAACAGCTTATCAGCACTTAAACCTTTTTACTGTGCAATATTGAAACATGCAATAATGTTTTTTATGTATAAACTAGATTTGTACAGCAGGTCAGCCACCATTACCTGGCACAGTACTACACTTTTTAATAACCTTTAATGTTTCTAACATGTTGTTGTAGGAAAGACTATTCGTATAACATAAGACATTGCATTTCTCCGCGACAGACCAGGGCGAGAGAGAAATGACAGATTCCCGTTCGTTAAGGGGTGAGATATAACATTAATACCCTTTATTTAATTCTAAATCTTTAGTACAGACCTTTTTAAAACATCTTATAATTAATACAAAACATTTTTTACTGTTCCTTTCTTACAGATAAAGGGCCCCGGTTATAGGGTTGTCCCTGACCCCCCCGTCAGATTCCAATTCCCCCTCGTCAAGACTCCGTAAGTTTTCACTCCATGGATAGATCAAACGTCTTGCATGTAGACTCTGTGTATGTCTTAAGGATAGAAGCAGCCAGCGACGTAATTGTTCATGATTTTGGAATAGACTATCCAGCTTATTCATCAGGGTTATTTAAAGCACACAGGCATAAAAAAGTTCACATCCTTGCAGGCTTTGGAAAATACATATGAACAGACAGACTTTGTCGCATTTGTACTATCAAAATGTTCACATGCTAAAATTGTCACTTTGGAGTCGTAGACAACAACTTCATAGACAACAACCCTAAGAGCAATAAAATAGGTGGGGTGTGGGGCCATCCTCTTTGAAATGTTCAAACACAACCCCCCCCCCCCCAGTTCAACGAGGTCCCTACACATCATTCATCAACTTCAAAGGTATAGATGCAATATAGATATAAAATAACACACACTCTTAACACGTGACAGAATAGGATGCAACTATATGGCCCTAACCACGTGACACCTTCCCGCCAGGACGTCCTGACCGGATGCCCTTATTTGGGCATGTACGCGTCATCCGGACATAGGGTCATAAATCACGATTTGACCGATGCTGTCTACTTTATTCTCTCTCACACCTATTTTAGCTTCTCTTCACTGGCTACCAGTTACTTTGAGAATAGATGTATTAATCACGTTTAAGGCTTGGTTTAGCCCTATCCAATGTTCAGATCTTTTATCTCCCTACGAGCAAGGACACAGCCTGAGATCCTCTGGCTGTTGACCATTTCAAAGTCTAGGTTCAAAACTAAAGGAGACCGGGCATATGCCATTAGGGCTCTTTGGAATGGTCTGCTACTGTAGATGAGATCAGGCTTGCAGATTCAGTACCTCTTTTTTATCAATGCTGAACACACTTTTATGAAGATACTTTTAATGTACAGTATGCTTTCAATGTATGATTTACATTTTAGTAATTTAGCAGACGCTCTTATCCAGAGCGACTTACAGTTAGTGCATTCATCTTAAGATTTCTAGGTGGGACATCCATATATCACAGGCATAGAAAGTACATTTTACTTCAATAACGTAGTTTAAAGATAGTGTTTGAAGAGGTAGGGTTTCAGATGTTTTCCCCCTGAAGTTAGGACAGCAGGGACTCGCCGTCCTAGCTTCAGGGGGAAGCTGTTTCCACCATTGGGATGCCAGGACAGCACTTTGTTACTTGTATTGAAAAGCGCTATACAAATGAAATTATTATTATTATTAGTATTACTTCTAGGAAGATTTTAACCCACTTCAACACACAATTCAAAATAATTGTAATGCCCTAGTTATTTTTGTTGCTTTGACAAAGTCATTTCTGGAGATTCTTATTTATTTAATGTGATTAATGTTTCATTTTAAGGTAAAGAAAAACAACCTGTCCCTCAATTTAAGGTCAACCCTGTTAAATAAACTGTACTCTCGTTTTAATATGGTGAAACTATTCCTTTTTAAATTATTTTGTAAAAAGAAACATTAAACATCTATTAGTAAAATCGTAGCTGGTTGTCACGTCCTGACCATAGTAAGCTCTTATTTTCTATGGTAGAGTAGGTCAGGGCGTGACAGGGGGGTTTTCTAGTTTAGTTTTTCTATGTTGGGTTGTTCTAGTTTTGTATTTCTATGTTGGGCTGTGTTTGGGATGATCTCCAATTAGAGGCAGCTGGTCATCGTTGTCTCTAATTGGAGGTCATATTTAAGTTGGTGTTTGTCCCACCTGGGTTTGTGGAGATTCATTTTGAGTTGTGTGTTTCACCTCTGCGTCACGGGTTGTTGTTTTGTTTATTCAGTTTATTTATGTATTGCATAGTTTCACAGAGTAAATAAAATGTGGAATGACACCCACGCTGCACTTTGGTCCGCTTCTTCTTTTGACAACCGTGACAGAATCTCCCACCACCAAAGGACCAAGCAGTGTGGTCAGCAGGACGAATTGACTTGGGAGGAGATATTGGACGGGAAAGGACCCTGGAGGCAGGCTGGGGAATATCGCCATCCTAAAGAGGAAATTGAGGCAGCAAGAGCGGAGCGGCGATACTACGAGGCAAGTGCGAGAGGCAGGCCCCAAAATATTTTTGGGGGGGGCACAAGGGGAGATTGGAAGAGTCAGGTTGGAGACCTGAGCCAACTCCCCATGCTTACCGTGGGGAGCGAGTGAAGAAGCAAGCACCGTGTTATGCGGTGATGCGCACTGTGTCGCCAGTGCGCATTCACAGTCCGGTGCGATCTGTGCCCGCATACCACATTTGCCGAGCTAGGTTGAGCATTCAGCCAGGAAGGGTGGTGCCAGCTCAGCGCTCCTGGTCTCCAGTTCGCCTTCTCGGTCCAGGATATCCTGCGCCGGCGCTGCGCACTGTGTCGCCAGTGCGTATTCACAGCTCCCCGCGTTTGCCGGGCGAAAGTAAGCATCCAGCCAGGACGGGTTGTGCCAGCTATACGCTCGAGAACTCTGGTGCGCCTCCACGGCCCACTATATCCTGTGCCTGCCCCACGTACCCGGCCTCCAGTGAGTCTATCCAGCCTGGTACGCCCTGTGCCTGCTACTCGCACTTGCCCTGAAGTGCGTGTTACAAGTCTGGCGCCACAAGTGCCAGCCCCACGCATCAGGCCTCCAGTGCGCATTCCCAGTCCAGAGCTTCCGGCGACAGTTCTCAGTCCAGAGCTTCCGGCGACAGTTCCCAGTCCAGAGCTTCCGGCGACAGTTCCCAGTCCAGAGCTTCCGGCGACAGTTCCCAGTCCAGAGCTTCCGGCGACAGTTCCCAGTCCAGAGCTTCCGGCGACAGTTCCCAGTCCAGAGCTTCCGGCGACAGTTCCCAGTCCAGAACCTCCTGAGATGGCCTGCAGGCCGGAACCTCCTGAGACGGCCTGCAGCACGGAGCCTCCTGAGGCGGCCTGCAGCACGGAGCCTCCTGAGGCGGCCTGCAGCACGGAGCCTCCTGAGGCGGCCTGCAGCACGGAGCCTCCTGAGGCGGCCTGCATCACGGAGCCTCCTGAGGCGGCCTGCATCACGGAGCCTCCTGAGGCGGCCTGCATCACGGAGCCTCCTGAGGCGGCCTGCATCACGGAGCCTCCTGAGGCGGCCTGCATCACGGAGCCTCCTGAGGCGGCCTGCAGCACGGAGCCTCCGGCGATGATCTACAGTCCGGTTCCTCCGACGATGATCTACAGTCTGGTTCCTCCGACGATGATCCATGATCCGGTGGCACAGAAGCGGAGGGATCAGCGGGCGGAGCGGGGGTTACGCCCCGAACTGGAGCCGCCTCTTCTGCTGGAGGATCTGCTGGATGATAAGGTTTGGTGTACTGCACCAGAGCCGCCATAGACACTTGTCACCCTCCCTACCCTCCCTTTTCTTTTGTTTTGGTTGTTGTTGTTCAGATGCATTCGGAGTCTGCACCTTTGGGGGGGGGGGGGTACTGTCACGTCCTGACCATAGTAAGCAGTTATTTTCTATGGTAGAGTAGGTCAGTGCGTGACAGGGGGAGTTTCTAGTTTAGTTTTTCTATGTTGGGTTGTTCTAGTTTTGTATTTCTATGTTGGGCTGATCTCCAATTGGAGGTCATATTTAAGTTGGTGTTTGTCCCACCTGGGTTTGTGCGAGATTAATTTTGAGTTGTGTATGTTTGTTGTTTTGTTTATTCAGTTAATTTATGTATTGCATAGTTTCACAGAGTAAATCAAATGTGGAACGACACACCGTGCTCCTACAGAGAGAGAGAGAATTAGAAAGAACAAAAGAAGTACAGTTGAAGTTGGAAGTTTACATACATTTAGATCGGAGTCATTAAAACTCTTTTCATCCACTCCACAAATTTCTTGTTAACAAACTATAATTTTGGCAAGTCAGTTAGAACATCTACTTTGTGCAAGACACAAGTAATTTTTGCAACAATGTTTTACAGACAGATTATTTCACTTATAATTCACTGTATCACAATTCCAGTGGGTCAGAAGTTTACATACACTAAGTTGACTGTGCCTTTAAACAGCTTGGAAAATTCCAGAAAATGATGTCATGGCTTTAGAAGCTTCTGATAAGCTAGTTGACATCATTTGAGTCAATTGGAGGTGTACCTGTGGATGTATTTCAAGGCCTACCTTCAAACTCAGTGCCTCTTTGCTTGACATCCTGGGAAAATCAAAAGAAATCAGCCAAGACCTCAGAAAAAAAATTGTAGACCTCCACAAGTCTGGTTCATCCTTGGGAGCAATTTCCAAATGCCTGACTTTACCACGTTCATCTGTACAAACAATAGTACCCAAGTATAAACACCATGGGACCATGCAGGCGTCATACCGCTCAGGAAGGAGACACGTTCTGTCTCCTAGAGATGAACGTACTTTGGTGTGAAAAGTGCAAATCAATCCCAGAACAACAGCAAAGGAGACAGGTACAAAAGTATCTATATCCACAGTAAAACGAGTCCTATATCGACGTAACCTGAAAGGCCGCTCAGCAAGGAAGAAGCCACTGCTCCAAAACCGCCATTACAAAAAACAGAATACGGTTTGCAACTGCACATGGGGACAAAGATCATACTGTTTGGAGAAATGTCCTCTGGTCTGATGAAACAAAAATAGGAATGGGCCAAAATTCACCCAACTTATTGTGGGAAGCTTGTGGAAGGGTACCCGAAACGTTTGACGCAAGTTAATCAATTTTAAGGCAATGCTACCAAATAATAATTGAGTGTCTGTAAACTTCTGACCCGCTGGGAATGTGATGAAAGAAATAAAAGCTGAAGTAAATAATTCTCTACTATTATTCTGACATTTCACATTCTTAAAATAAAGTGGTGATCCTAACTGACCTAAGACAGGGAATTATTACTTGGATAAAATGTCAGGAATTGTGAAAAACTGAGTTTAAATGTATTTGGCTAAGGTGTATGTAAAATTCCGACTTCAACTGTATGTGTGTGTGAGAGAAAGTAGAGATAGAGAAGAGAGTATTAAAGAGAGGGAAAGGAGGAGGCTGAACTGAGCTGAACCTGACTCTCCGTGCAGCCCCCTTAACCTGCATACTTGTAATCTAATTTGTAATATCTTAATTGTCCAGACACAGGGAGATTTGGAGAAAAGGAAAGAAAAAAAACAGAGGGAGGCAGAGAAAGATTAACACTGACCACGTTGTTGTGGTCCATCCAGGAGTGGAACCTACTGTAAGCTCTCATTACTGCTCAAAGAACGCAGGTGATTAGTTTAGCCTTTTCTCCAGCTTCTCCATCTCACCACGGCCCTCTGATAGATAGGGTGATGTTACAGAAAATTGATGAATACTGCATGAAAAAGGTTAGAGAGAGCTAGTATAGAGTGTATATTGATAAAGAAATAGAGAGCAAGGTCATAGAAGGATAGAGAAAAGAGAGAGAGATCTACACCCATTTTTGAGCCCTAAAAGCGCAATCGAGGATGAGGTTGTCTTTGTACTGTACAAGCACTATGGAGAGAGTGCTCTCAACTTTCTAGAGGGTTGCTCTTTAACTGTAAATAAATGAAAGAAAGGATTTTAAACCAAAGTGGAGGAACGAAGCAAATGTATGTGGAAAATTGGAGCAGAACATCTTACTAATGACATAAAAGGTTTGTAACAGGTGAATGCATGACAGCTGATTACGAAGAAAGAAGAAGACTTCAACAAGTGTTCAACAGATGGAACCATTCACATGATAATGGGCCGAGAGATAATGGCCCTTGACACATGTCCCATCTGAAAGAATGGGTAGAAGAAGCAATAATGGTGTAAACTCAATAACCTACCAGAGGTCTGGGTTGAGCTATTACTATATTGTAAAATACATGTGAACCTGGTTACCTTTTGTTATTGTGTCGAGCGGTCCATAGTGTACAGAAAAGTAGTATACTCGAGTGAATAAGGTTCATAGTGTAGTAATAGCATAGTGACAGCTCTGTGTCGTGGTTTGTTCCATGAACAATAGAGTGCCTTTAATGTCCTTGTGACATTGTGTGTGTACATTTCGATAAAACACTCAATTTAACAGTTGTGTCACATACTGTGCATCTACGATCAAACAAAAATAAATCAATGTAAAGATTCCAATAGCGGTGTGTTTTCAATCAAATAAATTAGTTGTTTTCTCAGAAAATTCCAATTGTGGCTTTCCCACGTCATGTTCTAGGAAGATTAGAGGATGTAGCATTCTACACTTTTCTTCTTAAAAGTGATATATCTTGAAAACTTAACTGCTGACATGGAAAAAAATGTGTGACTGTATCAACAGTGGACTCATGAAAAAAATACCAAAAGATAGTTTTTGAGTGCGTTATTCCTTTATGTCACGCCCTGACCTTAGATTGCCGTTTATTTTATCTTTTTGGGGTTAGGTCAGGGTGTGATGTGGGGTGGGCATTCTATGCCTTTCTATGTTTTCTATTTCTTTGTGTTGAGCCAAGTATGGTTCCTAATCAGAGGCAGCTGTCTATCGTTGTCTCTGATTAGGAATCATACTTAGACAGCCCTTTTTTCCACCTTTAGTTGTGGGATCTTGTTTTTGTATTGCTCAGTGAAGCCTGCAGAATGTGACGTTCTTTGTTGATTGTTTTTGTATAGTGTTCTGAGTATAATAATAAATATTTATCATGAGCACTCAACACGCTGCACCTTGGTCTACTCCTTACGACAAACACCACACTTTAAGCCAAAACTGTCATCAAGTATTCACCATGATTGTAAAGTCCTAGTTATTTTGTTGCTTTGACAAAGGCATTTCTGAAGATTATTATTTATTCATGTGATTCGGGTGGTGGTAAATTTCTTTACTATCAAATGAGGCGAGACAAACTTATCACACAAGTCAGAGTTATACTTAAACTAAATCTTTATTCACTTATTAATAAGGGAGCAGGTCAATACAACACACACATATTGCTCTACGATAATGATGGCTGGTCAACGAATCACCATGAGAGCCCCGAGATAAAAATACAAAGATCTTTTATAGCCAAGATAAAGCACTTTTAGTCTTACATGACGAACAACAGATGTATGGAATGGGTCACAAGGTTAAGATTTGTATGAAAGATACTTATAATTCATAGCAGACAGTATCTGCTGTAAAAACAGTTTTCTTTGTGTAGAGACTAAGATCTGGCCCTGGGGTCATCTCTCCCTGGAACCATGTAGAACAGAAACATTAACTCATGCTCTGGAATGCGGTTTCTTTAGGTTTGATCACCCAAAAGACATCGTAAATCTCCTGTCAGTGTTATCTCCCAAAGGCCCACTTTCAGGTCACACAGACACAATAGTTATAGATTTGATGATGTTTAAATGCTTAAGTTGAAATTGTGCTGGAATAGCGGAGGCAGTGCTCCTGTTGTCTTTGTGTTGACTTGTGGTCACCCCGGGATTCTAAATCAGCAGTTGTTTAGTGATCTGTCGAAAACATTAACTTGCTTGACCATGCTGCAGGTGATATGTTTGTTACATGCAATATTTGCTTTGTGGACTTCACCGGACAGATGTTGCTCTCCGGTTTTGTGATGAAACAAACATACAGTGCCTTCAGAAAGTATTCACACCCCTTGACTTTTTCCAAATGTTGTTGTTACAGCCTGAATTTAAAATGGATTCAATTGAGATGTTATGTCACTGGCCTACACACAATACCCCATAATGTCAAAGTGGAATTTGCTATCGCAACAGCTAATGGGGATCCTAATAAAATACAAAAAAGATATAACAATAGAGACCGTGCAAGATGGGGTCAATGCAGATAGTCCGGGTAACCATTTAATTAACTATTTAGCAATCTTAAGGCAATGGAGGTAGAAGCTGTCTCGGAGCCTCTTGGTCCGAGAGCTGATGCTCCAGTACCACTTGCCAGATGGTAACAGAATGAACCATCTATGGCTTGGGAAGCTGAAGTCTTTGGGCCTTCCTCTGACACTGCCTAACATCGAAGTCCCGGATGGCAGGAGCTTGACCCCAGTGATGTACAGGGCTGTCAGCACCATCCTTTGCAGTGATTTGCGGTTAAGGGCTGTGTATTTGCCATACCAACCAGTGATACAGCCAGTCAAAATGCACTCGATGATGCAGCTGTAGGACTTTTTGAGGATCCCAGGGCCCCTGCCAAATCTTTTCATCCTCCTGAGGGGGAAGAGACGCTGTTGTACCCTTCACAACTGTGCAGGTGTGAGTGGACCATGTTAAGTCCTAAGTGAGGTGGACGCCAAGGAACTTGAAGCTCTCGATCCGCTCCACTACAGGATCTGTTGGGGATATGCGAATTGGAGTGTGTCCAGGATGTCTGGGATGATGGTGTCGATGTTTGTCATGACCATCTTTTCAAAGCACTTCATAATTACAGATGTGAGTGCTACGGAACAATAGTTATTTAGCAAGGTTACCTTGGAGTTCTTGGGAACAGGGACAATGGCCCTCAGCTTGAAACATGTTTAGACTGAGTCACTGGCTTGCTCGCGCTCTCCCATGCCGTTATTTGTAATTATGTTCCGGCCCCAACCATCCGCTCATGAAAAAAATGGCCCACGGTTGAATCTAGTTGGTGATCCCTGGTCTATATCCTAATCTGATTTTGGTGCAGGTCATGTTGTTCTTCACATTACGGTCCCTGGTTAACACACACTATATCAAATAAAATGTACGTGTATTTGTCACATGTACAGGATACAGAAAGTATAAACAATACAGTGAAATGGTTACTTGCATACTTAGCACTATCAAAAATAGAAAGTGTACAGATAAAAATATTGTATGAATATTTTATCATTCTTATCCTGACACACTTGCCTAAATTGATGGGACATGTGAAATAAATACTATAACCACACCCCAGCCACATCTAGCAAAGTGGATGGGTCACTATTGTCAAGACACTATTGTCAAGAGACATGCTCATGAAATACAATGGCCTGTAACGCCCTGGCCATAGAGAGTTTTTTTTTGTTCTTTATTTTGGTTAGGCCAGGGTGTTACATTGGGTGGGCGTTCTATGTTCCTTTTTCTATGTTTTTGTATTTCTTTGTTTTGGGCCGAGTAGGGTTCCTAATCAGAGGCAGCTGTCTATCGTTGTCTCTGATTAGGAATCATACTTAGGCAGCCTGTTTTCCTTTGGGGTTTTGTGGGTAGTTGTTTTCTGTCTTGTGTGTGTTCACCTGGCAGAACTGTTGGCTTTCGTTTTCCCTGTTTGTTTTTGAAGTGTCTCATTAAAAATCATTATGACCACTTACCACGCTGCGTCTTGGTTCCCTCTTCCAGACGATCGTTACATGGCCGTAATCACCTCCAGACACACCTGTGTAACTTGATGGGTCATGTGAAAGAGAGGCTATAATCACCCCACAGCAACGTCTAGCTAAGTGGATGGGTCTCTACAGAAGGTGTAAACGGTACAGTGAAATGGTTACTTGCATATTTGTATAGTAGCAATATCAAAAGTAGAAAGTGTCAATATAAATATAAAATATAAGTGTCAATGCTAGTAAAGAAAGACCAAAATAATATATATTTATAATCATTAGAATCGCATCATGCAGCTATACAATGTATTCAAAATCAAAATACTGTATATAGCCCAATGTTTGTAGAACAACTAAAGTTACATTAATAATTCTAAATTAAGCGTATAGGAATACCTATTTCTTTGTTAACCGCTCAACACAGAATAGAAATTTGTGTGCTCCCTCAAATCGTTTGGAGAAAATATCCTTTCTATTTTATTCAGCTTTGTCCAATTGTATTCTACATACTATAAAATAGTGCCACGGAATTCTAAGCAAATCTTGTTTGTTAAATGAACTAGTGTAGCCCACAGCCATTTGGCATAGCCAGATCAGGACCTAACATAAGGACAACTTAGAGCATGCTATTCTGTTCTTCTGAAATATACTACATTTTCTTCATATCATGCTTCTTTAGACCTGCCTAAAGTAAATCATGGATTTATTGTTAAGGTGTAGTTGCTTGACAATAACCGAATGATGAAATCTCGCAACCGCCACAGCCCTAGGCACTGCAGATAGTCCAGATGACTGGGAACTTGCCCCCAGTGATGAGCTGGTCCATCCGCACCACGCATGAACAAGGGAATCTATATTCGTAGAGCCTGTTTCTGTCCTGCCCTTGACTTTGGTGCAGGGCATGTGATGTCCATAGCCTCTTCGTTGCAAAACTCCCTGATCTTTTAAAAATATATGTTTATCTAGTTGTGTCCAGTCCAGGTGGTGCTTGTACAGGCAGACCATCTATAGGAGGAAAGACGTCAGCGTTGCGCAGCAGGTACCGACTGAGTCCGAACGCTCCTTGGTGACAACAACACCAGGCTCCAGAGCATTAAAGCTATAAAACAAAACATCTAGAAGATATTATAACCTTGCATAACATCAATTCATCTCCCAAGTTTAGATAATATGAATAACCTCATACAATGCAATGGAAATGATATTCGCCTGAAGTGCTGGTATTGCTTGATCTGTGGCAGTGGTCTGAAGTACAGGTCAGGTGTGGTTGCTAGCCATAGGTTTTCTCCAGCACCGTAACATCCTTCAGTCCAACCAGCTGTGGGATGTTGACCCCTGTCACAGTGCTGTCCTTCACCATACCAGCAATCTCTGACACAGTGTTCACTCAGGTCTTTCTGAAGTGCTGCTTGATGAGGCCGAACAACCAGTCAGGGGAAAACTTAGAGGCCTGTGATCAGGAAGTGAAGGTCCAGACTGTGGTGGAGGTTGTGTATGGTCTGCCAGGAACAATAACCAGAGCACAAACTTGTTCTTGTTAAAAAGTAGATGGACCCTGGCTGCATAGGGTCAAAAGGAGAGTGCACCTGCAAACAACAACAAAAGAACATTAGAGAAGTGAAAATGTATTGTCACATCCCTGTCAGTTTGTCTTTACACAGGTCAGTGAAAGACACATGCCTGCTTTCCATTTATAAAACAAAATGATAACCTTTATTTTATCAGGGAGTCATACTGAGACCCATGTCTCTTTTGCATCTCTGAATTACATAAATGACAGAAAATACACACATCAGAATTAATGCAAACAGAAAGAAAAACACTGTCATAAAAAACTAACACGTTCATCAGCAATAAGGTCCTCAATCAGTATAAAGGAGGACATGTTGCTTACCTTTTGAGGAAAATCAAATCTGTAATACAACCTGATGTCTTTGCTTGCTGCTTCAGTAGGGCTCCCCAGAGAGAACTGCAGGTCTTGACAGGTGGTCTCGCAGTCAGAAACCATCTTCTGGTAGATAGACCACTCAATCTGAACAAGCAGGAGATGCTGCTCTTGCTTCTTCAGCTTGGCTGATTTAACAGCTTCTGGCAGAGTGGCAGATCTTAAGACCTGATTGTTGGTCCTCTGGCACTGCCAGCACAGGTATGTCCTGGGCTTAGTGCTTGAGATGTGGGGCAGCAATTTTCTCCACAGATTACTGAAGGAAGACAGCCCGACTGCACTTACCTCTGGAAAATAAACAAATAATGTAAGATCAATAAAAGTAGTTCCAATCATGTTGGAGGCAAATTAAACAATGAAAACGTGATGTTTATGCTTTACATATCAAGTGTTGTCATCAATTCCTTGTAGAGATTCCACACCACTGTTTTTGTCAAATGAGATGGCAGTAGCTTTCAACCAAAATGTTTGTGTCCTGGGTGGCATCCTGGTAATACTATTGCATTATCCTCTGCATAGTTGTTGATGAAGTTCACAACTCGCTGCAAGATCTCATGCTTCAGGTGGGACCTGTGCTTGCTTGGGCCAGCCCTCTTTTTGATGGGAGGAATTAGACCATTCTCCTTCTATGACTGGTGGAGGAGAGTCAGGCGTGTTCTACTGATGGTTCATGTGAAAGAGAGGCTATATCCACCCCCCAGCCACATCCAGCTAGAAGATGGGTCTCTATTGTCTAGACCTGTTCACATGTTCATGAAATACAATACATGGCTGTAATCACCTCCAGAAAACACCTGGCTAACTTGATGGGTCATGTAATCATCTGGCAAAGTGGAGTCTTTTTTTTAGCTAACATTAGGCTATAACTAGCAATGCAAATGTATTTCTGAGATTTAAATAATATTACTACACAGATCATGTAATAATTTTGTGTATTTTGTTGAGACATATAAGTTAGCTAGCTAGCTAAACAATGAATCCCAACCCATACAGTACAATCATTACAAACCGATTGTCATGGTAGTCACTAGAGGTCGACCGATTATGATTTTTCAACGCCGATTCCTATTATTGGAGGGCCAAAAACCCGATACCGATTAATCGCCCGATTTTTTTTAATTTATTTTTTATTTTTTTGTGTCTGTGTTTTATTTATTTGTAATAATGGCAATTACAACAATACTGAATGAACACTTATTTTAAAAGAGGTTAACTTTAATATAATACATCAATAAAATCAATTTAGCCTCAAATAAATAATGAAACATGTTCAATTTGGCAAAAACAAAGTGTTGGAGGAGAAAGTAAAAGTGCAATATGTGCCATGTAAGAAAGCTAACGTTTAAGTTCCTTGCTCATAACATGAGAACATATGAAAGCTGGTGGTTCCTTTTAACATGAGTCTTCAATATTCCCAGGTAAGAAGTTTTAGGTTGTACTTATTATAGGAATTATATGACTATTTCTCTCTATACAATTTGTATTTCAATATTCATATATTGACTATTGGATGTTCTTATAGGCACTTTAGTATTGCCAGTGTAACAGTATAGCTTCCGTCCCTCTCCTCGCTCCTACCTGGGCTCAAACCAGGAACACACCGACAACAGCCACCCTCGAAGCAGCATTACCCATGTAGAGCAAGGGGAAACAACTACTCCAAGTCTCAGAGCGAGTGACGTTTGAAACGCTATTAGCGAGAACCCGCTAACTAGCTAGCCATTTCACATCGGTTATACCAGCCTAATCTCGGGAGTTGATAGGCTTGAAGTCATAAACAGCGCAATGCATTGCGAAGAGCTGCTGGCAAAACACAAAGTGCTGTTTGAATGAATGCTTACGAGCCTGCTGCTGCCGACCATCGCTCAGTCAGACTGCTCTATCAAATCATAGACTTAATTATAACATAATAACACACAGAAATACGAGCCTTAGGTCATTAATATGGTCGAATCCGGAAACTATGACGTTTATTCTTTCAGTGAAATATGGAACCGTTCCGTATTTTATGTAACGGGTGGCATCCATAAGTCTAAATATTCCTGTTACATCGCACAACCTACAATGTTATTTCATAGTTACGTAAAATTCTGGCAAATTAGTTCGCAACGAGCCAGGCGTCCCAAACTGTTCTGCGTGCAAGGAACGCAAGAGAACTGACACAATTTCACCTGGTTAACTTGGGGATAGAATCCCACTGACGGGATTGCTTGACAAGCTAGCATGGCGCGAAATTCAAAACAGCAAAAATCGAATAATTTAAATTTCTCAAACAATCAACTATTTCATACCATTTGAAAGATAAACATCTCCTAAATCCAACCACATTGTCCGATTTCAAAGAGGCTTTACGGCGAAAGCATAAAGTTAGATTATGTTAGGAGAGTACATAGACAAAAAATTACACACAGCCATTTTCAATGCAAGGACAGGCGTCACCAAAAGCAGAAAACCAGCTAAAATTATGCACTAACCTTTGACAATCTTCGTCAGATGACACTCCTAGGACATTATGTTAGACAATACATGCATTTTTTGTTCTATCGAGTTCATATTTATATCCAAAAACAGCATTTTACATCGGCGCGTGACGTTCAGAAAATGTATCTCCCCCAAAACTGCCGGTGAATTTACAAAAATACTCATAAACGTTGATAAAATATTAAACTGTTATTCAAAGAATTATAGATTAACATCTCCTGAATGCAACCGCATTGACAGATTTCAAAATAACTTTACTTGGAAAGCACACTTTGCAATAATCTGAGTACTGCGCTCAGAAAAATACACTAGGCAACACAGATAGCCGCCATTTTGGAGTCATCTAAATGCATAAATAACATTAGAAATATTCACTTACCTTTAATAATCTTCATCAGAAGGCACTTCCAGGAATCCCAGGTCCACAACAAATGTTGTTTTGTTCGATAAAGTTCATAATTTATGTCCAAATAACTCCATGTTGTTAACGCGTTCAGTAAGCTACTCAAAATGTAGGACGTGCGAGGAAAATGTCACGACGAAAAGTCAAAAGAAAAATCTATTTACGTTCGTTCAAACATGTCAAACGTTGTATAGCATCAATCTTTAGGGCCATTTTTAACGTGAAACTTCAGTAATATTTCAACCGGACCATTCCTGTGTCTTGAAAAACGTTTTGGAACACAGGTCCCATCTCACATGAATGCGCGCCAATGAAGTGATGTCATTCCCTGGGTTACCAACTTCCCAGCCTTCTCATTCGGTCTCTGTTCATCATAGACACCTCAAACAATGTCCTAAAGACTGTTGACATCTAGTGGAAGCCTTAGGAAGTGCAAAATGAATCCTTTGTCACTGTGTGGTCCATTGGCAATGACTTGAAAATAGTACAGCCACAAGATTTTAATTTCCTGCTTGTATTTTTCTCAGGTTTTTGCCTGCCATATGAGTTCTGTCATACTTACAGACACCATTCAAACAGTTTTAGAAACTTCAGAGTGTTTTCTATCCAAATCTACTAATAATATGCATATTCTAGTTTCTGGGCCAGAGTAGTAACCTGTTCAAATTGGGTACATTTTTCATCCGGCCGTGAAAATACTGCCCCCTAGCCCCAACAGGTTTTAATATTGCCTGCTAACCAGGATTTCTTTTAGCTAAATATGCAGGTTTAAAATATATACTTCTGTGTATTGATTTTAAGAAAGGCATTGATGTTTATGGTTAGGTACAGTCGTGCAACGATTGTGATTTTTTTTGCAAATGCGCTTTTGTTAAATCATCCCCCGTTTGGCGAAGTCGGCTGTCTTTGTTAGAAAGAAATAATCTTCACAGTTGACAACGAGCCAGGCGGCCCAAACTGCTGCATATACCCTGAAGTGAAGTGACACATTTTCCCTAGTTAAAAGAAATTCATGTTAGCAGGCAATATTAACAAAATATGCAGGTTTAAAAATATATACTTGTGTATTGATTTTAAGAAAGACATTCATGTTTATGGTTAGGTACACGTCGGAGCAAAGGCAGTCCTTTTTCGCGAATGCGCACCACATCGATTATATGCAACGCAGGACAGGCTAGATAAACTAGTAATATCATCAACCATGTGTAGTTAACTAGTGATTATGATTGATTGATTATTTTTTATAAGATAAGTTTAATGCTAGCTAGCAACTTACCTTGGCTTCTTACTGCATTCGCGTAACAGGCAGGCTCCTCGTGGAGTGCAACGTAAAGCAGGTGGTTAGAGCGTTGGATTAGTTAATGTAAGGTTGCATCCCCAAGCTGACAAGGTAAAAACCTGTCGTTCTGCCCCTGAACAAGGCAGTTAACCCACCGTTCCTAGGCCGTCATTGAAAATAAGAATGTGTTCTTAACTGACTTGCCTAGTTAAATAAAGGTCTAAAAAAATATATAAAAAAATATAAAATAAAAATAAATCGGAAAATCGAGTATCTCTGCCACACCTGCTGTCTCTAGAGAGTTGAAAAAGCACGTCTGGGACAAAGTAGCACGTCCGATGAACAGGTCAGGGTTCCATAATCGCAGGCAGAACAGTTGAAACTGGAGTAGCAGCATGACCAGGTGGACCGGGGACAGCAAGGAGTCATCAGGCTAGGTAGTCCTGAGGCATGGTCCTAGGGCTCAGGTCCTCCGAGGGAGAGAGAGAGAAAGAAAGAGAAAAAGAGAGCGGTAATTAGAGAGAGCATACTTAAATTCACACAGGACACCGGATAAGAAATACTCCAGATATAAAAGACTGACCCTAGCCCCCCGACACAAACTATTACAGCATAAATACTGGAGGCTGAGACAGGAGGGGTCGGGAGACACTGTGGCCCCATCCGACGATACCCCCGGACAGGGTCAACCAGGCAGGCTATAACCCCACCCACTTTGAAAAAGCACAGCCCCCACACCATTAGAGGGATATCTTCAACCACCAACCTACTATACTGAGACAAGGCCGAGTATAGCCCACAAAGATCTCACCCACGGCATGAACCCGAGAGGGGGCACAAACCCGGACAGGATGATCACATCAGTGACTCAACCCACTCAAGTGACGCACCCCTCCTAGGGATGGCATGGAAGAGCACCTGTAAGCCAGTGACTTAGCCCCTGTAATAGGGTTTGAGGCAGAGAATCCCAGTGGAGAGAGGGGAACCGGCCAGGAAGGGACAGCAAGGGTGGTTCATTGCTCCAGTGCCTTTCTGTTCACCTTCACACCCCTGGGCCAGACTACACTCAATCATAGGACCTACTGAAGAGATGAGTCTTCAATAAAGACTTAAAGGTCGAGACCGTATCTGCGTCTCTCACTTGGATAGGCAGACCATTCCATAACAATGGAGCTCTATAGGAGAAAGCCCTGCCTCCAGCTGTTTGCTTAGAAATTCTAGGGACAGTAAGGAGGCCAGCGTCTTGTGATCGTGGCGTACTTGTAGGTATGTACGGCAGGACCAAATTGGAAAGATAGCCCATGTAATACACATAACGTTAGCGAGCCAGCCAGCTAGCTAACAGTACGCAATGAAAAACACATAATATCTGAAAATGTAGCTAGCTAGACTTTTCTCCCTCCCTGTCACTGATGCCATCGTTGCCCTTAGTTTGAAGATGTAATCTGGTGACAGGTATTTCATACAACAGCCTTCTGTTCTCTTTTTGACTCCCTCCGCATTTGCAATCAAATACCAGCATTTTTTCCATCTCCTTAGCTATCATACTCTGCTTTCAACAAGCATTCCACTGATTTCAAAACTTGGTCAACTTCTTCCGTGACAACAACGCTGGTGATCATTGTTTCTTCCCCTTCACTGTCATAAGAAGACTACAATGTCTGGTTCAGTTAAATCAGGGATTTTCTTCATCGTCTCTCTGAGTCAGAGAGAGTCAGCATGTCACAGTCGTTCTCCAGAAAGGAGCCCATCTCAAGTTTTTCCCACTGATCTTTGTCGATAGCGCCTGCTAAATTTAGGGCAGCAATGTTGTTGAGGTCAGTAGCAACACGTTTGCAGTTCTCCATGATATCTTTCAAAAAAAGCCACGGTAGCAAGCATTATCTACACATACTGAGCAGCTCATGTCATAGACAGGAGCGTGCTACATAGCAGACCAATCCGAACTCATCTCTCGGCTTTTCCAGCCCATTCATCATCTCAGCCAATCATGGCTAGCGGGAAGGTTCCTGTCATTTTCCGTGGCTAAACCAACTAGGCTCATAATGCAAGAAGTGTATTAGTATTTATAGATGGCATGCAAGTTTGTTATTAAAGCACATGAAAAATCATATGTTCCAGAAGGCATTTCTGCCATAAAACACATTTTGATTAAACATTTTTTAGAAACGTTCATATGCCTCTCCTGTGAAATATGGATGTGTGACATATGCCTACCTTCCTTAACCGGGTCACAATTATGAATGAGAACTCTCTTGGTAGATAGGTCTGCAGCTTACCATGAGGTAATCTATGTCAGCTGAGCAACATTTTGAGTTTCCATCACACTGGAAGTAGTGCACCAGTTGTTGTTTATGAAGGACACCCCTACCCCTTTGGACTTGCCAGAGGCCACTGTCGTTTCATCGTGTTGCTGCATGGAGAAACCACTTAGTTCTATGTTCATAGATTCAGCCAGACAAGTTTCTGCAAAGCATATAATATTGCATATTTTCATGTCTAGAACGAAGCTCTTCCATCTTATTCTCGAGTGACTGGACATATGTCAATAAATTGGAAGGGAGTCCGGGCGACTTTCTTTTTGTCTCAGTCTCACCAGGAAACAAAGGAATGGGGTCCGGTGTGAACAAGGGTACAGCTGAATCAGAGTTGAAGTCAGATTTGAAGTCGAAATCAAGGTTAGTACCTGTCGATCTTATGTCCCAAAGTTGCTCGGTTTACCAGTAAGCTACAATAATTTTGGTAACTTTAAAGGTTTATTTTGAGTTTTAGTGGCCCTCTGTGTGGCCTAATCACATTTAAAATATATTAAATAATTTAACAAGATGATTTATAAATAAAAACTAGAGCTGTAAAGCATTATCTTAAATATAAACCATCAACTTAGTGAATACCATTGGTGTTCAATAGGATAGTTTCAGCATGTAATGTTATGTAATGTTATTTTTATTTACTTTACTATGTCAATATGGCTGCATTTACACAAGCAGCCCAATTCTTAACCCAGGAGTTCCCAAGCGTTTTTACTCGGGGGCCCCTTTACAGCATTGGGAAACATCCCACAACCCCTCTGAGCGCACGTGCATGTGCCATGTCTATTTCTATGGGCATAAGCACTAGCACATTCTTTTGCAGTTCTACACATTTTGCCATGTCTAATGTGTATTCATGGGTTATTTCAGTTTTTCAGGTACCGTTGATAGGATAGTCTAGAACGGAGCTCATCCAGTTTGTTCTCCAGTGATTGCACATTTGTTAATAGAACAGATGGCAATGGAGGTCTATTTGCTTGCCAACATAGTCTCGTCAGGGTGCCGGCTCGCCTGCATCTCGCCGCCCTTGCGCTTTTGAGTCCCGGGATCAGGGCCTGTAAGCAGAATGGTCAGAGCAGCCGACTTGTTGAAGTAGATACTTTATTCCAAATCAAGGTTAGTGATCGCTGTTCTGATGTCCGGAAGCTGTTTTTGGTCATAGGAAATGACCAAAATAGTAGAATGGTCAGGAGCCTGTAAGAAGGCTGCTATTGCCACCGACGTGGCCCGCTACCAAGGACTGCGTGCCCCCCATCTCCTTCTCCGTGGCCGAAGTAAGTAAGACATATAAACGTGTTAACCCTCGCCCAGACGGCAACCCTAGCCGCATCCTCAGAGCATGCGCAGACCAGCTGGTTTGTGTGTTTACGGACATATTCAATCTCTCCCTATCCCAGTCTGCTGTCTCCACATGCTTAAAGATGGCCACCATTGTTCCTGTACCCAAGAAGGAAAAGGTAACTGAACTAAATGACTATCGCCCCGTAGCGCTCACTTCTGTCATCATGAAGTGCTTTGAGAGACTAGTCAAGGATCATATTGCCTCCACCTTACCTGCCACCCTAGACCCCTTCGGTTTGCATACCGCCCCAATAGGTCCACAGACGATGCAATCGCCATCACACTGCACACTGCCTTATCCCATCTGGACAAGAGGAATACCTATGGAAGAATGCTGTTCATTGACTACAGCTCAGCATTCAACACCATAGTACCCTCCAAGCTCATCATTAAGCTTGAGGCCCTGGGTCTCAACCCGCCCTCTGCAATTGGTTCCTGGACTTTCTGACAGGCCGCCCCCTCCTGTACTCCCTATTCACCCATGACTGCATGGCCATGCACGCCTCCAACTCAATCATCAAGTTTGCAGACGACACAACAGTAGTGGGCTTGATTACTAACAACGACGAGAAAGCCTACAGGGAGGAGGTGAGGGCATTAGTAAAATATTGTGACGTTCTTATTATCTAGTGACAATTACAAAAGTCTGGATATCAGGGGAATTTGGGAAGGTTGTGGCTGCTTTTACATTATGATAACCTGCTAATGGTGCGGCAAGTAACCTAGTGGTTAGAGCTTTGGGCCAGTAAACGAAAGGTTGCTAGATTGAATCCTCAAGCTGACAAGGTAAAAATGTTGTTCTGCCCCTGAACAAGGCAGTTAACCCACTGTTCCTAGGCTGTCATTGTAAATAAGAATTTGTTCTTAACTGACTTGCCTAGTTAAGATGCCGCAGAATTTCATACAGTATATCCAAAAACAGAGATTCTCCACAGTTGATCAATTCCCTGCAAATCTGACTAGTCAAGCCTGTTCTCTCACTTTTGTTAGTGTAACATCATGGAACAATGTTGCAAATGTCTATTTCCTTGAGCGTTTTTGTGGACACAATGTATAGATGTAGGATCTTAATTTGATCACTCTATTGTTGCAGACAATTTTCCTGAAAAGCAGGAAATGCAAACTTGTAGTGTATTTTAGTTTTAAAAAGGATTATAAAGGTCATTTCCACTTTGCAATTTGACAAGATTTGCCTTAATTAAAATGATTTGCCCCTACAAAATGTCCTGTTGCTGCAGAATTATTTTCCTGTATCAGCCATTTTGTTAACAGTGATTATAGAAGCCATGCAAGTAAGTTTGGGATTTTTATGTTGCGTAAATATGGTAGGCTGCGAGTCTTGCAATGACTGGTCTAATGTATGAATGAAGCCAGAGAGTTGATATGTCTGTGTCACGCAGCTATTTGCTTGTGCATGTTTTGTATTTTTGCATTAGTGCGGTATAGAAGTAGTAAATTAGTCCTAAGTTCCCATATTTTTTTCCTCAGGAATCGGGAAGGAGCTTGGTCAGGAAATTAAAGGATCTCGGTTACCAGTGTTAAACCCTACTCAAAATGGAGTTTAGACATGTGCAGCGTGTCAAGACTGCATCATAAATACTGATCACGCAAGCACTTGCGCACACACTATGTATAAAACAGACATACACCCCCCACAGTGGAGTCATCTCAAACTGAACAGCAGAAACTAGGTCAATGAGATTCAGGTAAGGGGAGAGGTTGTTTGGCTGGGTGACTCATGCTCTGTTCAACACAGCTCCATTCTGTTCAATATGGCTTCATCTGCCATGCAGTAAGGGCAGTCAGGGAGGAAGGCCAAAGTCAAGGACAGCCGGCTAAGATAGCAGCATCAGGGTTCCAGGCAGAGAGAGGATCAGATAGGAGGAGAAGACGGTCACAGAGGGATTAAGGTGTGAGTAAGGGTTACATAGGGCATTTCAGACAAAAATAAAAACTTAGGGATACGCTGGGGGATTTGGGGAAAGGAAATTTTAAAAAATGAGGAAATAGAACTGTAACAGAGTCTGAGTCCATAGTGTAAACAAATTAATTGAGCAGACATGATTGGCCCAGTGAATGTTACAGTGCCTTCGGAAAGTATTCAGAACCCTTGAGTTCCCACATGTTGTTGTTACAGCCTTATTCTAAAATGGATTCAATTGTTTTTTTCCCTCCTCACCAATCTACACACAATACCTCATAATGACAAAGCAAAAATAGGTTTAGAAATGTTTGCTAATTTATTACAAATGAAAAAAAGAAATATCACATTTACATAGGCATTCAGACCCTTTACTCAGTACTTCGTTGAAGCACCTTTGGCAGTGATTACAGCATCGAGTCTTATTGGGTATGACACTACAAGCTTAGCACACCTGTATTCTTCCCCCATTCTTCTCTGCAGATCCTCTCAAGCTATGTCAGGTTGGATGGGGAGCATTACTGCACCAGGAGCAGGTTTCAGGTCTCTCCAGAGGTGTTCGATCGGGTTTAAGTCCGGGTTCTGGTTGGGCCACTCAAGGACATTCAGAGACTTGTCCCGAAGCCACTCCTGTGTTTGTCTTGGCTGTGTGCTTTGGGTTGTTGTGCTGTTGGAAGGTGAACCTTCGCTCCAGTCTGAGGTCCTGAGCACCCTGGAGGTTTTCATCAAGGATCACTCTATACTTTGCTCCGTTCATCTTTCCCTCAATCCTGACTAGTCTCCCAGTCCCTGCCACTGAAAAACATCCCCACAGCATGATGCTGCCAACACCATGCTCCACCGTAGGGATGGTGCCAGGTTTCCTCCAGACGTGACGCTTGGCATTCAGACCAAAGAGTGTCTGCACTGATGAAACCAAGATTGAACTCTTGTTTCTCATGGTCTGAGAGTCTTAAGGTGCCTTTTCGCAAACTCCAAGCGGGCTGTCACGTGCCTTTTACTGAGGAGTGGCTTCCGTTTGGCCATTCTACCATAATGGCCTGATTGGTGGAGTGCTGCATAGATGGTTGTCCTTCTGGAAGGTTCTCCCATCTCCACAGGAACTAGAGCATTGTTAGAGTGACCATCATGTTGTTGGTGACCTCCCTGACCTTCTCCTTCGATTGCTCAGTTTGGCCCGGCGGCCAGCTGTAGAATGTCTTGGTGGTTCCAAACAGCTTCTATTTAAGAATGATGGAGGCCACTGTGTTCTTGGGGACCTTCAATGCTGTAGAAATGTGTTGGTACCCTTCCCCAGATCTGTGCCTCAACACAATCCTGTCTCTGAGCTCTACGGACAATTCCTACGTTCTCATGGTTTGGTTTTTGCTCTGACATGCACTGTCAATTGTGAGACCTTATATAGACAGGTTCCTTTCCAAATGATGTTCAATCAACAGAATTGACCACAGGTGGACTCCGCAATCAAGTTGTAGAAACATCTCAAGGATGATCAATAGAAACAGGATCCACCTGAGCACAATTTCAAGTCTCATAACGAAGGGGCTGAATACTTATAAGGTATTTCTAAAAACCTGTTTTCGCTTTGTCATTGTGGTATTGTGTGTAACTGTCACATTCTGACCAGTAAAGGGTTATCTGTTATTTAAGTTTGGTCAGGACGTGGCAGCTGGGTATTTTGTTTTATATGGTTCGGGGTGTGTGTTTATGTAGAGGGGTGTTTGATTTATGTATTCCGGGGTTTTGGTCTATGTTCTATGTTAGTGTATTTCTATGTTCCGTCTAGTAATTCTATTTATATGTTTAGGTAATTGGGATTGGGGCCTTCAATTGGAGGCAGCTGTTTATCGTTGCCTCTGATTGAAGGTCCTATAATTAGGAGTGTGTTTGTTATGGGAATTGTGGGAGGTTGTTGGTGCATAGCTGTGTATAGCATGCATTACTGTTTGTCGTCTTCTTGTTTTGTATTGTCAGTGTTCTTTATTAAAGTTAAAATGAGCACTCAACCCGCTGCGCCTTGGTCCACTTCCTACGACGACCGTTACAGTAACACTTATTTTTCTGAAAACTGCATTGTTGGTTAAGGGCTTGTAAGTAAGCATTTCACTGTAAGGTCTACACCTGTTGTATTTTGCACAGGTGACAAATACAATTTAATTTGATTTGATTCCTGAGGATTTTTATTTATTTAATCAATTTTAGAATAAGGCTGTAACATAACAAAATGTGGAAAAATTCAAGAGGTCTGAATAGTTTCCAAATGGTGCTGTATCTGTCTGGTTCCTCTCTCCTCCCACGTCCTTTAACTCCCCATTCCCCCCGCAAATATCAACAATTAGAGACATCCTATTGTAGACCAATCACAATGTTTGAAAATGACTGGGGAAGAACACAGCCATGGCAACACTAAAGAGAATGGAGTGGTTTATGTATATTGTACTCATTTGAGAGACCCCCCCCACCATCTGTTGTTGTCTATTTGATGTGGTTTTAGGAACTCAAAGGCAACACAGGTCGATGTGAGCACGAATGTGACAAAAAATAACACATGGTCTACTTCCTTTAAAAATAGTCTCTAAAGTAGAAGGGATTTGTTGCTGTGTTACACTTTGCCAAGTAGTTAACAGAGTTTGACTAACTTTGTACAACTGTGTCACATGTTAGTTATATGCAGAGTAAGGAAGGAGAGTAGGAGTGGGAGGGAAAAGCAGGGAGAGGTGGATGTGTGAATGATGTGATACGGTGATAATGACAAGAGTTTATCAGGGGTAGACAAACACAGGTGGATGGTCTCCAGGTGCTGGTAAAAGAGGGAGATTCATTGTGAGTGTGCGTGCTGTTGTAGCTAGGCCATTTAGGCCTACAAAGTCGTGTCATAAATTAAAAGCGCACGCATTGTTTATGCTGAAATGTAGTAGGACTACGGTACCAAAATCGACTCCAACAGAGCTTCACTAAAAATGAATGCCACCTTGGCAGAATTCAAAATCTGCAAGTGCAGAATAAAATGTGCAGGCGGTTCAACAAGTGGATTGATCTGACATGCAGGCCTACACAACCCAAGTAACACTTGCGTGGCATGTGCAGACGGGGCTTTAGCAGCAAAACCTCCTAAAATGATGCTGTCTTACCTCAAGCCGATGCAAGCACTGGATTCACATCTAATTGATGTCTTTATTTATACAGATTTCCTCACGGTTTTGCATCCCTTGTTTGTTTCCTGCAGGTAGAGTTGTTTGTGTCATGCACGAACACTCTGAAATAGCTAACATCCTAATGACAGAAGAACAAATTGTTTATACCATCACCAAACCAATTACATTTAATATGAGTACAGGACAGTGTGAGGGAATGAATGACAGTGGAAAGAGCAACAGCGAACACTGTGTTGTATTTTAGGCTGAGAGTGCAGACTGCGCTACCAACCTCCTGCACACTGAGACCTCCATTAGGGGTAATTGTGTCTTTCCTGTTCTGGCTTTTGAGTAGAGAAGTGAAGTGCAGTCATTATGACTGGCCATTTGGACTGAGGGTCAGTAGGTGTGTGACACAGTATAGACATACTGAGACAGGAGATTCATGGTTGTTCAGCTAGCCACAAACACACCTAGTACGGACCACAAACACACACACACACACATACATACATACATACATACATACATACATACATACATACATACATACATACATACATACATACACACACACAGGGAGACTCGCACTAGAGTGCGAGTCCCAGGTAGTTGGCAGTGCTGCCCCAATACATAGGGTTCTATCATTATGTCCAAGAGACGTGATCATTCATACAGGTTCGTACATACAGTATATTATATTAACATAACAGTACAGAAAATGTAGAATTTTGTATCAAGGTGCTAATTGCTTAAGATTTTGGTTATGCGGATAGTAGTAGATGGACGCTGGTGGGGAGAATGGAGCCAGGTAGTAGGCAATATTCCCTCTAAGCTGTGCATGTGCGCAGGCGTGCAGCTCCCCGGGGACTGCCATTCAGAAGAAATACCAGCCCGCGCAGAGAAGCATGATGTTCAACTTCACTTAACTTTCTAGCGTTTTCCCCCTTAGTTAACACTATCGTTTCCCTTTACTGTGGGAATTGTGATCGAATCAACACAATATTAGCCACTTTCAATGCAACATACCGAAACAAAATGAGCTATGCAAGACTTAGTGTAACAGATGTAAATCGTATTCTCCTTGCGTTGTGTTTTGTCCAAATAAATCCCCCCAGCCAGTGGTCCCAGTTGAGCATTATTTATTTCTGTTGTTAAATAGGAAACAGCACGTTAGTTGTGCAGGGCTTAACGATGTTGATGGCTGTCGATGGTAAAATCTGTAGCATGAAAACAACTGTGTTAGCAGTGGGCTTATGTGACCATTACATCGGTGTAAGCTAGCTAACACACTTATCTACAGCAATCATATGCCAAAGCACATCCCAGAAAGACCCTCAATCCCTAACAGGTACCATATACCCACACATGTATAAATCAGTAATGTACAGCAAACTTGTACACATTGTAAAATAGAAAATAGAAAACAGTATTCAGAACGTGACCTACCCCTTGCATCACATTTTCATTCAGGGGAGACCTGACGTTCGCAATCTCCCCCTATCTGCATGCGGGGCCAATCACAACACGCCTTATTGTTATCAGAGTTGAACCAACCAATAAGAATGCTTGAACATTGAATTCACCTTTCTTTAGAGGCAAGTAGAAACATAACCAACCCTGTTACATTAGCATGCAAAACTATGCAATAGATTTTGTTGTAGACAGAACGCATCAGAGTATGATTCTATTGCATTGACATGCACGACTCAGCCAGTACTCTACACAGACTTGTGCAGCATAACCAATCAGAGCTGAAGTAGGCCTACAGTGGGGGGAAAAAGTATTTGATCCCCTGCTGATTTTGTACGTTTGCCGACTGACAAAGAAGAGATCAGTCTATAATTTTAATGGTAGGTTTATTTGAACAGTGAGAGACAGAAAAACCCATGTCAAAAATGTTATAAATTGATTTGCATTTTAATGAGGGAAATAAGTATTTGACCCCCTCTCAATCAGAAAGATTTCTGGCTCTCAGGTGTCTTTTATACAGGTAACGAGCTGAGATTAGGAGCACACTCTTAAAGGGAGTGCTCCTAACCACAGCTTGTTACCTGTAAAAAAGACACCTGTCCACAGAAGCAATCAATCAATCAGATTCCAAACTCTCCACCATGGCCAAGACCAAAGAGCTCTCCAAGGATGTCAGGGACAAGAATGTAGACCTACACAGGCTGGAATGGGCTACAAGACCATCGCCAAGCAGCATGGTGAGAAGGTGACAACATTTGATGCAATTTTTCACAAATGGAAGAAATACAATAGAACTGTCAATATCCCTCGACCTGGGGCTCCATGCAATATCTCACCTCATGGAGTTGCAATGATCATGAGAACGGTGAGGAATCAGCCCAGAACTACACGGGAGGATCTTGTCAATGATCTCAAGGCAGCTGGGACCATAATCACCAAGAAAACAATTGGTAACACACTACGCCGTGAAGGACTGAAATCCAGCAGCGCCCGCAAGGTCCCCCTGCTCAAGAATACATATACAGGCCTGTCTGAAGTCTGCCAATGAACATCTGAATAACTCAGAGGACAACTGGTGAAAGTGTTGTGGTCAGATGAGACCAAAATGGAGCTCTTTGACATCAACTCAACTCGCCGTGTTTGGAGGAGGAGGAATGCTGCCTATGACCCCAAGAACACAATCTCCACCGTCAAACATGGAGGTGGAAACATTATGCTTTGTGGGTGTTTTTCTGCAAGGGGACAGGTCAACTTCACCGCATCAAAGGGACGATAGACGGGGCCATGTACCGTCAAATCTTGGGTGAAAACCTCCTTCCCTCAGCCAGGGCATTGAAAATGGGTCGTGGATGGGTATTCCAGCATGACAATGACCCAAAACACACGGCCAAGGCAACAAAGGAGTGGCTCAAGAAGAAGTACATTAAGGTCCTGGAGTGGTTTAGCCAGTCTCCAGACCTTAATCCCATAGAAAATCTGTGGAGGGAGCTGAAGGTTCGAGTTGTCAAACGTCAACCTCGAAACCTTACTGACTTGGAGAAGATCTGCAAAGAGGAGTGGGACAAAATCCCTTCTGAGATGTGTGCAAACCTGGTGGCCAACTACAGGAAACGTCTGACCTCTGTGATTACCAACAAGGGTTTTGCCACCAAGTACTAAGTCATGTTTTGCAGAGGGGTCAAATACTTATTTCCCTCATTAAAATGCAAATCATTTTATAACATTTTTGAGATGCGTTTTTCTGGATTTTTTTGTTATTATTCTGTCTCTCACTGTTGAAATAAACCTACTATTAAAATTATAGACTGACCATTTATTTGTAAGTGGGCAAACGTACAAAATCAGCAGGGGATCAAATACTTTTTTCCCCCACTGTATATGCAAATAGACCATTGTCATGTATGGATCTGTGCTATTCACTTTGAACTGGACTGTGTTTACAGCATGAGTAGATGTGCTTGTTTTGAGATCAATGCAAGAACACAATTGTTCATATCCTTTGCTAATTAGTGAGTTATTAGCCCAGTTATAGATCATTTGTAGTCGGCAATGGGGGAGGGATTGCTTCCTACAAGAGCACAAAACGTTTACATTTCTAGACATCTTTGAAAAGTGAGTCGGGTAAAGGGCCATGTTGTATTCTGAGACGGTCTTGAATAAGCTAAGTAGCCAATAGGCAGAGGGTATCATCATTTATTTGATTCTCTATAATAATGCTATGGGAACAATAGTGCATTTTATTTTGTAAAGTGGTTTCTTGCATCAAACAGCACATCATTTTTAGTCACCTCGTCTGAAGGACAATGGATAAACAGGTTAATGTCAAGCCCTGCATGTTTTTTTCAAAAGTCTCATGGAATGTAGGCCTACATTGAACACCACACACTGGCTGCTACTGTAGGCTGAATGATAGAACAGCTGTTTCCATGTTAAAATGTTATGGGATGCATTTTCTCCACTCTGGTAGGCCTACATAATGATCAAATAACCACAGTATCCTACTTGACCACTGTCTGAAACTGTAACTTAAAGTGGGTACAGACTCAGTATTCACAGTAAACACGCGCTGGAAGTTGCACAGAATTTTCACAACGTTCAAGTTTGCCCTCAGTATATCTGAAATTTGCTCAATGCCCAAAAATGTTTTGGGGGAACATTGGTGGCAGGAATCTCTGATCTGGGGCACAGCTCAGTATAATGGGAGCACCTGCAGGGCCCCCATACACACAGTACAGACAACTACACACAAATGAGCTTTTGTGGTTGGTTTTGGCAACATCTCTGGATTTTCACATCATGGTGCTGATGTGTGCAGAGGGGTATACTACGACACTAGCTAGATCTAGTCAGGATTTTCCTAAGCTAGCCAGCACGTAGATAGTCCAACGAGTTGAACGCCAAGCTCTTCATTGAGACAATGTTGAAGCAACAATCCATGGGCGAGTTAGTGCCACATTTAAATATTTGACGAAATCTAAATTAAACAGTTTATCCTGGAAATTCAGGCTATGGTGGTTAATAGGCTATTAGAAGTGCCATCTTGCTTTTATTACGTGTATCGTTAATGCCATCTTTGGTGTGCTTTGGCGTGCTTATCAATATACAAGCACCCTTTTTTCCCACTCCTATCGATCAAATAATTGTATATAGTCCTACAAAAGTTTAGCCATCCGTGAAGAAGTTCCTACACTAAATGTGTAGTTTGATAGGTATTTTAATTACTATTTTTAAAACAAACATAACATTTGATTAATAAAATATTTCATCAGTCGTCTTCCTCAAATGAAGGGGATGTTGATGGAATTTTTGCAAGAGATTTTATTGGTCCTCAATTCACGTCTCGGTTAGAGCTGAAGGATACGTTGCCATATAAATTGACCGGGCTAAAAGGTGAGCTACCTGGCCAAAAGGTGAGCTACCTTCATGTCAACGGCTATCCCAAGTTGATCAAAGTTAGTTCGCTTACTCCTCTATCCTGTTTTGGAGTATACCCCTCTGCTGTTTGGTAGATGGAAGATGGAGGATGTTAAGATGTAGGGTTGGAGGGAGGTTGAGCTAGAAGGAGGGTGTAGGCTGGGGACAGAAGTCCCTGATCTGGGGGACAGCTCAGTGTAACTGGAGCACCTGCAGAGCTTTGACTGCATAACCTGCCAGTTCTCTTCCACATACAAACAGTACAGACACACACACACTCACTTTCTCTCTCTCTCTGTCTCTCGCTGTCTGAGCCACACACAAATTGACCTTTTCTAATTCACACAGATGGTTTTCATTATTTTATCTGTAAATGCCAAATGTAAGAGGAGGCAGGTAAATATGTTTGGTTATATAATGGGTTGCATTATGGAGTCTTTTAAATGACAAAGTGCGATAGACATACATAAATATTCGCTAAATAGAAAACCTGGTTTTAGGGTGTCATAACAAAACCATGGTAACCTGATTTCTGTATCGAAAAGGGAGCTTTTTAAGTGAAATTTACTGTACCTGCATCACATTAGAAGATAATTATCTTATTCAATTTGGTCACAACAATTCAAACCCAGATTTTTTTGATAAATGACCAAAGCCACTGAAGGAAGGTGTACAGTAGGGGCGAACGAGGTTAGTTGTCACACTTTTTACCCAGCTAGCAATGGGTGCCCTTCTTTGCAAGGCACTAGAAAACCTCCCTGGTCTTTGTTGTTGACTCTGTTTGAAATGCACTGCTCAATTGAGGGACCTTACAGACACTTGTATATGTGGGCTAAAGAGATGAGGTAGTCATTAAAAAAAATCTTCTTAAACACAATTATTCCAAATCAAATCAAATGTTATTAGTCACATGCACCGAATACAACAGGTGTAGACCTTACAGTGAAATGCTTACTTACGAGCCCTTAACCAACAATACACTTTAAAAAAATATGAGTAAGAAAAGGAAATAAAAGTAACAAGTAATTTAAGAGCAGGAGTAAAATAACAATAGCTAGACTATACACAGGGGGGTACTGGTACAGAGTCAATGTGTGGGGGCACCGTTTAGTTGAGGTAATATGTACATGTAGGTAGAGTTATTAAAGTGACTATGCATAGATGACTACAACAGAGAGCAGCAGTGGTGTAAAAGAGGGAGGGGGGGCAATGCAAATAGTCTGGGTAGCCATTTGACTAGATGTTCAGAAGTCTTATGGCTTGGGGGGGTAGAAGCTGTTTACAAGCCTCATGGACCTAGACTTGACGCTCCGGAACCGCTTGGCGTGCGGAAGCAGAGAGAGCAGTCTATGACAAGGGTGGCTGGAGTCTTTGACAGTTTTTAGGGCCTTCCTCTGACACTGCCTAGTGTAGAGGTCCTGGATGGCAGGAAGCTTGGCCCCAGTGATGTACTGAGCCATACGCACTACCCTCTGTAGTGCCTTGCGGTCGGAGGCCGAGCAGTTGCCATACCAGGTAGTGATGCAACCAGTCAGGATGCTCTCGATGGTGCAGCTGTAGAACATTTTGAGGATCGGAGAACCCATGCCAACTCTTCTCAGTCTCCTGAGGGGGAATAGGTTTTGTTGTGCCCTCTTCACGACTGTCTTGGTGTGCTTGGACCATGGTAGTTTGTTGGTGATGTGGACACCAAGGAACTTGAAGCTCTCAACTTGCTCCTCTACAGCTCCGTCGATGAGAATGGGGGCATGCTCGGTCCTCTTTTTCCTGTAGTCCACAATCATCTCCTTTGTCTTGATCACATGGACGGAGAGGTTGTTGTCCTGGCACCACACAGCCAGGTCTCTGACCTCCTCCCAATAGGCTGTCTCGTCGTTGTCGGTGATCAGGCCTACCACTGTTGTGTCATTGGCAAACTTAATAATGGTGTTGGAGTCGTGCCTGGCCGTGCTGTCATGAGTGAACAGGGAGTACAAGAGGGGACTGAGCACGCACCCCTGAGGGGCCCCTGTGTTGAGGATCAGCATGGTGGATGTGTTGTTAGCTACCCTTACCACCTGGGGGCGGCCCGTCAGGAAGTCCAGGATCCAGTTGCAGAGGGAAATGTTTAGTCCCAGGATCCTTAGCTTATTGATGAGCTTTGAGGGCACTATGGTGTTGAACGCTGAGCTGTAGTCAATGAATAGCATTCTCACATAGGTGTTCCTTTTGTCCAGGTGTGAATGGGCAGTGTGGAGTGCAATAGAGATTTCATCATCTGTGGATCTGTTAGGGTGGTATGCAAAATGTAGTGGGTCTAGGGTTTCTGGAATAATGGGGTTGATGTGAGACATGACCAGCCATTCAAAGCACTTCATGTCTACAGACGTGAGTGCTACGGGTCGGTAGTCATTTAGACAGGTAACCTTAGTGTTCTTGGGCACAGGGACTATGGTGGTCTGCTTAAAACATGTTGGTATTACAGACTCGGACAGGGAGAAGTTGAAAATGTCAGTGAAGACACTTGGCTTTGGTCAGCGCATGCTCGCAGTACACGTCCTGGTAATCTGGCCTTATGAATGTTGACCGTTTAAAGGTCTTACTTACATCGGCTGCGGAGAACGTGATCACACAATCTTCCGGAACAGCTGGTGCTCTCATGCATGTTTCAGTGTTATTTGCCTCGAATGTATGGTCACTGTGGGGATGATGTCATCGATGCACTTATTGATGAAGCCAATGACTGATGTGGTGTACTCCTCAATGCCATTGGAGGAATCCCGGAACATATTCCAGTCTTTGCAAGCAAAACAGTCCTGTAGCTTAGCATCTGCTTCATCTGACCTTTTGTTATTGATCGAGTCACTGGTGCTTCCTGCTTTAATTTTTGTTTGTAAGCAGGAATCAGGAGGATGGAATTATGGTCAGAATTGCCAAATGGAGGGTGAGGGAGAGCTTAGTATGCATCTCTGTGTGTGGAGTAAAGGTGGTCCAGAGTTTTTCTCCCTCTGGTTGCACGTTTATCATGCTGATAGAAATTTGGTAAGACAGATTTAAGTTTCCCTACATTAAAGTCCCTGGCTTCTAGGAGCGCCGCCTCTGGGTGAGTGTTTTCCTGTTTGCTTATGGCGGAATACAGCTCATTCAGTAAGGTCTTAGTGCCAGCATCAGTCTGTGGTGGTATGTAGACAGCTACAAAAAATACAGATGAAAACTCTCTAGGTAGATAGTGTGTTCTACAGCTTATCATGAGATACTCTACCTCAGGCGTGCAAAACCTCGAAACTTCCTTAGATATCATGCACCAGCTGTTATTTACAAAAATACATAGTCCGCCTCCCCCTGTCTTACCAGACGCCGCTGTTCTGTCCTGCCGATACAGTGTATAACCAGCCAGCTGTATGTTGATAATGTCGTCGTTCATCCACAACTCTGGGAAGCATAAGATATTACAGTTGTGTCCCGTTGGTAGTTTAATCTTCCACATAGGTCATACATTTTATTTTCCAAAGATTGCACATTTGCTAGCAGGATGGAAGGAAGTGTGGATTTATTCGATCGCCTACGAATTCTCAGAAGGCATCCCGCCCTCTGGCCCCTTTTCGCCGCCTCATCTTCACGCAAATGACGGGGATCTGGTCCTGTTCCTGGGGAAGCAGTATATCATTCACGCCGGGCTCGTTGGACTCGTTAAAGGAAAAAAAGGATTCTGCCAGTCCGTGGTGATTAATCGCAGTTCTGATGCCCAGAAGTTATTTTTGGTTATAAGAGACAGCAACATTATGTTCAAAATAAGTTTTAAAAAAAATTACAAAGAAACAAACAGAAAAACACAATTGGTTAGGAATATGTATAACGTCAACCTTGTTCTCCATTGCTATCTTGTCAATTATTATTGCACACAGAGTCCATGCAATGTATTATGCAACTTGTTAAGCAAATTTGTATTCCTGAATTTATTTAGGATTACCATAACAAAGGGGTTGAACTGACTCAAGACATTGCAGCATTTCATTTTGTAAAAATAATAAACTGGCCGGCCACTGAGTGTATATTTCGACACTGAGGTTAAAATAATATTGTGAAAATTAAGATAATGCCATTTTAGTGTAAGAGCTGTTTTAAATGACCGCCTGAAATTTCATTCTGTTTTTGTGCGATGTACACTGAACAAAGATATAAATGCAACATGCAACAAATGTCATAGATTTGACTGAGTTATAGTTCATATAAGGAAATCAGTCAATTGAAAAAAGTAAATCTGCCCAAATCTATGGATTTCACATGACAAGGAATACAGATACCTTTAAAACATAATTATGGGCCTGGATCAGAAAACCAGTCAGTATCTGGTATGACCATCATTTGCCTCATGCAGCTCGACACATCTCCTTCGCATAGAGTTGATCAGGCTGTTGATTGAGTGGAATGTTGTCCACTCCTCTTCAATGGCTGTGTGAAGTTGCTGGATATTGGCGAGAACTGGAACACACTGTTGTACACATCAATCCAGAGCATCCCAAATGTGCTCAATGGGTGACATGTCTGGTGAATATGCAGGCCATGGAAGAACTGAGAAATGTTCAGCTTCCAGGAATTGTGTACAGATCCTTGCAACATGGGGCCGTGCATTCTCATGCTGAAACATGAGGTGATGGCGTCGGATGAATGGCACGACAATGGGCCTCAGTATCTAGTCACAGTATCTCTGTTCATTCAAATTGCCATTCATAAAATGCAATTGTGTTCGTTGTCTGTAGCTTATTCCTGCCCATACCATAACCCCACCGACACCATGGGGCACTCTGTTCACAACGTTGACATCAACAAACCGCTCGCCCACCTGACGCCATACACATGGTCTGCTGTTGTAAGGCCGGCTTAGAGTACAGAAATTAACATTCTCTGGCAACAGCATGCCAATTGCACACTCCCTCAAAACTTGAGACAGCTGTGGCATTGTATTGTGTTACAAAACTGCACATTTTAGAGTGACCTTATATTGTCCCCAGCACAAGGTGCACCTGTGTAATGATCATGCTGTTTAATCAGCTTCTTGATGTGCCACACCTGTCAGGTGGATGGATTATCTTGGGAAAGGTGAAATGCTCACTCACAGGGATGTAAATAAATTTGTGCACAAAATATGAGAGAAATACATTTTTTGTGCATTTGGAAAATATCTGGGATCTTTTATTTCAGCTCGTGAAACATGGGACCAACACTTCACATGTTGAGCTTATATTTTGTGATATAATTCACCAATGCATTTCTTGGTAGTCCACAAAATATTGCTATAAGGTTGTAAATCACAGCTGGTTTGGTACATTGTTTGCTGCCTCCAGCCATTCAGGATGCTCAGTTTCAGTTTCAATGACTCAAAAACTAAGGCTGGGAATGTCAATACAATCAAACTAGCAAGGGCAATGATCACAAGTCAGTCATAACGATACTAATAGGCTAGTGTATCTATTTATGTAGCATTTTATTTTGCAAGTTAAAAACACGGAGCCTGATGTTAGCTAGCTATCTGCTGGGATAATGTCATGTCATTGGAGTTGTGGGGGAGTGACTGACTTTTTCCCCCTCATAATGTTTTTCAGTGGCTACAGCTACTAGATGCAGGTGTCATTTGGTTAGCTAACAAAAAATGTCATTGCTTTGCTAGCTAGCTAGCTAGCTAGCTATGCTGATCTTGAATGACTGTCATCCAGTTCTCATATCTCTTGCGTTAGTAAATTCACTCTGGCTATCGACTCCAATTTCAAAGCACTCAAAGCACTCTCAGCCCAGTGACTCAGGGGCTGAGTCACTGGCTTACTGGTGTTCTTCCACGCCGTCCCTGGGAGGGGTGCGTCACTTGAGTGGGTTGAGTCACTGACATGGTCTTCCTGTCTGGGTTGGCGCCCCCCTTGGGTTGTGCCGTGGCGGAGATCTTTGTGGGCTATACTCGGCCTTGTCTCGGGATGGTAGGTTGGTGGTTGGAGATATCCCTCCAGTGGTGTGGGGGCTGTGCTTTGGCAAAGTGGGTGGGGTTATATCCTACCTGTTTGGCCCTGTCCGGGGGTTTCATCGGATGGGGCCACAGTGTCTCCTGACCCCTCCTGTCTCAGCCTCCAGTATTTATGCTGCAGTAGTTTATGTGTCGGGGGGCTAGTGTCAGTCTGTCACATTTGGAGTATTTCTCCTATCTTATCCGGTGTCCTGTGTGAATTTAAGTATGCTCTCTCTAATTCTCCCTTTCTCTCTTTCTTTCTTTCTCTCTCTCGGAGGACCTGAGCCCTAGGACCATGCCTCAGGACTACCTGGCTTGATGACTCCTTGCTGTCCCCAGTTCACCTGGCCGTGCTGCTGCTCCAGTTCCAACTGTTCTGCCTGTGGCTATGGAACCCTGACCTGTTCACCGGATGTGCTAACTGTCCCAGACCTGCTGTCCCAGACCTGCTGTCCCAGACCTGTTGGAACCCTGACCTGTTCACCGGACGTGCTACCTGTCCCAGACCTGCTGTTTTCAACTCTCTAGAGTCAGCAGGAGCGGTAGAGATACTCTCAAAGATTGGCTATGAAAAAGCCAACTGACACTTGTGTTACTGACTTGTTGCAAACTCGACAACTACTATGATTATTATTATTTGACCATGCTGGTCATTTATGAACATTTGAACATCTTGGCCATGTGCTGTTATAATCTCCACCCCGCACAGCCAGAAGAGGACTGGCCACCCCTCATAGCCTGGTTCCTCTCTAGGTTTCTTCCTAGGTTTTGGCCTTTCTAGGGAGTTTTTCCTAGCCACCGTGCTTCTACACCTGCATTGCTTGCTGTTTGGGGGTTTAGGCTGGGTTTCTGTACAGCACTGAGATATCAGCTGATGTAAGAAAAGCTATATAAATAAAATTTGATTTGATTTAAGTGTGCCAGAATGCAGAATAACTGATGAATTTATGAACGCGCAACACCAGCTGAATATGACCAGTGTCAGTAAACTAGGGATATCCCCAACTAAAAAAAAACCTGGGTCAACCGAGAGAAGTCGTTTCTTTCGACCAATCAATTGGTCAAATTTTTAAACATGTATTTTCACATTTATAGACACACCATTTTAATCAAATCAGCTATATGTACTGAACTTGTCTGATGCTTTAACTATATGTTTCTGAACTTGTCTGATGATTTAAACATGCCGTTTGATTAAATAAGACACACAAATTACTCAAGCGGGAGCCACAGATCAAGAGAGCCAAACCAGAAGGAAGAAAACTGTTCTCGACCGTACTCTTCCTGCTGGCCTTTGTGGATTTTGCCGTTACACTCCTGAAGTTGCCGGTAATATGATACACCAGTGATCGGCAACCTTTTCCATTTGGAGTGCCAATTTAAATGACCATTTCTACCAATCTGCCATGCCAATTATGATTTTCATATACACATTTTCATGGAACAGTGTCATTTAATTTATAATAGTCTTTGTATCTCAAAATCAATGTCTGTGGTTAATCTAAATTCAATCTAAATCTAAATGAACTTTTATTGTCGTTGCCAACTATGTAAAATTGCCAACATAAAGCCAACAAATAAAAACATTGCAGCCTTTAGGTAGAAAATATCCTGATAAAAATAAATATCCTATAAAGTACATTGGCTATGCATGGCCTGTCTGCAACGAACTTGAAACATTGTATCAACTGGGTAAGCCCAAAACTCACGCTTGCAAACTTGCAACATTATATAAAGTATTCAGAGTTTCCTGCGCCAATGAACTCGGGACATACTATTCAAATCAAATCCAATTTTATTTGTCACATACACATGGTTAGCAGATGTTAATGCGAGTGTAGCGAAATGCTTGTGTTTCTAGTTCCGACCATGCAGTAATATCTAACAAGTAATCTAACCTAACAATTTCACAACAATTACCTTATACACACAAGTGTAAAGGAATGAATAAGAATATGTACATACAAATTTATGAATGATTGATAGCATAGGCAAGATGCAGTAGATGGTATAGAGATGGGTAATGTAGGGTATGTAAACATTATATAAAGTGGCATTGTTTAAAGTGGCTAGTGATACATTTATTACATCAAGATGGCAAGATCCAGTAGATGGTATAGAATACAGTATATACATAAAAATACAAAACTCGCAAATGGAATGAAATAAACAAAAACGTCTTTCTCACAAGTGTAGCATAGGTTGTGAGTTCTGCAAATGTGTCCACTTCGGCAATGAGAACGGTAAACAACTGTAATAATAATATATTGAATGTATTAACAGAAATTACCATAACCAAACAAACATTGCAGATTAGAAATTATGGGAATTAACTGTAAATGTAGAATACTACTGGTGATGTATGTAATGGGGAATTGGTAGACAAAGGAAACAATGAATATGCAGGAAATAGCCAGAGAGAGCGCATTCTGAAGAGAGACGTGCCTTGTGCAGCTGAGCCACACTCCCCTTATTCGATGTAAAAAAACATTTAAACATTGCAGACTTTAGGTAGAAAATATCCTGATAAAAATAAATATCCTACAAAGCACATTGGCGATGCATGGCCTGTCTGCAACGAACCTGAAACATTGTATCAACTGTGTCAACCCGAAACTCATGCTACCAACATTATATAAAGTATTCAGAGTGTCCTGGCCAATGAGCTCGGGACAGACACAGCTGTAGGCTGAGACATGCGCAAATCAGACAGGTGTCTGGTGTTCCGTAAAACAATATATCTATTTACCACTGCTCGACTAAAAAAACCAACAGCCTATCGACCAAACAATCGACCAGTCGACTATGGGGTCAGCCCAGTAAACATAGGCAAAAAAGTCAAAGTTAGGCTGCATTCTAAACACTTAAATATACACCCTCAGCCCTCAAATTTAGTGGACAATTCTAATTCATTTGAAATGGTCCGCTCTTGCCCAGAAATGTGTCACTTGTTCGTCCCACGGTTGTGTTTTCAGTCATCATGGAACCACGGGTAGCTGATGTGTGTGCGTTATATGCACTACAGTCAATTATTATTGTGTTTCATATCTTGGCTAGAAGACAACGCATCTGCAGACATTTTAGCCCGGTAGCCTAGGACAACAAAATTAAAAACGTGTACTGTATGACAGAGTCATAGACAGTTTCATCAACATGAAAGAGAGGAGGATGGCATTGGCGTAGTAAGTAGGGCAAGTAAACCTGTTTCTTTCTACTTGCACAAACATGCGCACACACACACACACACACACACACACACACAGAGAGAGATAAATCAGATCCATGGACAGCCACATCGTATTTAGCTTAAGTTGATTGGCATGTTTTAGTTGTCACAGTATTAGACTAAGCATAAGTCATTTTATGATGTTGAAATGTTTCAGTTGAAATGGTGCTGGAGTAGTGGAGGCAGCTACTGTTTACTTTGTGGCTTGCAGTAACTCTCCATGGTTCTAAATCAATAGTTGTTTAGTACTACGAAAATGTCGGAAACATTAACTTGCATGCCAATGCTGTGGATCAGCTGTTAATTAAATGCAATATGCTTTGTGGACTTCACTGAACAGAGGATTATCTCCGGTTTTGTGATGAAACAAAGGTGTGGTTGAATTTATTCTGCCACGGTCGCAAAGCATATGAACTAACAGGTGATAGAGCAAACAACGCAATTATCACAACACATAGGTTGTAATATGGCATTTTTTCCTGCCTTGGTTTCCTCAGTGATTTTATCCATGCACTGGTTCTGGTAGCTAGCAAGCTAGCCAACTTTAGCCAGCTAGCTTGGGTGCTTGACTGCCATTGAGAGGAAAGCTAGGATCAACCCTACTCCACCACCAGAGCATCGAGTGTCAATAGTGCAGTGTGCGCTCTGTACCCTCAGAGAGCGAAGCGCTCTGAATTTACGAACATAGAATCTAACAATGCTCTGAATTTACGAACGACCCAGAGCGCACTCTGAGACACTGGAGGGAAGTTATGAAGTACCCTTAGCTAGTTGTCAATCAATGTACTGTATTAGCATTGATCAATTGGACGGGCAGGCAGGCAAGTTCCCATTCTGTTGTCAAAACGTGAGTTGGGACAAGCATACATTGGCAGGCAAGCTGCAGAAAGTACTACTTTCTACTCCCAATACCAGGCTACTCCTACACCCAGGCTACTACTCCCAATCGTTTATTAGTGCAATTTTGATGGCCAACTACCTGAAAAAGTTTGAGAGGGTTTATCTAATGTTCTCTCGTTAGATTTTAGCTCATCTCACTCTGGCTAGCATTAGTTGTTGATCTTGTTGTTGTTGATGTGCTTAATTTAGTGAGTGACAGCCTACCTTTTCATGGTTGTTTGATCAATAGAACTGTAAAGTTCCCAAATGTAAGAGGACTCCTGTGGTATTTACATAGCCTATTTGCAGAAAACCATTCAGGTGTATTTTGTGGCTTTTGACAAATGCGTTCTAATGATCCTGAGTGGCGCAGCGGTCTAAGGCACTGCATCGCAGTGCTAGAGACATCACTACAGACCCTGGTTCGATCCCAGGCTGTATCACAACCGGCCGTGATCGGGAGTTCCATAGGGCGGCACACAATTGGCCCAGCGACATCCGGGTTAGGGGAAGGTTTGGCCGGGGTAGGCCGTCATTGTAAATAAGAATTTGTTCTTAACTGACTTGCCTAGTTAAATAAAATAAATTTAAAAAATCTAAAGTCGCGCTGTTGCCTCTACCTGTAAACACACAGTCCAGTTCAAAGAGTATGATGGCACACCCGTGTGGCTTATTTGCATAAAGGACTACTGTAGCTCTGATTGGCTATTGCGCATAGGTCTGCATACAGAGCAAATGGAATGGCATCATTGTGTTCGATTCCGCTCCAGTCATTACCGCGAGCCCGTCCTCCCAAATTAAGGCGCCACCAAACTCATGTGGTTTTTATTAAGTTGTGTTTACTGCATTGTCTAATAATTGTCCAAACGCACGGCCGCTTTCCCGGTCTATTTTGCTATAGAATTTTCACAAATGCCTTACTATACGTCATTCCCAGACATTCTAAGAATTTATGAAAATTAGAAAATGACAACATCTAATTGCTCGCATGTCAGAAAACAAAAAGTGTCCTATTCTTCCTAGGGGTGTATATGAACATATTTTAATACATTTTCAGCTTCCTAAAACGCTGTCAGTTCCACTTTAAGAGACTTATAGTGCTATTCATAGGTATTTATGAGTTTTTTTAAAGATCTAATTTATTCCTATCTCGTCTCTCAATCATACACAAACTTTGTCATTCAAAATGCACATTTATGAAGTTCCCTAAGGCTTTGTTAATGTTGTTATTATTCTTATTTATTCACCATTATTGCTTGTTTTACCCATTCTTTCAGATAGGACATGTGTCAAGGGCTATTATCACTTATGCCATTATCATGTGAATGTGTGATTGGTTCCATCTGTTGAACACCTGTTCTTTCCTCGTCATCAGCTGTCAAACATTCACCCATTACAAACCTTTTATGTGATGAGAAATTCCACTCCAATTTTCCTACATGCATTCACATTATTCCTCCACTATAATTTAAAATCCTTTTTTAATTTCTTTACAGTAATAGACCAACCTTCTAGACACTTGAGAGCACTCTCGCCATAGTGCTTGTACTGTACAAAGGCTACCTCATCCGCACTTGCACTTTTAGGGCTCAGAAACGGGTGTAGATCTACCCATCTTTCTCTATCCCTCTTCACAAGTCATAATAATCCAGACACTTTGAATCATCATCAAGGGAGCCTAAAGCTAAAACACTTAAAGAATACTGCTATTCATAGGCACTGATTCGTTTTTTTATTCTTCGTATCTAAAGGTTAGAGGGAACAATCATTCACAAACTTCTTAATTAAAAATGCTAATGTGTGATGTTCCCTAAGGCTCAGTTAGCATTGCTATTCTTGATTTGTGCCCACAGGGAGGAAGTGAGAAAATAACTGTGGCGTTGTGGGCAAGAGGGACTGGTATGACATTTGCAAAATTGCCATGGCATTCACACAATTATTCGCAATCTTGTTGTGTGTGTGTGCGTGCGTGTGTGCTGTGCGTGTGTGCGTGCTTGCCTGCATGCGTGCACACATGTTTTCTGTTTATATAAGTTGTGCTTGTCTGTGGTGCTTGTGTGTGTGTACTCAAACTAACTGTCTAACTCTTTAGGATACTCAGAGCTCAGATGCACGATGCTGTGAAATAAGGGTTATGACTTAGAAGAGAAGGTCCCGCTACTCTAACTAGGATTTAACTAGCACACTGGTCCTGAATGCACTACACAGTGTCACACCCTGATCGGTTTCACCTGTCTTTGTGATTGTCTCCACCCCCTCCAGGTGTTGCCCATCTTCCCCATTATCCCCTGTGTATTTATACCTGTGTTCTCTGTTTGTCTGTCGCCCCGGTTACCTCCAACGGAACGCTTCAATGGAGAGCCGAGCACCTGTTGGGCCTTTCTAGCACAGTGTGCCCTCATTTTTGATCTTCAGCCGTCCTCCTTCCCCTCAGATCGCTCCAAAATAGTCTACTTCATCACGCTGATGTCTGGAAGGGTTCTCACCTGGGCCACCGCCATATGGGAACAGCAGCCGTCTATATGCGCGAGCCTGGAGGGGTTTGTGGGAGAGGTGAGGAAGGTCTTTGACACCCACCTCCAGGTGTCGCACATCTTTCTCATTATCCCCTGTGTATTTATATCTGTGTTCTCTGTTTGACTGTTGCCAGTTGTCTCAGCTCCTGCTTTTTCCAGTCTCTTTTCTCGCCCTCCTGGTTTTGACCCTTGCCTGTCCTGACTTCGAGCATGCCTGCCTGACCACTCTGCCTGACCCTGAGCCTGCCTGCCGACCTGTAACTGTTCCCCCCTCTGGATTACCGACCTCTGCCTTACCCTGACCCTGAGTCTGCCTGCCGCCCGGTACCGTTGCCCCACCTCTGGTTTACCGACCCCTGCCTGCCTTGACCTGTCTATTGCCTGCCCCTGTTGGGATATTAAACTATTGTTTATTCGACGTGGTCTGCATCTGGGTCTTACCTTCATACCTGATACAATCTTTCTTGCTCTGTTCATTCAGTATGTCAGAGACGACGGCAGGTTATAAATACATGCAAAATAGCTGTGCTTTTCTTCCTTTCTATTCCCCACGACTATGAGAGCTGACATTATGTCTAAATGGGCTGCCACTCAGGGAGAGATGGAGGCTGGAAATTGAACCTACCAGAATCTTGGTTACTTGCTGAAAATGTCTTTCCCAACCAGCTCTGCCTAAGAGGAACAGCCTATCCATCATCCCTACCCCTACTCACACCTTGCCCTTCAGGACCAGGTGAGTGCCAGGCCAATCTTGGCTGGGAAAAAAGCCATCCATTCCAGGAAACTATTAGTAACATATGCAACATTTACTTCCATTAAGATGTGAGATAAAAATTGTCGAGAAGGCCTATTTGTCTAAACTGATCAAGTCAGACAAGTACTGTAGCCTTCTATGAATGGAAAGTGGTGCATTACGCCCCAACAAACATGTAAACAGGAAAATACCAGCAGCATTAAACTGTTGGTCAAACTGTTCAAATATAGAGAGTAGGTGAAAGGTCGATTCACTTACATGAAAGGTGTGCTTTCCAAATAGTTGGCCATGGAGATTGAAAATGCTATGAGAATTAATTAATTAACGGTTAAAGTCACTTCTTGGGGAAATTCTTATAAGCTTATGCACATTAAGCCAGGGGTACTCAAGTACTTGTCACGGATGTCATAGGGATTGGACCAAAACGCAGCGGGAACGTGTAAACTCATCTTCTTATTTTATTAGAGAAGGAAAACAAAAGAAACACGTATACAAAAACAACAAACGACACTAAACAGTCCCGTCAGGTGCACGAACACAAAACAGGAAATAACTACCCACAAAACCCATAGAAAAAAAATAAGAATTTGTTCTTAACTGACTTGCCTAGTTAAATAAAATAAATTTAAAAAATCTAAAGTCGCGCTGTTGCCTCTACCTGTAAACACACAGTCCAGTTCAAAGAGTATGATGGCACACCCGTGTGGCTTATTTACATAAAGGACTACTGTAGCTCTGATTGGCTATTGCGCATAAACAGTCCCGTCAGGTGCATGAACACAAAACAGGAAATAACTACCCACAAAACCCATAGAAAAACACCCCTATTAAATAGGACCTTCAATTAGAGGCAACGAGGAACAGCTGCCTCCAATTGAAGGTCAAAACAATAAACTAGACATAGAAATAGAAAAAATTGAAAATAGAACATAGAATTACAAAACATAGAACACAACCCAAAAACCCTGACAACACAAAACAAACACACCCCTGCCACGTCCTGACCAAACTACAATAACAAATAACCACTTATACTGGTCAGGATGTGACAGTACCCCCCCCCCCCCCCCAAAGGTGCAGACCCCGGATGCACCTTAAACAAAAACACAAAAATAAACCCAAAACAAAAATAATCCCAAACTAAAGGGAGGGTGGCCACCGTCACCGACGGTTCTTGTGCTACACCCCCCCCCCAACCTCCTACTATGGAGGTGGCTCAGGCTCCGGCCTTACTCCCCAACCTAACCTGACCACCCCCGCTGACTGCTTATTATATTTTACCCTTCCCGAAGTCTCTGGGCTATGGCGCGTCGCTGAAGACCTCGGGCTGATGCGCGTCGCTGGAGATCGGGCTGATGCGCGTCGCTGGAGACCTCGGACTGGAGGGCGACTCTGGGACCTCCGGACTGGAGGGCGACTCTGGGACCTCCGGACTGGAGGGCGACTCTGGGACCTCCGGACTGGAGGGCGACTCTGGGACCTCCGGACTGGAGGGCGACTCTGGGACCTCCGGACTGGAGGGCGACTCTGGGACCTCCGGACTGGAGGGCGACTCTGGGACCTCTCTGCTGGCTCCGGACTGGGGGCCGTCTCTGCTGGCTCCGGACTGGGGGCCGTCTCTGCTGGCTCCGGACTGGGGGCCGTCTCTGCTGGCTCCGGACTGGGGGCCGTCTCTGCTGGCTCCGGACTGGGGGCCGTCTCTGCTGGCTCCGGACTGGGGGCCGTCTCTGCTGGCTCCGGACTGGGGGCCGTCTCTGCTGGCTCCGGACTGGGGGCCGTCTCTGCTGGCTCCGGACTGTGGGCCGTCTCTGCTGGTTCCGGACTGTGGGCCGTCTCTGCTGGCTCCGGACTTTGGGCCGTCTCTGCTGGCTTTGGACTGTGGGCCGTCTCTGCTGGCTCCGGACTGTGGGCCGTCTCTGCTGGTTCCGGACTGTGGGCCATCTCTAGACGGGGCACTGTCGCCAGACACTCTGGACGGGGCACTGTCGTCGGACACTCTGGACGGGGCACTGTCGTCGGAAGCTCTGGACGGGGAACTGTCGTCGGAAGCTCTGGACAGGGACTGCGCACTGAAGGCTTGATGAGTGGGGATGGCTTAGGAGGCGCCAGGCTAGGGACATGCACCACAGGGCTAGTGTGAGGAGCAGGACGAGCTGGACTGGGCTGACGCACTGGAGGCCCGGTGCGTGGGGCTGGTACTGGAGGTACCAGACTGGAGACACGCACTCCAAGACTAGTGCGAGGAGCGGGAACAGGACGTACTAGACTGGGCTGACGCACTGGAGGCCCAGCCAAACTACCCGTGTGCCCCCCCCAAAGAAAATTATTGGGGGTGCCTCTCAGGCTTCCTTGCCAGCCGTGTTCCCGCATAGCGTCCCCGGTCCTCTTCAGCCTTCCTCCATGGTCCTTCTCCCGCTAGTATCTGCTCCCAAGTCCATAACTCCTTATAGCTCTGCCACTGCTCCTTCCTCCGCTGCTTGGTCCGTTGGTGGTGGGTAGTTCTGTCACGGCCGTCGAAGGGAGTAGACCAAGGCGCAGCGGGTTGAGTGCTCATTTTTAACTATTATTGAACACGTAAACAAAACAAAAAAAATGAACAACAGCTTCACAGTTCCGTCAGGTACAAAAACACTAGACTGAAAACACCCCTACTAAATAGGACCTTCAATTAGAGGCAACGAGGAACAGCTGCCTCCAATTGAAGGTTAACACAATAAACTAGACATAGAAATAGAAAAACTAGAAAATAGGACATAGAAATACAAAACAGAACACAACCCAGAAACCCTGACAACACAAAACAAACACACCCCTGCCATGTCCTGACCAAACTACAATAACAAATAACCCCTTATACTGGTCAGGACGTGACAGTACTACTAGCTGCCTAGTGTGGATCCAAGCCTATGGAATAAAAGTGGGTTTTTTATTGCTCAAAATAATTCATGGTGATAAAATAAATAAATCCATAGGCCTAATGGACACATGCTCAAACTCGCACACTTTTGATAGACTTAAAGGGGCCATCTGTAGTTGCTACATCCATTTATGGATTTTTAAATGATATATAGATATCCATTGATGCTTGAAGAATATAACTTACAAATGCCTCATGAGTTTAGTTCAACTGTCACACTCCATGCGAACCCAAAATATAAGTGTCACGGCTGTTTAAAGGATCGGACCAAGGCGCAGCGTGTTTGTAGTTCCACATCTTTATTAATCCGTGAAACGTAATGCAATACACCAAATACTTGAAATAACAAACCGTGACGCAGAGAGAAAACACACTACTCAAAATAACAACCCACAAAATCAAACGGCAAAACCCCCTAAATAAATATGATCTCCAATTAGAGACAACGAGAACCGGCTGCCTCTAATTGGAGATCATCCCAACAACCCCAACATAGAAATAGAAACCTAGAAAAACAACATAGAAACAGAAAACAAGAAACACCCCCTGTCACGCCCTGACCACTCTACTATAGAAAATGACATCTTACAAGGGTCAGGACGTGACAATAGCTTGTTTTTATCCAATATTTGTAAACATTGTAAATGTAAACAAACACTGTATAGCCTCATAACATGGTTAAAACAATCATTTTGATATCATGGATGGTCAGTCCTTGTATCCATAGCTCTGTCTGTCATTTCTCCAGGCCGATCCCTCAGTTTTTTACCAAAACAGAGGTGGGGCAAACATTTTGTTATTGTTTCATCTGTGGATTTGCTCTTTAAACAGCTGCATATTATCAAGATATCAAAGTGTCACCAACAAAAAGATAACCGCGGAACGGTTGAGCTAACATAGGCTAATGCGATTAGCATGAGGTTGTAGGTAACAAGAGAATTTCTCAGGACGTAGACATATCTGATATTGTCAGAAAGCTTAAATTATTGTTAATCTAACTGCACTGTCCAATTTACAGTAGCTATTACAGTGAAATAATACCATGCTATTGTTTGAGGAGAGTGCACAGTTATGAACTTGAAAATGTATTAATAAACCAATTAAGCACATTTAAGCAGTCTTGATACAACATTTTGAACAGAAATGCAATGGTTCATTGGAGCAGTCAAAAACTTTGCACATACACTGCTGCCATCTAGTGGCCAAAATCTAAATTGTGCCTGTGCTGGAATAATACATCATGGGCTTTCTCTTGCATTTCAAAGATTGTACAAATCGAATGTGTTGTATTCTCCTACATTCATTTCATTTCATATTTCCACAAACTTCAAAGTGTTTCCTTTCAAATGGTTTCAAGAATATTCATATCCTTGCTTCAGGTCCTGAGCTACAGGCAGTTAGTTATGTCATTTTAGGCGAAAATTGAAAAAAAGGGATGGATCCTTAACAGTTTTCTTTAAGGGGAAAGTAATCTAAAAGTAACTGAATGTAATCAGACTATATTACTGAGTTTGGGTAATCAGTAATTAAATTTTTGGATTATAATTTTGGACAGGCGACTAGTAACTGTAACAGAGTGCATTTAGATTGTAACCTACCCAACCCTGGTCTCATATGCAGGGGAGCACACATTCTGAAATTGTATTTTTGTCCCCCCCAGTTTTATAATTGGAATGAGATACAAAACAAGGCAACGGTGTGCTTTTGGACCATGCGGACGCCTCCGAGCGGTCGGGTAAGCTGTTTGGAGTGTTTATCCGACTTGATTTAGGACCGCACGGACACCACATAGCAGGTTGACAGGCTGTGTGAAGGCAAAGCTTCTGGAAGGCTGGCTGGACTAGCATGGGAGAGTTGAGCACAGTTCAGTGCGTACGTGTTGCGCTCTTTCACCTAGTTGTAAAAGGAAGCAGAAACGAAACTGGCTACTCTTTAGTTGACTGATGTAGCTGGCAAGGTAACTGTTGCTGAACTTAACAGAAAAAAAACGAAGCTAGTGTTTATTCCCAGTGCTGAGCTAGTATTGTAACTGACATGTAAAGTTAATGTTTCATCCCCTCTCGACTGAGGTGAATGAATAAGCTACGCTAGTGAGTAGCTACCACACCCAAGTCCGCTCTAGCCTCTAGTTATCTGTCAGATAGCAATATGAGGTGGCTATTATTACTATCAAACAGCAGTTGTTTGTATGGAAATGTTTTGCAGATTTTGTTTTGTCCCGTTTCAGAAGTAAATGAACTTGGAATGCTTTCGCCAGTTTTTTCACCGTTAGAGAGAGAGCTGGCCAAAAGTTGGCTTACAGTAGCTATTATTTGTTTTGCCTCAAACTACAACTGAATCAAATGATGAAACCATTGGCCAAAAGATTGAACATTAATATTCTGACGTTTTTTCAGTGCAATGTAATGTTATTGATCTGTCAGTTTCTAGCTAATTCCCTACTTTTCACACTGACACAGTAATAAACATCTCTAACATTACAGGCTTCACTGTCATGCTGCACAGTAGACGTCTGCACAGGACCGATTTCTTCATCCCGCTCTCGCCTGCACCCTCTGGCTTTCTGTCCAACTCCCACCTGCTACCCTTCTCTCTGTTTTTTGTTTGCTTGGAAATGTTGACACTGGAGACTGTTATCATAAGAAATGGTGAAACCTAGCATTTTAAAGTGGCTAATAAATGCATTGCCATTACATGTAAGGTTGGATATTCTCCCACAATGTATGGAAGAAATGTCAAGTTATGTACAGTATTACTAGATTTGTTTTAAGATTAAGGGTATACTGTGCAACTTCTATAAGCTGTGGATGCCTTATACGGAATACTGTACGACAAAAGGAGTCTGTCTTGAAAACATGCACATGTCAGGGGAGATGCCTATTTAGGCAATTCCTAGCTGCTGGGCTGCTCATTCCTGGCCCTGGGGGTCTGCTGTACTGTTATCACTCTGGCCTTGGCCTAACACACCTGAAATCAATAATGAATGTTTCACTAAGATCCTAAAGCTGAGTGGGGTGTGTTGGGTTGGGGCGATACAGGGCCGTGGACCCCTAGGGGCAGGACGGGGTGACCCAGCTATATTGTGTGCAAGGAAAAATAGCTCTAATGTACTATTAGGCCTATGATATGAATTATATGGAGGGCGTACTGTTTCTGTGTGTTAATGTGTAGCTGTATGTGTTTTCATTCAACCTTTACCTTGAGACATACAACAAAAAGATGGGAAGGAAGTTGTGTTGGGGAGAGAGTTGAGTTATTGACTAGACTAGTGGGGATCGGGCGTGTAGGCATCTCTGGTTGGCTGGGCGGTCTGGCTGAAATTTGATTTACAGGATGTCTTAAAGACAATCAAAAGTTGTCTTTGTACTTTATTTGTTAGAGTTGTTCATTTGTAAGGCTATTGGTTAAAGGTGCAACACAATACAAATTATTGAATTATCATGGATTTAGTTAATTTTTCCTTTCTTTTTGTTCTAAATAGATGGCCAAAGGGCCATGGTTCATATTAGATTGTTTACAAATGCAGGAAATGTGCTTTAGATGCCCCCAAAAATGTGAGAACCCCTGCCAAGTTATGTCCCCCTCTGCAAATAGCACTGCTAGGTGATTTAAAAAGTCAGAGTCTGAGCAAATGTTTTTGTTTTTAATTTGCAATATGTAGAAGATATGAGCATAGAAATGTTCAGAACTTTAGTGAAACATCTCAGCACAGTTGAAAAATATATGGCAAATAGAAATCAATGGTGGTCAGAGATAGATGGGAGGGGTTGACTGGTGCTCAAGGATCGGACTAAAAACAAACGAAAGATAACTATTGTAAAATATACTGTGTCCATAAAATGTATATAGATGAATAAACTGGAATTAGAAGCCAAAGTGGTGTTGTCCATTAGTTTACTCCAATTAGAGGAGGGGTGGTAGGGTTATGGGAAAATAGAGGAAAAAGTATTTAAATATATATATATACTTTGCCTTCGGAAAGTATTCAGAACCCTTGACTTTTTCCACATTCTGTTATGTTACAGCCTTATTCTATACTGCATTACATTTTTTTTTAATCCGCATTAATTTACACACAATACCCCATAATGACAAAGCGAAAATAGGTTGTCAAAAGTTTTTGCAAATGTATTAAAAATGAAAAACAGAAATACTTTATTTAGATAAATATTCAGAACCTTTGCCATGTGACTCGAAGTTGACCTCAAGTGCATCCTGTTTCCATTGATCATTCTTGAGATGTTTCTACAACATGATTGGAGTCCACCTGTGGTAAATTCAATTGATTGGACATGTTTGGAAATGCACACACCTGTCTATTAAGGGGCCACAGTTTTGATTTGATTTGATTTGGATGTCTTTTAGTCCCCATTTGGACAAATTTTCCAAGAGTCCTTAAACATTAAAATACAATTTATAATACGAACACATTTTCACATATAACACACTATTACAAACATACATAATATACTAACATAATGACCCAATAAATAGTCAATCTAAAAAAATATTGATTCTTCATCTACTATAGTCCCACAAAATTTCTATGTATTATATTTAAATCGTTTTAAAATAATGTTTACATTTATATATTGAAAGGTTTCTGGTTTGCTCAGTTAATTTATTCCATTTCTTTATTGCTCTAAATTGAAATGTTCTTTTGCCTATTTCTCTATTCTGTCTGGATAACGCATAGATGGTGGACAATCTGTTCCTAGTATTTACGGAATGTCTGTCTCTTACCAACTGAATACCATTGTGAATAGAACTTGGCCATTTTAAATGATGTATATTATGAAATAAAATAAGCATGTTTTTTTCAATTATCTTGTCGATTGATGACCAACCAAGAACATTGTGCATGACTGCAACAGAAGAACCATATCTCCACCTTAAAACAATTCTTGCTGCTTTGTTCTGTGCAATCTGCAGCCTCCTAACTTCACTTGATGATGCATTTCCCCAGACCACAGAACAGTAGTTCATTTGACTCTCAATTAATGCTTGTGTTATTTGCTGAATAATTTTTTTCTGGTAAATATTTAACTATCCTTCTGATTATGCATGCTGTTTTAATAATTCTTTTTTACATAGATTAGTTATTTGAGACGACCATGATAAGCAGTTGTCTAGCTGCACTCCCAATAGTTTGGTTTCTGCCACTTCTTCAATTAGTACTCCTCCCATACTTAATTGTATCCCATGCTGTTTTGGCCTTTTCCTAGTGGAACAGACCAACACAACTTTGGTTTTTTTGGTGTTTAAAACAAGTTTGTTTTGGCAAACCCACTCCCTGATATTCTCCAAATCTCCTTGTAAAGCTTGCTGTACCTGTTGAACCGATTGTCTTGCTGCATAAATTGTATTATCATCTGCAAATATAGTAGCTTGAGTTTCAGCTAAGGCATAGGGAAGGTCGTTGGTATATATTAAATAAAGAAGTGGCCCAAGGCAGCTGCCCTGCGGTATTCCACAGTTTAACACATGAGGTGAAGAAAATTAACCATTGATATAGGTGGACTGTTTCCTATCAATTAGATATGGCTGTACCCAATTCAATGCTACCTCCTTAAAACCATAACGCATTAATTTTGTCAAAATTATTTCATGATCCACTAAATCAAATGCTGCACTGAAATCTAAAAATAGTACACCCACAAACTTGCCATTATCCATAGCATTGAGCCACTGGTCAGTCATGTCAACCAATGCAGTGGTAGTGCAATGGTTTTTGCGATAAGCATGCTGATTGGCTGTAATCAGATTATTATTTTCCACGTATCCCATATTTGTCTACTCACAATTCCCTCCAATATCTTACTGAGTGTAGGGAGTAGACTAATTGGTTGACTATTGGCAGGAGTAATGGGTTCTTTGCAGTCTTTCGGAATAGGACACATTTTCGCATGCTTCCATACATTCGCAAACATCCCCTTTTCTAGTGAATTTTTTTTTTTATGACCAATTAAATATGTGACCAATTAAATATGTATCTCAGTGGAACTATAATCTGGGGAGCAGCACAGCGAAGCAAAAAATTGTCCATAAGACCATAACCTGTAGATTTACCATCAGGTAATGACTTCAATAGGTTTAACACCTCCTCCACTGACAATGTTTGCAGACTAAAAGAGCAGATCTTGTTGCTCATAATATGATCATCAATCCATTGGGCAATAGCTTGTTTGGAAGAATGTATGTTTACATTGTTGATCAGTAAATTAATTTTCTTAGTAAAAAAATCTGCAAAATGATTGGCAATATCAACTGGTTTTGTTATTATTCTCCCGTCAACCTCCACATTAGATGGGCACGATGCGATAGATGTACCAAGTAAGCCCTTAACTGTGTTCCATACCTTTTTAGAATCATTTTTACAATCAATAAAAACATTGTTGTAAAATAACTTTTTTTTCTTTCGATTCAATTTAACTGCATAATTACGTAATGTTCTATAATTCTGTTAATCAATTTCTAATTTTGACTTGGCTGCTAAGACTTTTGCCATATTTCTTTGAGAAAAAGCCTCACCTAGTTCATCATCAATCCATGGAGATGGATGAGCTCCAACTGTATTCTTTCTTACTGGGGCATGATGGTCCAATTACCTCAGTGAGCAAATCAATAAAACATTCTGTAGCGTGATTTAAATCATCCTCTAGATAAATCAGCGCCCAGGGTACAGCAGCCAAATCATTGAGAAATAGCTCATGATTAAATGTTTTAAAATTTCTCTTGACCACAATCCTAGGGGGTTTCTTTGGAACCTTGGTGTTCATGGTTATGGTCACAATACTATGGTCTGTCCAGCCCACTGGCATTGATCTGGCTTTTAAGCATTGCAATGGTATATTACAGAAAATCAGATCAATGCATGTGTCTGAACGATGACCCAACATAATTGATGATCTAGTAGCATCATTAACCATTTGTTTCAAACCACAGTTCTTGGCATATCTCTTCAATTTTGTTCTATACGAATTATTGTGATCCTTCCAATTTATATTCAAATCACCCAAGATAAATACATCTCTGTTGCTATCTGTAGCCTGGTCAAACCCAGTACATAAGTAATCCAGATAGGACACCTTGGAGCTAGGAGGTCTATACACACATCCTACCAATATGGGTGCCTGGTGAGGCAGATGTACTTGAGCCCATAGTGCCTCTATTTGACATACATTAAGGTCATCCCTCCTCTTAAAAGGTATATGATTCTGAATGTACAGTGCTACACCCCCACCACTCCTATTCCTGTCTCTTCTCAGTAGACTATATCCATGAATGTTAATTTGCCCATCATTTACAGATGCATCTAAATGCGTTTCGGTCAAAGCCAAAATATGAATATTATTTAACTTGACCAAGTTAAAAACCTCATGTATTTTGTTAGAAAGGCTACATACATTAACCTGAGCTATATGCAACCCTTTCCTTATCAAGTGAAGATCAATAGCATGTATTTGTTATAGTTGAAGTTGTCATGATACACTACAACACACAAAATCAAATTTGAACATTAAATTAAAATTGCCAGGGAGTTACTCTAGAGTCCCGATACAATTGCCCGCTGATATAAAGTTTATCCATCACCATGGAGAATCGTTGATTCAGGCAACGCTTTCCTTCATGATGGGATATAGTTTTTTCCTCCTTTCATTGATCTCGGTGGGGAAGTGATCATTCATTCCAAAATCAGTGTTTCTGAGTTCTCTGCCCATGTTCTTCGTCATTTCCTTTTGCTTAAATTTGTCAAAACATGCAATAATAGCCCGTGGTCTATTTCCAGAGGCCTTACCTATTCTATGGACTCTGGAGAAAGTGACATTACGCACAACATCAGTGGGCAGTTTCAGTTGAGTTGACATAAAGTCTCGGACTGTGTCCTCACAGCCTCTGCTGTTGTCATTCTCCGGTATCCCTGAAAATATTAGATTGTCCCGCATTGATCGACACTGTACATCAAGCAAGGTTTCTTTAAGTTGTTTGTTCTCCCTTTGCACCAACTCCACCTTGCCATGAATAGAGTCTACAGTACCTTTCAGCTCCGTGTTCTCTTTCCTTAGATCATCAATCTGACGTTGGCTGAATTCTAGACTAGCACATAATGAGTAATAGTAATAGTCATATTATGGTCATAATAGTCCTCTCGTAATATATCCAAGATATCAAGTTTAGCAAGCCTTTCATTGATGGATTCATTGAAGCCTTTCATTGATGGATTGACAGTTGACAGTGCATGTTAGAGCACAAATCAAGCCATGAGGTCGAAGGAATGGTCCATAGAGCTCCGAGACAGGATTGTGTCGAGGCACAGATCTGGGGAAGGGTACAAAAACGTTTCTGTAGCATTGAAGGTCCCCAAGATCAGTGGCCTCCATCATTCTTAACTGGAAGAAGTTTGGAACCTCCAAGCCTCTTGCTAGAGCTGGCCACCCAGCCAACCTGAGCAATCGGGGAGAAGGGCTTTGGTCAGGGAGGTGACCACGAACCCGATGGTCACTCTGACAGAGCTCTAGAGTTCCTATACCAATTGGGCCTTTATGGTAGAGTGGCCAGACGGAAGCCACTCTTCACTAAAAGGCACATGACAGCCCTCTTGGAGTTTGCCAAAAGGCACCTAAAGACTCTCAGACAATGAGAAACAATATTCTTTGGTCTGATGAAACCAAGATTGAACTCTTTGGCATGAATGTTAAGTGTCACATCTGGAAGAAACCTGGCACCTTCCCTATGGTGAAGCATGGTGGTGGCAGCATTATGCTGTGGGGATGTTTCTCAGCGGCAGGGACTGGGAGACTAGACAGGATCAAGGGAAAATGAACGGAGCAAAGTACAGGGAGATCCTTGATGAAAACCTGCTCCAGAGCGCTCAGGACCTCAGACTGGGGCGAAGATTCACTTTCCAACAGCACATCAACCCTTAGCACACAGCCAAGACAACGCAAGAGTGGCTTTGGGACAAGTCTGAATGTCCTTGAGTGGCCCAGCCAGAGCCCGGACTGAACCCGATCAAACATCTCTGGAGAGACCTGAAAATAGCTGTGCAGCAATGCTTCCCATCCAACCTGACAGAGCTTGAGAGCAGCTGTAGAGAAGAATGAGAGAAACTCCCCAAATACAGGTGAGGCAAGCTTGTCGCGTCATACCCAATAAGACTTGACACTGTAAACACTGCCAAACAAAGTACAGAGGAAAGGGTCTGAATACTTGTGTAATTGTGATATTTCAGTTTTTATTTTTAATAAATTAGCCAAAATTTCTTAACCTGTTTTTGCTTTGTCATTTTGAGGTATTGTGTGTTGACTGATGACAGGAAAAAATCGATGTAATACATTTTGGAATAAGGCTGTATCTTAACAAAATGTTGGAAAAAATCAAGGGGTCTGAATACTTTCCGAGGGCACTGTATATACAGTACCAGTGAAAAGTTTGGACACACCTACTCATTCAAGGGTTTTTCTTTATTTTTTACTATTTTCAACATTGTAAAATAATAGTGAATACATCAAAACTATGAAAGAACACATGTAGTAACCAAAAAAGTGTTCAACAAATCAAATATATTTTATATAAATCCCAGACAGTGTCACCAGCAAAGCACCCCCACATCATAACACCTCCTCCATGCTTTACGGTGGGAAATACACATGCAGAGATCATCCCTTCACCCACACTGCGTCTCACAAAAACATGGCGGTTGGAACCAAAAATCAAACAACCAATTTCCACCGGTCTAATGTCCATTGCTCGTGTTTCTTGGCCCAAGCAAGTCTCTTCTTCTTATTGATGTCCTTTAGTAGTAGTTTCTTTGCAGCAATTCGACCATGAAGGCCTGATTCACACAGTCTCCTCTGAACAGTTGATGTTGAGATGTGTCTGTTACTTGAACTCAATTTCTGAGGCTAATAACTCTAATGAACTTATCCTCTGCAGCAGAGGTAACTCTGGGTCTTCCATTCCTGTGGCGGTCCTCATGAGAGCCAGTTTCATCATAGCGCTTGATGATTTTTGCGACTGCACTTGGAGAAACTTTCAAAGTTATTGACATTTTCCGGATTGACTATCCTTCATGTCTTAAAGTAATGGACTGTCGTTTCTCTTTGCCTATTTGAGCTGTCCTTGCCATAATATGGACTTTTCCTTTACCAAATAGGGCTATCTTCTGTATACCCCCCTACCTTGTCACAACACAACTGATTGGTTCAAACGCATTAAGAAGGAAAGAAATTCCACAAATTAACTTTTAACAAGGCGCACCAGTTAATTTAAATGCATTCCAGGTGACTACTTCATGAAGCTGGTTGAGAGAATGCCAAGGGTGTGCAAAGCTGTCATCAATGCAAAGAGTGGCTATATGAAGAATCTCAAATATAAAACATATTTTGATTTTTTTTTAAATTGGTAACTACATGATTCCATATGTGTTATTTCATAGTTTTGAGGTCTTCACTGTTATTCTACAATGTAGAAAATAGTAAAAATAAAGAAAAACCCTTGAATAAGTAGATGTGTCCAAAATTTTGACTAGTAGTGTATATAGTTATGTCCCCCCCACTTCTGAAACTAAAGTTGCTCCTCTGCCTATGTGTTCATATAATACCAGGGGTCGAGACGCAGCTGACTACACAAAAAAATGAAAGTCTGCCTGTTGAGTATTGCTGCTTTAGGCTAATACTATGCTTTATGTGACTCTTGATAAAGATCGATATGGTATTAGCTATGAAATTAAGAGTACTTTGTCTTGAGAGCTACACGTGTACTACAGCTTTCTCAACGACAGTTATAGGCCTCCACTACAAAGAGTTACTGTAGTACAGCCTTCAGGCATAAGGCTGACTGTAGGGTGGATTTCGCACATGATCGATCACAATAGAAATGAAAGTGAGAAGAGTGTGAAGAATGAGAGGGCTGTTTTTTGTCTTTCACTATCATAAATAAAACATAGCCTTGAACTACTTCTACCCGCGCACACAAACGCCTGTAGGACACATAAGAATGAACGAACACACACACATACAGTAGCTGGTAAGTCCTATGAGGGGCTATTGTGTCTCTAAATCAATAGCCCACTAGGGGGTTTGGTTCCATCTAATCAGGGTCAATTAAGACATTAATTAAATGAATTAGACTCATAAATAGAAAGCTAAAGTCATCGGATTAGGTAAGGACCAAAGGACAGGATATTACCAGTCAAATGGCAGGAATGATGAGGTACAAAATTAAACGTCCCGCAGTAGTCTCTGCATTGGCCTGTGATGTATGTCTTGACCCCATTCAATCACTATGATGTCATTCTGATCTGAGTTTCAGTGGGGGGTTGGAGGAGCATTTGGGGACCCCAAGCAGGAAAACAAGGTGTGTGACAGAGAGACAGAAGAAGGAGGGGAGAGCGAGAGATGAGGAGGAAATAATAGAGGTAGTGGAGAGAAGGGATGCAAGAGAGAGAAAAGAGAGGTAGATATTGAGGAGGTTGATGAGGGTGCCTAAACATTAGGCACACATTGGTTGAATCAACGTTGTTTTCCACGTCATTTCAATGAAATTACGTCTGTGCTCTGTGGGTAGGCAGTAAAGGGCAAGATAAGGGGCCCCAAACAGTCTGGTCAGACCCCCGTATGATGCTTTCAACGCACCACCTGCAACACACAACACAAGTGTCATTTCACGAATAGAGTGCCTTTTCGGGTAGTATAATCTTGTAAAAAATTACGATTTATTTAACGTAATTTTAACCTTCTCTAATGAAGAGCACCTGTTCAAGTTCATAACAAACATGTTTTACCTCCAGAGGTTAAATAATAAAAAATGATAATAAAGTGACAGGTTTGACCGTGACAGGTTTCATGTTAAATCAGCCATAACTCCCCTTGACACAGGGGGAATGGAAGCTGGTTTTGAGCAACAGGGAGGGGCAATTGAATGCAAGCTTAACAAAAAAAATGTACTTGTTAAGTTTGGTTGTTTCTTATACAACTACTGTAAAACTTCCATGAAAAGCCTGGGTGTTTATTTGCTTAAATCACTGAACAAATGTAGAGACAGTCTTATTAGAGACAGGCTTCTATTTGAACCAGGCATCTATTTCCTTATGCTTTTGCTCATTTGCATAGTTCATTGTTTAATTCCAGCATTCACTTCCAGCATTGTAATCAATTTAATCATTTCCTGGACAAATTTTTTATCATTTACACTCTGTGTCATATTTCTTATGCCTCTATAAAAAAAATTCTTGACAGAATAATTATGCATTTGTCAGTTCTTACTTTCGCCATTCAACAGCGATCAGCCAATTTATGGTGGTCTGTATTGCCAAAGTTGTTGACTGTTTTTGTGCTTGCCAGTTAGCTTGCAGTTTTACGCTGTTAGCAGCCAATGGCTAGCAGTTTCTTACTGGCAATAAAAAAAGATGATTACCATCTTTCTTTTGAGTCATTACTGAATTATTTAATGTAATTACTAAGGTCTACACCTGTTGTATTCGGCACGTGACTAATAAAATGTGATTTATTTATTTTTTTACTTTTTTTTGAAACCTTGTAAACATTCATGGTAACCGTGTAACCAATTCATTTAGACCTGGCGTTTATTTCAAACAGGCGTTTATTTGCTGAAATGTGTCCCGTTCCCTAGCTATTAAAAGGGCCGGGCGGATATTGAAAAATTGGAAAGGAAGGATTTGTCTTCCTGTCTCTCTTGTTATCAAACTCCCCCTCACAAATAATTAAGGGGGAGTTGAGAGGGAGGAGTTGAGAATGAAATAAACAAATGTGTTTTCTTCCGAACGCATCAAAGCGGAGGATGGAGAGAGGACAGAGTGTTCAACCCACACCCAGTCTTCTCCTCAGGCATTAAGTGTGGCCCACTTATGCTCTTTCCATTTCTCCCAGAACCAGCTAAAGCCAGAGCTAGAGCTAGCTGCCAAGTGGGTGTGTCCGTGCGTTCGTGCGTGCGGGCAGGGAAGTGGTTGTGAGTGCAAGAGATAGAAACTCATCGACAACCCAGTGACTGACATCAGACACATGCTTTTTAGTTGCCTGTCTTTGGATGATACACCAGACAGGTAATCAACAGACGGACACATATAGACATAGTCAATTACACACAAATCAAAACACATATGTGCAGGTATATCAAGGGGACTCAGGGGAGAAAATATGCATCAGAAGTTCCTAACTAATGCTCCCTAAACTAATTAAAGTGCTCATGCAGAAAAATGTGTCTTCGATTATTTGAAAACCAGGTCAAGAGATTTGTTGAATAGAGAATAAGTAAGCCCTACTAACGCTCCCTCCTTCCCGGTGACAACACACATTACCTGTCCCTGCCTGTCCCACTTAAAACATGTTGACTAACTCTAATGTGTTGCATTGCTTGTCTTGTGTTCTGTTTCCGTGTTCGGTGTTTCTAAATCAACACACCACACACCCTGTCCATTATAAACTATGTCTGTGTTTCAAATAGCACCCACCCTATCCCCTATATAGTGCACTATTTTGACGAGAGCCCTTTTGGTCCCTTTCAGGCATTTATTTAGCCTACCTGTGCTAGGATCGATGAAAAGCCCACCTACTCAGAGGTTTCAAATGGACCGGTGGAGCGGCCGCTGATTGAAAGGTTGGGGGAAGGTTGGTGGAAGTCATAATTTAGGTCACTGTGAGGCTGGGGTCAGGCCTCATAAAGTCCATATTTTTCATCACAAGTAAGGCTGGACAGCCTTTTACTGAGACCAATTGAGACTCACTCTGGAAGAGAGAGTGACAGATATGGAGAGAGAAAGAGAGGAGAAAAGCCAATTACATAGCTGTAGGTTCCCTGCTGTGCATCACTGTTTCCCTGGGGAGTTGAAAACAGACCAGGAGGGAACTGGTTGATTTTTTAGTGTGTCCATTGATTTGTCAAGGCACGGTCCATGTCATGAGTCTTCTCCAAGCATGGAGGAAGTGTGTTTTGATCAGCTAATGTGTCGAATGACAACACATCCACTGTTTTGTTGATGTAGTAAAACCAGCACTAGAGCTATTCCAAGTCATTTGTATAATGCCTGAATGAAATCAATTAAATGTAACAAATATTGATGGAGTTGTTTAATCACCTGGAGTGAGTTTATGCCAGGATTAAATCAGATCAGCAGTAACCCGTGGTAACCGACAAACACATAGCTTACCACTGCTTTTGTTTGACGGTGTCGAAGTTGTAACTGCATTGAAGCTGTTAAATCTACAAGCGGCTCTTGGCGTTATACCTATCGCGTGTGTTTGGGCAAGCTTTCATAGTCGCGCTCACTGCACGCCTGCTTATACAGTACCTGTGTGGTATTCAGACTAGTAGAATAATAAGTAGCTCTGTTTACTGTACCTGCCCCTGTCTATCCCAATCAAAACATGCTACATATCACTCTCCAGTCTGTATCTGCCTGTTGTCAGTCCATTGAACGATCCCTGATGTAAATCCAGATGCTAATTAGTCTCCATTATCCATAGCTGGGGGGGCATTAATAACGTTTTACTCCAGTGTTTTATAAGGAGCAGTGACAGAAGAGAGGGAGGGAGAAGAGGGAGAGAAGGTCAATATAGGGTTGGATGCTACACCTGTCCCAGCAGTCATCTGTCTGTACAGGATGGGGCTTTACAGGGAGTGACTGGGGGGTCATTGGTGCAGAAAACTGTGTATCCATGCGTGCAGCAATGGATAACAGGCAGGAAGAGGGACAACTTTTACACACCCTCACTCTTCCGGGGAACAAACACAGGCTCCAGGCACGGGCTGGTACGGTGGAGTAGCCGTATTACTCTCTTCCCCCATTTATGATTCTATTATGTGTTTATTCTCTGGTATTTGCAGACCTTTCACCAAGGACGTCTATCGACAGAGAGCGCAGTGCTGCAAGCAAAAATGGAGATGAAGCAGGATGGACTGTTTGTCGAAGGATCACACTTAAAGACCGAAGACTACCAGTCTGACTACCAGGCAACACCAACCTGCTACAGAGAGGACAGCACAGGGTGGGATAGAAAGAGATGGGGGATGGGAGAGTGTTTTCCTTTCTGGCAAAGATCCTCCTGGCCCAAGTCCAAGATATTTTATTTATGTTTTTGAAAACCTTGATCACTGTATTTTAATAGCAAGTCCTTACAATGAAAGGGTTGGATAAATAATTTCCAGCTTTTAAAGGGCCAATTGAATGAGCTGTAGTTTTCATATTTCACACTATTTTGTCTGACAATACTCTCAGCGTTTACCTACTGTTGAAGTCGGAAGTTTACATATACCTTAGCCAAATACATTTAAACTCAGTTTTTCACAATTCCTGACATTTAATCCTAGTAAAAATTCCCTGTCTTAGGTCAGTTAGGATCACCACTTTATTTTAAGAATGTGAAATGTCAGAATAATAGAGAGAATGATTTATTTCAGCTTTTATTTCTTTCATCACATTCCCAGTGGGTCAGAAGTTTACATACACTCAATTAGTATTTGGTAACATTGTCTTTAAATTGTTTAACTTGGGTCAAATGTTTCGGGTAGCCTTCCACAAGCTTCCCACAATAAGTTGGGTGAATTTTGGCCCATTCCTCCTGACAGAGCTGGTGTAACTGAGTCAGGTTTGTAGGCCTCCTTGCTCGCACACACTTTTTCAGTTCTGCCCACAAATTTTCTATAGGATGAGGTCAGGGCTTTGTGATGGCCACTCCAAAACCTTGACTTTGTTGTCCTTAAGCCATTTTGCCACAACTTTGGAAGTATGCTTGGGGTCATTGTCCATTTGGAAGACCCATTAGCGACCAAGCTTTAACTTCCTGACTGATGTCTTGAGATGTTGCTTCAATATATCCACATAATTTTCCATCCTCATGATGCCATCTATTTTGTGAAGTGCACCAGTCCCTCCTGCAGAAAAGCACCCCCACAACATGATGCTGCCACCCCTGTGCTTCACGGTTGGGATGGTGTTCTTCGGCTTGCAAGCCTCCACCTTTTTCCTCCAAACATAACGATGGTCATTATGGCCAAACAGTTCTATTTGTGTTTCATCAGACCAGAGGACATTTCTTCAAAAAGTACGATATTTGTCCCCATGTGCAGTTGAAAACCGTAGTCTGTCTTATTTTATGGCGGTTTTGGAGCAGTGGCTTCTTCCTTGCTGAGCAGCCTTTCAGGTTATGTCGATATAGGACTCATTTTACTGTGGATATAGATACTTTTGTACCTGTTTCCTCCAGCATCTTCACAAGGTCCTTTGCTATTGTTCTGGGATTGATTTGCACTTTTCCACCAAAGTACGTTCATCTCTAGGAGACAAAACGCATCTCCTTCCTGAGCAGTGTGACGGCTGCATGGACCTATGGTGTTTATACTTGCGTACTACTGTTTGCACAGATGAATGTGGTACCTTCAGACATTTGGAAATTGCTCTCAATGATGAACCAGACTTGTGGAGGTCTACAATTTTTTGGGCTGATTTATTTTGATTTTCCCATGATGTCAAGCAAAGAGGAACTGAGTTTGAAGGTAGGCCTTGAAATACATCCACAGATACACCTCTAATTAACTCAAATGATGTCAATTAGCCTATCAGAAGCTTCTAAAGCCATGACATCATTTTCTGGAATTTTCCAAGCTGTTTAAGGCATAGTCAACTTAGTGTATGTAAACTTCTGACCCACTGGAATCTGTAAACAATTGTTGGAAAAATTACTTGAGTCATGCACAAAGTAGATGTCCTAACCGACTTGCCAAATCTATAGTTTGTTTATTACAAGAAATTTGTGGAGACGTTGAAAAACAAGTTTTAATACTTCAACTATATATCAAGCGTATAGGTATTATCTCAGAAGCCAAAGAAAAGTATTTAATATAATAAAGTGGGTGGTTCGAGCACTGAATGTTGATTGGCTGAAAGCCGTGGTATGTCAGACAGTATACCACAGGTATGACGAAACATGCATTTTTACTGCTCTAATTATAATGGTAACCAGTTTGTAATAGCAAAAAGCACCTTGGGGGTTTGTGGTATATTGCTAATATACCACAGCTAAGAGGTGTACCCAGGCACACCGTGCTGCGTCCTGCCTAAGAACAGCCCTTATTCATTGTATATTGGCCATATAACACACCCCCTCTTTCGGGTCTTATTGCTTAATCTTTTAGCTGGCTATGTTTGCAGATGTCACAATTACCATGCATCTTAATTAAATCTGATCCTCTAACTCTGATGTGTTCGGTGTTGCTGATCCATACACCACATACCCTCTCCATTATAAACTAGTTTTGTGTTTCAAATAGCACCCACCCTATCCCCTATATAGTGAACCATTTTAACCAGAGCCCTTTTGGTCCCTTTTAGGCATTTATTTAGCCTACCTGTGCTAGGATCGATGAGAAGCCCACCTACTCAAAGAGGTTTTAAATGGACCTGTGTGGAGCGGCCACTGATTGAAAGGTTGGGGGAAGTCATATAATTAGGTCACTGTGAGGCTGGGGTCAGGCCTCATATAGTCCATCTTTTTCATCACAAGTAAGGCTGGACAGCCTTTTACTGAGACCAATTGAGACTCACTCTGGAAGAGAGAGTGACAGATATGGAGAGAGAAAGAGAGGAGAAAAGCCAATTACATAGCTGTAGGTTCCCTGCTGTGCATCACTGTTTCCCTGGGGAGTTGAAAACAGACCAGGAGGGAACTGGTTGACTTTTTAGTGTGTCCATTGATTTGTCAAGGCACGGTCCATGTCATGAGTCTTCTCCAAGCATGGAGGAAGTGTGTTTTGATCAGCTAATGTGTCGAATGACAACACATCCACTGTTTTGTTGATGTAGTAAAACCAGCACTAGAGCTATTCCAAGTCATTTGTATAATGCCTGAATGAAATCAATTAAATGTACAGATGATTGATGGAGTTGTTTAATCACCTGGAATGAGTTTAGGCCAGGTTCAAATCAGATCAGCAGTAACCCGTGGTAACCGACAAACACATAGCTTATCATTGCTTTTGTTTGGCGGTGTCAGAGGTGTAACTGCATTGAAGCTGTCAAATTCACAAGCGGCTCTGGCGTTATATCTATTGCGTGTGTGTGGGCCAGCTGTGAAGGTCCCCGCTCTCTGTACGACTACTCATACAGTTTGTGTGTTTGTGTGTGTGTGGGTGTGCGTGTGTGTGTGTGTTCGTGTGCGTGCGTGCGGGGGAAGCGTTTGTGCTCGGGTGTGTGTTAAGGCAAGAGATAGCAACTCAACAACAACCCAGTGACATAAATCAGACACATGCTTTTTAGCTGCCTGTCTTTGAATGACATACCAGACCGGACATTAAGAGCGGAACACACACAGTGCATTCGGAAAGTGTTCAGGCCCCTTGACTTTTTCCTTATTTTGTTACATTACAGCCTTATTCTAAAATGTATTAAATTGTTTGTTTTTTCTACACACAATACCAAATAATAACAAATCAAAAACAGGTTTTTAGAAATGTTTAATCCAGATATAACAGACTGACCCTAGCCCCCCGACACATTAAACTATTGCAACATAAATACTGGGGGCTGAGACAACAGGAGTCGAGAGACACTGTAGCCCCGTCCGACGATGCCCCCGGACAGGGCCAACCAGGCAGGATATAACCCCACCCATTTTACCAAAGCACAGCCCCCACATCACTAGAGGGATATCTTCAAACCACCAACTTACTACCCTGAGACAAGGCTGAGTATAGCCAACGAAGATCTCCCGGACAGGAAGATCACGTCAGCGATTAAACACACTCAAGTGACGCATCCCTCCTAGGGACGGCATGGAAGAGCACCAGTAAGCCAGTGACTAGGGTAAGAGGTAGAGAATCCCAGTGGAGAGAGGGGAACCAGCCAGTGCCTTTCCATCCACCTTCACACCCCAGGGCCAGACTACACTGAATTATAGGACCTACTGAAGAGATGAGTCTTCAATCCGGTAATGAATGGTGTGGCTGTTGAACAAGTTGAGGAGACTAAATTACTTAGTATTACCTTAGAATGTAAACTGTCATGGTCAAAACATATAGATTCAATGGTTGTAAAGATGGGGAGAGGGAGCTTTTTTGACGCCTTGCTCAACAAAGTAAGTCCTGCAGGCTCTAGGTTTATCTTATCTTGATTATTGTCTAGTGCTGCAAAGAAAGACCTAGTTAAGCTGCAAATGGCCCAGAACAGAGCGACACACTCTTCATTGTAATCAGAGGGCTAATATTAATACTATGCATGAGCTTTATGAAATGGATTCCCATGGACGAGCAGCCGCACACAAGCCTAAGATCACCATGCACAATGCCAAGCGTCGACTGGAGTGGTGTGAAGCTCACCACCATTGGACTCTGGAACAGTGGAAACGCTTTCTCTGGAGTAAAGAATCACTCTTCACCATCTGGCAGTCTGACGGACAAATCTGGGTTTGGCGGTTACCAGGAGAACGCTACCTGACCAAATGCATAGTGACAACTGTTAAGTTTGATGGAGGAGGGATAATGGTCTGGGGCTGTTTTTCATGGTTTGGGCCAGGCCCCTTAGTTCCAGTGAAGGGAAATCTTAACTCTACAGCATACAATGACATTCTGGACAATTCTCTGCTTTCAACTTTGTGACAACAGTTTGAGGAAGGCCCTTTCCTGTTTCAACATGACAATGCCCCCGTGCACAAAGCGAGGTCCATACAGAAATGGTTTGTCGAGATTAGTGTGGAAGAACCTGACTGGCCTGCACAGAGCCCTGACAGCAACCCCATCAAACACTTTTGGGATGAATTGGAACGCCGACTGCGAGCCAGGCCTTATCACCCGACCTCACTATGCCCAAGCTTTGGATCACGTAGTGTATTATTATTTGAATAATAGTATGTAATTATGAAGTCTACTTGTTATTTAGTTCACTGGGTTACGAGTGCAATCAGGTAGTCACAAACAAACAGAGTCACAGGCATACACACATTCTGTCCATCCACATCACTCCAGCCAAATGACATGGGTCCCGTGTGGCTCAGTTGGTAGAGCATGGTGTTTGCAATGCCAGGTTTGTGGGTTCAATTCCCACGGGGGACCAGTACGGAATAAAAAATGTATGAAACGTATGCATTCACTACTGTAAGTCACTCTGGATAAGAGCGTCTGCTAAATGACTAAAAATGTAAAAAAAAACATGCCCACTAGTGTTTCTTCTCCACGATGAGTATGGATATGCGTTCCTCCCTGACGTCTTGTTGAATAGGGAATGTTTGGCCAGAGACAGCCTACATGAATAATGTCATTGAATTCGATACTATGATTGGTCAGAGAAGATCCAATTGCTGATTTAATTGTTTTCTATAACGCCCCTCATTTTGAAGTCAGCACAAATGACTTCTAGGATGGCAGTTTCAGACTGCATGTACAGTGCATTCGGAAAGTATTCACACCCCTTGACTTTTTCCACATTTTGTTACATTACAGCCTTATTGTTAAATTGATTCAAATGGTTTTTTCACCTCATCAAGCAACACATAAAACCCAATAATGACAAAGCAAAAACTGGGTTTTTAGATTTTTTTTGCAACTGTATTACAAATAAAAAACAGAAATATCACTTTTACATAAGTATTCACACCCTTTACTCAGCAATTTGTTGAAGCACCTATGGCAGTGATTACAGCCTCGAGTCAGTTTAGGTATGACGCTACAAGCTTGGCACACTTGTATTGGGGAGTTTCTCCCATTCTTCTCTGCAGATCCTCTCAAGCTCTGTCAGGTTGGATGGGGAGTGTCGCTGTACAGCTATTTTCAGATCTCGCCAGAGATGTTTGATCGGGTTCAAGTCCGGGCCCTGGCTGGGCCACTCAAGGACATTCAGAGACTTGTCCCGAAGCCACTCCTGCGTTTTCTTGACTGTGTGCTTAGGGTCATTGTCCTGTTGAACGGTGAACCGTCGCCCCCAGTCTGAGGTCCAGAGCGCTCTGGAGCAGGTTTTCATCAAGGATCTCTCTGTACTTTGCTCTATTCATCTTTTCCTTGGACATGACTAGTCTCCCACTCCCTGCCACTGAAAAACATCCCCACAGCATGATGCTGCTACCACCATGCTTCACCGTAGGGATGGTGCCAGGTTTCCTCCAGACGTGACGCTTGACATTCATGCCAAAGAGTTCAATCTGGGTTTCATCAGACCAGATAATCTTGTTTCTCATGGTCTGAGAGTCCTTTAGGTGCATTTTGGCAAACTCCAAAAGGGCTGTCATGTGCCTTTTATTGAGGAGTGGCTTCCATCTGGCCACTCTACCATAAAGGCCTGATTGGTGGAGTGCTGCAGAGATGGTTGTCCTTCTGGAAGGTTCTCCCATCTCCACAGAGGAACTCTGGAGCTTTGTCACAGTGACTATCAGGTTCTTGGTCCCCACCCACACCAAGGCCCTTCTCCCCCAATTGCTCAGTTTGGCCGGGCGGCCAGCTCTAGGAAGAGTCTTGGTGTTTCCAAACTTTTTCCATTTAAGAATGATGGAGGCCACTGTGTTCTTGGGGACCTTCAACGCTGCAGAAATGTTTTGGTACCCTTCCCCAGATCTGTGCTCTACGGACAATTCCTTCTACCTCATGGCTTGGTTTTTGCTCTGACATGCACTGTCAACTGTGGGACCTTGCAAAGAAAGGTGTGTGACTTTCAAAACCATGTCAAATCAATTGAATGTACCACAGGTGGACTCCAATCAAGTTGTAGAAACATCTCAAGGATGATCAATGGAAATAGGATGCACGTGAGCTCAATTTTGAGTCTCATAGCAAAGGGTCTGAATACTTATGTGAATGTATGTTATTTAACCTTTATTTAACTAGGCAAGAACAAATTCTTATTTACAATGACGGCTTACCAAAAGGCAAAATACCTCCTGCGGGGATGGGGGCTGGAATTTTTTCTTTTCTTTAAATAACATAAAATATAAATATAGGACAAAACACATCATGACAAGAGAGACAACACAACACTACATAAATAGAGACCTAAGGCAACAACATAGCAAGGCAGCAACAGATGACAACACAGCATGGTAGCAACACAACATGACAACAACATGGTACAAACATTATTGGGCACAGACAACAGCACAAAGGGCAAGAAGGTAGAGACAACAATACATCACACAAAGCAGCCACAACTGTCAGTAAGAGTGTCCACGATTGAGTCTTTGAATGAAGAGATTGAGATAAAACTGTCTAGTTTAATTTTGTTGCGGCTCGTTCCAGTCGCTTGCTGCAGCGAACTGAAAATAAGTTTCTGTGTTTTATTACATTTGCAAAAAAACTGCTTTTGCTTTGTCATTATGCGGTATTGTGTGTAGATTGATGAGAGAAAAAAAATATTGAATACATTTTAGAATAAGGTTGTAACGTAACGAAATGTGGATTTAAGTCAAGGGGTCTGAATACTTTCCGAAGGCACTGTATGGAGCGATCGATGTAGCAGCAAAATTAAATTCTGGATTGAATTCAGGCAAATACAACTCAGAAATTATCTGAATGAGGAAAAAAATAGGTTAGTATGTGAAAACGTACACTTCTTAATGTAAGGTTGCTAGCCCGTTTACTATTGAATGGGTTCATGCAGAGAAGGTAAGACAACTTACGCAGTCAGTTTTTTTTTATGTTCAGCAGATTCCTTAAGGCTATTGCTGAGGGGAAAGGCCATGTATTGCGTTGTGTCTTGTATACATGATCTGCACTCACCTCTTCCAGACATGGTCAAACACCTTAAGGCCATTGGTGAGGTAAACGTTAATGTATCTGGTTAGTTTTTAATGTCTGGTTATACATTCTCTGCAACCACCAACCCCTTCCAGTCAAACCCCAAACAATGACTGAAGGTATGCTAGTGTGCGTCTGGTTGTTTGTTGTGTCAACACACCTCCTGCTTCCAGCAGCTGGCCAGTGTTTATAGGGGTAACATGCACTCTGGACACCCTATGTTTTGCAGCTTGTGGGAACCATGTTTGTACAGAGCAACTTCCCAGTATGAGTGTTGTGTTCCCATCACTGTCTGTGTAGCAATTCTCCAGCATGACTGCAGCTGCTGATGCACAAAGCTGTGTGTCCCCTGCCTACTTTTTTCTAATGTCAGTCCCACACATCTAGAGTCCTTGATAGTCCGGCTGTTTGAAGTCCTCTATTTGCTTTGTACATATGGTGTTCCACATTGTTCTCCTCCGTCGCCTCTGGACCAGTAATCAGTTACCTGTATCATTATCACCTTCTGTCACAGACCGTTATCTGACATTAAAATGGCCTGTCTGGCCATCCTTTTGATGTGTGTTTCGTGGTCTCACTCTCTGCATTTATTTTCACAATCACGGGGAAAGTAGATGTATGTAATTTCTTCCTCTCATTGGTAGCGTAAAACGTGGGGGTGGGGGTGAAGGATGGACATGGCAGTAGAAAATTGGATGCTGTCTTTCATGTCTGGGCACTGTCTCCTTCCCTTGTTCCCTCCCGCAGTGTTAAAGAGAGGTTGGAGTGACCACATCTCTCCTTCTCTCTGTTTCAATGTTCTGTCTCATCCCTTTGTCTTTGCTCTGTAATAAAGGCCCTCTGTGTCCACCATTACCTAACCGGTTATGTTGTTTCTTAGAAATCCTTTGCCATGCTATCGGAAATGGCTATTTTGTTTTACTCTGATTGAATGTCTCTTCTGCATCTCTCTCTCTCACACACATACAAGATCACATTTATATAGTAGATATAAAAACCATTTTCAGCATAGTTTTGTTCTAGTCTATTACATGAAATAAAATGTATAATGCCTCATGATTAAAAGGTTCACTTTCATCTGATGTTTTTTTGGGGGCCCTGAGTTCCATTGCTACGTGCCTGTATTGCATTAGAGACCTGTGCACCAGACTCAGGGTCAGAGAGACCCTGGATAAATCCTCAAGGGCAGGTCGTGGATACATTGGGTCACAGTGCCTATTTTTTCTCTGTGTTTCACCACCCACCAGGGGTTTTTCTGAGAGGCACGTTGCTTCTGCCCCCCCTCCAACACAGAGGGGATTGAAGTAACATACTTCATCTCTTGTGGACTGACGCATGTAACATAGGATGGTATCGTAGCATCTATCAACAGACTGTGGGATGCGATGACTAACAAAGAACTTTGTTTCCGGTTTGAAGATTTGTTTTCGTCATTTATCAGTTGGACAAATCACGATTTCTCGTGTGTTCGCGTCTTTTCAATTTCGGGAAAAAGGAAGAGACATTTGGACTAGGTTTGGCTGAGAGTTTCTGTTTAGGGGGGTGGAGACTTCGCTAGTCTCGTTAGTATCTTTTCTCATACGTCTCCCCCCCAGAAACTAATCGAGCAGCTGATGCAATTATGGGAGATTTCAGTTCTAGGTTTCTGAGAAGACTGATTATTGGGTTCTTAACATGAGTACACAGTTTCCTTGAGCAGGTGCAGGTTGAAATAGTCATAGAGACACAGGTACATGCATGCACATATACACATACAAGAAAACATGTAAGCACATATGTACACGTGTACACACACACACACACACACTATGCATTATGCAGCCATACACACACACTAAATGCTGCAAAGTGACATATTTCTTACTGACTGCTTCTATGGTTAATAAATCACACAAAGCACAATTGTATTTCACTGCAATGTGTTTGCCAAATCACCTGTGCTAGTTGTAACATGAGTGCCCCTTTGTGGTAGGCCTTGTAAATACACAAATGTTCTCCGCTTCCATGAGAGGCTTCTTTTGACTGGTGCCTTGAATGAAGAACTATGCACAAATGCATTAATGGAGTGCACGTTTCAAATAATTGAATTAAAGCTGAAAGGGATAGTCTCCCAAATTACAAAATCACATCTATAGGTAACTTCTTTAAGTGACACAATCAATTTGTATATACTTTTAGGATGAATTGGGCATGAAGTGCAAAAATCTTAATGAAGGTACTATTGACTTGCATTGGATTTGTGCCACAAATGCTAAACAGTTAGCATTTGAAACAGTGGTCAGGAAAACAAAACCAAAGCATGGATTGTTGTCATACCTTGTCCATAGACTGCTTACAGGGTAAGGAAACCAATATGTAATTTTGTCATTTGGGTGAACTATGCCTTTAGCATAATTAATTGTATCAGTGTTAGCCTAATAGTAATCAACTGAGTGCACATTTGAATAACACTAGGCTACGTTTTGTTACACTTGAGTGAAATTAGTTTAGTGCAATGTCTGGAATGACAATTTAATTTCCACCTGGCTGAACGTGCATGGAGTTTTTAATTAAAAGCACTATCTGAAACAGATATATTGTAAAGGGTATGTAGAAGGCTAGGCTACTGCAGCCTATTTTGAGTCACATTATGTTCGATTCTGTTCTTTAGTTTTGATATTACTAAAATTGTCCAAGGTTCAACATCATTCCAAACAGAATAAATACTGGCCAAATGTCAGAAAGAGTGTAATTATTAACAAAGTAGGCCTAATATTGCAGAAAGCGAGCATTACACACAATATTACTAACAACACACTGAGTGTACAAAACATTAAGAACAGCTCTTTCCATGACATAGACTGACCAGGTGAATCCAGATAAAAACTATGCTCCCTTATGTCACTTGTTAAATCCTCTTCAATCAATGTATATGAATGGGAGGAGACAGGTTAAAGGATCTTTGAGACATAGATTGTGTATCTGTGCCATTCAGAGGGTGAACGGGCAAGACAAAAAATGTTAGTGCCTTTGAACGTGGTATGGTTTTAGGTGCCAGGCACACTGATTTGCACAACAGCTGCAACCCTGCTGGGTTTTCATGCTCAACAGTTTCCCGTGTGTATCAAGAACGGTCCACCACCCAAAGGACATCCAGCCAACTTGACACAACTGGGAAGCATTGGAGTAAACATGGGCCAACATCCCCGTTGAATGCTTTCGACACCTAGTAGAGTCCATGCCCTGAAGAATTGAGACTGTTCCGAGGGCAAATGGCGGTTTGGGACTCAATATTATTGTTCTTCGTAATGTTTGGTATACTCAGTGTAGACTAGATAGTTAAATATGCCCAACTGTCTAAGTCGAGGTAATGCTTTGTTTAATGCTTATCTGCTCAATGCTTTCTTCTTATGTGCAAGCTACAATGCTTATCTGTCCCAGTCCCCAAAGGTAGTTGGTCACGCAGTTCTCATAGTCTCGTATTCCCTGGAACTGACAGACGCATCAGCAGGCACCTGTTACCCTTTCCCTTCTACTCTCAATAGAGCACTGAGTACCGTGACGTCGGAAGAGGGGAGGGCTCTTGCTTTCTGCTTAAATAGCTGGCGGTCCCCGTAGTTCAGACAGACTGAACAGAGCGCACTGAGAACTTGAAACGATCGCCAACTGTTGAATCCAACTTTGGCTGAAAATAAAAGAAACGACGAGCGAGCACATATTGGAACCACTCTACGCGCTCTTACTTTACAATTATGATCAAGAAAATGTCGCCTTCAGAGAACGACTTTGATATTCCGGCGAAGAACTGTTGTAGGATGGTGATTTTGGGGTCCACCAAGGTGGGCAAAACAGCCATCGTGTCTCAGTTTCTGAACGGGAGATTCGATGAGCAGTATACGCCGACCATAGAGGACTTTCACAGGAAAATGTACTGCATTAAGGGAGATGTATACCAACTGGACATATTGGATACCTCAGGCAACCACCCATTCCCTGCCATGAGGAGACTATCCATACTGACAGGTAAATATCTTATTCCATCTCTGGTTATTGCAACTCAAATAGTGTGCATGTTCAATAACGTTATTTGTGCGACTTTGTAGTTATTACGCGTTGAAATACTGTAGCATATGTCACTGTGTTTCATAGAAGCTCTGATACTAAATCCCTTCTTTCTCTTGTTTCCATTCAGGTGATGTCTTTATCCTGGTGTTCAGCTTAGACAACAGAGACTCCTTCCAGGAGGTTCAGAGGCTCAAGCGACAGATAATTGAGACCAAGTCTTGCCTAAAAAACAAGACCAAGGAGAACGTTGACGTGCCTCTGGTTATCTGCGGCAACAAGGGCGACCGGGAGTTTTACCGGGAGGTGCAGAGTGAAGAGATTGAGCAGTTGGTGGCTGGAGATGAGCAGTGCGCATACTTTGAGATATCAGCCAAGCGCAACACCAACGTGGACCAAATGTTCCAGACCCTATTCACCATGGCCAAGCTACCCAATGAGATGAGCCCGGACCTCCACCGTAAGGTCTCGGTGCAGTACTGCGACATGCTTCGCACTAAGTCACTGAAAAATAAGAACAAGAAAAACGATGGAGACGCATATGGCATCGTGGCACCATTCGCCCGGCGCCCGAGCGTCCACAGTGACTTGATGTACATAAAGGAGAAGGCGATCGGTGGCGGGCAGGGAAAGGATAAAGAGAGATGTATTATCAGCTAAGACTGTGAGATTAATCTTATGGAAGATATTGTAACCTAAAAGGATATGCTTCATTTGTGATGCACCTGCCAGACGGGGTTTGGGCGCGCAAGGCTGCCCATGCCGCTTCCGTTGCCCTTAGTGGGGACACTTGAGAAACAGCGATGCCGAAAGCCTATGAGCTCCAGGCGCAATGACACTGTCTAGATTCAACCTCTCCACAAACGTGGAAGCGCATGTTACATGTCCGCGAGACATTTAAGAACGTTAGCTACTTTGTTCTGTTAGACCAGAGCCTTATGTGATGTGGCTTAAAATATTGTGAGATTATTCACAACAAATGTGTAAAATGTGTTGTTTAGACATCTTAACAGACAGGCGAGAAAACAGACTCCTGGCGTGGAGTACAATGTGAAGAATGTTGTTTACATTTTGTTCTACATTTTATAACAGATAATTAAACTTAAATGTTGCAATCTGAACAATTTTATATTGTGAATGTATATTTATTATTGTACGTCGACGTCAACTTTTGCAAGTAAAGAAAAAAAGAACTGGAAAAAATAAATACAAAAATCTGAATCTTCTGTTTCTTTATGCTTTTCTTCTCACAAGTGTTTTGAAATGGCCCACTCTATTCACTCATCACTCCCTGCACCTAGTAGGCCTAGATACTGTATCTAGGGAACTACCTAGGCTAAACACCAAAGCATGAATTCATGAAATAAGCTGCAATGAGCAGTCTAGCATTCAAGACAGTTGAGAGCCAAATGATCCCAGACCACAAGTTTACAGATTGAGAAAGACTTTAGCCTACTTGGATGTGGGAACATAATTAAAGGGCCATGCACTTTCTCAGCTTTTCACCTTTTGCACTATTGGCTTATTATAGACCTAACCAATCCACTGGTCACACACTGGTTGAATCAACGTTGTTTCCACGTCATTTCAATGAAATTACATTAAACCAACATGGAATATATGTTGAATTGATGTCTGTGCCCAGTGGGAAAATATACTGGACAAAAATATAAACGGAACCTGCAACATTTTCAAAGATTTTACTGAGTTACAGTTCTGAGGGCAAAGGGGGGTGCAAAGTTCAAAGATTACACTCCTTAGGGACAAACACAAACATGTGAAATGCCATACAATAAAGCATGATAAGAATGTATATCCTAGGCCTACATGCTTCTGCCCACACCATGACACAGAAAATATAACAGTTGGTACATGTAATGTTCTACAAGAGAGCAGAAAGAACAAGTCTTTCCTACCAGACTAAAGCACATACTGTAGTCCTGTTCTAAACCTTCATCCAACCAGAAACATTTCAACACATAAAATTCAGCCTCGTCCTGTGGATGGGAGAGTGGGGTATGTTGAAATATAGTATTCTTTTTCACAAAGATATCTACGCCTTCCCTGTGGCTCAGTTGGTAGAGCATGGTGTTTGCAATGCCAGGGTTGTGGGTTTGATTCCCACGGGGGGCCAGTACAAAAATAAAAAAATGTATTCACTACTGTAAGTCGCTCTGGATAAGAGCGTCTGCTAAATGACTGTAATGTACATATTGTATATTTTAGGATGTTGTGCATCCCTGGAAATAATCAGAATTCATAGCTTGTCCAAAAAAAGTGGTCTCATGGCACAATTTACCCCGGGTATGGGGTAAACTGAGCTGCGGAACAGGGTAATTTAAGCCGCCTGCAAATTCTGTACTGAATGAAATATTACTACTACCTTTTTAAAACCATGTCTATCTTTATTTCCCAAACACAATTCAACACAATTACAATCGCTTTTTTGTCTTTGAAAAATTTTAAGCATTTTTTAACATAGGCTTAACATTTTGTACTTTTTAAAACACTTTTAACATAGGTCAGGCCTTGTTGTTACCTCATATCCCAGTGATGCCTTGGGGCGACAGGTAGCCTAGTGGTTAGAGCATTGGACTAGTAACCAAAAGGTTGCAAGATCAAATACCTGAGCTGACAAGGCAAAAATCTGTTGTTCTGCCCCAGAACAAGGCACTCAACCCACTGTTCCTAGGCTGTCATTGAAAATAAGAATTTGTTCTTAACTGACTTGCCTAGTTAAATAAATAACACCTGGGAAGAAAACACTTAAAACTTGCCATTGTCTCAACTTACCCCAAGGTAAACATTTTAACTATATTAGCCCACACAGCTACAAGGATGTACTTTCATGCTGGGTTTAAGACCTCATATTGAAGGTTAGAGACCCCAACTGATGTATCAAACAATCTTAAAACGATCTCCTTTGGTTTAGATACAAGCATCATGAAACCGCTAACATAATACATTAATTTGACTTGGCAAAAATATTTTTTTTCTGACTTAACTTTCTTACCACTTTTTTCATGTGGTTTCTTCCTTGACACTCCATGAAATGATGACCTCTTCCTAAATATTTGGTCAAATGATAGGGTGACTCAACTTAGCTCAACTTGTCCTGTAAATTCATACACAAGAACAGTGACATGCATGTCTTGAATACGCCTATCCTGCAAAGACTGAGACATGATCTGCTACAAGCGTTCCAATAGAAATTATTCCCCTGCCTTCTGTAACATTGTTCTTCCCTTTGGTTTAATGGCTGAAATGTGTAATTACAATGCTAATTAATATGGAGTTCTCTCTTGGCAGATGACTGCTTTGTGTTGGTACTTCAATGGGCTAGGCCTTTCCAGGAATTTGCTTTGGTCTACCAATCATTGTTATGACCGAATACTTCAGATACCATCCACATAACTGAGAATAACAAAAAAAAGCCCAATGAAATGTGTTTATTTCTACAATACAACAATAAAAATCGGCTAAATATACACTATTTAACACTTCTTATTGATAATAATTCTGTTCTACAATTGCCCTATATCAAACAGTCAGTACATAACTACATTGAAAGAAGCCAAGCTATGAATTCACTGAATGATGAACACATTTGGCATTAAAAAGGTCAGTCTTTGTAGCCTGGTTAAACCAGACTGAACGCTGCACTCACCATTATTTAACTTGAAGTGAAACAACAGTGAAACCTAGCTAAATTTGTTTGGATGCCAAACTTAGTCTTTTCTGTCCATGCCCTGATAATCCATTCACCATAATGTTGTCACCATCCCTCTATGATTTGGGAGAGTCAAACACACAGAGGCCCTTGTATTTTTGTAGGAGCTGTGTCTTGGTGTCCACCTTCTCCCTCATGGTCTTCAGCTGCTCCTGCTGCTCCCCAGGACTGGACTCTATCTCAGGCATGGCTAGGATCTTCTCCCTGGTCTCTTGAATCTTAGTCTTTAGCTTGGTCAGCTCTTGGTTCACATCCATACTGTCTTTATCCATGCTGTTAGAAAAGGGAGAAAATATTTTAACAAGACTTTAGGCTTACATAGCGGTTTCTTATGAAGTACAGTTTGTTGATGCCGCTGATCCCAGCCTTAGCAAGCAGCACGTAACGCCCTGGACCAAAGCTACTTAGCTATAGATGTAGTCATAATAATGCCGTGTGAAAGTGCATACTAAAGTAACAAGGCACATGAGGCCTTGACAGCTACACCTATGATCTCTGACTGCATCTATTATGTGCTAAGATATACCTAACACTTCAAAGCCACAATCAAAACAAACTATCGTTAGTAAACTAGCCGGGTAGCGTTACCATGGTTCTAGCTAACTAAATAACGTTATCTTACTAACGTTGGCCTCACACGAGAGCAGTACACATAACGAAAAGCTTTATGTGAAGGGTATGGGAACATGCACAATAAAAAAAAGCAGCGGAATTGATTTACCATTTTATAATATCAAGAATAAAAGGAAGCCAGGAGCAATCTTCATTTGTTGCCTCTACCTCCATTGCGTCTGCTAGAATAACTGATACGTCATCAACAAGCGCTGGTACATGAGTCCGTTCTCCACTCCCTACCACGTACTTTATGCCGACAGTGAAACACACACAAAATGGTATGCAGCATTATCTGGATATATGTGCAACAAAAGTTCAACATTCACCCTCTGCTACCATTTCTACCAAGCCGTCTAAGCATGCAATTTGATGCATACGTTCAATAAATCCAACACAGTACGCACTGCAGCTGCCTCTGCAACGCAAGGCTGCAAGACAAACGCAGCTCCATTGGAATTGAATGTACTTCTGGTATACCAAAATCTATTGTGCTTGGATCACACCGATAGTACATTGATTTACAGTTGCAGTGTGTTCTGTGTGGTGCAGATTGGATTTATCACCCTATCAAATCAAATTGTATTTGTCACATGCGCCAAATACAACAGGTGTAGACCTTACAGTGAAACGCTTACTTACAAGCCCTTAACCAACAATACCGTTTTAAGAAAAATAAGTGTTAAGTAAATAAATAAGCAGACGGCTTTGCAGAAATGGTAGCAGAAGGTGAATGTTGAACTTTAGTTGCACAAAAATCCAGATGATGCTGCATACCATTTTGCGCAACTAAACTTCAACAATTCACCTTCTGCTACCATTTCTGCAAAGCAGTCTGCCTATTTTTTACTTAACACTTATTTTTCTTAAAACTGCATTGTTGGTTAAGGGCTTGTAAGTAAGCATTTCACTAAGGTCTACTACACCTGTGTTATTTGGCGCATGTGACAAATACAATTTGATTTGATAGGGTGATAAATCCAATCTGCACCACACAGAACACACTGCAACTGTAAATTAATGTTGCAAGGCAAACACAGCTTTCCATTGGAAATGAATGTACTTATGATGTGCCAAAATGCAATGACACTGTCGGCGTGATCGGGGCGTTACTGTCTGTATTATTGAGGTGGTATTCTAACATCGGGAGACTTCCGGGAACGCTTGCGAAACAAACCAAGCAGACCAAGCGGGTTTTGGCTTTTGAGAAGTCAATGAAAGAAAAAATATTCCTTATTTGTTAATTTTCTCGAAATTTAAAGGCACAACCTAGATTCTAGCCAATGTATTAATGAACATGTTATTATCCCAACCTCGTAAAAGTGACAAACTGACGTGTTTTCATTTTCGTCAAAAGCTACTTTAAATCGTTTGATTTGAACGCCAGACGACCGTTACACACCGTGACGTCTTTCTGTGCATGTGCTTGGCTAGCCAACGTCTCCATGTCATCGCCTACAAGTGTGATCTGGGATTTCTATTGTAGAGGCAGTTTCTGCATACCTTCGTACTATACTGTCTTTGCTATAACCTTCTCTATTGTAACAGATATTGCAGTTGCACAAACAGGACAGATCTGTTCACGTAGTAGTCGGAACTAAAAACGTGAAGATTTCCGACTTGCTGATTCGTTGTACGCAGCACGTGTATAACTACAACTAGTTAGACTTGTTAGACATGTAAATATTCAACGTGTTGCGAGCTTCTCATTTTTTGTATAGCATTCAAATAGGCAGTTTATTCTCCCCTGCAAATCTAAGGGGGGCCCTATAAAATCTGAGATTTTTCTCCCAAGTGATGTTTTATAATTTCCGTAATTATGTTTCTCAGATTTATTTTTCCTGGCTTTAGAGTGTTTTATTTGATTTACTCTCAAAATGGCCATTGTTCATAGAGAAACAACGACATTTGACTTCCTGAGTCCATGTAAATGCTTAAATCACATCAGAAGACAATTTATTTAAGGTCTGGGGAAAAAATGTAATTACGCATCTGGTCCTTTGTGAGGAATGAGGAATGTGCTCTCTGATATGTTGGTTCTGTTCTGCTGCTGCTCATTTCATGGTAAAGTGTGCAAATAACATAATAAATACAAATTATATACTTACTCATGATATACACTTCTGCCAGGTAAGCCTACTTTGCAGTTAACATTTAATTGAGAACGTTTTGGGGAAAGTATTTCTGTCAACCCACAAGATGGCTATCACATCAACTGGCTACACACAGAGTGATAAACAAACACACGCGCCACACAGACAGACAGGGGCAATATTACTGTAAATGAATTGGCAGATATTGTTTTAGGTTTGGCTTTTTAAGCTAATAGTGGCTAACCAGGGGTGAGGTAATGTCAATGTTGTGTTGACGATTTTTTATTTCACCTTTATTTAACAAGGTAGGCCAGCTGAGAACAAGTTCTCATTTACAACGGCAACCTGGCCAAGATAAAGCAAAGCAGTGTGACAAAAACAACAACACAGAGTTACACATAAACGAACATAAGACAACATTTTTAAAAAAGACTCCAGTTTCAGAGATTTTTGCAATTGGGTCCAGTCATTGGCAGCAGAGAACTGGAAGGAAAGGCAACCAAAGGAAGTGTTGGCTTTGGGGTTGACCAGTGCAATATACCTGCTGCGTGCTACGGGTGGGTGTTGCTATGACCAGTGAACTGAGATAAGCTTTACATAGCAAAGACTTATAGATGACCTGGAGCAAGTGGGTTTGGCGACAGATATGTAGTGAGGGCCAGCCAACGAGAGCATACAGGTCGCAGTGGTGGGTAATATATTGGATTTGGTGATAAAACGGATGGCACTGTGATAGACTACATCCATTGCTGAGTAGAGTGTTGGGGGCTATTTTGTAAACGACATCGCCAAAGTCAAGGATCGGTAGGATAGTCAGTTTTACGACGGTAAGTTTGGCGGCATGAGTGAAGGAGGCTTTGTTGCGAAATAGGAAGCCAATTCTAGATTTCATTTTGGATTGGAGATGCTTAATGTGAGTCTGGAAGGAGAGTTTACAGTCTAACCAGACACCTAGGTATTTGTAGTTGTCCACATATTCTAGGTCAGAACCATCCAGAGTAGTGATGCTAGTCGGGCGGAAGGGTGCGTGCAGCAATCGGTTGAAGAGCATGCACTTAGTTTTACTAGCATTTAAAAGCAGTTGGAGGCCACGGAAGTAGTGTTGTATGGTGTTGAAGCTCATTTGGAGGTTTGTTAGCACAGTGTCCAAAGAAGGGCCAGATGTATACAAAATGGTGTCGTCTGCGTAGAGATGGATCAGAGAATCACCAGCAGCAAGAGTGACATCATTGATATATACAGAGAAAAGAGTCGGCCCGAGAATTGAACCCTGTGGCACCCCCATAGAGACTGCCAGAGTTCCGGACAACAGGCCCTCCGATTTGACACACTGAACTCTATCTGAGAAGTAGTTGGTGAACCAGACGAGGCAGTCATTTGAGAAGCCAAGGCTATTGAGTCTGCCGATGAGGATGCGGTGATTGACAGAGTCGAAAGCCTTGGCCAGGACGATGAAGACAGCTGCACAGTACTGTCTTTTATCGATGGTGGTTATGATATCGTTTAGGACCTTGAACGTGGCTGAAGTGCACCCATGACCAGATCGGAAACCAGATTGCATAGTGGAGAAGGTACGGTGGGATTCTAAATGGTTGGTGATCTGTTTATTAACTTGGCTTTCGAAGATTTTAGAAAGGCAGGGCAGGATGGATATAGGTCTATAACAGTTTGGGTCTAGAGTGTCTCTCCCTTTGAAGAGGGCGATGACTGCGGCAGATTTAAAATCTTTGGGGATCTCAGACGATACGAAAAAGAGGTTGAATAGGCTAGCAATAGGGGTTGCAACAATTTTCGCGGATAATTGTAGAAAGAGAGGGTCCAGATTGTCTAGCCCAGCTGATTTGTAGGGATCCAATTGAAAAGCTTGGCCAGCCGTGGAAAAATGCTTGTTGAAATTATCGATTATCGTACATTTATCGGTGGTGACAGTGTTTCCTATCCTCAGTGCAGTGGGCAGCTAGGAGGAGGTGCTCTTATTCTTTTTAGTGCTACAGGAAGCTCATTTCTGTTTGTAAAAGCTAGCCTTAGCTTTCCTAATTGACTGAGAATGCTGGTTCCTGACTACCCTGAAAAGTTGCATATCGCGGGGGCTTTTCGATGCTAATGCAGAACGCCAAAGGATGTTTTTGTGCTGGTCAAGGGCAGTCAAGTCTGGGATGAACCAAGGGCTATATCTGTTCTTAGATCTACATTTTTGGAATGGGGCATGCTTATTTAAGATGGAGAGGAAAGAACTTTTGAAGAGCAACCAGGCATCCTCTACTGACGGGATGAGGTCAATATCCTTCCAGGATACCCAGGCCAGGTCAATTAGAAAGAAAGGCCTGCTCGCTGAAGTGTTTTAGGGAGCGTTTGACAGTGATGAGGGGTGGTCGTTTGACCGCGGACCTAGTACGCACACAGGCAATGAGGCAGTGATCGCTGAGATCCTGGTTGAAGACAGCAGAGGTGTATTTAGAGGGCAGGTTGGTCAGGATGATATCTAAGAGGGTGCCCATGGTTACGGATTTAGGGTTGTACCTGGTATGTTCCTTAATGATTTGTGTGAGATTGAGGGCATCTAGCTTAGATTGTAGGATGGCCGGAGTGTTAAGCATATCCCAGTTTAGGTCACCTAACAGTACGAATTCTGAAGATAGATGGGGGGGTGATCAATTCATATATGGTGTTCAGGGCACAACTGGGGGCCGAGAGGGGTCTATAACAAGCGTCAATGGTGAGAGACTTGTTTCTGGAAAGGTGGATTTTTAAAAGTAGAAGCTCGAATTGTTTGGGAACAGACTTGGATAGTATGACAGAACCCTGCAGGCTATCTCTGCAGTAGATTGCAACTCTGCCCCCTTTGGCAGTTCTATCTTGTCGGAAAATGTTATAGTTAGGGATGGAAATTTCAGCATTTTTGGTGGCCTTACTAAGCCAGGATTCAGACACGGTATAGTAGCTGGGAGCTTGTGATACTTTGAGATTTATTAATGACAGATTGCGGTGGAACATGTGAAAATTGCAGGTACTATCAGAATTGTTTGGTGAGCTACTCATAGGTGGGCTGCAAGCTACTGGTAGCTCTCGATCGACCTGTTGGAGACCCCTGGCCTATATGCTGATGTCATGGCAAGAGTAAATAGTTACATGTCACTCAGCAGCTAAGAAGAACATGAAGTCGCTAGACTGCCTATTTGTGTCGTGCTTATGTTTACAATACTGACAACATTTGTACGAACATGTCGATAATGTATTTTGTGTAAAACCTGTAAAAAGCTGCATGTACTCGAGCCTACGCCCTTCTAACCCTCAATACCATTACATTACATATAAGAGTCAATGGCGAAGGTGTCTTCTGTACGGGGGAGTTTTGTTAAAGCCAACGGCGGTTTGAACATTAACATGCATCGCTTGCGGTACGGCTTTGAAAGCATAATGACCTTATCTTTCATATCAGCGAGAAATCATTAAAAACCAAGTTAAATTGATACACACCTTTATAGTGTTAGGGTTTGTGCGAAAAGTATCCATATCAAAGATATCTTTACATTACACGTTCTGGAGATTCTAGACAATACAGACCATTTCCAATGCATATTTGAAATTCTGAATCCAGATGTGTCTTTTAGACATGGGATTACTCCGAATATCACACATGGACATTTCCTATGGCCGGATATGGACTCTTTCGATATCCTGAGCTATGTGGCATCCTATTTTCTCTCTTCATGTTGACAAATACTGACTGTATACAAAGCGTATGTGTTTTCTCAGCACATTCAAGATATGAACCTATATTGAGTCCAGATATGGATCTCTTCGCTGAGGTCTATATCCTGATCTTGATATGCTTTTTGATTTGCTGAAAATAAAGACAATTTCCGATGCATTTCTGAGTTGTCAGCACCTGCTCAATAATTTCACAAATACAAAATCCATAATTTTCTTTCATGTTCATATCATTTTGGGATTTCCTCAGGATATCATACATGGTATGGCCAGATATGGAGTCATTAGATGTCCTGAGATAGGCCTATGTGGACATATTATTTTGTCTATATAGGCCTACATAGTATATTTTCTCAGCACATGCTCTTGGCTGAGGTCTATATCAGTATCTTGACATGGATTTTGCTATGCTAAATAAGGACATTTCTGATGCTTATTTGAGTTTTGAGGACATGCTCGATAGTTTGACAAATATTAAATCAATATAATTATTTCAGACACTATAATTTTGTTTTCCCTCTAGAGAGCAAACCACAAGCTAAAAGCACTGTAACTGGTAGGCTAGCAACAAGAATCACATATTGTCTGCTGCAGAGTTCCAACTGTGAGTTTGGAATTTTGGCAATACAAATGAGTGTGTAAACAGTGTGGTCGAAACGGAAAAATAGAGAAACAATTAAGTGAGAAGCTGTTCAGAAAATACCTCAAATAATTTACCGTTAAAGTGAGCAGCTAATTTGATATATGATTAATCTTAGTACCTAGAATCAAGAGCGTTAGCTAATTTTACCAGTAGCCAGTAGAGCTAACACTAGCTAGATAGGGTTAATAGGGGGGTACAAGATAATCGGTACCCTAGCTAACAAATAACGTAATAGCTTTTACCGCCTATCAAGCCTCAGGGTGACTGCTAACATTTTGTATTACTGGTTAATATAATCTAAATCTAACTAACTAGCAACTTCGCTGGTGTCACGACTTCCGCCGAGGTTGGTCCCTCTCCTTGTTCGGGTGGCGTTCGGCGGTCGACGTCACCGGTCTTCTAGCCATCGCTGATCCATCTTTCATTTTCCATTGGTTTTGTCTTTATTTTCTAGCGCCTGGTTTTCATTATCCAATTACATGTTCATGTATTTAACCCTCTGTTTCCCCCATGTTTGTTGTGCGTGATTGTTTCTATGTTCAGTTCGGTTCATGATGGCTTGTTTTTCAACGGGTGCTGTGTTCACCCGTGCGTAATGTTTACCGTTGGTTATTGGTCAAGTGTATTTGTTTACCTTGTGCCTTTGTTTTTTTGAGTAAAGTACGTTGCTCACTCATTTTGCTCTCCTGTGCCTGACTTCATGCATCCGCTACACTCACCTTCTGACAGCTAGCTAATGGTAGCTAGCTAGTTCCAGTTAGTTTTCTCGTTATGGTAACAGGGCGATTTCAGAGGTCCGAATTGGATACATGTGGAAACTGTCCCGTTATGGAGAATATCCTAGCTCCGTATATGAAATTAAGGACATGCGTATCTGGAGCATCCTTATATCTGATAAAATGTCAGATATTTGGAATTACATAGATAAAGATATACTCTGATCATGGATGAGTACAAATGACAAAATACAATTAGCAAAATACAGATACAAAATACCATAAAGATCAATCTATGTATTTAATTAAAATGCATGCATTTTGCATTTTAAAATACAAAATACCTTTGCAAGTAGCCGGCCCAAACATCAACAACATTCTCAGTGACAAAAACATTTTACTTGCTATGACTGTGATATGTACCTTATTTGAGCAAGTCACTCTGGATAAGTGTGTCTACTAACTGAAATACATGTACAGAACAGGAGGTTGGTGGCACCTTCATTCGGAAGGACGGGCTCCTGTTAATGGCTTGAGCAGAATGAGTGGAATTGTATCAAATATGTCTGTTTGATGCAATTCCATTTACTCTGTTCTGACAATTATTATGAGCCGTCCTCCCCTCAGCAGCCTCCACTTATGTACAGTAAATGTATATGTGAAAATTGTTCATTTTTACATATACTGAACAAAAATATGAACGCAACATGTAAAGTGTTGGTCCCATGTTCCGTGAGCTGAAATAAAAGATCCCAGAAATGTTCCATAAACACAAAAAGCTTATTTCTCTCAAATGTTGTTTGTGAGCATTTCTCCTTTTCCAAGAAAATTCATCTACCTTACAAGTGTGGCATATCAAGGAGCTGATTAAACACCATGATCATTACACAGGTGCGGGGGACAATAAAAGGCCACTCTAAAATGTGCAGTTTTGTCACACAACACAATGCCACAGATGTTTCAAGTTTTGAGGGACTGTGCAATTGGCATGCTGACTGCAGGAATTTTGTATTTGTAATTTTTATGGATCTCCATTAGCTGCTGCCAAGGCAGCAGTTACTCTTCCTGGGGTCTAGCAACATTAAGGCAGTTACATTACATACACTTTTCACAACACCTTAAGTGTGTTCCCTCAGGCCACTACTTTACTACTACATACCTACAATACAAAATTCATGTGTACGTGTGTGTAGAGTGCATGTCTTATCATGTGTATGTCCACCAGAGCTGTTGCCAGAGAAATGAATGTTCATTTCACTACAGAATTTGGCAATACATCCAACTGGCCTCACAACCGCAGACCACGTCTAACCACGCCAACACAGGACCTCCACATCCAGCTTCTTCACCCGAGGGATCATCTGAGACCAGCCACCCGGACAGCTGATGAAACTGTAGGTTTGCACAAACAAAGAATTTCTGCACAAACTGCCAGAAATTGTCTCTGCTTGCTCGTTGTCCTCACCAGGGTCTTGACCTGACTGCATTTCGGCGTAGTAACCAACTTCAGTGGGCAAATGCTAACCTTTGAAGGCCACTGGTACACTGGAGAAGTGTGCTCTTCACAGATGAATCCCCGTTTCAACTTTACCGGGCAGATGGCAGACAGTGTGTCTGACAGCCAATTTGAATGCAGAGATACTATGACAAGGCCTGTCATGCCAAATAGTGTCCCCCTCTGCGTCACAATGGGATTCTATGAGTTCTAGCTTCTGTTGGTAGGGCTGATGCTAGACCTTGCAAAATTCTGAGCGGATTATGTAATGAACAAAAGCGCCCGTTGCTATGCTGGTTGCTCGGCTCTATTTTACCTCGTAGCGGTCGCGAATGAAGGAGGATGTGGGCAGTTGTAGTTCTATTTCACAGCATAAACGCTCGCTCAGTCCGCGCTAAATTATTACCTCAGAGTTTCTCTCCAAGGACAGTGTTTTTGACGGTGACAACCTGCTGACTACCTGCTGCTTCAGGGGACTGAAAAGACTGGAAAGAGAACACTCTTTCTTAACCACATATTTGTTAAATAGGAATAAATAATTTAATCTGTTTTTAGATTGACGTTGATAGCTACCTCAGCCTGCCTAGTCAGCTAACCAGCTACAGTACCTGGCTAGATAGCCAGCCGGCTAGCCAGACAGTTTTATTTAGTCAACGTTAGCTAGCTAGCTACTGTAACTGTTATTGTAGCTTTCTGTTTGTCTATAGCTTGCACTTCCATGGCATCCCTTGAGGAGATTTTCTTTTATCTTTCCAGCCAGGCGAAGTACTATGAAGACACCACTGATATCGACAAGAGGCGCAACATTCAGAGAAATTCACAATTCAGGGTAACGTTAAGCGGTTAACTTCTATTAGACAACTAGACGGATTTACAGTTTAAGTCGGAAGTTTACAAACACTTAGGTTGGAATCATTAAAACTTGTTTTTCAACCACTCCACAAATTTCTTGTTAACAAACTATAGCTTTGGCAAGACAGTTAGGACATCTACTTTGTGCATGACACAATAATTTTCTCCAACAATTGTTTACAGACAAATTATTTCACTTATAATTCACTGTATCACAATTCAAGTGGGTCAGACGTTTACATACACAAAGTTGACTGCCTTTAAACAGCTTGGAAAATTGCAGAAAATTATGTCATGGCTTGAGAAGATTCTGATAGGCTAATTTACATAATTTAAGTCAATTGGAGGTGTACCTGTGGATGTATTTCAAGGCCTATCTTCAAACTCAGTGCATCTTTGCTTGACATGGGAAAATCAAAAGAAATCAGCCAAGACCTCAGAAAAAAATTGTAGACCTCCACAAGTCTGGTTCATCCTAAGGAGCAATTTCCAAACGCCTGAAGGTACCACGTTCATCTGTACAAACAATAGTACGCAAGTATAAACACCATGGGACCACACAGCCGTCATACTGCTTAGGAAGGAGACGCGTTCTGTCTCCTAGAGATGAACGTACTTTGGTGCGAAAAGTGCAAATCAATACCAGAACAGCAGCAAAGGACCTTGTGAAATGCTGGAGGAAACAGGTACAAAAGTGTCTATATCCACAGTAAAACAAGTCCTATATCGACATAACCTGAAAGGCCGCCCAGCAAGGAAGAATCCACTGCTCCAAAACCGCCATAAAAAAAGCCAGACTACGGTTTGCAACTGCACATGGAGACAAAGATCGTACTTTTTGGAGAAATGTCCTCTGGTCTGATGAAACAAAAATAGAACTGTTTGGCCATAATGACCATCATTATGTTTGGAGGAAAAAGGTGGAGGCTTGCAAGCCGAAGAACACCATCCCAACCGTAAATCACGGGGGTGGCAGCATCATGTTGTGGGAGTGCTTTGCTGCAGGAGGGACTGGTGCACTTCACAAAATAGATGGCATGATGAGGAAGGACAATTATGTGGATATATTGAAGCAACATCTCAAGACATCAGTCAGGAAGTTAGCTTGGTCGCAAATGTGTCTTCTAAATGAACAATGACCCCAAGCATACTTCCAAAATTGTGGTAAAATGGCTAAAGGACAACAAAGTCAAGGTATTGGAGTGGCCATCACAAAGCCCTGACCTCATCCTATAGAAAATTGTGGGCAGAACTGAAAAAGTGTGTGCGAGCAAGGAGGCCTAAAAACCTGACTCAGTTACAACGGCTCTGAAGAATGGGCCAAAATTCACCCAACTTATTGTGGGAAGCTTGTGGAAGGAAACCCGACATGTTTGACCCAAGTTCAACAATTTAAAGGCAATGCTACCAAATACTAATTGAGTGTATGTAAACTTCTGACCCACTGGGAATGTGATGAAAGAAATAAAAGCTGAAATAAATCATTCTCTCTACTATTATTCTGACATTTTACATTCTTAAAATAAAGTAGTGATCCTAACTGACCTAAAACAGGGAATTTTTACTAGGATTAAATGTCAGGAATGGTGAAAAACTGAGTTTAAATGGCTAAGGTGTATGTAAACTTGGTAGAAAAATGAGTTTTAATGACTCCAACCTCAGTGTATGTAAACTTCCGACTTCAACTGTACATCTGCCTGTAGTTATTGAACTCAACCTGCAGGAGGTTTGTTTGTTGTTGGGTGAAACAGCTGCAGGCAAGGTTCTGACAGATGGGTGTCTTGGTGGTGGCAAGGGCACACCCAAGAAACACCCACATCAAACCACACCCCTAAGGCAACTCATGTTTGGCTTCTGTCATGGCTGCCAGCATTTTTTGAGTAGCGAGCCAAAAATCTAGGCCGTCTTAGTGGGTGCAGTTCCCCTTTAATGAACCAAATTTAAAACTAGGCCGAATCAGAAAGTACAGTCACCCTTTAATTGGGGCATCCCAAGATGCTGACAAACAACATTTCCTTGTAAATCTATTTTCTTCAATTGATTCTCCAAACAGCAAGTGCAATGTTATATGAATCATGAGGTCTCTTATGCTGCTACGCTAACCTCCTGATCCAACTCTGTTGCTGTAATGTGCTTAAAGGCCCAGTGTAGTTAAATACTAGATTTCCCCACTGTGTTTTAAATACATTTTCACACTATGATGTTGGAATAATACTGTGAAATTGGGAAAATTATGATAATGCCATTTAGTGTAAGAGCTGTTTGAAAAGACGCCCTGAAATTAGGTGGGATGGAGTTTTGACATGCCTGGTGACATCACCACGCTGTACATTTAGTTAATAGACCAATAAAAAGAGTTCCAAACCTCTCTGACATTAATGGCTAGTTTTCCGTTTTCCCCTACCCACTCAGACCACTCCCTACCAAAATTCTTGCTTGAGAAATTGTTCTTTGCTAAAAAGCTATTTGTTTGTTTTCAATTAAAATGGTGAAAAATAATCACAGTAAGCTACTTAATTGTTACCCAGAAATGATTTAATATTGAGATAAAAATGGCTGCATTGGACATACAGGTTAAGTCCCCGATATGGGGGACTTTGAGCAGTTCTGGACTGGTTCTGACTGACATTTTGGTGTACAAAGTGTTCTGTGAACAGGGTAGGGTTATAGTCCTGGAAAGACCCATCTGTCTGCACCCCGCTCTCACTCTCTTAGTGGAACTGATTTGAAGTGTCATGCTTCAGACCCCACATTACTGACTGATGTCTTGAGATGTTGCTTCAATATAGCCACACAATTTTCCTTCCTCATCATGCCATTTATTTTGTGAAATGCACCAGTCCCTCCTGCAGCAAAGCACCCCAACAACATGATGCTGCCACCCCCGTGCTTCACAGTTGGGATGGTGTTCTTCGGCTTGCAAGCCTCCTCCTTTTTCCTCCAAACATAACGATGGTCATTATGGCCAAACAGTTCTATTTTTGTTTCATCAAACCAGAGGACAATTCTCCAAAAATGTTGATCTTTGTCCCCATGTGCAGTTGCAAACCGTACTCTGGCTTTTTTTATGGCGGTTTTGGAGCAGTGGCTTCTTCCATACTGAGCGGCCTTTCAGGTTATGTCAATACAGGACTCGTTTTGCTGTGGATATAGATACTTTTGTACCCGTTTCCTCCAGCATCTTCACAAGGTCCTTTGCTGTTGTTCTGGGATTAATTTGCACTTTTCGCACCAACGTACGTTCATCTCTAGGAGACAGAACACGTCTCCTTCCTGAGCGGTATGACGGCTGCGTGGTCCCATGGTGTTTATACTTGCGTACTATTGTTTGTACAGATGAACGTGGTACCTTCAGGCGTTTGGAAATTGCTCCTAAGGATGAACCAGACTTGTGGAGGTCTACACATTTTTTTCTGAGGTCTTGGCTGGTTTCTTTTGATTTTCCCATGATGTCATGCAAAGAGGCACTGAGTTTGAAGGTAGACCTTGAAATACATCCACAGGTACACCTCCAATTGACTCAAATGATGTCAATTAGCCTATCAGAAGCTTCTTGATGTAAATTAGCCTATCAGAAGCTTCTAAAGCCATGACATCATTTTCTGGACTTTTCCAAGCTGTTTAAAGGCACAGTCAACTTAGTGTATGTAAACTTCTGACCCACTGGAGTTGTGATACAGTGAATTATAAGTGAAATAATCTGTCTGTAAACAATTGTTGAAAAAATTATTGTGTCATGCACAAAGTAGATGTCCTAACCGACTTGCCAAAACTATAGTTTGTTAACAATACATTTGTGGAGTGGTTGAAAAACAAGTTTTAATGACTCAAATCTAAGTGTATGTAAACTTCCGACTTTAAATGTATGTAGATATTCTAAACTAAGGGTTGTGATAAATTTCAAATGTAGTAACAGGTCCATGTAGAATAAACAACCCTTTACACAGGGTTGGGTAGGTTACTAATGTAATCTGTTACAGTTACAAGTTACCTGTCCAAAATTGTAATCGTAACGTAACTTTTGGATTACCCAAACTCAGTAACGTAATATGATTACATTCAGTTACTTTTACATTGCTTTCCCCTTAAGAGGCATTAGAAGAAGACAAAAATGTATGTTACCATTTGAACCACGTCTACTGCAGGATAAATCAATGTTAAAGTTTACATAGCTGGCCATATATGGATGTTAAATTTTACTTAATCGTTTGGTTATGTAGGCTTCTTCTAACTCATCGCGTTCTACTACATATAATAATACAATGAAATTATATAGTTGCATTAAAAACCAGTCTATCAGAATTCCAGTCATTCCAATAAATGTTATACCCCTTGATCTTCAAGAATAGGACTTGGAAATATGTAAGTATAGATTAGCCAAACTGTTTTACCTGAGCATGACCCCAAAACGAAATACATATTTGCCAGCCCTACTCTATTGTTTATGTTGCCATGGAGGACTGATTGGGCTCATTGATTCGAGTTGAAAAATAAATGCTGCGCTCATGCGTTGCCAATAATGTGCAAAGCTGTCATCATGGCAATGGGTGGCTACTTTGAAGAATCTAAATATATAAAATATATTTCTTCCACACTTTTTTGGTTACTACATGATTCCTTATGTGTTATTTCAAAGTTTTGATGTCTTCACTATTATTCTACAATGTAGAAAATAGCAAAAATAAAGAAAAACCCTTGAATGAGTGGGTGTGTCCAAACTTTTGACTGGAACTGTACAGTAAACATAATTTATAAGTCCAAAAATAGATGAAGCAACTACAGATTTCCCTTTTAAGTCTATCAAAAGTGTGCAAATTGAGCATGTCCATTAGGTCTATGGATTTTATTCATCAGCATGAATTAGATTGAGCAATAAAAGCCCCACTTTTATTCCATAGGCTTGGATCCGCACTATGCAGCTGTTGCAAGAGCGCATTTTTCACTGGCTGTCCACTGGTTTCAAAAACAATGATTGATAGGCAGCTTAAACTTCTTGAATTCAACCATTATTGGGTTCAACTACACATTTAGATTTGTGAACAGCCATCAACAACAACCAGAATCCGAAGGCGCAAATAGCTAAATGAGAGAGCAGCAGTGTGATTCACATCAATGCGCTATGTAGATATCAATAATAAGTGATATCTGTGTTGCCGTAGGCTACACCACTGCTGTCATCCTTACCTCCAAGTGTTTATTCTAGTTGGATCATCTTTGGATGCCGACAGCAGTCGCACCATTGGAAGACATAGCTTGGACTGTAGCCTACAAAAGCCTATTCCTGCTCTTTTCCCGCGATCCATCAAACATATTTGGTGTGTCATCATAGTGATCTCTGACTTGTGGTCAGACTCGCTCAGGTTGAACAAACTTAAATGTGCGCCTTTTTTCAATGCTGATTTGATTGTCATTGAGAAACTGAGAAGTGTCAAGATTTTTTTTCGCAAACATCCTTTCTGAATTTAAAAGTCATCCTCGAAGTAATCATCTAGTTTTTCAAAAGGTTCGGCAATCTGATTACAATATTCTTTTGGTAACGTAACGGATTACTGTTACAGTTTTTTTGTAATCCTTTACATGTAACAGATTACATGCAATTCGTTACTCCCCCACCCTGCCTTTACATAATACCATATAAGCAGTGTTCTGCTAATATAGCAATGTGCACTTTTCATTGTCATTCCCAGCCAATACAGATACTGTGCCTATCAGCATTTTGTCTGGTGGTAATGGTGCTACCTTGGCAAACATGTCAGAGTCGTCATGCCTTCCTGTGTGGTGTCCTGTATACAACAGGAATTCCATGATCCTGGTCCAGAATAAACAAAGTTTCTCCCTCCCCTTATTGGCTGATACCATTCAATTCAATAATAAAATCGACAACACAAGTAAAAGTTGTGTCTAGTAAAAATGTTATGCCTAGTGCCAGGTCTCGGTGACCATCTGTCAGTCTGGACTTCATCACATCACCTTGCAAGTCTCCATGTGCTGGCTCCATACATGTTTCTGTGAACACATACACATAGTCACTGTTCTATTACCAGTGTCAGTTAGGATAGGTCATATCTGATGGCATGTGCTTTTCATAGGAGTGGAGGGAGACTCTGGCAACATCGGAGGAGGTGTCACAAGGGTTTTAATTCAGAGGTCTTGCCTGAGAAAATAGCAAGTGAACGAAACTATTTTTGGAGGTCGCTAAACCATTGCAACCACATTGGTGGACATGTTATGATACCCACCTTTGCTCCTTCTGGTAAGTGTGTATGTTTGTTTTCATGTGTGGCTCTATTTGCATGTGTGCGTGTGTGTATGCTTGAATGCAAATGTGTGTGTGTGTGCATGTGTGTGCTCATGTGTACACGCGTATAAGTGCTTGTGTGGCATTAGCCTCAGGCAAACAGGCATTAGATGTAAAAACCTTCCTGTTTAGTGTTTTTTGTTTATTTAATTGCTTATCAGGCTATATATCAATGTGTGCCCGATGCCACCACTCACCTCTGATTCTTCTCTGGGCGCGCAATATCAAGTGCACCTGTAGGCTATTTAGTGTGGTCTCAGTCAAATGATACAAAGCCTATAGGCTATGCTATAGGCTACGAAGTGCATGCTGGTAGAAGCTCATAGCAAATTTCTAAGATGGCTGCTGGGATGTTGTTAATAGGCTGCATTACACACTGCAATGGACATTCCAACCCTGAGCCCTGGCCTGCCCTGCTCTTGTTGATCAAAAACGTTTTTGTATGGTGCCTAACCAATATCTGTGCAGGCCTATGGTGGCTGTTCAGGAGGAGAGTCAAAGGCTTCTTCTGAAAATCATTTTTGATTAGGCCTAGTCCAAAAAAATACACTATCATGTGCGCAGACTAGCCTATAGCCTATGTTCTGTTTGGCTTGAGAAGGAGAGCACGAAAATGAGAAGCATGACCGGAGGTCAACTTTAACAGCTTGCTACTACTATACTACTGAACAATATGTTTTTATCAAAGTTATTGACCTCACAATAAACCAGATTCTAGTAACTTGAAACTTGGAGGCAGGTGTTTCTAGTTGCCTCTGATTGGGAGTCCTATAAATAGGTGTGTGTTTTGTTTGTCACTTGTGGGTAGTTGTTTGATAGCACTGCTTTTGTTGAGCCTGCTTCTCTGTTCCTGTCGTTAGTTTGTTTATTGTTTTTCCGTGGTGTTCTCATTGTTATAATAAATATGTTGAGCACGCAAACCGCTGCGCCTTGGTCCCTTTCTCTCTTCCACGACAGTTGTGACATTTAGATCATCTTTAGAGTTTAAGTCGGAAGATAGTAACTCGGTAAACTGTTCCCGTGGTGCCCCAAATTCCTAATGAGTTAATTGTTACATGATTAATTTAATCAAGTAATAATTAAGCATAGTAGGTAATTATTTGATAAATAGCAGTCATCACATTAATGATAGTCACAACAGCTTAGGGGGTAGGCCTACCTTTCATTAGCTTAAAATGTAAGATTTCTGTAATTTGTGTGGTATTAAAAATGATTCTGCTAATATGTAAAATGAAATAGAATTGCAGGAAATGTTTATGAAATAAATTATCGGACCTGCAAATACGATGATAGATGAATGCAAGGCTTTTACTATAAAGGTGATCTTTCCACTCCTACTCTTGTCCAAGGTGGTCTGTGAACCCACAACCTTCTGGCCCGCAGCCCTGTGCGCTATCAAAATTACTGCGTTGCCATGTAATGCTCTCATGATGACAAACAGTTTTTAAAACTGCATATCTAAGGCTCTGGTCTGTCCAAGCAGTGAGGGTAAATGGTTGACATGTTCTCTGCTATCCATGTTATGTTTAAATTATTATTTGGGGTATAGGGGAGGGTCACTTGTTTTATTGCAAGCGTAAAGGGAGGGTTAGGTAAAATATATTTTGCTGAAGGGAGGGCAATCCATTTTAATTTCAGAGAGGTCTGACTTTCTCCATGTAATCCATAAATAATGTTCACTCCCTAAATTGTGTGAGAAGTTTGTTTTGTGTCAATATGACAGTGAAATATGTCTGGCCTAAAAAAAAATCATCCCTTTCACTCATTAGCATCTTATCCAGTTCGAGACAACAGTCAATACAAATTACTTTTCTGAAACACTGCAATATCCATTTAGGGGGTGCGGTCTCCAAATGCAGATGTCCTATTGCTCTAAACCTGACTTGGTTAAACAATTAACATGAAGAGGGAGGATGATGTGGGCCAATTCTGCTGAAGCGTATGGCTGTGTGCAGGGTAGTGTTGACGGTTTGATCTATTTGGATACATTCCAAGAAATGGGCATAGAAATACCACCTCCTAATAGGGGATCACATTAGTAGAAACATCTTTGGTCAGGATATCCATGAGTGAGCAACTTGAAGCTGTTATTATGTTGACATCCCCTCACGCATGGATGCATGCACGAACGCACGCATGCACGTACACACGCACACAAAGAGAGAGAGTCACGGGACTACACACACCCACAGGTGGGGGCTGTGTATAGGCATGTAGAGAGTGGGGTGATGAGCCTTCCTTACCTTATCAGTACCTATCTTTCTCCTTCAACAGATAAAAAAGTAGAACTGAAACCTTCTGTATATTGGACTTCAAATCAGCTTTCCATAACATCAGAGATCCAAAACAACAATCACTTTCCTCGACACGTCTGCATCTTTGTTATCCTTGGATTTCAAATATTCAGATGGATGCATCATCCTTGCTTTCATTTGGTGTTTTCATCAGCCCCGTCAAGCCTGCCTTGGGGCTCAAAGCTGGACGTAAACAAACAAGAGGCAAATTAAATTACAGATGATATCAGCTATGATAGCGTTCCGGTTGGGTTTGACGGGCCGTTCTCTGACGCACTGGCTCGCTCAAACACAAAAACAAGTCCAGCATTCCTAAACCCATGCAAACTGTTCCAACCACATGATTAACAGCATGTTTGGGCTTGTGACTCAGGCCTTCGCATCTCTGCTTAGTAGCGTCCCTCCTGTTGCCCATAATTTCCTTGTGGTTTTTCTATGTTGTGATTATCTTAGTCTGGTCGGCTGTCTGACAAGACACAAGATTTGTTATGTTTTCATTTATGCTCAAAACTATAGAAAGATCTGTGTTTAAGAGGTTTGTGTGTTGTCTGTTGTTTCTGTGTTTGTGAATGGTAGATCTTTCTCCATAGGTCTTGTTATTTATCTGTTCTTTGATTTATAACTTGATCAATCTCACTTTGATATCTGTTAATTAGGTACTGTAAGTAAATTTTTCGGGAAATGTGTGAACATTGGCCAAATTAGCAAAACCCAATCTTACTTATGGCCTCAGTTTGGCCTGCAGTGGCCTCAAAGTGTCATCTTAGTCAAGTAAGCCTTAGCCTACTAACCTTAAGTAAAATGAAAGAGCATTCACTGGTATTGTATTGAGATAAACTTAGACACACTACTTACCTTTTCATCCCCATACTACAATGGTCAGACTGACAGCTCAAAGAAAAGTAGAACCTGTATGGATTAACATTGACACAGATTTTAATGTTCTCTCTGTTTCTGACAATAGGTCATTTTTAGACAGACTTGAGCAGGTGTCCAACATTTCACACATTTAGTTGAATTCGGACAATGTGGGATTTTCCATAACCAAGATAACTCTCATGCTTTGGAGATCCATTGAAAATGAGCTTATATCTCCCGGATTTTGTAACAGAGAAGTACAAGGAACCTGATTTTCAGATAGGAAATGTACAGTATATTCTTATGATTTTTACACAGTACAATTAAATAAATGTTATCCAACATACCCTTCCATGCTCTGTTTCTATACCATGTGTCTACTTTGGCCATAAGTAAGCTATGATTTATTCTAGAAACTGTCCAACAATTATAGATCTCATTGTAAATGCCCCTTTTCCCTTGGTTCCATGAGGGTTGCCATTCTTGAGCCATCCTGCACAATACAGAGATACTACTGAAAGTCTTTCAACGGTGATAAGGTAAATGATAGATGATAATGTAGATGATAATGTACAGTTATCCTTTGTGGGCTAGTGAGTGTGATCAGGTTCATGAAAATGGTCCTATGGTTTTCCTGTCTCCTAAGTTGACTTGTAACTTAAGAGTAGCCTGATGTGATTTTTACCATGGGGAGAGGGAAACTTGACTGACTGGGCATAATGACGCCAGGCCTATGCTTTGAGATCAGATACCAGGGCCTTTCCACTAATTATCCCTCAGTTACAGAGCTCACATTAGTACCCATTACCCTCACATTATGCCTCTCACTTTCCACTTGAACTGCGTCTTTAACGTACAGTGCCTTCAGAAAGTATTCATACCCCTTTACCTTTTGCACATTTTGTTGTGTTACAGCCTGAATTTAAAATGTTTTATAATGCGATTTTGTGTAACTAATTTACAGACAATAACCCAAAATGTCAGAGGAATATTGTTTGTAGAACATTTTAGAAATTAATAAAGAATGAAGAGCTGATATGTCTTGAGTCTATAAGTATTTAACTCGTTCGTTATGGCATGCCTAAAATGTGCTTAACAAATCGCATAATAAGTTGCATGGACTCATTCAATAATAGTGGTTAACATCATTTTTGATTGAGTACACCATCTCTGTACCCCACATATACAATTATCTGTAAGGCCCCTCAATCGAGTAGTGTATTTCAAGCACCGATTCAACCGCAAAGACCAGGGAGGTTTTTGAATGCCTCACAAAGAAGGGCATTGATTGGTAGAAAAAGCAGACCCTGAATATCCCTTTGAGCATGGTGAAGTTATTAATTAGGGTTTAGTTGGTGTGTAAATATACCCAGTCACTACAAAGATACAGGCGTGCTTCCTTGCACAGTTGCCAGAGAAGAGGAAAACTGCTCAGGCATTTCACCATGAGGCCAAGGGTGAGTTTAATGGTTGTGATATGAGAAAATTGAGGATGGATCAACAACATTGTAGTTACTCCACTAAATGACAGAGTGAAAATAAGGAAGTATGTACAGAATACAAATATTCCAAAACATGCATCTTGTTTGCCACAAGGTAGTTAAAACCTGTCTGGGCTAGGGGGCAGTATTTTCACTGCCGGATGAAAAACGTACCCAATTTAAACAGGTTACTACTCTGGCCCAGAAACTAGAATATACATATTTGAATGGTGTCTGTGTGTATAACAGAACTCATATGGCAGGCAAAAACCTGAGAAAAAGTCAACCAGGAAGTGGAGGATCTGAGAATTGTAGTTCTTCTTTCTAGTCCCTTTCGAAACTACATTATCTGTGGGGTTACGTTGCACTTCCTAAGGCTTCCATTGGCTGTCAACAGCCTTCAGAAAGTGGTTTGAGCATTCTCCTGTCACTGGGCAGAGTATAGGAGCTCAGTTACTGAGTGGTCTGCCTGGCAACAAAGGGATTGGATATGCGCAGTCACACGAGCGCGCCGTTCCTTCTTTTTCTTGAATGAATATGCTATTGTCCGGTTGGAATATTATTGCAATTTTACATTCAAAATACCATAAAGATTGATTTTAAACAGCGTTTCACATGCTTCTAAGTTCGGTAATGGAACATTTTGACTTTTCGTCTCTGGTTCCGCGCTCGCGCATTATGCCTTTGGATAAGTGATCTGTACGCACGAACAAAACGGAGGTATTTGTACATAAATATGGATTATTTCGAACAAAAACATTTCTTGTGGAAGTAGCAGTCCTGGGAGTGCATTCTGACGAAGATCAGCAAAGGTAAGAGAATATTTCTAATACTAATTCTGAGTTTAGGTTGCCCCGAACTTGGTGGGTGTCTGTATAGCTCTCTGTGATGGCTGAGCTATGTACTCAGAATATTGAAAAATGTGCTTTCTCCGTAAAGCTATTTTAAAATCTGACACAGCGGTTGCATCCAGGAGTAGTCTATCTATAATTCTTTAAATAATTGTTATATATTTTGTCAACGTTTATGATGAGTATTTTTGTAAATTGATGTGCACATTCACCGGAGTTTTGGTGGGAATACATTTTCTGAACATCACGCGCCAATGTAAAATGCTGTTTTTGGATATAAATATGAACTTTATCGAACAAAACATACATGTATTGTGTAACATAATGTCCTAGGAGTGTCATCTGATGAAGATCGTCAAAGGTTAGTGCTTCATTTAGCTGTGTTTTGGGTTTTATTGACACATGTCCTTGCTTGGAAAATGGCTGTGTGATTATTTTTGTCTATGTACTCTCCTAACATAATCTAATGTTTTGTTATCGCTGTAAAGCCTTTTTGAAATCGGACAATGTGGTTACATCAAGGAGAAGTGTATCTTTAAAATGGTGTAAAATAGTTGTATGTTTGAGAAAATTGAATTATGACATTTTGTTGTTTTTGAATTTGCCGCCCTGATATTTCACTGGCTGTGTCCCGCAGGTGGGACGCTAGCGTCCCACGTAGCCCATAGAAGTTAAGTAATACTGCAAATAATGTGGCAAAAAATAAATGGACTTTTTGTCCTAAATACAATGTGTTATATTTGGGGCAAATCCAACACAACACATGACTGAGTACCACTCTCCATATTTTCAAGCATGATGGTGGCTGCATCATGTTATGGGTATGCTTGTCATCGGAAAGAACTAGTTCGTTTCTTAAGATAAAAATAAACAGAATACAGCTATAAGCACAGGCAAAATCCTAGTGGAAAACCTGGTTGTAGCGTTTGCTGTCATTAAATGTGAAGACTGTTATATTATAAAATCAATTCTCTATGTGTAATTATTCCGTGATTAAACAAATCACGGAATACTAATTAACTAGGAAGTCGGGTTATCACGGGAAAATGTTGTTTATAGAGTTGCAATTTTTCTCTTCAGATATTTTATTATCTTATCTATTACAGTCTTCTATTAATGTATTATTACCTCACCAGTCTCATTCCTGAACGTCACAAACTCTTGGATGTCTGCACGAACCCTGGCATCATAAATCATGAATCAGCAATATACAAATTGGCTTAATTATTTATTTACTAACTAACAAAACCAATCACAGAATTACATGAATACACACACAATAGTAACATTGGTTACTGACATGATACACTGAAAAGTCCCTAGTGGGCTAAGCCGATATGACGGAGGAAAGGGGTGGGGCCATCTTAAGAGCGGGAAACTCAGAGTGGACCCCCGTACTTACAGTCAATAGCTCCACTCATGGAAATGATAATACTTTGAACATGAACAACCACTCATTCGAAAACATATTGCAATTGACATATTTATGAGTGTATGCCTTTGTTTTCCCTCTCTGTGACCGCCGGTCCGTCTGCTGGATAGTCAGTCGACAGAAAGTCTCTCGTTTGTCCACCAGAGATCAAAGTCTTTCGTAGTTGTAGCTTGTTATAATGCATACATCAAAGTACCATTCGGCAATGTTCTTGAGAATGGATCTTTCAGAGTACCATTATTCTTAGATCAGATGCTTTTACCAGACTAAAGTACTTAAACAGCTGCAGCCTGAATAATTGGTTTTTAGTTTGTAGATTTCTTAGCCATTTCAACGTGGGAACTCCCGTCCCTGCGTTTTTGACTAAATGTAAATTTTGTCACGAGTCCTTTTATTAGCTCTGTGGAAAGGGGCGTTCCATGACATTTGGGTTTTATGTCTGTGCTCACGGGGGCGTGGCCACTGACTGATCACAAGTTACTATGAAAAACAATTTTCATTTAGAAGACTAAGATCACATTGTTATCTTTCCAAAAGTATTCTTATGCTTAATAATTTTATACAACATTCAGATGCAAACCCCATAATTGAGAAGTGTATACAAACAAAGAAACAATAATGTGTGTTTCCTGTCCTTCATGAGGTCACCAAATGAAACAAACTCAACATTACTGTTCCTTAAGTGTCCACGGACCACTCCAACTGTCTGGAATACAGAAATACTGTTCAATTATTCAACCTTTTGCTGTCAAGGTTTGGCCAAGTGTCTCTCTGTGTTCCATAGTTACATTCCAATCTCCATACTATAGAGCCCAGAAGCAGAGTATTTTCCGAGCGCCATAAAGCGGCCTACTCCACCTCTCCCCCTTTGCGGGAGAGAGAGGGCGCTGTAGAGCGGACCCACTGTAAGCTGATCCTTCAGATCTTTATAGGAGAGTCATGACACTGCCTTCCAACAGCAACTGGGAGACAAATTTACATTTCAGCAGGACAATAACCTAAAACACAAGGCCAAATCTATGGCAAGATTTGAAAATGGCTCTCTAGCAATGATCAACAATAACTTGACAGAGCTTGAAGAGTTTTTATAAAAAATAATGGGCAAATATGGTACAATCCACGAGTGCAAAACTCTTAGAAACTTACCCAAAAAGACTCACAGCTGTAATAGCTGCCAAATGTGTTTCTACAAAGTATTGACTCCGGGCTGTGAATACTTAAGTAAATTTAAATGTTTTTTCATGAATACCAAGTCCTTAACTTTCCATTTTAGCAGTCTAAGATATTCACTGACAACTTTTGATATATCTCTGCCCAAGGACATATATTTCAAAATGTCAATACATGAAAGGATTGCATTGGTCTCCTTTATGCTGCTGTAGGCCAACACAAGGAGCTGAATGTGTCATCTGATGGATAAAGATGACTTATCCAAAGCAGAGATTGTTCACATTGTGTATCTGCCAGAGGATAGAACTGGACAGCGAGGGTTTTTCAAGTCAGTTGTTTTTGTATAGACCTACAATTGTTCTGTAAGTCAATGCCTCTCGACCTTAATTGTCATACTACTGATTTACATGAAGTTTTCCAACCCAGGACCACCTTTGAAATTATAGTTACATAAACCTAATTTTGTTATTTTCACACCCACTAACAGTCACAAACATTGATTACTGCTCAATTCACTACCTTCCCAACAGGGTCACTTGTCAATTGTTAGCACAGTTCAAGAAAGAAGTCAATAATGTGTTGTTTTGTAGCAGAATAAAATGAAAGAAAATGTGTACATCTACATATTTGTCCAGACTGCATTCACACACTGATAGTACAGTGCATTTGGAAAGTATTCAGACCCCTTGACTTTTCCCACATTTTGTTATTGTCACGGGCGTCGTAGTGATTGGACCAAAATGCAGCGGGGATGTGAATGCTCATTTTATTCTTTATTAAATAAATGAACACTGAACAAAAAGAACGACGAAAACAGTCCTGTCAGGCACACAGCTAAACAAGAAACAACTATCCACAAAACCCATAGAAAAACACCCCTACTAAATAGGACCTTCAATTAGAGGCAACGAGGAACAGCTGCCTCCAATTGAAGGTCAAAACAATAAACTAAACATAGAAATAGAATAACTAGAAAATAGAACATATAAATACAAAACATAGAACACTACCCAAAAACCCTGACAACACAAAACAAACACACCCCTGCCACGTCCTGACCAAACTACAATAACAAATAACCCCTTATACTGGTCAGGACGGGACAGTTATGTTAAAGCATTTTTCAAAAAATTATTAAATTGTTTGTTTTACCTTTTCAATCTACACATAATACCCAATAATGACAAAGCAAAAACAGTTTTTTAGAATTTAGGGCAAATGTTTAAAAAAAACTGAAAAATACATAAGGATTCAGAGCCTTTACTCAGTACTTTGTCGAAGAACCTTTGGCAGCGATTACAGCCTCAAGTCTTCTTGGGTATGACGCTTCAAGCTTGGCACACCTGTATTTGGGGAGCTTCTCCCATTCTACTCTGCAGATCCTCTCAAGTTCTGTCATGTCAGATGGGGAGCGTTGCTGCACTGCTATTTTCATGTCTCTCCAGAGATGTTCAGTCGGATTCAAGTCCGGGCTCTGGCTGGGCCACTCATGGACATTCAGAAACTTGTCTCGAAGCCACTCATGTGTTGTCTTGGCTGTGTGCTTAGGGTCGTGAGCGCTCTGGAGCAAGCTTTCATCAAGGATCTTTCTGCACTTTGCCCCGTTCATCTTTCCCTCAATTCTGACTAGTCTCCCAGACCCTGCTGCTGAAAAACATCCCCACAGCTTGATTCTGCCACAAACATGCTTCACCGTAGGGATGGTACCAGGTTTCCTCCAGACGTGACGCTTGGCATTCATGCCAAAGAGTTCAATCTTGGTTTAATCAGAGCAGAGAATCTTGTTTCTCATGGCCTGAGAGTTGTTTAGGTGCCTTTTGGCAAACTCCAAGCAGGCTGTCATGTGCCTTTTACTGAGGAGTGGCTTCCGTCTGGCCCCTCTACCATAAAGACCTGATTAGTGGTGTGCTGCAAAGAGGGTTGTCCTTCTGGAAGGTTCTCCCATCTCCTCAGAGGAACTCTGGAGCTCCTTGACCAAGGCCCTTCATTGCTCAGTTTGGACTGGCGGCCAGCTCTAGGAAGAGTCTTGGTGGTTCCAAACTGTGTTCTTGGGGACCTTCAATGCTGCAGAATTGTTTTGGCACCCTTCCCCAGATCTGTGCCTCGACACAATCCTGTCTCTGAGCTTTACAGACAATTCCTTCGATCACATTACTTGGTTTTTGCTCTGACCTGCACTGTCAATTGTTGGACTTTATGTGGACATGTGGGTGCCTTTCCAAATCATGTCCAATCAATCGAATTTACCACAAGTGGACTCCAATCAAGTTTTAGAAACATCTCAAGGTTGATCAATGGAAACAGGATGCACCTGATCTCAATTTCGAGTCTGATAGCAAAGGGTCTGACTACTTATGTAAATATGGTATTTCAGTATTTTATTATTAATACATTTGCAAAAATGTCTAAAAACCTGTTTGTCCTTTGTCATTATGGGGTATTATTGTGTGTAGATTGATGAGGGAAAAAAATAATTTAATCAATTTTAGAATAAGGCTGTAACGTAACAAAATGTAGAAAAAAGGAAGGGGTCTGAATACTTTCTGAATGCACTGTAACTCCTGGGTCTGTATTTCATAAAGCATCTCAGAGTATGAGTGCTGCTCGAGGATCAGTTCCCCCAATCCACAATTATTGTATTCACTATGATCTAGAAGGCAATCTGAGACGCACTGGTCAGTGGAATGTAGCCTAGACTGAGATATGGGCGGGCCGACAAACAAACTAGCTAACTAATCTATAGTCAATGGTGGTGTAAGAAGTTCAGTGTGGTTTCCAGTGCCCTTTCCCCTCCCAAGAGTCCAACCAGAGCTAAATGAAAGATCCCCTCAACAGCCTTCTGCATCTTTAGGCGTCACACCACAGCCAGAAGTATTGGCCTTTATCAGTAAAACACACTGTGATTGTCCACTATGGGAGTCATTGGCCTAAATCTCTTATTAATGACAAACCAGGGATTGTTGTTTTTCCCCCAAAATGTACTATGTTCTACTAAGTCCTAAAAAACTGGAAGAGCACTGTATGCTTTCAGGGTTCGCGTAAATGCATTTGTGCGTGCATGCGTATGCACATTGTGTGTATGGTTGTGATTATGTGTATGTGTATGAGCGTACCACTGCCACACTGTAAGACAGAGAGCCCTGCCTGGCTCCTGGACACAGGGGTAGTAAGGGAGGATGGTGTGAAAGCGATAGATTGAGGAGGAGGGCAGACTAACAAATGATACTGCTCTGCCAGAGGCAGCATGACACTTGCAGACTCCTCACACTGTTGGCGCTGAACATTTGAAGGAAGATCCAAACCTTTTTCGTCAATAACTCACAAATTGAGGTGTTGCTTTTACCTTCTTCCTTCACTGAGAAAGTCAATACTTTAGTTTAGAATGTACCCTACATACAAAGTCTCACACTGCGTATTTTTGTTCAGTGCACAGAAGAAGAGAAAGCCTTTGCAGGATAACGTGCTGAAAGTACCGCCACATGATCAAAATAACACATTTGTGTGCTACTGGCAAAGAGTGTCCTCTGTTGACTGTTCACTTGAACACATACAAAAGGAGGCTACTGTATCATAGATTGCCTTTGATCCAGCGTTATCGTTTAATCTCTCTAACTTTCTGATGGCAGACACATGCACTCGCTCACTCGCTCTCTCACTCCCGCCCGTACACACTCCCTCACGCACACACACACACAAATCAGCAGACACAACCGCAACGTTTTTGAAGTCTTTCTCTCTATAGAGACTAATGGAGTTTACGAAAATTCAAATCAGGAAGGCTGGTCTGAATGCTTATTTAACTTCATCCTGTAGGCATAACATTCACACTATTTCCTATTATAGAGGCATGGTGGGAATGAACACAAACGTATCATCATCGACATTGCGTCTCATTCTTCTCTTCTTTCCTATTAGCCATGTGAGGAATGTGTATATTAACAAGAATGGTGCTGGAGGGGATGGCTGCCGTTTTACGGGCTCCTAACCTTTGTTTTGTTGACGTTGAGTGAGAGGTTGTTTTCCTGACATCACACTCCGAGTGCCCTCACCTCCTCCCAATAGGCTGTCTCGTCGTTGTTGGTAATCAAGCCTACTACTGTTGTGTCGTCTGAAAACTTGATGATTGAGTTGGAGGCATGCATGGCCACGCAGTCATGGGTGAACAGGGAGTAGAGGAGGGGGCTGAGCACGCACCCTTGTGGGGCCCCAGTGTTGCGGATCAGCCAAGGGGGGGCCCGTCTGGAAGTCCAGGACCCAGTTGCACAGGGCGGGGATGAGACCCGGGTCCTCAAGCTTAATGATGAGCTTGGAGGGTACTATGGTGTTGAATGCTGAGCTGTAGTCAATGAACAGCATTTTTACATAGGTATTCCTCTTGTCCAGGTGGGATAGAGCAGTGTTATGGCGATTGCATCATCTGTGGACCTATTGGGGCAGTACGCAAATTGGAGTGGGTCTAGGGTGACAGGTAAGGTGAAGGTGATATGACCCTTGACTAGTCTCTCAAAGCACTTCATGATGACAGAAGTGAGTGCTACGGGGCGATAGTCATTTAGCTCAGTTACCTTTGCCTTCTTGGGTACAGGAACAATGGTGGCCATCTTGAAGCATGTAGGGACAGCAGATTGGGATAGGGAGATATTGAATATGTCTGTAAACACACCAGCCAGCTGGTCTGAGCATGCTCTTTGGACATGGCTAGGGATGCCGTCTGGGCCGGCAGCCTTGCGAGTGTTAACACGTTTCAATGTCTTACTCACGCTGTATTATCCACAAAGCGGGCAAAGGTGTTTAGTTTGTCTGGAATCAAGACGTCGGTGTCCATGATGTGGCTGGTTTTCTTTTAGTAGTCCATGATTGTCACCAGACCCTGCCACATACAGTACATCTCGTGTCTGAGCCATTGAATTGTGACTCCACTTTGTCTCTATACGGACATTTCTCTTGTTTGATTGCCTTGCGGAGGGAATAACTACACTGTTTGTATTCGGCCATATTCCCATCAACTTTCCATCATTAAATGCGGTGGTTCGCACTTTCAGTTTTGTGCGAATGCAAAACGGTTTCTGGTTAGGGTAGGTTTTAATAGTCACAGTGGGTACAACATCTCCTATGCACTTCCTTATGAACTCACTCACCAAATCAGCGTATAAATCAATATTATTCTCTGAGGCTACCCAGAACATGTCCCAGTCCGCGTGATCAAAACAATCTTGAAGCGTGGATTCCGATTGGTCAGACCAGCGTTGAATAGTCCTTGTCATGGGTACATCCTGTTTGAGTTTCTGCCTATAGAAAGGGAGGAGCAAAATGGAGTTGTGGTCAGATTTGCCTAAGGGAGGGCGGGGGAGGGCATTGTATGCATCGCAGAAGTTAGAATAGCAGTGATCCAGAGTTTTGCCATCTCGAGTAATACATTCAATATGCTGATAGAATTTGGGTAACCTTGTTCTCACTCACAAACTTTTACATATGCACAATCGAGAGCATCCTGTCGGGCTGTATCACCGCCTGGTACGGCAACTGCTCCGCCCATAACCGTAAGGCTCTCCAGAGGGTAGTGAGGTCTGCACAACGCATCACTGGGGGCAAACTACCTGCCCTTCAGAACACCTACACCACCCGATGTCACAAGAAGGCCAAAAAGATCATCAAGGACAACAACCAGCCGAGCGACTGCCTGTTCACCGCGCTATCATCCAGAAGGTGAGGTCAGTACAGGTGCATCAAAGCTGGGACTGAGAGACTGAAAAACAGCTTCTACCTCAAGGTCATCAGACTGTTAAACAGCCATCACTAACATTGAGTGGCTGCTGCCAACATACTGACTCATCTCTAGCCACTTTAATAATGAAAAAAATGTATCACTAGCCACATAACTTAACTTGTTATGGATAGGGGGCAGTATTTTCACGGCCGGATAAAAAACGTACCCGATTTAATCTGATTATTACTCCTGCCCAGAAACTAGAATATGCATATAATTATTAGCTTTGGATAGAAAACACTCCAAAGTGTCTAAAACTGTTTGAATGGTGTCTGTGAGTATAACAGAACTCATTTGGCAGGCAAAAAACCTGAGAAGATTCCAAACAGGAAGCGCCCTCTCTGACCATTTTTTGGCCTTCTTGATCATCTCTATCCAAAACAGGGGATCTCTGCTGTAATGTGACATTTTCTAACGCTCCCATAGGCTCTCAGAAGGCGCCAGAACATTGAATGATGACTTTGCAGGTCATGGCTGAAAAACAGTAGCGCATTTGGATAGTGGTCGATCTGAGAACAATGAGACTGGCGCGCGTGTGCACGAGAAGAGTCCATTTTACTTTCTCTGTCTTTGAACGAAAACAACGACTCCAGGTCGGAATATTATCGCTTTTTTACGAGAAAAATCGCATAAAAATTGATTTTAAACAGCTTTTGACATGCTTCGAAGTACGGTAATGGAATATTTTGAATTTTTTTGTCACGAAACGCGCCGGGCGCGGCACCCTTCGTTACCCTTCGGATAGCGTCTTGAACGCACAACAAACGGCGAGTTGAGTTGATGCCAAAGAGCTCCATTTTGGTCTCATCTGACCACAACACTTTCACCCAGTTGTCCTCTGAATCATTCAGATGTTCATTGGCAAACTTTAGACGGGCATGTATATGTGCTTTCTTGAGCAGGGGGACCTTGCGGGCGCTGCAGGATTTCAGTCCTTCACGGCGTAGTGTGTTACCAATTGTTTTCTTGGTGACTATGGTCCCAGCTGCCTTGCGATCATTGACAAGATCCTCCCGTGTAGTTCTGGGCTGATTCCTCACCGTTCTCATGATCATTGCAACTCCACGAGGTGAGATCTTGCATGGAGCCCCAGGCCGCGGGAGATTGACAGTTCTTTTGTGTTTCTTTCATTTGCGAATAATCGCACCAACTGTTGTCACCTTCTCACCAAGCTGCTTGGCGATGGTCTTGTAGCCCATTCCAGCCTTGTGTAGGTCTACAATCTTGTCCCTGACATCCTTGGAGAGCTCTTTGGTCTTGGCCATGGTGGAGAGTTTGGAATCTGATTGATTGATTGCTTCTGTGGACAGGTGTCTTTTATACAGGTAACAAACTGAGATTAGGAGCACTCCCTTTAAGAGTGTGCTCCTAATCTTAGCTCGTTACCTGTATAAAAGACACCTGGGAGCCAGAAATCTTTCTGATTGAGAGGGGGTCAAATACTTATTTCCCTCATTAAAATGCAAATCAATTTATAACATTTTTGACATGGATTTTTGTTGTTGTTATTCTGTCTCTCACTGTTCAAATAAACCTACCATTAAAATTATAGACTGTTCCTTTCTTTGTCAGTGGGCAAACGTACAAAATCAGCAGGGGATCAAATACTTTTTTCCCTCACTGTAGGTCTCTGTCTATGTCATGTTGATCTAGCACGGATCTAGCGTGTGTTTGCAGTATAGGTCTTTATGTTTGGTTTCAGGTTTGTAGCCCACGGGCCTACACTTTCCCCTTAATGTGTTGTGCTGTTTCCTCTCTCCTCGCTATCCCTCTCTCCTCTCTATTAATTATATTAGAACGTATGGAACACCATATAACACTGGCGGCTTTTTTATGGTCGTGTCCTGCCTGGCCGTGGAACCTCCTGTCCACAGGTCCACAGGCCGATTTCTGCTGCACCATTCACAGCTATATGGTTGCATAAGAGTAGACTTGGAACTAAAGTGAACCCAAAAGCAGCTTGTCGAACTGCCTCGCCATCGCCAGCAATCATGGTTTGGTGTCAGATAGTAATCAGAGACAACATATTTCCTAAAGTTTGTAAGCATAGCCATTCATGTTTGGCACTGTAAAGTTGGCTTACATGCAAAATCGTAGCTTACTTCAGAAGTGGTGTTTTGCATTTTATCAACTGAGTCTTCAGTGATTCATAAAATTGAATATTTCATCCATGCTTTATGAACTCAGTAGACCTTCTGCCTTTAAATCTCATCACTCTAGGCATTTTCATTTAATTTGAATTTCATCTCATCATAAACAAAATGTCTTCTGCTCTGGATTTCTGACCTCTGCCTGCCCTTGACCTGTCGTTTGCCTGCTCCCCTGTTTTTGTAATAAACTTTTGTTACTTCAAAACTGTTTGCATCTGGGTTGCTACAAGCAACATAACTGAAGCTGATAGCCACAGTTCTTAATTGATATACTGTACTGCGAAATTCTCTAAGACGACGTAGGATGCGGTTTATGGAAAATAAATGAACATTCAATTTTCTGGCCATTGCTCTGGTGGACATTCCTGCAGTCAGCATGCCAGATGCATGCTCCCTCAAAACTTGAGATATCTGTGACAAAACTGCACATTTTAGTGTGGCTTTTCATTTTTCCCAGCATAAGGTGCACCTGTGTAATGATCATGCTGTATAATCAGCTTCTTGATATGCCACACCTGTCAGGTAGATGGATTATCTTGGCAAAGAAGAAATGCTCACTAACAGGGATGTAAACAAATGTGTGCACAAAATTCATCACTCCTCTTCAGCCTTCGTCAAAAACCTGTTTCACTTCTCTTTTATCTCATGTAATATAAAGGTGTCATCTTTCACCTTAACGCTACACAGGTCTCTTGTCCAGAACTGGAACTGCACCACAGCAGCCACACTAAGTATAATTCAACCCTCACTTGACAGCAACTAGGTCACTGGTCATGGTCTGTCTATACCTGCAGCGATGGTTGCTGCAGCGATAGTTGCAGCGATAGTTGTCCTTCTGGAAGGTTCTCCCATCTCCACAGAGGAACTCTGGAGCTCTGTCAACATGACCATCGGGCTATTGGTCACCTCCCTGACCAAGGCCCTTCTTCCCTGATTGCTCAGTTTGGCTGGACGGGCAGGTCTTGGAAGATTCTTGGTGGTTCCAAACTTCTTCCATTTAAGAATGATGGAGGCCACTGTGTTCCTGGGGACCTTCAGTGCTGCAGAAATGTTTTGGTACCCTTCCCCAGATCTGTGCATTGACACAATCCTGTCTCGGAGCACTACAGACATTTCCTTCGACCTCATTGCTTGGCTTTTGCTCTGACATGCACCTTATAGACAGGTGTGTGCCTTTCCAAATCATGACCAATCAATTGAATGTACTACAGATGGACTCCAATAAAGTTGATCAATGGAAACATGATGCAAATGAGCTCAATTTCAAGTCTCATCGTAAAGGGTAGATTTATTTATTTTTTATTTAACCCTTATTTTACCAGGTAAGTTGACTGAGAACACATTCTCATTTACAGCAGCGACCTGGGGAATAGTTACAGGGGAGAGGAGGGACATGAATGAACCAATTGTAAGGTATTTCCGTTTTTTAATACATTTGCAAAGAATTATAAAAACTTGTTTTTGCTTTGTCATTATGGGGTATTGTGTGCAGATTGATGAGAGAAAAAAGGATATAATCAATTTTAGAATAAGTTGGTCTGAATACTTTCAGAATGCACTGTATGTACCAGAAGGTACAAATGTTCATTGCATGCACTTGGGATGGGGGCTACATAGAGATTCTATTTCTATGGAGTCATATGAGTCATATGAGTCCGAAATATCACATGAGTAATGAAGAGAGTGTGAAGTGGTCAGATGACGCAGATGCTAAGCTACAGGACTGTTTTGCTAGCACAGACTGGAATATGTTCCAGGGTTCTTCTGATGGCATTGAGGAGTACACCACATCAGTCCCTGGCTTCATCAATAAGTGCATCGATGACGTTGTCCCCACAGTGACTGTACGTACTTACCCCAACCAGAAGCCATGGATTACAGGCAGCATCCACACTGAGCTAAAGGCTAGAGCTGCGCACTAACCCGGCCGCTTATAAGAAATCTCACTATGCCCTCCGACGAACCATCAAAGAGGCAAAGCATTAATACAGGACTAAGATTGAATCCTATTACACTGGCTCTGACGCTCATCGGATGTGGCAGGGCTTGCAAACTATTACGGACTACAAAGGGAAGCACAGCCACGAGCTTCCCTGTAACACAAACTTACCCGATGAACTAAATGAATTATATGCGTGCTTCGAGGCAAGCAACACTGAAGAATGCATGAGAACACCAGCTGTTCCGGATGACTGTGTGATCACGCTCTCTGTAGTCAATGTAGATAATAAACAGAGAGTAGCAGCAACATTAAAGGGGGGGGGCAATGCAAATAGTCTGGGTAGCCATTTGATTAGATGTTTAGGAGTCTTATGGCTTGTTGGTAGAAGCTGTTTAGAAGCCTCTTGGACCTAGACTTGGCGCTCCGGTACCGCTTGCCATGCGGTAGCAGAGAGAACAGTCTATGACTAGGGTTGCTGGAGTCTTTGACAATTTTTAGGGCCTTCCTCTGACACCGCCTGGTATAGAGTTCCTGGATGGTAGGAAGCTTGGCCCCAGTGATGTACTGGGCCGCACTACCCTCTGTAGTGCCTGGAAGCGATAGATGGAGGAATGAAACTCCCTGCCAGATGCAGCATGACATGTGCAAACTTCTAGCACTGCAGGCGCTGAACATGTGAGGGAGGTTCCAATTATTTTCGGCAGTAGCCTAGAGGTTAGAGAGGCAGACCAGCAGTCGGAATTTAACTGGCAGCTGGAAGGCTGCTAGTCTCTTATCCAATGTACCATCTCCGCCATTGTGCCCTTAAGCAAGGCACTTAACCCCCTACAATTGCTCTCCATCTAGGGGTGCTGCAGTGCTGCTGACCCTGTGCCTCTTAAAGTGTGTTTGCATGTGTGTATGTGTGTGAGTGTGCGTGTGTGTGTGTGTTTGTGTGTGTATCTGGGGGTGTTGGGAAAGGCAGAAGACAATTTTCCGTAGTAACCAATGGACAACAAACTTGTATTCTATGCTATTCTATTCTATCAAGTTGTTGCTTTTACCGTCTTCCTTCACTGATAAAATCAATATTTTAGAATCTACCCTACTTAGTCTCACACCGTCTTTCTTTTCAGTGCACAGAAACATCCATACTAAAGGCTAAATCACAGCATCAATAGCTTTTGTCTGCTCTACACCAGGAGAAGAGAGACTGTGCAGAATAACCTAGCTGAAAGTAAGGCAGTACGATCAAAATAATACATGTGTCTCCTACTGGTAACAGTGGCGTGTATTCATGGATGCCAATGGAAGCCAGGCTTCCCCAGAAATGTGTAATTATTCTTAATTTTAAATAAAATAATGCATATTTGGCCTCTGTGTTTCATAATTGTCCTTCAATTTGCAAGTGGTTGAATGTATCTCACCGGAGAAAGCATCAAAGTGAGCAAAACAGCGCCCCTCTGTTTCCGTATTTAGAGCCCATCTAACTGATTCTGTCTGGTCAGAAAGAATATGAGATTGTTGCCAACCGTAGCATTGAATTAAATAGCAATGGAAGCAAGAGAGCATTTGGCCTATTTTTTTTTATATAAAGGAATAGCCAATCAGTGTTGAGCTAAACTGAGTGAGCTCAACCGTGAATGGTCCTGGCACACCAAAAACAAAGTTTGGATTTGGCTTCACACCAATCACATCAAAAGCAAAACGTAATTGACAGAAAAAAATGTAATTGTTGCATCTCGTTGTGTCGTTATCCTCCGGTGGCTAGCTAGCTAAAATTGTTCCTTTCCTAAATTAGCCATGGATGGAGACACACACACACACACAGACAGAGCGAGATAGAGTACCATGGACAGCCACATGATATTTAGCTTACGTTGATAGGACTAAATAGTTTTTGGTATCTTTAAGTTGTCACTGTATTAGACTAAGCATACTGTATGTTCAGTCAGTAGCATACACCTGCAGCCAGGTGGTTTATTTGGCATGGGGCCTTGTGACACTGACAGAGCTGGTCTGTGCTAAATGGATAACACTAGCCCACTGTTTGTGACAAACAAATTGATATTTTTCGCTTTATAAATAAAATACATTAATATTGTGTGTCCATACAGTATGTTGACGGCATAACACACCATAATGTACACTACCGTTCAAAAGTTTGGGGTCACTTAGAAATTGGGGTCACAGCGCAAACTGGCTCTAACCAGAATAGAAAGAGGAGTGGGAGGCCCCGGTGCACAACTGAGCAAGAGGACAAGTATATTAGTGTCTAGTTTGAGAGACAGGCGCCTCACAAGTCCTCAACTGGCAACTTCCTTAAATAGTACCCGCAAAACACCAGTCTCAATGTCAACAGTGAAGAGGCGACTCCGGGATGCTGCCCCCCTCCACCCTCTGAGGATATGCATAACTTAATATTATGTCTCCAGAGAAACCTGTATTGACATTTTTGGATTTGCCCTAGAATAACTACTTTTTGGAGAATAACACACCAATACAGATCTCTATGTATGTTCAGATGGTGTCTGAATTCTGTATTGCAGTTCTATCAAGTATACCATTGGCAGACTGTCTACTATTGGCAGATTTTTATATGCAAAAACATAGAATTAATTTGGGTTTCGCAGACAGTAATACGATACGTGGTATTGAAGAGTACAATCTTAGGCAAATACATGGGCTATATTTCGGCAGACGATCTGTCTATCTGGTCAAAATCACTGATACAGGTCCCTCTCCACCATATGGGGGTATGGATAAATTGGAATTATGTCTCCTAGATACAAGTACAGGTCCTTTTTTTATCAAATTTCTATAAGCAGACTTACTGTTGGTGTTTTTGGCTGGGGTTAAAATGACCCAAGTCGGTCATATGAGGGTTAAGGCTCCTGCAGCGTCAACATATTTTCCTCTCTCCCACAGCCCCTCTATACTGCTTTGGTACTATAGCTCAGTTGTTGGCTCTTGGCAATTACACTTATGTCACGACTTCCGCCGAAGTCGGTTCCTCTCCTTGTTCGGGCAGCGGTCGGCGTCGCCGGTCTACTAGCCATCGCCGATCCTCTTTTCATTTTCCATTTGTTTTGTCTTTGATTCTACACACCTGTTTTTCATTCCCCAATTATTGTTCATGTATTTAACGCTCTGTTTCCCCCATGGTGTTGTGCGGGATTGTTTATTGTCATGTTTCGATATTGTTGGTGCTTTGTCTTGCCCGTGCGTAAAGTTGATATTCGTGTGTTGTGTTTGGGCAAGTGTATTGTTTTACCTTGCACCATTTATTTTATATTGAGTAAAGTTACGTTGCTCCCAATTCTCTGCTCTCCTGCGCCTGTGTCACAACGTCCACAGAAGGTGGCGCCTCTCCCCGGTCAGGCGGTGCTCGGCGGTCGTCGCCGGCCTAGTAGCTGCCACCGATCTATGTTTCTGTGTCTTTTGGTTATGTCTGTTTAGGTCTGCACCTGTTCTGTGTTAGTTCATTAATGGGGTATTTAGTGTGTCTGTTTTTTTGGGGATTTGTGCGGGATTGTTTATTGTCATGCCTTTTGGGCACGAAGGGGAATATTGTGGTTCCTTATTTACACTGCGTGTTTTAGGCATTAGTGTTGCCGGGCTGCGTCCCGTCCCTCAGTACTTTTGGAGCTGTTCCCCATTTGTGTATATTGTGCACCCTGCCTTGTTGCAGCAATTTTTCAAGGATTTATTAAATGTGTGTTTCACGGACCTCAGTCTCCTGCGCCTGACTTCACCCCTCCTGCTATTGAAGTGTATCGTGACAGCCTGACTGCATGCACCATTCTGACAACTTATTGCGATAGGCAGAACAACCCAATCATAACACTGCAAGGGTTTCAAGGAATCATCCTCTTATTTATTCCCAGAAAGAGTTTGAATAGACAGGCAGTGTCTATCCCAATTGTTTTTGTTAAGTGAGGAGATTTATAATTTAGGGCAATGACGCACTTAGAGACCTGCATTTTGAGTGCACCCCACTGTTTTTGCACTTTTCATTCAGTTGGAGTAACTCAATTTCCAGGTAAATCACTCAAGAGGGACTTCAAAATTGGACGTTTATCCATGTCCTGAGGACATCGGGAAATGCCTTCAAATCAAATTATATTGGTCACATACACATGGTTAGCAGATGTTAATGCGAGTGTAGCGAATTTCTTGTGCTTCTGGTTCCGACAGTGCAGTAATATCTAACAAGTAATCTAACAATTCCCCAACAACTACCTAGTACACACAAATCTAAAAGGGGTGAATGAGAATATGTACATATAAATATATGGATGAGCGATGGCCGAGCGGCATAGGCAAGGTGCAATAGATGGTATAAAATACAGTATATACATATGATATGAGTAATGTAAGATATGTAAACATTATTAAAGTGGTGTTATTTAAAGTGGCATTGTTTAAAGTGACTAGTGATCCATTTGTTAAAGTGGCCAGTGATTGGGTATCCATGTCGGCAGCAGCCTCTCTGAGTTAGTGATTGCTGTTTAGCAGTCTGATGGCCTTGAGATAGAAGCTGTTCTTCAGTCTCTCAGTCCCAGCTTTGATGCATCTGTACTGACCTCGCCTTCTGGATGGTAGCGGTGTGAACAGGCCGTGGCTCGGGTGGTTGTTGTCATTGAACTTTTTTGCCTTCCTGTGACATTGGGTGCTATAGGTGTCATGGAGGGCAGGTAGTTTGCCCCCAGTGATGCGTTGTGCAGACTGCACCACCATCTGGAGTGCCTTGCGGTTGAGGGCGGAGCAGTTCCCGTACCAGGCTGTGATACAGCCAGACAGGATGCTCTCGATTGTGGATCTGTAAAAGTTAGTCAGGGTTGTGGGTGACAAGCCACATTTCTTCAGCCTCTTGAGGTTGAAAAGGTGCTGTTGCACCTTCTTCACCACACTGTCTGTGTGGGTGGACCATTTCAGTTTGTCGTTGATGTGTACGCCGAGGAATTTAAAACGTTCTGCTTTCTCCACTGCTGTCACTTCAATGTGGATAGGGGGGTGCTCCCTCTGATCATGTCCTTTGTTTTGTTGACATTGAGTGTTTTCCTGACACCACACTCCGAGTGCCCTCACCTCCTCCCTGTAGGCTGTCTCGTCATTGTTGGTAATCAAGCCTAGTACTGTTGTGTCGTCTGCAAACTTGATGATTGAGTTGGAGGTGTGCATAGCCACGCAGTCATGGGTGAACAGGGAGTACAGGAGGGGGCTGAGCACGCACCCTTGTGGGGCCCCAGTGTTGAAGGTCAGCGCGTTGGAGATGTTGTTTCCTACCTTCACCACCGGGGGCGGCCCGTCAGAAAGTCCAGGACCCAATTGCACAGGGCGAGGTTGAGGCCCAGGGCCTCCAGCTTGATGATGAGCTTGTAGGGCACTATGGTGTTGAATGCTGAGCTGTAGTCAATGAACAGCACAACCATCCACTAGGGGCAACAGTGAGCGCTATTACCATCAAGTAGGCTTGGATTTTGCTAGAGTATTGTGGACGGGGTTTGTATGATGGGCATAATCCCACAACTCTGGATCAGAAAGTTGCATGTTTGATTCCAGTGGTGGACACTTCTAATTTTTTGGTTGGGTTTAACCCTATCCCAAACCTTATCCCTTAATTTAACCATTTGGAATGAGTGCCTAAACTTAATGTTTTAACCCTATCCAAAACCCTAACCCTTAACCTTCTAAGTGTTAAGTTTGGAAATTTGACATTTGGAGAAACAGAACAATACTGAGCAGGAGAAATCAACCCAGAGCATCAAAAACACACAAATTTGATGTTTGGAGAAACGTCTAATTCTGCAATGAGACTGTGAGAGCTTGTTGCAATTTCTCTGTGTCGTGTTGGCCTTCTAAAATGTCTTCATTCTCTCTTTTCTCTGCCGGCACACTAATTTGCATGTTGCCTTTGCAGAAACTACTGTTAGTGTTGCACACTTTAAAACTGTTCAATGGACAAATAACAGTGAGTCACTTGTTTTTTGTTTGGTTATTGTCTAGTAGTGATTGAGTTGTTTTGCATATGATCACGTAGATAAGAAATCACTATGGATTGATTAAAGGATTACAGAGAGTAAACCCTCAAAATGATTTGTACAAAATCATGTGGCATGTGCGTAAGTACATGCGTGATCAGTTGCCTATTTAAGTTCCATTCTGAGTCAGTGTGTGTGTTTCCTCAAGCTGTTGAGGTGTCGGAGACGGATACACACCCCCATTGACACTGGCAGTAGCATGAATTAATCAGAGTGTGTGATGATGCCGTGTGCGTGGCATGTGTATGTGTGTGCAGCGGGAGCTGGTCATGGATGGATTGGCACTCCCTCCAGAACCGAACAGGAACGTAGGATGATCTGAGCTGGTGACCATTTCCAGGCCTGCAGCCTTGTGCCAAGTTAATAGCTGCCTTCAATCTCTATCCATACGTTCTCTGTGCTCCAAAGGCGGAGTGTGAAAAAATTGCTTGGGCGCTGGGCCCAAGAGAAAATAAACCACCTACAATCATTATAGAGCCTAAAATAGCCCCAAATTGGGAAGAGCGACAGCATGTCAGAGCATGATGGAGTTATAACACGTGTCTGAATCATCAACACTTTCAATGTGTTTACCAGGGTGGTTAGTCTGCCTAGCAACAGACAATCACAATCAGGCTGCAGATGGACACCACCACTGTCCACTGGTCCCATTGGGAGTCAATGATCAGGCTATATTCTGCATCCTGCTTAGAGAGTTTTGTGGTTTCAATGAAATAGCATACAGAAACTTCCAGGATGGTGATGATTCACCTGTGTTCTGCAGAAACAAAAGCATTGAAATGTGATCTAAGTTTTTTTCGAATAGACTGCTACTGTGACATCACAGGAGGCTGCTGAGGGGAAGACGGCTCATAATAATGTCCGGAACGGCGAGAATGGAATGGCATCAAACACCATGCGTTTGATGTATTTGATACCGTTCCACTGATTCTGCTCCAGCCATTAACATGAACCCGTCCTCCCCAATTAAGGTGCCTCCAACCTCCTGTGTGTGACGTGACTATAATGAGAATTTCCCTGCCTAGTAATTTTCTCTGTTCTACTGAAACTGCTGCTAATCCTTTAGTAGGACAGTCTTAATAGTGGAGTTTCAGTTGTAAAATTAAGCATTTTGACATACACTCTAAGAAGGGAGTATGTTTATGTTCTAAATATTTAGACACAAGTATGAAATGCTATGACAAAACACGTCTATTTTGGGCCTGTTTCCCTCCAAACAATGTCTGGTAGAAGCTTCAATCCTGTAAAACACATTTTTAAACCTCACCCCTCCTTCCACCTCCCAATAAGGACATTTTGAAGTATTTGCTCCATGTGTGAGTCACAATTCCTCCAACTAATATAAAAAAACCTCCTGATATTTTTAGCATGCATCTTTCTTTATGCCTCGGGGCTTGGTGATTAAAATGTTGCGCTGTTTTAGTCTACCCAGACAAGTCAAAATTCGAAAGCCTAATACATTCACATTTCCACCCAAGCTGCATACCAATCACATCTATAACGAGCGTATGCGTCAGCGAGTGATGTCAATGTCTGTATGCTTTCGGCATTGTATGGATTGATTGGAATGTTGTTTTCTGTTTTTGCGCTAAGCTTGTATTATTTATGCCACCAGTCTATGCCTGCTTACGTATAGACATTAATGACTCATGTTAGGAACCCCTCGCAAATGTGCTGTGTTTACTCACCAACCTCTTGGATAAATGAAAGTGTTGTTATTATATGCATAATCTAGTACCTTACATTCTGACCCAATTACCTATAATTAGTTGTTGGAAAGGTAGGTCAGTGCCATGGATACACCTACGCAACATCCAGAGCCATGGAAGCACCAACGCAAAAAGATCACATTCAAATACAATGTCATTGCAAACGGCCTTGGAAGCGCTGGTTCTTCCATGGCCGTGGATGTTGCGTAGGTGTATCCATGGCACTGACCTACCTTTCCAAAAACCTTCAATGCAACTGGCTTGTTGTCGGTTGGTCTTTCGGATAGTGCTGTTGTGTTGTGGTCGCTCAGATAATCTGCCTGTGTTGTGTTGCTGTAACTATATGTGATTGTGTTGTGAATGCTCGGTGTCAGTGTTACAGAAATGTATTACAATAGGGACCCATGTTATTTCTGAGTGGTGACAAAGGCCAAGCACTGAGCAAACAGTCGTGTCAGACCTCTCAGATACTATAACCCAATTTAAGGGGATGCTGATGGAGGATGAATGGACACTGTGTGTGTGTTTGTGTGTACAACTGGACATTTTCCACAACAGACACACTGTAAAAAAGATACCTTAACCAATTGCTTAATCGGTTTTATTCTGTGAGTTGAGTGGACTTCAAATAGACAAGAACTTGAGCTAATATGTTAAAGTTTGTTCACTCAACAAACTCTGCTCGAAGTGAGCTGAATTTTAAAAACCTTGTTGAGTAAAATTACAAATTCATGTTTGCTTTTGGAAAGCAGCACTGTATGTTGGTTCAGCTGAATGCCCAAATGTTGAGCAAACTCAATCCTATATGTATTCTTTGTAGTTGTTAACATACCGTCAGAGTCTGGCACTAAGACAGCATTGAATGAGCTGTATTCCGCCATAAGCAAAACAAGAAAACACTCACCCAGAGGCAGCGCTCCTAGTAGCCGGAGACTTTAATGCAGGGAAACTTAAATCCGTTTTACCAAATTTCCATCAGCATGTTAAATGTGCAACCAGAGGAAAAGGAACTCTGGACCACCTATACTCCACCCACAGAGACGCATACAAAGCTCTCCCTCCATTTGGCAAATCTGACCACAATTCTATCCTCCTGATTCCTGTTGACAAGCAAAAATTAAAGCAGGAAGCATATGCTAAGCTACAGGACTGTTTTGCTAGCACAGACTGGAATATGTTCCGGGATTCCTCCGATGGCATTGAGGAGTACACCACATCAGTCATTGGCTTCATCCATAAGTGTATCGATGATGTCGTCCCCACAGTGACCGTACGTACATACCCCAATCAGAAGCCATGGATTACAGGCAGCATCCGCACTGAGCTAAAGGCTAGAGCTGTCGCTTTGAAGGAGCGGGACTCTAACCTGGAAGCTTATAAGAAATCTCGCTCTGCCCTCCGATGAACCATCAAACAGGCAAAGCATCAACACAGGACTAAGATCGATTCGTACTACATTGGCTCTGACGCTCGCCGGATGTGGCAGGGCTTGCAAACCATTACAGACTACAAAGGGAAGCACAGCCGAGAGCTGCCCAGTGACATGAGCCTACCAGACGAGCAAAACTACTTCTATGCTCGCTTCGAGGCAAATAACACTGAAACATGCATGAGAGCATCAGCTATTCCGGAAGACTGATCACGCTTTCCGCAGCCGATGTGAGTAAGACCTTTAAACAGGTCAACATTCACAAGGCCATAGGGCCAGACGGATTACCAGGACGTGTACTGCGAGCATGCGCAGACCAACTGGCAAGTGTCTTCACTGACATTTTCAACCTTTCCCTGTCTGAGTCTGTAATACCAACATGTTTTAAGCAGACCACCATAGTCTCTGTGCCCAAGAACACTAAGGTAACCTGCCTAAATGACTACCGACCCGTAGCACTCACCTCTGTAGCCATGAAGTGCTTTGAAAGGCTAGTCATGGCTCACATCAACACCATCATCACAGAAACCCTAGACCCACTCCAATTTACATACCGCCCCAACAGATCCACAGATGATGCAATCTCTATTGCACTCCACACTGCCCTTTCCCACCTGGACAAAAGGAATACCTATGTGAGAATGCTATTCATTGACTACAGCTCAGCGTTCAACACCATAGTGCCCTCAAAGCTCATCAATAAGCTAAGGACCCTGGGACTAATCCTGGACTTCCTGACAGGCCGCCCCAGGTGGTAAGGGTAGGTAACAGCACATCCGCCACACTGATCCTCAACACAAGGGCCCCTCAGGGGTGCATGCTCAGTCCCCTCCTCTACTCCCTGTTTACTCATGACTGCATGGCCAGGCACGACTCCAACACTGTCATTAAAATTGCCGATGACACAACAGTGGTAGGCCTGATCACCGACAACGACGAGACAGTCTATAGGGAGGAGGTCAGAGACCTGGCCTTGTGGTGCCAGGACAACAATCTCTCTCTCAACGTGATCAAGATAAAGGTGATGATTGTGGACTACAGGAAAAAGAGGACCAAACAAGCCCCCATTCTCATCGACGGGGCTGTAGTGGATCAGGTTGAGAGCTTCAAGTTCCTTGGGGTCCACATCACCAACAAACTAACATGGTCCAAGCACACCAAGACAGTCATGAAGAGGGCACGATAAAAACCTATTCCCCCTCAGGAGACTGAAAAGATTTGGCATGGGTCCTCAGATCCTCAAAAAGTTCTACAGCTGCGTCATTGATAGCATCATGATTGGTTGCATCACTGCCTGGTATGGCAACTGCTCGGCCTCCGACCGCAAGGCACCACAGAGGGTAGTGCGAACTGCCCAGTACATCACTGGGGCCAAGCTTCCTGCCATCCAGGACCTCTATGCCAGGCGGTATCAGAGGAAGGCCCCAAAAATTGTCAAACTCCAGCCACCCTAGTCATATACTGTTCTCTCTGCTACAGCCTGGCAAGCGGTTCCAGAGCGCCAAGTCTAGGTCCAAGAGGCTTCTAAACAACTTCTACCCCCAAGCCATAAGACTCCTGAAGATCTAGTCAAATGGCTACCCAGACTATTTACAGTGCCCCCCCCTCCCCCCCCGCCCACCCTTCTTTACACCACTGCTACTCTCTTGTCATCTATGCATAGTCACTTTGATAACTTAACCTACATGTACAGGTACATACTACCTCAACTAACCGCTGCTGCTGCACATTGACTCTGTATCGGTACCCCCTGTACATAGTCTCGCTATTGTTATTTTACTGCGGCTCTTTAATTACTTGTTACTTTTATATCTTACTCTTATCCCCCAAAAATGTAAACTGCATTGTTGGTTAGGGGCTCATAAGTAAGCATTTCACTGTAAGGTGTACACCTGAGAATCCATAATAAACAGTTGTATTTGTTATATTCGCTATGTAGCCCTTATTGTTGTGTGTTCATTTTAACTCACTTTATATGTCCTACAGGAGCCACCGTACCTGCCTGCTCTAAACAGTTGTTCTCTCTCATTCACTCCTGTGCATTTTAATGCCAGCATGTATACACAAAAAAAACGCTTTTCGTTTGAATTGGCCTTTACAATTGTATGTTGAATCAACAAACTCGGCTCAAAGTGAGCTGCATTTGAACATGCTTATTGAGTAAAATTACAAATGTATGTTTTCTCAAAACCACACCCATCACGATCATATTTCCTAGCATGCTCTACTGCAGGTTGATTTTCAGAATTGTTTGTTTCAATACCTGTGTTTTATGCATGTACATTGATTAATCAACCAATCTTATGCTACACAAACATAAATAACATACCTTTTTCTAAACTAATCCAATCTGTTAATGTTTGGACTTTTTGTTCCAGTGTATAGTTTTGATTTAGGTAGTCTCAATAATAAATCTTCCCTATCCAACAATAATTTTCAATGCTGGTTGGAAGTGATTAAAAGTTCACATTTTTTAGATATCCTCACTCTGGCTAGATTCCAGTAGGAATTACGGGTGTGTCATCCACCGTAGAGGAAATGTCCTCTCCTTTCAGACTGACTTCACAGTATCACCAAATGGAAAAATATACTAGCTCTTTCTACTTTGTTTTTATGTGATTTTTTTTTCATTGGTCCGTCTTCCTAAATATCTACCCTCCTGTTAGGTCTGCTAATTTGAAGTGAAAACCGTAAGGAGTATAGATATCCAGAAAAAGAGAACAGTATTGTAAATAAACGGAAAAAGTACAATAATGATGCTTATACTGTATGCTAGATAAAGACTGCGCACATATTGCCCACACAAACGCCCCTTATTTACATATAATTTATATGTTTGGTTGTAGGCCCCCCTCTTTCAAAAAAATGTCTGTGTACTCTGTAGGTTTTCACAAGTCTGTCAATAGGGAAAGCTTTGGGACACAACACTGAGAGTCTGTGTAATGGTTGGACTCCCTGAGTTGTGCATGGATCTGGTGGGTGGCAACGGAAAATAACCTTACTCCAATATGGCGGCTTCACAAAAAAAATGTTTCCCGTCAACAAGGATATATGTATAAACTCTAGGAACTCTACTTACCAGACATAAAGTGAAATGTGTCCCTCGCTATCAAATAAACATCTGAATCCAACTTTTGTCCGAAACACCATATTTCTGCTGTGTAGACAGTGCTAGATTTCGTGTGAAATGGCAGCCCGCTGTCTAACTCAGCAGGAATAATTAATTAATTTTAGAATAAAATAACGTAACGTAACAAAATGTGGAAAAAGTCAAGGGGTCTGAATATTTTCCCAAAGCACTGTACATCGCATATCTGTGTTTTCTCAGCGCATTCAAGATATGAAGCTATATTGATTCTACAAATGCTTCTCTTGGCTGAGGTGCATATGCGGATCTATATATACTTTTCGATATGCTGAAAATAGGGAGGATTTCTGATGCATTTCTGAGTTTTCAGCACATGCTCAGTAATTTGACAGATATGAAATCCATATTTTTCTTTCATGCACCAGATATAATATATATGTGAGTGGGTGCACACGCATCAGGTTCGTGTCTTCAATTTATCTCACCTCAGATATCTCCCAGGGCTCATACAGTAGCAGTGAGATTTTTGAGGTCCGGATTGGATGCACGTAGAAACTTTCCCATTACGGAGAATATTGTTGCTGCATATATGAAATTAAGGACATGCATATCTGGAACATGTCTGGTCCTTATATATAATAAAATATCTGATATCCGGAAATATATAAATATATCCAATAACCTAAAACACAAGTCCAATCTACACTGGAGTTGCTTACCAAGAAGACAGTGAATGTTGTGGCGGAGTTACAGTTTTGACTTAAATCTACTTGAAAATCTATGGCAAGACCTTAAGATGGTTGTCTAGCAATGATCTAGAGGCGAAAGAAACGCACACCTATTTAGGCGAGGTGCTGGCTAGCGGAGTGGAACACTTAAAAAAATAAAGGAGAGCCGCACACTGTAGGAGCTCAGATGCAAAAATATTTATGTCCAACGTTTCGACAGACAAGCTGTCTTCATCAGGGTATAATGACAAACACTGCGGGATGACTCATTTATATAGTGTCAAAAGACACACAGGTGTCTGTAATCATGGCTGGGTGAGGCCTGATATCATTGGTTAATTCTCATATATATTAAAATAGCATACAAAAAACATAAATGGATAGTGTACGATCATAGATACAATTTGGCTACATAAGCATACAAACATTTACAATAGCAAAATCACAATAATGGCTTCAGATCAAAGTCTACGTTGAGACCGAAGGGAGCAAGTTAAATTCAATTAAAGATCCAGGCAGCCTCTCGTTTTAACAATAAATTGTCGAGGTCACCCCCTCTCCTAGGGAGGGTGACATGTTCGATGCCGATATAACGTAGAGACGAAATCGAGTGGTTTTCTTTCAAAAAGTGGGCCGCAACTGGGTAAGTCGAGTTTTTGCACCTAATGGTGCTACAATGCTCTGAGATACGTACTTTTAATTCACGCTTTGTTTTACCCACATCATTTTTACCACAAGGACAAATTATAAGATAAGTAACTGCTTTAGTGGAGACACGTGATAACACCTTTGATTGGGATCTGTTTCCCTGTTTGGGGGTGTTTGAAGGATTTACATTTGTAAGTGCCTTTGCATTGAGCACAGCCATTACATTTGTAGTTTCCATCCAGTAGGTGCGCAAATAGACGTTGTACTCATAAGGTCTTCAATACTTACCTTTGGGCTAAAGGGGAATACTATATCATTACATTTTATTATTTTGTATTTACTAATTAAGTATGTAGTACCTACTTGCTTGGTTTATAGGAAGTACGTTTGGTACTAAATTGTTACCATGTATTTACTTTTTGCTCCTAGGTATTTACCTTGTTAATATCTAGTAATTACCAGGCTGTAAAATGAAGGGTTACCTCTAAATCCAAAGACTCACGCACTTTACAACACACAACTGCTGGCATTCCACCACTGTACTATTCTATCTATGTATTACCAAGTATGTTTACATAACAGTTCAACACTTTCCATGACTACACAGTACTTCATTTGGATCCCAATGAGGACAAATATTCCATTTGGTGATACTGTTTCTTTTTATGCAAGTTTTTCCATGGTCCGTCTTCCTGGATATTTAAAAGAGAACAGTTTAGAAAATGAACGTAAAAGTACAATAACAATGCCTACATGCTAGATAAAGACTGCACAAATATTGTTTCTCAAAAGTTTGTTGCCCACACAAACGTCCCTTATTTATATATGTTTTATGGTTGGTTGTAGGCCTCCCTCGTTCAAAAACATTTCTGAGTACTCTGTAGGTTTTTACACTTAGTTTTGAGACACAACATTGTGATTCTGTGTACTGGTTGGACTCCCTGAGTTATGCACTGTTCTGGTGGGCGGCAACAGAAAATAACCCTACCCAACAACAAAAAACATACCCCCCCCAGAAAAATGCTAACCTCCCTGTTATTGTAATGGTGAGAGGTTAGCATGTCTTGGGGGTATGATATAAACTGCTAACCTCCCCTGTTATTGTAATGGTGAGAGGTTAGCATGTCTTGGGGGTATGATATAAACTGCTAACCTCCCCTGTTATTGTAATGGTGAGAGGTTAGCATGTCTTGGGGGTATGATATAAACTGCTAACCTCCCCTGTTATTGTAATGGTGAGAGGTTATAGCATGTCTTGGGGGTATGATATAAACTGCTAACCTCCCCTGTTATTGTAATGGTGAGAGGTTATAGCATGTCTTGGGGGTATGATATAAACTGCTAACCTCCCCTGTTATTGTAATGGTGAGAGGTTATAGCATGTCTTGGGGGTATGATATTTGTGCCTATGTAACTTTCTCACTCATTATTCATGATTAATTCAGGACTATCCGTAATCATGGTAGCATCCACATTAATGTAGAAGTGTTTAGAAACATATTACATTCTTATTTACAATAAAAGTGACTCCAAAATGACAAAGTATATTATTTCACATTCATTTCTATTGGGCACAAAATAATCTGAAACACTAAAACAAACAAATGCATATGTTGAGCTTTACTGTGCCTGGGTCTGAAGTGCGTGGTAAGAGTGACCCCTACTGCTGAATCTGGAGATGTTTCCCCCCTAAACTCAAGACATTTTTCCTACTTGACCTTTAAAAGGATCATGTAAAACTTTCAATAAATCATTGAATACTCTATATTTTCAATATGTTGCATTCTTTATTCAATCGGTTGTTAATGGCAACATTTGGTGTATTTTCTGTTCTCCAAAAAAACACATTGGCATATTATTCAACACCAAAGACACGAGGCAATCATTGACAAGATGCAGTGACGTGAAGAGGCTTTGTGAGACGCAGTGGTTGACTGGGCAGTGGACAGTGGTCACACACACATATCGCTTAACCCTAACTCGCCCCATAGACAGACATCATCAGGGCAATCGTGTGTGAACAACAACACTTGTGGTCCAACAGTCTTGACAACATTCTTTTCCTAATCTCCTTACCTTCATGACAACTGTAAAGACACATGGAAGGTTAAAAATCAACACAAGAAAAGCCTACCAGTGCTTTTACAATTTGATTAACATCAGAGATGGGAGGAGAGAAAAGGAGGGGGCATTGGTACAAAGGCATTGTGTGAAACAAGATTCAAAATTAGTTAGCTACAACATCATGCTGATATGGTTAGACTGAAAACAGTTAGAACCAGAGCCACATAGAGGTCAGGCCAAAGCTTGCTATGCCCGCTCTGTGAATCACTGGGGGAAAGGACACTCACAATAGGTGAACTACCAATGAACAATATTTTAGCATCAATTTCAAATTATTTTGTACAACTGAATTAGACGCTAGAGACATTCAGCTAGGTGTAAGTACTGTACAGTACATTCTCTCACTAGGAGTGATGGATGAAACATTTAAGAAGCTTTATAGGCCATTCACAATGCTGCCTGCGACCACATTTTAGGAAGTAGCAGCAATAGCTGACACCATTGCAACAAATAGCACAAAATGGTTACCCGTTTAGGTGTTTGCTCGCAATCAGTGTTGTTCTTTGTTAATAAAGGCAACTTGATCATAAGTTCTTCACTAGACCACTTTGTGAATATACTGCAAGGCCTGCAAAGAGATATACATGCTTTTTGATGGAAGAGCTTGACCATATTTGTTCACAGCAGAGGGTATAGGATATTTTGAGGTTAAGTTTTTTTTTTGTCTCACTAACAATAAGACTGTCACGTCCTGACCAGTAAAGGACCTATTTGTTATTGTAGTTTGGTCAGGACGTGGCAGAGGGTATTTGTTGTACATGTTTTTGGTTATGTGTTTATATAGAGGGTTATTTTGTGTAGAGTGTTTCTGGGTTTAGTGGTGTATCTATGTAGAAAGGGTATTTGATTTAAGTGGTTCGGGGTTTATTAGATATGTATTTATGTAAGATGGGGTGTTTGATTTAGGTGTTCCGGGTTGTTGGGTATGTTCTTGTATTGTATTTCTAGGGGGCTGGTCTAGTGTTGTATTTCTGTGTTGGCCTGGTGTGGCTCTCAATCAGGAACAGCTGTACATCGTTGTTGCTGATTGAGAGTCATACTTAGGTTGCCTGTTTTCACCTGTTAGTTGGTGGGAGATTGTGCTTGTTTAGCTGTGTGCCTGACAAGACTGTCCAGTTCGTTTGTGTTTTTGTATACGTTTATTGCGTTTCCCTTCTTCACCAAATAAAAAGAAGATGAGTATATATTTTCCCGCTGCGTCTTGGTCTTTACCCTACGACAACCGTGACAAAGACACATACGACTAATGCAAATAAGTTACGCTTAGATGAATGACAATATTGAAATAAAATATTTGTGATGTATGATGTATATTCAAAAAAGTAAGTATATTCACTTTCTTCAACTTTAATAATTGTTATATATTTAACATGCATTTTAAATCATGCCACCTAGTTATATCTGTCATTCCTTGTACATGCATGTGGATTGGTAAGGACACATAATTACATAAGCTATGGGTGCAGCTTGAAAACATATTCATCTATGTAACCCTCTATAAAAACCGACCTAAACTAGGTTGAAAAAATATATATAGTGTGAGCGGACCAAGTAATTTGGTGTCACTCTAAAGCAGAAAGGTGGAATAAACGAGTCAGGAGTAGGTTTTCTTGATTGAACACAGTTCTCTGTTGAGAGATTTCTGACAATACAAACACTCCAACACAATCAATGAGAATCTCCCGAAGAAAAACACACCTTCTTCAGATGACACAGGAACACAAGACGATTATCTTTAAACTATAACACCAATCACAGGTTTGTCACCGTCTTAATGGATCTTCTTGGATCGCTCCCCTCTCTTGGTAGCCATTCTACAGAGACAGTTTATCTTCTCCCTCTTCGCTGGTTCCCTCCTCCCTCTTGTAGGGAAAAGAGAATAAGTCATTAGTAAGCTGTGCTTAATTGCCTCTGGTCACATTGACTCACATGCCTGGTTGGGCTACTATCCGTGAGCCCAGCCTGCCCTCTGGTGGTCCTTCCACAATAGGCTACCATTTGATCTACAGTATGTTGGCACAATGGTGGAAAACAACATTTACAATATGGAGTCATTCCCATACAGTACATGTAAAACAGAGTCCTATGCTCCTCGGGCCAATGTCCTTGTCAACATACAAAATGTGTATGCGTGTGGTATATCTTTCAGGTGATTGACAGTGGTGACTATTTAAACATTTTGCAATGATGTGTGCCTTTGGGTGGAGTGATAGTAAGTCTCTCTGTCAGTTGATAAGGAATGGTGCTTAATCGATGGATAAAGTGCACACCACACTAAACAACTCTAGACCACTTTTAAAATGGATAATTTTATCCCTTTCAAATTATACTTTATTCTCCCAAATTGTCAAAACACAGGCTGCAAAACTTTCCAAAACCATACAGACAGACAACTGACAATAGATACTCAAACAACTGTAATGAGTGAGTAAAAACAGTCAACTCTGAAAACAGTAAAAACAGTAGAATCATTTTCATTATTTTTACTAGTGATGTGCCGAGTACTCGGACAAAACGAGTACCGTAATGGAGCTCAATTTTCCAAATACGATTATGACAAGTATTTTTTGTAATTATTTGTGATCAGAAAACTCCCCTTCTGCAAACATCGCGTATGAATCAGAATCCATAGCTAGTTATTTCCTGTCGACTTTGCTGAGGCCATACGGTTGTTCAGTAGACCTACGTTGTTTGTCCATATATTCCATTGCTGACGACGTCTGTCATTAAATCGTGATCCAAACCCATGCTTGCTTGCTATTATTACTTACTCTAGCCCAGACAAGTTTACCGAGCAACAGATCAGTAGAAAATAAAATGACAAATGTAGATTGTTTATTTTGATTGTACAAATGTTGTGGCATAAGTGTCGGGAGGGAAAAGTTTTGCTCCTCTCGAAAGTGAAACAATATATGGGGCAAGCGAATTAGCCTAGCGTTACCTTCATCTAAACCTGTGTCTGGAATAAATGCAGTCAATCGGTCTTCCCTGTGGCTCAGTGGTAGAGCATGGTGTGTGCAACGCCAGGGTTGTGGGTTCGATTCACAAGGGGGTACAAAAAAAAAAAAGAAATGTATGCATTCACTACTGTAAGTCGCTCTGGATAAGAGTGTCTGCTAAATGACTAAAATGTAAATGTAATAGTAGCCAGTCATGCATTAGGCTATTTATTAGCCTGTTTCGTTGATAATTGAATAGAAGTAAATCATGAGCATTTTCATCTGTCTGGGTCATTTAACAATGTGTGCATGAATGAGTGAAGGGGCATAACAATGCACATTTGAGTGATAGTGCAATAATGCGCCCTGAAGGTATAGGCTTTACCAGCATTTAAAGCACACTTCTGGGTTTTTCGATTATGATGTGTGATAAAACGGATACGATTACGAGTAGGATGAGATAGGCACACCACTAATTTCTACCTCACGCTTCAGTCTGCGTGCCCCCTAGTGGTCAAACAGATTAATACTCACTTAACTTCAAGTTGGAGATTCACTGTGGTGTATTAGTGGAGGTATTCACTCTAGCAGTTGAACCCCAATGTAGTGTAGGTCATCAGGGTGGAGAAGGGGAGGTTGGTGTGTGCTTAAGGGTTCAGTGCCTCTTGCTCTCCAGGATGGCCCTCCAGTCATCGGGCCAGGAGAGCAGGCGGCGGTGGCTGGAGGATACGTTTTTGTTGTGGCAGACAGTGAACAGGATGGGCTCCCAGGTTGGGTTGGGCTCTACACCTGCATCAGAGGCACATCAAAGGTCACGTAATGCTTGTCGATTAATCTAACGGTCTGGAATACTAACTACCAACAACCTAAACTGTAATATACCTAAATGTATGACAAAGTAGCATGCATATGACACCATCACATAAATGCAAAACACATACATTTAGACACACCCAGTTTTCCAGCTTTGCTACAAACACTTGACTCATCTAGGATGTCTGGCGTGTCATCTATGAGGATGTCCCCAGTCACCGTGGTCTTGTCTCAGGTCAGGATGATCTGCTCCAAGAAGTCATAGCTCAGGTGTTTCTCTATCCACGCACACTGAACACGCATGCGCAAGGGAGAGCGCAAAGACCATTATTGTTAGAAAGAGGTAACACAATCACCACTCTGCCTCCAGCCTACAGGATTTCTGTCTTGACTCCGAGCTTACCTTCTCATCAGGGCAGTGTATATAATGTTTTATAGGGCTGGTGCAAATAAAAATATCTGTGCTGGAAAACAGAGAAGAAAACAGCTGGGTTAGTTTGTTTTCAATGAATATTTTCAACAACATACAGGTGAGCAAAGAAGATGTCCTAACATGAGAATGTAGGCTAATGTTGGAACAGGGGGACCTGTGAATTTGTTAAATGAGGACAATTGCCCTTGAAGTTAACTGCTATATGGTTGTTCACATCAGCTAGGCCAAAGTGAAACACTAACAAAGGGTAAAGCAAAGGTTCCAGCTATAAAGATAGTGCCTACAGTATTTCTGGGAAAACTAAGCATGGTGACTTTTTAGCTATGCAAACAACGCATAGCAAAGACATTCAGCAGAGCACACTATGTCATGAGTGCTTCCGTGTGGCGCAGCGGTCTAAGGCACTGCATCTCAGTGCAAGAGGTGTCACAGTCCCTGGTTCGATTCCAGGCTGTATCACATCTGGCCGTGATTGGGAGTCCCATAGGGCAGCGCACAATTGACCCAGCATCGTCCGGGTTTGGCCAGGGTAGGCTGTCATTGTAAATAACAATTTGTTGTTAACTGACTTGCCTGGTTAAATAAAAAAATAAAATACAAATAATTTAAAAAGATGCTGTGGTCGGATGAAACAAAAATGTAATGCAAAGTGCTATGTTTGGAGAAAACTGTGGAGCATGGTGGTGGCAGCATCATGCTATGGGGATGCTTTTCAGCGTCTGGGAGACTGGTGATGCTTTTCAGGGACTGGGAGACTGGTAAGGATAGAGGGAACAATGAATGGAGCCAAATACTGGCAAAATGGACAGTTCAAAACTACTTCAACACAGATCACGCCTCAAGTTCCCATACTGAGATGACACCCAGAATCCTTGTCTGTCCTCCAGGGTGATGTACAGTTCGTTGGGGTACCTGGCCCGGTATTTTTTAAGGAATCCCCCTTCCAAGTCTGCAATGACCCCATCCATGTCCACCAGAGGAAGAAGACATTTACGAGGATATACACTTGAACTGGTCATGAAGAACATTTCTCTCTGCCAAATAGGCGTAAAGTTATCTTAGGCAGTAATGACATTATTTACTCGCCTCACTGATTTCTGTCCGTGATCAAACAATGGCTTCACGAAGCGTGAGATGTGTTCGAAAGTCCAGAACGTCAATGTGTTATTCTCAATAGGGTTCCATTTAAATAAAAACAATTTTGGAATGTTGATTCGTTGCTAATGCAACAAACTAATTGACACTGTCAAATATACTTTTTCTGGTTTTAACCTTTATTGCAATTGTTCAGACTTTGGCATTTGGGCTGCATAGCATTAGCCAGCAAGCTAGCTAAACAAAGCACTGTTGATTTATGCCTTTCAGCATTGTATTTGGACTTACATTTACATTTACATTTAAGTCATTTAGCAGACGCTCTTATCCAGAGCGACTTACAAATTGGTGCATTCACCTTATGATATCCAGTAGAACAACCACTTTACAATAGTGCATCTAAATCTTTTAAGGGGGGGGGTTAGAAGGATTACTTTATCCTATCCCAGGTATTCCTTAAAGAGGTGGGGTTTCAGGTGTCTCCGGAAGGTGGTGATTGACTCCGCTGTCCTGGCGTCTTGAGGGAGCTTGTTCCACCATTGGGGTGCCAGAGCAGCGAACAATTTGGACTGGGCTGAGCGGGAACCGTGCTTCCTCAGAGGTAGGGGGGCCAGCAGGCCAGAGGTGGATGAACGCAGTGCCCTTGTTTGGGTGTAGGGCCTGATCAGAGCCTGAAGGTATGGAGGTGCCGTTCCCCTCACAGCTCCGTAGGCAAGCACCATGGTCTTGTAGCGGATGCGAGCTTCAACTGGAAGCCAGTGGAGAGAGCGGAGGAGTGGGGTGACGTGAGAGAACTTGGGAAGGTTGAACACCAGATGGGCTGCGGCGTTCTGGATGAGTTGTAGGGGTTTAATGGCACAGGCAGGGAGCCCAGCCAACAGCGAGTTGCAGTAATCCAGACGGGAGATGACAAGTGCCTGGATTAGGACCTGCGTCACTTCCTGTGTGAGGCAGGGTCGTACTCTGCGAATGTTGTAGAGCATGAACCTACAGGATCGGGTCACCGCCTTGATGTTAGTGGAGAACGACAGGGTGTTGTCCAGGATCACGCCAAGGTTCTTAGCACTCTGGGAGGAGGACACAAGGGAGTTGTCAACCGTGATGGCGAGATCATGGAACGGGCAGTCCTTCCCCGGGAGGAAGAGCAGCTCCGTCTTGCCGAGGTTCAGCTTGAGGTGGTGATCCGTCATCCACACTGATATGTCTGCCAGACTTGTGCACGACTATCAGTATGAACTGGTGTCACAACCCTCAGCTATTAGTGCCGCAACCGTCAGCCACACAGCAGCTGTAAAATTTGGTGCAAATGCTCCCAGAAGTGTTGCCTACTGTACAAAGTCCCCCAAGATGTAAAGCCTGCCTACATCTTCCAGTCAAAGACAATGTCCTGAAACAAGTTGACGCACATGTCCTCAGTTTCTCAGTTGGGTTTAAAAATCCAGAGGCAAACTTGTACCATGGAGCCTGAAAGGGTAAACATCAACAACATTCAATATTAGCATATCAACATGAATTTTTACATCAAAACAGGCTGACAGCATGCATGCAGCAGGACAAGCAAAATAACAGTGAAGGGAGGAATCAGTCAGCTCTGGGGATCACTTCTTCTCCATATGTAGGGTTTTCAGACTCTTTTCTTTAATATCAACAAGAAAGAATCTTTCATATAAAAGTTTTACACTTACTGTAGCAGTTTGCACAGACAGACAAGCTGTGTGTGCCTACAGTTGAAGAACTACACTTCCTCCCCAGTTACACTTACACACAGGTGTTCCGAGTACGCTAGATAGCTAATTAGCACAGGTGGCTTGCCACCTATGTCTTCAGTCTGTCTTCCGTAAACAAGTGATGTAACATGGAGATATGGCTGTGTGGGAACGCTTACGCTAACCCTATAAAGGTGTGTAGTAATTTAACCTTTTTTTAAATTATTATTTGTCGCTGATATGAAAGATATTTCCTTATGTTTCCAAAACCATACCACAAACCATAACGCTCAGAACGAGTGTCGGGGATCTTAACAAAACGCCCCCGACCAGATGATACTATTGTTAATAGGCGCTAAAGCAGTTTGCATCTATTAATGGCCAACCATGAGTCTATTAGTGCCAACCATGAGTCTGGCAAGAAAGACTAAGCAGCTGTAGTCAATCGCAAGACTGATCCAATGAGGCACCAGAACAATGAAGACATCCTGAGGAGCAGTATCAGGCAGCTACAGGTAGAAGAGTGGAGTGTGCTGGCCTACTGTATGGTTTGATAACGGTCTGTTGTACTGGGTAGGAAGCAGGGGTGGCCTCTGGTTCATTGGTAAGCTTCAGGGAGGTGTTGTAGGGGCCCCCAATAATCTTGTTTTGCCAAGTCACACCTGGAAAAAGGATAAAGGTCTGTACATTATAATCCATGTATTATTTATTATGACTTTTAACTTTCTCCTTCTTATTATGTCGCATTGTTGAGCGGGGATCTTGCATCTACGCATTTCATTGTACTGTGTACCACGTGTATCCATATGACAAATAAACTTGATTTGAACATTTTAAAATGCAGTTGCAGAGCTATTCAATTCACCTTGTGTTACAGGTGTCCCCATCCAGATCTGAATCAGTCCAATTAGAAGGAAACACTGAAAAACAGTACAGCACTCTGGCCCTCCATGGCTGTAGTTGAGTGGGAAATCTCCAACTTTATAATATCTTTGCCTGCAACCCGGTAGCCACCGCACTGCACTGCACTTCCTGTGTTTACTTGGCTGTGAGGGAAAAAAGTGAGCCACCTTTTGTAAGGAAGCTAAATTCCCAATTATAACAATTATTGATAGCAAAGAACAACAATCACAATATGTTCTCAGGGGGATTACGTTTAGAGAAAAGTGGGGAATAAATGGTAGCAAACCGCAATAACAAGGTTTCTGAAATTAATTTAGCAAAACTCTGCCTGTCCCTTTAAGAGCCTAAAGTTCCATCTCGTTGGATCCCGTCTGTTCTTACTAAGGTCTCGCGATACTTTTCTCTCAGTGGCGGCTGTGTGGCCCCCTGTCTCAGTCCGGACGGAGTTGTTTCTGACATCTGAATGAAAAACAGTCTGAATTGCTACCACTTTGGACATATATAACAATGGCTTCAGCCTTGGAGCAGTTCGTGAACAATGTGCGGCAGCTCTCCGCTCAAGGTATGGACATTAAACATGTTTTAGTTGTCAGACGAGCTGAAACTATTAGCCAATGCTAAGAAATGCTTTACTGATAGCATAGCTAGCTAGCCAAACTGGATAGCTAGATCCTCCTTTTTGCTTTATCATGTAAACACAGCCCTAAATGTATTGTTTTTGGGAATGAGGCCTCAAAAAAGTAGTTCAGAAAGATGTGTTTTTACCCCTGGACACTAAAAGCGTACCAATAACAACACAGTAAACGAATACGTGTTTTAAAATCTAACTTTGTTTTTGTTCGAGAAAAATATTTCAGTGGAATGCTTACCGGTAGTTCCGCCCTAAGTAGGCGCGATTGGTTGCAGAGCGCCATTGTCAAATGGTATTGGTCGACAGTCCCATCTGTAAAGCAATATGCGTTACTTCCATAGCTAATGTACCCAGTGCAGGCCTTGACAGGACACTTGACCGGCCGATATATTTTACAGTAACTGCAAAGAATGTGAACTATGCAGCTGGACCGGGTTTCATTATAAAAGCATGCTCAATGTTCTTAGTGGCACCCAATATTTGAAAAATATGTTTTATTACTTAATTATTTACATATGCAGGTGTATTCAGTTGACGTTCTGGTTAGTTTGTTGGTACAGAGTTTTATAGCCTGCATTACAATATCGTTAGAAATAAGCATTATATGGGAGCAACATAATGAAATATTTAGTTATGACTGACATACACTTTCATCTCTGGGTTAGATGGGTGTGAACTGGGTCTGGACATTAATGGTTGGGTTAGGGAGGTCTCATCTAAAAATGGGAGAAACACTTGTGTAAATTAAACTATTTAGGTTATATACTCAACAACATAACACTAACTGTTTCTTGATTTGGACCTGTACTTCTCTTCAACCAGCTCTAGTAGGGCTGCATTGTTTGTTTACCAATTGTCTTTAATGTTGCATCTCAGGTCAGATGACACAGCTGTGTGAACTGATCAACAAGAGCGGGGAGCTGTTGGCCAAGAACCTGTCCCACCTGGACACCGTACTGGGGGCCTTGGACATCCAGGAGCACTCCCTGGGCGTCCTGGCTGTGCTGTGAGTAGCCTGCTCTCCTCTGCAGTCCTTTAATCCCTGATCAATGATTATAAGTAAATCACTGATCTAGGCTATGACTTTGAGTCATTTTCTGCTTAGTGTACCTGTGCATTCGGGGCTCATGACTCAGAAGTATATCACACAGATCAAGGTTTCTACCCCTGGTGTTCAAATTAAATGATGTGCCTGTTGAAACTGTCTTATAGTCTACAATCTTTTTTGCTTTCATGTACTGTGTAAAAAAAAAAAATACTTGTGTACTCACTGCCAGTTTTCACTTTCCCTTCATACAGGTTTGTGAAGTTCTCCATGCCAAACATCCCTGACTTTGAGACGCTCTTTTCCCAAGTCCAGCTCTTCATCAGTACCTGCAATGGGGAGCACATCCGATATGCAACAGACACTTGTAAGTCTAAACTTAAATAACTTTTGGTTTTTAGAAGCCTTGGATTCAACTGAGTTTCAGAGGAATGGTTTACTCCGTGAGGTGTTAACATCTTGTATTTATTAGAGTCAAATCCTAAGGAATGTGGAGAATGTTCAAGGTCAAATGTTCAGGGCAAAATTAATTTAGCTTGATTGAACCTGTTAAACCTACTTACTACTTTTATTATTTCTCTTCACAGTTGCCGGCCTCTGCCATCAGTTGACAAATGCCCTTGTAGAACGAAAACAGGTAGGACTTGCCAAACGGGGGCAAAACATTTAAACCAGAAGAGCTAATGCATGAACTTACTTGTCTGTTAACACATTTACATGCTCTATTTAACGAAATGACTCATGTTTTTACAAGATACGACCCAGATTAGGGTATTACTATTCTACATAATTTCAAAAACAAAAAGACAACCCATGAGAATGCATATTGATTAGGGCTGGGAATTTCCAGGGACCTCACGATACGATATTATCACAATACTTAGGTGACGATGCACTATGTATTCTGATTTGATGTTCCAAACATATTGCTCACTATATGTCTGCTGCAGAGAGGCATGACTGCAGAGAGGTATGACAAAGTTTGTTTTGATCAGTCATTGGAAATAACAGTGCTAAAAACATGTTGGCTCACTATTTAAAAAGATGGCGAACATGCCATAGGATGAAAAATACCGGAGTTTTGGCATAGGTACAGCCGACTAGTGCACACTACCAAACCTTTTTTTGTATTTTTTTTTTACAAATCGATACTTGGAGCCAAAGTATCAATATACAGTGCCCTCCGCTAATTTTGTGGCACCCTTGGTAAATATGAGCAAAATGGACTGTGGAAAACATTTATTTGCTGTTTATCCTCTTGGTCTTTCATTCAAATTATTCACAAACATGGAACCTTTAATTGAAGTACACCGCTCAAAAAAATAAAGGGAACACTAAAATAACACATCCTAGATCTGAATGAATGAAATAATCTTATTAAATACTTTTTTCTTTACATAGTTGAATGCGCTGACAACAAAATCACACAAAAATATTAAATGGAAATCCAATTTATCAACCCATGGAGGTCTGTATTTGGAGTCACACTCAAAATGAAAGTGGAAAACCACACTACAGGCTGATCCAACTTTGATGTAATGTCCTTAAAACAAGTCAAAATGAGGCTCAGTAGTGTGTGTGGCCTCCACGTGCCTGTATGACCTCCCTATAATGCCTGGGCATGCTCCTGATGAGGTGGCGGATGGTCTCCTGAGGGATCTCCTTCCAGACCTGGACTAAAGCATCCGCCAACTCCTGGGCAGTCTGTGGTGCAACGTGGCGTTGGTGGATGGAGCGAGACATGATGTCCCAGATGTGCTCAATTGGATTCAGGTCTGGGGAACGGGCAGGCCAGTCCATAGCATCAATGCCTTCCTCTTTCAGGAACTGCTGACACACTCCAGCCACATGAGGTCTAGCATTGTCTTGCATTAGGAGGAACCCAGGGCCGAAATGCCACCCCACACCATGACTGACCCACCGCCAAACCGGTCATGCTGGAGGATGTTGCAGGCAGCAGAACGTTCTCCACGGCGTCTCCAGACTCTGTCACGTCTGTCACATGTGCTCAGTGTGAACCTGCTTTCATCTGTGAAGAGCACAGGGCGCCAGTGGCGAATTTGCCAATCTTGGTGTTCTCTGGCAAATGCCAAACGTCCTGCACGGTGTTGGGCTGTAAGCACAACCCCCACCTGTGGACGTCGGGCCCTCATACCACCCTCATGGAGTCTGTTTCTGACCGTTTGAGCAGACACAGTGCTCCTCCTTGCACAAAGGCGGAGGTAGAGGTCCTGCTGCTGGGTTGTTGCCCTCCTACGGCCTCCTCCACGTCTCCTGATGTACTGGCCTGTCTCCTGGTAGCGCCTCCATGCTCTGGACACTACGCTGACAGACACAGCAAACCTTCTTGCCACAGCTCGCATTGATGTGCCATCCTGGATGAGCTGCACTACCTGAGCCACTTGTGTGGGTTGTAGACTCCGTCTCATGCTACCACTAGAGTGAAAGCACCGCCAGCATTCAAAAGTGACCAAAACATCAGCCAGGAAGCATAGGAACTGAGAAGTGGTCTGTGGTCACCACCTGCAGAACCACTCCTTTATTGGGGGTGTCTTGCTAATTGCCTATAATTTCCACCTGTTGTCTATTCCATTTTCACAACAGCATGTGAAATTTATTGTCAATCAGTGTTGCTTCCTAAGTGGACAGTTTGATTTCACAGAAGTGTGATTGACTTGGAGTTACATTGTGTTGTTTAAGTGTTCCCTTTATTTTTTTGAGCAGTGTAAAATGATTGGAGAAAAAAAAAAATAATACAAATGTGCGATGAATATTTTTCTCCAAAACATATGTGCCACATTTATTGGCACCCCTAGAAATTCTTATGAGTAAAATCTAACTGAAGTATATTCCCATTCATATTTTACGTTTATAAGTTCACCTGAGTGATCAGGAACACTTAAGTAGTAAGCCATGACTTCCTGTTTCACTTGGGTATAAATATGAGGTGACACACAGGCCATCTTCCCATAGTCATCCATCACTATGGGAAAGACCCGAGAATACAGTAATGATGTGCGACAAAAGGTTGTTGTGCTGCACAAATCACGAAATGACTATAAGAAAATAGCTCAACTGTTGAAAATGCCAATTTCCACTATCAGGGCAATAATTAACAAGTTTAAAGCAACTAAAGATGTTAACAATTTGCCTGGAAGAGGACGTGTGTCGATATTGAACCTGCGCACAGTGATGGGATGGTTTGAGTGGCCAAAAAATCTCCAAGGATCACAACTGGAGATTTGCAGACGTTAGTTGGGTCTTGGGGTTGGAAAGTCTCCAAAACTACAATCATATGCCACCTACATAACCAAAAATTGTTTGGGAGTGTTGCCAGAAAAAAGCCTTTGGTGTCATCAAACAACAAACTCAAGCGCCTACAGTTTGCCAAACGTTACTAGAACTTTCAATGGGACCGGGTTCTATGGTCAGATGAGACTGAAAGAGCTTTTTGGAAACAAACACCAGAAGTGGGTTTGATGTAGACAGAAAGATAGCCATGCAGAAAAGCACCTCATCCCCACTGTGAAGTATCAAATCAAACTTTATTTGCCACATGAGCCGAATACAACAAGTGTAGACTTTACCGTGAAATACTTACTTACCAGCCATGAACCAACATTGCAGTTCAAGAAGGTATTTACCAAGTAGGCTAAAATAAAAAGTAACAAAATAAGAATAACAATAACGAGGCTATATACAGGGGGCACCGGTACCGAGTCAGTGTGAAGGGGTACAGGCTAGTTGAGGTAATCTGTTCATGTAGGTGGGGGCGAAGTGACTATGCATAGGTAACAAGCAAACAGCGAGTAGCAGCAGTGTACATGAGGGGGGGTGTCAATGTAAATTGTCAGGTGGCGATTTTTATGAATTGTTCAGCAGTCTAATGTCTTCGGGGTAGAAGCTGTTGAGGAGCCTTTTGGTCCTAGACTTGGTGCTCCGGTACCGCTTGCCGTGCAGTAGCAGAGAAAACGGTCTATAACTTAGGTGACTGGAGTCTCTGACAATTTTATGGGCTTTCCTCTGACACGCCTATTATATAGGTCCTGGATGGCAGGAAGCTTGGCCCCGGTAATGTACTGAGCCGTTCGCACTACCCTCTGTAGCGCCTTACGGTCAGGTGCCGAGCAGTTGCCATACCAAGTGGTGATGCAACCGGCCAGGATGTTCTCGATGGTGCAGCTGTAGAACCTTTTGAGGATCTAGGGGCCAATGCCAAATCTTTTCAGTCTCCTGAGGGGGAAAAGGTTTTGTTGTGCCCTCTTCACAACTGTCTTGGTATGTTTGGACCATGATTGTTCGTTGGTGATGTGGACACCAAGGAATTTGATACTCTCGACCCGCTCCACTACAGCCCTGTCGATGTTAATTGGGGGCCTGTTCGGCCCGCCTTTTCCTGTAGTCCACTATCAGCTCCTTTATCTTGCTCACATTGAGGGAGAGGTTGTTGTCCTGGCACCACACTGACAGTTCTCTGACCTCCTCCCTATAGGCCGTCTCATTGTTGTCGGTGATCAGTGTTCACTGGTGATCACTGTTGTGTCATCAGCAAACTTAATGATGGTGTTGGAGTTGTGTTTGGCCACGCAGTCGTGGGTGAACAGGGAATACAGGAGGGGACTAAGTACACAACCCTGAGGGGCCCCAGTGTTAAGGATCAGCGTGGCAGACGTATTGTTGCCTACTCTTACCACCTGGGGGCGGCCCGTCAGGAAGTCAAGGATCCAGTTTCAGAGGTAGGTGTTTAGTTCCAGAGTCCTTAGTGCCCACGAAGCTCATCACTAAGCTATGTTGTTGAACGCTGAGCTGAATAGCATTCTCACATAGGTGTTCCTTTTGTCCAGATGGGAAAGGGCAGTGTGGAATGCAATAGCGATTGCATCATCTGTGGATCTGCGCATGCTTTGAGTACACGTCCTGGTAATCCGACTGGCCCAGCGGCTTTGTGAATGTTGACCTGTTTAAAGGTTTTGTTCACATCAGCTACCGAGAGCGTTATCACATAGTCATCCAGAACAGCTGGTGCTCTCGTGCATGCTTCAGTGTTGCTGCTTCGAAGCTAGCATAAAAGGCATTTAGCTCGTCTGGTAGGCCCGCGTCACTGGGCAGCTCGCATCTTGGTTTCCCTTTGTAGTCTGTAATAGTTTTCAAGCCCTGCCACATTGGTGGGTCTTTTGATGTTGTGGTGCTGTTTTTCTTCCAAATGCCCTGGACAACTTGTTAGGATACATGGTATCATGGACTCTATAGATATTATATCAATACCAGACTGCCTCTGCTAGAAAGCTTAAACTGGGCCGTGGTTGGATCTTCCAGCAGGACAATGATCCAAAGCACACCTCAAAATCAACACAAAAATGTTTCACTGACTACAGAATCAAGGTTTTGCCATCCCAGTCCCCTGACCTAAACCCAATAGAAAACCTGTGGGATGATCTGAAGAGGACCTCGGAATCTGGAGAGATTCTGTATGGAGGAATGGTCTCAGGTCCCTTGCCATGTGTTCTCCAACCTCATTACGCATTATAGGAGAACACTCAGAGTTGTTTTCTTGGCAGAGGGAGGTTGCACGAAGTATTGAATGAAGAGGTGCCAATAATTGTGGCACACATATATATTTGAGAAAAATGTGTAATTTTTCTTGCAAATTATTTTACTTTAATTAAAGGTTAGATTTTTGTGAATATTTTGAATGAAAGACCAAGAGGATAAACAATAGACATTTTTTTTCACGGCTTCTTTTGCTCATATTTACAAAATGGTGCCAATATTAGTGGAGGGCACTATAATATTGTCCAAAATAATATTGTGATATGTAACTATCGATCCCCCATCACTAATATCGGTTCATTCTACGTGATCTAAGTGTAATGCATGTGTTTTTCAAAAGAAGGATATGTGAAACTAGGGCTGGGCGATATATCATGAATCCACATACCAGTATGGGTTTTTACAATACTGTCAATAATGATCTAGTGCTAAATTAAATGAAAGGTTCTGCACATTGGACTACTTCACTGTCAGTTTTGTCCGAGTTTGGTTGAGTATAAAACCATCAGAATGGAGAAAGGCCAACCCCCCCCCCCCCCCCCCCAATTAAGAATTTAACTGAGCCCTGCAAGTACATCGGCAACCCTGTGCATGTGACTAATAAAATCATATATCATTAAACATATTTAACTTGTATTATTCAGAAACATAAAATACCGCCATACTGTCAATTTTTTTAAATATAGTGATATATTTTGGCCATATCGCCCAGCCCAATGTGCTAGCTTCGCAGGATTAGCTTCCTTTCTCTCTGACTACAACTCAGGGCAAATTGACCGTACCATGCCTCAAACCTGGGGCCCTCTGCCTTGCCAAATCAGGTGATCGCACTGATTGACAACGTCGTACTATCCAGTTGTGCCACTGAAAAGGAGCGCTTTCGATGGCATTGGCGAATTTTCAAGCTAGCTGTGTGGAGTGAGCTCACGACACATTCTTATCTCTGTTACGTATGGTTTTAATGCATCTCTTTCTTTCACAGCCATTGAGGGGTGTCGGCATTCTAAAACAGGCAATAGACAAAATGCAAATCAACACAAACCAACTTACCTCAGTTCATGCAGACCTGTGTCAGGTGAGTAAACTGATTTGTATCAACAGGATCTTTGACCTTATATAATTATTGGAATGTATTGATGCTTGGCTGCGAGACTACCGTAATTTCCGGACTATTGAGCGCACCTGAATATAAGCCGCACCCACTGAATTTAAAAAAAAATATTATTTTGAACATAAATAAGCCGCACATGTCTATAAGCCGCAGGTGCCTACCGGTACATTGAAACAAATTAACTTTACACAGGCTTTAACGAAACACGGCTTGTAACAAAAATAAATAGGGTTTAACGAAACACGGCTTGTAACAAAAAATAAAAAATTTGCAGTAAACAGTAGCCTACCAAGAAAGTCATTGCTCCAGACCAAGCTCCCGTGCAGCAGCTCTATTTCCTTTTCCAACAGCCAGATCAATCGCCTTCAACTTGAATGCTGCATCATATGCATTTCTCTGTGTCTTTGCCATGATGAGGGTGACAAAATGACTACTGTAATCAGAATGATGGGAAGTTTGAGAGCGCTCGATTTAATCTAAACAGTAAACAAAAAAGTTGTTTGACCTTAACCCGTTCGGCAATTTCATTGGTCTAATGAAAGCTTCATGCCGCCAAAAAACTGAGCACGTCACAGAATGTGTTATTTATTTATTTTTATTTTTTAAATTTGAAGCGAGAAAAATCCATATATTAGCCGCATCATTGTTTAAGCCGCAAGGTTCAAAGCCTGGGAACAAAGTAGCGGCTTATAGTCCGGAAAGTACGGTAAATTGAATGACCCCTCAACTATTTTTGTGTGTACATCCACAGCTGTGCTTGTTAGCAAAGTGCTTCAAGCCTGTCCTCCCGTTTCTTGAGCTTGACATGATGGACATCTGTAAGGAGAATGGCGCCTACGACGCAAAGCACTTTCTATGTTACTACTATTACGGAGGCATGATCTACACGGGTCTGAAGAACTTTGAAAGAGCACTGTATTTTTATGAACAGGTACTGGCTTATTTGAGAACCTAAAATGTGTGTGCTAAAGCTGTTTTGGATGTGACCTAGTGTTCCTGTTATCAAAAGTGAATTGATTTAGCATACTAGTAGTAAAACCTTTGCTCATTGTAATACCATTTGACATTACCTTCAAATTACTATTTTGATGCATACAGTAGTCAAGTACACTATACACTGAGTTGATATTTAATCTGTAACGGCAATGACGTATCAAATCAGAGTGTTTTTTTTTTTTGTCACATGAACAGGATACAACGGGTGTAATCAGTACAGTGAAATGTTTACTTGCAAACTCTTTCCCAACAATGCAGTATTTTGTTTACATCTCTAGTTCCCTTCTGTGATATTCTGGTGATCTCTTCTCCCGCAGGCAATAACCACTCCAGCCATGGCTGTCAGTCACATCATGTTGGAGGCCTATAAGAAGTACATCCTGGTCTCCCTGATTCTCCACGGCAAAGTGCAGCAGCTCCCCAAGTACACGTCACAGATAGTTGGCAGGTTCATAAAGGTGAGAATGAAGATCCAAAAAGGGCCATATTTCACATCCTTAAGGCTTAAACATGCCATTATATTTTGAATTATCTGTTGTACTACATACTATACATATGACATATTCTACTGCTTTTTGTTTCTGCAGCCTCTCAGCAACGCGTACCATGAGCTTGCTCAGGTGTACGCCACCAACAACCCAGCAGAACTGCGCTCCCAGGTGAATAAACACAGTGAGACCTTCACACGCGACAACAACACAGGGCTGGTCAAGCAGTGCCTGTCCTCCCTCTACAAGAAGAACATCCAGAGGCTAACAAAGGTGTACTTCCTTCCCCTTCAGATCATGTCTTCTTCACCTCAAATATGACCCCTCATCTCACATATACCTCCTAATATGTCTATCAGTAGTCCTCGCTCAACTCGTTTACCCCCAATACACCATTCTCATTCTTAATATATCTCCATCTGCACTTACCTCAACTATATTCAAAATATACCTCCTGTCCTTCACCTCAAATCTAACTTCTTCGTCCCTATCTTCACCCTGTTACCAGGGTGTAAATAAAGGATTTAAAGCAAATGGAAAAGCAATGTATCTGACCACCCTTCTTTCTTTGCAGACTTTCCTGACGCTGTCCTTGCAAGACATGGCGAGTCGAGTGCAGCTGTCAGGGCCCCAGGAGGCAGAGAAGTATGTCTTGCACATGGTAAGCCAACGTGACCGCAGGAGGATAGACACACTTTCTCAGTACTCCGAGAACACTCAATTTTGAATGTATCAAAGAAAATGGCGTTCACTTCAAAGATTAGATCTAACATTGATTCGTCCATTAATTACCTTTCTGTTCCTTACAGATTGAAGATGGTGAGATCTATGCCAGTATCAACCAAAAGGATGGCATGGTCTGTTTCCATGACAACCCGGAGAAATACAACAACCCCGCAATGCTTCACAAAATTGACCAAGAGGTAAGAGAATGGCAGTATTGATTATCTATCCTTATATGGAAATTTCAATTCAGGTGCAATGAAGTGACAACAATTATTTGCATATCATTTGGTACTGTTTTAGTGAAGTAAATGCCTTGTCTTGTGTCCTTCACAGATGCTGAAGTGTATAGAGCTGGATGAAAAACTAAAGTCCATGGATCAAGAAATCACAGTAAACCCGCAGTTTGTTCAGAAGGTAGGAAGCAACAATTACATTCTTTAGGCTCCTCTAGTGGTTTTCCAAGCGGAGTATTTTCACAGTTTAGTTGGTTGAATATTTGTTGGTATTTTTTATTTATACGAAACCCCTGGTCTTTTAGTTAGTATTAAAATGATTGCTAATGGTTTGTATCACACTGTATGTTTCAGAGTATGGGAACGCAGGAGGACGATGTCGGCAGCAAAACATCAAGTTACTCCTGAGGGGCATGGACAGGGGAGAACGCTGCCACCCTTCAGGTTCTTGTTGGATGACTTTTTTTAAAGAGGAAAAACATTCTATTGAGTATGGACATTGGTGAAGGAAAATCTAAATGTGTGGAATGATAATTTGGTTATTTCTTTCACAGTGTCTTGAGGAAACCTTAACAAAAACATTTTTTGTCGGTGTTTTATTTATCAATGTTCAGATGGAAGAGCCACTGCTGCATTAACAACCATAATAATAAAAACTGGACTTATTTGTTCAAAAAATAATCTGTTGCATGTTCATTTCTTTGGTATTTCCTTCTAGGCTAACTTGAAATTTGAGGAAAGCTTAAGTCTCCTGTTTCCAAGATCAGTAATTTCCCTCAACAAGCTAGCATATTTTTGGGGGGTCAAATCAAATGTAGATTTGACAACGAAAGCAAGACTGTACTTCTGCCCTTGACCAAATGTACAGAGGAGAGTACAGCTTTAAAAAATAAAAAAAATGGTGCACTGTTTTTTTTTCTATCCCCTAGAGGTCTCTCATGTACTTTTGTACTGTAGTTTGCATTTACTGCAGGTGGGATGAGCACTGCGCTGAATAAATATGTATCTGTTATGTGGAAGGACTCAAGATTAGCGATGTTGAATGTTGGAATAAATTGATTCAGTAAATTGACACAATTTTGCATTAAATGGATCACGTCACATTACTATTTTGTCAGCATTGTTTACCCTAGTTTTCTGGCATTGTGTGCTACTGATAGCTCAGGTATTTGCAGTGTGTTATGTAGTTAACACAGCCACCAAGTCATAATTATGGCTAAACCCTGCCCATTTCTCACATTTTTCTTCTTAAAATCTAATTTAATACCTAACCTTAACCACACTGCTAACCTTAAATGAAGATCAAAAAGCGTTGTTTTTGTAGCTAGTAGATGTGGTAAAGAGGTCAATGGGACGCTGGAATGGGCACATTTAACAAATCTGATGTAACAAAGTGAATATTCTTCAAATCCATAATAATTTGTCTTGTAACAGGCTCACAATGTGGTTACTAAAGTCTGATTTGGATACAGACCTTTTCGACTGTCAAAACAACAACACGTTCTATATGCACGCACAACCAATAGGTTCCCCAGTAATGCCTCAATCACACCTACAGCGTCAATGCGCAAAATGGTACGCAGCGTCATCTGTATGTTTGCAAAAGTTCAACATTCACCTTATGCTACCATTTTCTGTTAAGCCGTCTACGCGTACGGTTTGACGCATACGTTCAATAAATCCAACGTAGGCACCACACAGAACGCATTGCAACTGCTTCTGCAAAGCAAACGCAGCGTTCCATTGGAAATGAATGGACTTCTGGTGTACCAAAATGCAGTAACGCCTCGATCCCACCGACAGTGTCATTGCATTTTGGTACACCAGAAGTACATTCATTTCCAATGGAACGCTGCGTTTGCCTTGCGGAGGCAAGTTGCAGTGCGTTCTGTGTGGTGCATATGTAGGATTTATTGAACGTATGCGTCAAACTACATGCGTAGACAGCTTGACAGAAATGGTAGCAGAAGGTGAATGTTGAACTTTTGTTGCACACCTATCTAGATGATGTTGTGAATTTGGCATGTAGATCTTGGTGGGGCAACCCCCCCCCCCCCCCCTAAAAATGTTTTTATGCATGCCAGCAAAGCCACAACACTAAAAAATACATGAACTGCACTATAACGGTGACAAACAGTGCCCACAAACTGTTAGGGCCTACATAAATCTGTCCCAACAACTTACCACTGCTACACCTGGCTATCAGCAGAGCCTTGTCTGGCAGCGAAACAGTTCATTCAGCCTCATTTACTGCCTTTAAAAAAAATGTGCTGATGTGGCTGACTTGTTTTAACAAATGTGGTTTCTACTGACATTTGAGATGTACAAACTTTGGCATAAGTTAAGGGGACGACAAGCAGATATTTATTTTATTTGACCTTTATTTAACTAGGCAAGTCAGTTAAGAACAAATTCTTATTTACAATGATGGCCTAGGAACAGTGGGTTAACTGCCTTGTTCAGGGGCAGAACAACAGATTTTTAATACTCAATCCGTAATTTAGATTAGGACATTAATGAGCGAGCTAGGACGGACATAGTCAATATAATTATTTGTTCAGCACTTTTGAAATATAAAGCAACAGAATTCCGAACATGGGCCGTTCTTACAGTATGCTCGCTGTACACCAAGTCAGAACCTTTAGGACAAATAAAGGGGACATATAAGCAGAAAATGAAAGCTCTTACAATATTCTATGACATTTTTCGAAAACAGGCTATATGTTACATGTGCACCACCAAGTCAGAACAGTAGGCTAAATTATGAGGGGAAAAGGGACCAAATTATTAGGATGAGGCACATGGGCTACTCACAGCTTACTACACAACATCCACTTAGAATTACTTTCTTAGCTACAGTATACATATCTCCCTGGCATATTACATAATTTTTGCAGCAGCATACAAGACATTATTGGACTCACCTTGTTGTGCTGTGCTCACTTGAACAGGAAGGTGGTGTGGCGGGCCTTCGTGGGCAAATTTTGTCAACAGAGTCTGTAATTCTCTGGATTTATGGTGCTTTCAGGACAACTGGGAACTCTGGAAAAAAAACAAGGTTGAATTATGATGACATCGGTGATCTTCAGGTCAGAGCTCTAGAAAGAGGCCCGGGTTCCCAACTTGGAATTCCGAGTTGGATGACTGTTCAAAATGTATTTTCCCAGTCGGAGTTCCCAGTTGTCTTGAACTCACTGAAGTCTGAGATTTCCCAGTTCTGAGTTTCCAGTTGTTTTGAACACGGCAGAAGTCATGCTGGATTGACAGCATGGCCAATGTTGAATGTTTATTCTTTTAAGCTTGGAAAAGAGACCCTTAAACCCAGACTTGGATCACACACCCACTCCACTGAATAGCAGGCTAGTGATTGCTTTGCAATGCTTGCAGTTCCTTCCAAACCACTCATTGTTGAATTTGCAATTTCCAACTTATGTAATGTTTATGTCCAATGGCCGATGAGAACCGACACGATTTATCTATAATTTGTCATCATAATTTGTCTTCATATGACAAGGATTGAAAAGGATTTGCCGGTCAAATATTGACTTGATTCATGATGATGACTGCTAGCAAAGATTTTCAAAGTATGATGTTGACATGATCAGTCCAATCAAACTACGGTCGATATAACGTGATTTGATGTCATTTTATCTGTGGCCAATGATCTTGAGCCTTCATGGATGGGCACTTCTAATGTAACTCTATGGCAGCACCCAAGGGGCTTGAATTTCCGAGCTCCCCCTGTAGATTTTGCTGCGATGTAGTGTCCCCATGAGTGACAGAACAGTGAGCCAATCACTGCACAATTAGAGAACATTACCAACCCCTACGGTACGTATGTTCCGCTGGCTGCCCCACCACCACATAAAGCACTGCGCTAGGCTGAAACACCTGTGTTTTGGAGCTGCCTTACTCAAGGAAGCAAAAAAGAGATGTTTGAATGCTACTTTATTAACTCAATTATTATATCTATATTTTTTTTTACATTGTTTGCAAAACTGATATGTGGCTCCTACTAAAGCCAAAATGAAAAACAGGCACACAAAAAAAAGCTCAACAGGCAGGGGCGCAAAACAGCCCTGAATGACGGGTTGCCACTAATGCTGTTTACCATTTTGCACAATGACACTGTAGATGTGATCTAGGTGTAAACATCTGGCGCTGCAGCGTGCCATAATTGCTAACTAGGAAATGACTATTAGTTGGCTAACGTTCTTAGCTAGCACAAAATGTTAAATTCGTATTAACTGATCCAACCAACAAATAAATTATATATACACATTGAATTGTTGCCACCAGATCCACAAAAAAATCATCGGGCAATGATTATTTCCCGTAAATCCATTTGTTCTGGTGGTGTTACATTTGGCTAGCAAAAACCACAGAGCCAGCGTGACGTAAAGGTGGAGAAAGATCAGTTTACCTTGTTAGCAGCTGGATTAATTTATCTCATGACAGCCAACAATATAACTCAACTAAATCTGGCTAGCATACGAGTCCAACGTGCGATGGCCACGTTGTTTACATCAAAGCTACTGCTAACGCTGACACCTTGTGGTTATAATGTTGAACTGCATATGAATTACACCAGGATGATACATTACATGAAGTTCAAATTGCAACTTTATTTCAAGCAACATGTATTTTGAAATTAAATCAAATGAACCTTAAAATATTCATTTCTGCACCCCCTATTGAAAGTGATATTTGCTAATAATGTCTCTTCTGAGCATGTCATCCTTAAGGCCTACCTTCATTACAAGGGTAAGGCTTGCTATAATCAATTTCATGCCGGCATGTACAGTAGGTGTAGAAGTCAAATCTGGTATCCTTTAACATGGTTAGCCTCAATGTCTAATGAAAAAGAAAAACCCACACACTGATCTTGCCAGTTTCAATCAAATTATTCCCACACACACACGTTCAAAGATGTGTGAGTGTTTTTCCTATTTCTAATAGTGTATCATTTCCGATGTAGAAAACATCTCAGAAAAATGTAAACAATATGTGAGGATTTGTGAATCCTGTTTCAGTATAGAAATGACAAGCCACATGCACAAGTGCATTGGACATGCCCACAAGGCCAATACTAATCCCATCATGTTTGCAATGGGCATGCATGCCATAAATAATCTCACATCCACTGTAACCAAAAGGGTAGAGCGCGAATAGTGGAGACAATAGAAAAACACCCTGGAGAGTGACCACACCGAAGGGTAACTTTTACATGGGCCGCAAAGTAGCTATGTAATTTATGAGTTCCATCCCTGTATGGCTGACCGGCCAGGACACAAACCCTAATCAAATTACACTTGTAGCTAGCATGCCAACCACCGGAGAAGGAGGACAGTGAGTGTAGCAGAGTGAAGCAAATTGGTGCAAAATTTCAGGAGGAGATTCACCCGCAGCCGAGATGCTTACAGTATTAAAATATCGATGCATTCATGATAGACAGGAGGAGACACGACTTCAAGTCTCCTCTATTACATACACACCCCTTTCACCTCCTACCCCACCGACAGTTTAACTCAGCCACCAACTGTGATCTGAGTCAATCTAGCACAATTAAATACCCACAAAAATAAATCTGTGGGTACTAGATTGACCCAGTTCACCCAGTCTGCTCTGCTGGCTGCTGAGGTCGATGAGGAGAAGGAGGAGGTCAATGAGTGCAGCAGAGGGGTGAGTTTGTAGCACATGTGAACTAGTTTACAGGTGAATGCTAGGCTCTTTCTCAATTCATCCTTCCTCGATTCCTCTCCTTGTCTCCTTCTAAAAACCCATTGGAGAAGAAGGTGCGAGGGGAGAGACCTTGTACCTTCTCTTCCAATACAGATGCAGTGCAATACAGGTGGGGAGATAGGATGCAAGTAATCAAGGAAAGACAAAGTGAGAAAGCCCAAGTAGCCATCATGTGGTGGTCACCCACCCTGAGACCTAAAGTACTGTTACCCTAGCCCAACCAAGGTCAAGGTTTTGGTATAATAATGGTTTCTGCTTTGTGGGTATGAAGTGCTGTTGTGGACAGGGGTTGCATCCTAGGTCAGACATACAGGGAGCGTTACACCCACACCAATGATCAAGGACATCAGCTACAGTGGCAAATCTGTGCAATATCATCAGACAAAATGAGAGTGAGTGACTACGAAATAAAACAGACAAACGGGGAATGTTCAATGACAAAATGACAAAATACTACAGTAATTTAGATATGGGTATGTCATTTTAAGTGAAAATTGATCCTTAAGAGGTTATTAATTCAAAGAATCAACACTTTATTTATTATCGTACAAAGAACACCTGTGTAAATGGTTAGTGCGTGACGTGTCCCCGGCCACAGCAGAGCCCGCCCTCTGTTGAAGTTGCAATGGGGGAAAACCTCAGCCCGACCCAACGACAAGAGCTCAGAGACTTGGTCCAGCAGAATACGTCCGTGTTCTCCGAGGTGCCGGGGCGCACGGATCTCGTGCAATATCATGTCCACACACGTCTGGGAGAAAAAGTGCGTAAACGGCCATACCGGATACCAGAAGCCCGGAGGGTGGCGGTCCAGCGAGAAGCGACGACAATGCTAGAGATGGGGGTACTGGAGGAGTCCCACAGTGAGTGGTCTAGCCCTATAGTGCTGGTTCCGAAACCAGAAGGAACCGTCCGCTTCTGCAATGACTTCCGGGCCTGAACGAGGTCAGTAGGTTCGATGCCTACCCCATGCCCCGGGTGGACGAACTGATCGACCGCTTGGGGATGGCGAGATACGTCAGCACCTTGGACCTGACGAAGGGGTACTGGCAGGTGCCGCTGGCAGCGCCCTCCCGGGAGAAGACTGCCTTCTCCACCCCGGGGGGGGGGGGGGGGGGGGGCTATACCACTACCGGGTTCTTCCTTTCGGGCTCCACGGGGCACCAGCTGCCTTTCAGCGACTCATGGACCGCGTCTTGCGGCCGCACAGTGAGTACGCGGCTGTTTATTTGGATGACATAATTGTGCACAGTGACAGTTGGGAGTCCCATCTTTGTAGGTTACAGGCAGTGGTGGATGCGCAAAGGGATGCAGGTCTGACTGCGAACCCCCACAAGTGCAAGCTGGGCTACGCCGAGGTGGAGTACCTGGGCTACCAGATCGGGAGGGGAAATGTGAAACCCCAAGAAAAAAAATATCCCAGGAGGTCTCCTGCGGGGGGATGGTAATAGAGGGGAGGTGCGTGATGCGACGTTGGCTCCCTCTGCTGGGAGTACATGAGCTGGACACCCCGACACGGATAGCTCCAAGTGGAGGTAATTAGGGGAAAGTGCCAACCAGCCGTGGAGGTCAAATAAAAGGAGTACTGTGGCACACCGCCAGGGAGGACGGTGAGAGACCAACACAGAGCCAGAGCTGAGAAGAAGGATCGAGCCAAACCTACGTGATTTTCTTTGTTATGTTTATTGCCTAGTAAAGTTGTTTGTGGACTAAAACTTCCCTGTCTCTGTGTTAATCTCTGCACGCTCAACCCAACACCCCACGGTTTACCACAGTCAACAGTGAAGAGGCGACTCTGGGATGCTAGCCTTCTAGGCAGTTGCAAAGAAAAAGCCATATTTCAGACTGGCCAATAAAAATGGGCAAAAGAACACAGACACTGGACAAAGGAACTCTGCCTAGAAGGCCAGCATCCCGGAGTTGCCTCTTCACTGTTGACCTTGAGACTGGTGTTTTGCGGGTACTATTTAATGAAGCTGCCAGTTGAGGACTTGTGAGGCGTCTGTTTTTCAAACTAGACACTCTGTTCTTGTCCTCTTGCTCAGTTGTGCACCGGGGCATCCCACTCCTCTGTCTATTCTGGTTAGAAGCAGTTTGCACTGTTCTGTGAAGGGAGTAGTACACAGCGTCGTACGAGATCTTCAGTTTCTTGACAATTTCTCGCATGGAATAGCCTTCATTTCTCAGAACAAGAATAGACTGACGAGTTTCAGAAGAAAGTTATTTGTTTCTAGCCATTTTGAGCCTGCAATCGAACCCACAAATGCTGATGCTCCAGATAGTCAACTAGTCTAAAGAAGGCCAGTTTTATTGCTTCTTTATTCAGGACAACAGTTTTCAGCTGTGCTAACATAATTGCAAAAGGGTTTTCTAATGATCAATTAGCCTTTTAAAATGATAAACTTGGATTAACTTACACAATGTGCCATTGGAACACAGGAGTGATGGTTGCTGATAATGGGCCTCTACACCTATGTAGATATTCCATTAAAAATCAGCCTTTTCCAGCTACAATAGTCATTTACAACAGTAACAATGTCTACACTGTATTTCTGATCAATTTGATGTTATTTAAATGGACAAAAAAATTGCTTTTCTTTCAAAAACAAGAACATGTCTAAGTTACTTTTGAACAGTAGTGTACATACATACAGTACATATAGCAGTGCATTTGGAAAGTATACAGACCCCTTCCCTTTTTCCACATTTTGTTACATTACAGCCTTATTTTGAAATTGATTATAAATCTACAAACTATACCCCATAATGACAAAGTGAAAACAGGTCTTTAGACATTTTAGCAAACTTATAAAATAAAAAAACATACCTTATTTACATAAGTATTCAGACCCTTTGCTATGAGACTCGAAATTGAGATCAGGTGCATCCTGTTTCCATTGATCATCATTGAGATGTTTCTACAACTTGATTGGAGTCCACCTGTGGTAAATCCAATTGACTGGACATTATTTGGAAATGTACACACCTGTCTATATAAGGTTCCACAGTTGACAGTGCATGTCAGAGTAAAACCAAGCCATGAGGTCGAAGGAATTGTCCGTAGAGCTCAGAGACAGAATTGTGTCGAGGCACAGATCTGGAGAAGGGTACCAAAAAAATTCTGCAGCATTGAAGGTCCCCAAGAACACCGTGGCCTCCATCATTCTTAACTGGAAGAAGTTTGGAACCACCAAGACTCTTCCTAGAGCTGGCCGCCCGGCCAAACTGAGCAATCGGGGGAGAAGGGCCTTGGTAAGGGAGGTGACCAAGAACCCCATGGTCACTCTGACAGAGCTCCATAGTTCCTCTGTGGAGATGGGAGAACCTTTCAGAAGGACAACCATCTCTGCAGCACTCCACCAATCAGGCTTTTATGGTAGAGTGGCCAGATGGAAGCCACTCCTCAGTAAATGGCACATGACAGCCCACTTGGAGTTTGCCTAAAGGACTCTCACACCATGAGAAACAACATTCTCTGGTCTGAGGAAACAAAGATTTAACTCTTTGGCATGAATGCCAATCTGAATCTGGAGGAAACCTGGCACCATCCCTACGGTGAAGCATGGTGGTGGCAGCATCATCATGTGGGGATGTTTTTCAGCGGCAGGGACTGGGTGGCCCAGCCAGATCCCGGACATGAACCCCATCTAACATCTCTGAAGAGCCCTGAAAATAGCTGTGCAGCAACTCTCCCCATCCAACCTGACAGAGCTTGAGAGGATCTGCAGAGATACAGGTGTGCCAAGCTTGTAGCGCCATACCCAAGACCCAAGGCTGTAATCGCTGCCAAAGCTGCTTCAACAAAGTACTGAGAAATGAGTCTGAAAACTTACAGAAGCTTGATATTCTTTTTTTATTTTACAAATTTGCAAACATTTCCAAAAACACATTTTTGCTTTGTAATTATTGGGTTTTGTGTGTAGATTGATGAGGGGAAAAAACGATTTAATCAATTTTAGAATAAGGCTGTAAAGTAACAAAATGTGGAAAAAGTCAAGGGGTCTGAATACTTTCCGAATGCACTGTATATATAGTTTCCTATTTCATCTGAATTATTTTAATGTTCCGACATATTAAATGTACTGTAACTTTGCCTGTTCCTGATAATTACAGGCATCCACTAGGTGCTTCTATCATGCATTCTTACATCTATTTAAAATACATTTCCTTCTACACCAAAATGTCTCTAACAGACCAAAAGGGAAAACAACTGTTTATCAAGTGCGACACTGTTTTCTTCATTTTTGCCCTTGAAAACCAAACCCAGAATCAAACTGAAAAGACATTTGAAACCCTTAGACATGCCTCCTCGTCCTTCCTTTCAGAATGTTAAGTATCAAAGAATATGTCAACAAAGTAGAATTTCATAGTGTTTTATTAACCCCGTAATTTGCTAAGTACAAGATGTGTTATGGTATGCTCAGATGAGTTCATTAAGTGCCATATGAAAATAAAGAGGTATACAAGGTAGAATTCTAATATTAATAAATCACAAGGAGTTATCTTTAGCCATCAGATAAACATGTATGAAGAGAGCTGTACAAGACAACAACAACACATATCAATAGTTATGCTTAGATAATAAGGTAGAGCTGACAGAGAGAGCTTTACAAGGCACAAAATATAAGACCTATTTAAAAACACAAAGTATTAGGCCCCGAGCATAGATACCACATATATGAACATATTTAGAGCACAGAGTTAGTCTGAATGACTGGAACTCATCTACTATCCTTGGCAGCATATGTGTGAAATAGAATGCCTTCAGTTTAGGAATAACATCAGCACAGAACTTCACATCAAATGGTACATCAATAACAACTTGCTTGGATGGAGCCCAGACAAGTAGTTTGCATCTCTCCAGTCCAATGTAGAACGTGCCCATTTGCACCTGCATGTAGTACCCATGGGCTCCATTAGGTTGCAGCTGAGGAAGCCCATCCACCAGTTTCACATCAGTGAGTTTGCCAGAGAACAGTTCAGTCAGAGACACACTTCTTACTCAGAACAGGACATTTGATTTCTAGAAGTGTATAAGACACCTGCTCGTTCTCCTTGCCAAATGTGGTTGCCGAGTTCCCATGGGACATGGAGAAGAGATGCTTTCACACAAAGATCTTACGACATTTTGAGCTAGCTAGCTAATGTTTGCAAAAACGGCAAGAATACCACAACGGATGTCCTCCACAAAACAGAAAGTTCAGACATTGTTTTGTTTTCCAGGTTCTTAAATAAGGTGAATACATGAGGCCAATTTTACTATATTATCCTGGAGGCATACTTACACATCCTGTGTTATTACTTTGCGTGAACGATATCTCTGAACTTTAAACAAATTCTAATACAAAATCTTTGTTTAGCTTCTTTCTATTCTGTGGCTGCATGAAATAGCAAACATAATGTGAATTCAACAATGACATTACTTTATCTTTGTTACACCCTGATAAAACAGTAACATCCATACTGTAGTTAGGCAGTGGGTTAAATAGATTCCACGATCCGGATTAGATCCGGATTTAAGCAAGTGCTTGGTTCAGTTCTCGCCCTGTGTACACCCATATGCGTGCGGAACTGTACGCCCACCTTGATGTATAGCGCCGCCCACCGGGCGAAATGTCGTGAAAAGAGTGTGTCCACCAAGGAAAGAGGACCACTGGAGAGGAAGCATGGTGGTCTTCCGCCCAAACTAGAAAACCTCTGTATATGTTTCGAACAGTGTAACACAAATAGAAAAATTAGGTTAGTTATAACAATATTTGAGTCTAATGTTCAGTACCAGCGCTTCATGTAACCAATGGGAGTCGTTTTACGAGCGGATAAGGCTCGTAATAAATAATTGAGCCAATCACAATATCAGTTTCCAAATAGAGGCGGGACATAATACGGAAACGATACCCACACACGCCAATCAAAACCAGGCACTCCTTTCCATTGGCCGATCGAGAAATGAATGAGGTGGGGCTTGCAGCAACGGTCGCGGTGTTCTGTTGAAATTCCATTGCCGAACATTAGCAAGCTAAAATAACTGGAACTAAGGATATAGCTTCCGAAGTGTGGACAACGACCAATACCACCCAAATGGGGATTTAATTGGGGGAAAATAAGTAAAAATTCTGGAATGGGATTACTCAAGGATTGCTTTGATGTGTACTGCATTTACCTCCGATTTAGCTGTGGCTACCTCTCAAGCTAGCCGAATCGGAACAATCGGCGGATAACTGGCTAACTAACGTTAAACGTAACTAGCTAGCTAATTCTTTAACGTCAGGACTAGGACGGAGCACGCTTCATCGCTAAAAATACACAAAACGAATGTTGTTACTGTCATGAGTCCAGCCGGGTGCCCCCATGTGAACGGGTTCAAAGTGGATAACTGGAAACAGAATCTACGGGTCATTTACCAATGCTTTGTGTGGAGTGGGTCTGTCGAAACCAGGAAACGCAAGGTAAACATTTTAAACGTTAGTTAGCTAACGTTAGCTACTACTAACTAGCTCAGAACATGTATGCAGACCGCTTCTCGAGAGAACAGTGCCTACAACATCTCTGGCTAGCTGTCGTTCATCGTCATTGTTACCAATCCACACGCGATGAGGCAACTCGTACAGTGTGTGAAAGACCCTGTTTTTTTTCTTCGATTAACTGGTGATATATGCTACTGTTTCCCTTGCACGGATAGACCTTGTCCAACGTTAGCTAGGTACACATTTTCAGGCATGTCTTTTTCTCGGCTTGGGCACTTGTAAGTTGGCTGACGCGGACTGCTGCAGTTTTAGACAGAATTGACAAGGACTGAGGGGTGTGTGAGAGAGACTGTTAGTTAGCTCAGCTTACTACCTAAACCCCCTGCGTCTCTTGCATCACAAAATCTGAGCGTCAACTCTGCCTATGTGTGTGCGAGCCTGTTTAGTAAGCAGTCCCAGTTCAAAACTTAAATGCAATGGCAAAATGTAGATTTCCGTCTAAATAGACATACACAAAAGTAACTGATATTCATGTGTAGTTACATGATTCTGACATGCAATAACTTATTATATGGTTGGGGTCAGTGCTCTATGCAGGTCAGTATATTTGGAAAGAGAACATCTGGGAGATTGAGGAAATTGTCAGAAGATAGGAGTTACATAGTTCCCGAATACACAAGATCAAGCACATACGTTTTTGAGTCATCTTTCATTGACAAGCTATAAGTGAGTTATTGATGACTAGAGCTGAACATTCATCAGATGGCTTCCACAGCATGTGAACAATATCAGGAAAAAAATGGAGTTGATAGAGCTAACAACTAGAAATGTGGTATCCGGGGTACATTCAAGTGTCCTTTTAAACTCTCCAAAGGGTCCGAATGTGGTAATTGCACTGTATTTGCACACTGGATGTGCCTAAAAGTTATTGTTCACTATAAAAACAACATTTCTACCACATCAACCTCTCACACACATTGTGGTGGTGTCGGGGAACATCCAAGTGGTTTTATTTTCCATTTTCTTTTTTTCCCAACCTAGTCACTCAGCGGACATTTTGATTTTGCCATTAAGTCATACATCATGGAGATGGGCTAGATTTGTTCCTACCAACCTAAAGATTAATTTCATACCCACCATGTATCTATAGCTCAAACACAGACCAAATCTAAGCGTACCTTGTAAGACGTTTGGTGAAAATGTTGTGTAAAAAAAAATATTTTGACTCTCGGGGCTGGTGATCAATAACGGTAGATCACAGGCAGACAAATAAGATATTCTCATGGTCTGTGGAGTCCCGGCAATCGGTGTGTATCAATGTATTCCGTGTTTATTTTGTTTGTGCTTCGCAACCCTAACTGGAATGAAGATGGCAACCATCTTGAAATTAGGTCACTGGCTGGTCAATAGCCAAGATACTCAGCTTTCCGCAGACACACCGCTTTTGCGCGTAGGGGCTACCGTTCTAATACCAGACTGAATTGAATTGGAAAAAACAAATTGGGTTTACAGTTTTAAGAGTAACGTCATTGCATTCCCAGCTAGCTACATTGCTAGTCTCTCTGGAAAGTATCTTGTGGTTACATTGAAAATAAGTCAATCATGCCATGCTTCCTGAAGAACATGAACACAGTACTTTGGTTGTCTCATCCAAATGTGCAATACCGCTGATATATCTACTTTTATGGTACGCCATCAGTGCTCATCAAATAAAATTGTATTTGTCACATGTTTCGTAAACTAACTATGAAATGCTTACTTACTGGCCTTTTTCGGCAATGCAGAGAAACATAGAATTTTAACACAAGGAATAAATATATAATGAGCAATGATAACTTGGGTATATACACTGAGTGTACAAAACGTTAGGAACACCTTCCTAATATTGAGTTGCACCCCATTTTGCCCTCAGAACAGCCTCAATTCATTGGGGCTTAAACTCTACAAGGTGTCGAAAGCGTTCCCCATGGAATGCTTTCTGGCCCATGTTGACTCCAATGCTTCCCACAGTTGTCAAGTTGGCTGGATGTCCTTTGGGTGTTGGAATATTCTTGATACACACAGGAAACTATTGAGCGTGAATAACCCAGCTGCATTGCAGTTCCACGTTGCAATGCACACTCAAACCAGCGTGCCTGGCAACTACCATACCCTGTTCAAAGGCACTTTTGTCTTCCCCATTCACCATCTGAATGGCACACATACACAATCCATGTCTCAAGGCTTAAACATCCTCCTTTAACCTGTCTCCTCCCCTTCATCTACACTGATTTTAAGTGGATTTAACAAGGGACATCCAATAAGGGATCATAGCTTTCACCTGGATTCACCTAGTTGGTCTGTCATGGAAGAGCAGGTGTAAGAAATGTTTTGTACATGCAGTGTACATGGGGTCCCAGTACCGAGTTAATGTGCAGGGGTACAAATTAATTTGGGTACATATGAACATATAGGTAGGGGTTAAGTGACTAGGCAATAGGATAGATAATAAGCAGCAGCAGCGTATGTTATGAGTCAAAATAGTTAGTGCAAAAGGGGATCAATGTAGCAAGTCCGGGTAGCTATTTGCTTAATTATTTAGCAGTCTTATGGCTTGTGGGTAGGGTCCTGTTGGTGCATCAGTACCGCAATGGAACAGACAGACACAACATACGACTGATAATCTTATGTCCATTTTCACCCGAGTACTAACTAGCTGTTGTAAAATCAACATTTTACATGTATGTCCATAGCATGTTAATGTAACCCATGCTCCCATTGGATACAGGCAGTGCTCATTAACGTATTAATTCATCCCAAAAGTGTTCGATGGGGTTGGGGTCAGTGCTCTATGCAGGTCAGTCAAGTTCTTCCAAACCAATCTCAAACCATTTCTGTATGGACCTCGCTTTGTGCACGGGGGCATTGTCATGTTGAAACAGGAAAGGGACATCCCCAAACTGTTGCCACAAAGATGGAAGCACATAATTGTCTAGAATGTCATTGTATGCTCTAGCGTTAAGATTTCCTTTCACTGGAACTAAGAGGACTAGCCCGAACCATGATAAACAGCCCCGGACCATTATTCCTCTAAACTTTATAGTTGGCACTATGCATTGGGGCAGGTAGCGTTTTCCTGGCACCCGCCAATCTCAGATTCGTCCGTCAAACTGTCAGATGGTGAAGCGTGATTCATCACTCCAGAGAAGGCGTTTCCACTGCTCCAGAGTCCAATAGCGGTGAGCTGTACACTCCAGCCAATGCTTGGCATTGTGCATGGTGATCTTAGGCTTGTGTGCGGCTGCTCGGCCATGGGAACCCCTTTCATGAAGCTCCTGACAAACAGTTCTCGTGCTGACGTTGCTTCCAGAGGCAGTTTTTAACTCTGTAGTGAGTGTTGCAACCGAGGACAGATGATTTTACACGCTTCAGCACTCGGCGGGCCCATTCTGTGAGCTTGTGTGGCCTTCCATTTCGCAGCTGAGCCATTGTTTCTTCTAGACGTTTCCACTTCACAATAACGGCACTTACAGGTGACAGGGACAGCTCTAGCATGTCAGAAATTTGACGAAGTGACGTGTTGGAAAGGTGGCATCCTATGACAGTGGCACGTTGAACGTCACTGAGCTCTTAGTAAGGTCAATGTTTGTCTATGGAGATTGCATGGCTGTGTGCTCGATTTTTATACACCTGTCAGCAAAGGGTGTGGCTAAATTAGCCGAATCCACTAATTTGAATTGGTGTCCACATACTTTTTCTTATATATTGTGTAACTGCTGTAATTTTAGCTAGATTAGAGACTATACCTGTGGGAGTTAGTGTGGGTGGGCAGTGAAATTTCCATTCGCATATATTTTCAAAGGTTAGGCCTATTTAAACCAACTTATCTCACCCTTGCGTTTTTTTCTGAGTTCATCTGTCAAGTTACACTGAGAGGCTGCAGTGAAGGTTTCAAATGTACAGTGTGTGGCTTCCTTCTTAATGGTTTCACCATTGAAGAAATGTAACTGTTTCTTCTCGGGGGGACCTCAGCTTGCTTAACAACAATACACACACAGTGTAGCCAGTAATGGTAAGGTAAACGGTAACCACCTCACTATCTAAAAACATTATGAGCAGTACTGACAGAGTCCTCATAAGACTGCTGGTTTGTATCAGTAATGCTACAGACAAATCTGCCATGGCTCTTGAAAAGGGGGCCCATGGATCATAAAGTCATTGATGCTGCATGAAACAGACAGTTCATAAGACAATTCATAACCCCGCCCCCACCCACCAACTCTCCATTTCTGCTGGAGCCTCTATATTTGTTTGACTCCACGCCACCCAATCATATAAGACGTTGAAGTACTGTCATCGTGTGTTAGGCCCGGCAATCTTAGATTTATTGCATGGATTGGTAATGTAAACCTACCTATTTACTGGGTAGTGGTGAGTTATGGGGAGGGACGGTGACACCTGTGTTCAGAGCTGTCACAGACCAGGCTTGTCTTTAATCAGGGCTGGCGCGACTGTCTGGGGGGGTGTGGAGCGGGGACTACACAAAGATTTATCATCAGTTTAAACACTAGCGTCTTTTTGCTCCGTTTTTTGCCCCCTCTTTCTGTCAATTACTTTCTCGCCCTCTTTCTCTTTATGCCTTCCTTTCTTACTCTCACTTCTTTCCCACTCACTCCCCCCCCCACATGCAGTTGCCCCTGCTCCATGGATACCTCAATTAGGATAAATGGAGTGAATGTTGCATGGATGGAGGAGGAGAGCTAACAGATCAACCATCTGGGGAGGACCTCCTAATGAGCAGTCGAATTGCTCATCGGTCTGCTTTATAAACACCTCGTTTCTGCCCTACGATGAACAGACCCAAAGAGATGAGGTGACATACCGTTGGCAACCATCCAGGTTGTGCTGTACAGCACACTGTAGCAAAACGTTTTGAAACAGAAAATAAAAAGGAGAGTTTCTAATCGGGGAAAATGCAGGTATTACCTCCCCGTATCGTTCTATTTCAAACCTGTTCCATGTCTCAACCTAGTCTGTTTTCTCTTTTGATACTGTGCCTACCTCCTAAACCCCACAAAGACTCCATTTGAAGAAGAAGAAGCAGTTGTTTTGAGCACACCGTGTGAAGTCCCCTCACCACCTTGGACCAGCCACTCCTCTTTGCAGATGGGTCTTTGAGTTATCTAATTGTTGAGGAAATCGTAGCGCCTAACAAGCTATATAGCAGCAGTACATCAATAATTCATGCACATTGTAACCAGCAGCCATTTTTCATGCTCATATATATAATATTAGGCTACAGCGAGTGTGTTCAGAATACATATGATCTCCAGGCTGCTGGTTGAGATGAGGGGCTCAAGGTTATTTTCTAATTTATGTTACCTCTTGAGAGAGACTAGTTCTGGAGACTGCAGGTCATTGTCCACATGCCCAGTCCCTGCTGGGTTTTAGAGTGTGTGTGTGTGTCCTAGCGCAATGGTAGGAGGAGTGGCTTGCACACACAGCCTCACACACACTGTTGCATATTTATGCTTCTTCATAATTCATGGACACAATGAGGAAGTGGATAGATCTCGTTTCTCATGATTATCAGTAAAGTTACCATTTATAAAATGGATTACTAGCTTTTTAAGACTATAAATGACCAACCACCCAGCTTTGGAGTAGTTAGGTCTATTTCCCTGCTTTTGAAAGGCTGCTGGCTACCGTACTGGAAGACTTTCAGCAATTGTGCTAAGCTCATGATATGCTAACTTAAATAATCTCAAAACTGCACCCAGAGACATAAAAATGGTATCCATGAGTTTCTCAGACTCTGGGTAATTAAACTTCCGGAATCTCAAAATATCACAGTATCCCTTTTAAACATGCTGCAGCGTTCTGACTGGAATAAACATGTAATGTTTATATCAAAGGGCGTCTGTCATTTGATATACTAGCTCTGAAATATAGCCTAAGGATAACATTTTTGTTTACTTCAGGACCGTAGGTACATTTCCCAACCGGAAGCCATAGATTACAGGCAACAGCCACACTGACCTGTTATGGCTTGAATCCCGTTAGTGGGATTGATATGACGACAGCCAGTGAAAGTGCACGGCGGCAAATTCAAAACAACAAAAATCTCATAATTTAAATTTCTCAAACATACAAGTATTATACACCATTTTAAAGATAAGATTCTCCTTAATCTAACCACAGTGTCCAATTTCAAAAATGCTTTACAGCGAAAGCAAAACATTAGATTATGTTAGGACATAAACTTCACAAGAAAATCCACACAGCCATTTTCCAAGCAAGGACATGCATCACAAAAACCAAAAGTTCAGCTAAAATATTCACTAACCTTTTGATGATCTTCATCAGATGACACTCCTAGGACATCATGTTATACAATACATGTATGTTTTGCTCGATAAAGTTCATATTTATATCCAAAAACAGCATTTTACATTGGCGCGTGATGTTCAGAAAATGTATTCCAACCAAAACCGCCAGTGAATATGCACATCAATTTACAAAAATACTCATCATAAACATTGCTAAAATTTACAACAGTTATTGAAAGAATTATAGATACACTACTCCTTGACGCAACCGCTTTGTCAGATTTCAAAATAACTTTACGGAGAAAGCACATTGTTCAATATTCTGAGTACATAGCTCAGCCATCGAAGCAAGCTATACAGCTACCCGCCAAGTTCTGGCATCAACAAATCTCTGAATTAGTATTACAAATATTCTCTTACCTTTTGCTGATCTTCATCAGAATGCACTCCGAGGACTCCTACTTCCACAAGAAATGTTTGTTTTGTTCGAAATACTCCATATTTATGTCCAAATACCTCAGTTTTGTCCGTGCGTACAGATCACTATCCAAAAGGCATAACGCGTGTGCGTAAAATAAGAGACAAAAAGTCAAATAGTTCCATTACTGTTCGTAGAAACATGTCAAACGATATTTACAATCAATCCTTAGGGTCTTTTTAAATTAAAACGTCGACAATATTCCAACCGGACAATAGCGTATTCAAATGAGCGGCGCGCCAAACGCGCAGTAAACAACTCTCTGCTCCCAGGCAGTCCACTGATAAACTGAGCTGCTGTTCTTTGCCCAGTAACAGGAGACGCATGAAAGACATTTCTAAAGGCTGTTGACAGCCAATGGAAGCCTTAGGAAGTGCAAAATGACCCCACAGACACTGTCGTTTGAATAGACAGTAGATAGAAGAACTACAAATCACTTCTTGGTTGGATTTTTTTCTCAGGTTTTTGCCTGCCATATGAGTTCTGTTATACTCACAGACATCATTCAAACAGTTTTAGAAACGTCAGAGTGTTTTCTATCCAAATCTACTAATAATATGCATATCTTAGTTTCTGGGAGTGAGTAGGAGGTGATTTACTCTGGGCACGTCAGTCATCCAAGCGACTCAATACTGCCACCATCCATAAGAAGTTAAAGGCTAAAGCTGCTGCTTTCAAGGAGCTGGACACACATCCAGACTCTTATAAGAAATCCCGCTACGCCCTCAGACGAACCATCAAACAGGCAAAGCATCAATACAGGACCAAGATCCAATCCTACTACACCAGCTCTGACTCTCGTCGCATGTGGAAGGGCTTGAAAACGATCTCCGATTTACAAAGGGAAACCCAGCTGCGAGCTGTCCAGTGACGCAAGCCTATCAGATGAGCTAAATACCTTCTATGCTCGCTTCGAGTCTATCAACACTGAACCATGCATGAGAGCATCAGCTGTTCTGGATGACTGTGATCACACTCTTCGTAGCCGATGTTAGTAAAACCTTTTAAACAGATTAATATACACGGATTACCAGGACACGTACTCAGAACATGTGCTGACCAGCTGGCAAGTGTCTTCACTGACATATTCAACCAATCCCTGACCGTCTGTAATACCTACATGTTTCAAGCAGACCACCATAGTCCCTGTGTCCAAGAACGCCCAGGTAACCTGACTATCGTCCCGTAGCACTCACACCTGTAGCCATGAAATGCTTTGAAAGGCTGGTCATGGCTCATATCAACACCATCATCCCAGACACCCTAGAACCACTCCAATTCGCATACCACCTCAACAGATCCACAGATGATGCGATCTCTATTGCGCTCCACACTGCCCTTTCCCATCTGGACAAAAGGAACACCTAGGTGAGCATGCTGTTCATTGACTATAGCCGACGAGGAAGAGCAAGGCCCAACTTGGCAGAAAATCTGTCTTCCTCCATCAACTTTGAGAAAAAACTATATTGGAGTTGTCTCGATGGTTATGCATATTCATGGAATGAGATTAGTAGCATAGCATCTCTTTCCATTGAATACCGACGGGTGACGTCAACAACCCTCATCGAATATTCAAAAAAGATTACAATAATGAGATGTATCCACCAATCCAAAGAAAGGATAGGTGAGAGATAGATGTCTTTTTGTGGACAACGACTCCCATTGTTAGGGCAGAGAAACCTGTATCTTGTCAGTATATCCATAATATTTTCTACAGCTCAGCATTCAACACCATAGTGTCCTCCAAGCTCATCACTAAGCTAAGGACTCTGGAATTAGACATTGCTCTCTGCAACTAGCTTCTGAACTTCCTGGCGGGCCACCTCCCAGGTGGTGATGGTAGGCAACAACCCATCCACCATTCTGACCCTCAACACGGGGCCCCTCTGGGGTGCATGCTTACTCCCCTCCCGTACTTCCTGTTCACCCATGACTGCGTGGCCGTGCACAATTCCAATACCATCATTAAGTTTGGCCTGATCACCAACGACGATGAGACAGCCTACAGGGAGGAGGTCAGAGACCTGGCAGTGTGGTGCCAGGACAACAACCTCTCTCAATGTAATTAGGAGAAAGAAGCTGATCGTGGACTACAGGAAACAGTGGGCCGAGCACACCCCATCCACATCGATGAGGCTGTAGTGGAGCAGGTTGAGAGCTTCAAGTTCCTCGGTGTCCACATCACTAAGGAATTATCATGGTCCACACACACCAACACAGTCGTGAAGAGGGCATGACAAAGCCTCTTCCCACTCAGGAGGCTGAAAAGATTGGGCTTGGGCCCTCAGATTCGCAAAAGGTTCCATATCTGCACCATTGAGAGCATCTTGACTGGCTGCATCACCTTTTAGTACGACAATTGCTTGGCTTCCGACCAGGAGTACGCTACAGTGGGTAGTGCGTACGGCCCAGTACATCACTGGGGCTGTGCTCGCTACCATCCAGCACCTCTATACCAGGTGGTGTCAGGGGAAGGCCCTAAAAATTGTAAAATACTCCAGCCGCCAAGTCAGACTGTTCTCTCTGCTACTGCACGGCAAGTGGTACCGATGCAACAAGTTTGGAACCAACAGGACACTGAACAGCTTTTGCACTAACTCTTTTGACTCATAACATACACTCCTGTTACTGTTTATCTATCCTGTTGCCTAGTCACTTTATCCCTACTTATATGTACATATCTACCTAAATGACCTGGTACCCCTGCACAGGACTAGGTAGGTACTGGTACCTCGTGTGTGTAGCCAAGTTATTGTTTTTCATTGTGTATTTCTTTGTGTTGTTTTTCTATTATATCTCTTTTTTTCTCTGCATTGTTGTGAAGGGCCTGTAAGTAAGCAGTTCACTGTTAGTCTACACATGTTTATGAAGCATATGACATTTGATCTATCTGGCTCTTCTGAGCTCATTTGCTTTCTATCCCATCATGTCTTGCGTTTCACAGTCACGCTCTCTGTCTCTCTCTGTTTTTCAGTCCGAGCATTACAGTGAGTCTTGGTCAGTTCACGGGATCTTTCCATCAGCCTGCTGCTCGCCTCTCCTTTTGATGTTTGTCTGATTTAGTCGCCACTGTTGCACTTCTGCTGCCTAGCCCCCTTTCACCCTCACTGCACCATGCCCCCTCGCCAACACAGAGCAGCCCTTCTCTCACTCTGGCCCAGCCAAGCACTGATGTCATCCCGGAAGAAGACCAATCAACATTCTTATGCCTCGCTCACTCTTGTCCAATTCCACTTCCACATTGAACACCAGTGTGTGAGCTAAAATGCATCAGCATGAATGGGTTTGTGCTTGTATCATTTGTGCGTGTGTGTCAGGGTTTTCGTTAAGAAAACGGAGCCAGACAACGTGACGGGAAGATTTAAATTTACCGCCCATTTGCGAAATTTACCGTACCCATATGCATTTGGTGCATATCCCATTAGGTTGTCTACCCACAGTGCTCAATGACAGAAATCACATTTTAGATTAGGGTAATAAATCACATTTAGATTGTGGTAATGCGTCTTAATAGAACATGCAACACATGTAATGAAGCTGCCAATAAAATGTCATTTTGAAACATTTGACAAAATAAAATTTGCGGGAATACACCATTCTAAACAGCGATCCTGATAGCAGTTCCATTTGTGACAGAGATTAAAATCTCTGTTAGAAAGAAACTTAAAGGGGGAATCTAAAGGTATATCAACTAGAATGGCTTCAGGGCTCAACATTAATGCTTGTCCGCTTGCGGGTAAAAAAAAATAATAAAAAAAATGTCAGACAACAAAAATATAGATTTAAGTTGTCCGAATGGACAAGTAAACAAAAATCACTTTCAAACAATTAGGCTACTCCGATCAGAATTGTATCAGTGTCCTCCGGATGCAATGTTTTGCACACTGTCCTACCAATCTGCAGAGCGCATCGGAGTATAATCTAATCAAAATCCCATTTTATTGGTCACATACATATATTTAGCAGATGTTATTGCGTGTGTAGCGAAATGCTTGTGTTCCTAGCTCCAACAGTGCAGTAGTATCTAAGAATTCACAACAATACACATCTAAAAGTAAAATAATGAAATTAAGAAATATAAATATTAGGACGAGCAATGTCCGAGTGGCATTGACTAGAATACAGTATATACATATGAGATGAGTAAAGCAGCATGTAAACATTATTAAAGTGGCTAGTGTTCCATTTATTAAAGTGACCAGTGAATCCATGCCTATGTATTAGGTTGACCGATTAATCGGCATGGCTGATTTCAAGTTTTCATAACAATCGGTGGACGCCGATTTACATTGCAATCCACAAGGAGACTGTGTGGCAGGCTGACCACCTGTTACGCGAGTGCAGCATCAAAAGGACCTTGTGGCAGCAAGGAGCCAAGGTAAGTTGCTAGCTAGCATTAAACTTATCTTAAAAAAAATGTATCAATCTTCACATAATCACTAGTTAACTACACATGGTTGATGATATTACTAGGTTAACTAGATTGTCTTGCGTTGCATATAATAATCAAAGCGGTGCCTGGTAATTTACCATCGAATCACAGCCTACTTCAACTTTGTCAAATGGGTGATTTAACAAAAGCATATTTGTGAAAAAAGCACAATCGCTGCACAAATGTACCTAACCATGAACATCAATGCCTTTCTTAAAATCAATACAGAAGTATATTTTTTTTAAACCTGCACATTTAGTTAAAATAAATGCATGTTAGCAGGCAACATTAACTAGCGAAATTGTGTCACATCTCTTGCGTTCAGTGCAAGCAGAGTCAGGGAATATACAGCAATTTGGGCCACCTGGCTCGTTGCGAACTGTGAAGTCCATTTATTCCTAACAAAGACCGTAATTGATTTGCCAGAATAACATTGAAGGTTGTGCAATGTAATAGCAATATTTAGAATTAGGGTTGCCACCTGTTCGATAAAATACGGAACGGTTCCGTATTTCACTGAAATAATAAACGTTTTGTTTTCAAAATGCTAGTTTCTGGATTTGACCATATTAATGGTGCGGCAGATAGCCTAGTGGTTAGAGTGTTGGTCCAGTAACCAAAAGGTTGCAAGATCAAATCCCTGAGCTGACAAGGTAAAAATCTGTCCTTCTGCCCCTGAACAAGGCAGTTAACCCACTGTTCCTAGGCCGTCATTGAAAATAAGAATTTGATCTTAACTGACTTGCCTAGTAAAATAAAGGTGAAAAAATAAAATGACCAAAGGCTTCTATTTCTGTGTGTTTATTATAATTAAGTCTATGATTTGATAGAGCAGTCTGACTGAGCGGTGGTAGGCAGCAGCAGGCTCGTAAGCATTGATTCAAACAGCACTCTACTGCGTTTTCCAGCAGCTCTTAGCAATGCTTGAGCGCTGTTTATGACTTCAAGCAGTGCTCCCTCTGCTGTTTCCTGAAGTCCACAATCAGCTCCTTCGTTTTGTTGAGGGAGAGGTTATTTTCCTGGCACTACTCCGCCAGGGCCCTCACCTCCTCCCTGTAGACTGTCTCGTCATTGTTGGTATTCAGGCCTACTACTGTTGTTGTCTGCAAAGATTGAGTTTTTGGCCACACGGTCATGGATGAACAGGGAGTACAGGAGGGGGCTGAGCATGCACCCTTGTGTGTTGATGATCAACGAAGTGGAGGTGTTGTTTCCTACCTTCACCACCTTGGGGGGGCCTGTCAGGAAGTCCAGGACCCAGTTGCACAGGGTGGGGTTCTATGGTGTGGAAGGAGATTGGAGGGTACTATGATGTTGAAGGCTAAGCTATAGTCAATGAACAGCATTCTTACGTAGGTATTCCTCTTGCGATGGCAATTGTATCGTCTGTGGATCTATTGGGTCAGTAAGAAAATTGAAGTGGTTCTAGGATCCTTAACTAGCCTCTCAAAGCACTTCATGATGACAGAAGATGGTAACTGAACTAAATTACTTTTGCTTTCTTGGGTACAGGAACAATGGTGGTGGACATAGGGAGAGCTTGAATATGTCCGTAAACACTCCAGCCAGCTGTTTTGCCCATGCTCTGAGGACACGGCTAGGAATGCCGCCTGGGCGGGCAGCCTTGCGAGGGTTAACGCGCTTAAATGTCTTACTTTCATGTAATATTCTAGGCCTGAATTGACCGACACGAGTGGTTTTTCAATCATGTAGTCGAGAGATGCGTTCTTTCAGATCAGATCAGTGTGCACATTTGAGTTATTTGCCCAGTTACAGCTATTTTTTTTTTGTCAGCAATGAATATCCTGGGAAAGTCATGGTGTGTGCATCACCTGCGTGTGCCAGTGGGCCGTTGGCAGAGGAGCGAGAGACATTTTGCACAGCAGGAAAAATGATTATATACAACAGACTAACTAGATAACCAGCCAACCTACACAGTATGTTTTGAATTGGCTATCTCGCTGTTTAGCTATTAGCATGTATTATTGTCATGTCCGATGTACTAAAATAATCTTCCACAGGCACTCGTGTATAATTGCAAATGGCCGACACACAGTTGATACGGGTGCACAGTGGATGAAACCAATGCTGCATACTCCAGTTGTAAAACTCAACATTGTCTAAGATTCAATACTGGCCAATTCTGACAAAGTTACAGAAATATTTTAATTGACAAGTAACTCCTATGCTGTCAAGATCAAACACTGAATATTTTAACCTTACAAATAGATAAACATCTTTCGTTAGCTAAATCCCCCACTTTAGCCATTTGATCCCTGGTTAATTGAATGAGGGAATTATTTTGGTTGTAATTGTAACATTGCAGGGTGGCCAACCATCCTCCAGGAGAGCTACTGGGTGTGCAGGCTTTTGCTCCAGCCCTGCTCGAACATGCCACATTGTAAAACATCAGCTGCTTAACAGGACCTTGATAAGCTGACTGCTGTGTTTGAACAGGGTTGGATCAAAAGTCTGCCTACAATACTTCACCAACAAGCATGACATGGCCACAGAGGAATTGAGGATCATTAGCTTCTTTAATTTTTTTGTTGTTCCTGTGGATCGTTTCAAACCACAAGCTCGTAGGCCTATGTCTATTTGGGAAGCCTGTAATTTGGGCAGCGCGTGTGGAGGCCTAGCTTATTATTGAATTGCGGCTGTTGGTGAAAAGGATCTAAAATGTGTCTTGAGTATTGTTTCAAATGTTGAGATAAGAAGAAGGTGAGGGGTGTGTGGCGTAGATATAGGCGCGTTTCTCCAGAATGGCTCAGCTGTCTCCCTCCAGTTCTTGCACATTCATTGTTTCATTGTGTGAATTGTTTGCCCTTTTTATTTTATTTTTTATAAATTCACCATTACAGTCCTTTGCTGTTGTTCTGGGATTGATTTGCACATTTCGCACCAAAGTACGTTTATCTCTAGGAGACAGAACGCGTCTCCTTCCTGAGCGGTATGACGGCTGCGTGGTCCCATGGTGTTTATACTTGCGTACTATTATTTGTACAGATGAACGTGGTACCTTCAGGCGTTTGGAAATTGCTCCCAAGGATGAACCAGACTTGTGGAGGTCTACAATTTTCTTTCTGAGGTCTTGGCTGATTTCTTTTGATTTTCCCATGATGTCAAGCAAAGAGGCACTGAGTTTGAAGGTAGGCCTTGAAATACATCCACAGGTACCCTGCCAATTGACTCAAATGATGTCAATTAGCCTATCAGAAGCTTCTAAAGCCATGACATCATTTTCTGGAATTTTCCAAGCTGTTTAAAGGCACAGTCAATTAGTGTATGTAAACTTCTGACCCACTGGAATTGTGATACAGTGAATTAGAAGTGAAATAATCTGTCTGTAAACAATTGTTGGAAGAATTACTTGTGTCATGCAGAAAGTAGATGTCCTAACCGACTTGCCAAAACTATAGTTTGTTAACAAGAAATGTGTGGAGTGGTTGAAAAACGAGTTTTAATGACTCCAACCTAAGTGTATGTCACCAGTCGTAAATTTACAGCTAATCCCCGTCATTTGGTTACATTTATTTTATTTATTTAGCGTCTAAGACATTGGGGGTGGGTTGCTATGCTGACATATGGAATTGTTTTAAGATGGTCATATTATGGTTCATTAGCTATTTGATTTTTAATTTTAGTACCCCTTTAGGTATCAAAAGAAAATATTAAATGTTGATAAAAATTGTATTTTGGCCTTTACTACTAAAGGCCATAGAGACGCATTGAACAACACATTCATAAATGTCAAAAAGGACAGTCATTTCTTTTAATAAGAAACAAGGCTTTTGATGTGTCTATCCTAAATCTAGGAGATATCTTATAATTTTTTTTTTTTTAAACACATTAACCCCTTTTTTGGGTAGGCACAAAAATCCTGTGACACTTGTGGGTGTCGTACAGAAAAACGGAGAACACCATCGCGTTTGAGTCTCCCTTTTCCATATAGTGGTAATAGTTTCTAGGTCAAACTGTTCGGATGCTACAGACGTTTAAGTGAGAAGAGCCATTTTTTTCCGGGATGTCTCATTGTCTGACAAGCACCGCTCTAGCCCTGCCATTTACTGTTCTCAGTCTCGGAGTGGAAATGTTGTTTGCAGAGTTCACGAACTGCTACATTTGTGAGAAACAAACAAGTTTTGGTTCATTTCATAACCATAATTTACGAGATTTATTTTGTTTGGAGTGCTCCATGTGAGCAATAAACAGGTAAACTGATTTCTCTGTCCTGATAATGTTGAAGGAGCTCGCGCACACAGAAGTACCTGGCCTGCTGCGTTGAAATGTAGGAGTGTTTTTAACATCCATTGCGAATGATAATTTAGTAAAGCTATAGTTCCTCAAAGTAAGTTATTTGAAAAATCTTTCCAACAATCTCCCATTTGATAATCACCAATCCTCAGTGTGAAAGCCCAATGGAAGTTATTGTCCTACTGATACATTGGCCTATAGGCTATGAGTTCCACACGCTAATTTCTTTAGCGTGTGAAATGCTGCCCTACCAAGCAAAAAGGCAGTAACTGCTGATAGCGTGGAACTGAGAAAAATTGTTTTTATTTACCTTGGTTTCACACTAACTTTATGCAGTTACTGCTATTGACTGTTGCCTGCACTTGAATGGTGAATGGGAGGCACACTTTAATTACCAGTTGAAAAATAAAAAGATTTGGTAGCTGCTAGCTATGCTTAACTTTTTATAAGCTGGATTTGCCAGTTTTTGCAATTAGTTTAGGTTAGTTTTAGCTCGTTAACATTTAGCTATGTGATTTCACTTTTAGTTTGTGCTAATTTTGCAGTCTGGTTAGAGGCCCAATGGACTTTTCTTGCATTTTAGCGCCCCCTTGTGTGCTATGCCGGTAATGCCGTAAATCCCGGTATGAAAGGAGGGTATGACAATATGAAAATCTGGATACCGCCCAAGCCTAGGTCCTACGAAGGTTGTAATGATGAACTTAAGATGGGCCCTGATCTGATCTGTCTTCAGCCCTCTTTATCAGATGCTCTGGTCACGGGCAAGGCTGTGATCGATGCACCCCCTAATAGCACATCAACACCAACAGGAAAGACTGCTGACAACATTGCCTGGCCTGCCTGCTACAGAGGAGAGAAGGAGGGATAGCGGGAAAGGATGGAGGACTGTGGGGAAAAAAAGTGAAAAGGAGAGAGGATAGAGAATGCATCCATACTGGTTAAAATACAGATGGAGAAAGTGAAGAGAACGATGAGAGGAATAGATAGAAAGGAAGAGGGAGCAGTGGAGGAGAGATGTATGACGGCGGGGGTGTGAGAGGGCAGGCTGTGAGATTGGGACAGACCAAGGAGAGGGAGGCTGAGAGCAGCTGTACTGCAGTGCAGAATCCTGTTGTCACGATACCCACGTATTTTGCCGTATTTGCCGGTTACAGAACAGCTCTTTTGAGTTCAAGAGAGAGCCATGCATTAATGAATCAATTATACAGTGATACAATCGATTTGACTTAGTTTTGACCAATTTAACGACATAACAACATAATAGTAATAGTTGATTTGAATGATACATCTCTATTAATAAGCTGGTTTAATCAAGATGTAGCCTAGGTCTATTCGCAATACAGGTGAATCACAGGTGTCTGGTGGCACCTTAATTGGGGAGGACGGGTTTATACTAGTGGCTGGAACGGAATGAAATCAAACACCACACGCATGGTTTGCATTCATAATCTCCAGTACCACCACCCCAACATGTGAAAATGGTGCATTTCACATGTTGATGTTGGGGTGGAGATGCTGAATATGAAATTGTACTTTTTTTTTCTCCCTTTTAACAATTTGCAGTAGTTCTACATTCCGTGTTGCATTATTGAAGTGTGTTAACTTCTGTGCAGCATGAGTGGGGAGCTAACATGATGCAGCCCAGACTCCCAGTGAGTGCAGTGGTTCAGGACAGGCTACAGCTGGCAAGGAGAAAGTGGAGCAGGCACGGTGCGCTCGTGCTATAAGGGGACATTGGCTGTGCTGATTGACCAATTTCATCCTCTTTCAATCAGTAGACCAACTGGATCCTCTTTCAATCAGTAAACTACTACGGGAGACACATTTGATTGAAGTAACACAAATTCTAGTATCGAAAAAAAGTACAGAAGTTTCGCTATACCTTGCAACATGAGTGCAGAACATCCAGCAGTGTGTGTTAGGGATGTGACAAATGGAAATGTTTTCTTAACATTAAGGGTCCCAACTTTGTTTTAAGGTTTAAACGTTCACACACCTGGAGTGCGTGTCAGACTCAGGGTGGCCATACTTGTGAACGTTAAGAGTTTTTAAGCATCAACCAATTAAAATCGTAGACGAAGTTGCACATGATCGAAGGCTACATGTTAGCTGTTCCCATTATGTAACATGGCACATTCAGCGCTATTCTAACCTCACCAGGTGGCCGTAATTATTTCCTGTAACAAATTCCGCATCAGCCTATCGAAGATCTTAAACTTTTTCTCCACAAACCAATAGTGTTTCTTAAAATAGGTCAACTTGGCCACGAGAGGGGTATATTTAAACCTCCAAATTCAAGGTTTACTTTTGTTCCCCTTCACTTGGTCTGTCAAGTGTAGAGTGCCAATATTGCATGATCATCGCACCCTTGACTACGCTAACATTACCTTAGACAAAGTTCATGAGGCTTATTTCGCATATGACTAAATCCCATGTTTTTGCTTATCCAGTTCACATACACCATGTGCTTTTACGGAGAAACGATGGAGGTCTATACAGGGATTCTTCCTTTAAAAGTTGCGTCCTACTGCAGAACACCTTGCGTGCTGCTGCAAAATTCTATGGCACGTTATTTAAGTGTCAGCCATTGTTGCCACTATTGGTGGTTAGTGCTAGTTTTCCCACCAGAGGGCATCTTTGAGAAGCTACGTTTTTGAAATGACATGGAGCTGTAGGCCTAAGAGTCAAAGGGAGCCTTGAATAGAACAGACTTTATGGGATTGATTTTTAGAAATGTAGCTTAATTAATTTGATGAATATTATGGTTTTTCTATTACAAGAAAAACGAAAATGCATTTCTAACTGTAGCCGATGTACTGTAGGCTTAAGGGTTTCCATTGGGAAAATATGGCACTGTACAATGTGTTTCTATTCCAAGAAAACCAAAATGAATTTGTTACTGTAGCTGTTTATGCCTAACTTACTTATTTTAGTTATAAAACAACATTTAATTTTTTCTTTATCTTACTAGGCAAGTCACTTAAGAACAAATTCTTATTTTCAATGACGGCCTAGGAACAGTGGGTTAATTGCCTTGTTCAGGGGCAGAACGACTGATTTTTACCTTGTCAGCTCGGGGATTCGATCTTGCAACCTTTTTGGTTACTAGTCCAAAGCTCTAACCACTAGGCTACCTGCCGCCCTACAAAGGGAGTCTTGATTAATTTTACAATCACGGTTAAAGCGATTTTAATTAAGGGTTTCAGGTAGGAAAATATGGCGCTGTACAATGTGACCAGTCGGGAGTAGGCCTTGTGACTGTGAGTGAAGAGAATAAAAATCCTTAGATTTCCACATAAAAAATCTGATTAATTTATAAAGACCAGTCCCCATGCTCTATCATTCAGTGATATTTATTCCCATAGTAATTCGTTATGGATCCATCCAGATGTGGTTAGAAAACAGTGCATTTGGTGGGCTATGCAAAAGATGTATGGGAGAAGTGACATGTCTTGCAAACATCCATTTAAAACTGTATATTTAAAGTCCCTAAACTCGGGCAAGAGTCTATTGTCCTGCTGATAGCCCATCAAGGGTGGATAGCTTCTAGCCCATCAAGGACACGTTGTTTGCAGACTTCACAAACAGGAGGTGGCGTTCCAAAGCTCACAGGTGTGCCTGGCATGGATTGTGACTCCATCTCGACTCTCCTCCAATGCATCAGTTGACTTAACTCCAGGCCACGGACAGTTATTTTTGTTGTTGCCTGATGCAGGACTCTAGTGCCAGAGAAGAGAGACTCTCGGACTGAACACACCTCCCTTAATTTACAAAAGATAGTCAATTTGTGCCACCGATAGATCAGCGTTCTAACTCCCCCTTGTGATAGTGTGGTGCAATGACAGAATGCCACAATCTACCACTAACGGTCGCGGCATAAGCTCAAAACTTTTAAAGGAAGAACCACTGTACATAAAGGAGGTCTATACAACGTTAAAGTTTATTGTACTGTTTATTTTCTTTGTCGAAGAACCTTATGGACTTGTCAAATAGCTGTCATGGACAGTAACCATCATTGCTTTCCTGGTGGCACACACTGCTAAAACGGTTGACTCGAAAACGACAATGCTAATTTATCTTCGGTTCAAGCCCCCTTCGCTTTTTATTTCCCAACTCCATAATTAAAGTGCGCCTCCCATTCGCCATTCAAGTGCGTAGGCTATAGACGACAGTAGGCAGGCATCAGCGCGTCACCCACCACTTTACAATCTGAACTTGAGGCAGTATAATTTTTTGAAACCTGAACGTTTTACTTTACTTCAAATAATGAGGCATGTCTTAGTAGCCTAGCCTAGCCAAAACCCAACCATTGAAATGTGGAGGCAATTATTTTATAAAGACTTTCCTCGTGCCATTAACCAGCATTTCTTTCCTGTTCTATTGGTTTTCATATCAACTTTCTTTCGTTGTCCAGAAGCCAAAGGCACAATCCTAGTCATATTAGCAACACATCCTAGTTGTTGCTATTAGATTCCCCCTCTAAGTTTCTAAGATTTTCATCTGTCACATATGGACCCGAATTGCATTTTGGCAAATGTTTGTAAATGACATTTTAAGCAGTTGCAAAAGCAGCAGCTACTCTTCCTGGGGTCCACACAAAACATGAAACATAATACAGAACATTCATAGACAAGAACAGCTCAAGGATAGAACTACATCAATTAAAAAAGGCACACGTAGCCTACATATCAATACCATTACTGTCGTGGCCAAAAATATTGGCACCCTTGCAGTTTTTTCAAGTAACTCACAGTTTTTTAAAATTCAATATTTGGTCTCCACAATTCTTTATTTCACTGTTAATATTACAGAACCTTTGTTTTTGATTCAGAACTTAATATATCCATTTAAATCAGAAAATAAACAGAAATGGCATTGACAAAATTATTGACACCCTAGACTTAATATTTGGTAGCACAGTCTTCAGTCAATATAACTGCAATCAAGCGCTTCTTATAATCATCAATAAGCTTCCTGCACCTCTGGACTGGCAATTTTGGCCCACTCCTCTTGTGCAAACTGCTCTAGTTCTCCCAGATTAGAAGGGTGCCTTCTCCTAAATGCTGTTTTCAGATCTCTCCCAAGTTTTCAATGGGATTTAGATCTGGAATCCTTGCTGGCCACTTCAGAACAGTCCAACATTTTGTCTTGAACCATTCCTGGGTGCTTTTCAAAGTGTGTTTGGGGTCATTGTCCTGCTGGAAGACCCATGACCTTCGACGGAGACCCAGCTTTCTGACACTGGGTCCGACATTGCACTCCAAAATACCTTGGTATTCACCGGATTTCATGATGCCATGCACACGTTCAAGGCACCCAGTGCCAGTGGCAGCAAAGCAACTTGCTTTAACTGCAGGGAAGGTGTTATTTTCTTTGAAAGCTTCATTTTGTTTTCTGCAAACATAGAGATGGTGTGCTTTACCAAAAAACTCTAATTTGGTCTCATCTGAACACAGGACATTCTCCCAGAAGGATTTTGGCATGTTCAGGTGTGTTTTGGCATATTGCAGTCGGGTTTTCTTATGTCTTTCATTCAGCAGTGGGGTCCTTCTGGCTCTACTACCAATATAACCCCCTTTCATTGAATTGGCAACGGATGGTGCGAGTTGAAACTGTCATCCATTGTGTCTGAAGATCAGCTTGAATCTGTGTGGCAGTTGACGGAGGTGCTTTCTCCACCATTCAACCAATCCTCCATCAAGTTTTCTCTTGCTACCAAGTCCAGTGAGGTTGGCTACAGTGTCATGGGCCTTAAACTTCTTGATAACATTACGTACAGTGGAAACAGGAACATCAAGGTCTCTGGAGATAGACTTGTAGCCTTGATTGTCCATGCTTGGCTACAATCTTGTCTGACCTCCTCGGATATTTCTCTGGTTTTCTTTTGTCCATGCTCATTGCGGTACACACAGTGACACAACAGGAGAATAAGTCCTTCTCTCTATTCAAACTGATTGAATACGTGATTGTTATACTGCAGGCACCTTCAACTCACAACAGGTGAGATCAATTCCAAAGTAAATGAGAATCACCTGCTTGAAATCAAATTATTTCTAACTACTAGAAAGTGCCAGTAATATTTTCCAGGCCATTTTTAGGATTTCTTTGTGGAATTGGCTAAGATTTAGTAAATTATTTAGATTTTTTTTTTTGTTTCATTCAACTGCACACCGAAGACCATACATATGTGGATACCAAAATATGTTTTGCATTTCAACAGTTTTCTGAAAGAAATGGTGCATTATTTGAAAAAAGTGCAAGGGTGCCAATATTTTTGTTCACAACTGTACATGCACACAAACTATCTAGGTCAAATAGGGGAGAGGTGTTGTGCCGTGAGGTGTTGCTTTATCTGTTTTTTTAAACCAGGTTTGCTGTTCACTTGAGCATTTTGAGATGGAACGGAGTTCCATGCAATAATGTCTCTATAATACTGTACGCTTGAATTTGTTCTGAATTTGGGGACTGTGAAAAGACCCCTGGTGGCATGTCTGGTGGGGTAAATGTGTGTCAGCTGTGTAAGTTGACAATGCAAACAATTTGGGATTTTCAACACATTAATGTCACTTATAAAAAGAATGTGATGCCGTCAGTCTCTCCTCAACTCTTATCAACCCTCTGATTACAATGAAGAGCAAGACGTGCCTCTCTGTTCTTGTTCAGCTGCAGCTTAACTAGGTGTTTCCTTGCAGCACTCGACCACACGACTGGACAATAATCAAGATTAGACAAAACTAGAGCCTGCGGGATTTGGTTTTTGGGATGTGTTGCCAAAAAAGCAGAGCATGTCTTTATTACAGACAGACCTCAGCCCCATCTTTACAACCATTGAATCTACAGCACCAGTCAAAAGTTTGGACACCTACTCATTTTAAGGGTTTTTCTTTATTTTTACTATTTTCTACATTGTAGAATAATAGTGAAGACATCAACAGTATGAAATAACACATATGGAATCATGTAGTAACCAAAAAAAGTTACATTCTCAACCAGCTTAATCTGGAATGCTTCTCCAACAGTCTTGAAGGTGTTCCCACATATGCTGAGCACTTGTTGGCTGCTTTTCCTGCACTTTGCGGTCCAACTCTTCCCAAACCATCTCAATTGGGTTGAGGTTGGGGGATTCTGGAGGCCAGGTCATCTGATGCAGCACTCCCATCACTCTCCTTGGTAAAATAACCCTTACACAGCCTGGAGGTGTGTTGGGTCATTGTCCTGTTGAAAAACAAATGGAGAAAAAAAAGCAAACCAGATGGGATGGCGTTTCGCTGCAGAATGTTGTGATAGCCATGCTGGTTAAGTGTGCCTTGAATTATAAATAAATCACCGACAGTGTCACCAGCAAAGCACCATCACAGAGATCATCCATTCACCTACTCTGCGTCTCACAAAGACATGGCGGATGGAACCAAAAATCTCACATTTGGACTCCTCTGACCAAAGGACAGATTTCCACCGATCTAATGTCCATTGCTCATGTTTCTTGGCCCAAGAAAGTCTCTTCTTCTTATTGGTGTCCTTTAGTTGTGATTTCTTTGCAGCAATTCAACCAAGAAAGCCTGATTTCACGCAGTCTCCTCTGAACAGTTGATGTTGAGATGTGTCTATTACTTGAACTCTGAAGCATTTATTTGCGCTGTAATTTCTGAGGCTGGTAACTCTAATGAACTTATCCTCTGCAGCAGAGGTGACTCTGGGTCTTCCTTTCCTCATGAGAGCCAGTTTCATCATAGCGCTTGATGGTTTTTGCGACTGCACTTGAAGAAACGTTCAAAGTTCTTGAAATTTTCCAGATTGACTGACCATGTCTTAAAGTAAAGGACTGTCGTTTCTCTTTGCTTATTTGAGCTGTTCTTGTCATAATATGGACTTGGTGTTTTACTAAATACAGATATCTTCTGTATACCACCCCTACCTTGTCACAACACAACTGATTGGCTTGAACGCATTAAGAAGGAAAGAAATTCCACAAATGTACTTTTAATAAGGCACACCTGTTAATTGAAATGCATTCTAGGTAACTACCTCCATGAAGCTGTTTGAGAGAATGCCAAGAGTGTGCAAAGCTGTCATCAAGGCAAAGGGTGGCTACTTTGATGTTGCATGTTCGATAATAGGCTATAGCCTTTTGACTGTAAGACCATAGGCTTGCTATTGTTGGATGTTTTCATTAAGCTCTCAACGAAAAATGTCCGTTCCTTGTATGCATTTTCTGTTAGTCACATTTTACTGTTTAGGGAAAAAATTGCTGTTTGTTGACCGGTTAATGAGGGTTGGTTAGTTGGCAACAAAATTGTCTGAAATTTGCATCCCAAGTACATGTAAGTGTAGGCCTGAACATCTATATAATATCGGCTATAGTAGCAGCAATTATTTATTATGTATCAGTGCCAGTAGCATATGTGTCGGTCTGCAAGAGGGACTCCAACAAGAAGCTCTTCTTTAAATGTATTCAATCTTCATTTAAAAGGTTTTGGCTGGCCTTCTCTTCACAACACGCTAGCACAATAAATGTAATTCTACATTTCAAAATAAAAAAAACTCAGCTGGGATTTGAACCTGCCGCAAATGGATAAAATAACCAGGTTCCAGGCTCGCAACACTGTGAGCTAGCCTAATTGTCCAATTTGAAAATTGGTGCGTGTTTTAGCTAACTTTGATTAGCAGACCGTGCCGTTTTGATTGCTGTTAAGGAGGCTGTCACGGAGAAGTGTTCTATCGCGTCCAGCTACGTCGACAATTTTAATTGGCTGATACGGAATTAAAACCGGATATAATCACGGCCACCTGGTGAGGATGACATGGGGCTAAATGAGCCAGGTTATGTAATGGGAAAGGCTAACATGTAGCCTTTGATCACGTACTACTACGTCAATGATTTTAATTGGCTGATGCTTAAACTTTTCCTAATATTCGCAAGTATGGCCCCAGGGTTTTATGGAGTTTTTGTCTTGTCTGTGTTTTCTTTCTCACGCGTGCACTCTCTCTCTCCTCTCCGTTTCTGTCTCTGTGTGTGTGATTTGTGCTTCCACCTCACCAACGGATTTTGGCCGAGGCAATAGTCACGTGTCACTATGATCTCTCAGCTCATTCAGGTGGCATGTCACCAGGGACACTGTGGCAGGACAGCTTGCCACGCCGAAATGGGCTCGGTGCAAAATGTTACAGCAAAGCAACTAACAGGAAGGCTACCCTAAAAACAGCCTAAAGAAAAGGGAACCAAAAATCTAGGTCTATTTCCAGATCTGGTTGTAGGCCTACCTATATGATTGATATGATGCCAGATGGGTTCTCTTTATTGAGAATACATTGTGTGTAGTGGACTTGTGATCTCCAGGCTGATGATGTCAGGGGAGGGGTTTGGCAGGTGTGGAAGCTAGTGATCTTTTCCACCTTGCGAAAAGTGCAGAGATGAGGCAAGGGCAGTGTAAGCAAACACCCACACGCCAGCTGAAAACGACACTGGCTTTCTCTCTCCATGACAAAATGGATGTGGTGTTTTATCATGTGCCTTCCATCCCTTTGTGTCCCAGAGATGCCAGGTGTTTTCTTCAGCCTGTTTGTCTTATGTGAAAAGAAAGTAAAGTACAGCAATGTAAATTTGCTCCTCTTTTCATTGCAGACTTTCTCTCCATTAAGCTCTAACATGGCTGCCGACTTTCACTATAAACCGGATAAATCCGGTCTGATTGACCGACCTGAGTCTTTGTGAGTTGATGATGGTGATGATGACGCTTTTGGTTTCTATCAGTGATCCTCAACCTGTGGATCTCTCTCGTCCCCCGCAGGCCAAGTCGTGTGTCTGTCACATGTGCGGTGCCCACCTGAACCGGCTCCACTCCTGCCTCTACTGCGTCTTCTTCGGCTGCTTCGCCAAGAAACACATCCACGAGCACGCCAAAAACAAACGACACAATCTAGGTAAGACGGGCACGCGCACACACAAGCGCAACAAACGCTTGAGAACATCACATCAAACTGCTCACTGTCCTGTCAGGTTGGGCGGTGCTGTCGTATAGCTCTCCTCCTCTCCTATGGACCACAGCTTGAGTCCACACCAGCTCTACACTGCCCTCACAGAGGGGAAGCCATAGGAATAGTGTTGTGCCGACATGGCCGTACTGGTCATCCTATACTCAAATCGACAGTTGCTAGTCGGATCAGATGATACTCAGGATTGGAGAAAAACTGAAGTGTTTTTTAATATGCCTAAGTAGATATAGGCAAAATACCTCCCTGCACATTCTCACTGCAGAGAATCTGCAGAATAGAAGCAGCGCACAGAGGGGTGTCTGAGCTTGCAGCGTGCAGCCAAGTTTGCTGTCAACCAGTTAGAATGCGGATCAGCGTTTCGTTTTTTTTCCCCCCTTACCCTTGCCCCCGCTTGTTAGATATTATTCACATTGATAGCTTCATAGCAAACGTCCTCGCCGTGTAATTTATCATAGTAGCAGGCAGCAGCAATCTAAACCGAAAAACATGCAAGGAAAAGTGATTGGGTGAAATTATGACGCGAGTGGACAGAGAAATACAGTTTCACTTTATCCAATCAGAGCAGCAGGATCAACGTACAGCCCGCCCTTCTCTTTACAGACAGCCAGTTGAGTTATTTAGACCATGTAGAACCTCGCACATGACTGCCTGACATGAGAAAGAAGCGTGCTGGCACCCGATTAAAAAGAAAGAAAGAAATAATAATAAAAATGGCGCCCGTTTTAAAATTGAAAAAAATGGCACTAGATCTTTATTTTATATATAATATTAAAAAATGATCACGGATAATTACAAAAAAATGTATGTGCTCTGCTCCTCCGTCTTACTTCGTTCATATTTGACACGTCAGACCTGTACAGCACCACCACGACACTCCGCCCCCTGCCAGGTCCCACACCCCTGAAACATTAAAGACTCCTAATTACCCCCTTCGCTTAACTATGCAGGCCTCGGCCGCCCCTCCTCCGCCCCCATTCAGCCTCCAATCACACACGGGGCCCGAACAAAGGCTGCTAAGTAGCTAATTATACTGTTGAGGAGGGTAATAAGCACCCAGTAAATAAAAATGTACGTCCTTTTGTTCCGCTCAAGGGTTTTTATGGTGGCAGAACCCCAAATGAGCCAATGTCAAGATGAACGTGTCGACAAACCTTGTTTGGGTTATCGTCGCTGTACCACATCAGAGATGGAGCTGATGGCGACATAAATCACCAACTCGTTATGCAACCTAACGCAACATCATTGCAACACAATGCAACACGCCAGGACTGATGCCCCAGGGGCTATTGAATGTCGCCTGTGTAGTTGGCCACATAAGCACTAGGCACCAGTGGGGTTGCTGATTCTCTGTTGCACAAATGTGCCTGAGCAGCTCAGTGCATTGCAGCCCAGGTCTATTAGCCTATAGGCCATAGATAGATAGATAGATAGATAGATAGATAGATAGATAGATAGATAGATAGATAGATAGATAGATAGATAGATAGATAGATAGATAGATTTACGCTACAGCGGGAGGAGAAGAAAAGAACGGCCGATCTCACTAGATGAGTGCGCAGAGTAATTAACATGTCTTAATAAAAACCCAACACAATTCAATTAAACCAGTTCCTTCATTTTGCAGTCATTTTTTTGGGGGGGGGTTTCTTTCTTCCTTTCAGATATTTGGTCTGTTCTTCCTCTATTTTGGCTCTTCATGTTGTTTCTCCCTGTATCGGGTTATTTCTTTCTCTCCCTCCTTTTTCTCGGTTCCCATGGTTACATGAAGGTCTGTGGGTTTATTTTCATTTTGTCTTCTCTCAGCAAGTCTCACCTTGTTACGCAACTTTGTTCTCACTCTCTCTCTCTCTCTCTCTCCAGCTCTTATTGTGCCATTAACAGTGTGGCTGTTATTCAATCTGAGTCCTAAGGCTAGTGTTTTACTTTTTCAGCCTCTCTATCCTATTTTTGTGCCCGATTTTTAGGTAAATTGTATCCCTCGTTTGATGTGGCAATCTGCAGGAAAGTTATATTTTCACTGTAATGACAGCATTATAAGCACTTATGTCCAATATCCACAACATATTACAGCTGTAAAACTGGTTGTATTTGGTTTGGTGTGTGAATTGAATCCACAGGCAGACTTGATGTTCCACTCTTTGCTATTAGCTGCAGCTTGGTACTCTTCAACACCTGCAGGGCCCAGTCTGTCATTTCAATACATTCAGTCACAGCTGGGACACCAGTCAACAGCATATCTATCCACATTTTAATACCCGTAATGAATCATTCAGGCGATCATTTAGACACACACAACCTGCATTCCCGTGCTTTCTCCACATACACCTAATGATTGTTATGTCTGCCTCAAGCAGCCAATTGCATAGGCAGGTTGTCATGGGAACTGCAAACAGGTATTGGAGCTGCGGTTGCTGAGAAGGTGAGGAGGATATGAGAGAAGGAGGGGGGGAGAGAGGAATAGGGAGAGGTGAAGCTTTTACCTGGCTCTATCCTCTTTCTGTCCTCTGTCTGTGTGGGTACCTGCATGCATGGTAGCTGACTAGTTGACTGTGAAAAGTCGGATTTTCAGATGAAGTGGTGTGAAGATATCAACAATGGCTGACAATGGTATTAGAAAACGGGGGGCACTTTACACTACGTTCATAAATAGACATTTATCAAAACATTATCAAGTGGGGATGTGTTCACATCGTCACATTGACTATAATCCCTCCCTCTCACCCCGGATCTTTTTCTACGCCAAGAATGTTATCAGAAAGTCAAGATGTCAGTGCGTAAGCTGGCCTTGCAGAGGTAGAGCGCTAGCTAGCTGCTTACTCCTTTCTCCAGGACAAATCTTGGATTTGCGACCCCAAATTGGCACCCTTTTCCCTCTGTAGTGCACTGGGCCCTGGTCAGAGGTAGTACACTATATAGGGAGTAGGGTGCCATTTAGGATGCACCCCTAGAGCTACAAATGAACAGAATGTTCCAACGTAGCCTTGAGCTGTTTCATACCTCCTTCTCCTCCCCATTTATCATTTGTCACTTCATTCTCTTTCTGTCTCTGTTTTTCTTCCAGCTATAGATCTATTGTATGGAGGTATATATTGCTTTGTGTGCCAAGACTACATATACGACAAAGATATGGAACAGATTGCCAAAGAGGAACAAAGGAAAGCGTGGAAATTGCAAGGTAAGTTCTTTCCCCTATTCAATCCCCCCAGTATTTCCCTCTGACTTATACAGTGACACCTCGGTTATAATCACAGCTTTTGTTTTTTTTAAACTTTTTGATTTATTGCTCGAGTTTAGCGTTCTCTCTCGCTCTCTCTTTTGGCCTGTACCCAGTCCCATTCACCAAGCCCTGCCCCCCTGTCACTCAAGCAGGCAGTTTCTCATGCTCAAGATTCACTCTACAGTGCAATGCATTGACCAAACAACGGCATGCAGTCAACAGGTCTTTCCAAAAAAGAACAACGCACCTTTCCATTTTGCTTCTTAATATAAATCCACGTTTTCTGCATTATACTATTCTTTTCTGTAACTTGCTAGTAAGTTGGTTAGAGCAAGCTACAAAAGTGCCCCTAATGCTAATCGCTTGCTAGCTAAATCTGGGAAACACTCTTTTCACACTACTTCGATAGCAGGTTAGGAGATTGATGTTAAGGTTAGGAAAAGGGTTAGCGAAAATGCACTCCTAACCTGCTACGAAATCCCTTTTTCTCTAAGTGGTGTGAAGTGTCTCAACTTTTTTAAAACGTGTATTTTTTTCCCACATAGACACACCCTATATGCATCGATCTTGTCTGATGCTTTAAGCGTACTGTTCGAAATAAGACACAAACAAGAGGGGAGCCAGATATCAGGATAACTAGAAGAAAAAAATTGACCCGACCATCCCCATACTGCTCCTACTGGCTTTGGCAGATTCTGCTGTTACTTTCCTGAAGTTGCTGGTAATTGGCTACACGAGGAGTCAGCAACCTTTTCTGATGTGGAATTTCAATTTATCTTACCACTTCTACCTGATCTGCGTGCCAGTTATGGTTTTCATATGCACTTTTTTGTGCAACAGTTTAATTTAATTTATTATAATGTCTTCGTATGTCATGTGGTATCAAAATTCTATCTAAATGAAAATGTATGTAAAAATAGCCTATAAAGACAACAAATAAAAACATTGCAGCCTGCAGGTAGAAAATATCCATTAAAAAAAAATGGATATCCAATAAATCACATTGGCTATGCATGGCCTGTCTGCAACTAACTTGAAACATTGGTTTAACTATTAACTAATGGGTCTGGCCTGAAGCTCATGCTAGCAAAATTGCAACATTGTATAAGATATTATGGGCCCTCAGTTTCCCAAGCCAGTAAGCTCGGGAAAGACACAGATATATAGGCTAGTTTGGGAAGGAAAAAGAAGTAATCAAGTAGGCCTATTTTATTAACTTTTTCTCTTTCATGCTGAGTGGTTATCGAAAGGGAGAGAGGTGGAAATATTTTTCAAATACATTGAGGAGACAGCATTGTGTCAAGGCACAGATCTGGGGAAAGGAACCTAAAAATGATTTCAGCATTGAAGGTCCCCAAGAACACAGTGGCCTCCATCATTATAAATGGAAGAAGTTTGGAACCACCAAGACTCTTCCTAGAGCTGTCCTACCGGCCAAACTGAGCAATCGGGGGAGAAGGGCCTTGGTCTCAAGCACCCGATGGTCACTCTGACAGAGCTCCAGAGTTCCTCTGTGGAGATGGGAGAACCTTCCAGAAAAACCACCATCTCTGCAGCACTCTACCAATCAGGCCTTTATGGTAGAGTGGCCAGACGGAAGGCACTGCTCAGTAAAAAGCAACTGATAGCCCGCTTCGAGTTTGCCAAAAGGCACCTAAAGCATGAGAAACAAGATTCTCTGGTCTGATGAAACAAAGATTGAATTATTTGGCCTGAATGCCAAGCGTCACGTCAGGAGGAAACCTGGCACCATCCCTACGGTTAAGCGTGGTGGCAGCATCATGCTGTGGGGATGTTTTTCAGTGGCAGGGCCTGGGAGACTAGTCAGGATTGAGGCAAAGATGAACGTAGCAAAGTACAGAGAGAACCTTGATTCAAACCTGCTCCAGAGTGCTCGGGACCTCAGACTGGGGTGAAGGTTCACCTTCCAAATGACATCAACCCAAAGCACAAAGCCAAGACAACAGAGGAGTGGCTTCGGGACAAGTCTCTGAATGTCCTTGAGTGACCCAGCCAGAGCCCGGACTTGAGCCCGATCGAATATCTCTAGAGAGACCTGAAAATAACTGTGCTGCGATGCTCCCCATCCAACCTGACAGAGCTTGAGAGGATCTGCAGAGAAGAATGGGAGAAACTCCCCAAATACAGGTGTGCCAAGCTTGTAGCGTCATACTCAAGAAGACTCGAGGCTGTAATCGCTGCCAAAAGTACTGAGTAAAGGGTCTGAATACTTGGGATATTTCTAGAAAACAGTTTTTGCTTTGTCATTATGGGGTGTTGTGTGTGTGTGTGTGTGTGTGTGTGTGGACTGAGGGGGAAAAAAACAATTTAATCAATTTTAGAATAAGTATGTAACATAACAAAATTTGGAGGTCTGAATACATTCCGAATGCGCTGTAAGTACGTATGTGGACATCCTTTCAAATTGGTGGATTCGGCAGTTTGAGCCACACCCGTTGCTGACAGATGTATAAAATCAAGCATACAGCCATGCAATCTCCATAGACAAACATTGGCAGTAGAATGGCTTTACAGAAGAGCTCAGTGACTTTCAACGTGGCACCGTCATAGGATGCCACCTTTCCAACAAGTCAGTTCGTCAAATTTATGCCATGCTAGAGCTGTCACCGTCACCTGTAAGTGCTGTTATTGTGAAGTGGAAACATCTAGGAGCAATAACTGCTCAGCCACGAAGTGGTAGGCCATACAAGCTCACAGAACGGGATGGCCGAGTACTGAAGCACCTAACGTATAAAAATCGTTGGTCCTCAACACTCACTACGAGCTCCAAACTGCCTCTGGAAGCAATGTCAGCACAATAACTGTTTGTCGGAAGCTTCATGAAATGGGCTTCCGTGGCAGAGCAGCCGCACACAAGCCTAAGATCACCATGCGCAATGCCAAGCGTTGGCTGGAGTGGGTTTGGCAGATGCCTGGAGAATGTTACCTGTCCCTTAGTTCCAGTGAAGGGAAATCTTAACGCTACAGCGTACAATGACATTCTAGACAATTATCTACTTCCAACTTTGTGGCAACAGTTTGGGGAAGGCCCTTTCCTGTTTCAGCATGACAATGCCCCAGTGTACAAAGCGAGGTCCATACAGAAAGGGTTTTGGTCGGTGTGGAAGAACTTGACTATCGCAAGTAAAAATCGCAATATTTGGGACCAAAATCGCAATAATTTTGGGGGGTTTCCCTTTATTGTGCAGTACATTACTGCACCTCTGGTATATATAAAAGGCATATTATCTAGAGATTCCACTGCATTGGCCATGTAGGTTTTCCTATTCCCCTCCTTTCAGGTTTAAGGTAAAGCTACCTATCTAGTTAAATCTAAGTCCTCACATCCTCTCTCTAGCTCTCCGCCTTGCACTTGTTTTTTTACTGATTTCTTTCCTGTTGTCGTTTGTGTGTGTGTGTGTGTGTGTCAGGTGTAGGGGAGAAGTATTCGACGTGGGAGCCTACCAAACGAGAGCTGGAGCTGCTGCGGCACAATCCAAAGCGTCGGAAAATGACGACAAACTGCACCATCGGTAAGGGCTCCTCCTCCCAGTGCTGCACTGTCTGGCTACAGCAAGAGTTACATTTACATTTAAGTCATTTAGCAGACGCTCTTATCCAGAGCGACTTACAAATTGGATTGTCTTGTGCCTGGTCTGAAAACCAACCATACTCCCTGGTCCCTTATCCTAGCTTCTTACCCCTGCCTAGCCCATACCCTCTCCCCTTTCTGTATTTCCAAATCTGAAGAATCCCAATAATGGGATAAGCAATATGGCAGAAGGAAATTATAAGGCTTGGTGGAGCCATTGCCATATTGAACCCGCCATATTGGTCCATTCAGACCTGCCAACACAGAAGGGTTTGTGGAAGGGACTAGGGCGAACAGCTCTAGTCTGCTTCTCTCTATATGGGCGTAGTTCATTTCCTATGAGGTTCAGTGTGATGACAGCATCTGCAGTACAGACTGTGTGATGTCTGTGGGCGGATAGAACCCCCAGTCTCTCCTTAATCTCATTGCAGAGACTTCTGTTGGCTGTGTCTGAAAAATGTGTTTATCTGGGAAAGTGTGTGTGCGCGAGAGAGGGGGAGAGAGGGGGAGGGGGAGAGAGGGAGGGAGAGAGAGGGAGGGAGGGAGAGAGAGAGAGAGAGTTATTGATCAGGGATTTAGGAAGTGCTGTCCAGTGGAGAAATAAGACATTCCTCTCCTCTCTCTCATCCCTCTCTAATTCTCACCCCTCCTCCTCCACACAGCTATGGAGCAGCTCAGACAGAGTTGGAGATGAGTGGTGTTAAACAGCATCGCAGTATGCTACTGCTAGGTGCTAAACGTTCATGCTCGCTCGCTGTCTCTCTCGCACTTGCAAATCTCAATTTGTCTTTTTGTCAAGATGCCCTGTACTGTGTGTAATGGTGTGGTGGGGGGGGGGGGGGGGGGGGGGGGGGGGCGGCAACATGCTGCTCACCCCAGGGTTCTAGGGTGAGCAGCTGGTCAGGGGCAATGTGTTTTTTAATACACAAACGTTTGGAGTCACTTAGAAATGTCCTTGTTTTTGAAAGAAAAGCCTAAAAAAAATTGCCATTTTTTAAAATAACATCAAATTGATCAGAAATGCAGTGTAGACATTGTTAATGTTATAAATGTACTATTGTAGCTGGAAACGGCTGATTTTTTTTAAGGAATATCTACATAGGCGTTTTCTTTCAAAAACAAGGACATTTCCAACTGACCCCAAACTTTTGAACGGTAGTGTATGTCATTATGTCTTTGTTTTCGTGGCATTTGTATAATAAGTTTAGAAGAGATAATTGAAAATAATGCCATTGTTGATTTCAATGCTTTTTTTTTCATTAATTAGGCTATTTTTCTCTTGAACCATATGGTCTATCTACTAGAAACTCATGGACAGAGATATAACACATCTATACTGTATATATGATTCATTTTATAAAAAGTTATTCAAATCAAAATTGTATTTGTCACATGCTTTGTAAACAGCAGGTGTAGGCTATTAGTGAAATGCTTACTTACAGGTGCTTTCCAACAACGCAGAGTTAAAGATAAAACATTAAATGACGTAGAGACACGAGGAATAAACACATAGTGAATAAAGAATAACAATAACGAGTCAAAAATAACATGGCTATATACAGGGAGTACCAGTACCAAGTCGATGTGCAGGGGTACCAGGTAATTGAGGTAGTTACAGTACCAGTCCAAAGTTTAGAAACACCTACTCATTCCAGGGTTTTTCTTTGTTTACTATTTTCTGCATAATAGTGAAGACATCAAAACTATGAAATGACACATATGGAATCATGTAGTAACCAAAAAAAGTGTTAAACCAAAATATATATTGTATTTGAGATTCTTCAAAGTAGCCACCCATTGCCTTGATGACAGCTTTGCACATTCTCGCCCCTCTGTTTCCTGTAGTTTCCTGTAGTCCACGATCAGCTCCTTTGTCTTGCTGATGGTGAGGTTGTTGTCCTGGCACCACGCTGCCAGGTCTCTGACAACATCCATATAGGCTGCATCATTGTCATGTGTTTTTTGTCAGTCTTACCACCGTCGTGTCGTCAGAAAACTTGATGGTGTTGGCGTCTTACATGCAGTCGCGTGTGAACAGGGTGTACAGGAGGGGATTGAGCACACACCCCTGAGGGGCTCCCGTGTTGATGGTCTGCGTGGCGGATGTCTTGTTGCCTACCCTCACCGCCTGGGGGCGGCCGGTCAGGACGTCCAGAATCCAGTTGCAGAGGGAGGTGTTCAGTCAGTGTCCTGAGCTTGGAGTGAACTATGGCGTTGAATGATAAGCTGTAGTCAATGAACAGCATTCTTACCTTGGGTATTGCTTTTGTCCAGGTGGGCAGTGTAGAGTGCAATAGAGATTGCGTCATGGTGTTGATGTGAGCCATGACCAGTCTTTCAAAGCTTTTCATGGCTATAGATGTGAGCGCTACGGGGCGATAGTCCTTTAGGCAGGTTACCTTGGCTTTCTTGGGCACGGGGGACTATTATTCAAGTATAAATTACCAAAGTTACCATACATTGCCGTAGATTACCTGTTATTTACCCAAATGACTGAAAATTCCAGTAACTTCGGTAAATTACCTGTAGCTTTGCATGCAACCCTACCTGTCAGGGTATCCCAGCTCAGTGGGTCTTACCCTGTTGCCCTCCTGCCAGTGTGAGGCTGCTGTGTTCACTCCAGCCTCTGTCTAGGGACCACTGTGGCCATCTGTTACAGCCATGTCTCCACTGGTTCTCATTTACTGTATTGGTTTTGGCACTGGAAATGATATTCAAGATTGATATTCAAGATTGGTATTATGTCTGTTTCTGCATGTCTCTCTCTCTCAAGCGCTCTCTTTATTTCCCCCATTTACCTGTCTTCCTTTCTCTCTCCATCTTCCTCTGCCTCCTGCTTCTCTCTCTTTCTTGCTCGACCTCTAACCCTCCCCTCTCGCCGTCAGGTCTTCGAGGTCTGATCAACCTGGGCAACACGTGTTTTATGAACTGTATCGTCCAGGCCCTCACCCATACACCCCTGCTGCGGGACTTCTTCCTGTCCGACAGACACAAGTGTGAAATGCAGTCCAACTCCTGTCTGGTGTGTGAGATGTCCCAGCTCTTTCAGGAGGTAAGGGGGTTCAAAATATCTCTCTCTTTCAGGCTCGCACACCTCCTCCATTCTCCTCCCTCTTTCTTTCCCACCCCACCTCTACTGCTGTCTAACGCTCTTGTTCTAAATCTCTCTCAACCCAAAACTATCTTCTCTTTTTATTTTTCTCTCCCCCCTCTCTCCCTCTAAAACCATTGTAGTGGAAGTACTTAGCTAGCGAGGTTGTTGTCACATTGAATCAGTACGTGGTGGGATTTGCATGGTTTAAGTTCCTGTTTCATCCCGCCCCTTCTCCAACCCTTATTCTCTCTTACACCTCTTTTTATTTTCCCTCGCCTCACTTTCTCTCTCTCTCCATTCCCCCTCTCCTTCTCCCTTCACCTTTAACGTTTCCGTTCTTTCTTCCTCCTATTTTTCTCATCTCTCTCTGTCAGTTCTACTCGGGCCACCGTTCGCCCCACATTCCCTTCCGACTGCTGCACCTGGTGTGGACTCACGCGCGCCACCTAGCAGGCTACGAGCAGCAGGATGCCCACGAGTTCCTCATCGCTGCCCTGGACGTGTTGCACCGCCACTGCAAAGGTTTGCATCATAGTACAGGGGTCGTACGCATAGAATCGCGCAGGAACACACACACACTACATTATAAGACCTACCTTTTTATATATACAGTGGCAAACACGAATACATTACACAGCCTTACACCCACATACAGTGCCTTCCGAAAGTATTCAGACCCCTTGACTTATTCCACATTGTTACGTTTAACCTTTCTGGCGCAGGGGTTCCGCTAGCGACCCACCTCGATAACATCCGGTAAAATTGCAGAGCGCGAAATTCAAATTACAGAAATAGAAATATTTAACATTCATGAAAATACAAGTGTCATACATGAAAATAAAGCTTAACTTCTTGTTAATCCAGCCGCTGTGTCAGATTTCAAAAAGGCTTTACGGTGAAAGCACACCATGCAATTATCTGAGGACAGCGCCCCGCATACAAAAGCATGAAAAACATTTTTCAACCAGGCAGGTGCGCCACAAAAGTCTGAGATAGCAATATAATAAATGCCTTACCTTTGAAGATCATCTTCTGTTGGCACTCCAAAAGGTCCCAGCTACATCACAAATGGTCCTTTTATTCGATAAAGTCCTTCTTTTATAACCCCAAAAACTCAGTTTAGCTGGCGCGCTTCATTCAATAATCCACCGGTTTCCCTGCTTCAAAATGCATACCAAATGAATCCCAAACGTTACCAATGAACTTCTCCAAACAAGTCAAACAACGTTTATAATCAAACCTCAGGTACCCTAATACGTAAATAAACGCTAAAATTTAAGACGGAGAATCGTTATTGTCTTTACCGGAGATAAACAACAAAGAACGCGCTCTCATCCACGCGCATGAAAACACTACAGTCAAAATGGGAGCCACTTAGAAAAACTACAAATTCTAGCGCATTTTTCCAAAAACAAGCCTGAAACTCTTTCTAAAGACTGTTGACATCTAGTGGAAGCCCTAGGAACTGCACTCTGGGAGGATTGTGCCTCATAATAAACATGACAGCCATTGGAAACAGTGGTAGGCTGAAATCTTTTTGTTTTGGATGGTTTGTCCTCGGGGTTTTGCCTGCCATATCAGTTCTGTTATACTCACAGACATTATTTTAGAGTGTTTTATACCCAAATCTACCAATTATATGCATATCCTAGCTTCTGGGCCTGAGTAACAGGTAGTTTACTTTAGGCACGCTTTTCATCCGGACGTCAAAATACTGCCCCCTAGCCCAAAGAGGTTATTAAGCCTTATTCTAAAATGTATTAAATTGTTTTTTCCCCTCATTAATCTACACACAGTACCCCATAATGTCAAAGCAAAAACAGGTTTTTCGAAATATTGCTAATTTATAATAAAACAAAACACTGAAATATCATATTTACATAAGTATTCAGACCCGTTACTCAGTACTTTGTTGAAGCACCATTGGCAGCGATTACAGCCTTGAGTCTTCTTGGGTATGATGCTATAACTTTGGCACACCTCTATTTGGGGATTTTCTCTCATTCTTCTCTGCAGATCCTCTCAAGCTCTGTCAGGTTGGATGGGGAGCGTTGCTGCACAGCTATTTTTTAGGTCTCTCCAGAAATGTTAGATCAGGTTCAAGTCCAGGTTCTGGCTGGGCCACACAAGGACATTCAGAGACGTGTCCTGAAGCCACTCCTGTGTTGTCTTGGTTGTGTGCTTAGGGTCGTTGTCTTGTTGGAAGATGAACCTTTGCCCCAGTCTGAAGTCCTGAACACTCTGGACTAGGTTTTCATCAAGGATCTCTGTACTTTTCTCCGTTCATCTTTCCCTCGATCCTGACTAGTCTCCCAGTCCCTGCCGCTGAAAAACATCCCCACAGCATGATGCTGCCACCACCATGCTTCACCGTAGGGATGTTGTCAAGTTTCCTCCAGACATGACACTTGGCATTCAATCTTGGTTTCAAGCGTGCTGTCATGTGCCTTTTACTGAAGAGTGACTTCCGTCTGGCCACTCTACCATAATGTCCTGATTGGTGGAGTGCTTCAGAGATGGTTGTCCTTCTGGAAGGTTCTCCCATCTCCACAGAGGAACTCTGTCAGAGTGACCATCGGGTTCTTGGTCACCTCCCTGACCAAGGCCCTTCTCCCCCAATTGTTCAGTTTGGCTGGGCGGCCAGCTCTTTGTGGTTCCAAACTTCCATTTAAGAATGTTGGAGGGCACTGTGTTCTTGGGGACCTTCAATGCTGCAGAATTCTTTGGGTACCCTTCCCCAGATCTGTGCCTCGACACAATCCTGTCTCTGAGCTCTACGGACAATTCCTTCGACCTCATGGCTTGGATTTTGCTGTGACAGTGTGCCTTTCCAGATCATGTCCAATCAATTTAATTTACCACAGGGGGACTCCAACTTGTAGAAACTTCTCATGGATGATCAATGGAAACAGGATGCACCAGGACTCAATTTCGAGTCTCATAGCAAAGGGTCTGAATACTTATGTAAATAAGGTATTTCTCGTTTTAATACGTTTTGTAAAATTTCTAAAAACCTGTTTTCGCTTGTCATTATGGGGCATTGTGTGTAGATTGCTGAGATTTATTTTTAATACATTTTAGAATATGGCTCTATCGGAAAAACTCAAAGGGTCTGAATACTTTCCGAAGGCACTGTACATGTACTCATACAAACTTGTACAGACAATCAGATTGTAGAAAGCAGACCGCTCTACTCAAATGGCACCCACGCTCTCTACTTCTGCTACAGTCAAATGGTGGGAGGAAAAGCAGGAATACGGGAAAGGAAGGGAGCAGTGATTGGGGGAGAATGAACTAGAGAGGAGGAGAGAGCAGACCAGTCATTTTCTTCAATCTGACTGCCTGGATGAGCTGAGATGAGGGGCTGCTAATTGACACAGACAAAGAGCCTCTTTACATAAGTGCTGATTGTGTTTGCTTAGCTCTGTGTCCTCCTTCAACATCCCTCATTCTCTCCACTCTTTCTCTCTCGATTTGTCTTTCTCTGATACTGTGGTGGGGAGGGAGGGGAGTTCTGCAGCAGTCGACAAGCTTTAATTCTCAATCGTGTGTTTTTGTCCCTGTCCTCTCGATGTTCACCAAGGAGATGATAACGGGAAGAAGGCCAACAACCCCAATAACTGCAACTGCATCATCGACCAAATCTTCACTGGGGGTCTGCAGTCTGACGTCACCTGTCAAGTCTGCCAGTATGCTCCTCCATCTTTCTCTGTGTGTGTGTGTGTGTGTGTGTGTGTGTGCGCGTGTGTCAGCCGTGTGAAAGTTCTTTCCTCTACATCTTTGCTTCACCCTTACTGTTTGTTTGTGTGGGCGTGTGTACTATTGATGCATCATGTTGATCAGGTTTCAAACCAGCACTTTTAAAAACATTTTCTTTTGTTTTACATCACTCACTCTCAGCCCTGGTCAGACCCCCTCTCTGCAGTGAGTCAAGGAGAGTGGGACTGATTTATAATTTTTTTTACACACACATCACCCGTTGCTCCACTCCCACTGCTGTAGCAGCCAGGCACCCTACTGGGCAGTGTAGACTCTGACATAGTGTTCTACCTACATCTGGTGGACACGGAGTATTGCACAATATTTACTCATTCACAAAGAATCAGTGATTACGTGTGGAGTTTGCAACACTGATTGAGAAGCATTTGTGCTACGTTTTGTAAATGTGTACAGACGGGTTGGTTGTTTAGCAACAAAACCGACGTGGACGCAACTAGGGGGCAAAACAGACGGGGTTGGCTCAGATTGGTGACAAGATGGAAACAATTTTCCGTCTCCAATATTTCATCAAAACATAAGTTAATTTGCACAGTGAGCACTTGTTGTCGCTCAAATTCATCGTTACAGATGTTTGTTGGTTGGTTAGCTAGCAAACTTGAGCCATATTAGGATTGACATGAAATCAGTGGAAATACCTCAAAACAAGACATCGTATCAAGAACAAGAAACTAGCGGAAACGAGTCGCTTAATGTTTCCCCGCATCACAGTTTCTTGTCATTGTTGGTAGCCATCCCGAATCACAACAACTCCGACTTCTACCCCATTGAAGCGTGCGCATCGTTTTCGTGACTGTCAGCTAACTCGTCTATATATACACTCACACTCGCATGCAAGCTAACATTGTTTAAGTGTTGTAACTGGCTACTTAGGTATTCTAGCGGTTAAAAGCGTGGGGCCAGTAACTGAATCCCTGAGCCAACTAGGTGAAAAATCTCATGTGCCAAGGCACTTAACCCTAATTGCTACAGTAAGTCGCTCTGGATAAGAGCATCTGCTAAATGACTAAAATGTAGGGGTCATAAGATGGATTCATAGGCTTTGGGTCAGTCAAAGCCCAAAAGTAATTCCCTAACAGACCCCTCCCCTCTCGTCCTGTAGTGGTGTTTCCACAACGATAGACCCGTTCTGGGACATCAGTCTGGACCTGCCGGGGTCGTCCACGCCCTTCTGGCCCCTCAGCCCCGGGGGAGACGGCAGCACACTCAACGGAGAGAGCCACCTCTCAGGGGCCACCACACTCACAGACTGTCTACGCAGGTATCTCATCACTCTACCCCTCTCTCAGGGGCCACCACATTCACAGACTGTCTACGCAGGTATCTCATCACTCTACCCCTCTCTCAGGGGCCACCACACTCACAGACTGTCTATGCAGGTATCTCATCACTCTACCCCTCTCTCAGGGGCCACCACACTCACAGACTGTCTACGCAGGTATCTCATCACTCTACCCCTCTCTCAGGGGCCACCACACTCACAGATTGTCTAAGCAGGTATCTCATCACTCTACCCCTCTCTCAGGGGCCACCACACTCACTGATTGTCTAGGCAGGTTCTACTCATCCCTTTATCACCATCCCTTTCTCTATCGCTCTCTTTCTCTCGTTCTCTCTTCATCTATCAGGGGCCACCACTCCCACTTTCTGTCTATGCTGGTAATCATCCCTCTGGCTAATTCCTTCCACATCATCGCTTTAACCTTCTCTGTGTATCTCTGTTCTGCTGTCCATCTTTCTATCATGCGCGCACACACACACGGTGTGGGTTCTGACCCTGGTCCGTCTTCTGCAGGTTTACCCGACCAGAGCACTTAGGGAGCGGCGCCAAGATTAAGTGTAGCGGTTGCCATAGTTACCAGGAGTCCACCAAACAGCTGACTATGAAGAAGCTCCCCATTGTGGCGTGTTTCCACCTCAAAGTGAGCGCGCGTGTGTTTTTTGTCTGTATTTGTGTAAAAGAAATGAAGTGTGAGAGCTCAACTTTAGCACTGTAATATCTCTAACCTCTCTCTCTCCCCCCCAGAGGTTTGAACACTCTGCGAAGCTGCGGAGGAAGATCATTACGTACGTCTCGTTCCCCTTAGAGCTGGACATGACTCCCTTCATGGCCTCCAGGTCAGTCTGAACAATGCGGAGACAAGGGCTGCATCTCAATAGTCCGAAGACCCTTCCTTTATTCATATTATTCTTCATCTGCACTGATCCGAGAGAAGTGAAAGTCACTCCGCTGATGGTCTCTTTGCTATGTAGCCTTCACCTGCTGATTCTTAAATCAGTGCTAGTGACATGAAGGAGCCTGGGAAAGGAAGCCCCTTGAGTCGATTGAGAGGCATAGACTTATATAGGTGTGCGCGTAATTCGTGTGTGTATGTGCTGCCCGACCAGCCACATTCATTTGCCGTGTGTGTGTGTGTGTAATTGGTGTTTTTAACTTAATTAGCCAAACACAGGTGTGCGCTCACACACACACACACATCAACCCGTGACTCCCCATGCGTATCCCCTGATGTGCAGCATGTCAAAACAGCACCTGCTGCTGAAGGGGACTCAAATCTCTCTCCTCCAGAGAGAAATGACTGGAACTGCATGAATTGAATGAATGGGTGTACGTACGTATGAAAGGGATGCGCCATATTGGACGAAGCAGTCAGTCAGGGGCCTTATTAGAACCAGTGCCAGAAAGGGTGAGGTGTTAAGGTGTTTTTTTTATTTAACCTTTATTTAACTAGGCAAGTCGGTTAAGAACAAATTCTTATTTACAATGACCAAACCCTCCCCTAACCTGGCCGACGCTGGGCCAATTGTGCGTCGCCCTATGGGTCTCCCGATCACGGCCGGTTTTGATACGGCCCGGGATCGAACCAGGGTCTGTGGGGACTCCTCTAGCACTGAGATGCAGTGCCTCAGACCGCTGCGCCACTGAGGAGGCCTGCTCTGAGGATTGATTGTAATGTATACGTGTGGTATTACGCTAGAGGATGGCTTAGTGTGATGGTCTTTGTTCATTGTTGCTGACATATTGTCTGATCGTGTGTCTTTCAGTAAAGAGAACAGGATGAACGGACAGTACCAGCAGTCAGTAGACGTTTTCAACGACAATAAGTAAGTGGACTGTCCCTCTAACACTGGTACTACACTGAGTATACAAAACATTCCGAAAACGTGCTCTTTCCATAATAACATAGACTAACCAGGTGATTCCAGGTTAAAGCTATGATCCCTTATTGATGCCACTTTTTTTTAAATACACTTCAATCAGTCTTGAGAAAATTGAGACATGGATTGTGTATGTGTGCCATTAAGAGGGTGAATGGGTAAGACAAAAGATTTAAGTACCGGTGTCCGTCAAGAACTGCAACGCTGCTGGGTTTTTCACGCTCAACAGTTTCCCGTGTGTATCAAGAATGGTCCACCATCCAAATGACATCCAGCCAACTTGACACAACATTGGGAAGCATTGGAGTCAACATGGGCCAGCATCCTTGTAGAGTCCTTGCCTTGACGAATTGAGGCTGTTTTGAGGGCAAAAGGGAGGGTTGCAACTACATTTTAGGAAGTGTTCCTAATGTTTGGTATACTCAGTGTATGTTGCATGTAAAGAACAATATATAATGACAGTGAATTTGCTCTGTTCTCTTTTGCTTTGATTTGAACCAATTCTCACCCATTTTCTGCCTCCCTTCCTCGCTCTCTCTCTCCTCTCTTTCCCTTTCCCTCCCCCTCCTTCCCTCCCTCCACTCTCTCTCCATACCTTCCCCTCTCCTCCCTCCCTCCCTCCCTCCAGGTATTCTCTGTTTGCGGTGGTCAACCACCAGGGTACTCTGGAGAGCGGTCACTACACCACGTTCATCCGGCAGCACATGGACCAGTGGTTCAAGTGTGACGATGCCATCATCACCAAGGCGAGCAACAAGGACGTGCTGGACAGTGAAGGGTGAGCTCAGACCGCTGCAACCTCGGCCTTTACGGTGCTAACCCCCTAAGCTCGACGTCCGCTCCCCTGCGGAAATTGAATTAGCGTAATAATACAAAAAATCCCCACAGAAATCTGTCAGGTTAAGCTACAGATGTGTGTTTTTTTTGTTTTTTTTGCATTGAATGCGTCTCAATCCACCGTATCCGCCGATGTCGCACTTCCGCATCTGCGGTCACAGCGCTAGAGCGGCGTTTGTCAGACCATGAGACGTGGTGAAAATGTATTCTCCTCACAAAATCGTCTGTAGCGTCCGAATGGGTTACAAACTATTTTGACCCCTCTGTGGAAAGATGAGACTCTAACGAACACGGTGGTGTTCTCCGCTTTGCTCTTTGAACCCCACACGCGTCTTGGGACTGGTCTGAAGTCGGTACAGCTGATCTGCCAACTTCTGTCGGTAGCGTCAGAACAGTTCTGGCTACACACTAATATGACCCCTCTGTAGAAAGGTGAGACTCTCAAGAACACGTCATGTTGTTTTGCTCTAGGATGATTAGGCCTCACAAGACTCGTCTGAAGGTTCCCTGGTACCGGTAGAAAACATTAATGCAAGTATATATGGACACTGTTTAGTGCCAAAAATAAGGGGTTAGATAAATAAAAATAATACAAATGTGTCCTGATCTTTCTTATCTCTCAGATAGTCAGCCACTTCAGAACAAACTTCCTTTCGATTTTTTAGGGGAACGATCTGTTCCATGTAGTGAATTTGTTAGTCAATGCGTTTTGTATGGGCTAATAGCAGTTAGCCAAAAAATCGTTTTTCATCAAATTATATTTTTTTGCGGTACTTTAAGGGGTCCTAACATTCAAAATCAAATAGCTAAATTATCCTCGGTATGACCTTCTTAAAACTATTTCATACAGCTTAGTAGAACTGGGCTGCAGGTAGCCTAGCGGTTAAGAGCGTTGGGCCAGTGACCGAAAGGTCGGTTTGAATCCCTGAGCCGACTAGTTGAAAAATCTGTCTGTGCCCTTGAGCAAGGCACTTAACCCTAATTGCTCCTGTAAGTCGCTCTGGATAAGAGCGTCTGCTAAATGACTAAAATGTAGAAACCCCCACCTGGCTTAGAGAGGGCTTAGACTCTTATGGGTTAAAAGCTCATACAATCCTTACCTTTACCATTACGGGGTTAAACATATAGCAGATCTGGTGTCAGGGGTTAGGGGCAACTTCTACCTACTCTGTCTTTTGGGGGAGGTTTCCCAGACGTCAATTAAGCCTAGTCCAGGACTAAAAAGCACTTGGAGATTCTCCATTGAACTTACTTGTAGCCCAGTTTATATTTTATGGTCAATCAGTAGACTTCAAAGCTACATTATTTTTTTTATTTTTAAGGAACTTCAAAGCCACATTATGAACACCTGCTATTAGGAAGGTGTTTTGTTTTGTACACTCTGTGTATATTATTTCATCCAAAACTCCATCTCCCCTCTTCTTTCCATGTATCCTTATTATGCAGTAGCTTCTACATTGTGTAATTCCTCATGATAATGAGAAAAATATATTTTGAGTGTGAAATCTTATCAGTGATTCTTTTTCTGTTGTCAGGTACCTTTTGTTCTACCATAAACAGTTTCTGGAGTATGAATAGCCAGCTTCCTTCAGCACTGATGTCAACCGCCACCAAGAGTTGCGCAACAACAAAACGGCAACATAACACAAGCCTACCTGAAACTCTACATCAGTGAAGATTGAAGCTGTGGGAATGGAGGCAAAGGAAAAGGAATCCCGCATCCTTTCTAACTAAAGGACACTCCAAAACCAATCTGCATGGAAGCTACTACGTAGGATCTACTTGATAGGACGGAAAGGAGGAAGGGGAGGGGGAAGATTGCAGAATGGAGAGAGAAACGAGAAGCCTTTGTTGGAAGATGAGGTGCTTCGCTCTCTCGCTCTCCTCCTCTCGTTTCGGGCAGATGAAGGAACAGTCCGACAGTGGCCACAAGTCATAAAAACAGTCAACTTCACGTTGTATTATTTTTCTGAAAACCATAATTCCACTCCCCCCACACACACACACACACCCACCTCCCAAGTGACCAAACATTTCTGAGGGAAGACATTTGGTTGTCTAAGTTCATTATATGCATTGTTGTTGCTCTGAATGCAAAACAAGCTGAGAAATGATATTAAGAACATTGCAAACACAAGAAGAGATGACTATAATCGTTGTTTGAACTTTTTAGTTTTGAAAATACTGTATGATGAATCTAGCGCACTTTTTTTTTTTTTTTACTGAAAAAAGATGGAGGCAGAGAACGGGAGGTTGTTGTTCTGTGAAAACCCCCCCTCTTTTTTTTTTTTTTTTTTTTTTTTTTCTTTGAGGGCAGGGAAAATATAGAAGTATATTTTTGTAAGTCATTTGAATCCTTGTTCACAGTTTCCAATGTCCCCCCCCCCTCGAACCCCTGTCCTTGTTATGTTGTGCAGTCAATCATGTATTTTTGAAAAATGTATGCTTCTTCTCATGAGACTGCTGTTGTGGAGCCTTTTTCACATTTGTTGGTTGGTTTGTTTGTTTGTTTCTTGTGATGGGATAATTATTTTGTTGCTGACATGGTTGTGAAGATGTTTCAGGTGATGCGTTGTTGTGATTAAGAAAAAGATGAGAACTATTCTGACACGGTGTGTATCCTGCCGCGGCTCGATCCAACAGTGTTAAACTTTGGCCACATGTTGCTCTAATTGTGTGTGTGTGTGGGTGTACGCACATGTGTTGTGCGCATGTTTGTGTACTGAATCAGTACTTTTTTTTTCACATGTTAATTATGTATGTTAAAGTATGTATGTTAAAAAAGAAAACCAAGGTATAAACTGAGTTCCTTTATCCATGTTGCTGGAAAAGGTCAAGGGTTATTATGCTAGTCAAAATACATCCCCCACACTTTATCTGCTGCAAGAACTGGACACTGATGGTGAGACACACACAATAAAAATCTATATCTATACTCTCGTGTGCTTCAGGGTTTTATTAACTTGTACAAGATTTACTGGAGGTCTTTGCTGAATCATGGCGCAAGGAGGCCACCCACATGTGAATATCTCCCGAGAGATGCAGCAGGTGTCATTTGTTTGGGGTGAGTACATACAGGCATAAATCATGTTCTCTGTTACTCCCTTGTGTGTCACTCCCTCAATACCGTTTCTTGTGTATCCTTTTTCCTTCACCACCTATTCATTTCTGCTCTCCAGACTTCTCACGTCACAGTGAGAGTTGTTTCTGGTCTGGATGGTGTAGGCCAGGTGAAGTTACCCACAGATGTGGCTGATCTTGGGACAGTTTAGAGTTTGTTTTTCCTCCTAATGGTTCAGGTTAGGATTGTGGAGGGCAAGCTGATCCTGGAGTGGGCGGTGTCAAATATGTCTAGGGTTGTTTATTGCGATTATAATAGAACTATAATACTAGAACGGCCATGAACCTCATGATGGTCCAAAGATCATCCATGATGGTCAGGGAGTTGGTCAACCTTGGTTTGCCAGTGCTGTGATAGTGTAAAACAATGAATATGAAGAATTGATCTGCTCTGTGTGTATCAAGGCACAAGTTGAGACCCAAATGCAGACACAGGAGGCAGATGGTTGGAGTCTTACAATGTTAATTAATCCAAAGGGGTAGGCAAGAGAATGGTTGTGGACAGGCAAAAAGGTCAAAACCAGATCAGAGTCCAAGAGGTACAGAGTGGCAGACAGGCTCGTGGTCAAGGCAGGCAGAATGGTCAGACAGTCAGGTACAAAGTCCAGAAACAGGCAAGGGTCAATACCGGGAGGACTAGAAAAAGGAGAATGCAAAAAGCAGGAGAACTGGAAAACCGCTGGTTGACTTGGAAACATACAAGACGAACTGGCACAGAGAGACAGGAAACACAGGGATAAATACACTGGGGAAAATAAGCGACACCTGGAGGGGGTGGAGACAATCACAAGGACAGGTGAAACAGATCAGGGCATGACAGTATGGGTGTTTGCTAGCTAGCTGGCCAACCAGTTTTCGAGGAATGACACCATAAATGTTTCTAATTAACTGACAGCAAGCAAACATTCCATTCAAACAAGGCAATCAATACACAGCCATACACTGGCTCAGATCAGTTGATGATATGACTTAGAGACCTAAATGCAACAAGTACTGATATTGTATCATAGAATAGCACACCGTTTTCCAAGAAGTCAGACAATTGGTCTGTTTACATGTTTTTTAGAAGGTATTTGTACAGAAAATTGGTATAAAACCAGTATCAAATGTATTCATAATTACCACACTATTTTAAGTTGACTATAATTATAATTACACTATTTCTAATACATCACCTGCCTTCCTTTTATTTTCCTGCATAAGTAAAAGCAGGAAATGCGTCACCTATGCCTCTGCCATTCATTCCAATTAGACTGGTTTTGGATTTCTTCCCTGACCAAGATTGCTGCCATTTTCACCCCATTATGGAACTTTGAGGGTTTATGACATAGCCCCTCTAGTAATTTAATAGGATCTCGATGATTGCCGTAGTGTCCAGTGGGTTTCAGTTCTGCTCCTGTCAGAAGCTAGGCTGAGAGGGGGAGCAGATTATTTTTTCTGATGATCCACAAGTGAGTGGTCTGGTATGAGTGTGGACGTCCTGGGGGACAGCCTGCTGGTAGAGGGTGAGAGGGGGTCTCTGCTGCTTCTCTCCTCTGCCAGGCACTCTGAGGTCAGGGAAGCAGTGAACACACACACAGGTCTCTATTGGGCTGGACGAACGGCCCGCTGTCACGCTGTTCAGCTTGGGCAGGGATGGATCCATCAGGTTGTCTAAAGATGGTACGAATGCATACACACAGAGAGAGAGATATATAAACAAGCTAAAAGAAGCCATGCTGAATTATTCAATTGTGATCTAGGATAATTTTTGCCTTTTAGATCTTAATGAATAGGAATAAATGGACAGGGGGACCTGATCCCCGATCAGCACTCCTACTCTGGCTTAATGAAGACATGCCCTGAGCTATGTTTTAGACTAGAGTTGTGCCCAAACTGACCTTTGGAGGACTTGCTGTGCTGGTTAGGCTCTTGGGCCTCCTGGCTTCCACGGCCCTGGGTGGGACTGCTCTGTGTGGCCCCTGGTCGGGGACCTCTGGCACTGGCCCTCCTCAGCAGCACAAGCAGGGCCAAAGACAGGGTCAACAGCAGCAGAGTCAGACCCAAGCCCAGCAGAGAGTACACCAGGATGACTGAGTTAGGCAGACCACTGAGTAGGGAGTCCTCCCTGGTGGTAGGGTTCTGGTAGACTGTCCCGTCCACAGGCCTCAAGGTTGCTCTCAAGTCAGGCTGTTGGGCTTAAGGTGAATTCAATTACTTAAATTAATTTAAATTCTTATTTGCCTTGCAATAACATCCATGTAATGCAAAGTGAGTCTAAACAAATGTGTGCACCCTTTCCAAATGTCAAAGCTCTACTTCTAGGAGGTTCTCAGTTCAAAAGATCAAAACCAAATGCATTTAATCCCAAGGTTATCCTATTTAAATGTGACTGAATTAGAAAAGACACCAAATGGCACACTATTCCCTAAATAGTGCCCTACTTTTGGACAGTGCCTTATGGCAGGGTGCCGTTTGGGACGTAGACAATACATTTCAGCCATTGGCGCTGAATGAAGCTGGAATGTATGGCAACGGTTTTATGGCTCCTGACCAATTATGCTATTTTGTCTTTTTTGTTGTTGTTGCCCTGATCTTAAATATTTTTGTACATAATGTTTGCACCATTGTTTCTTATGACCGAAAAGAGCTTCTGGACATCAGAACAGTGATCACTAACCTCGATATGGATGAAGAATCCTACTTCCCTGACTCCGGCAGGACATAATGCTTACATGGGACCAGGCCCTAATCCCCAACAGACGGCGATATAGAGTCCGACGAGGGGGCACCCTGATGAAACTACGTCAGTGAGTAAATAAACCGCCTCTACCCTCTGTTCTATTGGCGAATGTACAATCACTGATTTCAATGCTGGAAAACTGAAATCCGTTTGACCTCATTTTCACTAGCAATTCACCTCTGCAGCTAAAGGGAAAAAATACTCTAGATCTGTCACGGCTGTGATCGGACCAAGGCGCAGCGTGTTTGTAGTTCCACATATTTATTATTAACGTGAAACGTTGCAATACACCAAATACTTGAAATAACAAAACAACAAAACCGTGACGCAGAGAGAAATACACACTACTCACAAATTAACAACCCACAAACACAAGTGGAAAAACCCCCTACATAAATATGATCTCCAATTAGAGACAACGAGAACCGGCTGCCTCTAATTGGAGATCATCCCAACAACCCCAACATAGAAATAGAAACCTAGAAACCCACATAGAAACAGATAACCAGAAAACCACCCAAAAACACCCCCTGTCACGCCCTGACCTACTCTACTATAGAAAATGACATCTTACAAGGGTCAGGATGTGACAAGATCACCTTTACTCCACATACAGAGCTGCATACAAAGCTGTCCCTTGCCCTCTATTCTGCAAATCTGACCATAACTCTATCCTCCTGATTCCTGCTTACAAGCAAAAACTCAAACAGGAAGTACCAGTGACAAGCTCAATTCAGAAGTGGTCAGATGAATCGGATGCTAAGCTACAGGACTGTTTTGCTAGCACAGACTGGAATATGTTCCCCGGATTCATCAGATGCCATTGAGGAGTTTACCACATCAGTCACCAGCTTCATGAAAAAGTGCATAGATGACATTGTCCCCACAGTGACAGTGCATACATATCCCACCCCAAAGCCATAGATTACAGGCAACATCCACACTGAGTTAAAGGCTAGAGCTGCCGCTTTCAAGGAGCGGAACACTAACCCGGACGCTTATAAAAAATCAGATGAACCATCAAACAGTCAAAGCGTCAATACAGGACAGATCAAATTCTACTACACCGGCTCTGACGCTCGTCGGATGTGGCAGGGCTTGCTAACTATCAAGGATTACAAAGGGAAACCCAGCCACGTGCTGCCCAGTGACACAAGCCTACCAGATGAGCTAAATGCCTTCTATGCGCTAACAAGCTGGTAAGTGTTTTCACATTTTCAACCTCTTCGTGACCAAGTCTGTAATACCTACATGTTTCAAGCAGACCACCATAGTCCCTGTTTCCAAGAACACCAAGGTAACCTATCTAAACCTGACTATCGCCCCGTAGCACTCACACCTGTAGCCATGAAATGCTTTGAAAGGCTGGCTGGTCATGGCTCAAAGCAACACCATCATCCCAGACACCCTGGGCCCACTCCAATTTGCATACTGCTCCAGCTGATCCACAGATGATGCAATCTCTATTGCACTCCACACCGCCCTTTCCTACTTGTACAAAAGGAACACCTACGTGAGAATGCTGTTCATTGACTACAGCTCAGCATCAACACCATAATGCCATCAAAGCTCATCCCAAGCTAAGGTCCCTGGGACTGAACACCTTCTACAACTGAATCCTGGACTTCCTGACTTCTCCAGGTGGTGAGGGCAGGCAAGAAAACATCTGCCACGCTGACCCTCAACACGGGGGCCCCTCAGAGGAGCGTGCTTAGTCCCCTCTAGGGAATAACATGAGTAACCGGGAACCTGGGACTGTCCTGGGACCACTCTTCACATTTCCCCAAAAAAGGTAATGACAAGACCTAGAAAACTACAATATTTTCTACCAATGTCGCAACTCGAAAAAATACACAGCAGCAGATAAGCAAAAAATAAAATATCACATTATACTAACAGGTTGTTGCGTGGAAGCCTTTAGCCTAGTGTATTTATTTCATACAAAGTCGCCATAAATTCAAAGCAAAGGCATAATTGACACTCAGTGGCGTGTATTCATATATGCCAAGGGAAGCCAGGCTTTCCCCAAATATGTACTAAGAAAAAAACATAAAATAATTTAGATTTTGTCTCTGTGATTCATTATTTTCCTTCCATTTTCAAGAGGCTGAATATATCCGACCGGAGAAATCATCAGAGCAAGTGAAACAGCGTTCCTTTGTCTCTGTATGTGTAGGCCATCTATCTGATGCTGTTTGGTCAAAAAGAGTATGACATTGTTGCCACCCATAGCATTGAATGCAAGGGAAGCCAGCAAGCATTTGGCCTCCCTTGATAAAAAAAGTATAAAATCACAGCCGACTGGCATTAAACTAAACCAAGTGAGCTCAACTGTGAATGGTCCTGGCACACCAAAAAAAAGAGTGTTAAGGCAAGCCAGTTTGAATTTGCCTTCACTCCAATCAAATCGAGAGCTATATGTCATTGACAGAAACAACTTCAATTGTTGCATCTCATTGTGTTGTTGTCCCTCGGTGACTAGCTAGCAAAAATTGTCCCTTTCCTAAATTAGCCATGGATGGAGATAGGGATTTAGACTCGTGGTTTTACTTAATTATCTATACTGGCCAGTGATTATAACTGGCCAATGATTATAAATTCATATATTGTGCCCCTGGCCTGAGTGGATGGAAGTTCAATATGTAGCTACAGTAGATGTACAAGGCTAATGTTAACTAACTAACGTTGCCCATGAAAGGAAGTTAGGCTAGAGAGGTAGCCTAGGACAACAACAAAAAAAGTGTGTACTGTATGACAGAGTCACAGACCGTTTAGTCAACATGAAAGAGAGGAGAATGGCATTGACATTTCTCTACAAGTAGGTTGAAACGCGGGCGCTGCAGACGTCTATATCATTCCCCTAATACAGGACTTTAAAGCTCCAGCTTAATACTTTGTGAAAAAATATATTTTTTAAAAAATTATATTTTTTTGTATTCAGATTTTTCAGGGGATGCAGCAGCACCCTCAGCACCCCTACTTGTTTTGATTGGGACAGCAGCCTTTTTGAAACGAGTGTAGGGGACTCGTCTAGATACATTAATCAGATCTTTGTTTTCGCAGAATCTCCGTTTGGATTATTAGGCTGGGGAAAATGTTAGGTGAGTGCTAATCATCATCTTCATTCTAGTTTTCTCATATATTAGCTGATCAGAACATTTTGCTAGCATCTTATGCAAATAGTTTTTGCTCTTCACTCGCATAGTAGCCTGTCATAGTCCCGACCAAAAGCCTGTGATTTGTCTGATAATTAATCAATGTGATTTTTTTCCCACTGATTCTCTGTCTGTACACAGTAGTTGGTTAGTTGATCTCTGTCTGGAAAACTCGAAGTTGTAGCTCTATGCATGTCAAAATATTGCTATAACATTGTTATAACATTTTCCCCGTATTTCTGTCCATATGAGAGCTTTGGTAGAGAATATGTGATCATTAATTGGTTTGAGAGTAGATATGGATTTTATTAACAGAGTTGGTCCCCGTTATACCTTGATATTTAAGCATTTTCCTCTCTTCATCTCCCCATTATTCAAGCTGATCTGCTACTTGTATAATCACTAATTCGATTTGACCAAATAGGACATATTATGTCATTCGTTAGAGGTTATCTAGCAAGCTTTGCAACTTTGGTCATTTTTCTTTTGTTTGACTGCCGTTACAAAGTTTGTATAATTTGACAACGCTATGGCCAACTCGGGGACCGCTCTGTGTTATTAAGGTAGCCTACAGCTGAAATGCGTTGAATTGATTGTGGAACATGATAAACCTCAAAACCGGCCTGTTTAGCAATTCACAACAATGTCATTGTCGATCAAAGTTACTCTATCATTTCTTTAATATCAGTTTCACTTGCTGTAAAATATTTACAAAGTGGCACAGCAACAATCTTTTTGGGGGAGAAACCCGAGTAAAAGTATCTTGGTTTTAAAAGCTTTAAATTCGCACTTCTGATTTTTGAGGTATTTCCCGGCACAAATATGAATTATAGAAACTTGGTAGATTTTCGAGAAACTTTAAGGGGCAATTTGAGATTGAAGTTCGAAGAAATGATAAAATGATAACATTTATTCAAAATAAAGGTGTCTGAAGTTGAACACTGTTGTTTCTTTTTGCATATTCCCTTGTATAGAAATAATAATTAAAGTAAATTATCTCAAGTATATTGAGGTAACTATTTGCATCAGCTTTTTAAGTATAGTTGTGAGTATATATTTGAGTAGTACGAACCCAATTTAAATACATTTTACTAACCTGAGTACCATAAGTAACTGAGCAAAAAACATTTGTAGATAAAACAGAATATCAATTACGATACTGAGTAAATTCAGCAAATTAAACTTACAATATTAGTTCTGTAGCTGATTACATTAAGTATATCAAACTTATAACATTAGTTCTGGGACTTGAATGACTTAAGCAGGTCAACAACAAAAAAACAGTTCTGAAACTGATAAAATAAAGTTGAATGAAATGAATTTTTGAGATCCAGTTAGTTGTTTGCACTTAATATATTTGAGTTTGTTATATACTAAAAGCAAAGTATATTACACTTAAAACATCCTCCTTGTTGGATTTACTTAAAAAGCTGAGGCAAATAGTTACCAAAAATGTTTAAGTAAAAGGGGGACAATATTTTTGACAGTGTGGGATTCTCTGCCTCTAACCCTATTACGGGGGCTGAGTCACTGGCTTACTGGTGCTCTTCCATGCTGTCCCTAGGAGGGGTGCGTCACTTGAGTGGGTTGAGTCACTGACGTGATCTTCCTGTCCGGGTTGGTGCCCCCCTCGGGTTCGTGCCGTGGGAGAGATCTTCGTGGGCTATACTCATCCTTGTCCCAGGGTAGTAAGTTGGTGGTTGAAGATATCCCTCTAGTGGTGTGGAGGTTGTGCTTTGGCAAAGTGGGTGGTGTTATATCCTGCCGGGTTGGCCCTGTCCGGGGGCATCGTCGGACGGGGAAACAGTGTCTCCCGACCCCTCCTGTCTCAGCCTCCAGTATTTATGCTGCAATAGTTTATGTGTCAGGGGGCTAGGGTCAGTCTGTTATATCTGGAGTATTTCGCCTGTCTTATCCGGTGTCCTGAGTAAATTTCAGTATTCTCCTTCTAATTCTCTCTCTCTCTCCCCTCCCGGAGGACCTGAGCCCTGGGACCATGCCTCAGGACTACCTGGCCTGATGACTCCTTGCTGTCCCCAGTCCACCTGGTCATGCTGCTGCTTCAATTTCAACTGTTCTGCTTGCGGCTATGGAACACTGACCTGTTCACCGGACCTGCTACCTTGTCCTTGGATCTGCTGTTTTCGACTCTCTCTCTCTACCGCACCTGCTGTCTCTAACTCTGAATGCTCGGCTATGAAAATCCAACTGACATTTACTCCTGAGGTGCTGACCTGTTACACCCTCTACAATCACTGTGATTATTATTATTTGACCCTGCTGGTCATCTATGAACGTTTGAACATCTTGGCAATGTTCTGTCATAATCTCCACCTGGCACAGCCAGAAGAGGACTGGCCACCCCTCAGAGCCTGGTTCCTCTCTAGGTTTCTTCCTAGGTTCCTACCTTTCTAGGGAGTTTTTCCTAGCCACTGTGCTTCTACATCTGCATTTCTTGCTGTTTGGGGTTTTAGGCTGGGTTTCTGTATAGCACTTTGTGACATCGACTGATGTAAAAAGGGCATTGGAAATAAATTTGATTGATTGTAAACTGTCATGGTCAAAACATATATTCAATGGTTGTAAAGATGGGGAGATGTCTGTCCGTAATAAAGAGATGCTCTACTTTTTTGACACCACACTCTCAAAAGCAAGTCCTGCAGACTCTAGTTTTGTCTTATCTTGATTATAGATTTAAGTCAACACTGTAACTTGGCCACTCAGAAACATTCACTGTCTTCCTGGTAAGGAACTCCAGTGTACTGTAGATTTGGCCTTGTGTTTTAGGTTATTGTCCTGCTGAAAGATTCATCTCCCAGTGTCTGGTGGAAAGCAGACTCAACCAGGTTTTACTCGAGGATTTTGCCTGTGCTTAGCTCCATTCTGTTTATTTTTTACCCTGAAAAACTCCCGTCCTTAACGATTACAAGTATACACATAACATGATGTAGCCACCACTAAGAGTGAAAATATGGAGAGTGGTACTCAGTAATGTGTTGGATTTACTTCAAACATAACACTTTGTATTCAGGACAAAAAGTGAATTGCTTTGGCAAATATTTTGCAGTATTACTTTTGTGCCTTGTTTCAAACAGGATGCATGTTTTGGAATATTTTTTTAAATTCTGTACAGGCTTCCTTCTTTTTCACCCTGTCAATTAGGTTAGTATTGTGGAGTAATTACAATGTTGAAACATCCAAAGTGTTCTATTATCACAGCCGTTAAACTCTGTAACTGTTTTAAAGTCACCATTGGCCTGGTGAAATCCCTGTGTGGTTTCCTTCCTCTCTAGCAACTGAGTTACGAGAGAGGCCTCTATCTTTGTAGTGACTGGGTGTACTAATACAGCATTCAAAGTGTCATTAATAACGTCACCATGCTCTAAGGGATATTCAATGTATGCCCCCCCCCCCATCTACCAATAGGTGCACTTGTTTGCAAGGCATTGGAAAACCTCCCCGGTCTTTGTGGTTGAATCTGTGTTTGAACACTGCTCAACAGAAGGACCTTACAGATAATTGTATGTGTGGGGTACAAAGATGAGGTAGTCATTCAAAAGTCAAGGTAAACACTATTATTGCACACAGAATGAGTCCATGCAACTTATTGTGTGACTTGTTAAGCACTTATTTAGTCTTGCCATAACAAAGGGGTTGAATACTTATTGACTCATAACATTTAAGCTTTTAATTTTTTATTTATTAGTAAAAAAATATATATATAAAATTACACTTTGACATTATAGGGATTGTGTGTAGGCCAGTGACAAAAACATCTCAATTGAATCAATTTTAAATTCAGGCTGTAACACAACAAAATGTGGAAAAAGTCAAGGGGTGTGAATACTTTCTGAAAGCACTGTATATTGGGAAGACACCAAGAAACAACAACAAAAAATGCTATTTGCACTATTCATATATACAGTACATATTCATATTCTTATATACAGTAGAGTTAAATTAGATCTTTAGAAAGAGGAGAGGTGCTGTGATACAGGATCTTTTTTTGTCTGTTTTTTAAAGCTAAACTTGCTTTTTGCTTGAGAAACCTCTGGTGGGAGATCATTCCATGATGACATGACTCTATACATAACTGAGCGAAGCATTAAATCTGTTTTGGTTTGTGTTCCGTGAAGAAACCCATAGTGGCGTGTCTGATGGGGTATGTACACTACCGGTCGAAAGTTTTAGAACACCTATTCATTCAAGGATTTTTCTTTATTTTTACTATTTTCTACATTGTAGAATAATAGTGAAGACATCAAAACTATGAAATAATACATACGGAATCATGTAGTAACCAAAAAGGTGTTAAACAAATCAAAATATATTTTATATTTGAGATTCTTCAAATAGACAGCCTTTGCCTTGATGACAGCTTTGCACACTGTATCTAGAGGGATTTGTATTTAGTTGAGCCTGCTAGCTAGTTACATTTCGGTTAGCAAGAAATTGCTGTGAAGTCATTGAAATAACTTAAAATAATGATTAAGGTAGCTACAGTATGTAATCTAACTCAAGACTTAACTATTACAAAATAATTTAAATTACAATAAATAAAGGTTAACGTGGGGCATTTGATTTGCGAACTCATCACATGATCAGCGTGTCATCAGCAACACTAAAAAAGTACTTCTGGGTCATGGAATTTTGGACCAATTTTCTAAATAAAAAATGTGTCTAAATATTGGATCATCAGCCAGAAACTATTTTGGAGATGGCTGTAGGCTCAATTAATTATTTAGTCGTGTACAAACTCTTATGACTGTTTGTGAGAGCTGTGTGTGTATGTGTGTACCTGCCTGTGTGTGTGTGAGTGTTTTACAGAGAAAGAGAGAGAGAGAGAGAGAGAGAACATATGTGATACAAAAATAATACTGTTCACACTCACCCTGACATTGGTGGGAACACTCTGCGGGATGGTTGCCACACACCACAGCGCACGTCAGACACTTCTTCAACAGCCTGTCGTAGTACTGCCCTGGGACTGCCTTACACCCTAGAGACACTGGCACAAACATACACACAATGGCACAGGGATGGTATACGTATTATAACATGCCTGTGTTTTGATACAAAATGGCTGCTATGTATCAATCACAATTGCACTAGGCTATACTTGTTACTTAACCCCACAAAAAGGATCTCGAGAATCATTGATCTTTGTATGAGCCTTTTACCACTGATATAACACCATAGAATGAAATATAGCATGTATGTATCTCTGTGTATAACTTTGAGGACTGAGTCATATGGACAATCGTGCGGTGCGTTGACCTCTCGTTGACTTCTTAAGTGTATGTGTTATTTCCTCCGGTGAGCGTTTGTGTGTGTGAACTTACCGCAGTACTCGATGCATCTGAGGTGGTGGTGAGGCTGCTGGCAGACCATCTGACAGGTCAGACACTTCCTGACCAGGCCATCCCAGAAGTGACCCTCATGGCAGCCTAACCCCATGGCTCAGCTCGGGTGTCAACTCACACTCTGACTCACTGAATGACAGGCAGAGGGAAATCAGGGTCAGTTCATGGAATCCTTGCGTAATCAGCTTTGTATCACTTGATTGGGATTGATTCAAACCTGACACTAATCAAGTTGATTTGGGGGGTTAGGCTTCCAGATTTTACATTTATGATGGAATCCTTAGATTTTGTGTTCTATTTTTCTTCTTTACTTTTTAGATGGTGTAGGTTCGTCTACAGGCAGACAATCAGGCTCAAACAAACCGGATACAAAAAAAGAATGAATTACTCATGTACAGTATATTATTCTGTCCAAGTAACTCTAGAAGGTATCAGAAGAGAGGACAAGCCTCTATACACAACTTCAAAGATTTAAATACACTTTTCTTGACAGAGGCATACTGCGCTGTGCTCTACTGGGCACAAAATCACTGAGCTGGAGAAATAACACGCTCCACAAATGAAGCTACGCCTCGCCTTGGTCTTCAACTTCATAAAATGGACTTATACATTTGTTCTTATCTGTGAATTTGCCGAAATCGTTCTCCAACAATACCCTTTAACGCCTTTACTGGTTATTCATTCCTTTTACCACATATGATATGATCAATGGTGTCTTGGTTGGTGTAACACTCTGTAGCATAAGCAGTGGCTCATTGCTTACACCAGTAAGTCATGTATTCAAGGCATGATGTTGATCTTTAAGTCTGGATATCCGATAAGTAAACCTTTTTTTTTTTTATGTTCTCCTTCAATACCATTCCCAGGTGGTCTATGAATAATCAAAGGCAACATCCATCTTTTAAAAAGTTATAAACCGTCAACAGTTTACTCATTAACCAGCTCACTTGTAACTAAAAATTTAATCTCATAATGGAATGGAATAACAATGCCCAATGTAATGAAACATAACATCGTATGACTTACCTACAGAGAGAAGAAAGACCTCTAAGGACCTCAGCTTGAAATGTGCCCCTCTTGCAGTGACCTTGGGCTACATGTATTGGAGTTAGGGGCTGATTTGGGTGCAACCACAATGCATTTTCTGGGACTTCCCCCTTGCACTGAAGGTAAGCTCCTCTCCAGTTATGATGAGTCAGGCTTGATAGGTGCGAATTGTGACTAAAATGTGGAGTTTTGTCATATCTATGTATATACTATTACTAAGAAATATGAATTTGCCTACCTTTCCCAAATGTTGAATGAGACCATAAGTTATTTTCAGTGGTGTGTCATTTATACACGGTACAATTGGTAAAATGTCAGTTCTGTGTCAAGTTCATGGAGAATGCAGACTTGGAGAGCAATATAACGTAAGGTTCTTATATTGCAATAGACTTCCATGACCATCTTACTATGCTATTTGAAAGAGCATGCACTCACCTGTCCTGCATAACCATATTCTGTTCATTTGCACAGGTGTTCTGCAGAATAACAATTGTCTGTTTTTAATAATAATTTGACAGAGAGGTTAGATACAGTATGCATGCATATCTGTTTCATAAGCTACTGTTCATAAATATTGCTAGACTTACACACAGCAGATTTACTTTAAATCAATGTTTATGTTTTTACATGCATGCAAGTAGTTTGTAGATTAAGCTGTAATAACAGCATCCACTCAATGGCCTTGTGGTTAGAGTGTCTGCCCTGAGATCGGAAGGTTCAGAGTTTGATCCCGGGCAGATTCATACCAAAGACCTGATGTGTCTCTGCTTGCCACGTAGCATTAAGGAGATATAATTGGGGGGTAAGCATCTGCTATAGACTAGCCACATACTTTCCAGGGGGCTATACTTGTACATCAAGCTGCCTCACGCTACAGACACAGGAGATGGACTCCTATGAGCTGTTCCGGCTCGCTCATGCAAGGCTACTTAGGGGAGACCAGGGTTGGTTGTGTCACAGGTTGGTTGTCCCTCCCGTTGCTTATTACTACCAATCCAGAGAGCACTGTGTAATCATTCTAAATTTAAAATGTGTGCATTTTTGGAAAGAACTCATCCACCTGGTCAATTAATATCGGCATGACGAAACATTTAGGTGATGGGAATGTACTGTATGTGTTTTTATATGTGTTGATATTTTCTTGAATTATGGAAGTATCAAATTATATTCATCACATGGGCCGAATACAACAGGTGTGGTCTCACGAGCCCTTTCCCAACAATGCAGAGTTAAATAGTAAGAAAATTAACAAAAATAAATAAGAAATAGTAACACAATAAAATAACAATAATGAGGTTATATACAAGGACTACCAGTACCGAGTCAATATGCTGGGGTACGAAGTAGTTGAGGTGATTGAGGTAATATGTAATGTACAGGTAGGTAGGGGTAAAAGTGACTAGGCAATCAGGACAGAAAAACGGATAATAAAAAGAGTGGCAGTGTGTGTGTGTCGGCAATATGCATGTGTGTGTATGTTTTGTGTGTGTGAGCATGTTTTTTTTTTTTAAATGTAAGGGGTGGATCAGCTTAATATTGCGGAAAGATTGTTGCTTCCATCAATGTAATTGTCTGCATCATTTCCAATCCCCCATATATTTTTGGGGTAAATATATCCATATACATACACGTATGCATACATATATACATACACACACCTATATAGATATACATACTTTTTTAAGAATATACACTTGGTTTATACATGTTATACACATTTTATAGACACAATCTATTTTACAATAGTTATATTTTGTTTGTTTTTAGTCCTTCCTCTGTTTCTAATGTCCATCCAGTTTGATTTCTATTTGTAACTGTGCTATTTCACAACATTTATGAACCTATAATCATTTTACAGACCCCGTATGTTTTACATTTGTTATCTTGTTGTTATTAGTCCCACCCTTCAGCCCCCTTCAACCCCTCCCATCTATCTCTTAACACCATCCATTTTGGATTTCTATTTGCCATATATTTTTCAACTGTGTGTGAGCATATGTTGTGTGTGTGTGTGTGTGTGTGTGTGTGTGTGTGTGTGTGTGTGTGTGTGTGTGTGTGTGTGTGTGTGTGTGTGTGTGAGTGTGTGGTTAGAGTCCAGTGAGTGTGCATAGAGTCAGTGCAAGAAAAAAATGGGTCAATGCAAATAGCCCAGGTAGCTAAGTGTTCAGCAGTCATGGCTTGTAGTTAGAAGCTGTTCAGGAGCCTTTTGGTCCCTGTCTTAGCGCTCCAGTACCGCTTGCCGTGCAGAATCACAGAGAACAGTCAATGACAAGGGTGGCTGGAGTCTTTGACAATTTTTATGGCCTTCCTCTGACAACGCTTGGTATAGAGGTCCTGATGATCTTGGAGGGCACTATGGTGTTGAACGCTGAGCTGTAGTCAATGAACAACATTTTCATGTAGGTGTTCCGTTCGTCCAGGTGGGAAAGGGCATCTGTGGATCTGTTGGGGCGGTATGCGAATTGTAGTGGGTCCAGGGTGTCTGGGATGATGGTGTTAATGTGAGCCATGACCAGCCTTTCAAAGCATTTCATGGCTACAGATGTGAGCAATGTGGTAACTAGCATTATAGTTAGCATTTTTGCTGAGTTTGGGGATTGTTGCCACATGGAATCTGGGGTTGTTACTATCAACTCCATTATGAAAAAAAAAATGGGGATTGGTTGTCGCAATCTAACTAATTTTAACCATATTGTTCAGGGTACATTGCCCCTGCCAGCATATAGTAAATCCCAAGCTCTTTTGTGCTTGTGCCATAAAGAGCTCCCTTTGTTGCTTCTCTCTCACACACATATTATTTCCTGTCACATACCCACACACATGCATGTGCATACACACACACAAAAATATGTTGTTCTCAAGGCATAAAACACTGCATTTCTCAGGAATATCGTTTGATCAATGAAAAGCTATTTTTAAGACTGTATGCCATATTGCTTTATTTCCTGTTACAAAATTAATAGGCTACTAGCAAACATTGTGACAAGTTGACTGGCTAGTAACTACATGTTGGAATTAGATATGAGGATAAAAAGAGTCCCCACTTCACCCCAAGACTTTGGTCTTTCTATACATTTTTAAATGAGTCATACAAACTGGTGGTTTGGAATTCCCATTGTCAGAGCCTAGCCCATGATATATAGATGACTTACACTGAGCATACCATGTCACGTCCTGACCCTAGTAAGATGTCATTTTCTATAGTAGAGTAGGTCAGGGCGTGACAGGGGGTGTTTTTCTATGTTTTCTATTTCTATGTTTAAGTTCTATGTTGTTGTTTTTTTGGGGTTGATCTCCAATTGGAGGCAGCTGGTCCTCGTTACCTCTGATTGGAGATCATATTTAAGTAGGGGGTTTTTCTTCCTGGGTTTTGTGGGTGATTCATTTTTGAGTAGTGTGTTTTCTCTCTGCATCACGGTTTGTTGTTTTGTTATTTCAAGTGTTTGGTGTATTGCATTTAGTTTCACGGTTAATAAAGATGTGGAACTACGAACACGCTGCGCCTTGGTTCGACCATTTGAACAGTCGTGACATACCAACAGTAGGAACACCATCCTAATATTGAGTCGCACCCCCCCATCCCACTTTTTTGCACATAGACTCAACACGATGTTGAAAGCGTTCGACAGGGATGCTGGGCCATGTTGACTCCAATGCTACCCACAGTTGTGTCAAGTTGGCTGGATGACCTTTGGGTGGTGGACCATTCTTGATACACACAGGAAATTGTTGAGTGTGAAAAACCCAGTAGTTCTTGACACACTTAAACTGTTGCGCCTGGCAGTGGCTCCGGAGTGGCGCAGCGGTCTAAGGCACTGCATCTCAGTGCAAGAGTCCCTGGTTCAAATCCAGGCTGCATCACATCCGGCCGTGATTGGGAGTACCATAGGGCGGCGCACAATTGACCCAGTGTCGTCCTGGTTAAATAAAGGTTAAATAGTTAAATAAAACCTAATACCATACCCTGTTCAAAGGCACTTAAATATTTTGTCTTGCCCATTCACCCTTTGAATGGCTGTCACGGATCCCTCTGGAATTGTGTCATTACGCACACCTGGACCCCATTCCCACTGATTGTAATTATTTAAACGTGCACTTTGGTTTCCATTGGGGTGTTGATTATTGTTCCAATGTCCGTTGGTCATGTGAGTACCTGTGCTGTGTTGTTTTGACTTTCGTGCCGCTTGTATTGCGCAGATGATTATGGGTCTCGTCCTGTGTTGTATCATTGTGCGCTTGTGTATTTATTCGAGGTACTCCTCGCTCTTTTGTTTGGGTCTCAACCCTGTGTTTTGTATACGTGTTTGTTTGGTCTTCGTCTCTGTGCCTTTACATGGCACGCTGTAATTTGTGTAAATAAAAAAAAACTATTACGCATTCCTGCGCCTGTCTCCCGATCCCTTTATACCGACGTGACAATGGCACACATATACATTCCGTGTCTCAATTGTCTAAAAATATTTCTTTAACCTGTCTCCTCCCCTTAATTTACACTGAAGTGGGTTTAACAAGTGATATCAATAAGGGATCATAGCTGTCATCTGGATTCCACTGGTCAGTCTATGCCATGGAAAGAGCAGGTGTTCTTCATATTTTGTTTACTCATTGTATGTACAGTATGCTTGTGCTGAGAACCAACCCTGGTCTCCCCTACTTACTTTAATAACAACACAACTGCAAAGGAAGGGAATTTGCAATGACTTCCCAGCTATAAAGATATGTGTGTTGAGTCACTGTGAAACTATAAACGGCGACACATAATTGTACCCTGCTCTGCACCTGGTGTACTAGTTCTCTGTGTACTAGTAGACATCATGTAGAAACAGGCAACCTGTTTTTGAACAGTTCACCTACAGAAACCTACTAACCCTCAGAATAGGCCTACAAACAGATGTTCAGTCAAATAGGAGGAAGAAGGAAAACCCAAACAAGTCAACACACTCAAACCTCAACAGCACTGGAAATGCTAACAAATTTGTCAACCCAAACGAGTGAAGCCAGCCATTTTTAAATCGAACTGTTTTAATTGCAAGTAGTAGTAGTAATAGTAATAGTAATAGTAATAGTAGTAGTAGTAGTAGTAGTAGTAGTAGTAGTAACAACAACAGTAGCAACAATATGACGTATTTACAGTAAACAGACAGTTGATATGAAACCAACATAAATATTACAGTGGACTTTGAATACAATGAGAAATCGAACAAATGATCTCCACCCAGGTATTCTCAGATAAACCATTTAGGATCTCACAATGTCTGTTTGTTTGGCTGTATGGACAAAGAGCCTTCTTCAAGCCTAACAGAGTAAGTACAGTCAGGTCCATAATTATGGGCACCCTTGATAAAGATGAGCAAAACATACTGTATAAAATCAATTATACAAATACTGAGCTATATTGTATGCTCCAAAAAAATGGGAAACAACATTATGTTATGCTATTACAGTTGCTCAGATAAAGAGATTTTGTTGAACAAGTAATACAAAAAAAATCAACAACAAAAAACATAGGGGTCAAAGTGATTGGCACCCCTGTATTCAATAGTCTAGGACTCTACCCTTGCGAGGATAACGTCACTGAGCCACCACTGGTGTGCGTGGCCAAGGAGCTCTATTTTCATGTCATCTGAACATAGCACTGGTTCCAATCCAATGTGCCAATGCCATTTATCAAACTTTATCCAGTGCTATGGGCAGATAACATTAAATATGCAGTGCCTTCGGAAAGTATTCAGACCCCTCGACTTTTCCACATTTTGTTACGTTACAGATTTATTCTAAAATGTATTGAATCATTTTTTTCACTCACCAGTGGTGGGTTTGGCATTGAATAACAGAAGCATATGCAGAAAAGTAACTCATACTTACGGTAAAATATGGTGTTATGACGCTAGTCCTGGGCTCAACAGCATCATTAACTTTACCAAGTACCAAGACATTTTTGCCAAAAACCTGGTTGCCTCTGCCGGGAGTCTGACGTTTGGCCACAGTGGATCTTCCAGCAACACAATAACCCCAAGCACTAATCAAAATCCACAAAGGAATGTTTAATGTACCACAAAATCAACATTTTGCAATGGCTATCTCAGTCTCAGGATTTGAACCCAATTGAAAACCTGTGGTTTGAATTGAAGAGGGCAGTCTATAAGAGCAGGAGAGGGATATCATGGATCTGGAAAGATTCTGTAAGATCCTTCCTAACATGTTCTCCTATCAATCTTTCATATTTAAAAAAAAAAAGGCTCACCCTTGTTATCCTCGCAAGGGGAGGGTGCAAGAGTATTATTTTAAAAAAAACATGTGTGCTAAAAATGTAGAACCATATATTTTTTTAATAATTTTGTATTACTTGTTAAACAAAATCCACTTTCTCTGAGGAATTGTATTATCAAGGGTTCCAATAATTATGGACCTGACTGTATATCCAATGTATCCACAGTGGTTTGTCTGACCATTGCAAAGTAGTTTGTATATCTATATCTAGATAATATCCTTGGGGCAATCACATTACATAATTTCCAAAACGAACCATATGAGGGAGACATTTAGTAACATTTTTGTTGATGTCTCAACCAGATTTTACGTGTTTCAGTAACCACCCACTGGGCAAATGCTGGTTGAATCAACGTTGTTTCCACATCATTTCAACCCCAAAAATCTATGTGATGACTTTGAATCAACGTGGAAAACTGATTAGATTTACAAAAAGTCATCAACGTAAGGGCATTTAGTGTTTTTTTTTCAAAAAAATTTAAAATCTAAATGCAATGACATGGAGACATGTTTTGTTCATTTCATGTTGAATTCACATTAGATGACAACTCAACCAAATGTAAATCAAAACTAGGTGTTGAACTGATGTCTGTGTCCAGTGGGCAGGTTTCCGTCCAACCTTTTAATGCAAGTAAAGAACATGTCGGATAAAACTTTTCATGAGGGGCCTGATGGAAACTGCTAATTTGTCGGTAAACTTTACAAATGTTGACTAAACAAAATACGCTAGACAAGGTGGAATGTTTAATGTCGGTAAAATGTATTGTGTGAGAAAGGGTGGTGGAAATGCTTTTATGAGCAAATATTGATATAATAACAATCAATTTCAAAGTAAATTGGAGTCACGCAATGATATTGTGTGGTCCTCCCACTACGACTCGGGAAGGTATGCAGTTTATTAGGCTACAAATTAAATCAATTATTATGAACTTCACAGGGTGATGAAAGTGCACGGTGATGAGCTTAATGCTCATTTCCAATAAATATTGAGGGTGAGATGAGATGATGAACAATGCTTGGTTGCTGTTTAACAAGTAAAAATAATCTAGTTCTTTTGTTCATAATAATCTCATTATGTATAGTAGGTAGCCTACCCGCACTGTATCTACGAGTGCGAGGTGTTGGCTAGAGCTCATGTGCTAAGGCCAGAGTGGACACATTTGTTATATAACGCAACATTTTTTGTGAAAAAAACATCATAAATACCATGGAAACCCATTTAACTTGTATTTTTTATTCGGTACATAGGAATTTAACCGCAAAAGTTATTTTTATGTGCATTGCGTCATCATGCAGCCTTTTACGCACAAGTCAATTTCATGGAAACATATTTCTGTTGGAATTTTTTTATGCAGATTTTTGAATATTCACATGAAAATCTGTCGCTAATTGGATGAAAAGCTAGTTAGTATTAGCCATTCAACATGACCTCAACACATTCTGATACATATTCCTCCATTTCTATGGCCATTGTGAGTAAACAGAACCTCTAAACATCTTTCTAATAATAGGCTAACTGTGTGCCACTGCTGCTAACTCAACCTCTCAAATAAAACTAACCAACCATTTTATCAGTACAGGGTTTCAAAGACCACAACCTGTAAAAGTGTCAGAGGAGATGCAGGTAACTGCCAAAATAAAGGAAACACCGACATAAAGTGTCTAAATAGGACATTGGGCCACCACGAGCCAATGGGGCGGTGCACAATTGGCCCAGCGACATCCGGGTTAGGGGAGGGTTTGGCCGGCAGGGATCTCCTTGTCCCATCGCGCTCTACCGACTCCTGTGGTGGGCCGGGCGCATACACGCTGACACAGTCACCAGGTGTACGGTGTTTCCTCCGACACATTGGTGTGGCTGGAATGCTGTTCATTGACTACAGCTCTGCGATCAACACCATAGTGCCCACAAAGCTCATCACTAAGCTAAGGACCCTGGCACTAAACACCTCCCTCTGCAACTGGATCCTGCACTTCCTGACGGGCCCCCCCCAGGTGGTGGTAAGGGTAGGCAACAACACATAAGCCACGCTGATCCTCAACACGGGGGCCCCCCAGGGGGGGTGCTTAGTCCCCTCCTGTACTCACTGTTCACCCACGACTGCGTGACCAAGCACGACTCCAACACCATCATTAAGTTTGCTGTAGACACAACAGATCACTGACAACAATGAGACAGCCTTTAGGGAGGAGGTCAGAGACCTGGCAGTGTGGTGCCAGGACAACAACCTCTTCCTCAACATGAGCAAGACAAAGGAGCTGATCGTGGACTACAGGAAAAGATGGGCCGAACATGCCCCCATTCACATCGACAGGGCTGTAGTGGAGCGGGTCGAGAGTTTCAAGTTCCTTGGTCCAAACACACCAAGACAGTCATGAAGGGGGCATAACAACACCTCAGAAGACTGAAAAGATTTGGCATGGGTCACCAGATCCTCAAAACGTTCTTCATCTGCTACATCGAGAGCATCCTGAAGGGTTGCATCACCGCCTGGTATGGCAACTGCTCGGCAGCCGACCGTAAGGCGCTACAGAGGGTAGTGCGTACGGCCCAGTACATCACTGGGGCCAAGCTCCCTGCCATCCAGGACCTATATACTAGGCGGTGTCAGAGGAAGGCCCAAAAAATTGTCAAAGACTCCAGTCACCCAAGTCATGAACTGTTCTCTCTGCTTCCACACGGCAAGCAGTACCGGAGCACCAATTCTACGTCCAAAAGGTTCCTTAACAGCTT